>NC_042966.1:8015240-9477740 GCF_901001165.1 Salmo trutta
ATCCAATGCCTCAGCTGGATGCCTAAAATGTGAGAAATGTAAACAAGATGCTACAGTTGTGTGTGTGTGGATGGAGTTCCAAGAAAAGACATGAGAAGATAGCAAAGGAGATGAGAGTTAGACCATACAGTATGAAAATAAAGACCCCTTGGGATCTAAAGTGAGTATGGGTTGCCCTACTGTGTCTCGTTTTTGTCCATTTGAGGATACTACAGTCACCCCTAGTGGAGGTTCTTGGAACACTGCTATTTAAGTCTGAGCAGAGGTTTATGAAAACCTTCAAAGGTGGTGGTGCTATGTTGCGCGTTATCTTGAATACCAGGCAGATGTTTGAGTACAGAATGAAATGGTGTAAACTTAACAGGCTAAACTTGTTGAGTACACTCTGAGAAAGGGGTTCCAACAGGGTTCTTTTGCTGTCAGCAAATGAGAACCCTTTTTGGTTCCAGGTAGAAGTATTTTTGGTTCCATGTAGAACCCTCTGTGGAATGGAGCATAAAAGGGTTCTACCTTTGGCGCAGAAGGGTTTCTACCTGGAACAAAAAGGGTTGACCTATGGGGACAGCGGAATAATCTTTTAAGGTTGTAGATAACATTTTTTTCTGAGTGTAGGCCAATATTGCAGTAGTGGTTCTGTGGTTTTCTGTAAAAAATAAATGGAACAGGCCCTGTGCGTGCCTCTGGGGGATTCAGCAAGATAGCAAATCATTGCATCACCTACTCAGTATGACTATAATGAACATATCTAACTTGCACCTTTATGCAATTATTAAGTGACTAAATACAAATAGCTAATCCTGGCGACCAATGTTTAAGCATTAATTAATTGAGGCAAGCAGATCAGAGATGTCAATGTGTAACCCAAGAATATGCTACAGTATGTGTATAGTGTAAATAACTACCAATAGACCTAAATTATAAGCATTTAGTCAATCAAATAATTACTCTGTAAAACGAGGAATGCAATTACTCTATTTAACTAATAGGATTAAAGAATTGACACTTGTAATAATGGAGCTGTGAGTTGGGAAGCATCTGCAGGTTAAACATTTAATAAAACAAAACCAGTAACGAGACAATTCCATAAGGCTACACGCCAGTACACAAGAACAATACCAACTGGTGAGAAAACATAAGGGAGTGACATATAAAGGGGAGGAAATGATGAAGGTAAAATGTATGTAGTTCTGTCCTTGAGCTGTTCTTGTCTAATGATGTTCTGTATTGTCATTCTGTATTATGTTTCGTGTGGACCCCAGGAAGAGTAGCTGCTGCTTTCGCAATAGCTAATGGGGATCCTAATAAAATACCAATGAAGACCAGGTGTGAATCATAATGATTAACAGGTGCGTGTAATTTATTTCACCTTTATTGAACCAGGTAGGCCAGTTGAGAACAAGTTCTCATTTACAACTGTGACCTGACCAAGATAAAGCAAAGCAGTGTGACAAAAACACAGAGTTACACATAAGCAAACATACAGTCAATAACACAATAGAAAAATCTATGTACAGTGTGTGCAAATGTAGAAGAGTAGGGAGGTAAGGCAAAAATTGGCCATAGAGGTGAAATAATTACAATTTAGCATTAACAAGAGTGAGATGTCCAGACGATGATGTGCAAGTAGAGATACTGGGGTGCAAAAGAGCAAGAAGATTAGTAACAATACGGGGATGAGGTAGTTGGGTGTGCTATTTACAGATTGGCTCTGTACAGGTACAGTGATCGGTAAGCTTCTCTGACAGCTGATGCTTAAAGTTAGAGAGGGAGATATGACTCCAGCGTCATTGATTTTTGCAATTCATTCCAGTCATTGGCAGCAGAGAACTGGAAGGACAGGCGGCCAAAGAAAGTGTTGGATTTGGGGCTGCCCAGTGAAATATACCTGCTGGAGCACGTGCTATCGGTGGGTGTTGCTATGGTGACCAGTGAGCTGAGATAAGGCGGGGCTTTACCTAGCGTAGACTTATAGATGACCTGGAGCCAGTGAGTTTAGCAATGAATATGTAGTGAGAGCCAGCCAACAAGAGCATACAAGTCGCAGTGGTGGGTAGTATATGGGGCTTTGGTGACAAAACGGATGGCACTGTAATAGACTGCATCCAATTTGCTGAGTAGTGTGTTGGAGGCTATTTTGTAAATGACATCGCCGAAGTCAAGGATCGGTAGGATAGTCAGTTTTACGAGGGTATGTTTGGCAGAAAGTGTGAAGGGGGCTTTGTTGCGAACTAGGAAGCCGATTCTAGATTTAATTTTGGATTGGAGACGCTTCACCCGAGTCTGGAAGGAGAGTTTACAGTCACCTAGGTATTTGTAGTTGTCCACATATTCTAAGTCAGAACCGTCTAGAGTAGTGATGCTAGTCGGGCGGGAGTGTAACGATCGTCCAAAGGATTAGACCAAGGTGCAGTGTGGTGAGTGTTCATCTTTATTTTAAATCAGAACACTTAAACAAAATAATAAACAAATACAAACGACCGTCACGTCTTGCAGGCTAATAACGAGCAGTACAAAAATAAGATCCCACACTCAAGGAGGGAAAAAGGGCTGCCTAAGTATGGTTCCCAATCAGAGACAACGATAGGCAGCTGCCTCTGATTGGAAACCATACCTGGCCAAAACATAGAAAAAAAACCAGAATGCCCACCCCACACCCTGACCTAACAACATAGAGAAATAAACAGTCTCGCTCAGGTCAGAGCGTGACAGGGAGGGTGTGGGCAGCAATCGGTTGAAGAGCATGCACTTAGTTTTACTTACATTTAAAAGCAGTTGGAGGCCACGGAAGGAATGTTGTATGGCATTGAAGCTCGTTTGGAGATTTGTTAACACAGTGTCCAAAGAAGGGCCAGAAGTATACAGAATGGTGTCGTCTGTGTAGAGATGGATCAGAGACTCACCAGCAGCAAGAGCGACATCGTTGATGTATACAGAGAAAAGAGTTGGCCCAAGAATTGAACCCTGTGGCACCCCCATAGAGACTGCCAGAGGTCCGGACAACAGGCCCTCCGATTCAACACACTGAACTCTGAGAAGTAGTTGGTGAAGCAGGCGAGGCAGTCATTTGAGAAGCCAAGGCTATTGAGTTTGCCGATAAGAATGTGGTGATTGACAGAGTTGAAAGCCTTGGCCAGGTTGATGAAGACGGCTGCCCAGTACTGTCTTTTATCGATGGCGGTTATATCGTTTAGGACCTTGAGCGTGGCTGAGGTGCATCCATGACCAGCTCGGAAACCAGATTGCATAGTGGAGAAGATACGGTGGGATTCGAAATGGTCGGTGATCTGTTTTATAACTTGGCTTTCGAAGATTTTAGAAAGGCAGGGCAGGATGGATATAGGTCTGTAACAGTTTGGGTCCAGAGTGTTTCCCCCTTTGAAGAGGGGGATGACCGTGGCAGCTTTCCATTCTTTGGGGATCTCAGACGATACGAAAGAGAGGTTAAATAGGCTAGCAATAGGGGTTGTAACAATTTCAGCTGATAATTTTAGAAAGAGATGGTCCAGATTATGTAGGCCAGCTGATTTGTAGGGATCCAGATTTTGCAGCTCTTTCAGAACATCAGCTGTCTGGATTTAGGTGAAGGAGAAGCGGGGTGGGCTTGGGCTAGTTGCTGCAGGGGGTGCTGTGATGTTGGCCAAGGTAGGGGTAGCCAGGTGGAAAGCATGGCCAGCCGTAGAAAAATGCTCATTGAAATTATCGATTATCGTAGATTTAAATTGGTGGTGACAGTGTTTCCTATCCTCAGTGCAGTGGGCAGTTGGGAGGAGGTGCTCTTATTCTCCATGGGCTTTACAGTGTCCCAAAACTTTTGGGAATTAGTGCTACAGGATGCAAATTTCTGTTTGAAAAAGCTGGCCTTAGCTTCCCTAACTGACTGAGTGTATTAGTTCCTGACTTCCCTGAAAAGTTGCATATCGTGGGGGCTATTCGATGCTAATGCAGAAAGCCACAGGATGTTTGTGCTGATCAAGGGCAGTCAAGTCTGGGGTGAACCAAGGGCAAAATGTGTTGTTAGTTCTACATTTTTTGAATGGGGCATGCTTATATAAGATGGTGAGGAAAGCACTTTTAAAGAATAACCAGGCATCCTCTACTGACGGGATGAGGTCAATATCCTTCCAGGATACCCGGGCCAGGTCAATTAGAAAGGCCTGCTCGCTGAAGTGTTTTAGGGAGCGTTTGACAGTGATGAGGGGTGGTCATTTGACCGCGGACCCATTACGCACGCAGGCAATGATCGCTGAGATCCTGGTTGAAGACAGCAGAGGTCTATTTAGAGGGCCAGTTGGTCAGGATGATATCTATGAAGGTGCCCATGTTTACAGATTTAGGATTGTACCTGGTAGGTTCCTTGATAATTTGTGTGAGATTGAGGGCATCTAGTTTAGATCGTAGGACAGCCGGGGTGTTAAGCATGCCCCAGTTTAGGTCACCTGACAGTACGAACTCTGAAGAGAGATGGGGGGCAATCAATTCACATATGGTGTCCAGGGCACAGCTGGGGGCTGAAAGGGGTCTATAAAAAGCGGCAACGGTGAGAGACTTGTTTCTGGAAAGGTAGATTTTTAAAAGTAGAAGTTCGGACACAGACCTGGATAGTATGACAGAACTCAAATGGGGAATGGGAGTGGAGCTACGGGCTGCAGGGCCTGGGTTAACCTCTACATCACCAGAGGAACAGAGGAGGAGTAGGGTAAGGGTACAGCTGAAGGCTATAAGAACTGGTTGTCTAGTGCGTTCGATAACAGATAGTAAAAAGGAGCAGATTTCTGGGCTTAGAAGAATAGATTCAAGGCATAACGTACAGACAAGGGTGTGGTAGGATGTGAGTACAGTGGAGGTGAATCTAGGCATCGAGTAACGATGAGAGAGGTTGTCTCTAGAGGCACCATTTAAGCCAGGTGAGGTCACCGCGTGTGGGGGGGTGGAACAGAAGGGCTAGCTAAGGCATATTGAGCAGGGCTGGAGTCTCTACAGTGAAATAAGACAATAATCACTAACCAAAACAGCAATTGACAAGGCATATTGACATTAGGGAGAGGCATGTGTAGGCGAGTGATCATAGGGTCCAGTGAGTAGCTAGGCGAGCTGGAGACACGGTGATTTAGACAGCTAGCGGGCCGGGGCTAGCAGGCTAGCAGATGTGCCTCCGGGGTACGTCACACCTGGCACACCTGAGTGCCAGGTGTGCGGAATGATGAATCCCAGGACCAGTGGTTAGTACTCTGGCAACGTCGTATGCCGGAGGGGAGGAGAAGATGTGACAGTACCCCCCTCTGACGCGTGGCTCCAGCCGCAGGACGACGCCGACCAGATGGACGAGAACGAGGAGCGTCGTCGGTCCGGGCGGCGAAAGTGAAAAACACGGATGATGTTGGGGTCCAGAATGTTTTCCACCATATCCCAACACCGCTCTCTGAGCCATACCCCTCCCAGTCCATCAGATACTGGAGCCGGTCCCGACAACATCGGGAGTCCAGTAGGGATCTGACAGCATATGCCGGACCCCCCTCAATGTCCAGGAGAGGTGGAGGTGTGTCGTGGGGGACAGTATCAGCTAGGGGACCAGGAACCACCGGCCTGAGAAGGGAGACATGAAAAGAGGGTAAAATGTGATAGTGACTATATAGTTGTAACCTGTACATCACCTCGTTGACCCTCTGGAGATCCTTGAACAGCCCCACAATCCAGGGGCTCAGTTTATTGCAGGGCAGGCGGAGTGGGAGGTTCCTGGTAGAGAGCCAGATGCAGTCCACAGGATGGAACACAGGGGTCTCACTGTGGTGGCGGTCTGCCTGTTCCTTCTGACGATGGACGGCGCGTTGGAATCTCACATGCCCATCGCTCCACACCTCCTTGCGCCCCCGAACCACTCATCTACCACGGGAGCCGCAGTCTGAACCGGGATCCCCGGGGCCAGGGCCGGCTGGAAACCCAAAATACACTGGAAGGGGGTCAACCCAGTGGAGGAGTGACATAGGGAGTTCTGGGCGTACTCTGCGTAGGGAAGGAATCGAGCCCACTCACCCTGCCAATCCTGACAGTGACTCCTCAGGAACCTCCCCAGCTCCTGGTTCATCCTCTCCACCTGCCCGTTGGACTGAGGCCGATACCCAGAAGTGAGGCTGAACGTGACACTGTGCTTCTCCAAGAAGGCCCTCAAAACCTGTGATGTTAATTGGGGGGCCACGGTCGCAGACGATGTCCTCTGGAAGGCCATAATGCCAGAAGACCTACTGGAAACGTGCCTCAGCGACCTGGAGAGCAGTGGGGAGACCAGGAAGAGGGATTAAGCGACATGACTTGGAAAATCTATCCACTACCACCAGAATGGTGGTGAAACCATCAGAGGGGGTAAGATCGGTTACAAAGTCAATGGATAGATGTGACTAAGGTCGCTGAAGCACGAGAAGCAGCAGGAGCTTCCCTGCTGAAGCATTCCGGGGGGACTTGGTTTGAGCACATACTGAACAGGAGTTGACATATCGAGTGACATCTTGCACCAAGGTGGGCCACCACTTCTCAGCGATGGAGTGGATGGTGCGTGAAATATCTGGATGTCCAGCGACGACAGCTGTGTGTCCCCAGGTCAGCAGCCGATCCCTTATCCCTGTGGGAATGTAGATGTTCTCGGGCGGACAATTCCGGGGTGCAGGCTCCCTCTCTAGAGCCTGGCAGATGTCCACATCTATGTCCCAATTCACTGGACACACGACTCGGGAGGATGGGATTATGGGTGCCCTCTGGTCAGGAACCTTTCCCGAATCGTAGATACCGGATAGAGCATCTTCCTTGATGTTCTTAGAACCTGTGTGAAGTCAAACCTGGTGAAGAAAAGTGCCCACCTGGCTTGGCGCGAATTCAGTCTCCTCGCTATCTGTATGTACTCTAGGTTCCGATGGTCGGTGAGGATGACAAATGGTTCCTTGGCACCCTCCAGTCAGCGTCTCCACTCCTCTAATGCCAACTTTCCGGTCAGGAGCTCCCGATCGCCGATGTCCTAATTCCTCTCTGCGGAGGACAGTTTCTTGGAGAAAAAAAGGATACAATTGCAATGGGTTACCCTGTCTTTGTGACAAAACTGCCCCCACACCGCCCTCAGATGCATCTACCTCAACCACAAAAGGTAACGTGGGATCTGGGTGTTTTAGCAAGGAGGCGGAGGTAAAACACCCCTTGAGGAGACAACACCAACCTACGAGGCCCACCCTTGAGGAGGGAGGTGAGAGGAGCGGCGACGGAGCTGAAGTTCCTGATGAAACGGCGGTAGAAGTTGGCAAACCCCAAAAACCGTTTTAGCCTCTTTATGTGAGGATGGACGACCTTCTTGTCGCAGGCATGCGCCTGTGACATTTGTTTGCAGACCGCCATAGTATCAAAGAAGAAGACCCCGTTTGTAATCTGACATAAACATTAGAAGAAGACAACGAGTGTTCATTTTTCCATATACTTGTCTTTATAAAACAAAATATTGTTAAATAGGAATAAATAATTTAAGCTGTTTTTGGATTGAAATGGCTACCTACTGTAACGTTATTTATTTACTTACATCAGCCTGCCTAGTCAGCTAGCTAGCTAGTCAGACAGTTTTGTTTAACTAATGTTAGCTAGCTAGCTAACTGTTTTGTAGCTTTCTGTTTGTATGTAGCTTGCACTACCATGGAATCCCTCGAGGAGTGTTCAGGCAAAGTACTATGAAGGCACTACTGATCTCGACAAGGGGCGCAACAATCGTAGGGGGCAGAAATTCACTATTCAGGGTAACGTTAAGCAGTTAACTTCTATTACATAACTGGAAGGATTTAGTTATGAACAAACATTTTTCAACAACCATTTTCCATCTAGGTAGTTGGTCATCTAGAAGTTGCTAGTTATACACTTAGTTATGTCTGTCATATTGAGGAATCTAGCTATAAGTTAACCCTGATCAATCAAATGGATAGGTCTAAGCAATTATGGTCTTTCCAACTGCCCTTAACTAGTTGTCTTTGCTAGGCAGACACACAGACAGAGAGGGGGGGGGAGAAAGAAAGGATGAAAGTGAGAGTGAAAGAGAGAGGTGGGAAAAGAGTGAAAGACAGAGAGAGATGGGGGGAGAAACAGACAAAGACAGTCGTACAAAGTTACTTAGACTTGAGTATTTCAACAACTCTTGTCTTCAAACTTGTTCGGCACATGTACCTACGGTGTAAGGATGGCCAGCCACACAGGAGGGTGATTTTCATTGAGGAAAAGGAGACCATGCTGACCGAGATGCATGTTGGCCATTTCAGAGTGAAGCTCATGATTGCCAAAATAAACATACGCTTCTTTTGGCTTGGGATTGTCAAGGATGTGGACAGTTGGGCAAGTGAAATAACCTTTTGTTTATCGATCACATTCTATTATATCTGAAATGATTATGATTTCAATGAATGTCATATTCGAGAGAATACAATGATTCAATTTGTCACCTTGTGCTTAAAGGTCAGTACCTGTCTAGCCTGACAGAAGTTTGAGAGGGTGAAGACTGTGGCATAGGAGTTGAAGCCCATCAGTTGTTTCACCATGGCACATGATCGGTAAGTGTCACAGTTCAAATTTTGCCCTGATAAGTTGTTTTGTAATAGTTGCTTTATTTGACCACAGCAGAGTTCAATATTATAGATTGTGTGTCATATCCTTACAAATATGAAAATCTGCATACTGAATGACACAGATACGGGTAAGAATGAAGTAATCTTCTCTCTAAGACTTTATATGTTAGGGGTGGACCTCATCAGACCCTTCACCAAATCCAGGAATGGCAACTGCTGGTGTCTGACGGTGACCGATTATTTTACCAAGTGGGTGGAGGCAATACCCATTAGGGTATGTAAAGGAAGAGAACGTGCTTAACTCTGAATTCCCTTCTGTAACCCATTTAAAAAGGGTGCTTGGAACCAAAAATGTATTTTCTTTTGTATGATACCAATCAAGGACGAGACTGGCGAGGCCACCTCCAAAGCGATGATGGATATCTTCAACACCCACGGTTCTCATCTTGAGTGACCGAGGTCCTCAACTCTGGAACAAGGTACGGATGTTATAGGTTATATTTTGTCACCAATGGTTTGTTAAAACATTTTTTACAATTAGTTTTAGTTTTTCAATGGTACATAATCAGACATTTCAATATCTTCCATTGTCAATAGATATCCCTTTCCTACCCCCTCCTCCAGATTTGGATGAACGGACCAACCAGACCCTCAAGACTGCCATGGGAAAGTCCCTTGAATGGTTCCAGGAATGGTGGGAGGACAACCTGAAGGTAATTCTCCTTGCACACAAAATCAGCGTCCAGGCCTCCAGAGCACTCACCCTATTGCCTGCTGTATGAACGGGAGCTGCACCTGTTGACTTGAGGTAAACAATGCAATTGTGTCTACAATTATTGGATATACTGTAGTATTTCAACTTTGTGATTGACTTAATCTTGTTTGTATATTGCTATTTTTGTATAACATGCTTTCAGATCACTGAAACTCCACCTGATATGGTGGAAGTTATCGAACCAGATCAGAATGCCTTCGAGGACCACCTTCGGGCACAGGCTGAGAAGGATGTGGAGGTTTTTGACCAGGTAAAAATTATTGGCCGCTGTAAATCTATTTTCTGGCCCTCTGAGAGATACGTAAGTGATGTATTTGTAATAATATGAAATATAAATGGTATTTATTTCTATTATCAATCAAGGTGAGATTGAACATGGACAAGGCGCAGGAGAAACAGAAGGAAAGCTACCGGAGGATATTCAAGGAGGGGACCAAGAGCTTCGACATCTGGGCGAATGACTTGGTTTTGAAGGACGAATGGAAGGCGAGACCTGGGAAACCTTGCTTCTCTTTCACTCCTACAGTAGATGGGGTCACCATCCGTTAAGTTGAATATAAAAATCTCAGATGATGACTATTTGTATTTTCCTCCTCTCGGTGGGCGGCATCGCCATGCTGTCAGCAGTTCCAAAACTGGCCCGGGCGTTTCTCCAAATAGTCAATATGAAGGCTAACTACTGGGTCACATTAAGTAACCTCCGCTGCCAGGTAGGTACTGTTAAGGTGTATGACTCAAGGGGATATGACACCACCCCAGAGTTTCTCTCACAACTCACCGCTCTCATCTTTTCCAGGGACCATTCCTTACCTCCCTCATCCACCCCACTGACATAAAAAAATGACACACGGGTATCCTTTCTTTTCTGTCTGCCATTAACAATATTGCATGTCTAATCAAACATTTAAATGAAATCATTGAATAACTGTATTTTTACATACCTGATGAAACTGTAACCTGTGTGTTTGCTTGTTTACGTCTCCGTCTCCTACCCTGTTCCCTTTACTCTGCTCCTGTTCTCCAGGACCTAGGGGTTCTGCCTAACACCTAGAAATGGATCCACCTGAAGTCCTCCATTACCAACCACCCTCCAACTTTTCATTACATAATCTACAGCTACTGTTATTGTCATGTTGTCATTATCTGCTAAGAAATGTTCTTGCTCTATCATACTGGGCACATAATGTGAGATACACAGATTAACTAAAAACACTAGCATTGCAAACACTCAGAACAAACAGAGCACCAGTACCTGGACTTCACTGTCTTCCTCTTTGAGTCCCCCTTCCGAGACTGACTACCTGTTGAGAACAAGTGACAGGCAGAACCTCCCACCCACACAACAATGTTCAATGTAGTTGGATAGTATTTCAGGCTATGATTGCCATGTCAGTGTACAGAAAATCTCTGAAAGTAAATTGACACACCTGTACGAAAAAATATCAAAGCGTATATATTTAATTCTTAAATATTGGCAGGTTGGTTTTCACAGCTGTTTCACAAGGTGTTCATTATTGTAAATTGTAAGGTATCCCTTGATGGTATTTGTTAGTTCAACATTATTCATTGTTGTATCCTAGGACCTACAATAGATATATTCAAACACAAGGGTGTACTAATGAGCTATACATATTTTTTATCATAATAGAGGACTAGTGAAATAATATTATTTCAATGTAGATAAGGGAAGGCCAGCTCAAAGCCAATGTATGGGCGGCAGGTAGCCTAGTAGTTAAGAGTGTTGGGTCAGTAACCGAAAGGTTGCTGGTTTGAATCCCCAAGCTGACTAGGTGAAAAATCTGTCGATGTGCCCTTGAGCAAGGCACTTAACTCTATATGCTCCTATAAGTCGCTCTGGATAAGAGCGTCTGCTAAATGACTAAAATTTAAAAATTTAAATGTAAGAATCAAATGTATTTGCATATGAATGGAGTGGAAGTTAGCTGACTGTGATCTAAGATAAGTAACATTAATGTGTCGGGGGGCCAAAACTTTTTGTTTTGTTTTACCCTGATGCCTTTTTATTCATAAAAAGCAGATGATAGTCAATATCATTAATGGCAATGGTTTGCCTATGTAAATGAATAGGAAAACTTTAAAAGCGTATAAATTGGACTACATTTCGCCAAATTGAGAACAAATATAACATAGGGAAAAGTCAAAGGATCCTGGTCAATCTATTGATTGTCAAATCCAGAGTAAATTTAGGCCTTCATGTGTATCAAATCTGTCGGTAATTGTGGGCTAAATCAATGACAAATATGTCAATCACCACATCCTCATCAAAACAGACTGGGGTGTTTTCGGTTCCGTTTAGACTAAGGATATGCATAAGAACGCAACTGCACTGAAATTAATAGCCTGATTCAATGTGATTCTCCAGAATAACAAAATGTTTATCTGTTAAATTGTTTGGTCTATGGATAGACCCATACCAATTCTATATTTTTGGTCGTTTGCAGTAGGCATAGCCTACCACTAATATGCCTCTCCTTAATGTCAATATGCCTTGTGCATTGCTGTTCTGGTTAGTGTTTATTGGCTTATTTCACTGTAGAGCCTCTAGCCCTGCTCATTATACCTTATCCAACCTTTCAGTTCCACCACTCACACATGCTATGACATCTTCTGGTTTCAATGATGTTTCTAGAGACAATATCTCTCTCATCATCATTCAATGCCTAGGTTTACCTCCAATGTATTCACATCCTACCATACCTTTGTCTGTACATTATACCTTGAAGCTATTTTATCGTCCCCAGAAACCTGCTCCTTTTACTCTCTATTCCGGACGTCATAGACGACCAATTCTCATAGCTTTTAGCTGTACCCTTATCCTAATCCTCCTCTGTTCCTCTGGTGATGTAGAGGTGAATCCAGGCCCTGCAGTGCCTAGCTCCACTCCTATTCCCCAGGCGCTCTCTTTTGATGACTTCTGTAACCGTAATAGCCTTGGTTTCATGCATGTTAACATTAGAAGCCTCCTCCCTAAGTTTGTTTTATTCACTGCTTTAGCACACTCTGCCAACCTGGATGTCCTAGCCGTGTCTGAATCCTGGCTTAGGAAGTCCACCAAAAACTCTGAAATCTTCATCCCTAACTACAACACTTTCAGACAAGATAGAACGGACAAAGGGGGCGGTGTTGCAATCTACTGCAGAGATAGCCTGCGGAGTTCTGTCCTACTATCCAGGTCTGTACCCAAACAATTTGAACTTCTACTTTTAAAAATCAATCTCTCTAAAAACAAGTCTCTCACCGTTGCCGCCTGCTATAGACCACCCTCTGCCCCCAGCTGTGCTCTGGACACCATGTGTGAACTGATTGCCCCCCATCTATCTTCAGAGCTTGTGCTGCTAGGTGACCTAAACTGGGACATGCTTAACACCCCAGCCATCCTACAATCTAAGCTTGATGCCCTCAATCTCACACAAATGATCAATGAACCTACCAGGTACCACCCCAAAGCCGTAAACAGGGCACCCTCATAGATATCATCCTAACCAACTTGCCCTCTAAATACACCTCTGCTGTTTTCAACCAAGATCTCAGCGATCACTGCCTCATTGCCTGCATCTGTAATGGGTCAGTGGTCAAACGACCTCCACTCATCACTGTCAAACGCTCCCTGAAACATTTCAGTGAGCAAGCCTTTCTAATCGACCTGGCCGGGGTATCCTGGAAGGATATTGACCTCATCCCGTCAGTAGAGGATGCCTGGTTATTTTTTTAAATGCCTTCCTCACCATCTTAAATAAGCATGCCACATTCAAGAAATTTAGAACCAGGAACAGATATAGCCCTTGGTTCTCTCCAGACCTGACTGCCCTTAACCAACACAAAAACATCCTGTGGCGTTCTGCATTAGCATCGAACAGCCCCCGTGATATGCAACTTTTCAGGGAAGTTAGAAACCAACATACACAGGCAGTTAGAAAAGCCAAAGCTAGCTTTTACAAGCAGAAATTTGCTTCCTGCAACACAAACTCAAAAAAGTTTTGGGACACTGTAAAGTTCATGGACAATAAGAACACCTCCTCCCAGCTGCCCACTGCACTGAGGATAGGAAACTCTGTCACCTCTGATAAATCCACTATAATTGAGAATTTCAATAAGCATTTTTCAACGGCTGGACATGCTTTCCACCTGGCTACCCCTACCGCGGTCAACAGCACTGCACCCCCCACAGCTACTCACCCAAGCCTTCCCCATTTCTCCTTCTCCCAAATCCAGTCAGCTGATGTTCTGAAAGAGCGGCAAAATCTGGACCCCTACAAATCAGCCGGGCTAGACAATCTGGACCCTTTCTTTCTAAAATGATCTGCCAAAATTGTTGCAACCCCTATTACTAGCCTGTTCAACCTCTCTTTCGTGTCATCTGAGATTCCAAAAGATTGGAAAGCAGATGCTGTCATCCCCCTCTTCAAAGGAGGGGACACTCTTGACCCAAACTGCTACAGACCTATATCTATCCTACCCTGCCTTTCTAAGGTCTTCGAAAGCCAAGTCAACAAACAGATTACCGACCATTTCGAATCCCACCGCACCTTCTCCGCTATGCAATCTGGTTTCAGAGCTGGTCATGGGTGCACTTCAGCCACGCTCAAGGTCCTAAACAATATCGTAACCGGCATCGATAAGAAACAATACTGTGCTGCCGTATTCATTGACCTGGCCAAGGCTTTCGACTCTGTCAATCACCACATCCTCATCGGCAGACTCAATAGCCTTGGCTTCTCAAACGATTGCCTCGCCTGGTTCACCAACTACTTCTCTGATAGAGTTCAATGTGTCAAATCGGATGGCCTGTTGTCCGGGCCTCTGGTAGTCTCTATGGGGGTGCCACAGGGTTAAATTCTTGGGCCAACTCTTTTCTCTGTATACATCAATGATGTCGCTCTTGTTGCTGGTGAGTCTCTGATCCACCTCTACGCAGACGACACCATTCTGTATACTTCTGGCCCTTCTTTGGACACTTTGTTAACAACCCTCCAGATGAGCTTCAATGCCATACAACTCTCCTTCCGTGGCCTCCAACTGCTCTTAAATACAAGTAAAACTAAATGCATGCTCTTCAACCGATCACTGCCTGCACCTGCCCGCCCATCCAGCATCACTACTCTGGACGGTTCTGACTTAGAATATGTGGACAACTACAAATACCTAGATGTCTGGTTAGACTGTAAGCTCTCCTTCCAGACTCACATCAAACATCTCCAATCCAAAGTTAAATCTAGATTTGGCTTCCTATTTCGCAACAAAGCATCCCTCACTCATGCTGCCAAACACACCCTCGTAAAACTGACCATCCTACCGATCCTCGACTTCAGCAATGTCATTTACAAAATAGCCTCCAATACCCTACTCAATAAACTGGATGCAGTCTATCACAGTGCCATCCGTTTTGTCACCAAAGCCCCAGATACTACCCACCACTGCGACCTGTACGCTCTCGTTGGCTGGCCCTCGCTTCATACTCGTCGCCAAACCCACTGGCTCCAGGTCATCTACAAGACCCTGCTAGGTAAAGTCCCCCCTTATCTCCGCTCACTGGTCACCATAGCAGCACCCACCTGTAGCACGCGCTCCAGCAGGTATATCTCTCTGGTCACCCCCAAAGCCAATTCCTCCTTTGGCCGTCTCTCCTTCCAGTTCTCTGCTGCCAATGACTGGAACGAACTACAAAAGTCTCTGAAACTGGAAACAATAGGCAAACAATAGGGCAGTAGAGCATCAAAAGTAAGGTTCAAACATCAAACTATAGCACATCTCACAGCACACACTAACAGATTACATCAGATAGAGAACACACTTCAATCAAATGACACATACTGGAATGTCCTGGGATGATGGCTGCCAGACAATGAATTGTTTGGTGTGTGTGTCGGTCATCTTAATATGGTCAGCTGGTGACCACCATTGGATAGGCACTTTGCCACTTTGGCAGTGAACTTGGTATTAAACATGGGATAATCCGCAACACCAAGTATAAATACAGACAAAGTATACACACCAAAGGGTCAAATATGTTTCGAGCAAAATAGTGTTTTTTTAGACAACTGCAAACTTCAAGGAGTTGGTTTGATGGGAAGTCGTGATGTTATCGGCCTCCCCTAGCTTGAAGAACAATAGAGGATCAATAGAGAGCAAAAGAGGAAAGGCCAACCCCCCCACTTGTGCAATGTCATGACTTGTGGTGTGGTGACAGGACAACAACCTCTCCCTCAACATGAGCAAGACAAAGGATCTGATCATGGATTACAGAAAACAAAGGGGTGAGCACGCCCCCATCCACATCGATGGGGCTGTAGTGGAGCAGGTCAAGGTATTAACATGGTCCACACACAGTTGTGAGGAGGGCACAACAGTGCCTCTTGCCCCTCAGGAGGCTGAAAAATGTGGCATGGGTCCTCAGATCTTCAAACAGTTATACAGCTGCACTATTGAGAGCATCTTGACTGGCTGCATCACCGCTTGGTACAGCAACTCCAAGGCAAGACGCTACAGAGAGTGGTGAATACGGCCCAGTACCCATCACTGGGGCCAAGCTCCCTGCCATCCAGGACTTCTATACCAGGCGGTGTCAGAGGAAGGCCCAAAATAAATTCAGACTCCAGACACCCAAGCCATAGACTGTTCTCTCTGCTAACGCACAGCAAGCAGTACCAGTGCACCAAGTCTGGAACCAACAGGACCCTGAACTGCTTCTAATCCCAAGCCATGAGACTGCTAAACAAGACTGCTAAATAGCTAATCAAATGGCTACCCGGAATACCTGCACAGACCTGTTTTTGCACTAACTCTCTTGCACCGACTCTATGGACACACACTGGACACATATTGGATGGCTGTCATTCATATTCCATTCAGCTGAATGTAACATCGATAGGTTTATGCTACTACATGATACTGAAATTTTTCCTACACCCATCATGTTGCTACAACCTAGCCTATGAATGAAGGTTTACAACATAAGTGCACAGGTCGAGATACATTTTAGTAATCAAGGTGACAGACAGTGATATATTCGATACCGCCTTGCAAACGCTTGCCTGCATCTAGCTGATTTAGGGTGTAATCATTAGTCCAACAGTTGCAAACAAGAGTTTCAATTGGACAATTTCAGGTATGTTTATCCCTGTTTTGTTCCATTTAAGAAAAGTTTTTAAACAGAATCGTCAGAATGAATACACCGCTGATCACACGCAAACACAGTTAACTTTCAAAGCAGCAAATACAAACAGCATGATCACTTTGCTCTTTGTATAATTCCTTCACGCTATCTTCCTTTCACCTTTTCCCTTCGCTTGTGGATTACAATTCGCAACAGATCAGCTGTCTGAGGCCAGGCGAAAAAACCTTTCCAAGCCAAACCTTCATATCATAACCGCTTAACCTCTACACACAGCCTATATCGTTGTTACCCTATTAGCTAACGTCATAGTCAACATAGCTAATATAACCCGCTACAATCATGCAGTACAGTGTACAGTCAGCTAGCAGTTTAGCAGTTACACAGGCGGGCCCAGGTAGCAATAAATTAATAAAACCAAAAGCATATCTTGACTTGGAAGAGTTCCAGTGTTGGATAGCCATAGCCAGCTAGCTAACATAGCATCCCTCACTGTTTGAGCCGGGTGTTTTAGTAGGCTAAACTAGCTAGCTGCATTCGCTAGCTAAGTACAGTACCATTCAAAAGTTTGGACACCTACTAATTCAAGGGTTTTGCTTTATTTGGACTATTTTCTACATTGTAGAATAATAGTGAAGACATCAAAACTATGAAATAACACATATTGAATAATGTAGTAACCACAAAACAAATCAAAAAATATTTTATATATGAGATTCTTCAAAGTAGCCACCCTTTGCCTTGATGACAGCTTTGCACACTCTTGGCATTCTCTCAACCAGCTTCATGAGGTAGTCACCTGGAATGCATTTCAATTAACAGGTCTGCCTTGTTAAAAGTTAATTTGTGGAATGTCTTTCCTTCTTAATGCGTTTGAGCCAGTTGTGTTGTGTTGTGTTAAGGTAGGGTTGGTATACAGAAGATAGCCCTATTTGGAATAAGACCAAGTACATATTATGGCAAGAACAGCTCAAATAAGCAAAGAGAGAGGATAAATTCATTAGAGTTACCAGCCTCAGAAATCGGCAATTTAACTGCACCTCAGATTGCAGCCCAAATAAATGCTTCACAGAGTTCAACAGACACATGTCAACATCAACTGTTCAAATTCGAGATTTTTGGTTGCAACCGCCATGTCTTTGTGAAACGCAGAGTAGGTGAATGAATGATATCCACATGTGTGGTTCCCACTGTGAAGCATGGAGGAGGAGATGTGGGGGTGCTTTGCTGGTGACACTGTCTGTGATTTATTTAGAACTCAAGGCACACTTAACCAGCATGGTTACCACAGCATTCTGCAGCAATACACCATCCAATCTGGTTTGTGCTTAGTGGGACTATCATTTGTTTTTCAACAGGACAATGACCCGAAACACACCTCCAGGCTGTGTAAGAGTTATTTAATGAAGGAGAGTGATGGAGTGCTGCACCAGATGACCTGGCCTCCACAATCACCCGACTTCAACCCAACTGAGATGGTTTGGGATGAGTTGGACCGCAGAGTGAAGGAAAAGCAGCCAACAAGTGCTCAGCATTTGTGGGAACTCCTTCAAGACTGTTGGAAAAGCATTCCTCATGAAGCTGGTTGAGAGAATGCAAAGCGTGTGCCAGGCTGTCATCAAGGCAAAGGGTGGCTACTTTGAAGAATCTAAAATAAAAATATATATACTTTTATGGTTACTACATGATTCCATATGTGTTATATCATAGTTTTGATGTCTTCACTATTATTCTAAAATGTGTAAAAATAAAGAGAAACCCTTGAATGAGTAGGTGTGTTCAAAATTTTGACTGGCACTGTAGATGATGAGTACCTTAGTCAGAAATTCCCAGGAATGGTCAGTGCACCTCGCCTGACCCGTATGGTAAATGTAAGGAAGAAGAAAAGCCTGTTGATATTATTGTTGTTTGAGGAGACTCTGCCGGAATATGTGAAGCATGGATATGTGAGGTATGCGGGGAGAGCATGTCCAAACCATTATAGTGTAGAAATTGTAAAGGATATGATCACGTGTCACATGTTTGCAGACGGGAGAAGTATGATATTGTTGCAACTGTGGTGGGGATCATACTCTGGACATCCTTGGGCGTACTGTTAGAGTGAAGGAGGTCGAGGTGTCAAGGATCTGGGCTGCGCAGCGGATCTCTGATGTGGAGGCGGTGAAGAGAGTCGAAGGGGCAAGAGGCAACAGTGTTGAAGATATGGCGGTGGATACATTGCAACCAGTTGCTAGTGTTTCAAGTCAATCAGGTGATCTGGATACACTCATTGTGAAGAAGGTGGATTTTGTGGCATTTATGGCCACAGTGATTAATTGTGTCTAAGAAGTCCAATAAGCTGGATATCATTATATCTGCAGCTGATACGTTTTTGGGGCTCCAAGACTTTGCAGCAGAAACACTACAAGGACTTTTGTCGCTAGGAAATATCCCACCCTCACAGGAGGCTTCTCAGCCAGTGTTGGGACCTGATTCGAATTATTATAATTTTTTACAGAAAAGCAGGTTGGTTTTGTTTAGTTCACTTCTTTTTGTTTGGTAGTTTGTATGATTTATTTATTTTTTTATTTTTGGGGGGGATACTTCATATCCACCCGCACAGTAAGTGGCGGAATGGACATTTAATTGTTGCGAACGCCATTATGCCATAGAAGAAGAAGAATCAAATCAAGAAGAAGAAGGAGGAGAAGAAGAAAGAGAAGGGGTAGAAGAAGTAGGAGAAGAAGTAGGAGAAGAAGTAGGAGAAGAAGTAGGAGAGAAGTAGGAGAAGGAGAAGGAGAAGGAGTAGGACTAGGACTAGGACGGAAGTGAAGCTAACATTCTGCGGAAGTCCATAAAAGAAAACAAATCCATCTATTTGTGCAAATAGGGAGTCTGTTTCCGATTTAAAACCGGTGAAGACCTCTCAAACGGTAGCTATTTTCCATAACAGTAGTCATTATCGCGACATAAACAGCCCCGCCACGAAATACTTCATACACTGTAACAGAAAATGTAATAATAACTAGCTTGTTACTATGACTCAACTTCGTAGTTAGCTACCTAGCAGCTAATGTTAGCTACTAACGTTAAACTAACAAGGAAGCAAGCATACCTAGCTAGCTAGCTAATAGTTTAAAGGTCTACATAATCAAGCCCATTTTACTATGCATAGTAGGCCTGTTTTATTGAATTCTGGGAATTTGATAAATCACGTTAACGATGATTGTTAAAAAGCAGTTTAATCAGAGTCCAGCTAGCTACAGTAAATGGATCAAATGAGGAGTTATTCTACACGAATTCATGTTTATAATGTAGCTATCTTACAAACGAAACGCAGGCATGAAACGTACAGAAAATGAGATCCTGTTTAGGGGGAAAACGGACACATTGTAAATTCTAAGTAATAATGACTGACGAGAAAGAGAGGTAGATTTGGATGATATGTGTAGCCTAATTATTTACTTATTTTCATTCCTAATTTTGTACATTAGATGGAGTTCCTGTTTGGGAAGAGGAAGACCCCAGAGGAGATGCTGAGGCAGAACCAGAGGGCACTGAATCGGGCCATGAGAGATCTGGACAGAGAGCGACAAAGACTGGAGCAGCAGGAGAAGAAAATAATAGCTGACATTAAGAAAATGGCCAAACAAGGACAAATGGTGAGAGAATATAAGGGGCTGTTTAAAGGGGAAAAATACTTCATGCCTTTCTGTAAATTGCCATGCATCATTTTCAATTGTCTCACACTCATCCACACACCATTCTAGGATGCTGTCAAGATCATGGCGAAGGACTTGGTTCGCACAAGGCACTATGTGAAGAAATTTATTATGATGAGGGCAAATATCCAGGCAGTCAGTCTGAAAATCCAGACTCTCAAGTCAAACAACAGCATGGCACAGGCAATGAAAGGAGTCACCAAAGCAATGGCTACCATGAACAGACAGGTGTGTATCTTTTCATTGTTTCATGATTCCTGTTAAAAACACGATTCAATTCGGGATCGAGAGATAATAACTTGCCAGTAGAACTGTAACACACTTAAAAAGCCTCAAACTTTTGTAGTCATTTTTGTTACCGGTTGAATTGTGCCAATACATTCCATTGGCTCACAACATAACGTTCCCCTACACAGATGAAGTTGCCACAGATTCAAAAGATCATGATGGAGTTTGAACGACAGAGTGAGATCATGGACATGAAAGAGGAGATGATGAATGATGCCATAGATGATGCCATGGGTGATGAGGATGATGAAGAAGAGAGGTAGGGGGTTTGTGACAGAGAAATTCCAGCCAAATCCTTTAAAGGATAGGTACACTTTAAATGTTATGTCATAGAAGTGTCCAGACCTTTTTTTTGCGTTTTCACTTGATTTTGAGAAACTTATCCCACTGGTGATAGACTTCCTAATGCTCATTCTGCAGAGGCACAGATAAAACATAAACCATGAATGCTGATTGGTTAAAAGCGCATTCCACCCGCTGTCTATTCCACAAGTTACCACCGGCTAAATCTATGACGTTAAAATGCCTATTTACTCTGTTCCACCTGACTGCGCAGTCCACTGTCTCATCAGCCCAGCCAGGCACTTTATAAACTTGATCTCCACTATAAAAAGCATCTAGACATTCTCACATTTCTTTTAGATTAACATTTAGTTTTTTTCAGCAGAGATTTGTATAAACCTTACTGTCTGTCTCTCCGACATTTGCAACATTGTTTCAATATTCAAATTCGATCTCCAACTGCCCCATTGTAATGAATGTGTCAGGAATCGGGATGAGAGAGAGAGGCAGGCAGTTTCTCAGCCAGTCGAAATCATGAATTAGCTGGCATAATTTTTATGGATATATACAAAGAAATTTGAATTTAAAAAAGGTAACACGAAATGAAGTGCAGCTAGTTTGCAGTCTTTCCAGCTTCAGTTTGAAGTGATTGTGTTAGCTGTGTTGTTGGCTAGCTGCTCTGAACAACAAGTGTCCTGACGGTTAACAACACCCGTGCCAATATATCCTCCAAACATCGGCTTCTCGGGCATTATCACTTAATTAGAAACGGCAACACTATCAGTATAGTGATATAAGTCGTTAGATGTTGTACACATGACATTGTGTCATTCCAAACGTTTTTGTTATTTATTCCATTTTGAACTCGAGTGATACTTTTCCGTGTGCGCATGCGCCGGCTACATGGAGAAGTTATCACTCTAGTCCAACAAAATGGAAAATAACTATACTGAGAGAATTGCCATTTCTAAAAGGATGTATTTGGGTGTTTTTGGAGCCTTTGTTAATGTTTTATCTGTGCATGAAGTCTATTGCGAGTGTTGTAAGTTTCTTAAAAACAAGTGAAATGGCAACAACAACAAAATATATTTACATCCAAAATACAGTTTTGGTTAAAAAAAAATCTAAAAATGAAAACCTGCACCAACTCAATATGAAGACATCGTTATTTGTTAATGTTATTTTAAATTGTACAATTGATATTTTTGGCATACTTATGTTAGCTGGTAAATCTATGGAAACACTAATTCTCTGTTTTATTTTCAGTGATGCCGTTGTGTCCCAAGTGTTGGACGAGCTGGGTCTCAATCTCTCTGACGAACTCTCAAGTAAGGAATAAAGTGAAATTATTGTGGCTGTAGTAGTGATACAGCTGGTCATCGCTTCATCACGGTTCCTATTGATTGATTTAAAATCATTTCCTTCCTGTTCATTTAGATCTGCCATCCACGGGAGGTAGCCTCTCAGTGGCAGGTGGGAAGAAAGCTGAACCCCAGCCAGCTCTGGCAGATGCAGATGCTGACCTGGAGGAGAGACTGAATAACCTCAGGAGAGACTGACACACAACAGCACTTTGGCTGCCTGGTGTTAATACAGCTAGATGTACTCAGCAACTTAGATTTCTGTATCTATACTGAACAAAAACATAAACGCAACATGTAAAGTGTTGGTCCCATGTTTCATGAGCTGAAATAAAAGATCCCGGACATTATCCATATGCACAAAAAGCTTATTTCTCAAATTTGTGCACAAATTTGTTTACATCCCTTTTAGTGAGTGTTTCTCCTTTGCCAAGATAATCCATCCACCTGACAGGTGTGGCATATCAAGAAGCTGATTAAACAGCATGATCATTACACAGGTGCACCTTGTGCTAGGGACAATAAAAAGCCACTTTAAAATGTGAAATTGAGTCACACAATACAATGCCACAGATGTCTCTAGTTTTGAGGGAGCATGCAATTGGCATGCTGACTGCAGGAATGTCCACCAGAGCTGTTGCCAGAGAATTGAATGTTAATTTCTCTACCCTAAGCTGCCTACAACGTTTTAGAGAATTTGGCAGTACGTCCAACCAGCCTCACAACCGCAAACCGTGTAGGCGTTGTGTGGGTGAGTGGTTTGCTGATGTCAACGTTGTGAACAGTGCCCTGTGGTGGGGTTATGGTATGGGCAGGCATAAGCTACGGACAACAAACACAGTTGCATTTTATTGATGGCAATTTGAATGCACAAAAATACCGTGATGAGTTCCTGAAGACAATTGTGAGGCCCATTTTTTTTTAAGGTATCTGTGACCAACAGATGCATATCTGTAATCCCAGTCATGTGAAATCCATAGATTAGGGTCTAATGAATTTATTTCAATTGACTGATTGCCTCATATTAACTGCAAATCAGTCAAATCAATGAAATTGTTGCATGTTGCTTTTATATTTTTGTTCACTATAGATTTCCTTGTGGAAGAGTGGTGGATGAACACTGGAGGATTTCAGTGAAAAGTCCATGTTATTACGGTATATGGCTTTTTGTTTGCAGGTATTATCTTTTATCAATGACTGATCAGAATCATTATCCATACACAATTGTTCAAAAAAAATGAAGCATTCTCTTTTAAAGGGGGAATATTTTAATGAAGTGTTTGAATATGCCCAAAGGCATATTATTTTTGCTTCATGGGTAAATTGACATTATTTAAAAGGAACCCAAAGTTAAAGTGAATTTAGACTATTCTAATAAAGTAAACATTTTGTATATTTGATGTACAAGTATCACTACATTTTTACATTCTTACCTTTCATAGAGGTGTGCCTAAGAGCATTCACTACACATTGTCAGATATTAACATCATGATTTCGTAAACGTTTTACGGTTTGTGGTTTCTTGCTTGCTTTTGATTTACTTTGTATAATTATATTTGTGGGAGTTTGCATAACCTAGGTTTAGAATTATTAATGGGACTGCGGAATGGATTAAAAAAAAAAAATTCTCAAGTGTGGTAAAATGTGTGTACAATTTGGTTAATTTTCCTCCATGTCAAATGTCCAAAAAGGGGGCACTTACTCGATGGTGCCTGATAGAACTGAAATAGCCTTTTATCCATTAAAGTGTAGTCATCATGAGTTCCTGATAACATAATATTTATCGAATGGTTGGTTGAGGGTGTGGTTTATATTTGTAAGAAATGTCCTATTTTGCCTTTATTCAATAAACATTTTTCACATTTGACAGAGGCTGGAGCTAATCGTCTTCCCTCAATACCAAGAAATGTGATAACATTAATTTACATACACTGTCCAACCCATGTGATGACACAGCGAGCTGGTGTCAGCCAGACTACTACCCCCCCCCCCCCGGACCAACAAGATCAATCTCATTATAGCGGTGGTAATTATACACTAAGCTCCCATGGTGTAACCTGCTTGCCTCTACATTCTCATTGCTTATATGCCAATGTTGTTCAAATTCAGGTATCCCAAACAGTATAATTCAAGGGGTTTTCTAAAAAAAAATATGTTGCACTCCATTTCACTGACGGATATGGCTCCATTATTAATTACCATTATCAATCAATTTCAGAGCTTGTTAATCTACAAATCAATAATTGAAGACTAGGCTTAACTGTTAGATGTTTTTTGTTTTATTCCAAAACAAACTTGTCAATTATTGTCAACATACAATCATTATCATAGAACAATAATATTGAATGTACTCAACACTTGAACGTTTAAATAAAAAAAAATAAAACAGCCATGTTTTTCATATTTACAACATTTGTTTCTGAAGACTAATTTCACATAATTTGAAAACCACTGTATTTTGTGGTCTGTAGCGTTGGAGGCCATTGTGCCAAAAGTAAAATATTTAAGCGATAACACATCACCAGGAGCTACAGGTAACTACCAAAATAATGGAAACACTTGAGTAAATGAGGGATACAAAGTACTGTATATTGAAAGCAGGTGCTTCCACACAGGTGTGGTTCCTGAGTTTATTAAGCAATTAACATCCCATCATGCTTAGAGTCATGTATACAAATTCTGGGCAGGCCGTTATTTTAGCTACCATGGCTAAATCCCCATAGGATGACAATGCCCCATCCACAGGGCACGAGTGGTCACTGAATGGTTTGATGAGCATGAAAATGATGTAAACCATATGCTATGGCCGTTGAAGTCCCCAGATGTAAACCCAATTGAACACATGGGATATTCTGTTGCGGCGCCTGAGACCGCGTTTCCCTCCACCATCAACAAAACACCAAATGAGGGAATTTATCGTGGAAGAATGCCATCACATCCCTCCAATAGAGCTCCAGACAGTTGGGCTGCATTTGCACACGCAGTCCAATTGTAATATTTTTTTCACTAGCTGGTCTTTTGACAAATCAGATCAGCCCTGAAAAATAGCTGATGTGAAAATACTTAGATGTGATTGGTCAAAAGACCAATTAGTATAAAAAGATCACAATTAGGCTGCCTGTGTAAACGCAGCCATATAGAATCTATGCCAAGGTGCAGTGAAGCTGTTCTGGCTTGTGGTGGCAAAAGGCCCTATTAAGACACTATGTTGGTGTTTCCTTTATTTTGGCAGTTACCAAGATTGTTAAATATAGCTAGAATTTAAGAAGGAAAATACCTAGCATTTAGTTTGAGTGCTCTAGCTGATTAGGCTAAACTCTAATGCCAACAAAACCCATGTTTTCTAAACTTCACCATAGGACTGATGTCTATATCTCAGTTATCTACTGCAATTAAGCGTATTCTGATGTACTGGAAAAATACACACAAAAAATGTCAAACTCAAGCAAATTCATCACATGTTAGAGAATGGGCTGGAGACAAGGCAGTTGTCTGAACAAAGCAGTGCTTTTTGAATAAAGCAGCCAAATTGTCATGCTTTTGAAATTCAAAACAGATGTTATTTCTCTTCTCTGAATTGCACTAAGTGGAAAGGATGTCGTTTCATAAGGTGAATGCACCAATTTGTAAGTCGCTCTGGATAAGAGCGTCTGCTAAATGACTTAAATGTAAATGTAAAATGTAAATTTACAGCTCTACCGTGTTAATAGTTGATATCGTTTGGACCAAATTTGTCATGCAGACTCACATCATAAAATTATGAAAACAAAACAAAGAAGCATACTGTAGAAGATCAAAGGTTCTCAAATTAATTTAAAAAGCCAACGTTGTCTACCAAGAAGCAGTCAAACAAACTTGTTTTCATGAAGCAAAGTATGGACAACGCAGAATATCAAGAACTTTAGCATCAGAGGACTTTTTAAAATCTAATATTTACTGCATTTGTAATAAAAAAAACATACATGCCGAGAAAGGATCAAACACCTTATGTCCACACATTAGCGCACAATGATAAAACCTTTTGCTTGAAGCGGTGTTCACATAAGGAAATATTACAGTAAATACACAAACAGGAAAAATTGTTTACAGTTTCAATCAAAGCAAAACCCAGAGCATGTAAACGCCAATGGTGCTTCCAGCGCACAGGGTTAGTTGTATATTGTACAATTCAAGCACTGCCATTCAGTCAAATCAGAAAACGCCACTTCTCTTCTTACCCTTAGATCACAGTCCCCAAGTTACTAAGTCAGGTGACAACTATGTAATAATGTAGTAATGATCAAAAGCTACACATTTTAGTGATGATGCAGTAATTAAGGAAGACTTGGTACATTACACCAAATTCCAAAACATTAGAACATGTGCTCCCCAATTATGCTTCACAGAACGTGCATATTACTAAATTGCTACAGTAGACATTCTAAGTAACTATTGTGGTTTACCTTATAATCACTCAGCTGTTAGTAAGGGGACTGTTATCTGAGGGGGGTACAGCTTTTCTTTCATTTTGAGTAGCATGGGCAACAAATGTACCATAGCTAACAAATTTGGTAGCCATTTTCCCAATGTATAGCAGCTCCTTCTCTAAGACAGCTGGCAAGTGACAACACGGAGGACAATGGTTTACTTTTCCACAGACTATTGAGAGTAGTGCATGCTACGCCAGTGACAGCCTAAACCCACAAAAGAAAAGAGAACCTTTCTGGGGAGAGAAGAGGGCTCTCTCTTTTGCTTAACACACGCAGATACCACCTCACTTCCGACAGGTACGGTGTGGCGTGTGTTTTTTGGGCACCTCGATGCGGCAGCGGCTTCGCTGCCAAGGCAGGTCAAAGTTCCTACAGAGGAAGACAATTCAGAAATACAAATGTTGACTGGAGGAAGCAGGGAAAGGTTAATGGGAAAATCCGACCCCCATAACCTAAAAAACATTTCACATCTGGTTATCATTCAATTGGCACAGCATGTGTTAAATAAAGACAGTCTCAATTGTTTTCAGACTCATTGTATAGAACATTGTCTCAATATGCAAACATGTTAATAATAATAATAATGACTGTTGAAATGGATAAATGTATAAAAGAAACAGTGTTTAGGAAAATTGTATTGTATAGAGATTTTGTATTTTTTTGTTCATTTTCTTTAAAGGACTTGCAAAACTACCGTTATATAAATATCCTCTGGCAATAGCAGTGGTATAAAGTACTTAAGTCTAAATTCTTTAAAAGTACTACTTAACTCGTTTTTTGGGGGGTATCTGTACTTTACTATTTATGTTTTGGACAACTTTTACTTCACTACATTCCTAAAGAAAAGTATGTACCTTTTACTCCATACATTTTCCCTGACACCCAAAAGTACTCATTACATTTTGAATTCTTAGCAGGACAATAAAATGGTCTAATTCACACACTTATCAAAAGAAAATCCCATGTCATCCCTACAGCTTCTTATCTGGTGGACTCACTAAACACATGCTTCATTTGCAATTGATGTCTGAGTGTTGGTGTGTGCCCCTGGCTATCCGTAAACAAATGTAAAAAGAGAATTATGCCATCTGGTTTGAAGGAGTTTGAAATAATTTATACTTTTCCTTTTGATACTTAAGTATATTCGATCAATTCCATTTACTGTTGATACTTAAGTATACTTAAAAGCAAATAATTGTAGACCTTTACTCAAGTAGTATTTTACTGGGTGACATTCACTTTTACTTGAGTCATTTTCTGTTAAGGTCTCTTTACTTTTACTCAAGAATGACAATTGGGTACTTTTTCCAACACTGGTCAATAGGTAACTTACTTCAATGACAATGTCTTCAAAATAACATTAACGTTTTTTGAATTTACACCAGTTTGCATTCCTTTTGCCCTCTTTTGTAAATCATTAGGCCTATGCCCCCTTCTTTAAGAACAGAGGAAGGAATAGGCATCAAAATGCTTGCCTATGAGTGCTTGGGGTGTAAAATATTCACAGTTTGCTTAAAACTTTAAAGACATACTTGGGGGAAGAATAAATACTTGCATTTTGATGAAAGGTCTTTCTGTGAAACTCGCCCTGCCCCGCCACCTGCACCATGGTACCATCTTGAAAAATAAATTACGCATAGTACTGGATGAACTCAAGCTAGTGGACATAGTGATTTACATACCTAACTTATCCCCTAACTCAACTATACAAAGAAATGTCCAGTGACAAGCCTAATAAAAAAGCCTGCTTATATAGTCCTACAAGTGAACCTATAGGAAAATGTCAAAACCTGAATAAAAGGTCAAATAGACAAACAAATAACATCTCTGCATACAAATGGTATATCACACAAACTATCTCCTTTGAATGAAAGATACACAAAAAAATGCATAGATGTGTTTGTTTGGACCAAGTGCTTGGAAAAGGTTGCCATGATGTGTGATAGGGTTGTTCCCTGCATGTTGAACTGAACCTACAATGAGCGTTGTAGTTGAAAAAGACTGATAGGACTACTGGTGGATGAAATCAAAAACACAAAAAAACTTACTGTTGCGTAAGCTTCGGCAATGGCCGGCCAAAGGCCACCACGGGCAGGAAAGGGGTGATGATTATGGACTCGACTGGAGAAAAGAAAGAAAAGGGAGTCTCAAAATCAAGACTGTGTCTGCATGCAATGAAAACATTGCTCGTAAAACTTCAGTAAGTAAATGACAGTATTAAAGGCGTAGCAACTTTCTGGTTCTGTAAAAAACAACGGTTCCATGTTTAGACAGCAGATGAAGTGGCCAGTCATACCATCCTCAGTGTCCGGGTAAAATGAGGAGACCTCTGGCTCACTCTCCTGGATCCCCTTCTTCTTGTTCATGCGCTGCTGGAGGCGCTGAAACATGCGCTGCTCACGGATACGCTGAATGTCCCATCTACAAAAAACAGGATTCAGTGATAAAGAGGGATAATGAGAGAGCAAGGAATGGATGAAAACGTTAGTGGTTCAATATAGTAAATCGAGATTGCATTACACACACAAAAAATGAGCCGTAGTGAGTGAGGTTAGAGACTGACCATGAGGCATTGAGAGTAACTTGGAAGTCAGAAAACCCATTTGTACCTTTTTCTTCTCTTCTCATCCAACTCCAGCTTTGCATGGCGCTTCAAAAAGACACTGTCGTCCAGCATCTTGGTAAAACAACACAAACACATGGTTGATGTGGTTAAGGACCATTTGCAGGGATAAATGCTGAGTTGAATATTGTGTGGCATTACAGGTTTTATTTCTGACTCTCAGTTTAAATTGTAAAGCCTGTGTGCTCTCCTCTCTCACCTCTGGGATGTCACTGGCAGCCTCCTCATCCAAGGGCTCCATACTGTTTTCTTTCCAGGATGGAACTGGAAAACAGAACAGTGTAAAAAAAGACATAGGACTAATAACAATACTATTTGGATTTCTACATTATTATTCATTGCGAGGCAATACTACCCAGCTTAACACTTGGAACGGAACAACTGGCATGTGTGGTGGGACTACTCACTGGCTACAACTTCCTCTTTCTTTGGGGATGGGGATGGCTCACGTTGGGGGGAGGGGGGCGGCTGATGCCAGCGACACAGGTACATCTCAGTAGTAGACATGAAAGGGAGCTCCTCCATCTGATCGGTGCGCTCCGGGTCCTCTTTGCTCGGGTGCAGAGTATCCCTCTCCACCGGTGGCCGACCAAACCCCATCTTCTCTGGGGTTTCTTTACTGCGCAGCTCCCTCTGATATGGTGAGCCAGCTCCACACTCTGACTTAGGGGAGGTGAACTTAGAGCCTTTCCCTCCTCGTGACTTCTGGATTTTTGAGTCCAGGAAGCAAAATTTCCTGCATGAGCAGAGCAGATGTATTAGTGAGTAGAAGATAGTTTGACTGAGGATAAGTGAATGCAGAGTAGTATTTGGGGTCTGTTACCTCTTGAGGCCTTTGCCGCCTCGACTGAAGGGGATTGTCCTGGGGGTGGGAGTCTGTGGGCTGTCACACACTTCTAGATCCCACAGGTCCTCTTTATCTGGGGTCCAGGGCTCTAGTGGCTGAAATAGGCGCTTATCACGTGGGTCCTTCCTCGTCAGCTGCAAGCGACGCTCCATGCGCTCAATACGCGCCAGCAACTATGTATGCAGACATGTTTCTTTAAATGATTTGGTTCTAAACAAATGACAGCGTTACTGTCATCTACAAACAATTAGACACTTTAATATACTGTGCATACCGTCTCCTTGTCTGCTTTCAGCTCATCTATCTCCTTGTCCTTGGACTGCAGCTGTTGTTGCTGTTGTTCAATCAAGTCCAGCTGAAGGAGGAGAATCTGCCGGAGGCATGTGGCCTGTGTGTGGGGGTTAGCAGGGGTTTTTCTGATGTTCCTCCACTTGCCCTCTGTGCTGAACTCAATGGATGCAGTGTTGACAACTCCTCCAGGGGAGACCCCTCTGGTACTCTCATCAGTACCTGCATCCTTGGAGTTATTGTTTGAAACCAACTCTTTATTATCCATACCTTCACTCAGAAAGTGTTTACCTTTCATTGGGATTCCCTCACCCCCCATTTGTCTGACAGAGGATGACGGCACCCCTGTGCTTCCCCAATTGTCACCTTGAACCAGTGCCCCTCCTGCTTTATTTTGTGCAGCCACCACTGGGGCCCGAATTATGTATTTCTGGTCTAGGATCTTAGTTTTGCTGAGGTTCTCCCCTCCAGTGTTGTGGATGTCCCCGTGTACGTCATGGACATCTATGACAAAGTCACAGGTTTCTCTCTTGATGGTTATGGAGTTCACAACATTTGCATTTCCAATTTGTGATTTGTCAAAGTCAATTCTCTCAGTGTCCAGCTTAAATCCTGCATTAGCAAACAAAGTGGATCTCATAGTCATGGCGAATACAACTCAGATGTTATTGAACTAGCATTACAGAATAACTGCTTATTCTGCAAAGCAGTCAAGTGTCATTGATGCCTATTTCCTGTTTCATTGAGCCTGGATCAGTCTTCCTCCTGTAATAGAAAGAAGTTATAAGTATTGCAACCAACATTCATTGACTGCTATTGGGTCTAAATAAAATGTGCTGTCTAGCAAGCTAGCTAGCTAGGCACAATGTTGCTCAATGACTGGCAACCTCACTAGTTACAACAACTGACTGACATTAAATACTGCACTGCGCCTGACTGCTGGGCACCCTTTCACCAGCTAACGTTAGCTAACTATCTAAAACTATACAACATTTCAGCTAGCAAGCTAACTGTACAGGACAAACAAGTTAGCTAGCTAGTTAACGAACACTGAGTCTCCAAGCATCTAGTTAGCGTCTAACGTTTGTAGCTAACATTAGGTTGCTAGCTAACTAGCGTGTTACGTAGGGTCTATTATTTAAAAATTGGACAACAAATATTGCTTGCACACCCTCATGGTCCTGCCGAAGGGTTTGGTAGCTAGCCATTTTTACTGAAAAATACAAGGGTGCACGGGGGTAGCAGTTGGCTAGAGTGGTTCGTGCTTCTAGCAAGTGTTAGCTAGCACTTCGATATTTCCTCCATTTTAGTCCATCACGCATTGCCATTGATGAAAATCATAGCGAACAGTATTTCACTGCACTGCCACTGACTCGCTGCATGCGAAAGGGACTTGGAGGAAGTACGTAACAACCTACTGAAAATAAGTTCTAATAAGTTAGCATATAGTTTCACCGAGCACGGTATTTTGTGTTATCCCTCATTGTCGTAATATTTCTCAAACTCACCTAGTATGTTCATGTTCCACTCTTGCATACTTGTTTAAAGCGCCCAAGATGGCGCATGCGTAGATACGGCAAATTGTCATGTTTTTGTGTTTTGGGAAGAATAAAGTTGAAGAAAAGCATCAGTAGATGACATCGATGACCTGGAAATAGGCTTGGTCCACAGAGTTTTTACACCCCTCTGTAAATATATGATAGTTTATTGACCTTTGTCAAAGAGGGTCCATATCGCAGGAGCCTGCTGAGGGGAGGACAGCTCATAGTAATGGCTGGAACAGAGCAAATGGAATTGAATCAAACACATGGAAACCATGAGTTGTGAGTTGTGAGGCCAGTTGGACGTACTGCCAAATTCTCTAAAACTACATTGGAGGTGGTTTATGATAGAGAAATTAACATTCTCTGGTAAGAGCTCTGGTGGACATTGCTGCAGTCAGCATGCCAATTGCTTGCTCCCTCAAAACTTGACACGTGTGGCATTGTGTTGTGTGACAAAACTGCACATTTTAGAGTGGCCTTTTATTGTCCCCAGTACATGCATATGTGTAATGATATGCCACACCTGTCAGGTAGATGGATTATTTTGGCAAAGGATAAATTCTCATGTAAACAAATTTGTGCACAAAATTTGAGAGAAATAAGCTTTTTGTGCATATTGAACATTTCTGGGATCTTTCATTACAGCTCATGAAATATGGGACCAACACTTTACAGGTTGCATTTATGTTTTTGTTCAGTATATATAGATAGACCTATGTTTTGAAACCCCTTTGCCTCTAACTGTAGCAAACATGTTCTTACATGTCAGGTGGGTCAGGGGATTCTCTTTAATTACCAATTTCTCACACCTGTGCTTCTTTATCTTGTACTCATAAACATTTCCATGTGTTTTTACTTTTAATAGTGGAGAAGATGAGGGCTCAGTTGACATTTGGCCTGCAAAAAGCAGCTCATGTTCCGTCTGATGCAATTGTATACATGTATGTTTATGCTTCACAATAAAACCTATTTGAAATGATATTCAGCGTGCAAGGTAGAGATGAATGGGGAATGTTTCGTATTTTTTGCATTCTCTGTGATGCATATTGTGAGACACAGGTGGGCTTAACCTTGTCACACCTTTAGCAACAATATTAGACTTAAAAATAATCATCCAGCGACCATACACTGTTTACCAGGGGGCAGGGCTACCGACGTAAAGGCTCATCTGAAGAGGGTGCTGGCTAAGGCTAAAACTGGCGAGCATAGAGAGTATAGGGATATTGTTATCCACGTCGGCACCAACGATGTTAGGATGAAACAACCAGAGGTCACCAAGCGCAACATAGCTTCAGTGTGTAAATTAGCTAGAAAGATGTGTCGGCATTGAGTAATTGTCTCTGGCCCCCTCCCAGTTAGGGGGAGTGATGAGCTCTACAGCAAAGTCTCACAACTCAATCGCTGGTTGAAAACTGTTTTCTGCCCCACCCAAAAGATAGAATGTGTAGATAATTGGCCCTCTTTCAGGGACTCACTCACAAACAGGACAAAGCCTGGTCTGCTGAGGAGTGACAGACTCCATTCTAGCTGGAGGGGTGCTCTCATCTTATCTATCAACATACACAGGGCTCTAAATCCTCTAGCTCCACAATGAGATAGGGTGCAGGCCAGGCAGCAGGCTGTTTGCCAGCCTGCTAGCTTAGTGGAGTCTGCCACTAGCACAGTCAGTGTAGTCAGCTCAGCTTTCCCCATTGAGATCGTGTCTGTGCCTCGATCTAGGTTAGGAAAAACTAAATATGGCGGTGTTCGCCTTGACAATCTCACTGGAATAAAGACCTCATCCATTCCTGTCATTATTGAAAGAGATTGTGATATCTCACATCTCAAAATAGGGCTACTTAATGTTAGATCCCTCACTTCCAAGGCAGTCATAGTCAATGAACTAATCACTGATCATAATCTTGATGTGATTGGCCTGACTGAAACAACCCTGATGAATTTACTGTGTTAAATGAGGCCTCTCCTCCTGGTTACACTGGTGACCATATCCCCTGCGCATCCTGCAAAGGTGGAGGTGTTGCTAACATTTACGACAGCAAATTTAAATTTACCAAAAAATAAATGACTGTGTTTAGTCATGAAATCTATGCAGCCTACTCAATCACTGTTTATAGCTACTGTTTACAGGCCTCCTGGGCCACATACAGCATTCCTCACTGAGTTCCCTGAATTCCTATCAGACCTTGTAGTTATGGCAGATAATATTCACATGGGAAAGTCCACAGACCCACACCAAAAGGCTTTCGGAGCTATCATCAACTAAGTGGGTTATGTCCAACATGTCTCCGGACCTACTCATTGTCACAGTCATACCCTGGATCAAGCTTTGTCCCCTGGAAAAAATATTGTGGATTAAAAAAAAAATCCTCATAATCCTGGACTATCAGACCACCATCTTATAACATTTGCAATCGCAACAAATAATCTGCTCAGACCACAACCAAGGATCATCAATAGCTGTGCTATAAATTCTTGGACAACAAAAAGATTCCTAGATGCCCTTCCAAACTCCCTCCACCTACCCAAAGACATCAGAGTACAAAAATCGGTTAACCACCTAACTTAGGATCTGCATTTAACCTTGAGTAATACCCTAGATGCAGTCGCACTCCTAAAAATGAAAAATATTTGTCACAAGAAATTAGCTCCATGGTATACACAAAATACCCGAGCCCTGAAGCAAGCTTCCAGAAAATTGGAATGCAAATGGCGCTCTAACAAACTGGAAGTCTTCTGACTAGCTTGGAAAGACAGTACCGTGCAATATCGAAGAGCCCTCACTGCTGCTCGATCATCCATTTTTCCAACCTAATTGAGGAGAATAAGAAAAATCCTAAATGTATTTTTGATACTGTCGCAAAGCTAACTAAAAAGCAGCATTCCCCAAGAGAGGATGGCTTTCATTTCATCAGTGACAAAAAGATCCAAAGCGCAGTTGTCTTTGACAAAAAGATCCAAAGCTCAGTTGTCCTGAGTCTGCACAGGATTGCCAGGACCTAGGATCAATGGAGCCACTCAAGTTTTTTTTATCCTGGTCATGGCCTCTATAAACCTTCAAGCTGCATACTGGACCCAATCCTAACTAAACTACTGAAAGAGCTACTTCCTATGCTTGCCCCTGCAATGTTGAACATAATACATGGCTCCCTATCCTCCGGATGTCTACCGAACTCACTAAAAGTGGCAGTAATAAAGTCTCTTGAAAAAGCTAATTATCGGCCTATATCGAATCTCCCATTCCTCAGCAAAATGTTTGAAAAAGCTGTTGCGCAGCAACTCACTGCCTTCCCGAAGACAAATAATGTATACGAAACGCTTCAGTCTGCTTTTAGACCCCATCATAGCACTGAGACTGCACTTGTGAAAGTGGTAAATTACCTTTTAATGGCGTCAGACCAAGGGTCTGCATCTGTCCTCGTGCTCGTACACCTTACTGCTGCTTTTGACACCATTGATCACCACATTCTTTAGGAGAGATTGGAAACACAGTTCATCTTGATGGTTGTACAGTTGTCTCAAATAAAACTGTGAAGGACCTCAGCGTTACTCTGGACCCTGATCTCTCTTTTGACAAACATATCAATAATATTTCCAAGACAGCTTTTTTCCATCTTCGTAACATTGAAAAAAATCTGAAACGTTTTGTCAAAAAATTATGCAGAAAAGCTAATCCATGCTTTTGTCACTTCTAGATTAGACTACTGCAGTGCTCTACTCTCCGGATACCCGGATAAAGCACTAAATAAACTTCAGTTAGAGCTAAACACGGCTGCTAGAATCTTGACTAGAACCCCATAATTTGATCATATTAGTGCTAGCCTCTCTACACTGGCTTCCTGTTAAGGCTAGGGCTGATTTCAAGGTTTTACTGCTGACCTACAAAGCATTACATGGGCTTGCTCCTACCTATCTCTCCGATTTGGTCCTGCTGTACATACCTACACGTACGCTATGGTCACAAGACGCAGGCCTCCTTATTGTCCCTAAAATGTCTAAGCAAACAGCTGGAGGCAGGGCTTTCTCCTATAGAACTTAATTTTTATGGAATGGTCTGCCTATCCACGTGAGAGACGCAGACTCGGTCTCGACCATTAAGTCTTTACTGAAGACTCATCTCTTCTATTACGGGGGCTGAGTCACTGGCTTACTGGTGCTCTTCCATGCCTTGAGTGGGTTGAGTAACTGACGTGATCTTCCTGTCCGGTTTTGCACCCCCTCGTGCTTGTGCTGTGGAGGAGATATTCGTGGGATATATTCAGCCTTGTCTCAGAGTAGTAAGTTGGTGGTCTGTTGATATCCTGTGTGGGGTCTGTGCTTTGGCAAAGTGGGTGTGGTTATATCCTGCCTGGTTGTCCCTGTCCGGGGGTATCGTTGGAAGGGGCCACAGTGTCCACCGACCCGACCCCGTCTCAGCCTCCAGTATCTATGCTGCAATAGTCTATGTGTTGGGGGACTAGGGTCAGTCTGTTATATCTGGTGTAATTTTCCTGTCTTATTTGGTGTCCTGTGGGAATTTAAGTATGCTCCCTCTAATTCTCTCTCTCTCCCTCTTTTCCTCCCTTGCCTTAGGACCTGAGCCCTAGGACCATGCCTCAGGACTATATGGCCTGATGACTCCTGGCTGTCCCCAGTCCACCTGGTTGTGCTGCTGCTCCAGTTTCAACTGTTCTCCCTGCGGCTATGGAATTCTGACCTGTTCACCGGACCTGCTACCTTGTCCCAGACCTGCTGTTTTTGACTCTCTCTCGCTCTCTCTGCCACACCTGCTGTCTCGACCTGAATGCTTGGCTGTGAAAGCCAACTGACATTTACTCCTGAGGTACTGACCTGTTGCACCCTCTACAACCACTGTGATTATTATTTGACCCTGCTGGTCATCTATGAACTTTCAAACATATTGAAGAACAATCTGGCCTTAATGGCCATGTACTCTTATAATCTCCACCCAGCACAGCCAGAAGAGGACTGGCCACCCCTCAGAGCCTGGTTCTTCTCTACTTTTCTTCCTAGGTTCCTGCCTTTCTAGGGAGTTTTTCCTAGCCACCGTGCTTCTACATGTTTGGGGGTTTTAGGCTGGGTTTCTGTATAACACTTTGTGACATCTGCTGATGTAAGAAGGGCTTTATAAATACATTTCATTGATTGATAGCATATTAAAACCATTACAACACCATCTGTTATATTTAAGACAAATCATGTTTTTCCATCTCAAGGACCATTTTAGATTTAAATATAGTTGCATGCAACTCAAAATGTGTTACATCACTGAAAACATTAACCTTTTACTTAACTTCCATATCTTCTATTTTGAGCATTAAGTTGTTCACTTCTCAATTGTTTCCCATCTAGCCCCATTCAGATTAGCCTAATAGCCCAGTAAGGTTTACACTGGTCATATTAAGGGTAGTTACCGCTCATCTAGAGAGCAATTTTAACCACCCTATTATTTTACTCAGCAGAGAAAAACCGACTTTTATAGTTCTGAATTTATTAGAAAGCTTGCTTATCGGAAGTATGTGTATGTTATTGTCATTAATTGCCCTAATGTAGTGGAACCTAGGTGTTATTCTGGTCACGACACAAATCACCTCTGAGAAACTGTATAAAAGGACAAATGTCTTGTAGCAACTCACAAAAAGCTTGCATTTCTCAGTGAAGAATCTCCATTCTCAAGGTAAGATACTTTTCAAAACTTTTCCTCCTGCTCAAACTATCAATTTCTACTTTATACATAAATGCTTGTTTCTAGCTTACTGTATGTGTAATATATGTTTACCTTAATAAATAGCAGTTATTTAGAAATGAATCACAAACAAAAAATATATATTCTGCATTGTAAGTGTAACACATTTTCCTCAATTCCAGATGCGTTTTTTTTTCTCTTCCTGACTTTCTATGCCTCTCTCTTCTATTCTTTCCTCTACCTTGTTTAGTTTTGTCACCATGAAGGTAGCATTGTTTGTACTGGTGCTCCTCTGCGTGGCTGGAATGCTGCATGCTGAGGCCTCGGACCAGTCTGGAGAGAACAGGTAAGATCCTACATTTGAGATGTCTGCCCATTTGATGTTGATGTGGTGTCCCCTGCATGATCTAATATCTCCATTCCTCTCTCATGTTTGTGTTTATGTCTGGTTGTCAGTCTCACAGAAAATGGACAGGGTTTGGGTAGAAGATATGCTGAGTCAACCATTGCCAGTGACATGAGCAAAATCATGGACTCCATGGTTCAGAAGAATTTTGTCAACTTCCTGCTCAACCAGAAGGAGAAAAAGAGCATGTAAGTAAAATTGACCATAGAGTTTGAAATGACTATAATTGCTACAGTTCAGAACTTGATATATTGTAGAAACTGAGAGCAAATTCAGTCACTAACAACAACTATAATAGAATCAAAAACTGTCACAGGTCTAATGTCACTCCGGAGGAAGATCCAGTGGCTCGTTTGTACAACAATCTCCTGAAAAAGCTTGCACTGTGCATCCGCAGCAAGGGACACAGATCCATGTGAGTTCATTCTGTGAAGATATTAACTTCAATATGAACTTCAATATGAATGATTTATTGTGTCATCTTATTATAAGATTTTCCAATTTGTTTCCTCACTACAGGACCCAGTGATGTTTTAAAGAATATCAGCAAATTACCAACATAGGCGAGAGAATTATGCAAAGAGAAACCTGAAGTCAACCACAACATTATGACAATTTAGAGAAAAATGTATGCTTTCTATTTTGTTATGAATCCAGAATGTCTTACCTTTTTCATAAATAATTGCTAAGGGGAAATTAAATTATTGAACTATTAAACAAAGATTGGTCTCACTGGGTAGTAATTTCATCTAGCATTTAGCATGAGAAACATTTCACAAAAGTAACAAATCAAATGGCCCAAAAATCGAACACAGTAATATTTTCACAAATGTCAAACATTTTCACAAATGTCATATCTTAAAAAAAGGGTCCTACTGGTCATATTGAAAGAATAACATGGTCCTTTGCATATCTTGAGAAGAAGAGGCTTCATAGACAACTAACTAGGCAACAACTAGAACAGAGTTTGCTACTTGGCTTTATTATAATAATTTTTGTCCAACCAGGGTGTCAGTAAGTGACAGTAAGTGACAGTATTCAACTCTAGATGAATGGCTATGTCTCTCAACGGGCAGAGCGCACCTTTTCGGTTGGAAGAGAAGATGCGGGCAAATGAATGACGCGGGCAAATGAATGGAGGTAGGACGAAAGAAGATGGAAGAAAGTGGAACATATTATGAATAAATATGGAGTGGGGGATTGCACAAGCCTTCTGGAAGATCTGGTGAAGGAAAGTGAACGTGAAGAGAGTGAGGGTGAATTAATTGTGGTGGCAGGTGCAGTGATGACCGCCGGGAAGGAGCTCAGTGTGGAGAGATAACCGGTGTGGTGAGGAAGGTTGGCGCCAAGTGGAAAAATGGGGATAATTGCTATAGTAGATCAGAGATGGAACCTATCAAGAGTATGGATGTAGTATATGCGCAGAGCTCGGGCCTCATCCCGAGGATGAAAACGATGATTTTGGCCCAGTGGGAGTGAGATTTGTGGAGAATGGATCCTTGCGTTTTAGCTGATCCATATGTGGTATCAAGTTGGGTGGAGAAGAGGTTGGGGATTGTAGAGTTGGTGAGAATAACTCTTGAGTGGAATAGCGATGATTTGTTGTGTTTCTTCAGTCCAAAGAGAGCGGGCACTCCGGATCACGCGATTAGGGACAAGAAATGTGACTTACTTTGCTCTCCGGAGCAGGGAGCCGTTGAAAGAGTGATAGCGGGGTGGCGTTAAGTGTTGAGGATCAGTTGAAATTCAAGATTCCCGGTGTCTGTGACGCCCGCCGTTGGTTGCGGTGGAGAGCGTGGGGGAAACGGAGAAGACATTTTCTGTCCTGCTGAGTTTTGATGTAGTCTTTGCCCGACAAGGTCAAGTTAGGAAGTGTAAGTTATCCCGTGAGAGCTTTTGTTCTGAAAAGACTTTATGGGCATGTTGTAGCAGTGTGTAGGAGGGGGGTTCCAGTCGGATAAACACTCCAAACAGCCTACCCGACCCCTCGGTGGTGTCTGCATGGTCCTAAAGCACACTTATACGGTGTTTAGTATCACATTCCAATGATAAACTGGGGGGGACTGTCCGGTGAAAGAAAGGAAGGTTGAGGTTGTCAGGGTTAGAGTAGTACAGAAAGTATCATATGCCGAAGCAGTGAAGAGAGTGGTAGAGGATGATGGTTACAGGGTGAGGGATACTGAGAGGATTCCTGTGAGTAGGCAGAAACCAAGAGAGCGTGATGGGAAGAATATGTGCTTCAGTAAGGTGGGCTTTTTAGCATTCATAGCCATGGTTGTCAGTTGTGCTGCAAAAATTGATTGGATATCATAGAAAATAGAGGTTGTGGTGGCAGCGGCTGAGAAGTACTTGGGATTGGGAGGATTTACTGCAGAACAGTTGCAGTGGGTGTTGCGTGGTAGTGTTCTGTCCTCCAAGAGCCATTGGTCAGGAGTAGGATTGGATAGGGTTAAATGGTGGAATGGGGTGGTGTTTTTTTAATATATATATATTTTTAGAAAGGGCTAATAGTTGGCAGGGCAATTTTTATTTTCCTTTTTCCCAATTTTGTATTACCTTATCGATAATTTTATGTAGGTAGGCCGTGAACGACCTCACACACCAGTACAGTAGGTAGCGGTGTATCCACCTAAAAGTTGGATGTTATCCACCAACTAAATCCCAAAGAAGAAGAAGAAGAAGCCATGGATGCCCTGGTGACAGTTAGTACAGAGATAGCCAAGGCCCTGACAATAAAAGAGGAGTGTTGTGTATTTTGACATTGAGACAGCTTACGATACCATGTGGAGGGAAGGGTTGTTGATCAAGTTGAGTGCATTGGGGGACGTCTGTATAACTGGATCATGGACTTGTTCGATAGAGTCATACGGGTCAGGGTGGGGTCAGAATTGTCAATGTGGTTTGAAGTGGACAGTGGTACTGCTCAGCGAAGTGCCGTTACTCCTGTGTTGTTCACCTTGATGATATATTACGTATTTAAGGAGGTGGGACAGGGAATGGGTGTGGCATTGTATGCTGATGATGGTGCTGTATGGAAGAGAGGTGGGAATGTGAAATATGTGATGGGGAAGATGCAAGATACTGTGGGAGTTGTGGACGATTGGTCTCTAACATGGGGGTTTAGGATGTGTGTGGCCAAGTCCTGCTTTATGGTGTTTTCCAGGGAGAAGGTTAAATATGTTAGGCTGCAAATGTAGGGTCAGGATATAGGTAGGGTGTCTGGATTTAAGTATTTAGGTAAGTGGTTTGATAAGAGGCGTACGTAGGAAAGAGACATGTTGAGTATATTCGAATTAAGTGTAGGAAGGTGCTGAACCGCATGAGAGCAATGGCAGGTTATGGTTGGGGGGTTGGATAGACAAACACTGTTGTATATGTACCAGGCATTGATCATGTCATGTTTGGGTCATGGGTGCTTTGTATATGGATCGGCAGCCAAAACAGTACTACAGTCAAGGGCCCTGAAATTGTGTGTGGGTGCCTTCAGGACGACATCTGTTGAGGCTTCGCAGGTGGATGGTGGGGAACTGCCACTGAGGATAAGACGGGACAAACATCATTAGCATACTGGACGAGGTTGAAAGGGAGTTCAGAAGGACATCCTGCGGTCACGGCAACCTGGGAATGCTGGGAGCGAGGAGGGGATAAGCAGAGGGCGTACGGGGGGACAATCGGGCAGAAGGTAGTAGAATATTGACTGGGGGAGGGAGAGCAAGGGCTGGCAATTGCATTGGGGAATGTTCCTGCTCGGCTGTTTCCAAAACCAAGTGAAGATGTGGACATGATTGAGGGCAGGAGAGAATGGGGTGAAGACTTGAGATGGTGTGTGGAGAGATGTATAGATAATTCGTTTTATTTGTATTTAATGATATAAACGGACGGTTCAAAGGATCCAGTCAGTGGAAGGGTGGGGGCTGCGATGTATATCCCATATTTCAATGTTAGAGTATGTAAGTGGTTAACTGATTGTGTCAATGTATGCGGCAGAGTTGATGGCCATGATTATAGGTTTGAGATGGGTGGAGGAGGTGAAACCACTGAGTGATGATCTGCTCTGATTGGGCTGCAGTGTTGAGTAGTGTGAAGATGGGCAGGTCGGATAGAGGAGACTTGTTTGTGGAGATGATAGTGCTGTTAATGGGATTGGAGAGGATGGGAGTGGTGATAACCTTTTGTTGGGTTTCCGCCCATGTGGGTGTGGAGGATAATGAGAAGGCTGATGTGGTTGCTAAGTGTACTGTGAGGCAAGAGGGGGTAGATATTCAGGTCCCGCTGGGTCGCAGGGAAGTCAAGCCCTTGTTCTGGGCTAAAGGGCTCAATCTTAGGCAAAGGGAGTGGGATGCTAGTAGTAAGGGGAGGCAATTTTATAGCATGCATCGGTCAGTAAAGGAAGAGGTGGGGAGTATGGGATGTGGGAGAGAGGAAGTTGGGTGGAGTAGACTACGGTTTGGGCACACAGGTTTGAATGCCACGTTGTGGATGATAGGGAGACATGAAACAGGTCTGCGCGATGAGTGCTTAGTGGAGGAAACGGTGGAGCATGTGTTGATATTTTGGAATTGTATGACATAGACGGGGGGAGATTGTGTGAAAGGGTTGGGGTTTGGGTGGTGTATTTCGGGGGAGGGAAGTGGTGTCTAGGGCTCTATTTCTCCTTCTTAGAGGAACAGGACTAATTAAGAGAATTTAATGTAGTTCGACCGTGACTTCCCTCACACTCCAGTACAGTAGGTGGCGGTGTATGCACCTTGAAAGTTGCGATCTGCAAACGCAATCCCAAAGAAGATGTTAACTTCCAGGTAAAGAAGCGTATAGTCAGTTAGCTCTCAAATGTCACAAAGAGTGCGGTATTAGTCGACTTCAGAGACGTGTGCATGGAAAGTATTATTGAATAGGTACGGAATGCCGACACTCATCACATGGCTGCAATAGCCAAAAAAGCATTTTGCGAACTAGCATGTTACTTTGACCGTTCAACTGGAAACTAGCTAGCTAGCATAACGGTAGTAGTGTCATCTTTTTGCTAGCTAACGTTAGTCCTTTTTTTGACACCAACAAGATGCATAGGAGAGGGAATTTGTTTGCCGTCATGTTGTCTATAGATGAATGTGCCCATCTACAAAATGTAAATAATCAAGTCATGGCATTGCAGTCATTTTCATTAGCAGCAAGAAATACAAACATCTTAGCCAAAACACTCTATTTTCTGTAGGTCAAGTATAAAGAGAGGGGGACAGTTCTAGCTGAGGATCAAATTGTTCAGGTAAGCCCAATAAGTCGTGTGGGTGTGCAAGTGTGTCTACTTTGGAATGCTATTTAATCCATGTAGGTAATGAACTTGCTGCCATTGTAGAAAGATCTAACCATCATGGTCTTTTAGATGTCAAAACAGCTGGAGACCTTCAAATCTAACCTTGAGGAATTTGCCAGCAAGCACAAACAAGAGATCCGTAAGAGTTCCCAGTTCCGGGTCCAGTTCCAGGAGATGTGTGCCACCATTGGAGTCGACCCACTTGCCTGTGAGGATCACAACTGTGTCGTTTTTTTTTCTTCTCTAGTAGCCCATTAGTTAAGGGTATTGAATGTTCCTTAGTAATTTTTTATGCATTCTCCATGAGGTTTATGCGTTGTATTTATTCAATTAATTGATACGCAACCAGTTGAGGGTTTTCTGTGTCATTGACAGCTGGCAAAGGCTTTTGGTCAGAGATGCTTGGTGTGGGTGACTTCTATTACGAGCTGGGTGTGCAGATCATTGAAGTTATGCCTGGCCTTGAAACACAGAAATGGAGGTGAGGCTTCTTTTGGAACATAGTGAAAGTCATAGCAAAACACTGCATTTGTAATGTGCCTTTCATTTCTGTTTTATCTCTGTTTTAGGACTTATTACCCTGGATGAGCTCCATCACAGAGTGTTGAAGGGAAGGGGGAAATTTGCTCAGGATGTGAGCCAGTGAGTACCATCAGACAAATATTTGAAATGATACATTCAATTGTGTCTCCTAAGAAATGCAGAAAGTCAACATTTATGATCATATTTAATACAATAATGCACACAGTTATTCATACACTTTTGTGCAATTTCATTATGAAGTTGAAATTGTATCTCTATTCTCCACTCCAGAGGTGACTTGGTGCGGGCCATAAAGAAGCTGAAAGCCATGGGGAACGGCTTTGGGATGATTCCTGTTGGAAGCTCTTACCTTGTGCAGTCAGTGCCAGCAGAGCTCAACATGGACCACACTGTGGTACTTCAGCTGGCTGAGGTAATCCTTAATTTCACCTCTTGAGTCTGTATCGTGTGGCTACCTAATCAGAAGAAGGGCTACGTTTCAGTGAGTGAGATCAGAGAGTCTCTCAAGTGGGAGCGAGAGTGTGTCTGTCATGTGCTGGTAAGTTTAGGAGGAGGAGGAGGCGGTGGTGTTGTAGTACTCGAGTCTGGTCTTGAGTCCACATATTTAGTGTCTTGGTCTTGTCTCTGTGTCGGATATATTTTTACTCGGTCTTGACTCTCTCTCGTACAATGAGGACTCGTAATTTCTTGCAGAGACCAGCGGAGTGAAAAATTCCAAATTATCAGCTCCCATTCAGTCAGCCCTTAACTGCTTCGCCAGGCCAAATATCCACACTCCTTTCATGACACATGAATATCTTATTTGCACGTAACGTTACTGTCTTTTACTATCGTTGAAAAATATCATTAAACTTTGTCAGAATTTCCTTGATTTTGTGGTAGGGAAGAGTGGGGGACATAGTGAGTGTCCAAATTTCACACAATCAGTAAGGGGAGACTTGGGGAAGTTGTAACATATTTCATCCTATTATCTATTATAGATCTGTCAGGGTTAGTGGCAGGTAGCCTAGTGGTTAAGAGCGTTGGGCCAGTAACCGAAAGGTCGCTGGTTCAGAATCTGCTGTTCTGCTCTTGACTAAGGCAGTTAACCCCCAAAAACAGATGTTCCACGGGAGCTGATGACATGGACGTCGATTAAAGCAGACCTCTGCATCTCTGAGGGATTGGGTTAAATGCGGAGGACACATTTAGGTTGAATGTATTCAGTTATGCAACTGACTAGGTATCCCTTTTCTTTGTCTATTTGCCCTCGGCATGCATTTTTTTTCACCACTCTCTAAAGAATCCATATGTACTTCTGAAATATGAACACATTTTGAACTCTTATTATGGTGGCGATTTGACACAATTACAACCATGGTCTTGAATTGGACTCACATTTTTCTGGTCTTGACTTGGTCTCGCTGCCCTCCCGGTCTTGGTCTTGACTCGGTCTCGATTTGCTCTGGTTTATGTGGTCTCGAACACAACACTGGGAGGAGGATATTTTACAGAAGGAAATTGTTAGCTACACACTAATTAGGACTGACAAAGGACCATAGAACCATGGTTCTTGATTTAGTTTTAGCTCCCCAGCTATAGAGCCAGATACCTGCCAAAAGGTTGAACGTACGTATCGTTAGGACCGTAAGAAAAGCCATGCGTAAATGTGAAATGTAATCTGTGAACATAAAAACACCATGTTACGATCACGGACTAACATTTTAGGCTTGAACAAATCTTGTGAGGCAATTCTGACGTACAATAAGAGCGTTCAGAGTTTTTGCAGTTTTTATCTCACCAACAACAACAAAGACGTACACCAAACGGCCTGTGAGGAGTGCTACCCGAACAAGCATAACACATGGTTTCAAGTTAAGTCTCCATTCTCTATTACTCGTCAGTTGAGTTTACTTCACATTTAGGTAGCTAATGTAATGGATTTTTTTGCCAGAGCAAGTCTAGATAGCGCTAGCTGTACTTTGCCTACAACAGTGAAGTTTCAGTCCGCTAGGTGTATCTCTACAGCATGGACATATCTCTGGGTGGCATTGACATCCCCATGCAACGGTCTACAGGGAGGAGGTGAGGGCCCTCGGGGTGTGGTGTCAGGAAAATAACCTCACACTCAACGTCAACAAAACAAAGGAGATGATCATGGACTTCACATCGACAAGACAGTAGTGGAGAAGGTGGAAAGTTTTAAGTTCCTTGGCGTACACATCACGGACAAACTGAAATGGTCAACCCACACAGACAGCGTGGTGAAGAAGGCGCAACAGCGCCTCTTCAACCTCAGGAGGCTGAAGAAATTCGGCTTGTCACCAAAAACACTCACAAACTTTTACAGATGCACAATCGAGAGTATCCTGTCGGGCTGTATCATCGCCTGGTACGGCAACTGCTCTGCCCACAACCGTTAGGCTCTCCAGAGGGTAGTGAGGTCTGCACAACGCATCACCGGGGGCAAACTACCTGCCCTCCAGGACACCTACACCACCCGATGTCACAGGAAGGCCAAAAAGATCATCAAGGACAACAACCACCCAAGCCACTGCCTGTTCACCCCGCTATCATCCCGAAGGCGAGGTCAGTACAGATGCATCAAAACTGGGACCGAGAGACTGAAAAACAGCTTCTATCTAAGGCCTGTTAAACAGCCATCACTAACATTGAGTGGCTGCTGCCAACATTCTGACTCAATCTCTAGCCACTTTAATAATACAAAATTGGATGTAATAAATGTATCACTAGTCACTTTAACAATGCCACTTTATATAATGTTTACATACCCTACACTATTCATCTCATATGTGTATATACTGTACTCTATACCATCTACAGCATCTTGCCTATGCCGTTCGGCCATCGCTCATCCATATATATTTTTATGTACATATTCTTATTCATTCCTTTACACTTGTGTGTGTGTGTGTGTGTATAAGGTAGTTGTTGTGAAATTACTTGTTAGATATTACTGCATGGTCGGAACTAGAAGCAAGCATTTCGCTACACTCGCATTAACATCTGCTAACCATGTGTATGTGACCAATAAAATTTGATTTGATTTTGCATGCACCTTATCAAAATATGACTAATTCAATATTGCACCGTCCCATTCTCTGGGGTCTGTCTGCAATCATAACCAGTAGTGTCTACCAGGAATAATGACACATAACCAGTAGTGTCTACCAGGAATAATGACACATAACCAGTAGTACAGTGCCTTGCAAAAGTATTCATCCTTCTTGGTGTTTTTCCTATTTTGTTGCATTACAACCTGTAATTTAAGTAGATTTTTATTTGGATTTCATTTAATGAACAACATAGTCCAAATTGGTCAAGTGAAATGAAAAAAATGACTTGTTTCAAAAAATAAGAAAAGTGGTGTGTGCATATGTATTCACCCCCTTTGCTATGAAGCCCCTAAATAAGATCTGGTGCAACCAATTACCTTCAGAAGTCACATAATTAGTTAAAGTCCACCTGTGTGCAATCTAAGTGTCACATGATCTGTCACATGATCTAATTATATATACACCTGTTCTGAAAGGCCCCAGAGTCTGCAACACCACTAAGCATGGGGCACCACCAAGCAGGCGGCACCATGAAGACCAAGGAGCTTCCCAAACAGGTCCGGGACAAAGTTGTGGAGAAGTACAAATCAGGGTTGGGTTATAAAAAAAATATCCCAAACTTTGAACATCCCACGGAGCACCATTAAATCCATGATTAAAAAATGGAAAGAATATGGCATCACAACAAACCTGCCAAGAGAGGGCCGCCCACCAAAACTCATGGACCAGGCAAGGAGGGAATTAATCAGAGAGGCAACAAAGAGACCGAAGATAACCCTGAAGGAGCTGCAAAGCTCCACAGCGGAGATTGGAGTATCTGTCCATAGGACCATTTTAAGCCGTACACTTCACAGAGCTGGGCTTTAAGGAAGAGTGGCCAGAAAAAAAGCCATTGCTTAAAGAAGAAAATAAGCAAACACGTTTGGTGTTTGCCAAAAGGCATGTGGGAGACTCCCCAAACATATGGAAGAAGGCACTCTGATTAGATGAGACTAAAATGTAGCTTTTTGGCCATCAAGGAAAACGCTATGTCTGGTGTAAACCCAACACCTCTCATCACCCCGAGAACAACATCCCCACAGTGAAGCATGGTGTTGGCAGCATCAAGCTGTGGGTATGTTTTTCATCGGCAGGAACTGGGAAACTGGTCAGAATTGAGGGAATGATGGATGGCGCTAAATACAGGGAAATTCTTGAGGGAAACCTGTTTCTGTCTTCCAGAGATTTGAGACTGGGACGGAGGTTCACCTTCCAGCAGGACAATGACCCTAAGCATACTGGTTTAAGGGGAAACATTTTAATGTCTTGGAATGGCCTAGTCAAAGTCCAGACCTCAATCCAATTGAGAATCTGTGGTATGACTTAAAGATTGCTGTACACCAGCGGAACCCATCCAATTTGAAGGAGCAGTTTTCCCTTGAAGAATGGGCAAAATTCCCAGTGGCTAGATGTGCCAAGCTTATAGAGACATACCCCAAGAGACTTGCAGCCTTAATTGCTGCAAAAGGTGGCTCTACAAAGTATTGACATGGGGGGGGGGTGAATAGTTATGCACGCTCAAGTTTTCTTTTTCTTTTTTTGTCTTATTTGTTTGTTTCACAATAAAAAATGTTTTGCGTCTTCAAAGTTGTAGGCACGTTGTGTAAATCAAACGATTACAAACCCCCCCCAAAAAAATCCATTTTAATTCCAGGTTGTAAGGCAACAAAATAGGAAAAATGCCAAGGGGGGTGAATACTTTCGCAAGACACTGTATCTACCAAGAATAATGAAATAGAATAATAATAATAGATGTTTGGTGAATCTATGAATTATGTATGACCACTGGAGTCTTTGCCACTCTATTTTTTTATAGAAATATTTAGATATTTATTTTATCACTCAAAATCTTGCCAAAGCATATTCTGTAGGAGGGGTTAATATGAATGTAAAAATAATTTTGACATGATTTATGTGAATCGGGTCACTAACACATAGACTTTGAAATGAACAAGGGAGATGTTAAAAGTAGGCTAAGTCTGGCGTAAGCGTATTCCCACACTTTACAATAACTCTGTTGCAGTGGTCTTAGGTAGTCTCCGTATAGGCTATTCCCTCCATCACGACACTGCTGCCGAGTTGAAGAGCTTGTGATCTCTATGCAGCACCATGCTCTTTCGGAAAAGCATCCCTCAGCCTCAGAAGATACCATTCTACAGGCATGCAGTCATAGTCATTATACTCTAATGTAGGCCTATTTGCCTACTAGCCAAGTAAAGTGCAGAGCATGCATGATGCATGCAACTTGTCATTTCAACATATTTGAAGATTTAATTAATCCTTCTTTCAGTTCAGTTAGTCAGTAGGTCATCAATTCAGTCATTTGTCTGAGTTGCTATAGGAACTAAATCAAAGAGAATAGAACAGTTTACCCATTTGTTTATTGAAATCAATGTGTATTCAAAATAGTCTAAATTCTCCAAAGTTCTTTTAGCCTATCACTTTAATAATACAATGTTTAATTTAGGCCTATCCAAATAAAAAAATAGGCCTTCAACTTGTAGGCATTGCAATTTAGGCTATAATTTTGGGTACTGGTGTCTTGCGGACAAATATTTGAACTCCCATTTGTGTTTTGTAACTGTATAGGGCTCACCTTTAAAAAGAGACCCTAGCTCATAGGCCTCTAAATATAGCCTCAAAATAAATGTTGAACAAAATAGTTGAAGAAGCATGTGCAGTGGCTGATATGGAAAACAGGTTTGTCATATGCTATAGATGGTCTTGACCATTTGGGACCCCTTGTCTATTTCACTCATATAAGAATATTTTGAAGATTAATGCACAATGCAGAGGATGAGAGGACGAGAGTACTAATGGTCAATAGGGAATTGTCAATGGAAATAGTTGTTTTTCAGTTCAACAGCTTTTTAGAATCTGTGGAATGGCAGTCCTGAACTCAGAGCTACGTGTGCCATGTTTTCTTTAGTCTGTACATTGAGTCTGGAGCAGGATACTTGTTATTTGGCCATTGGCCCAGTTGTACTGCAAGGACTTCTGATTGGTCAACCCCAGGCTTGGGTGTGGGGTTATAAGTGGCATCCAGTTTCTTTGTTCTGTGGAGAAAAGCTGAGGATAGGGGGAATGAACATCTACCATCTACAGTTGAAGTCGGAAGTTTACATACACTTAGGTTGGAGTCATTAAAACTTGTTTTTCAACCACTCTACAAATCTCTTGTTAACAAACTATAGTTTTGGCAAGTCGGTTACTTTGTGCATGACACAAGTCAATTTTCCAACAATTGTTTACAGACAGATTATTTCACTTTATAATTCACTGTATCACAATTCCAGTTGGTCAGAAGTTTACATACACTAAGTTGACTGTGCTTTTAAAGAGCTCGGAATATTCCCGAAAATGATGTCATGGCTTTAGAAGCTTCTGACAGACTCATTGACATCATTTAAGGTGTACCTGTGGATGTATTTGAAGGCCTACCTTCAAACTCAGTGCCTCTTTGCTTGACATCATGGGAAAATCAAAAGAAATCAGCCAAAAAAATTGTAGACCTCCACAAGTCTGGTTCATCCTTGGGAGCAATTTCCAAACGCCTGAAGGTACCACATTCATCTGTACAAACAATAGTACGCAAGTATAAACACCATGAGACCACGCAGCCGTCATACCACTCTAGAAGGAGACACGTTCCGTCTCCTAGAGATGAACATACTTTGGTGCGAAACGTGCAAATCAATCCCAGAACAACAGCAAAGGCCATTGTGAAGATATAGATACTTTTGTATATATATCCACAGTAAAACGAGTCCTATATCGACATAACCTGAAAGGCCGCTCGGCAAGGAAGAAGCCACTGCTCCAAAACCGGCATAAAAAAGCCAGACTACGGTTTGCAACTGCACACGGGGACAAAGATCGTACTTTTTGGAGAAATGTCCTCTGGTCTGATGAAACAAAAATAGGACTGTTTGGCCATAATGACCATCGTTATGTTTGGAGGAAAAAGGGGGAGGCTTGCAAGCCGAAGAACACCATCCCAACCGTGAAGCACGGGGGTGGCAGCATCATGTTGTGGGGGTGCTTTGCTGCAGGAGGGACTGGTGCACTTCACAAAATAGATGGCATCATGAGGTAGGAAAATTATGTCGATATATTGAAGCAACATCTCAAGACATCAGTCAGGAAGTGAAAGCTTGGTCGCAAATGGGTCTTCCAAATGGACAATGACCCCAAGCATACTTCCAAAGTTGTGACAAAATGGCTTAAGGACAACAAGTCAAGGTATTGGAGTGGCCATCACAAAGCCCTGACCGCAATCCTATAGAATATTTGTGGGCAGAACTGATCAAGCGTGTGCAAACCTGACTCAGTTACACCAGCTCTGCCAGGATGAACGGGCCAAAATTCACCCAACTTATTGTGGGAAGCTTGTGGAAGGCTACCTGAAATGTTTGTCCCAAGTTAAACAATTTAAAGGCAGTGCTACCAAATTCTAATTGAGTGACCCACTTGGAATGTGATGAAAGAAATAAAAGCTGAAATAGATCATTCTCTCTACTATTATTCTGACAATTCACATTCTTAAAATAAAGTGGGGATCCTAACTGACCTAAGACATGGAATTTTTACTAGGATTGAATGTCAGGAATTGTGAAAAACTGAGTTTAAATGTATGTAAACTTCCGACTTCAACTGTACCTCCCTGCATAACATCTATGATTTGTCCTTTTCAAATAAATCTATTTTTCTCCCCCGATTTACTTTGGGGTCTGTGTTATTGGAGAATGACAACTACTAACACTCAGGACAGGTTATAGCCAAGCCTTAATCAATATTTTGTTTTGTCTCATTTATTGATATAGCCTCTGTGTGATGGGGTTGTGCAACTCAAATGGCAATAACAAGCCTACATACCGAGTGGAATTCACTAATACAAGGCCTACAGTCCGTGCTCTTAAAATCTGGGAAAATGTGTGATTCATTTGGTTACATGATCACCACAATACCGCCATGCAGCTATAAATATGTATTATGCAATTATATGGCAATTATATAACACAACAGCATGGCATATTTAGGGAGCGGAACAGGCCTAGCCTAAATCATATTTACATTCCATTTTGCAGCTCAGGCGTTTATTCTAGACAAGGTTCTTCTTTGTATTTATCATTCTCACACAAGTCATTTGCTGATGGCTCAAGCCTATACCACGTAATCTACTGGTATAACGTCGTATTGAATGCAGTTCTAAAACAAGTTCTAGACTTTTATTTTGGAAATGAAACCTGAAGCTGCAAAGCAATTAACATCTGGGCTAGAGTTGCTTGATTGACTAGCTACATTCGGTTCATGTCCTTTGCAGATGCCACATTACTGACAAAAGTTTGCATTAAAAAAAAGATCTGTAACCGAGTAAAGGGAGACGTAAAGTAAGATTTGAAAAGTGTAAGTGTTCATTCATAGTCGTAACACAGGTTTTGTATGTTTACAGATCAATTGTAACGTTTACATTTCATGTTTCACACATGGCTTTTCTTACTATCTTAACAATTTATGTATGGATTTTCTTATGATCCTAATGATATGTACGTTGAACCTTTTGGCAAGTATCTGGCTCCATACCCACCATCCTAACACACTCCTTGTTGTCCTAGGAACACCTGTTGATAGAGGGCTTGGCATGGTTGGATTCCCAAGCTTCTGGAGAGCCACACTATGGCTGCCAGCCCTCTTCTCGGAGCTGACTTCCCTTGATGTCACACCTGAAGAGGCCAATCAGATGACGCCTTAAGAAAAATAGGATTTTTGGAAAGTCGGGACTTTTTGATGAACAATGTGTGCATGTTGCAAATGTCCTGAATTGTAATGTAACTTCAAGGGTAGGTACACGTCATCTTGCTTCCCATCAGTGATTATGGAGATGAAAACTAGGTTAAATGTTATGTTTTCTGTGGCAGTTGTCAATCATGGATTTGTTATACAGTTTTATTCTATGCAATGACCTTTTATTAAAACAGTAATTCTTTGCCTATTGCAGTTCATGATACAAAACAATGTGTACTTCCATGTCAACACAACTGTGAAGACAACTTTTATTTGTTGCTTCCCACATGAATCCCATTTGAACCATTTCATTTTCAGATGGCATCATTTGACCATTAATCGTTTGACTCTATTATGCAACACTTTATGTATACATATTAGCAGGAGGTTTAAGGGGAGAAAGTCAGTAGTGTAATTACGCAAAGTAAACAGTTCAGCAGAGATTATAACGGAGTAAACATAGGAAATCATTAAATAGCAAAGCAGTACATTCCTATCACCCAGCAATGGAGGTAAAATTCTACTCCAAGACCAAAATGAAGTGCCATCAAACAAATGTATGATACATTTCAGGCTAAATAAATTAGCTACGGATTTACCAGACATTTCATTCTTAATTTATTTGACCAGGTAAGAGGACATTTTACAGTAATAAACAGGGGACTAGAAATGTTATTTATATAATATCCTGGATTGGTTGTTAGCCCATATTTATTTGCCCACCCCCCCATACAGAATAATTAGTAGAGTATCAGCTTTATTTTTATGAGTAGTCATCTCACAAACAACTCTCTGGGTTGTGAGGAAGTAGCATCTCTACACCTCGTGGCTGTAGACGTGGTCTTCATATAAAGCCTGCTCCATTCCGTCACAGATGAGGGTGCAGAAGGGGCACGCTCTGTGGCTGTGCTCGTGCAGCTCCAGCTCGTCCTGGGTGATGCCAGGGAAGGACTCATGGCAGTGACGACACTCCAAGGAGAACTATGGGACAGACACAGGTCTTAAGTGGTAATAATATTGGATCTAGACTGGATCGCATTAACTATACCGTAGGACAGAAATGATTGTGGATAGAGCAGTATGAAATCAACCCTTTGCTCCCAAATCACTTGTGTATGTTGTAATCTGTATTAATACCATGTGTACCATAGGAATGACTTGACATACCTCTTCCTCCAGGTTTGTAGCCGTGCCTGCAAACAGAATCGTATGTCAGTCTTTATTGAACGGGTTATTTTTTCAAGGTGTGTCCGTGAGGCACAAGTGGTGCTCGTTTAGGAATATTTTGGTGAGGCTTCCCAATAGCTGCATAATTGGGATTACCTGGGGTTTCATATGGGTTCCCAAAGTGGAGAGAGTCAGCCAGTGCCTCTTGCTGCTGCTGCTGCTCCTTATTGGCGGTAGGGTCAGTTGAAGAGCCATAAGGGTTGGGATGCTGCATGGGCACCGCAGCAGCCTGGACGTCATCAAATTCCTTGCGAAGTCTTTCAATATCTCTCTTGAGATCCTGCCAGACGGAATATATTGGAAAAACCTCAAGGTAAGCAAATGTCCCTAATTTTATTGTAAAGTAAATAATTCACTGACTAGTAAATAGTAGCACAATTCATAGAATTCACCTGATTCTCTCTGGACAACTCCTCTTTCTCTACTTTAGCGATCTCTGCCATGTTTTCTTTCTCCTCAATGATTTCGTTTAACTCTGAAAGTTGCATCTGAGAGGAGAAAATGGGTAATTTGTGATCAGCCAAGAGAACAAGGTTAGTGTTCATTTCTTCTCACAGGTCAACTAACTTCATAGAACAAACAACACATTGGTTAGCAAAAATCATCGCAGGATTGGAAAATTCAATAGTGTAAAATTCTCAAAGCACCTCTAGTTTGCTGCTCTTCTGCTTTGTCTGATCAGACGTCATGGCCGTGCTCTCCATGCACTCCTTGAGCTCCTCCAGTTCCCTTTCTGCTTGCTCTGCACGTTTGCGGGTATTGTTGGAGACCTGCAACTCCTTGTGCAACTGTGTCCGAGCCTCCTCCAGCTGACCAAGAAGGGCTTGGTATTGCTCCTGTAGACACACAAGACTACAGTATTCCATTGCACAATGGTGTGTAGGGGGAAGGACATGGTTATTTTAGCAACTTGCTCACACCTTCCAATCAATGTCCACCATCTGCAGTGGCTGCTGCTCCTGCTCTGACAGGCTTCTACGTAATGCCTTGTTCTCAGTCTTCAGGTCCTGTAGCTTCTCCTTCTCTTTCTTACTGCTCTGGAGATCCACCTGGAAAGGGTCACGAGATTATATTCTTGTTGTTCTCCAGTCAAAAAGAAAGCACTCTGACATTGAATGAATTGGCCAACAAGTCTTTTAAAGAGTTTGCGTTGCAGGTATTCATTCACATTTGATTACTTTGCGGAGTTTGCTGACCTGTAGAAGCTGAATGTGATCCTTCAGTTTGTGGGACTCCTGCTCAGATTCTTTGAGCCTTGGGCTCAGCCTGTTGACACAGACACAGGGGCATGAGGAACCACAGTGTAAAAAAAATAAAAAATATCCTAAAAGTGATGATATGACCGGAAAGGTATTGGACTAGATAGCTATGTCCCCATGAATTGTTTGAGAGAAGAATGACTCACTGTGCAATTTCCACACTTTGGACCTCAACCTTTCCTTTCAACTCCTCTCGCTCCTTCTTCAGCTGTTTTATCTTGATCAACGCTTGTTCATATTTCTCACAAATAGTTGTCAGAGTCTGCAGTCATTTGTGAAAAGAAATAGGAAGTTACATACATGACAAGGAGACAGAGAAAGTGGGGGGGGGGGGAATAATAGAAGTAGCATTGAAATAAATATATTTATGGTATACATACAGCTGTCACATGTTTTGACACTATATTCACCAAATATGTTTCATGAATAGGGGTCAGAGACTGGAGCCATTCATGGAAAGAAACAGTTAGAAACAAGACAAGGAGACAGAAAGTGGAAAAAAATTGGTTGTTGCATTGAAAAGCATTGATGGTATTCAGCTGTATAGTTGTCAGATTGGATGCTTTTTTTTTTTACTACTACTGAGAATTAGCTGTAGTAGTAATGGTAGTTTAGTAGTCCAAAATGGGAAAATGGTTTGCGACAGCTACCTCCTGTCCTCTCTGTGATTCATCCATTGATTTGGCATTCTGTGCCAGTTCTTCATGCTCTCTAGTATTCTGTTGCTGCCGCTGCTCCAGTTTGCTCACTAGCTGTAACAGTTCCTCTTTGGACTCCTACAGAAATAATATACAACTCATCACCCTCTCAACCTGATTAGGGGCTAGAAAGAAGACAGCTGTTGGAACAAACGACATGGAAACAAGCCTTAAGGTGGTCAACCTCTTGCTGTTGCTCCTTTAGGGCAGAACACTTCTTCACTTTCTTACTGCTCTGGAGATCCACCTGGAAATGTCATGAAAATCTATGATTGGATTGTCTGAGTTTCACATTTTTAAAACGCTGTGGGTTACAGGCATTTGTTCACATTATATTACTTTGCTGGTTGTGCGGACCTGTAAAATCTGAATGTGATCCTTCAGTCTGTGTGACTCCCGCTCAGATTCTTTGAGCCTTGGGCTCAGCCTGTATACACAGGAGCATAGGGAACCACATCAAGTGACACATTTGTCAAAACACTCCAAAACCAGATGATATCATGAGAGAATATTTGATTTAAAAAAATATCACTGGAGCGGTGTTCTGAAGGGGAGACTATGTTGCCATGCATCGGATGGATTGCTCCAGACAAGAATGACTCACTGTGCGATCTCCACACTTTGGACCTCAACTTTTCCTCTTAACACCTCTCGCTCTTTCTTTAGCTGTTTGATCTTGATCAACGCTCTTTCATATTTCTCACAAATAGGGGTCAGAGACTGCAGCCGTTCACGAAAAGAAATAGCAAGTTAGATACACGACCAGCAGACTGAAAGAGGAAAACGAGTAGTAGCATTCAAAAAATATTGATTGTATACATACAGCCGTCACATGTTTTGACACTAAATTCCCCAAATATTTTTCATGAATGGGGGTCAGAGACTGCAGCCATTCATGGAAAGAAACAGTTAGAAGACAAGGAGACAGAAACAAGACATGAATACAGAGAAAGTGGAAAAAGAGGTTGTTACAATGAAAAGCATTGATGGTTTTTTAGATGCATAGCCTACAGCTGTCAGATCAGATATTCTGTTACCACTGAGATACAAATTCACTCTATTAATAGAATAAGTATTAGTAATCCCAAATGGGAAATTGGTTTGCAACAGTTACCTCCTGTCCTCTCTGTGATTCATCCAATGATTTGGCATTCTTTGCCAGTTCTTCATGCTCTCTAGTATTCTCTTGCTGTTGCTCCAGTTCTCTCACTAACTGTACCAGTTCCTTTTTGGATTCCTACAGAAACAATATACAATTCATCACCCTCTCAACCTGATTTAGTGGCTAGAAGTACAACTGCTTGTGGAAAGAAAAGACATGCAAACAAACCTTGAGGTGATCAGTCTCTTGCTGCTGCTCCTTTAGGGCACATGTCAGAGTCTCATTTTGCTCTTTCAGTTGCCCCAACTCCATGGTCAGCTCTTCTTTCTCCCTCTCACTTTTTTCCACCTGTTCCTAGATTCAGAGATGCTTAAATCACGTCCATAACCTCTTAATTTGTTTGGATAGTTCCATCTATCCATAAAGTAAACACTGAGTGTACAAAACATTAGGAACACCTTCCTAATATTGAGTTGCACCCCCCTTTGCCCTCGGAATAGCTTCAATTAATCAAGGCATGGACCATCCTTGATACACACGGGAAACTTGAGTGTAAAAAACCCAGCAGCGTTGCAGTTCTTGACACACTCAAACCGGTGCACCTGGCACCTACTATCATACCCCGTTCAAAGGCACATCTTTTGTCTTACCCATTCACCCTCTAAATGGCACACATACACAATCCATGTCTCAATGCTTAAAAATCCTCCTTTAACCTGTCTCCTCCCCTTCATCTACACTGATTTTAAGTGGATTTAACAGGTGACATCAATAAGGGATCGTAGCTTTCACCTGGTCAATCTGTCATGGAAAGAGCAGGTGTTCCTAATGTTTTGTACACTCAGTGAAGTTCCACCAAGACAAGTTATGTTCAAAAGCATTGACGTTTCAATATGTTGTTTCTTAGTTGTCAGATGGTTTGTGATCAGTGTGTTAAAGACACAAAATGGACCAAGTATTTATTACCTCCTGCCCTCTGTGTGAGTCATCCATTAGTTTAGTGTTCTGTGTCAGTTCTTCATGCTTTCTTGCATTCTCCCGCTTATTCTCCGTGTTCCCATCTGCCTGGTATAGTTCCTCATTTGACATCTGCAGAAATAATGTTACAATTCTGTTGCCTCACATTTTTATTCTCACACATGACTAGGGGCTAGAAATGACCCACTGTTGGAACAAATAACTTGAAAACAAACCTTGAGGTGATCAATCTCTTGCTGTTGCTCTTTCAGAGCACTTCTCAGAGTCTCATTTTGTTCTTTCAGTTGCCCCAACTCCATGACCAGCTCTTCTTTCTCCCTCTCACGCTGCTCTACCTTTTCCTAGATTCAGAAATGCAAATCATGTACATGCATAACCTCTCCTATGGATCATTTTAGCAAAATACATTTGCGAGGAACACCCTCGCCTTGACCCAGCCACTAAGCAAGCCAAACAGAGAGCGCTGCATCTTTAAGACAAGTATTTCAAGCATGGCCTTCAAAACACAATCAATGTTAGATATGGTGGATTGTATTGTACCTGAGTTATGATAACCAAGAGGTCATTTTCAAGGCTGCAGTCTGTGCTTTGTTCCCCTGGGGTTTTAAAGCAGAAGGGGGTGCTGGCTCCTCTCACTTGGTCTTTGCTATCGACATAGCAGAACTGATAGAACGCTGCGTCATCCTTCGGCAAGTAGTATGCTATTAGAATCACAATATCAGTGTCAGTGTAATCCCCTGCATAATATTGATCACTTTAATATCAAATACAAATGTAAAGTTAACATTGGCCTACAGGTATCATCAAAAAAAAGTAACTTACACTGAACAAAAATATAAATGCAACATGTAAAGTGTTGGTCATAAGCTGAAATAAATGATCACAGAAATGTTCCATGCGCACGAAAAGCTTGTTTCTCTAAAATGTTGTGCACAAATCTGTTTACATCCCTGTTAGTGAGCATTTCTCCTTTGCCAAGATCACGACAGTGGACCATGTGTATGGGATCGTGTGGGCGAGCGGTTTGCTGATGTCAACGCTGTGAACAGAGTGCCCCGTGGTGGTGGGGTTATACTATGGGCAGGCATAAACTACGGACAATAAACACAATTGCATTTTATCGATTGCAATTTGAATTCACAGAGATACCGTGACGAATTGTCCATTGTCGTGCCATTCATGTTTCAGCATGATAATCCCAGTTCTTCCTTGGCCTGCATACCAGAAATGTCACCCATTTGAGCATATTTGGGATGCTCTGGATCGACGTGTATGACAGCGTGTTCCAGGTCCCGCCAATATCCAGCAACTTCGCACAGCCATTGAAGAGGAATGGGTCAACATTCCACAGGGCACCATCAACAGCCTGATCAAATCTATGCGAAGGAGATGTGTTTTGTCGCGCTGTATGAGCCAAATGGTGGTCACACCAGCTACTGACTGTATTCTGATCCACGCCCCTACCTTCTTTTTTTTCTTCTTCTTTTTTTAAAGCTATCGGTGATCAACAGATGCATATCTGTATTCCCAGTCATGTGAAATCCATAGATTAGGGCCTAATGCATTTCCTTATATGAACTGTAACTCAGTAAAATCTTTGAAATAGTTGCATGTTGCGTTTTATATTTTTTGTTCAGTATAAATCACAATAATTCATATCAAAGTTCATGTCACTTGAAAAGTTTGAGGATAAAATCCACACATAGTCTTACCAGTAAAAAGCACTTGTTTTCTGACTGGCTCCAGTCCTATCAGATCCAATGATGGTTCTACCCACACAAATGTGTGATAATCCTTTGTGGTCCTCCAGCCCACCTGCACAATGATACACCAGTTATAACATATTCATGACTGACAACACATAGAGAGGCATTCCAGACTGGATATTTATTGTTTAATATAGGTTATTTACTTTGTGGAAATACAATCCATATCATAATCTCAGATTAAACCGATCACACATGAACAATGTTCCCTCTTAACTGCGAGTGGGTGTGCAGCTCACCGGGAACTGCCATGCAGAAGAAATATCAGCAGATGCAGAGAAGAACTTCACTCAACTTTCTAGAGTTTTCCGCCTTAGTTAACACTATCAACGTTTCCCTTTACTGTGGGAATTGTGATCAAATCCACGCAATATTAGCCACTTTCAATGCAACATGCCGAAACAAAACTAACTTTGCAAGGCTTAGTTTACAAAACGAACTATGCAAGAGATTTTGTTGTAGGCATAACGCATCGGAGTAGGATTCTATTGCATTGACACTCACGACTCAGCCGTACTCTACACAGACCGTTATGGCATAATCAAACAGAGCTGCAGTAGGACTATATGCAAATAGACCATTGCCATATATAGATCTATGCCATTGACTTTGAACTGGACTATGTTTACAGCATAAGCGGTCGTGAGTAGATGTGCTTGTTTTGAGATCAAAGTGAGAGCTTCATGTAGCCACGTGTGCACATTTGTACATATCCTTTGCTAGTTAGTTATTAGCCCAGTTCTAGATAAGTTGTAGTCAGCAATGGGGGAGTGATTTGCTCCCTAAAAGAACACAAAACGTGTACATTTCTAAAAGCAAGTCTGGTAAAGAGCTTTTTTTGTCTTAAAGGAGGAGCAGTGTTGTTTTTTGAGACAGGCGTGAATAAGATAAGTAGCCAATAGATAGAGGGTAGCATAATTTGTCTGATTCTCTGTAATAATGGTATGGGAATAATAATGCATTTTATTTTGTAAAGTGGTTTCCAGGGTTGGGAAGTAAAGGATTACATGTAAGGGATTACAAAAAAAGGTAACTAATCCATTACAAGAAAACATATTGTAATCAGATTACAGATACCTTTGAAAAACTAGATTACTTCGAGGATTACTTATAAATTCAGAAAGGATCCTTGTGAAAAACAATCTTTGACACGTCTCTGTTTTCTCAATGTCATTCAAATCAGCATTGAAAAAAGGCGCAAGTTTAAGTTTGTTCCACCTGAGCGAGTCTGACCACAAGTCAGAGACCACTATAATGACACACCAAATGTGTTTGATGGATGGCAGGAATAGGCTTTTGTAGGCTACAGTCTACAAATGGTGCGACTGCTGTCGCCATCCAAAGATTATCCAACTTGAATAAACACTTGGAGGTAAGGATGACAGTAGTGGTGTAGTCTACGGCGATACGGATATCACTTATTATTGTTATCTACATAGCGCATTGATGTGAATCGCACTGCTGCTCTCTCATTTAGCTATCTGCTCCTTACGGATTGTGGTTGTTGTGGATGGCTGTTCACAAATCTTCAACCCAATAATGGTTGAATTCAAGAAGTTTAAGCTGCATATCAATCATTGTTTTTGAAACCAGTAGACAGCCAGTGAAAATGCGCTCTTGAAACAGCTGCATAGTGTGGATCCTAGCCTATATAATAAAAGTGTGACTTTTATTGCTCAGTCTAATTCATGCTGATAAAATAAATACATCCATAGGCCTAATGGACACATGCTCAAGCTTGCATACTTTTGATAGACTTAAAGGGGCAATCTGTAGTTGCTACATCCATTTTTGGATTTATAAATGTTGTATATATCTATATATATCCATTGATTCTTGAAGAATATAATTTATAAATGCCTCATGAGTTTAATGCAACTGTCACACTCCATGAGAACCCAAAATATAAGCTTGTTTTACTCCAATGTTTGTAAACACTGTAAATGTAAACAAACACTGTATAGCCTCATAACATGGTTAAAACAATCATTTTGATATCATGGATGGTCAGTCCTTGCATCAATAGCTCTGTCTATTAATCTGACAGTGGTTACATTTACCCAGGTCTTCCCTTAGCTTTTTATCAAAAAAGAGGTGGGGCAATCCATTTTGTTATTGTTTCATTTGTGGATTTGCCCTTTAAACAGCTGCATATTATCAAGATATCAAAGTGTCACCAACAAAAAGGTAAACAATAGGCCTATAGCAAATGCAGCATATGGCATTCATTTTTCACATGTAATTAGCACTTTTCAGTAGTGCTCAAAGCATGCCATTCCATGAGCACAGCATTTATTTTTCAACTCGAAACATTGAGCCCAATCAGTCCTCCCTGACAACAAAATCATAGACAGAGCAGAGCTGGCTAATAAATCCTTTGTTTTGGGGGTATGCTCTGGTAAAACTATTTGGCTAATCTATACTTCCATATTTCCAAATCCTATTCTTGAAGATCAAGGGGTATAACATTTATTGAAATGACTAATTCTGATAGACATTGGTTTAATGTAAATACATAATTTAATCATATTATTATATGTAGTAGAAAGCAATGGGTTATGTAATCTAAAAGTAACTGAATGTAATCAGATTACGTTACTGAGTTTTGGTAATCCAAAAGTTACGTTACTGATTACAATTCTGGACAGGTAACTAGTAACTGTATCGGATTACATTTAGAAAGTAATCTACCCAACACTGCATCAAACAACACATTTTCAGTCACCTTGTCTGAAGGATAAGTGGATAAACAGGTTAATGTCAAGCCCTGCATGTTTTGTTCAAAAATCATGGAATGTAGGCCTACATTGAATACCACACATTGACTGCTATTGTAGGCTGAATGATAGAACAGCTATTTCCATGTTAAAATGTTATGGGATGTATTTTCTCCTTATTTTTTTTAATGATAGGCCACTCTAGTAGGCCTACATTATGATCAAATAGCCACCGTAGCCTACTTGTCCACTGTCTGAAACTAATTTCAAGTGGGTACAGCCTCAGTGTTCACAGTAAGCATGTGCTGGAAGTTGCACAGATTTTTCATAACATTCAAGTTTGCACTCAGCAGACATTATATTTGCTCAATGGCAGGAAAAATTAGCGGGAACATTGCTCATGAATATTCATGACAAATCGGTCTTTAATCTCACCTTGAATATCCCCACCCAGTCTCTGGGATTCGGTTGGATGGCTGCTGTCAGAGTGTAGCAGCAAGTCAAGGCAACATTTGACACATATGAGTTTGGGATTTCCTGAAACACAACCTGGGAAAGGTTTGTTGACGATCCCATGTTGGCTGCAGTTTCGAAGCTCTCCATTCTGAGTTCTGAAATTGAGAATATAACAAAATGAAAACACGTAGGCCAAACATGAGCAAAAAAAATGTAATGGTTAAAAACTAACAGCAGGTGCAACTTGCATAAACCATTATTTATGTTGTCAACTGAACACTTATGTATCTTCTCTGGCAGCACACGGGTTGTTTATAAGGCATAGAAATTGCAAACACTATTGCGTTGTTTGCAAAACTAAGTTTCACTTTCCTTTAAAATAGGTTGTGCAATGTTTATGCTTCCCACCAGACCATATTTAACACAGAATTATTTGATTTTATTGTCAAACATACACTTCTAACCCAATAGATTATTCGAGATGGTTTTATTATGTTTGATCAAGCCAAAAAAAACATACAAGGCCACAAATAAAACACAGGAAAGAAAACTCATGTGAAAGGTAACGCAATTCTGTCATCATTACGATCACATGTGTTATGCTGTTTATCCCCAAAAATGTCATTAAATAGTTGAACTTACATGAAGTTCGGACTGTCACTGCCTGTTCAACTCCGCGGTGTCGCAACCATAGATTGTGTATATATAAAGGTCGCAACTCAGAATACTGTTCCAAGTATTCATTTCAACTGTGCACAAACGTCATCAACCGTAGGCCACTTTGGGAAATGTAGTTTCTTCTGATTGGCCAATCAGAAGTGGATTTTGGAGTTTAAAAGGCCAGTCTACTGTCAGCTAGGGCTTTTACTTACTTTCCCTTTTATCTGGACAATGGAACAAAAATATTCAAAGTGATCAGTTACCTAGATTACTAGCCTAATCATAATAAGATTTCACAATCTTGTTCGCTTGTATCAGATAGGCCTGAAGAAAAAAAAATGTCACTAGATAAGGCCCAAAACAAAATGTCTGTAACAGTTACATTGTATTATGCTCTGCTACACATAAAAAGGGAGGTTATTACAACCCGTTTGGATCTTTTTAGGATGCCTATGTTAAGATGGGGAGATTTCACAATATGAAATTGGAGATAACCTCTTCCCTCATTTAAAATGCGATAGTGTCCTGTCCCCGTTATTAAAGGGTTGGTCTTATGTTGTGACTGTGTGGATATTGCTGATGTCGGCATGTCACTAGTCAATATAGCACTGTCCAATAGGAAAGGGAAAGGGAGCCTTGTTGCTGGACTGTTTCCGTTTTCAACAATGACAATTCAGCTGAAGCAAAAAAACAGACTGTCACCCAGGATAGATAACAGGACGGGGGATAATCGGGATCAACTTTCAAATCCCTGCACCAAATCCCAAATCCCTAGCGCACTCAGATATGTGTATGCAGCCAACAAGGCTTCTCCTCGGTTAATCGGTTGTTTTCTGGGGCAACGAGCAACAGTGTTTCATATAGATGTGTTGGTTCAATTATGGAACAATCTCCTGTGTTTGCCCGAAGACTTGGTCAAGCTGGTGTGATTGAAGGTGCAAGGATGCTTCCTTCTATTAGCAAACAATAGCAGATGAAAAAAGGGCCATAGAGGATGACAAGCAATGGAAATTTAAAAGGCATACACTGGGTAGAATTTTGCTATAGCAGAAGCAGACACCACGCCATAACATAATCACTGGCGACACATTGGTGCTGCTATTCCGGTAACACTATAGCCCACTGCTCTCCTTCTGCTTCCCCGGTACCCTTGGTTCAGTGGACAAAAGGAGATTACCTGCCGGGCGCTGTATCAGATGCTGTAGGTGTGACTCGTGTGTAGCCTAGTTGGACAGACAGCAGCTCCCCAATGTATTAACCATCTTAAAACACACTCTGCGCAACCCTAACCGTTCTGATGCTAGCCAGGATAGTGTAGTATTAGACACAGGATGGTGCGTTGAAATGCTCTTTGCACCTGTTGCAGGCCGGTGATGACGTTTGGGTTTTTCTCTCACTGATCTGAACCATATTGGATTTATGGAAGGATTTATTCTCATGGTGGTTTATTGATTTTGAGGTTGATGTATTTGATTGATTTATTTATTTAACCTTTATTTAACCAGGATATAAGCCCATTGAGACCCGGAGTCTCTTTTTCAAGGGAGACCTGGCTAAGAAGGCAGCAACAATCCAATACATTACAGAATTAAAACATAAGACAATACAATCAAATTCAACATGATCCAGCCTAAAATAGGCATTTACACTCCTATGTGACGGTCCCCCATCAAAAATGTAAATTAATTCAGTGGCACTAACATATCTAGATGAAGCATGTATTGTAGACTATTCCATGCCTCTGGTGCACAAGACGAGAAGGCAGTCTTGCCTAATACTGTAAATGTCCTGTGGACTTTAAATAGCAACCACCTGGCAGACCGGGTATGGTAACTGCTGGTGGTGAAGGATACCAGACTACAGAGGTAAAGAGGGAGTTTACCCAAAACGACTTTGTAGATTAACACATAGAAATGTAGCTTTCTGCGCATATAAAGTGAGGTCCAACTCACCATTTGATATAAGGTGTAATGGTGGGTGAGTGACTTGGCATTTGTGATAAAGCGCAAGGATGCATGATTAACAGATTCCAGTCTCTATAAGACAGAGGAGGCTTCATGCATATACAACAAGTCACCATAATCAATTACAGAGAGAAAAGTGGCCTGAACAAACTTCTTTCTAGCCATAAGTGGGAAGAAAGCCTTATTATGAAAATAAAAACCTAATTTCAATCTAAGCTTCCTCACAAGATTTTCCATATGAACTTTTAAGAACAACTTGTCATCCAACCATATACCTAGGTATTTGTAGGATAACACTATTTCAATGGATAAGCCACCAGATGTGACAATGCTAACCTTCTCTGTCTGAGTGCTCTTGTATAAGTCATGTATTTAGTTTTTTTGTACATGCAAGACCAGTTTGAGACCCTAAATGGAGGCCTGCAGTGACTGAAAAGCAGTCTGGAGCTCTTCAACAGCCTGAACCAGAGAAGGAGCACATTAATAAAGTTGCACCTACAGTTGAAGTTGTAAGTTTACATACACCTTAGCCAAATACATTTGAAATACACTGAAATACGCCAAATACACTCAGTTTTTCACAATTCCTGACATTTAATCCTATAAAAAATCCCTATTTTAGATCAGTTAGGATCACCACTTTATTGTAAGAATGTGAAGTGTCAGAATAATAGTAGAGAGAATGATTTATTTCAGCTTTTATTTCTTTCATCACATTCCCAGTGGGTCAGAAGTTTAGATACACCCAATTAGTATTTGGTAGCATTGCCTTTAAATTGTTTAACTTGGGTCAAATGTTTCGGGTAGCCGTCCACAAGCTTCCCACAATAAGTTGGGTGAATTGTGGCTCATTCCTCCTGACAGAGCTAGTGTAACTGAGTCAGGTTTGTAGGCCTCCTTGCTCGCACACGCTTTTTCAGTTCTGCCTACAAATTTTCTATAGGATTGAGGTCAGGGCTTTGTGAGTTCCACTCCAATACCTTGACTTGTTGTCCTTAAGCCATTTTGCCAGAACTTTGGAAGTATGCTTGGGGTCATTGTCCATTTGGAAGACCCATTTGCGACCAAGCTTTCACTTCCTGACGGATGTCTTGAGATGTTGCTTCAATATATCCACATAATTTTCCTATCTCATGATGCCATCTATTTTGTGAAGTGCACCAGTCCCTCCTGTAGCAAAGCACCCCACAACATGATGCTGCCACCCCCGTGCTTCACGGTTGGGATGGTGTTCTTCGGCTTGCAAGCCTCCCCCTTTTTCCTCCAAACATAACGATGGTCATTATGGCCAAACAGTTCTATTTTTGTTTCATCAGACCAGTGCACATTTCTCCAAAAAGTACGATCTTCGTCCCCGTGTGCAGTTGCAAACCGTAGTCTGGCTTTTTTATGGCGGTTTTGGAGCAGTGGCTTCTTCCTTGCTGAGCGGCCTTTCAGGTTATGTCGATATAGGACTCGTTTTACTGTGGATATAGATACAGTTGAAGTCGGAAGTTTACCTACACTTAGGTTGGAATCATTAACCCCTAACCAACAGTGCAGTTTAAAAAAAAAAAAAAAAAATACAGATAAGAATAAGAGATAAAAGTAACAAGTAATTAAAGAGCAGCAGTAAAAAATAACAATATATACAGGGGGGGGGGGGGGGGGGTGCCGGTACAGAGTCAATGTGCGGGGGCACCGGTTAGTTGAGGTAGTATGTACATGTACAGTTGAAGTCGGAAGTTTACATACACTTAGGTTGGAGTCATTAAAACTCGTTTTTCAACCACTCCACACATTTCTTGTTAACAAACTATAGTTTTGGCAAGTCGGTTAGGACATCTACTTTGTGCATGACACAAGTCAATTTTCCAACAATTGTTTACAGACAGATTATTTCACTTATAATTCACTGTATCATAATTCCAGTGGGTCAGAAGTGTACATGCACTAAGTTGACTGTGCCTTTAAACAGCTTGGAAAATTCCAGAAAACCTGATTCAAGTAGTCAAGGGTTTGATGATTATAATTAATGTGTACGTTAGCCATTATGACAAGCTGAACCTCCTTGCCATCCAAGTGAGAGGATAAACACACAAGTACACCACAGAGTACATTTAATATCTGCACAAGTACAATGTAATTACTGAATGTACACAAAATGTAGCTAATTAAAATGAAGTGTATGTTGGGGGTGCTTACTTGTAATTAATGTGTACTTATATCGTATGTTACCCATCCTGACCCTAATTTTAAAGCTTCCGGAAGCGCCATCCAAGTTTAAGAATAAACACACTAGTACATCACAGAGTACATGTAATATCTGCAAAAGTACACTGTAATTACTAGGTGTTACACTTCATTTTAATTAGCTAAATCCTGTGGATCTTGAGGTGTACTTACTTTGTAATTATTGTGTACCTACAAAGTACTTTACCCATTCCGACAATCTAATCGTCAGCTTCTGAAAGCGCCATCCAAGTGAGAAAATAAACACACTAATACACCACAGAGTACATATCTGTAATATCTGCATAAGTACAAGGTTATCGCTAGTTCTTACATGGGATTTAGCTATTTAAAGTGAAGTGTAACTTTATAGTTACCTATGAGCAATTTCTATATAATTGCGTGTTACTCATTACCAAGTGAAAATACCTACAAATAAAAGACGAGCTTCTACTTTAGTCAAGTTTATTGCAATATGTAAAAAGACCTTACATTTCTTATAAAATAATAAGGATTTTTATTGTTAGATTAATCATTTGATTAAACAAAGATATATATATATATAGGCCTACTCAATAACATAAAAATAACAACTCTAGTGGGGACTCAAATCTGTAGCTGTCACGTCCTGACCAGTATAGGGGTTATTTGTATTTGTAGGTTGGTCAGGACGTGGCAGAGGGTATTTGTTTCATGTGGTTCGGGGGTTATGTATATTGTAGGGGTGTTTGATTTATTATTTCCGGGTTTTTGGTTTATGTTCTATGTTGTGTATTTCTAGGTTCATTCTAGTTCTTTGTATTTCTATGTCTAGGTAATTGGGTGTTGGACTCTCAATTGGAGGCAGGTGTTTTTAGTTGCTTCTGATTGAGAGTCCTATATATAGGTATGTGTTTTGTTTGTAGTTTGTGGGTAGTTGTATTTCGCACTGCTGTGAGTATTAGCCTGTGAAACTGTCGGTTATTTGTTTTTCTGTGTTCACATTTATTTAATAAAATATAATGATGAACATGCAACCCGCTGCGCCTTGGTCCTCTCTACCCAACGACACCCGTTACAGTAGCCTATAGTATGGTGAGTAGCCTAGATACAGTAGCTAGCTAATTTAGAAAAGCTGAAGAACTGTCAATGGGGTGTGTGATTGGACAAAAGCCCAGTCTATTTGTGTAGGAAATTCAGTGCAGAAGAGCAAGAGCAGGGGGTGCGTATTCATTAAGCCACAACTGTTGCAAAGCGTTTCTTAAATGGAAGCAAACGGAACGAAACGGGGAAGGACCTACCTGAATTTGTCCAAGAGAAACTCTCGTTTTTGTTTGCAGAACCAAACGTTTGGACTTATGATTACACCCCAGGATGTCGGAATGTTTTCAAATAACGTTGACACCACGTGCCTGCCACAATAACGCCTCGATCCCACCGACAGAGTCATTCGCGCAAAATGGTACACAGCATCATCTGGATATGTGTGCAAGAACAGTTCAACATTCACCTTCTGCTACCATTTCTGTCAAGCCGTCTACGCAGACAGGTTGATGCATACATTCGATAAATCCAACGTATGCACCTCACAGAACGCACGGCAACTGCAACGCAATGCTGTAAGGCAAACTCAGCGTTCCATTAAAAATGAATGTACTTCTGGTGTTCCAAAATGCCATGACTGTTGGTGTGATCGAGGCGTAACACATAATGGTTGCAGTTCCCCTGCTCAGAAGTTGCGTGCATCAACCAATCGTTGTGTGTCCCATGTCATTGACAGTGTCATCGGCTGACGGATTGCTATATGTGGTTAGCTGATACTTAAAATCATAGATATCCTATTCAGAGGACTGGACTCTCTTCTGGACAGATTGCTCTGTCTCCCTGGACAGAGTTATGGACATGAAGCGTTCCTAGGTACTCTACCTCTTCCAAGTCCACCTCCCTCCCCTGATAGCGCTCTGAATATGTGCCTCTGCTGCTGTTGAGTCGACACATTCAATGCTATGTGTTTGCTGTAAAGAAGATCAACCACTTTCCCAGGATGAGTGAGATTTGTAGAAAGGATCTTCTGGCTCGAAACATGAACCGCATGCTGAAGCACTTCCCCACATACTACAATATCTTTCCCTGAACATGGTGCATACCGGCAGAGTGAGTTCTCCTTGTCAGTGTGCTTAGTCTCGTCATTCAAAACACATTCCGCATCTTCCTGTACAACGATTGGCTGGCTCGGGTCTGCACTACCCAATACAATGAGCCCAGCAATGACAACGTGGTGAGGTGGACAACACGGCTACTCAGTTAACACTTCTAATGCCAACTGTTACACAGCATTACACACTTCTCATTTTTCTATATTGCTCTGTTTGGCAGTGTTGTTTGTACCGTTGATGGTTTGAAGCACTAGATAATCGTTTAACATGAAGAATCTCATCAGTAACTTTACTGATCCCTGACTCTCCCTCACTGACTATCTTTCTATTTCTACAAGGATCAAATCAAATCAAATCGAATTTATTTATACTGCTCAAAAAAATAAAGGGAACACTTAAACAACACATCCTAGATCTGAATGAAAGAAATAATCTTATTAAATACTTTTTTCTTTACATAGTTGAATGTGCTGACAACAAAATCACACAAAAATAATCAATGGAAATCTAATTTATCAACCCATGGAGGTCTGGATTTGGAGTCACACTCAAAATTAAAGTGGAAAACCACACTACAGGCTGATCCAACTTTGAGGTAATGTCCTTAAAACAAGTCAAAATGAGGCTCAGTAGTGTGTGTGGCCTCCACGTGCCTGTATGACCTCCCTACAACGCCTGGGCATGCTCCCGATGAGGTGGCGGATGGTCTCCTGAGGGACCTCCTCCCAGACCTGGACTAAAGCATCCGCCAACTCCTGGACAGTCTGTGGTGCAACGTGGCGTTGGTGGATGGAGCGAGACATGATGTCCCAGATGTGCTCAATTGGATTCAGGTCTGGGGGACGGGCGGGCCAGTCCATAGCATCAATGCCTTCCTCTTGCAGGAACAGCTGACACACTCCAGCCACATGCGGTCTAACATTGTCTTGCATTAGGAGGAACCCAGGGCCAACCGCACCAGCATATGGTCTCACAAGGGGTCTGAGGATCTCATCTCGGTACCTAATGGCAGTCAGGCTACCTCTGGCGAGCACATGGAGGGCTGTGCGGCCCCCCAAAGAAATGCCACCCCACACCATGACTGACCCACCGCCAAACCGGTCATGCTGGAGGATGTTGCAGGCAGCAGAACGTTTTCCACGGCGTCTCCAGACTCTGTCACATCTGTCACGTGCTCAGTGTGAACCTGCTTTCATCTGTGAAGAGCACAGGGCGCCAGTGGCGAATTTGCCAATCTTGGTGTTCTCTGGCAAATGCCAAACGTCCTGCACGGTGTTGGGCTGTAAGCACAACCCCCACCTGTGGACGTCGGGCCCTCATACCACCCTCATGGAGTCTGTTTCTGACCGTTTGAGCAGACACATGCAGATTTGTGGCCTGCTGGAGGTCATTTTGCAGGGCTCTGGCAGTGCTTCTCCTGCTCCTCCTTGCACAAAGGCGGCGGTAGCGGTCCTGCTGCTGGGTTGTTGCCCTCCTACGGCCTCCTCCACGTCTCCTGATGTACTGGCCTGTCTCCTTGTAGTGCCTCCATGCTCTGGACACTACGCTGACAGACACAGCAAACCTTCTTGCCACAGCTCGCATTGATGTGCCATCCTGGATGAGCTGCACTACCTGACCCACTTGTGTGGGTTGTAGACTCCGTCTCATGCTACCACTAGAGTGAAAACACCGCCAGCATTCAAAAGTGACCAAAACATCAGCCAGGAAGCATAGGAACTGAGAAGTGGTCTGTGGTCCCCACCTGCAGAACCACTCCTTTATTGGGGGTGTCTTGCTAATTGCCTATAATTTCCACCTGTTGTCTATTCCATTTGCACAACAGCATGTGAAATTTATTGTCAATCAGTGTTGCTTCCTAAGTGGACAGTTTCATTTCACAGAAGTGTGATTGACTTGGAGTTACATTGTGTTGTTTAAGTGTTCCCTTTATTTTTTTGAGCAGTGTATATAGCCCTTCTTACATCAGCTGATATCTCAAAGTGCTATACAGAAACCCAGCCAAAAACCCCAAACAGCAAGCAATGCAGGTGTAGAAGCACGGTGGCTAGGAAAAACTCCCTAGAAAGGCCAAAACCTAGGAAGAAACATAGAGAGGAACCAGGCTATGAGGGGTGGCCGGTCCTCTTCTGGCTGTGCCGGGTGGAGATTATAACAGAACATGGCCAAGATGTTCAAATGTTCATAAATGACCAGCATGGTCAAATAATAATAATCACAGTTGTCGAGGGTGCAACAAGTCAGCACCTCAAGAGTAAATGTCAGTTGGCTTTTCATAGCCGATCATTGAGAGTATCTCTACCACTCCTGCTGTCTCTAGAGAGTTGAAAACAGTAGGTCTGGGACAGGTAGCACGTCCGGTGAACAGGTCAGGGTTCAATAGCCGCAGGCAGAACAGTTGAAACTGGAGCAGCAGCATGGCCAGGTGGACTGGGGACAGGAAGGAGTCATCATGTCAGGTAGTCCTGAGGCATGGTCCTAGGGCTCAGGTCCTCCGAGAGAGAGAAAGAAAGAGAGAAAGAGAGAATTAGAGAGAGCATACTTAAATTCACACAGGACACCGGATAAGACAGGAGAAATACTCCAGAAATAACAGACTGACCCTAGCCCCCCCGACACATAAACTACTGTAGCATAAATACTGGAGGCTGAGACAGGAGGGGTCAGGAGACACTGTGGCCCCATCCGACGATACCCCCGGACAGGGCCAAACAGGAAGGATATAACCCCACCCACTTTGCCAAAGCACAGCCCCCACACCACTATATCTTCAACCACCAACTTACCATCCTGAGACAAGGCCGAGTATAGCCCACAAAGATCTCCTCCACGGCACAACCCAAGGGGGGAGGGGGCGCCAACCCAGACAGGAAGACCACGTCAGTGACTCAACCCACTCAAGTGACGCACCCCTCCTAGGGATGGCATGGAAGAACACCAATAAGCCAGTGACTCAGCCCCTGTAATAGGGTTACAGGCAGAGAATCCCAGTGGAGAGAGGGGAACCGGCCAGGCAGAGACAGCAAGGGCGGTTCGTTGCTCCAGAGCCTTTCCGTTCACCTTCACACTCCTGGGCCAGACTACACTCAATCATAGGACCCACTGAAGAGATGAGTCTTCAGTAAAGACTTAAAGGTTGAGACTGAGTCTGCATCTCTCACATGGGTAGGCAGACTATTCCATAAAAATGGAGCTCTATAGGAGAAAGCCCTGCCTCCAGCTGTTTGCTTAGAAATTCTAGGGACAATTAGGAGGCCTGCGTCTTGTGACCGTAGCGTACGTGTAGGTAGCGTAGCATACGTGTAGGTATGTACGGCAGGACCAAATCGGAAAGATAGGTAGGAGCATGCCCATGTAATGCTTTGTAGGTTAGCAGTAAAACCTTGAAACAGGAAGCCAGTGTAGGGAGGCTAACACTGGAGGCTGGAAGCTGGAGGCTAACACTGGAGTAATATGATCACATTTTTTTGTTCTAGTCAGGATTCTAGCAGCCGTATTTAGCACTAACTGAAGTTTATTTAGTGCTTTATCCGGGTAGCCGGAAAGTAGTGCATAGCAGTAGTCCAACCTAGAAGTAACAAAAGCATGGGTTAATTTTTCTGCATCATTTGTGGACAGAAAGTTTCAGATTTTTGCAATGTTGCAATGGAAAAAAGCTGTCCTTGAAACAGTCTTGATATGTTCTTCAAAAGAGAGATCAGGGTCCAGAGTGACGCCGAGGTCCTTCACAGTTTTATTTGAGACGACTGTACAACCATCAAGATTAATTGTCAGATTTAACAGAATATCTCTTTGTTTCTTGGGACCTAGAACAAGCATCTCTGTTTTGTCCGAGTTTAAAAGTAAGTTTGCAGCCATCCACTTCCTTATGTCTGAAACACAGGCTTCTAGCGAGGGCAATTTTGGGGCTTCACCATGTTTCATTGAAATGTACAGCTGTGTGTCATCCGCATAGAAGTGAAATTTAACATTATGTTTTCGAATGACATCCCCAAGAGGTAAAATATATAGTGAAAACAATAGTGGTCCAAAAACGGAACCTTGAGGAACACCGAAATTTACAGTTGATTTGTCAGAGGACAAACCATTTACAGAGACAAACTGATATCTTTCCGACAGATAAGATCTAAACCAGGCCAGAACTTGTCCGTGTAGACCAATTTGGGTTTCCAATCTCTCCAAAAGAATGTGGTGATCTATGGTATCAGGATGTTGTTTGCATGCATCTGACCAGCTATGCCATCAACAAGCACAGTGAGAACTTTGTCCATGATGACGACACTGGCAGCACCTGGAGGCCATGTGTTACGACACAGAGAAGATGTGGTTGGACATTGAGGACGTGATTATTAAGACGCTCGTTTCTGCCCACCCCATCCTCAAACACAACTACCACACATGTTTCCCTAACCACGCTGCTGGCAGCGCCTGCTTCGAGATCCTGGGCTTTGATGCGCTGCTAGACCATCAACAGGCCCTGGGTGCTAGAGGTGATGCCCTCTTCTTGGGTTAGGATGACGTATTGATATGGGTCCTATATCCCGAAAGCGTCTTTTGAGCTAAGAAATGTGTTATGCTAAGGCATTTTGCTAGCATTTTATATTAAAGCTAGATAGCAAACAAGGTCATCATGTTCAATTATGTTCACGTGTGTGTGTGTGCAGGAAATACAAAATCTTAGTTTATATTCACTTTTTTCGTTGTTTCATGTACAATTTATTTCCGCGTGTGACTGTGTGCTTAGGCAGCAGCTGCGGGTGCTACGTCTGAAGCAGGAGCAGAAGGAGAGGGAGCAAAAGGGGAACTGTAGATGAGACTTCCAGGGGGAATCTGGAGGAGAGGCCAACCCACACAGAGTACGAACCCAACAGACCAACTCCAACTCCCAACAGGAGTCACATCACCCTGCCCATCAGTTTTGTATGTACGTGGGGGGTCCTGTATCAATGCTAGATCCGTGACATGTTATCTATGGTTTTCTATGTATTATTACCTTCAGAAGCCTAGCCATCCTCAATCATAGAGGGAAGTCAGTCTAATGGTGTCATTGGGGGTGGCAATCTTACTTGTAGTTGCAGGGCCTTTCAGCGGCCACAGGAGGGAGCCAAACTTCTTTCCTACTGAACAACTCACATACATGTCCAACTACCACACCTTAAAATGGCCATTTAACAAATCTACATAAACATCTCATTGAATACTGAAAAATGATTATACATTGTGATGAAATGTTTCCTTACTATATGGTGTGAATTGTGGCTCTCCAGCTCTTGACCTTGCTCCGCCTGCTTACTGCAAATGACTTACTCCCCATGCTTACAGAGCAGGACCTCTCTGAGGAGGCGGAGAGGGTGAGTGGACTGCTCCAACGGGACCAAGTCTATCAGCTATTACCCCCCCCCCCCCCAAATCTAACTCAAAATCCATGTGTACGTGTGCATGTTGTCGTGTGTGTATGCCTGTGTTTGTCTCTTCACAGTCCCCGCTGTTCCATAAGGTGTATTTTTATCTGGTTTTTTTAATCTAATTTTACTGCTTGCATGAGTTACTTGATGTGGAAAAGAGTTTCATGTAGTCATGGCTCTATGTAGTACTGTGAGCCTCCCATTGTCTCTTCTGGACTGTGAAGAGACCTTTGGTGGCATGCATTGGTGTCAGTGCTGTGTGCCAGTAGTTCAACCAGACACCTTGGTGCATAATTGAACTTTTATTTAACTATGCAAGTCAGTTAAGAACAAATTCTTATTTACAATGACGGCCCAGGAACAGTGGGTTAACTGCTTTGTTCCGGGGCAGAACAACAGATTTTTACCATATCAGCTCAGGGATTCGATCTCGCAACCTTTCGGTTACTGCCCCAATGCTCTAACCACTAGGCTACTTGCCGCCCCGCACAAATATGGTCACTGCATTGTCTCAAACTTATCAGTAAACATCAGTCCTGTAGTAGTGAGGTGCTTCAGATTGTCCTATGTAATGTCTTTCCAGTTGTCTCCCTGACTGAGTTCTCATGGAGGCCGAAGCACCCCTGTACTGTGATCCAACGCCATGTGCCTCCAGGGGCAAAGCCATGCCTTCAGTACTTCCATTCCCAGCTGCTGCAGCAACGCCGGCCCAGTCTGGGCATGGGCCCCCAGGGGCACGCTCACACTGAGTCCGCCTGCCTACAGTAATACACCCCCGAGGATCCGGTCATAGAGATGGTCCGCCAGGCGCCAGGGGACTTGAGGAGGACCAACAGTACCCAGCATATTCCATGGACAAGTGAGCTCAACCACTGAGCATCTGTACTGCACCTCTTGTCCTCACTTTGTGTCATTACCATACCGCCACTGATCGCAAATTGTAGATTGTACTTATGAATAATCATGTTTATTATTTTGAGGGCATAGTATTGATTTTCTCTACCTTTCTCTCTCTCTCTGTCAATGGTGCTCGTCAGTGCGGTATGAGCTCATCCTATGCAGAGTCCAGGACCTGGGCCACAGTGTCAAATCTCTCCCAGCTCATGGCTGGATGGCTCCACTGCACCCCCATGTCCTTTGGCCCCAAGGCCCTCCAGAGCCTGTTTGTCATTTCCACCCCAGCCCCACTGATCCAGCGGCCAGACATCCCCCACCCCACCCCATCCACAAACCCTCTCGTAAAGTCCCCCAGCACGGACAAACGCGCTAGAGAGCAGGGATGTCACTGATCCTTCGATAATGCCAAAAACCACGAGCGGGGGAGAGCGAACGAGCTTTCCTGGCGAACTTTGCACAAGTTGTTCCCCACGTACTCTCCATATACTGAATACATTTCTTCCTTTTTTTTTTTACACATCCTCAAAATGAAATACATTTCTACGTTAGGACTGAGCTTCTGATAATTCATTGAAGTGAAATGGTGAGAGGAGAAATGGAGCGAGGCGTTATTGTGAAAATATGGAAGCAATGGTGCATATTGTGACTTAGGCATTGTGTGGTACTTGGTAGAAAGATGTGTCATCATATGTCTATGCAAACACTGTGGCTTTTACAGAATGGAATTTAAGTGAATACTATCTGTGTCTTATCAAGTACCTTTGGTTGTTAAATATCACCATAGCCACTGAGACAATGGTGAAAACTCTTCAAAATATTATTTCAGGAAATCTGGACATTTTACTCAGTTGTGTGAAATCTGAAAGGAAGAGATGGGTGTGGCCAGGTAGTCTTATGTCAAATGTGTGCGACTTTGCTACTATGCTTTGTTATCATATTGGTTTTTGTTTATAATTCTGCACTAGTAACCATAATCGTTCTTTGTTAAGTCTTAGAAGAAAAAAACGCTGGGGGCACTGAAATTACCACGAAGAGGAACTAACAACAACTAACTCCTAAGATTTCACTGATTTTAATTGTAGATTAACCCATAGTGTTTTCACATGGCTATTTGGGATGTGGTGTACATTTGTTTATTGCGCATTATTGTATTTGAGTTGGTGAGAAATGTGTCATGCATTCATCTTTGCTCATGTTTATATGAGGATATTTGTTAAATTCAGGATTATATTGATAATAGTTATAGGCTTATTGTCAATATACTCCATATGATTAGTCAAACAGTTTAGCAAATAATAAGTGGGACATCTTAGAGACGTTTTTATTGTAACACCCCAGTTTTGCACCATTTTAAGCATACAAATTATAAGTGAAATCATTGGAAATGCAAACGATAGGTTATTTGAATGAAAAATTAAAGCTTCTTTCTTCTCTTTAACAAGGCTCCCGAGTGGCGCAGCACTGCATCTCAGTGGTTCGATCGCGGGCAGTTTCACGTGATCGGGAGTCCTAAAGAGCGGCGCACTATTGGCGCAGTGTCGTCCGAGATAGGGGAGGGTTTGGCCGGTGTAGGCCGTCATTGTAAATAAGAATTTGTTCTTAACGGACTTGCCTAGTTAAATAAAGGTTAAATCAAAAAATTAGCGCACTGTTTGATTGTTTAAAATGTAGCTCATAAACATTGTACTAGGCTAGGTACTTAATTGGAAATGCGATATGTCGATTGGTTTAATTTTACCTCAGAGAGGATTTGGAAAGAAGGCTATTTAGAAGAGATGATTTAACGATATATTTATTGTTCAATTGGAATATATAGGCCTACGCTGAATTTCTACTCGCGTGATATACAGGATCTCCCAAGATCTAGGACTTGTGACTATTGGATAGTTGGCATAACAAAAGTTTAAATTACAGTTTAGTTATAGCCTACTTTTATATAACGTGCAACACCCTTTATCGCAACATTTCACATCTCAATAAAAGCACATACATTTTATTGTAACCATGTGCAGAAAATACTACTCAGCCCCATTTCTTTCATTCTATTTTTACCAATGACCTTCCACTGGCATTAAACAAAGCCTGCGTGTCCATGTACGCTGATGAGTCAACCCTATACGCGTTAGCAACCACAACTATTTTTTTATTTTAGTTTTAAATGTAACATTTATTTAACTAGGCAAGTCAACTAAGAACAAATTCGTATTTACAATGGCGGCCTACCCCGGCCAAACCCAGACGTAGCTCGGCCAATTGAGCGTGCCCTATGGGACTCCCAATCACGGCCGGATGTGATACAGCCTGGAATCGCCTATTGCACTGAGATGCAGTGCCTTAGACCGCTGCACCACTCTGGAGCCCAAACTAATGAAGTCACTGCAACCCTTAACAAAGAGTTACAGTCAGTTTTGGAATGGGTGGCCAGTAATAAACTGCCTGAAAATCTCTAAATCAAAGTACTTGGTACAAATCATTCCCTAAGTTCTAGACCTCAGCTGAATCTGGTGTGGCTGTTGAAGATGTTGAGGAGACTAAATTACTTGATGTTACCTTAGATTGTAAACTGGTCAAAACATATCGCTTCAATGGTTGTAAAGATGAGGAGAGGTCTGTCCGTGATAAAGAGATGCTCTGCTTTTTTGACCCCAAACTCCACAAAGCAAGTTCTGCAGACTCTAGTTTTATCTTATCTTGATTATTGTCCAGTCATGTGGTCAAGTGCTGCAAAGAAGAACCTAGTTAAGCTGCAGCTGGCCCAGAACAGAGCGGCACATGTTGCTCTTCATTGTAATGAGAGGGCTAATAAATCAAATTGTATTGGTCACATTCACGTGATTAGCAGATGTTATTGCGGGTGTAGTGAAATTGACTACAGGACAAGGAGGACCGAGCACACCCCCATTCTCATCAACGGGGCTGTAGTGGAGCAGGTTGAGAGCTTCAAGTTCCTTGGCGTCCACATCACCAACAAACTAACACGGTCCAAGCACACCAAGACAGTCGTGAAGAGGGCACAATATAACCTATTCCCCCTCAGGAGACTGAAAAGATTTGGCATGGGTCCTCAGATCCTCAAAAGGTTTTACAGCTGCACCATCGAGAGCATCCTGACAGGTTGCATTACTGCCTGGTACGGCAACTGCTCGGCCTCCGACCGCAAGGCACTACAGAGGGTAGTACGTACGGCCCAGTACATCACCGGGGCCAAGCTTCCTGCCATCCAGGACCTTTATACCAGGCGGTGTCAGAGGAAGGCCCTAAAAATTGTCAAAGACTCCAGCCACCCTAGGCATAGACTGTTCTCTCTGCTACCGCACGGCAAGCGGTACCGGAGCGCCAAGTCTAAGTCCAAGAGGCTTCTAAACAGCTTCTACCCCCAAGCCATAAGACTCCTGAACATCTAATCAAATAGCTACCCAGACTATTTGCATTGCCCCCCCCCCCACCCCACCCCCACCCTCTTCTACGCTGCTGCTACTCTCTGTTATTATCTATGCATAGTCACTTTAATAACTCCACCTACATTTGCATATTACCTCAACTACCTCGACACCGGTGCCCCCGCACATTGACTCTGCACTGGTACCCGCTGTATATAGCCCCGCTATTGTTATTTACTGCTGCTCTTTAATTATTTGTTATTCTTATCTCTTACTTTTTTTGTGGGGTGGGGTTTTGTTTCTTCTTAAAACTGCATTCTTGGTTAAGGGCTTGTAAGTAAGCGTTTCACCTGTTGTATTTGGCGCATGTGACAAATAAAATGTGAATTGATTTGAATATCTAACATGTAATATCTAACAAATTACACAACATATACCCAATACACACAAATCTACGTAGGAATGAATTAAGACTGTATACATATGGACGAGTGATGTCAGAGCGGAACAGGCTAAGATACAGTAGAATAGTATAGAAAACAGTATATACATATGAGATGAGTAATGCAAGATATATAAACATTATTAAGTGAATGAGATACCGTAGAATAGTATAGAAAAAGTATATACATATGAGATGAGTAATGCCAGAGTTGTAAACATTATTAAAGTGACTAGTGTTCCATTCCTTAAAGTGGCCAGTGTTTTCTAGTTTATGCCTATAGGCAGCAGCCTCTAATGTGCTAGTGATGGCTGTTTAACAGACTGATGGCCTTGAGATAGAAGCTGTTTTTCAGTCTCTTGGTCCCAGCTTTGATGCACCTGTACTGACCTCACCTTCTGGATGATAGCGGGGTGAACAGGCAGTGGCTCGGGTGGTTGATGTCCTTGATGATCTTTTTGGCCTTCCTGTGACATCGGGTGCTGTAGGTGTCCTGGAGGGCGGGTAGTTTGCTCCCTGTAACGCATTGGGCAGACCCCACCACCCTCTGGAGAGCCTTGAGGTTGCGGGCGGTGCAGTTGCTGTGATACAGCCCGACAGGATGCTTTCAATTGTGTATCTGTAAAACTTTGTGGGGGTTTTTGGTGACAAGCCAAGTTTCTTTAGCCTCCTGAGGTTAAAGAGGCTCTGTTGCACCTTCTTCACCACACTGTCTATGTGGGTGGTCCATTTCCGTTTGTTAGTGATGTGTACGCCAAGGAACTTGAAGCTTTCCACCTTCTGCACTGCAGTCCCATCGACGTACATAGGGGGGTGCACCCTCTGCTGTTTCCTGAAGTCCACGATCATCTCCTTTATTTTGTTGATGTTGAGTGAGAGGTTGTTTTCCAGGCACCACACTCTTAGAGCCCTCCCTGTAGGCTGTCTTGTCATTGTTGGTAATCAAGCATACTACTGTTGTGTCGTCTGCAAACTTGATGACTGTGTTGGAGGCGTGCTTGGCCACGCAGTCATGGGTGAACAGGGAGTACAGGAGGGGGCTGAGCACGCACCCTTGTGGGGCCCCAGTGTTGAGGATCAGCGGAGTGGAGGTGATGTTTCCTACCGCCACCACCTGGGGGCGGAACGTCAGGAAGTCCAGGACCCAGTTGCACAGGGCGGGGTTCAGACCCAGGGCCTCGAGCTTAATGATGAGCTTGGAGGGTACTATGGTGTTGAATCCATGAAAACATACATGAAATTAGTTGCAAAATGAATAGGAAATATAGTCAAGACGTTGACAAGGTTATAAATAATGATTTTTAATTGAAATAATAATTGTGTCCTTCAAACTTTGCTTTCGTCAAAGAATCCTCCATTTGTAGCAATTTCAGCCCTGCAGACTTTTGGCATTCTAGTTGTCAATTTGTTGAGGTATTCTGAAGAGATTTCACCCCATGCTTCCTGAAGCACCTCCCACAAGTTGGATTGGCTTGCTGGGCACTTCTTACGTACCATACGGTCAAGCTGCTCCGACAACAGCTCAATAGGGTTGAGATCCGGTGACTGTGCTGGTCACTCCATTATAGACAGAATATCAGCTGACTGCTTCTTCCCTAAATAGTTCTTGCACAGTTTGAAGCTGATCTTTGGGTCATTGTCCTGTTGTAGGAGGACATTTGCTCCAATTAAGCGCCATCCACAGGGTATGGCATGGCGTTGCAAAATGGCGTGATCCCTTTTACCCTGTAGAAATCTCCCACTTTACCTCCACCAAAGCACAGCAAGACCTTCACATTGCCTCCACCATGCTTGACAGATGGCATCAAGCACTCCTCCAGCATCTTTTCATTTTTTCTGCATCTCACGAATGTTCTTCTTTGTGATCCGAACACCTACAAGTTAGATCCGTCTGTCCATAACACTTTTTTCCAATCTTCCTCTGTCCAGTGTCTGTGTTCTTTTGCCCATCTTAATCTTTTCTTTTTATTGGCCAGTCTGAGATATGGCCTTTTCTTTGCAACTCTGCCTAGAAGGCCAGCATCTCGGAGTCACCTCTTCACTGTTGACGTTGAGACTGGTGTTTTGCGGGTACTATTTAATGAAGCTGCCAGTTGAGGACTTGTGAAGCGACTGTTTCTCAAACTAGACACTCTAATGTACTTGTCCTCTTGCTCAGTTGTGCGCCGGGGCCTCCCACTCCTCTTTCTATTCTGGTTAGAGACAGTTTGCGCAAGAATAGACCAAGAATCGACTGACGAGTTTCAGAAGAAAGTTTTTTGTTCCTGGCCATTTTGAGTCTGTAATCGAACCCACAAATGATGATGCTCCAGATACTCAAATAGTCTAAAGAAGGCCAGTTGTATTGCTTCTTAAACAGAACAACAATTTTCAGCTGTGCTAACATAATTGCAAAGGGTTTTCTAATGATCAATTAGCTTTTTAAAATGATAAACTTGGATTAGCTAACACACAAGAGTGATGGTTGCTGATAATGGGCCTCTGTACGCCTATGTAGATATTCCATAAAAAATCTGCTGTTTCCAGCTACAATAGTAATTTACAAAATTAACAATGTCTACACTGTATTTCTGATCAATTTGATGTTATTTTAATGGATATTTTTTTTGCTTTTCTTTCAAAAACAAGGACATTTCTAAATGGCCCCCAACTTTTGAATGGTAGTGTAGGTAGAGTTATTGAAGTGACTATGCATAGATAATAACAGAGAGTAGCAGCGTAGAAGGGGGTGGGGGCAATGCAAATAGTCTGGGTAGCTATTTGATTAGATGTTCAGGAGTCTTATGGCTTGGGGGTAGAAGCTGTTTAGAAGCCTCTTGGACCTAGACTTGGCGCTCCGGTACCGCTTGCCGTGCGGTAGCAGAGAGAACAGTCTATGACAAGGGTGGCTGGAGTCTTTGACAATTTTTAGGGCCTTCCTCTGACACCGCCTGGTATAGAGGTCCTAGATTGCAGGAACCTTGGCCCCGGTGATGAACTGGGCCGTATGCAGTACCCTCTGTAATGCCTTGCTGTTGGAGGCCAAGCAGTTGCCATACCAGGCAGTGATGCAACCTGTCAGGATGCTCTCGATGGTGTAGCTGTAAAACCTTTTGAGGATCTGAGGACCCATGCCAAATCTTTTCAGTTTCCTGAGGGGAAATAGGTTTTCATGCCCTTTTCACGACTGTCTTGGTGTGCTTGGCCCATGTTAGTTTGTTGGTGATTTGGACACCAAGGAACTTGAAGCGCTCAACCTGCTCCACTACAGCCCTGTTGATGAGAATGGGAGCGTGCTCAGTCCTCCTTTTCCTGTAGTCTACAATCATCTCCATTGTCTTGATCACATTGAGGGTGAGGTCCTTGCACCACACGGTCAGGTCTCTGACCTCCTCCCTATAGGGTGTCTCATCGTTGTCAGTGATCAGTCCTACTACTGTTGTGTCATCAGCAATCTTAATGATGGTGTTGGAGTCGTGCCTGGCCGTACAGTCATGAGTGAACAGGGAGTACAGGAGGGGGCTGAGCACGCACCCCTGAGGGGCCTCCGTGTTGAGTCCCAGGGTCCTTAGCTTCGTGATGAGCTTTGAGGGCACTATGGTGTTGAACTGTAGTCAATGAATAGCATTCTCACATAGGTGTTCCTTTTGTCCAGGTGTGAAAGGGCAGTGTGGAGTGCAATAGAGATTGCATCATCTGTGGATCTGTTGGTGTGGTATGCAAATTGGAGTGGGTCTAGTGTTTCTGGCATAATGGTGTTGATGTGAGCCATGACCAGCCTTTCAAAGCATTTCATGTCTACAGATGTGAGTGCCATGGGTCGGTAATCATTTAGGCAGGTTACCTTAGTGTTCTTGGGCACAGGGACTATGGTGGTCTGCTTGAAACATGTTGGTATTACAGACTCAGACAAGGATTGGTTGAAAATGCCTGTCAAGACACTTGCCAATTGGTCAGCGCATGCTCGGACTACACGTCCTGGTAATCCGTCTGGCCCTACGGCCTTGTGAATGTTGACCTGTTACAGGTCTTACTCACATCGGCTGCAGTTTGCAAGCCCTGCCACATCTGACGAGCGTCGGAGCCGGTGTAGTACGATTCGATCTGAGTCCTGTATTGACGCTTTAACTGTTTGATGGTTCGTCGGAGGGCATAGCGGGATATCTTATAAACTTCCGGGTTAGAGTCCCGCTCCTTGAAAGTGGCAGCTCTACCCTTTAGCTCAGTGCGAATGTTGCCTGTAATCCATGGCTTCTGGTTGGGGTGTGGATATAGCCTTTACTTTGCCCATTGAAACAGTCTGAGTACTGATCATAAAAAATATAATTGTATTATTGGCCTTTTTGAATGCCTAGAAATCAATAATATAGGTTATCCATTTGTTGTTAGAAATAAATCATAAGATGTAGGCTGTGTCTTCTTATATACGATCCAGTTAACTAGCCAATGCATCAATATTCTCTATTATTTCAGCAAATTGTCTTCACAGTTGAATATTTGTATCAGGTTCACTCTTCCCTTGTCTCCCTTCATCACCCCCTCCTTCTTTCTTCCTCTTTCTCCCTCTGTTGGCTTCTCTCACTTTCCACTTGACAAAGGCGCAATGCTTTGTCTGTTGTCTGTCTGGAGATTCTGAAGACATGCAGTGGATTGTAGACGCCCATCATCGTATCCAAAACATGGTGGACTATACCCCGTGAAGCTATAATCCATAGTCTGCCCAACATTATCATTCATGTACTTTCGAGGTATTGAATTGACATGAAAATGTTGGTCTTCGTCGAGGGTTATCTCTCAACTCATGCCTAAACTTTCGAAACCTGTCGTTATTCCATGAAGTAGTAGCCTGCCTGTTGAATGAGATTTGAAACAAAGTCGAAAATAGCTCTTATTTCATTAATGGTCTATTCTCAAAATACAGTAAGAGCGAGTCCTTGCAATCCGATTATGGGCTAGCACATGATTTGGAAAAGTACACCCTCTTCAGCATACGGATACCGTGCCGGTAGCACCATCCAGCAGCAGCATTCCAAGCACTTACCGGGATACTGTGCCGGTGGCACCATCCAACAGCAGCAACCCAAGCAGTTACCGGAATTCTACCAATGGCACATGTTGTCCAAAACCTCTCACCAACAAAATCCGTGTTTATTGTCGCTGCCGAAGGGCAGCTTGTATCATGCCCACGATGTGATAAAGAGACCAACCATTTACGCAAAACCATAATATGGATTGTACCCAGTAGGCCTACATTGATCGTCATTTGAAATCCACTGGGTTGCAGATGATTCCGAGTGCGCAGAACATTGCTCCTCTCTGCCGGACCTCTTTCCCTGGATGAAACTTCAAGGTAAATCTGTTAATCTATTTCATGATGTGAGAAAAGGTCTTGCTTCGCCTGATTTATAGTTTCTTTTTATTGTTAAGAAAAATACATACAAAAACTGTGTGTGTGTGTGTGTGTGTGTGTGTGTGTGTGTGTGTGTGTGTGTGTGTGTGTGTGTGTGTGTGTGTGTGTGTGTGTGTGTGTGTTCACTAACGTCTATGGTTTGGGGTAGCCTTTGGTATTGGGTACATTTTTTGGCCTATCTAAATTTGTCTAAAATGGTTAATCTCTCAACAGCTACGGGAGAGAGAAGAGGCAGACAGACAGAGTTTCTATTCAACCTTACTTGACTCACCGATCATTAGATTAAAATCTGGTTTCAAAACAGACTCATAAAATAGAAAAGGGAGAACAAGAAGGACACATTTCCAGTAAATATGCTGGATCAGAATGAACTCGAGAAACAGAGCAAAGAAACTGACAATAAGATTATGACGTCAGATGAGGAGGGTAAAGGATAAGACTAGATCTAGACTTGGTGATGGGAGGCTACACAGAGGCCACAACAGTGAAATGTATTGTGTTTATTGATAATTCATTGTGAAGTTGAACTTGACAAGACGCACAACTAGCGCACAACTAGCTTTTTACGCACGATTTTACGCATCATTCTAATTAGAGGTTTGCACAAAAGGTTTAAGGTGTGAATCACCTCTGCAGAAAAGTCTGAACAGGAATTTATGTTGTTAGAATGTATAATTTGGTAACTTAGTACAGTATGGTCGCACAACTGCCACATTTTCTGACACTAATAATAATGATTATTCGTTAGATGGAACTGAATACTAACTTGAGATGTGCGTAAACAACTTTGCGCAAATCGAGTTCCTGTCATTTTAATTGGCCGTTTTTTGTCTGTTGTCTTGTCAGGCCTTGGATGTGATGGCTATACTGGATATACACTGTCAATAAAATGTCACCTTTTAAAATGTAAGCCTCATTTTATTGTGAAACATAGTAGGCCTACTTAAAAGTGTAATTTTGGGGATCTTTGGCATATGGTATTCCCTCAAGAGTTGGTTCCGGGGAGAGGAAAAGGGGTATAAACGTTTACAACCAAGATAACATCTTGCAGGTCTGTATCCGGTTTCCTCAGTGTTATATCAATGTTTTGAGTATAGGCTAGCCTATACAGTTTGGCACTATCATCACAAATTCAAAAGACCTAAAGGCAATATAGAAAAGCTATAACGGATGCATTTATGCTAATTGGGCAATTTTATATTCATTGGCTTAGTGTAAAAAAAAGTGTCTACTGAAGGTTAATGTAAAAAAGTCTGAAAGTGTGGATTAATTAGGGAGTTAATACCAGGAAAGAGGGACACACACACTATTTCAATTCATTTTATCAGTGTGCAGTTCATGAAAATGCTTTATTGAAATGCTTTATGTTCGTTTAATTATTGTTGATAGATTGTTAGCATGTTTTAGCTGCAATAAAAACGGGCAAATATAGGACTAGAATCTACTTGTCACATTAATTCGAGGAAGAATCATTTCACACTGCACTATTAGACAACATCCAATTCAAACGATCAGAAGATAGACTACATAATATACATCATATTTAAGAATTTTCTAGAAAATAATGATAGAAAACGAATTTTCATTTATAATCGTGGAGGTTAATTGGGTTATTTCGATTTTAAAAAATACTTACCTTTACGATAATTGAACTAAATAACTGTCCGTTTTCTAGAATAACCTATGTTCGGTTTGGGTACCCCATTTTCGGGAGATTAGGCCGAATTCTCTCTGTGGGGAGCGGGGAGTTATGGTTTTATTGCATCTATAAATGTCGGAAATCCTTTTTGTCAACGAAATGAAATTAAACAGGGCACCATGCAAACAGTTGCTGGGGATAGGCCTAGCCTAGTTAAATAAAGGTTAAATAAAAATAATTTAAAAAGAAATTCATTTGATATTTACTTTTCACTTCATATGCCTTGTGTTTTCATACAGGGATATCTTTGGTATATATCTCTATCTTAACACACAACTATTTTATATGTGAGCAAAATCTAAAAATGGATGGGAAATATAACACATTTTGCTTGCATTTGCTTGAAAATGTGTGCTAACGCTATGAAGGTAGGCATACGTAAGGGAATCAAAGACTGCACGGTTGATTATGTTGATATATAGTTTAACTAAATTAATAACTAAATGTAGGCTAATGCAAATGTAGACTAGGCCTAGCCAACTATTATTAGCCGTTTACATGAGCTACCTAAGCTTTTAAACCTTTTATCAATCCTTTAAGTAAACGTATAATAGGCTACTTACCCTATAATACAATGTAAATAGTTATCAAACATGTTATAGATTAGCCTATATGCTATAGTGTGGAACTACAATTGTTTAAAGGTTTCCATATTTTTGCCTTCTGAATTGAATTGATAAGGCATGATCATCAAATTCTCTAAATATGATACCAACCTGAAATATTATAGGTCTAGCCATTTCGCTTTAAGGACAATGCAGCTTCCAAAAATTGCTTAAGATGCATACCCGTCTTTAAAAGAAAAAGACGGCGATGAAGAAAAAAATGCCTTCTACTGAAAAATGCAATAAATTTGAGTCTCTTTATGAAAATGTATAACTTTGTGATGGAATTTTACGACTGCCTGGGTTCTGGGATTGGCTGAGGTTGGTCATGTGGACTCTGGACAGGGAACTTTTTTCCCATGAGGTTATATTGCAGCTGTCTGTTTTCTACCGCTCATTCAGTAACACCTTCGTTTTCTTGGCTCTTTGTCTTAGCTATGGTTTAATTGTGTCAAAGAAATGTGTCCAGTAACTGTGCAGCTCCACCAACTGAGAGATGGAGTCAATGAGGAATCTCTCATCCAATGCTAGCCTATGCTAATTGTACGGTCAAAGACTCAATATACGCCAGGACAATGGAATATTTATTTTATTTTCAACAGGGACTCGTTTAGTTATTGTTATTTACCGTATGCTTTATACCAAAGGAACAACAATTGAATATCTAAAAAGAACCAAGATAATCGCATCCGGAATACCCACAAGCGAAATGATGGATTATAAACAAAGGTAGGTCGTCAAGTCTCAATAATTTCCTATACCACCACAATCATACTAGAGTAGGCCATTAGAGGTTAAAATTGGATTCGATAAAAAAAAAAACAGTTACACAAACATTGGTAGCCCTCAAAATGGCTACAGTGTCTTAAAGTATAGCATTGTTTCCATTTGCAAGACTTGGTTGCTATACTGATAATGGCAAAATGGCAGCAGCATCTTTGGCGGGTGACGAAGGTTTCAGATAAATAGGTAGGCCTATATGATACCTCTTGGAAGCTGCCACAAGTATTCTGCGTTTCGACCGGCAGTCCAATTCATATGAATTCATGCCGCGTTCATATGCTAGTCGGAACTAGGAAACTGAAATGTCTGCATTAATTCAGCTTTATGCTGAATTTTTCTTCACCTCGTCTCATTTATTGCTCTTTGGCGCCATCTAGGGGCGATAATAGACCTACATTTGGTGGCGGTGGCACCTCCAAAAAGGCTTCTTTCCCAAAGAAATCCATATTACTTTTGAGTTAAGGGTGTATTCGTTATCAATTAATGCATTTCCATGATTTACCAAGGTCAATAAATGCATTCAGTAACACACAAACATATACACTCAATTTACATATTGGCACATATTCTTTCTTTTTTTCTTTCTTTTTTTATTATCAAATTAAACAAAAGCAAACTGATATGCATTTTGCACAAAAGCTATTGAAGTTGAATAACTGTCCTTCTGCATACAGCGAAGTCGTAGGATACTAAGCTAAAATGTTTGATTAGTTGTTGAAACAAAGGCCTAATGCTGTTGAAGGAAAATTGAATGAGTTACACATATAAACTATTAACTTGGCTCAGCAAAGGCCTGCTTTTCTTGACGTTGATTTTAGAAATGACTTTGCATTTGGCTACTTGTGATAGATAATACAAAATGATATTGAGTGAGAAATTTGTGTTGACATGTAATTTTCAACAACGAAAATATAATTGATTGGAAAATGGAAATGCGTCATGTTGTAAAGAAAGTGGCTTTGTTTATTTATTTTTTTAAATTTCTTGACCGTTTTAGTCATCCAAAAAACAACGACAATAGCATAATAATAATACACATTCAATTAAATAATAAAGGCCTACTGATAATATACTTGGTCTTGATCCGTTGGAAAATAATGTTGCCTCTGTGTGAGCGTCTGTGCGTTGATTTGTCAGTGTAGTCGTCTTGATCGTGTTTAACTCTTTATCCGCCCAGTATGGAATACCTAGAAAGCATAACGAACACGTTAGCTTATACAGTGAAGGAATGATGAAACATAAATGTTATCCAACAGTTTAAAATAACAGCTGCAGGAAAGTAGAGATTCATTCAGCTGCAACAATGTAATCCCACTGGGCACACATACACTGGTTGAATCAAGCGTTGTTTCCACGTGTATTCAATGAAATTAAGTTGAACCAATGTAGAATAGACGTTGAATTGACGTCTGTGCCCAGTTGGATATGACCACTTTTCATTGTGCATCTAGCCTACTAATTAGTAATCAGTACTTTACATTTGTGGGTAATTGAAAGTGACAACCAGAGAACAACAGCATTATTCGTCTCAAGTAGGCCTATATTTGATTTTTTTTTTTTAAAGGAGTGGTGGGGAGGGGAGAAAAAGAGCGGTGCTGTCAGCATTATATTATTTATTTATATAATTAGTTTGCATCGAAATTAAGAACGAAAACGAAATACTTCAATTTTGAATGATCGAGGTTGCTCATTTGATATGTGCCTGGGCGCTACGTTTCCAGTCACTGGTGACCCCTGTACGCAACATGAGCCTCCCAGGAGGGCAATATTGCAACCGCAGAGGTTCGCTATTGGCCAGACGTTGATCAGATGGTACAGTTCCCTTCTGCCCTATTCAGTGGCATCACGCAAGCCCCCTTCAGCTAGAACCAAATCTCCGATAAAGTAATGGCAAAACCACTTGGACTATAAAACATTACAAATCATATTCCTCGGAGCATACCGTTGTCCATCCAATGAGTTCCTACTTTGTCAACTCAACTTTTCCTGTTTCTCTGCCGGGAGGACAGGAGTCTCTCCTGGGTCAGATACCATTATATTCCTCCGGATATACTGACCCTTTAAGACATTTTTCTAACGCTACATATGGAGCTGCCAATATGCAAGAGAAGGCTTACCCAACCTCATATTACCAGCAAACCTCTGGTGTCTACGGTCGCCCCAGCACCAGCTCTCCCTGCGACTACCCAGCTGGAACTTTTTACAAGGACAGTGACCGTTCGTGCGCTTTCGCAAATCGAGAGGAGCAGCCACTCGTAGTAACTCAGGATCAGCGCAGGTCAGAGAGCCTCGAGCAAAATGTAAACATAACCACTGCTGTGGACGACAAGTCTTCTTCTCTGCTTTATCCGTGGATGCAAAGGATGAATTCTTGCACCGCCGGTGAGTGAAACTTTTTGATTTGAAAAAAATGGTTTTAAACTTCTGACCTGTTTACAATCAGCATGTTGCCTATCAATCATGTGACTACTGTAACAGCATTGCCTGTCCACAATATGCATTCAGCTTTTAGTCCATAAGTAACTATTTCTTATGCAATTAAGACGGGAAAAAAATATTTCAATTTTGAAAAGAGGAATAATTCTACAAGACATTGTGTGAACACATGCACGATGATTTGGATACGTATTGGATTCAATAGCCTAGGACGTGATTCACGTGAAAAATATATGAACAGATAGATAAACTCGTTTTGTATAGGAAACAAAATGTTGCTAAAGCTATGTCAAAATACAGTAGGCTATCATGTAAATCAAACATCATTACTATAGGCTAATGGAGGCAAATGTATTACATCCAACAATAATAGTAGTCTTTGATAATAGTTATTATTAATAGAGATTATAACAGTATAGCTTATGAAAGTGATCATTGTGGAAAGGTTATAATCAATATTTTAGCCTGTCTATACCTTTGTTTTTTTACATAATGGCTGACTTTTATTAGGTTTTCTTCTTTTTTTTGGCAGGGACCTTTGGCAGCAGTGGGCGCAGGGGCCGTCAAACCTATACTCGATACCAGACTCTTGAGCTCGAGAAAGAATTTCATTTCAATAGGTATTTGACCAGGCGTCGTCGAATCGAGATTTCGCATGCTCTATGTCTCACTGAACGTCAGATAAAGATTTGGTTCCAGAATCGCAGAATGAAGTGGAAAAAGGAGAACAAAGTTCTGAATCCTTCGAAACCCAGCGACGAAGAAGAGGAAAATAAGACAGATCAAAAGACACTGAATAAATAAGCTACACGCGCCATAACTGTTGTAATATGAATTGAGATATGTTGAATTATTGTTGTTGTTTTTCAGAAAATAGCTGCATAGGCCTACACATTTTTGTGAAATATGTCAATAGGCCTAGACTAATATATTTGCACGATTAAATAGCGTATGTAGGTTAGAAACAGGTTTAAAACAACTGTAGGCTAGCCTATTCTTATTTGATCGTATTTGTGTTTTTAGTTTTGTAAATATTGTTGCTTGACAGTGAAATAAATATTCTCGCACATAATTGCAGGGGCACCAGTTTTTGGACGGGTGTTGATGTGCAACAACAGGCCTAGTCAAAATGACACGATAATGAAATAGTTTGCTTCAAAAAAATGCCATTAATATCGATACAAGAGAGAGGCTTTGTAATAGCCTAGTGTGTGTTGTATATTGTTCGTTTTTGGCTTTTACATCGCTTTGTCATGTTCAACTGAATCATGTTTTGACAAGTTATTTATTGCATCTGGATGTCATGTGCAGTGTAAGCAATGTTTTGACATCTTTTATAAATACAAATAAAGCATTGTTTAGTTGTGTGAATATTTCATAGAAAGTTTGATTGTTTTATTGCTGTGCAGGCTGGTTTCATATTTATTGTATTATTATTATTTTATCCTGTACATATTGACCTAGTTGAACAAGCCCAACCTTTAGTCTCTCTCTTTAATGATCAAAACGCTAATGTATTACTATAACCGATTACTGGGATACATGTCTGAGATACCTGTTGGTAAAATAGTTTAGCCTACTTTTATGTCCGAGAATGTTTTAAGAAATGAAGAATGAAAAAGAAATCCTCGATAGCATCGTCACTGACAGTTACCTCCGCTGCCAGTAGATGACGCTGTCTGCCTACTTGGATCTCAGGGCGCAATGGGGAGGCACCGTTGACTTGAGCATAACGACCATCATTTCGTCATCATTTGTAACCATAGAGCATGAATTACCTCTTGAAGTCATCAGTGAGAATTTACGACTGGTCAACAAAGGCACGTGATTCCCGAGCGCTCTCCCATATTTGGCCGCATACCTGGCAAAGTTCAGTAGGCTTCATTGCTATAATTCATGATTGCATCATAAATCGTGAAGCAGAGGATTATAGCGACAAAGATCTACAAATCGAGTCTTTAAAAACAACCAAATGAGCTCTTACTTTGTTAACTCGTTTTCAGGGCGCTATCCGAATGGCTCCGACTATCAGTTATTAAATTATGGGACTAACGGCGCTGTGAACGGTACGTTTAGGGATTCTGGCACCATGAACTCCGGGTCTTTCGGCTGCAACTACAATGGCATGGACCTAACCGTAAATCGCACCAACACTGGTAGCCACTTCGGGGCTGTTGGGGATGATACCCGTGGTTTCCCGTCCACGGGCACAGACGCCCGGTACAGACAGCCGACCTGCTCGCTCTCGTCTCCACATCCACACCCCCTGCCTTGCGCCACTCCCGAGTCTTTGGAAATAAAAACCCCCTCTCCTCCATCTGACCGGACCACGACCCCGGGCGGCAATAATAATCTCAACAAAGGCAACAACAGTCATTTCACAGAGATAGTGGATACCGCCGTTGTCTCTGAGTCCGAGGAAGGCGCACACACAAGCCGCTCCAGCAGCACGGCTTCCCGGGCGCAACAACCACAACAGGAGTCCAATGCAACCTCCACGACGTCAAACGATTGCCAAACGCCACAAATATTCCCTTGGATGCGGAAACTGCACATTAACCATGGTACACACTTCTACTGTGTTTTGTGGTCTTGCTTTGGAGTGGATTGCATGCTTGCTGTTGTGTTTTGCTATAATCTAAATTTGTAGCATCATAAATCTGTCAAGTGTTGCATGAACTCGGTAAGGTCACTAAGGATGGTATATGGCAACGGATGGGGTAGCATTTTAATGATCATTGTTTTTTGACGGGGTCCAGTGCAAGATAACACATAATAATTGGTGACCTAAGCAGGAAATTTGAATTGAAAACAGTATGAATTCAGAAAATGACTGTTCGAATATTGAATTTAAATGTTGGACAATTGGTGGGTATTTATATTTCTGGCTGGAAGCGAGTTCTATTTCTGGTTCTGTAGCTACAATACGTGCATGGCACGCGCCCGCTTGCAGCCTATCCCACACCCATAATTGCTCCATATTTCGTCTGTTCTGTCGATTAAACATGTTTATTTTTGTAATGTTTGAAATTATATTTCCCCTATGTGTTGTTCACTTCTAATGTGGATTTTTCATACAATTTAGAAATGGCTGGACCAGATGGGAAAAGGGCCCGAACAGCGTACACCCGCTACCAGACGCTAGAACTGGAGAAAGAATTTCACTTCAATAGATACCTAACCCGGAGGAGGAGAATAGAGATAGCCCACACTTTGTGCCTCACGGAACGACAAATAAAAATATGGTTCCAGAATCGAAGGATGAAATGGAAGAAGGACAATAAACTGAAAAGTATGAGTCTGGTTACAGGAGGTAGCGCGTTCCATAACTGAGCTCGAACTGCAAGTGATGATAAGGGGGGATCCGGAGTGTAAACTAAAGCGCAGCACCTTTCGGAATGTTGCGATTTTAGACGAACAAAAAATGTTCTGTGGTCCTTAAACAGACGTTTAGTTTTCCATTGTGTTATGGTAGCCTGTAGAACTTATCTTTGGAAATAGGGGGGAAAAAAGAAAAAAAAAGACTATTTGTCGAAAGTGTTTAAAGCCATGTGCTCTGTCTTATCTCTTGAAGGTTGTCATGTTTCACGTGAGCTCTTACATTGTGTAAACCGTCAAACAGGTGTAACGTGTACAGTAGACTGTGTGTCCACACCACATGCTGCTCTTCATTGAATGTAAACCTGTAGATGATGGGATCATTCAACGCGCTTTAGTGTACGTTTTAATGCTGTATTTATGCTTGATTCTCGTGGCCAAAGCCTTATGTTTTCAAGGAGGTTTAAAAATACAAGTAAATATGTTATGTAGCCTATAACAAATGCACAAATATATCAATTGTAATTGTTTAGAACTAAGTACTTATTATGTTGCATACTAATGTGAATGTAGGCTATTCGACATTTAAATGTGATCCATTAGTTGTGGACAAGGAGGGAGTGGTATTCTGTGGATTAGCCTATAAGGCAACAGTGATGGTAAAGATTTTGCCAATTTAAGCTTTTTGTATTTGTATGTGAATCTATAGAGCTGGAAATAAACTTTCTCTCCATCGCTTGATATATTTGAAGCAAAGTATTACAATTAATTCACCTCTTCATTAAACATATTACAAAATAAGACATTAGCCCCACAAATGTTGAAGGCAATATTGAACATATTCTATCCACACAAATGAGCTGTAGCCTAACACTGGTGAACGTAAACCGTTCGTGGCATTTTGGATTACTTGTGTCGACAATTTAGACCTAGCCTACTTCACCTTGCCACGTTTAAAACAATTCACTTAATAAAAAAAAACATGTTTCTATATCTTTTGTGCTGTTTTAAATGAATAGATCATATAATAACACATGAACAATAATGATTTCCATAGACGTTTCTATGCATACTATCGTTTTGAGATGACTTTTTGGGGCTAGGTTTATACGTGGATTACATTTGAGTCAGGTTTGTTGTTGATTTAATGTGGCAAGTATTTGCATTGTTTTAGTCCAACCTATATTGCCACTTATAAAGTGCCCGCCATCATTTCAAGGCTATTGGAGTCATTCTTTTTTTTGCAAGCTGGCCTTCTTTACCAGAAAAACAAACGCTTAACCTTCTAAACTTACCTTCTAACGACTTTGGGTTGAGTTGCTCTTCTGTTTGCTTGTATTTAGATATTCGTTTCCCCAGCAAATGTCCCAAGGTGTAGTCTGTTTTACAGGTGCATGGCTCGAAGTTAGTAAATGTCTCCGTACCATAGAACATATAACCCCTTTACTGACTTTGAAAGGTCACGTGGGGTCCATAAAGTTCGTTCTATGGTTTTGGGGAGTAGGCCATGTACTATATAATTCACATTCTTTAAAGAAAGTGACGGTTTAACTGCTGCGAGGGGATTAGAAAGGGTTCTGGACTGTATAGCACTACTCTCGGGATTGAAAGTTCATATCAGAAATGCAGTGATAAAGTCAAATAAGTCTTCCACTTTATAGGATTATAATGAAAAAAATATGTATGTCATTCATGTTAGAATTAGCCTCAAAATACATTATTTTAAGAATCCATGGATTATAATCGAATTATTGGCTACCTAAACTCCAGCAAATAAGAATGAAATAATTCATTTTGTGCTGCGTAAAACTAGAAAAACTGGGGGAAATTCTGTGGCTTTATGAACAGGGCACTAAGTAATTACATTTCTACATTGACTTAATTGAACCTCGTGCAGTCAGTGTAGAGGTTCTGATATGAGAAGGAAAATTAAAGTCAACAGTTGCTTTGATGGAAAGGCAATGTAGGCTTTACTATACTGCATATGGCTCAGACTGAATTCAGAAAATTCGGGAAAAATCTTGATGTGAAATTCAAGTCTGTATACAAAAATTGGACCGTCTTGATAAAAGCGTATAGCCTAAGGTATAGACAGGAACTTGAGCAGGGGTTTTGTGTCGATCTCCAAGATAAGTCGTTGAACGTGCGTCCAAAGAGAGGATAGGTGAATCCACTGATAACTTTGGGGATCAGACCTCAGACGATTTGAACAAGTGATGCTGTATATATGGAGATCTAACAATATAAATGTTAGGCTTTATGATTCTATAAACTCATCACACACTCATCCTGATTGTATAGGCTTGTGAATGCCAAACTTGGAATTACGTACGACTTGTGTACTTGTAAACTATTTTACATTGTGTAATTAGGCCTACGCGTTGCTATAGGTGCTTTCTCGCCTTTGCTTTATAATGCATCATGTTTTTTCAAAGTTTGATATTTTTCCCATTGCGTACCTGACCGAATTGTATGCATTCAACCCTGCAATCGCAGTTTTACGTAGTGATATCCAATCAAATCTAGGCCAATATGAAAACACTGTTTATGACAGCTTTCGTAAAAAGCTGTAATCAAATAATCGAAAATTCAACTAAATGCAATATTCCAGAAGATGTCGGAAACTTTTTTTTGCTTAAATAATTAAGCAAGATGTTATTAAAAATAAAGACGCTAAAGCACACACACGCCAATGTTTTCCATTCGGTTGAAACAGTTCCACTATTCATAACTGTTAAATAGCCATTTAACCAGGGTAATGAGTATTGAATATTGATAGAGGTAATCTGTGCACGGATCTCATTAATAATTCATAGCCCTGGGATCATAGCGAGGTCACTAGACGAGAGCCACAGTCCACAGATGCAAAGCCGTGGCTCTAACCTACAATACCAATAGGCCTGTTTCTCAGACACCATCCTCGAAATACATAGGCCTACACGAGACAAGTCTGAATCATTTTTTCATGTGTGCTTTTGGAAGCGTAAATCCTAGCCTATGGAGTTGTACCTTGTGTATTCTGTATGGATTCATGCATACATAATTCATGTTTTGTGTTGAATTGGCTGTTTCGTTTTTTTACATTTCTAGGCCTACTTATTATTTAAATAAAATACAATTGCATGGATATTATTTACACATGTATTAGTCTGTAGGCCGATTTTTTTGTGTGTGAAAATTATGTAGTTAGGAATCAAGTGTCATATTGAAAACGCATTGGGAGATCAACATATGTGTTCTTTCTCTGAAAGCATGTCTTGCAGAAAATGCAATCGAACAAATATTTGTATATGCATGGATAGATGGCATAATCATCTTGCCTCACAAAGTGACCTCAAAGTAAATCTTAAAACATGCGATTTGAGCAGATTGGCCTATGCGTTTTCAGTGACGTGTTGTAACGCCACCTGCACACCAGCAGAGCGCGCTTCAGACCGGGTTCACTGTTATGGCTCGCAATCTATCTAGGCCTATGAACACGTTATAGCCTACAAACAAAACAATAGGCTACTGTGTGTCCAATGGATCACACGTATGACGTTTAGATTACTCAAATATTGTTTAAAAGTTTGTAAATTAAGTGTAAAAAGGTCTGATTATACGACAATGGCCTATATTTCCAACGAGGGGCGATACAATTTAATTTTCTCGAGTAACATGTAAAAACCTTCTGGATCAAAAATAATTTATTTTATTCGGAATTGTGATTTAATTAACGCACGGTGTAGGCCTATACCCACTGTTTGCTATTTAACTCTAGTAAATCACTATACATTTCATTGCTCTCTCTAGGCTCAGAATTCCTATATCTCTTGGGCCCCTGCTCCTTTTTTTGGTAAAAGGAGTAGGCCTACATTATTCAATATCATCGAACAAATCAGAAATTGTTCATGTGTGAGGCCTTGAGGGAAGGGTGAAACGCAGGTCACAACGTCTAACAAATATTAAAATGCCATGGGATTCGTGAGGCGCGCGGATCATCAAAGGCTTCATGTCAAAAAACGAGATTAATCAGAGATTTCTTGTGTCCACCTCTTAGGGGGCAGGATTTTCACGATTAAAGAGCACCAGTAGGCCAACTACATGCTTTTTGAATAGGTGAGACAAGTGGTGTTTGCACGGGAAGGCAGGACCAAACAAAAGTTAGGACCCAGTGCCCATATGATGTGATAAAGACCCCTTTTCTGGTTGAAATCTGGTCGACGTTTTATACCAGATCACAACTAGATTAAAACGTATTTTTCATGACATCTTTTTGACGTCATGAAAAATAGGCCTACATCTTATTTTCGTTGATATCTGTTTTTTAGTTGTAATCTGATTGAACTACTGACCAGATATCTAAATGCTACTCAAATAGACACCAATCTATATAAACATGTGCATGTGTTTGTGGGCCATGCACGCATTGGAGATAGCCTAAGACACTAGAGCCATTCCAATTATTCCAATTAGACTAATGTTCTTTTTGAGCAGGGTTTGCATGATTCAGCTTAAGCACAGTTGGGAAACAACAGCTGGCAGAGCGCACCAAAGCGGGTTAGGGTCTACTGCACCCAGTCAACACGCTGGACTCGTGTTTATTCCGTTTGAGACTCGGCATGGACTTGGATTCATGCAGGCGAACTCTTCCCGAGTCCGGCAGAATCATATTACTCTGGGTTCCGGCTAATGGTAGGCTACTCGGGCCGTGTGCACTTCAGTTTATCCTGCCGGATTAACCTGGGCCATTTTTGGATTTTATTGGGCAGGTGATGGAATACCAATTTTACAAAACCAAAAAATAAATAATAGATTTCACCTCCAAGTCATCGAATTTATCAACACCAAAAAGGTGCGACAGTCTCTGCGGTCCAATAGCTATCAGAGATGGTCCGTAATTTCGCGAATCTCCGATACTATAAAGGCTTTTGATTTTACGTTTATATGGCAGTTTTTCGTAGTTGCAGTCCACCCAATTCAAAAGTGCACATTCACTTCCATAACATTTGTTCTAGGCTACCAGCAAGAAAAAGAAACATACACAACAATACAGGATACCCTTACAAAAATTCACTGCCGTTAAAATGCAGTAACACTGCAGTACAATTAAATAATGATTGTTTAATTAATGCTACCTGGTAGCTTTCTGTGTGTGTTGGTTTCTAATGGTAATCTTTTGTCTGTCTTAGCTAATTGCACTAATAACTGTGCTGCACATTTTCTTCTGTTCCACTGAATGCAATTTTGATGTTCTATTATAACTAACTAAATTCGTTATCAGAATGTAACAAATAACACATAGGCCTATGCCTTTTATTTAAATATCCTACTACAATCCACCAGGACAAAACCCTTTTTGTATCGCATTTATTTCCATCAATAATTAGTAAAAAAAATAATTCACCTGAATTTGACATTGAGAATATGATATATTTTCTCTCAATAAAGATTTTAAGCAACATAATGTGTGTACTAATTTTATTTTAATTCCAGTAGCTAAATAAGGAGGTAGGCATATCTACGGAAGTCCAGAGAGGACATATTAATTAAAAAAAACGATTCCCTCGTTATGTCAAGATCACAACTTATTTATCTCATGATCACTACATAACAAAAGTTGTTTTGTGTAGATCACAAGTACATTTTCTCATGATCAAGACATAACAAAAGTTGTTTTGTCGAGATCATGAGATAAACTCTATAAATAGGAGTGTTAAAATATTGTTGATAGATTGATAGTATGGCTGAGGAGGCAGAGCCTACAGTGGATCAGCACATACGTTTTTATTGATTGCTACACTAAGGGATGGTACATTTCATGCTAACATCATGCTTTTATTTGTGTTTGGAGCTAGAATGTTAGCAAGCTAAATCACCCCTGCCTCGAGCTAAGAGCTCGTGGGGGAGCTAAGCCCCCCGTGGGGCATTTAAGCCCTGAACAATACCTGACAGGCAGCGCGTCTCTCAGGCTGTGTGCCACCCCCAAGACCACAGCCAGTCGCATGCAAGCAACAACGCAGCTAACTTGGCTAGTCTTGTGAGCTAGCGACCTAGCTAGTTAACAAGGTAGTCTTGTTGGTTGTTAGCTTGCATAACTGATATGTGTATAATTGTAAGGGACACCATGTTTTATGGATATTATTTACATTTACAGAGTAGGTGAGCTCCATTCCTGACAGGCTGATCAGATTCAATTTCAGCCTCAGAGTTTGATCAGATTCAGGATTATCAACCTGTTTCATATGTACAGCTCCTTGCAGGCATTTTAGCAGTCAGTGCATTATGTATATGATCAAAAGTGAGTGCGCAATATTGCTGGCAGTCTGATCAGATTCAATAGCAGCCTCAGAGGCTGATAAGTCAGGATGCCACCTTGTAGGCTGTCTGCAAGGAGCCTTACATATCAAACAGCCTACAAGGCAGCATCCTGATTTATCAGCCTCTGAGGCTGCTTTTGAATCTGATCACCCTGCCAGGAAGAGCTCACACACTCTGGATGATATGCATCAGCCTATAAAGTGCTGATAGCTAATCTGCCTGCAAGGAGCCTTACCTAGAAACAGCCTACATAACAGCATCCTGACTAATCAGTCTCTGAGGCTGAAATTGAATCTGATTAGCCTGTCAGGAATGGAGCTCACCCACTGTCAATTTGAATATTATCCTCAAAACATGAAGTGTCCCTTGTAATTTATACTCATATCAGATATGCAAGTTAACAACCAGCATAGATAACAACCTAGCTAACTAGCTAGCTCACAAGCCAAGTTTGCTGCGTTGTTTCTTGCATGTGATTGGCTGGGGTCTTGGGGGCTGCACGAAGCCTGGGAGACAGTACAGCCCGTCAGGCATGTTCAGGGCTTAAATGACCCACGAGTTCATTGTGATCAATGCAGCCAGAGGGCTCCTTGATGAGGTAGTTATTGTGTATCTGAACGACTGAATGGTTTATGTGTTGTATTTTTGCTTATCTCGTGATCTCGACAAAACTTTTGTTATAGTGATCATGAGTTAAATATGTTGTGATCTCGACATAACGATGGAATAGTTTTTTTATTCATATGTCTTCTCTGGACTTCGGTACATATCAGTTCAAGCTAAAACTTGGGTTGAAATCTGTGCTTTGCACGCAGCAATAGATATATTTTACTTTTGTAAGTAAACCGGCGGTTAGTTAGGGAGAAGAACGTCAAGGAAATATTTGCTAATTAGCTAACATTAGCTGACTTGTGTCAGCTGGCTAATTTTAGTTAGCTAACATTAGCTTACTGGCTAATCCTCCATGGACATGGTAAGTTTTCATTTTTACCTGTTCTAGCTAGCTAACGTTTTGACATTTTTATATCTGTTTAGTTAGTGACAGTAAATGTGTGTATGTGTTCTCTCTCTCTCTCTCTCTCTCTCTCTCTCTCTCTCTCTCTGTGTGTGTGTGTGTGAGAGAGAGAGAGAAAGAAACAGAGAGATGATCACAATAACTTTAGAAACATTGTCATGTCAACGTTGTCATGCAAGCTGTGTGCATGTGTGTGAGTGTTCTGTATGAGAAAGGAGGGGAAGCGAGATGGTCACAATAACTTATGGAAAAGATTGCCTTCATGTCAACATTGTGTCATGCTAACTGTGTGTGTGAGACAGAGAGTGTGTGTGAGAGAGATGGTTTATGAATACACATATAGGAAACATTGAGTGTGTGTGAGAGAGACATTGTAAACTAGCCTAATCCTTGAAACATGTACCCCCAATATAAATGAGAAGTTTTTCTTGATCCATCAGGGATCCTTGTATTTTTGTGTGTTTTGTATTTGACAATACATTTTGCCTATCCCTGCTCCCCCTCAACACTCATTCTAACGTTGCACCTCAACTGCCTTTTTCAATTCTTGATTCTCTTTTTGCAGGAATTTTCTAGCTTGGATGGAAGAATGGAGGACGGAACAAAGGGAAGAAGTACAGAAGTTGTCCAGCCTGCTGATTAAGAAATGTAAATAGACAGCAAAACATAGCCTCTCTCTCTCTCTCCATTTGTCTTCCTGACTGACAGATTGCTGAGGGGCAAAATAGTCAATGTACTTGCTTGGCTAATTCTAACTTAGTCAAAACTATAGCTAATGGTTAATTAATCAATGATCGTCTCGGTCTTTACAGTTCCTGAAACGTCAATTACCTGATGCGAGGGGAGAATCTCAATTGCATACTCCTCGCGTCCTCTCTCCTCGCTTCATTCTCAAAACCCATTGGAGGAGAAGGTCAGAAGGGAGGGACCGCTGGCTTTCTCATCGAATGGGGTTTGAGAAGGAGGCAAGGATAGAGAGGAGAGACAACGTGAAGAGTATGCCATTGAGATGCTCCCATGGTCTCTACAGCACTGCTTGGCCATCCACTCAGTTACCAGTGACCTATTCTGCCACATCACAGGGAAAGGAGAGAGCAGAATCACTCCTACTTAAATCCATAGTTATTGACAGTAAGTTGTGAAAATGTTTTGATACGCTGATCTTCAATGTGTATTGATTCCTACTAAACAGCTTGGTTTGTACTAGCAATGCTGATGATTATTAAAGTTCTCTACATCAGGTCTCACTGAGACTGGATTCCCCAAGAAACATGCTATTCAGCTGCCCTTCTAATAATATGTTTTTAAAGCAAATAAAATCCTATTTTAATTTGCCTTCTTTTTCAGGTTCTGAACCCTTGTGTCCTGATTCAACAGACACCAACCTTGGTGAGTCTTGCAAAGTTCCTCCCATTTCTCTTGCTTATTCTTCCTGTCGCTCACTCAAACTCACACACGTGCGCAGTTGGAGAAGTAGAGATTTGTCTATTACACTGGTTTCTAACAGTGTTTGTTGAAGGAAGGATCAGATGGACACAACTTTTAAAAAAGGAGAATATTTAATTGTCTCTTTACACATAAACCTCTATCTGGGACAATGTCCTTATCAAGGCGAGACCCAAATGCAGACACAGGAGGCAGATGGTTGGAGTCTTACAATGTTTATTAATCCAAAGGGCTAGGCAAGAAAATGGTCATGGACAGGCAAAGGTCAAAACCAGATCAGTCCAGGAGGTACAGAGTGGCAGACAGGCTCGTGGTCAGGCAGGCACAAAGTCCAGAAACAGGCAAGGGTCAAAACCGGGAGGACTAGAAAAAGGAGAATGCAAAAAGCAGGAGAACGGGAAAACCGCTGGTTGACTTGGAAACATACAAGACGAACTGGCACAGAGCGACAGGAAACACAGGGATAAATACACTGGGGAAAACAAGTGACACCTGGAGGGGGTGGAGACAATAACGAGGACAGGTGAAACTGATCAGGTTGTGACTGTACCTCCCCCCCCCCTACACCTGGCATCCTACCTGGGCGCATACCTGGTTGACCGGGGTGTCGGTGGTGAAAGTCGGTGATGAGGGCTGGATCCAGGATGTCTCTAGTGGGAACCCAGCACCTCTCCTCCGGGCCGTAACCCTCCCTGTCAACCAGGTACTGGAAACCCCTGCCCGTGGTCGAACACCCAGGAGACGTTTTACCGTATAGCCCGGAAGACAAAGAACAGTGAGACACAGGCTTAATCTTAGACACATGGAAGGTAGGGTGATTACGGAGGGTACGGGGTAACAAGACAGAAAGCAGTGGAACTCAGGACTCTGGAGATCGGAAAAGGACCAATGAAACGAGGGGACAGTTTGCGGGACTCTACCCGAAGGGGCAGGTCCCGTGTGGACAGCCATACCCTCTGCGGTATCGGAGAGCTGGGGTCCGGCGACGGTTCGCTTGTTGACGATACCTGTAGTTGGTCTTGAGAATAGCCGCCCTGGCTCTTCTCCAGGTATGTCGACAGCGGCGGACAAACATCTGGCCCGAGGGTACGCTGACCTCCTGCTCTTGCTCAGGGAAGAGTGGAGGCTGAGCACTTGAAAGCGGAGAGTCCGGTGGCAAAACTGGGAAGAGTGTTCCGGGCATACTCCACCCAGACCAGTTGACGGCTCCAGGTAGTGGGATTGGTTGAGACCAGGCACCTTAAGGTAGTCTCCAGGTCTTAGTTGACTCGCTCCGACTGACCGTTAGTTTGGGGATGGAATCCGGATGACAGGCTGGCTGACGACCCGATAAGGGTGCCGAATGCCTTCCAGAACTGAGGACCCCGATCAGAGACCATGTCTACCGGGAGTCCACTGATCCGGAAGACATGCTGCACCATAAGCTGGGCCGTCTCCTTGGCAGAAGGTAGTTTGGGGAGAGGGATGAAATAGGCGGCCCTGGAGAACCGGTCGACTACCGACAGAATGACAGTGTTGTCATCAGACGTAGGGAGCCCAGTGACAGAGTCCAGAGATATGAGACCAGGGACGATGAGGAAACGGTAGTGGCTGCAGGAGGCCAGAAGGAGCTTGCCGTGGAGTCTTGTTTTGAGCACACACAGTGCATGCGGTGATGATGGCAGAGACGTCAGGGACCATTGTGGGCCACCATAAACATTGTCGAAGGAAGGCTAGTGTACGACAGGACCCTGGATGACAGGTCAGCCTGGAGGAATGAGCCCATTCCAGGACCCGGGACCGGACTGGATTAGGGACAAACAGCCGGTTAGCCGGGCCCCCTTCAAGTCCAGGCTGGGAGCGTTGTGCCTCGCGGACCAGGTTCTCAATACCCCAATCCACAGTGGCAGCAAGGCATGAGGTAGGGAGAATGGTTTCAGAGGTCAAGGGTGTGGCAGAGGACTGTATAGGCAGGAGAGGGCGTCAGGCTTCACATTCTTTGACCCTGGGTGGTAGGAGATGGTGAAGTTAAATCTGGTGAACAGGAGGGCCCACCGGGCCTGCCTGGAGTTGAGGCCTTTTTCAGCAGGATTGAGACGATGGGACAGGAAGGCACAGGGATGAAGCTTCTGGTCCTGGGCAGATTGCTGGGACAGGATGGCCCCCACTCCAACATCCGAAGCATCCACTTCCACCACAAATTGATGCAAGGGGCCCAGATGGATGAGGATGGGTGCTGTTTTGAACCGATGTTTCAGGTCCACAAGGGCTTTGTCGACAGCTGGAGAGGAGAGTGCTGAGAGGGGGGCCGCCAGGGTGCTGTAGTCCCGAATGAAACAGCGGTAGAAGTTTGCAAAACCAAGAAACCGTTGCAACTGCACCCTGGACGTTGGTTGAGGCCAATCCATCACTGCTTTCACCTTTCCAGGATCCATCTGAACATTGCCCTCAGCAATGACATATCCCAGAAAGGTGATTGAGCTCCACTGCTTTATTCTTCTCGGCTTTCACGAACGGTTGGTTCTCCAGGAGGCGCTGAAGGACCTGTCTGACATGAATATGTTCTTGTGCAGATCAAGAAAAAAAACAGGATCGTCAAGGTACACAAACACGGTCCCGTGTGGCTCAGTTGGTAGAGCATGGTGTTTGCAATGCCAGGGTTGTGGGTTTGATTCCCATGGGGGACCAATACGGGGGAAAAAATGTATGAAATGTATGCATTCACTACTGGAAGTCGCTCTGGATAAGAGTGTCTGCTGAATGACTAAAACGTAAAAATGTAACACAAACTGGTTTAGTATGTCCTGAAGCACATCATTGACCAAAGCCTGGAAAACAGTTGGTGAGTCCAAATGGCATGACCTGGTAATCATAATGTCAACTGGCTGTGTTGAAGGCTGTCTTCCACTCATCCCCCTTGTGTATCTGAACCAGGTGGTATGCATTTTGAAGGTCCAACTTGGAAAATATGGTGACCCCCTGGAGAAGTTCAAACACTGAGGGAGGGGGGTAATGATTCTTGACAGTAATGTCATTAAGTCCTTGGTAGTCAATGCATGGACGCAGGGTCTTGTCCTTCTTCAAAAAGAAAAACCTTGTGCCGGCAGGAGGTGCAGACGGATGCACAGCCCCAGTGGCCAGAGACTCCTCCATAGCTTTGGTCTCTGGTCTGGACAGAGAATACAATTGACCCCGAGGTGGTGTAGTGCCTGGGAGAATGATGCTGGACAGGCGGGCAGGTGCAGGCAGCGATCGGTTGAAGAGCATGCATTTAGTTTTACTTGTATTTAAGAGCAGTTGGAGGCCACGGAAGGAGAGTTGTATGGCATTGAAGCTCGTCTGGAGGGTTGTTAACACAGTGTCCAAAGAAGGGCCAGAAGTATACAGAATGGTGTCGTCTGCGTAGAGGTGGATCAGAGACTCACCAGCAGCAAGAGCGACATCATTGATGTATACAGAGAAAAGAGTTGGCCCAAGAATTGAACCCTGTGGAACCTCCATAGAGACTACCAGAGGCCCGGACAACAGGCCCTCCGATTTGACACACTGAACTCTATCAGAGAAGTAGTGGGTGAACCAGGCGAGGCAATCATTTGAGAAACCAAGGCTATTGAGTCTGCCAATGAGGATGTGGTGATTGACAGAGTCGAAAGCTTTGGCCAGGTCAATGAATACGGCAGCACAGTATTGTTTCTTATCGATGGCGGTTACGATATCGTTTAGGACCTTGAGCGTGGCTAAGGTGCACCCATGACCAGCTCTGAAACCAGATTGCATAGCAGAGAAGGTGCAGTGGGATTCAAAATGGTCGGTAATCTGTTTGTTGACTTGGCTTTCGAAGACCTTAGAAAGGCAGGGTAGGATAGATATAGGTCTGTAGCAGTTTGGGTCAAGAGTGTCCCCTCCTTTGAACAGGGGGATGACAGCAGCTGCTTTCCAATCTTTGGGAATCTCAGACAACACAAAAGAGAGGTTGAACAGGCTAGTAATAGGGGTTGCAACAATTTCTGCAGATAATTTTTGAAAGAAAGGGTCCAGATTGTCTAGCCCGGCAAATTTGTAGGGGTCCAGATTTTGCAGCTCTTTCAGAACATCAGCTGAATGGATTTGGGAGAAGGAGAAATGGGGAAGGCTTGGGCGAGTAGCTGTGGGGGGTGCAGTGCTGTTGACTGCGGTAGAGGTAGCCAGGTGGAAAGCATGGCCAGCCGTAGAAAAATGCTTATTGAAATTCTCAATTATAGTGGGTTTATTGGTGGTGATAGAGTTTCCTATCCTCAGTGCAGTGGGCAGCTGGGAGGAGGTGTTCTTATTCTCCCTGGACTTTACAGTTTCCCAGAACTTTTTTGAGTTTGTGTTGCAGGAAGCAAATTTCTGTTTGAAAATGCTAGCCTTGGCTTTTCTAACTGCCTGTGTTTATTGGTTTCTAACTTCCCTGAAAAGTTGCATATCACGGGGGCTGCTCGATGCTAATGCAGAACGCCACAGGATGTTTTTATGTTGGTTAAGGGCAGTCAGGTCTGGAGAGAACCAAGGGCTATATCTGTTCCTGGTTCTAAATTTCTTGAATGGGGCATGTTTATTTAAGATGGAGAGGAAGGCATTTAAAAGAAATAACCAGGCATCCTCTACTGACGGGATGAGGTCAATATCCTTCCAGGATACCCGGGCCAGGTCGATTAGAAAGGTTTGTTCGCTGAAATGTTTCAGGGAGCGTTTGACAGTGATGAGTGGAGGTCGTTTGACCGCTGACCCATTACGGATGCAGGCAATGAGGCAGTGATCGCTGAGATCTTGGTTGAAAACAGCAGAGGTGTATTTAGAGGGCGAGTTGGTTAGGATGATATCTATGAGGGTGCCCGTGTTTACGGCTTTGGGGTGGTACCTGGTGGGTTCATTAATAATTTTGGTTAGATTGAGGGCATCAAGCTTGGATTGTAGGATGGTTGGGGTGTTAAGCATGTCCCAGTTTAGGTCACCTAGCAGCACGAGCTCTGAAGATAGATGGGGGGCAATCAGTTCACATATGGTGTCCAGAGCACGGCTGGGGGCCGAGGGTGGTCTAGAGCAGGCGGCAACGGTGAGAGACTTGTTTTTAGAGAGATGGATTTTTAAAAGTAGAAGTTCAAATTGTTTGGGTACAGACCTGGATAGTAGGACAGAACTCTGCAGGCTATCTCTGCAGTAGATTGCAACACCGCCCACTTTGGCCGCTCTATCTTGTCTGAAAATGTTGTAGTTAGGAATAAAGATTTCAGAGTTTTTGGTGGACTTCCTCAGCCCGGATTCAGACACAGCTAGGACATTCAGGTTGGCAGAGTGTGCTAAAGCAGTGAATAAAACAAACTTAGGGAGGAGGCTTCTAATGTTAACATGCATGAAACCAAGGCTATTACGGTTACAGTAGTCATCAAAAGAGAGTGCCTTGGGAATAGGAGTGGAGCTAGGCACTGCAGGGCCTGGATTCACCTCTACATCACCAGAGGAACAGAGGAGGAGGTGGTTAAGGCTACGGTTAAAAGCTATGAGGATTGGTCGTCTGTGACGTCCAGAATAGAGAGTAAAAGGAGCAGGTTTCTGGGGGCGATAAAATAGCTTCAAGGTGTAATGTACAGACAAAGGTATGGTAGGATGTGAATACAGTGGAGGTAAACTTAGGCATTGAGTGATGATGAGAGAGATATTGTCTCTAGAAACATCATTGAAACCAGAAGATGTCAGAGCATGTGTGAGTGGAGGAACTGAAAGGTTGGATAAGGTATAATGAGCAGGGCTAGAGGCTCTACAGTGAAATAAGCCAATAAACACTAACCAGAACAGCAATGGACAAGGCATATTGACATTAAGGAGAGGCATGCTTAGCCGAGTGATCAAAGGGTCCAGTGAGAATTAGACAGCTAGCCGGATCATAGGTAGCATGCTGGTAGAAGATGGAGGGAGGTCTGTTTTTAGCCACCTCGTGCGTTTCCGTCTGTAGATTAGTGGGGTTCCGTGTGGTAGGGGGGACCAGTTCAATTGGCAAAATAGTTATAGTTATTGTGGCCCACAAAAATTGTCCGATAGACCTATTCAGATAGCAGCCGTTAAGACAGCTAACGATTAGCGGGCCGCAGATGGGCGTTCAGGTTACGTCGCGACGGAGGGGCCAGTTGGATAACTCCCTCGGGCAGATAATGTCAGTAGTCCAGTCGTGAAGGCCCGGTGGGGCTCCCCATTGGCAGTAAAACGGGTCCGGATAGGTGATTTTAGCCCAATCATAACGATGGTGCAGGGGAAGGGAAATAGCACGTTCCTTACTGAACACTTCCAGGAGATCGCGGTATTCTGTGGGAATAGCAGAGACATCCACAGTCTTGCTAACATCCCGAGGAAGACGACTTGAGGAAGGCTGTGCTGCTTGAAGGCAGTGGGAATGGCAAAATGGGCTCCAACCAGGATGGAGCTTGTGGTCCAATCAATCATCGGATTGTGCTTATGAAGCCAGGAAAATCCCAAAACCACCGGAACATGGGGAGAGGTAATGAGGAGGAACTGTATTGTCTCACTGTGGTTACCAGAAACCCGTAATTGAACGGGCACAGTACTATGGGTGACTTCCCCTATAGAGCGGCCGTCCAGTGCCCTAGCATCCATGGGCACAGAGAGAGGCCGAATGGGAATACCAAGCTCCGAAGCTATCGTGCCATCCATAAGATTTTCATCAGCCCCAGAGTCAATGAGCATTCGGAGAGACTTAGATTGTTCTCCCCACAGCACAAGAGCAAAGAGGGGTGTGCGGGTGATGGGAATTAGGGAACTCCCAGTCTGACTCCCCATAGTACTGGTACCCACTAGAGACAAGGGTTTCCTAATAGGGCAGGTAGCTATAAAATGTCCTGCCCCTCCACAGTACAGACAACAGTTTTTATTCATCCTCCGTGAGCGCTCCCAAACTGATAGCCTAGTTCTTCCCAACTGCATAGGCTCAGGAGTATCCAACTCACCCGTCGTAGATTCACGAGAGAGCTCGGTGGCGTCGACGACTCTCGGAAGAGCTGCCTTCGGAAACTTCCGGATTCCATAGGTGAAGAACGCACCATATCGGGTGCACGAGTGTGCCCGAGACCAGACCTCCTCTCACTCTTACGTTCCCTTAGGCATCCATCAATTTTAATGGTTAAGGCGATAAGGGAGTCGAGGTCCACCGGCAGTTCCCGAGTAGTTAGCTCATCCTTAACCTCAGATAATCCGTGCAGAAAAGTATCGAAAAGAGACTCCGAATTCCAGACACTCTCGGTGGCCAACGTGCAAAAGTCCACCGCGTAGTCTCCCACACTACGGGAGTTTTGATGTAAGTAAAAAAAATGTAGGCCGTCATTGTAAATAAGAATTGGTTCGTAACTGACTTGCCTAGTTAAATAAAGGTTAAATTAAAAATATATATAATTCTACTTCCAACAGTGCAGTAAAAACTAGCAATAAAAAGATAAAAACAATACACACATAATCCAGAATAATAAAAAAAGAAGTTGAGTCTGTCATCTCAACATGTTTCAAGCTGACCACCATTGTCCCTGTTACCAAGAGCTCCAAAATAACCTGCCCAAATTACTATCGCCCTGTAACACTCACATCTGTAATTATGAAGTGCTTTGAAAGGCTGGTCATGACACACATACAGTACACACCATCATCCCAGACATCCTACACCCACTCCAATTCTAATATTGCCTAAACAGATAACGCCATCTCAATTGCGCTTCACACTGCCCTCTCCCACATGGACAAAATGGAAATAACTATACGGAACAAAAATATAAACGCAACATACAACAATTTCAAAGATTTTACTGAGTTAGAGTTCATATAAGGATATCAGTTAATTGAAATAAATTCATTAGCCCCTAATCTATGGATTTCACATGACTGGGCAGGGGCGAAGACATGGGTGGGCCTGGGAGGGCATGGGCCCACCCACTTGGGAGCCAGGCCCAGCCAATCAGAATGAGTTTTTCTCCACAAAAGGGCTTTATTACAGACAGAAATACTCCTCAGTTTCATCAGTGGTCCGGGTGGCTGGTCTCAGATGATCGTGCAGATGAAGAAGCCGGATGTGGATGTCCTGGGCTGGCGTGGTTACACATTGTCTGCAGTTGTGAGGCCGGTTGGACAATTGCGCGCTCCCTCAAAACTTGAGACATCTGTGGCAATGTGTTGTGTGACAAAACTGCAGATTTTAGAGTGTCCTTTTATTGTCCCCAGCACAAGGTGCAGCTGTATAATGATCATGAAGTTTAATCAGCTTTTTGATATGCCACACCTCTCAGGTGGATGGATTATCTTGGCAAAGGAGAAATACTCACTAAGAGGGATGTAAACACATTTGTTCAGAAAATGTAAGAGAAATAAGCTTTTTGTGTGTATTGAACATTTCTTGGATCTTTTATTTAAGCTCATGAAACATGAGAAACATGGGACCAACACTTTACATGTTAAGTTTATATTTTTTTCAGTATATGTGAGGATGCTCTTCATAGTCTACAGCTCAGCATTCAACAACATAGTCCCCTCCAAGCTCATCACCAAGCTGGGAACCCTGAGATTGAACCCCTCCATCCGCAACTGGATCCTGGACTTTCTGACGGGCCGGCCCTCAACAAGTGGGCCCCTCAGAGGTGTGTGCTTAGTCCCCTCCTGTACTCCCTGGTCACCCATGACTGCGTGGCCAAGCACGACTCCAACACTATCATCAAGGTTGTTGACGACACGACGGTGCTAGACCTGGTCCCCGATGGCGATGAGCCTACAGAGAGGAGATCAGAGAATTAGCATTGTGTTACCAGGACAACAACCTCTCCCTCAATGTCAGTAAGACCAAGGAACTGATCGTGGACTATAGGAGAAAGAGGGGAGAGCACACCCCCGTCCACATCGACTGGGCTGTTGTGGAGTGGGACGAGAGCGCTGGGGGCCCATGCTTCTTTCTGACATTGGTATATTTTTTATTTATTTAATAAATAAATCAAATCAAATCTATTTTATTTAAATTTACATCAGCTGACACCTCGAAGTGCTGTACTGAAACCCAGCCTAAAACCCCAAACAGCAAGTAATGCAGGTGTAGAAGCACAGTGGCTAGGAAAAACTCCCTAGAAATGCCAAAACCTAGGAAGAAACCTAGAGAGGAACCAGGCTATGAGGGGTGGCCAGTCCTCTTCTGGCTGTGCCGGGTGGAGATTATAACAGAACATGGCCAAGATGTTCAAATGTTCATAAATGACCAGCATGGTCAAATAATAATAATCACAGTAGTTGTCGCGGGTGCAACAAGTCAGCACCTCAAGAGTAAATAATGTCAGTTGGCGTTTCATAGCCGATCATTGAGAGTATCTCTACCGCTCCTGCTGTCTCTAGAGAGTTGAAAACAGCAGGTCTGGGACAGGTAGCCCGTCCGGTGAACAGGTCAGGGTTCCATAGCCGCAGGCAGAACAGTTGAAACTGGAGCAGCAGCAGGGCCAGGTACACTGGGGACAGCAAGGAGTCATCATGCCAGGTAGTCCTGAGGCATGGTCCTAGGGCTCAGGTCCTCCGAGAGAGAGAAAGAAAGAAAGAGAGAAAGAGAGAAGTAGAGAGAGCATACTTAAATTCACACAGGACACCGGATAAGACAGGAGAAATACTCCAGATATAACAGACTGACCCTAGCCCCCGACACATAAACTACTGCAGCATAAATACTGGAGGCTGAGACAGGAGGGGTCAGGAGACACTGTGGCCCCATCCGATGATACCCCTGGACAGGGCCAAACAGGCAGGATATAACCACACCCACTTTGCCAAAGCACAGCCCCCACACCACTAGAGGGATATCTTCAACCACCAACTTACCATCCTGAGACAAGGCCGAGTATAGCCCACAAAGATCTCCGCCACGGCACAACCCAAGGGCGGGCGCCAACCCAGACAGGAAGACCACGTCAGTGACTCAACCCACTCAAGTGACGCACCCCTCCTAGGGATGGCATGGAAGAACACCAGTAAGCTAGTGACTCAGCCCCTGTAATAGGGTTAGAGGCAGAGAGTCCCAGTGGAGAGAGGGGAACCGGCCAGGCAGAGACAGCAAGGGCGATTCGTTGCTCCAGAGCCTTTTCGTTCACCTTCACACTCCTGGGCCAGACTACACTCAATCATAGGACCCACTGAAGAGATGAGTCTTCAGTAAAGACTTAAAGGTTGAGACAGAGTCTGCGTCTCTCACATGGGTAGGCAGACCATTCCATAAAAATGGAGCTCTATAGGAGAAAGCCCTGCCTCCAGCTGTTTGCTTAGAAATTCTAGGGACAATTAGGAGGCCTGTGTCTTGTGACCATAGCGTACGTGTAGGTATGTACGGCAGGACCAAATCGGAAAGATAGGTAGGAGCAAGCCCATGTAATGCTTTGTAGGTTAGCAGTAAAACCTTCATACCTTGAAATAATTGACAGTAACCCTCCAAAAAGTCATTCAGAAATCTTTTTCATTTCCCTATGTAGTAGGAAGCTAAGTATTTGTTTCTTGGGCTTCAAGAATGTCACTGATCAAAGTGCCTCAGGCCTTGAAAAATATATAGTTGAACTGATTGACAGTAAGAGGATATTGGTGAACAAATACCATGGTCGAGGCCACAACTGTGCCAGTGCAATGAGTGGAGTTTTCTCAGGTGTTCAAAAGTGCATATCAGACCGAGAGCCTAATGCTTCTTAGGTAGTTTAGAAAACTTCTCTCTGCAGAAGCGACAGTTACAGGGATGGTTAAAAACAGCTTGATTGTCATAGCAACATCAAGGAAACTGGGCAGAAGGGAGTGGTGCTTCAAATTCAGCAGTTCTGCAAAAAAACTTTCATTGAGCCTCTTGCATTCTCCTTAATAATAAACAAATATTAACTGTATAGGAAGCTCTGGGACAGGTCATCTGGATACTAGACAGCCAATAAATTGACAGATGCAAACAGATTATCATTTTTAGCGGACACCCAGTTCTTGAGGGCACAAAAATATAAACGGTTTGCGCTTTTGTCCATACTGGTGAACTGGCGTTTGAGTTGTGTGGTTGAAATATCAACAGTCACTTGTCTCTGGTATATCTTGGCATGCATCATTCAAGACTAAGTTTAAATTGTGTACAGTGCAATGGACATATAATGTACAATGTCTCAGGAAAGACTGTCTGGGTTGTCAATACTCAGTATAGAAAACACTCCAGCCAGCTGGTTTGCACGTGCTCTGAGGCTTTGGATGCCGTCTGGGCAGACTGCCTTGCCAGATTTAACATGTGTGTGATGAATGGGTTAATTCATCAAGTCAAATCAAATCAAACTTGATTTGTCACACATGCCGAATACAACAAGTATTGTAAGAAATGCTTACTTACAAGCCCTTAACCAACAGTGCAGTTCAAGAAGAGTTAAGAAAATATTTACCAAATGAGCTAAAGTAAAAAATAAAAAATACATATATGGGGTACCGGTACCGAGTCAGTGTGCGGGGGTACAGGTTAGTTGAGGTAATTTGTACATGTAGGTAGGGGTGAAGTGACTGTGCATCGATAATAAACAGAGAGTAGCAGCAGTGTACAAAACAAATGGGGGGTCAATGTAATAGTCCGGTGGCCATTTGATTAATTGTTCAGCAGTCTTATGGCTTGGGGGTAGAAGCTGTTAAGGAGCCTTTTGGAGTGTGTCTAGGGTATCCGGGAGGATGCTGTTGATGTGAGCCATGACCAGCCTTTCAAAGCACTTCATGGCTACTGACGTGAGTGCTACGGGCGGTAATCATTTAAGCAGGTTTCCTTTGCTTCCTTGGGCGCAGGGACTATGGTGGTCTGCTTGAAACATGTAGGTATTACAGACTCAGTCAGGGAGAGGTTGAAAATGTCAGTGAAGACCAGTTGGTCCGCGCATGCTTTGAATACACGTCCTGGTATCCATCTGGCCCCGCGGCTTTGTGAATGTTGACCTATTTAAAGGTCTTGCTCACATCGGCTACCGAGAGCGTTATCACACAGTCGTCCGGATCAGCTGGTCTTCTCATGCATGCTTCAGTGTTGCTTGCCTCGAAGCGATTATAAAAGGCATTTAGCTCGTCTGGTAGGTTTGCGTCACTGGGCAGCTTGCGGCTGGGTTTCCCTTTGTAGTCCGTAATAGTTTTCAAGCCTTGCCACATCCGCTGAGCGTCAGAGCCGGTGTAGTAGGATTCAATCTTGATCCTGTATTGACGCTTTGCCTGTTTGATGGTTAGTCTGAGGGAGTAGCGGGGTTTCTTATAAATGTCTGGATTAGTGTCCCACTCCTTGAAAGCGGAAGCTCTAGCCTTTAGCTCGATGTGGATGTTGCCTGTAATCCATGGCTTCTGGTTGGGATATGTATGTACGGTCACTGTGGGGATGACATCGAGGATGCCGAGGACTGAGGTGGTCAATGCTATTGGATGAATCCCATGCTAGCAAAACAGTCCTGTAGCGTAGCATCCGCGTCATCTGACCACTTCCATATTGAGTGAGTATCTGGTACTTCCTGTTTTAGTTTTGCTAGCAGGGCGAAGGAGAGCTTTGTATGTGTCTCTGTGTGTGGAGTAAAGGTGGTCTAGAGTTTTTTTTCCTCAGGTTGCACATGTGACATGCTGGTTGAAATTAGGTAAAACTGATTTAAGTTTGCCAGCATTGAAGTCCCCAGCCACTAGCATCACCACTTCTGGGTGAGTATATTCTTGTTTGCTTATGGCCTTATACAGCTGGTTGAGTGCGGTCTTAGTGCCAGCATCGGTTTGTGGTGGTAAATAGACGGCTACAAATCACCTCTCCTGTAAAACACATTTAAGTAAGGGATGGTTAAAAGAGACATTGAATGTTGTTTATCCAGTTTATGAGCTTACTTGTTGCTTAGCCGAACACGGAACAGTTAAGTTTAAGATGAAACTGTGGTTGGTGTGTGTAACATTATAGTTACACGTATAGTTACTTTATGGGTTATGCTCACAGTAAAGGTTTACTTGTGATTGTAAACTGTCATCTTGATAGCTACATTATTTAATAACAGTAGACAGAGTTTGAATGTAAACACACCTTTGATAAACGATTGGGGAATGTTTTATTAAAGGGGAGATGTGATTAATGGGTTAATTCATATTGCAACTTGTGCACATGCGCTTGAGCATGAGGGCAGTTGGGAACATAGCTACTTAGCATTCAGTTGTTTGTTACTTGGCATTTATGTTGAAAATAACCAATGGATAGAAGTCTCTTATATTTAGATATAACTAAGGACATTATAAACCATGAAAATACATTTAGCCAACTGTGTCCATGTAACCGATGTGAAATGGCTAGTTAGTTAGCGATGGTGCGCGCTAATAGCGTTTCAATCGGGTGACATCACTCGCTCTGAGACCTGAAGTAGTTGTTCCCCTTGCTCTGCAAGGGCTGCGGCTTTTGTGGGGTAACCGTGCCTCGTGGGTGTCAGTTGTTGATGTGTGCAGAGGGTCTCTGGTTCAAGCCCAGGTTGGGGCGAGGAGAGGGACGGAAGCTATACTGTTACATCCACAAAGCTTATTCAGAAATGTCCTTTTTAAAATCTCTTTTCTTTTAAAATCTCAAATGAATAAAGTGGTAATGCGCTGATTCTCTTCACTGCAGATCTGACCCATCACATGACTCTTCAAGAGGGCCATTATGCTTCAGATCACCTTCTGTGCTCAGAGAACCTTGATGAGGATCTACCCCATCACACCACTCTTATTCATTGTTATATCTTTATTTAACTAGGCAAGTCAGTTAAGAACAAACTCTTATTTTCAATCATGGCCTAGGAACAGTGGGTTTACTGCCTTGTTCAGGGGCAGAACAACAGATTTGTACCTTGTCAGTTCGGGGATTCGAACTTGCAACCTTTCGGTTACTAGCCCAACGCTACCCTGCCGGCCCAATTAATCATTAATCAAATAAAACAACTGGCCTTTATATATGCTGTGTCCCAGTCTTTCTTTGCATGTAACGTCTGTGGGTGAATTATGAAACAATTACTGTATGCAGATGTGCAAAAAATGGGGATGTAGATTTGTTTCAAATGTTGCAGATTTAAACTTGAATTGGTGCCTATGGAAACACATAGAAATGTAAACATTCAATATCCAACTTTATCCTCTGCAATACTTTTTATAGTAGGTAATAAGCTGTAGTCAGGTGGTCATTACCAGATTATGATGAGGTCTTAACTATAAACAGTACATAATATAGCACATAATATAGTGGTCAGAATTATGACCAGCTGGTCCTATGGTGGTGAGAAAAACACGTCATATTCTGGTCAGTAAAAATAAGACAAAATGCCTTTCCCCTGTTTTCTTCACTCCCAAATCATATAATTAGACTTTTTTTTTCTTCCCACCTTCACATTAGGGCTGGGCGATATTGACAAAATATCATATCATATTGTTGATATATTTATTTGATGTTTCTGAATAACATTTCTAAATTATAGTCGCGCTGGTTGGCATTGGATGAAGCTCGATGTTAAATTCAAATCTCCCTACCATCATATCTAAGCCAATATGGTGCCAATGTCGATGAACATTTGCAAATCAACTTCATTGGAGGTACACAACACACTCCCGCCTCTCTTCATGTGCCGGCCCGACTGTTACCGAGAACCACATACCGGATTTTTAACAGGGCCATTTACCAGGACTTTAGGGAAAAAAGAGGAAATGTGGGCCAACCTAACTCAATATCTAGCCTCTGATAAGAACGAGACTACATCGTCCATAAAGTGACCATTAGACTCGCCACCTATCGGACTTTGCAGGGGCAGCGGTTTTTGACTAACCTTTTACTGCAGTAGGGCAAATCAGGGTCACGCATAGTGTTTCTTGGTAGTCTTAAACAAATCTACTTTCAAACAAAAGTATACACCTCACACACATGGTTATGGGCTTTAAAAAAATAACACATCTGTACCATGTCAGACATAGAGTTGAAATGTATTCAGTTTTGAGTTTGCGTCCCAATATTACACTTTATATATGTTAGCAGTTGATGTTACTCTTCAATAACGCAGACCCCAAAGCAAATCAGGGGGAGGAAAATAGGTTTATTCAAAGAGGACAAATCATGCTTGGAAATAGATGGTAGATGTTCATGCTCCTCTGTCCTCAGTGATTCTCTCCTGAGTGATTCTCTCCTGTGATTCTCTCCACAGAACAAAGGGACAGGATGTACTTTTATAACCCAGCCCTAGCCTGTGGTTGACCAATTGGAAATCCTTGCAATATAACTGGGCCAATGGCCAAATAACAAGTATCATATTTCAGACTCAATATATAGACAAATTCCTCCCATGTCTCTGCATAAATCCCCTATTACAGAAAAAAAACACTATTTCCATTGATCGTTAGTACTCTATTGACTTTTAGTCCTCTTGACCTTTAGTACTGTATTGACCTCTCGTCCTCTGCGTTGTGTATTTATCTCCGAAATATTCTTACATATACATCACAGAACACAAAAATATAACAAAACCGTTTGACATAGAACCACTGGATTTTCTGCGGTAAAGAAATAAACAATGTTTATTAATTATGAAATTATGAAAAATATTAATAACGTTCCACCCGTGAGGCCACTAGAGGTCGATTTGGTGAATAAATAAAAAATATCAGCTAGGCTAAATCCAGTGGGTGTCTTTTTAGACCCACCTAGAGTTGCTTGGCCACAACTAAGTAGGACATCCATGGATGCCTTTCAAAACCCATTTTGAAACCCCACCTGTTTAGTTTGGGTTGTCAGTGGCTCCTTTGTTAGTTCCCTTTTTCTGTTGAGCAACAATTTTGGGTTTTCTTACCGGGGATCGGGGAAAAAAATGACGGACCAAAGTGCTGTTATACTGTAGATCACTTTATATAATCGGATCTGTTTTATTTTCTTCAAAATTTGAAGCTAACAATGAGTAGGCCTGTGTTTAATTAAAGGTACTCCTGGTTTTAACATCACAGCCCTTCACTGACACGGAGGTAGGCTATTTAAAGCGTGCGTGGCGGGTTGAGGAATTGGCCGACAAATCTATGTACAGTACATTCAAAAAGCATTCAGACGTTGTTACATTACAGCCTTATTCTAAAATTGACTAAATTGTTTCCCCCCCCTCAATCTACACACAATACCCCATAATGACAAAGCAAAAACAGGTTTTTAGAAATGTTAGCAAATTTATTAAACTATGGAAAACTGTAATATCACATTTACATAAGTATTCAGACCCTTTACTCAGTACTTTGTTAAAGCACTTTTGGCAGCTATTACAGCCTTGAGTCTTCTTGGGTATTACACTACAAGCTTGGTACACCTGTATTTGAGGAGTTTCTCCCATTCTTCTCTGCAGATCCTCTCAAGCTCTGACAGGTTGGATGGGGAGCGTCTCTGCACAGCTATTTTCAGGTCTCTCAAGAGATGATCGATTGGGTTCAAGTCCGGGCTCTGGCTGGGCCACTCAAGGACATTCAGAGTTGCCTTGTCTGTGTGCTTAGGGTTGTTGTCCTGTTGGAAGGTGAACCTTTGCCCCAGTCTGAGTTCCTAAGCACTCTGGAGCAGGTTTTCATCAAGGATCTCGCTGTACTTTGCTCCGTTCATCTTTCCTTAGATTCCGACTAGTCCCTGCCGCTGAAAAACATCCACACAGCATGATGCTGCCACCACAATGGATCACTGACTGGATGGTGCCAGGTTTCCTCCAGACATGACACTTGGCATTCAGGCCATAGAGTTCAATCTTGGTTTCATCAGACCAGAGAATCTTGTTTCTCATGGTCTGAGTGCTTTAGGTGCCTTTTGGCAAACTCCAAGCGGGCTGTCATGTGCCTTTCACTGAGGAGTGGCTTCCGTCTGGCCACTCTACCATAAAGGCCTTGATTGGTGGAGTGCTGCAGAGTTGGTTCTCCTTTTGGAAGGTTCTCCCGTCTCCACAAAAGAACTCTGCAGCTCTGTCAGACTGACCATCAGGCTCTTGGTCACCTCCATGACCAAGGCCCTTCTCCCCTGATTGCTCAGTTTGGCCGAGTGACCAGCTCTAGGATTAGCCTTGGTGGTTCCAATCTTGTTCCATTTAAGAATGATGGAGGCCACTGTGTTCTTGGGGACCTTCAATGCTGGAGAATGTTTTGGTACCCTTCCTCAGATCTGTGCCTCGACACAATCCTGTCTCGGAGCTCTACGGACAATTCCTTTGACCTCATGGCTTGGTTTTGCTCTGACATGCACTGTCAACTGTGGGACCTTATATAAACAGGTGTGTGCCTTTCCAAATCATGTCCAATCAATTGAATTTAACACAGGTGGACTCCAATAAAGTTGTAGAAACATCTCAAGGATGATCAATGGAAACAGGATGCACCTGAGCTAAATTGAGTCCCACAGTAAAGGGTCTGAATATTTATGGTATTTCTGTTTTTAATTTTTAAAACATTTGCTGAAATTTCTAAACTGTTTTCACTTTGTCAGTATGGGGTGTTGTGTATAGATTGCTGAAGATTTTATTTTATTTGATCAATTTTAGAGCAAGGCTGTAATATATATATATGCCCCCGTCCCCGCAGGAGGTCTCTATATCAGAGGAAAGCCGAAAAAGTGCCAAAGACTCCAGCCACCCAAGGCATAGACTGTTCACTCTGCTACCTACAAAGGGTACCGGAGCATCGGCTCTAGGACCAACAGGCTCCAAGACAGCTTCTACCCCCCCAAGCGAAAGCGTAGCCTAGTGGTTAGAGTGTTGGACTAGTAACCGAAAGGTTGCAAGATCAAATCCCTGAGCTGACAAGGTAAAAATCTGTCGTTCTGCTCCTGAACAAGGCAGTTAACCCACTGTTCTTAGGCCGTCATTGTAAATAAGAATTTGTTCTTAACTGACTTGCCTAGATAAATAAATGGACCAAACTTTTTTTTAAATAAGTTTTGTATTGTTTACTAATTTAACTGTGTCAAACTAAATTGTGGTTATGATTTTGATTTGGACAATTTATGACTTTGCATAATATGGCATGGCCCAATGCCACACGAGTAAATCGAATCTCTGCATGAATAATGTATGTTGTCAATGAGGAATTTGCCAAAACGTTCATGTAAATTTGCTATCTCAATAGAATTTATTTCCATGATCTGCGAATTTGAGGTTTCAGGATTGTGCTGTTGTCTAACCTGGCAGAGAACCACAACAAAAAGCTTATTATTTTTACACACCGCAGGTCAAAACACCAACCACTGACTCATATTCAGTTTTGGAGCGGTAACGTTTAAATTCCAGAATCTTCGTGCTCAAAAGTTCATGGACCCAAATTGCATCAATTTCTTTGGGTAACCATCTGCATCTTGGCTATGCAGTTTAGCTTAGACATTGAGCCTACTGGAGGTGAGGATCAGACGTGCTGCTATGGGACTGTTGTTAGTGGATCGATACCCATTAGGACTGTGGCGGTGCTATGATCTATCGTGTTCATCTTTTATCCCCTCGATCCATTCGTTAGGGAAAAGATGTATTACCCCAGGCAGGATAGCTCATGTTTAATTACAAGTGAAAGTAATTAGGCTATAACACAACATAACCTAGACATTGACTAGTCATTTGATCAAATACGTCAGGACTGGCAATCTAACGAAATTTTGCCGAGATATGTCTGTGACCGTTCAGAACATGCACATGGATGTGTTGAATTTAGCTATCCAATGGATACCGTAATCCTTTTGAATTGTTGTCAATCTCCCACTATTTCCCTTTACATTGTCATTAGAAATGTAGGCCAATGTATGATGATACATGCCTATACCCTAATCTTTCTGTGAGGCAGTGATCAAATAGGCTAAATCTCAAGACAAATTCTTGTCATATACCCTGTCCTGAGAATACTATAATAATAGTTTTCAATATTATTTCATAATAAGCTCCTATCCTGGAGGAACGATGCATCATTTCGAAAAGATGCATAAATATATGTGGTGTCGAACTTTGACAATTATTTATTTCAAGATTTAAACTTAAATGTTAAGTCTCTGTTATTGCCAAGTTGATGTAACCCGAGACCTCCATTCATAAAGTCTTTATATCAGTCATTGATCAGCCCAGACGAAAGCTGGAGAAAGACGACGAAGAGCACCGATTAATCTTATCACCTGTAGATTTGAAGATGAATCGCACAAACAGCCATTAACAAAAGAGTCTCGCAGAAATGGCAGCTGGCTCTGACATTGGGTCACATATCACTAAGTCTATAAATCAAAACGAACGACTGGCAGACTGGAAAGAGAGGAAGACAGCATAGGAAGCAATGTATACATCATCTATTCTAAAACATCAAAATCAATTAAATAGAGATAGGTAGTCTAGCGAGCCCATGGATCTCTCCTCTACTGAAACTTCAATATAGAAAACACAACAACATGATGTAACATTCCTTGAATTGGACTATACATTTTCTGCAATGTCACAGAGTAAGCTACATTCAAATAATACCAATCATATCCCCCCCCGAAAAAAAGATTGTCGATGTAGGCTACTTATAATACATTCTCAGGATCTTCTTCATTCAGGCTATGTACACTTTAAGAATATGATTTTTACACCAGACCGGCTGTAAATGACAGTGGTTGGCCTGACCAATGCATCTACTCTGCAAACTCTTCCTCGAGTATTTCATGAATCACGTGACAGAGATGGTGGGGGTCAACGATGGTTGCAAACCGGACTTTCTGACATATGATTTAGGAACTTGCTTCAGAGCAATACAACTTTGTGTTTTATATTATTTGCAGGGTGCTGCAAATATGAAATAAACATACCCATAGTTTTTTCTTTGCCTTCAAGAACAAAGAACTCTCATATTTCTTTGGCAGACGGTCTGATCTCATATAGATGTGCTGCAAGGCAAGTATATATATATATATATATATATATATATATATATATATATATATATTTAAAAAAGTAATATCCTGAACACTGCCCACATCTTAGGCCTCTCCTGAAACGTTGAATGGGGCCATTTATTTCTCTCTCAGAAAATGGTTGGTTCGTTACAATTTGATCAATTCCAATTGATGCCATATATATACAGTATCAGTCAAAAGTTTAGACACACCTACTCATTCCAGGGTTTTTCCAAATGTTTACTTTTTTCTACATTGTAGAATAATAGTGAAGGCATCAAAACTATGAAATAACTAATATGGAATCATGTAGTAACCAAAAAAGTGTTAAACAAATCAAAATATCAAAGTAGCCACCCTTTGCCTTGATGACAGCTTTGCACACTCTTGGCATTCTCTCAATGCTTTTCCATTAAAGTTTATTTTTTATTTTTTCAATTAACAGGTGTGCATGTTAAAAGTTCATATGTGGAATTTCTTTCCTTCTTAATGCGTTTGAAGCAATCAGTTGTGTTGTGACAAGGTAGGGGTGGTATACAGAAGATAGCTCTATTTAGTAAAATACCAAGTCCATATTATTGCAAGAACAGCTCAAATAAGCAAATAGAAATGACAGTCCATTATTACTTTAAGACAGGAAGGTGAGTCAATCCAGAACATTTCAAGGACTTTTAAAGTTTCTTCAAGTGCAGTTTCAAAAACCATCAAGCGCTATGATGAAACAGGCTCTCATGAGGACCGCCACAGGAAAGGAAGACTTACAGTTACCTCTGCTGCAGAGGTTAAGTTCATTAGAGTTACCAGCCTTAGAAATTGCAGCCCAAATAAATGTTTCACAGAGTTCAATTAACAGACACATCTCAACATCAACTGTTCAGAGGAGACGGCGTGAATCAGGCCTTCATGGTCGAATTGCTGCAAAGAAACCACTACTAAAGGACACCAATAGGAAGAAGAGACTTGATTGGGCCAAGAAACGTGAGCAATGGACATTAGACCGGTGGAAATCTGTCCTTTGGTCTGATCAGTCCAAATTTTAGATTTTTAGTTCCAATCGCCGTGTCTTTGTGAGATGCAGAGTAGGTGAACGGATGATCTTTGCATGTGTGGTTCCTACCGTGAAGCATATTTAGAATTCAAGTAACACTTAACCAGCATGGCTACCACAGTATTCCACAGCTATATGCCATCCCATCTGGTTTGCGCTTAGTGGTACTATCATTTGTTTTTCGACAGGACAATGACCCAACACACCTCCAGGCTGTGTAAGGGCTATTTGACCAAGAAGGAGAGTGATGGAGTGCTCCAACAGATGACCTGGCCTCCACAATCACCCGACCTCAACCCAATTTGAGATGGTTTGGGAAGAGTTGGACTGCAGAGTGAAGGAAAAGCAGCCAACAAGTGCTCAACATATGTGGGAATTGTTGGAAATGCATTTCAGGTGAAGCTGGTTGAGAGAATGCCAAGAGTGTGCAAAGCTGTCATCAAGGCAAAAGGTGGCTACTTTGAAGAATATCAAATATATTTAGATTTGTTTAACACTTTTTTGCTTACTACATGATTCCATATGTGTTATTTAATAGTTTTGGTGTCTTCACTATTAGTCTACAATGTAGAAAATATTAAAAGAAAATAGTACAAATAAAGAAAAACCCTTGAATAAGTAGGTGTGTCCAAACTTTTGACTGGTACTATATATATATCGGATTAATTTACATTGTTATATGACAAATGATTATTAAAAACGGCAAGGCCTCCTGCTGCCCTTCTCATGCGATGCCAATTGGCAACATTAAATACAATAAACAGGATTTGCAAATCAAATGGATTTACTAATGTTCAAACAACTACCACGAGGCAGCCATATTCACGCCAGCAATTATATCCTAAATGAATTAATGTAAGGCAAGTAAACTATAATGCATACTGTATATATTCAAATTCCGCACTCTGCTCATCCTAATATTTATATATTTCTTAATTCCATTATTTTACTTTTTAGATGTGCGTGTATTGTTTTGCGTTATTAGATATGACTGCACTGTTGGACCTAGGAACACAATCATTTACACCCGCAATAACATCTGTTAAATATGTGTATGCTACCAATAACATTTGATTTGATTTGATTCTTATTTACGGAATGAGATCCTGGTGATCGGCGAATAGTGTTTCCCAATAGGCGATGTGGCCATCACTCTTCTTCGCTGTCTAGTCAGCTGCGTAGGCTAAAAGCTACCCATGTTCTCCTACGACCTCTCCCATAGTGGGCGCCTCCCGCCGATGTGTTTATAGGCAACCAATCATTGGAACTAGATTATAATACTCCTTTATTTTTTTGAAAGGATAGAGCTCTCGTTATTGATTCTAGAGGCAATGGATGTGAAATGAATCATATTTAGTCAGTAGTTCCGCGATCTACGTTATGGCTACACTACGCTAAAATAAGGTAAGCCGAGGGCTGAAAAATGCTTGTAAATGGTTGGCTATTTTCTTTTTGATTTATGACCATATGACTCACGCGCGGTTCAAGCAGAGTTCATAAAGCTGTGTGCCTCCATACCAAACGACATTTGTTTTCTCTTCAAAACAACTGTGTCTAATCTTATGTTTTACCTATTTTGGTTACTTATAACAGCATACCCGTTATAGCATAATCGTTATCATGAATTTAGAGACCTTGATTTTCTCCATGTTGAAGATTTCAATGGAAATGTAAAGAAACTTTATTAGACATTTACAACATATAGCCTACCATGAACAGTTATTTTTATTGTATTTTTTTATTAACTTTTATTTATTCAAGGTAGCCCAATTGAGACAGGGTCTCATTCCCAATGGTGCCCTGAGTACACACATTTTTCTCACAACAGGAAGAACAATTTACATGTCAATTAAAACAAGAAGAATAAAAATAACCACAACGCACAACCTCAACATCAACATTTCAACAAATAAACCACTACAATGGCAAGCCTAAATAAGTTCAGGAGTAAAAATATCTTTAACAATTCACATAATAAGTTGCATGGACTCACTCTGTGTGCAATTATAGTGTTTAACATGATTTTTGAATGACTATCTCATCTCTGTACCCCACACATACAGTTATCTGCAAGGTCCCTCAGTCAAACAGTGAATTTCAAACACAGATTCAACCACAAAGAACAGGGAGGTGTTCCAATGTCTTGCAAAGAAGGGCACCTATTGGTAGATGGGTAAAGATAAAATGACGCAGACATTGAAAATCCCTTTGAGGATGGTGAAGTTATTAATTATACTTTGGATGGTGTATCAATACACAGTCACTACAAAGATACTGGCGTCCTTCCTAACTCAGTTGCTGGAGAGGAAGAAAACTCGTCAGGGATTTCACCATGAGGCCAATGGTGTTTAATGGCTGTGAACTTTATGTTCTGAATACAAAAATGCAATATGTTTGGGGCAAATCCAACACATCACTGAGTACCACTCCATGTTTATAAGCATGGTGGTGGCTGAATCATGTTATGGGTATGCTTTAGCAGTCTGGCTATTTAGCAGTCTTATTTTTTTCAACTAGGCAAGTCAGTTAAGAACAAATTCTTATTTTCAATGACAGCCTAGGAACAGGGGGTTAACTACCTTGTTCAGGAGCAGAACAGATTCTTACCTTGTCAGCTCAGGGATTTGATCTTGCAACCTTTCGGTTACTAGTCCAACACTCTAACCCCTAGGCTACGCTGCCGCTTGGGGGGTCGAAGCTGTCTTGGAGCCTGTTGGTCCTAGAGCCGATGCTCCGGTACCCTTTGCCGGTAGCAGAGTGAACAATCTATGGCTTGGGTCGCCGGAGTCTTTGGCAATTTTTGCTATAGAGGTCCTGGATGGCAGGGAGCTCAGCCCTAGTGATGTACTGGGTTGTCCGTACCACCCTATGTAGCGCTTTGTGTGCAATGCTGATGCATTTTCCATACTAAGGGGATGATGCAGCCAGTCAAGATGCTCTCGATGGTGCAGCTGTAGAATTTTGTGAGGATCTAAAGACCCATGCTAAATCTTTTCAGCCTCCTGAGGGGTAAGAGGTGCTGCCATGCCTTCTTCATGACTGTGCTGGCGTGTGTTGACCACGTTAGATCCTTTGTGAACATAAGAATCACAGCTGTAATCGCTGCCAAAGGTGATTCTAACATGTATTGACTCAGGGGGATGAATATTTATCTAATCAAGTGTTATATTAGTGTTTTTTTTTTTACAAATGTAATCATTTGTCTTCCACTTTGACATTACAGAGTATTTTGTGTGGATAGTTGACAAAAATGACAGTTAAATCCCTTTTAATCCTACTTTGTAACACAACAAAATGTGAAACAAGTCAAGGGGTGTGAATACTTTCTGAAGGCACTGTATCTGATATTGAATAAAGAAATGGGTAGTCTGCCAGTGGCAATTTAGGGTTTTGTTTATGTTTTTCTGTAAATGGGACTTTATGATCAAGACTATTGACAGGCTTATCTTGTTTTTTTTGTGAAGTTTTGTTGGATAAATATCTATAGATAGTTGTAATAATGTTATTATTATGTAACAGCTATATTTATTCGTTTTTGTTTTATTCATTTGTCTATTCATTTAAGACAGCATTGTACGAGATCTTCAGTTTCTTGGCAATTTCTTGCATGGAATAGCCTTAATTTCTCAGAACAAGAATAGACTGACGAGTTTCAGAGGAAAGTTATTTGTTTCTGGCCATTTTGAGCCTGTAATCCAACCCACAAATGATGATGCTCCAGATACTCAACTAGTCTAAAGGCCAGTTTTATTGCTTCTTTAATCAGAACAACAGTTTTCAGCTGTGCTAACATAATTGCAAAAGGGTTTTTTAATGATCAATTAGCCTTTTTATATTTGGATTAGCTAACATAACGTGCCATTGGAACACAGGAGTGATGGTTGCTGATAATGGGCCTCTGTACGCCTATGTAGTTATTCCATGAAAAATCTGCCGTTTACAGCTACAATAGTCATTTACAACATTAACAATATCTATACTATATTTCTGATCAATTTTAAGTTATTTTAATGGACCAAAAAATGTGCTTTTCTTTAAATAACAAGGACATTTCAAAGTGACCCCAAACTTTTGAACGGTAGTGTAGGTTAGTCTGACATTACCTCTAAGTCGCTTGAAAGTGTCCTATTCACATCATGATGCTATTGAGATGATAAGATGGATTCATGCTGTCACCCCCCCTTATCTAGGGAGTTTTTCCTAGCCACCGTGCTTCTACATCTGCATTGCTTGCTGTTTGGGGTTTTAGGCTGGGTTTCTGTACATCGGCTGATGTAAAAAGGGCTTTATAAATACATTTGATTGATTCATTGATTCTGTCTTTTTTCATAACCTTTCAGGACAGCAACCAAGAGGTCATTGGAAGAAAACTATCACGTGACTTCTGGTTGCAAATTATCCTTCAGAAGGTCAAAAGGGCCCCAGTAGCTGGTGAGGCCTTTCTTGGCAATGCTGAAAAATATACACCTACCATGACGTCATAACTACTACACTGGACAAAAATGTAAACGCTACATGTAAAGTGTTTTTCCAATGTTTCATGAGCTGAAATAAAAGATCCCAGACATTTTCCATACGCACAAAAAGCTTTTCTCTCAAATTTTGAGCACAGATTTGTTTACATGCCTGTTAGTGAGCCGCCTCCAAAGTCTTTTAGAGAGTTTGGCAGTACATCAAACCGGTCTCAAAACCACAGACCATGTGTATGGCATTGTGTGGGCGAGCGGTTTGATGATGTCAACATTGCGAACAGAGTGCCCCATGGTGGCGGTGTGGTTATAGTATGGGCAGGCATAAGCTACGGACAACAAAGACAATTTTATAGATGGCATTGGAACACCTCCCTTTCATTGAATCATCGCTGCAACTCTCCAACGGACTCCCCTATGGTTTCCCCAATGGGCTTGGGAGACGTAGGTCAAGTCATGCTTTCTCCGAAACATGACCCGCCAAAGAGCGCTTCTTACCACCCGCCAGCTTAACCTGGAAGTCAGCCGCACCAATGTGTTGGAGGAAACGCCGTTCACCTGATGACTGAGGTCAGCCTGCAGGCACCCGGCCCGCCACAAGAAGTCGCTAGAGCACGATAAAGCCCCCCCTAACCCAGATGATGCTGGGCCAATTGTGCGCCACCCTATGAGACTCCTGATCACGGCTGGTTGTGATACAGCTCGGGATCGAAACCGGGTCTGTAGTGACACCTCTAGCACTGCGATGCAGTGCCTTAGACCGCTGCGCCACTCGGGAGGACCTATTGATGACTATTTGAATGCAGAAAAATACCATGACTAGATCCAGAGGCCCATTGTGAGGCCCATTTTTTTTTAAGGTATCTGTGACAACAGATGCATATCTGAAATCCATAGATTAGGGCCTAAGGAACTTATTTCAATTGACTGATTTCCTCATATGAACTATAACAGCAATATCGTAAAAATTGCTGCATGTTGCGTTTATAATTTTGTTCCGTATATATTTGGAGATTCCCCATACCAAGGTGTCAATGGGTTTAGACACAATCATGACGCACCAGCCCACCAACCCTTGGCCCACCTGGAGAGCCAGAGCAAAAAGAAGGAGTTGGATTGCTCATCGCAGTTAAATGGCAACAACAAATCACATCATCCACAGCACCCAAAGGAGCGTGACCCTAACTCAAATTCTACCTTCACCAAAAGCATCTTCCCATAGATGAAGGAGTCGACAAGGCAGAGCTGTAAAAAGAACAACCGAGACAACCCCGTAAAAGTATATGGTGTGTATTCAAATGCGTAGCCAAACAGATGGACAGTAGGCGAAATCCCATTTACAAATAATACATTTTTAAGCTTGATAAATGCTAATATTATTAGGTGATTACGACCAATGGGCGATGGCTAATTGTAGCCTATTCCCAGTTTTGACTGAAGCTTAAATGTTGACATAATGTAATATAATATAATGTTGATAAAATTCCATTTATGATTATGTTACATTTAATTGGATCTTGGCAGAACTCTCTGGTGAAGAGGAAAGCCCAACAATCCACAGCCTAAAAAGGGTGTGCACTGCGTACACAAGCGGACAGTTGGTGGAGCTCGAGGCGTTCCACTTAAATTGTTTCCTGTGCCATCCCAGGCGCGTGGAGATGCCTAACCAACTCAATTTAAAGGAAAGGTAGATCAAGATTTGGTTTCAAAATCTGAGAAGTACAAGAACGTGCAAGAAAGATGAAAAGTTGAAGTACTGTGCTCTTCATCAGGTAACCCAGAAGCTCTTTACCATCCTTGGTTATATTAATGCAATGGGTGATGATGATGATGATGATGATGATGATGATGATGATGAGGATGATGATTATGATGCTATTTCCCCGCCGTCTTTAAAGCTGCAATATGTCATTTTCTGGGTCACTGACCAAATTCACATAGAAATGGGAGTTATAGATATGTCATTATCATTGACAGCAAGTCTAAGAAGCAGTAGATCTGTTCTATTTGTGCTATTTCTATGCTTCCCATTCTTAAGTTTCGTTTTTGGGTCTTTATCTTTAGGTTTTGTACACCAGCTTTAAACAGCTGAAAATACAATATTTTGGGTTGTTGACTATATATTTCACAGTGGTTTAGCTGGTACAATGATTCTCTACACTATGCATTGCTTGTTTTGTCACATAAACTGAAATTTGGTTAACTATTAGAAGTTTAGCAACCAGGAAATGGCAGAGCGATATCTGCATATTGCACTTTTAAAAGCCCTTCGATGTAAAATCCCCTGTTTAGGGGACCTGCTTGGTTCTGGTACTGGTTCCGACTGACATTTTTGCTCATAAATCGATATGTGGAAATGGTTTGCAGTGAATGGTAGCCCTGTTTCTTACTGACACAGGAGTATGTATCTTCTGCCTGTATGAAGCTGGATTTGAAATCTGACTCCACTTGAAGCTGGGCTGTCCCTCCTACCATTTCATTTGCTCTTCCAACTGTCCATCAACTCCGAGCTGAACCCTATGTCAACGACACTAACACCACATATGCCTGGAATCCTTACATCGTAATGCAGAAGGAGAGAGTGTTTTTCGTTGCTGTAGCACATTCAGAGATCGATTTATAGCCAGTAATCTAAAATAATTCATGGATTTTAAACAAAACCACTTTATGTTTGTCATGGATGGATAAAATAAATATGAGATGAATGGCAAGTTCCTAAGGAGTTCAGTGAACCAAGCTAGAGCTCTTTGAGACATTCACCGCAATGGGAGCAGAGGTTTTTAGACCTTTAGAAAATATGAACCTTTTCTCTAACTCTAAATATACAAATATGTATTTTACAGTTATTAGGAAGGTGAAATCTTATAGTTAGTTGTTTTATAAATTCATTATACTATATTTAGAAAAATATGTGAAGCCTTATTCATACTGTTTTGTTGAATAGGAAATACTGTTTCGTATTTTCATATTTCCATCTTTTATCATATTTGTACTGTGTTCTTGAGCTTGTCCTCTAAAGTGACTACACCCCAGCAATGTATAACTATTTTTACTAGAAAGGTAAGATTTGAACCTTTCTTGGAGTAGCATTACTAGTTATTGTTTATGGCCCTCTCATGATAAATAATTACTTTGGGGGATTTAAGTAGATTGCATTTAGTTCAATTTAAGAAGCTTCAAATAAAAAAATATGTCAGTGCATCAGTCTATTCAAACTCAATGAAAGCCCAACAGAAATATGCCAACACAACCCCAGAATATGCCCCATGCAGTATGCAGGACAATTATAGTATTTTATTCATAATGCTCAAGATGGCCCTGTTTATGTTGACGTGAACTTGCCATTCACTGCATATGGGATAAATAACTTGTGTAATAATACTGCACAGATGACATCAAGGCAACATAAACATACACATGTGATCCAAACACATCATACCTGTTGGGGCATAATTCTTCTCAAGAAAGAATCAAGCACGCTCTTAAACTGACTCATTAGTTGATGCAATCCAAACTTCAGGTCGTGCAATTTAAAAAAATGTTTTTGGCGCAAAGGCACATTACTCGCAATATCCAAATGCATGCAGCACCTGCAGGCTATTGATCCTGTTGGACAGTTCTCTATCTATATTATTTTGGTGTCTTATCCAATTATCGTAGTTCAAATTTAAATCAATATCAAGCAAAAACGTTTCTCACTTGTGTGTTTGTGCTAGACTTGACATGGTGTACTTTTGTAATTGGACCAGGCATGCATTGGAATATTAGAAACATATTTATTACAATGTTATTTTGTGTTATTTATAGACTATTTATTAATTTATGGGAATTTATTCTTTTTTATTCTGTTACGACTGACACATTTTTTTTATCATAGGGCTTTTTATTACCAGGGACCGAGGGACCGATGAATCAATCAATGTTCCTCAAAATGTAATTTAATTGTGATATCTTTTTATATACCCTATCAAGTGCATGTAGGCTATATGCTGACGAATAATTGTCGTATTGTTGAATAAAATGCACGTGTTGTTCAGACTTTCTACAGCACCTGTGTGTTTATAACGACACATATTGTTTTCAAAAAAGAGCATGCCCTATCTACAAATCTACTAAATGTAAAATACATGAAAAGTATGTTAAAATATGTGAAATGAAATAGGCCACACGAAGTGTAGTCTGGTGAAAATTGTATGCAATAATAAATGGTTAAAAGTCTAAAAAAGGCACAATGATTTAGCCGTTTCTTTGTTCCCGCTCGAACAAATTGAAGAACCAGCTGTCAAGCGTTTAGAGGAGCGGAAAATTGATCATTGCATTCAAGCCTCCTCTCTAAAATTATCTCTCAGACAGTAAAACACGCCGAGTTAATAAAATAATTCACGAGCCGCTTCACTTATACACATTGGGAACATCATTTTCATGGAAGATGCATGGTAGGGGATCATACACCAATCATGTATCATCTTGTTAACCGCATGAATGACAATGGAACATTTCAGTTCACTGAACTTACATAGGCCTATTCTTAGCACACTCGTAAAAAAAAAGCACAGCTAATTGACTACTTCGATCACATAGCCCATCCAAATCAACCGATTGCTTCAAACTATAAAATATCGAGAAACGAAATCTTAATCTTTTAAGACTTTATCATTCTCCCGCAGTCTGACCAGAAGGTATTTGCAGAATCTCTGTTACGTGTTCGTGTTCTTATCAAATTGATGGGCGAGTTTGATTCAACCATTTGTCATGTAAATGTCAGACGTTTGATGGATGAGCCTGACTTGACAAACTGCTATAGGTGCCTTCCCATTTACTTAAAGTGAGTCACATGGCCTGTCACTAAGGTGATATGAGCTTTGGTAGGCAGTTTTACAGCTTTGACATACAACCTAGAGGTTAGGTTGTAGGGCACAGGGAAGATAAATGATCCGTCTTCATTATTTTTGCCATAACATTACAGTATGACCTCTTACTTAGATTATACCGGGGGACGAACATATTCAATGCCAAGGCCGGATACCACAATTGAAACAATGTTTACATATCCTCGTCTTCCAATTCATGCGCAACAAGTGATAGTTACGGGTCCGATGGGCGGTAAGTTGGCGGTTCTTCGGTGCCTCAGCAAAATACTTCGAGCCACATTCTCCGCCAGCATCAGCCACATAGATCTCCAGTTTGGCACAACGGGAAACTCGGTGTATTGTTCGCCAACAGGGCCAAACTTGGACTATGGACTTCATCAATACGCTCTCAATCACGAGTAAGAACGAGGTTTCATTCTGTCGCCTGGGATTCCTGTTTCAGCCATTGGAACGAACATGCCCCCCCCCCCCCCCCCCGGACGAGGAAAACAGTGGGCCAGGGTCTGCACCAAGCAGCTAGGATCTTCACTTTAGCAGTGGGAAACAGGGGCAGCAAGAAGACTTGGAGAGTATTTACTCGAGATTAGTTCCCAATGTAGTGATACCGATTCGGCTGATCAAACTTTAAAAAAAACTTTCGACTGGATGAAAGTTAAGAGGAATGCCGTAAAACAGGTTGGTTAACTACTGGGACATGGTCAGAAATAACATTGTCATGACAAAAGTGAATTTATAGACAACATTACAAAATATATATATTTTTTGAGGACATTTAACAGAGACACTGCCTAATCAATGTGTGTGCTGTCCATGTTTGTGCATACAAAATGTACCGTGATGCGTAAAATAAATGATCAAATATAGAATGTGTATTTGTATAACTGCACTGTTTGCTTGGCTGCTCACAATCATCACATAATCATAATAAGTCTACCTAGTTGATTCCTGTTTTCATTTCTTCGTTCAAAATGACATTTATTCAATTAGTTCCTTCATCCATTCATTCACTTTTACAGTTTAACAATATGGAGTCCCTGGCCAAAATAATGTAATCCACACCAACTTCATCACAAAGCAGCTGACAGAGCTCGAGAAGGAGTTCCATTTCAACAACGAGCACCACGAAACTCAAGTTAAAATTTGGTTCCAAAAACCGCAGGATGAAGCAGAAAAAGCGTGAGAAAGTAGGCACGGTTTTTATAAACACAGCAGCACCGGCAAATGATGTGGTAGAGATCACCTCATCTTCTCCTGATGTGTCACCAAGCTCAAAGACCAAAAGCAATCATTTTACAAATAATATTTGAAATACCGTACTCAAGGTGCTGCACTTTGCTTATCACATTTTCAAGGATAACTCAGGTTTTACAGGTAGGATTAAGGCGCACTAATTTCTGCAAACAATTCAGTGTAATGTTTGCACTACTCACACATGGCATTTTCAGACAAATTCGTTTTATAATTTAACTAATTATGCGAAAAAATAAAATGAATGAAATATTAGTTTTGAAAATGTAAGTCTGTATTTGTGAGGATTTGCATATTTGTGAGTGAACAGAATGTTCCCATACAGTAGGCTATAAAGTATGCCGATAAGGATATGGTGCAAAAAAACAACATAAATCTATAGTTCTTCTTCTTGGCGTTCTTTTTATGCAAATAGTATTTTGAAAGCAAAATATATCGCTGTTTTGTGAAGCTATTTTAAATCAGGCTACTCAGGAAATTAGGAATCAGATCGATTGACAATCTCGTATTATAATATACAATGTTCTGTCTCTCTTTGCAGTTGAGTTTTACTAATTATTTTTCTTTGCATAATGTGACACGAGAAGTCTTTCACCACACATGGATGGGGTGGCTACTAATGACGTCTACACCACGGAATACCTCCAGGGGTTCTAAACACTACAACAAACTGCAGGGCGCTAGGTTTCACACTAGAACTGTTACCAGAGTACCAAATTGTTTACGGGGCTAATAAAAATACCATTTCAACGGTCAAAATGAATGACCTTTTAATGTGGCATGAACACAATCAGTCATTATATTTTCATCTGTTTGTCAAAACAAATCACTTCAAAAAGTAGGCTACCTGTGTATGTCCTTCCACTCGAAAATAATTCCAGCATCCAAACTGCATGTATACTCGAGCCATTGAATGTAAATATAAATCTGTTACAAAACACCAAAATGTGTGCCTAATGACATTCAGCAATTGTCATTGATTAGGCCTAAATTAATTGATTCATCTTGTTGACAAATTTACCATTTTTTTGTAGCCTGAAAAGTCGGGGCACCTGAAGTGGGTCTGAAACTGTCCCAGGAAAAACGTGATGGTCACCCTAACCCACACGGTCAACTTACTAGACTAGGCTAAAATGTGTATTACCATGAACTTCAAATTGGCCTACTGGTAGCCAGTGATGTAGGCTAGTGGTAATAAAAAAATATGTGGGTAAACATTAAGTACATGAAATATATTAAGTAATGGTCCGTATACTTTCACTGCATTTTTTCTGAAAAGGTGGGTAAACGGGGCTTACTTGCGTTTACCTTCCACTAAGACTACACCACCGCCGGTAGCCTACCCTGTAAGCCGAGGCAATTATACACACATGACCACACGCAGAACAGTTAACCTACATTCAATATAACACATGAGTTGAATCAAAACATGTCTTACACCCTAGTTCATCAGTTGTCTGTAATTCACGAGTTAATGCCTGGAGTCTTCACAGATGTTGTTACATAATATACTACCTTTCTTTCCTTACGTTAAGGACATTTATGACAGTGTTAGGCTATTTGTAATTCTTAAGCATTCAACAATTCAAAATAGAACATTGCATTTAAAGCCTGTACAAATGATGGATCTTGGAGATCTCGCGGGAAAATGCACTGTAAGTGTAACTATGCCTGTAAGTGTAGCTATGCCTATATTACACGTTTCGCTGTGAAAACAGTTCTCATGGGCACACACATCCAAAACATTGTAGGTCTATGCCATTGCAAAATCACATGCTTCTAACCGAGCGTTAAACCTCTTCTAACTGAAAGTCACCTTATAGGCCTACTGTCATTAACGCATAGCATACTTGTTGTATGGATTGGATGCGCATTGGTGTCTAGCTCTAGGCTAGTTGTCTAGTGATATTCTCGACCATCATATTGTCGACCACAAATATCGATAGAAAATAATAAAGGTAAATAAATGGTCTACTACTTCTGGCCACAGATGGCAAGGAGAACACCAATATCCGCGCGCACCTGAAAAACAAAGCAATTAGCACGATGAACAGCTGACTGACAAAATCGAAAAAGTATACATTAACGGTTAAATGAACACATTGGAATAAAGGCTGTTTTTATTAAAAGATCCATGCCAAACAAATGTCGAAAATTAGGAAGTACAAAGGAAAATCTATATGTAAAGTAGCTCGGCTAAGGCCGAAATTTGGGTAGCCTAGTGGTTAGAGTCTTGGGCTCGTAACCGAAAGGTTGCAAGTTCGAATCCCCGAGTTGACAAAGTACAAATCTGTCGTTCTGCCCTTGAACAAGGCAGTTAATCCACTGTTCCTAGGCCGTCATTGAAAATAAGAATTTGTTCTTAACTGACTTGCCTAGTTAAATAAAAGGTAAAAAATATATATCAGCACCAGTCCTACTACTGAGTGGACAGCGCAGCCACAAATAAATGTACTGGTTTATTAAACAATAACATAAAGGTGGGGGTGTTCGTTCCATTTGGAAGCTTTTATTTTCATATTTACAATTGTAAAACATATGCCCTGAGATCCACAAACAATTAGCACAGTTTCTCACTTGCACTTGCCACTTTCTCTTTGATTGTTATAATTGTTCATTCATCTCCGGATGGTATAGGCAGTCTCAATATTTGCACTGGTTGTTAGGTTTGCACAGTTCCTGCCCCAGAGGCACTGGCCTGTCAGTGCCCTCTCCACCAAAGCCGAGGTTCATTCAAAGTTCACCCACAAATGGATTCACGAAGGCCTCTAGTCAATCTGTCAGGACACCAGAATGGCTTCGAAGAGTCAACTACAGGTCTCCCTCTCTTCTTTTTCTTTGCCTTTAATATTCGAGGCTAAAAATGGCAGGGGATATATTTTCATCTACATATTGCATGGCTTGTTAGACAATTGAAGTGGATAATCATCATAGTTCCTTTCAAAATGTTACCATTAATTGTTAACCAAGATGGAACTCGTGCTAGATGATGATAATTTCATTAAAAGGCATATCTGCCTCATTGCCTCCAGCCGCCCACAACCCATGCCATCTTCTCCTCCCTCATTCTCTGTCTTTTTCAAGCTCTCTTCCTCCCATTTCCCTCTTCAGACTGTTTGAACAGCTAGTCAGCAGGCAAGCCCTGAGGATTTGAAATACATCTACATGAGTTTGTACATTCTCTTCTAACATTTGGCATTAGTCATTGATTGATTTTCATACCATTCTCTTCTGGAATATGCCAGGAGATGCCGATTCTGCAGGTAGCAGATCACGCTTTGACCAGGCAAAATGAGGAAGCTATATCACCCACTAGAGGCACCGTGAGCGCCTATTACCTTAAAGTAGACTTGAGGCTTGCTAGGGTGTTGTGGATGGGGGATGGGTGTTTAACCCTAGTGCTAGGCACTGGTTTTTGTTTTAAGCCTTTCCCAAACCTTAATCCTTAAGAGGCTATTGACGCAACTGTAATATAATTAAAAAAAAATCCCTATCAAAATCCCTCAGTTTAAGATAGTGATATGGGTTGCATCTCAATCCACCACATCCGTCTATGTTGGCCTACCGCATCTGTGGTGGAAGTTGGCCGAGCTACAGCGGTGTTTGTCAGACCATGAGACATCCCGAAAATCGGTCTTCTCACGAAAATGTATGTAGTGTCCGAACGGTTTGGCCTACAAACTAATATGACCACTCTATGTAAAGATTAGATTCTAACGAACACGATGATATTAACTTTGCTCTATGAATGTGCTATTCAAATAATTTATTTGGGCTATACATTAGTAGTAAAAGGCCAAATTCAATATTTTATATATTTTTAAATACCTACAGGGTCCCTACAATTCCAAATCAAATAGCTAAATGATACATTCTATGACCATGTTAAAACAATTCCATATGTTAGCTTAGTAGAACCCCCCCAAAGGCTTAGACTTTTAGTGGTTTTAACCCTTAATTTAAGTACTTGAACCAGCCGCAGACTCTGGCTCCGAGGGTTGCATGTTCAATCCCAGTGCTAGGCACAATTTTTATATATATATATATATTTTTTTTTAAAAGGGGAATTGCACCCGCTGATTTGGACTACTTTGACTTGCTCCTGAAGAGATTCTGGCAGCCATGACAGAATACCATCTGTGGTCATCTTCGCCATAACCTTGAGAGAGGACAGACCAGAACAACAGTTTAGTTTAGAATAACAAAACACAGTTGAACACAGTTGAACACAACCCTATTCATATTCGACACAAACCTTCAAATAGGTATGTAATGAGACGTTATACACACTCTTAATAGTGTTTTATGTACATTTTAGAGGTGATAAGTTGGACAAAACAACAAATCAACAGAGCCCCATTCAATGAAGGGAAGCAAAGTGGGCGAAGAGGTAATTTGCATTTGGAGCTTGGCGAAAGGGGGCATGATTTGTTGACATACAATGCATTCGGAAAGTATTCAGAGCCCTTGACTTTTCCAGATTTGGTTACGTTATAGCCTTATTCTAAAATAGATTTTTTTTTAAAAATCCTCATCAATCTACACACAATACCCCATAATGAAAAAGCAAAAACAGGTTTTTTGAAAATTAAAACCCCCCAGAAATATCACATTTGCATGAGTATTCAGACCCTTTACTCAGTACTTTGTTGAAGCACCTTTTGGCAGCGATTACAGCCTCCAGTCTTCTTGGGTATGACGCTACAAGCTTGGCGCACCTGTTTTTGGGGAGTTTCTCCCATTCTCTCCAGAGATGTTCGACCGGGTTCAAGTCAGGCTGGGCCACACAAGGACATTCAGAGACTTGTCCCAAAGCCACTCCTGCATTGTCTTGGCAGTGTGCTTAGGGTCGTTGTCCTGTTGGAAGGTAAACCTTCGCACCAGTCTGAGGTCCTGAGCGTTCTGGAGCAGGTTTTCATCAAGGATCTCTCTGTACTTTGCTCCATTCATCTTTCCCTTGATCTTGACTAGTCTCCCAGTCCCTGCCGCTAAAAAACATCCCAACAGCATGATGCTGCCCTCCCCATGCATCAGGCCAACGAGTTCAATCCTGGTTAAATCAGACCAGAGAATGTTGTTTCTCATGGTCTGAGAGTCATTTAGGTGCCTTTTGGCCTACTCCAAGCGGGGTGTCATGTGCCTTATACTGAGGAGTGGCTTCCATCTGGCGACTCTTATCTCCACAAAGGAGCTCTGGAGCTCTGTCAGAGTGACCATCGGGGTCTTGGTCACCTCCCTGACCAAGGCCCTTCTCCCACGATTGCTCAGTTTGGCCGAGCGGCCAGCTCTAGGAAGAGTCTTGGTGTTTCCAAACTTCTTCCATTTAAGAATGATGGAGGCCACTGTGTTCTTGGGGACTTTCAATGCTGCAGAAATGGTTTTGTACACTTCCCCAGATCGGTGCCTCGACACAATCCTGTCTCGGAGCTCTACGGACAATTCCTTTGACCTCATGGCTTGGTTTTTGCTCTGAAATGCACTGTCAACTTTGGGACCTTATGTAGACAGGTGTGTGCCTTTTCAAATCATGAATTTACCACAGGTGGACTCCAATCAAGTTGTAGAAACATCTCAAGGTTGATCAATGTAAACAGAATGCACCTGAGCTATATTTCGATTCTCCTATTTACACTATTTACACTATTAAGTCAATTTTGAAACTAAAATAAATGTTTTTGACCAGCCGCTCTTCAAGCCTTTCTCAAACCTTAACCCTTAACTTAACCACTCTGAATTAATGCCTAAACTAAGGGTCTCAGAAACACCAATAGCGTTTGCTGGCCGAGAGTACTTAGCACCTCTGAACTTAATTTGTGAACCGATTGTGCACCCGTTTTACATGTAGAATCGTCAGTCAGACGTCTACAGCGGTGGTCCCTAAAACACAGCGCGCTGAATGATCAGCAGATGAAAGCTATCTCCACATTCAGTGGGATGTGTGCGAGCCTTACATTTAACTCTATCCCTAACCTTGATCCTAACCTTAGCCATTCAGAATTAATTCCATTAACGTACATTTTAGTTTAACTTTTCAGAGTTTTATTAACAGCTAAGATACGGCACCACATGGCGTAATTAAAATGTCAAGCCATGGCGTAATTCTGTTGCTGCAGTTACGCAATAGGTTGGCGTTTAATTTGGAGATTTGGATGTACAGTTGAAGTCGGAAGTTTACATACACCTTAGCCAAATACATTTAAATGCAGTTTTTCACAATTCCTGCCATTTAATCCTAGTAAAAATTCCCTGTCTTAGGTCAGTTAGGATCACCACTTTATTTTAAGAATGTGAAATGTCAGGATAATAGTAAAGAGAATGATTTATTTCAGCTTTTATTTCTTTCATCACATTCCCAGTGGGTCAGAAGTTTACATACACTCAATTAGTATTTGGTAGCATTGCCTTTAAATTGTTTAACTTGGGTCAAACATTTCGGATAGCCTTCCACAAGCTTCCCACAATAAGTTGGGTGAATTTTGGCCCATTCCTCCTGACAGAGCTGGTGTAACTGAGTCAGGTTTGTAGGCCTCCTTGCTCGCACATACTTTTTCAGTTCTGCCCACAAATTTTCTATAGGATTGAGGTCAGGGTTTTGTGATGGCCACTCCAATACCTTGACATTGTTGTCCTTAAGCCATTTTGCCACAACTTTGGAAATATACTTGCGGTCATTGTCCATTTGGAAGACCCATTTGTGACCAAGCTTTAACTTCCTGACTGATGTCTTGAGATGTTGCTTCAATATATCCACATCATTTTCCTTCTCATGATGCCATCTATTTTGTGAAGTGCACCAGTCCCTCCTGCAGCAAAGCACCCCCACAACATGATGCTGCCACCCCCGTGCTTCACGGTTGGGATGGTGTTCTTCGGCTTGCATGCCTCCCCCTTTTTCCTCCAAACATAACAATGGTCATTATGGCCAAACAGTTCTATTTTTGTTTCATCAGACCAGAGGACATTTCTCCAAAAAGTACAATCTTTGTCCCCATGTGCAGTTGCAAACCGTAGTCTGGCTTTGTTATGGCGGTTTTGGACCAGTGGCTTCTTCCTTGCTGAGCGGCCTTTCAGGTTATGTCGATATAGGACTCGTTTTACTGTGGATATAGATACTTTGGACCTGTTTCCTCCAGCATCTTCACAAGGTCCTTTGCTGTTGTTCTGGGATTGATTTGCACTTTTCGCACCAAAGTACATTCATCTCTAGGAGACAAAACGCGTCTCCTTCCTGAGAGGTATGACGGCTGCGTGGTCCCATGGTGTTTACACTTGTGTACTATTGTTTGTACAGATGAACGTCGTACCTTCAGGTGTTTGGAAATTGCTCCCAAGGATGAACAAGACTTCTGGAGGTCTACAATTTTTTGATTTTCCTATGATGTCAAGCAAAGAGGCACTGAGTTTGAAGGTAGGCCTTGAAATACATCCACAGGTACACCTCCAATTGACTCAAATGATGTCAATTAGCCTATCAGAAGCTTCTAAAGCCATGAAATAATTTTCTGGAATTTTCCAAGCTGTTTAAAGGCACAGTCAACTTAGTGCATGTAAACTTCTAACCCACTGGAATTGTGATACAGTGAATTATAAGTTAAATAATCTGTCTGTAAACAATTGTTGGAAAAATTACTTGTGTCATGCACAAAGTAGATGTCCTAACCGACTTCCAAAACTATAGTTTGTTAACAAGAAATTTGTGGAGTGGTGGAAAAATGAGTTTTAATGACTCCAACCTAAGTGTATGTAAACTTCCGACTTCAACTGCAGATTTTCAACTAATCACTGTTTCAGTTTCAACTTTACACTGAGCGTCAATGTTAAAAAAGAGAATATTTGACATGTATCTTTTTTTTTTCCCCTGACAGTCACAATGGGGCCTTTAGAGGGGATTGCAGTACATATAGAGACAGATCCACCAAAAACAGACCCAGAGGTGTGATTCCTGTCCTCTTGCTAGGTAATACCTCAGAGCTCCCACCGGGCTCTCCATCTGGAGGTGTCATAGCCAGCAATGGAGGAGTCAGTACCATGGAGACAGATGTTCAACCAGGGAGATGGAGGATGTTTTTTCCCCCAGCCTGTCACTGTGGCACTACAACTCTAACTGGAAAATATAGAGCAAGCAGGGCCAGGGCCAGAGATTTAACCAGGGGAGAATGACTGCCCCACCTCATTGAAGCCACGGACAGTCAAGGCAGACCGGTGTATTGCAGGAATTCTTAGCAGAAAACCGGATCCCCCAAAAAATCCCACAATATTCATGGTCCAGCTCCGTGTAAATAAGAAAACGTTACGAAGACAATCATGACACCAATAATTGCTTTTAATACACCAAATGTACAGTGCCCCCTTTCTGATTTTCTCTATTTCTGCATATTTTTGACACTGAACGTTATCAGATCTTCAACAAAAACCTAATATTATATAAAGGGAACCTGAGTGAATAATAAACATAGTTATAGAACACACAATGGCCCTGTGTGAAAAAGTAATTGCCACCTTACATTCTATAACTGGTTGGGCCATCTTTAGCTGCAATGACTGCAACCAAACGCTTCCTGTAGTTGTTGATCAGTCTCTCATATCTCTGTGGAGGAATTTTGGCCCACTCTTCCATGCAGAACAGCTTTAACTCAGCGTAATTTGTTGGTTTTCGAGCATAAACTGCTCGTTTCAGGTCCTGCTACAACATCTCAAATCGGGTTTAGGTCTGGACTTTGACTAGGCCATTCCAGAACATTACATTTGTTGCTTTTCCGCCATTCTGATGGAGACTTGCTTGTGTGTTTTGGATAATTCTCTTGCTGCATGACCCAGCTGTGCTTCAGCTTCAGTTTCAGCTCATGGACGGATGGCCTGACATTCTCCTTTAGAATTCTCTGATACATGAGCAGCATTCAGGGATCTTTCAATAATGGCAAGTCGTCCAGTTCCTGAGGCAGCAAAGCATCCCCAAACCATCACACTACCACCACCATGCTTAACCGTTGGCATCAGGGTCTTACTGTGGAATGCAGTGTTTGGCTTTCGCTAGACATAACCGGACCCATGTCTTCCAGGACCTCTATACCAGGCCACCCAAGTCATAGACTGTTCTCTGCACGGCAAGCGGTACTGGAGCGCCAAGTCGGGGAACAAAATGCCCCTAAACAGCTTCTACCCCCAAGCCATAAGACTTCTGAACAGTTAATCAAATGGCTATCCAGACTATTAACATTGTCCCCCATTATTATTATTATTATTATTATTATTATTATTATTATTATTATTATTATTATTATTATTATTATTATTGCAAAATATACTATGCTCCTCAGAGTCAAATCAAATGTTATTAGTTACATGTGCCGAATACAACAGGTGTAGACAGTACAGTGACATGCTTACTTACGAGCCCCTAACCAACTGTGCAGTTTAAAAAAAACCCGATAAGAATAAGAGATAAAAGTAACAAGTAATTAAAGAGCAGCAGTAAAAAATAACAATATTTACAGGGGGGGGGGGGGGGGGGTACCGGTACAGAGTCAATGTGCGGGGGCACTGGTTAGTTGAGGTAGTATGTACATGTACAGTTGAAGTCAGAAGTTTACATACACTTAGGTTGGAGTCATTAAAACTCGTTTTTCAACCACTCCACAAATTTCTTGTTAACAAACTATAGTTTTGGCAAGTCGGTTAGGACATCTACTTTGTGCATGACACAAGTCATTTTTCTAACAATTATTTACAGACAGATTATTTCACTTAATCACAATTCCAGTGGGTCAGAAGTTTACATACACTAAGTTGACTGTGCCTTTAAACAGCTTGGAAAATTCCTGAAAATGATGTCATGGCTTTAGAAGCTTCTGATAGGCTAAATGCATAATTTGAGTCAATTGGAGATGTACCTGTGGATGTATTTCAAGCCTACCTTCAAACTCAGTGCCTCTTTGCTTTACACCATGGGAAAATTAAAACGAAATCAGCCAGGACCTCAGAAAATAAATTGTAGACCTCCACAAGTGTGGTTCATCCTTGGGAGCAATTTCCAAATGCCTGAAGGTACCATGTTCATCTGTACAAACAATAGTACGCAAGTATAAACACCATGGGACCACGCAGCTGTCATACCGCTCAGGAAGGAGACGTGTTCTGTCTCCTAGAGATGAACGTACTTTGGTGCGAAAAGTGCAAATCAATCCCAGAACAACAGCAAATGACCTTGTGAAGATGCTGGAGGAAACAGGTACAAAAGTATCTATATCCACAGTAAAACGAGTGCTATATCAACATAACCTGAAAGGCCGCTCAGCAAGGAAGAAGCCACTGCTCCAAAACCACCATAAAAAAGCCAGACTATGGTTTGCAACTGCACATGGGAACAAAGATCGTACTTTTTGGAGAAATGTCCTCTGGTCTGATGAAACAAAAATAGAACTGTTTGGCCATAATGACCATCGTTATGTTTGGAGGAAAAAGGGGGAGGCATGCAAGCCGAAGAACACTATCCCAACCGTGAAGCACGGGAGAGGCAGCATCATGTTGTAAGGATGCTTTGCTGCAGGAGGGACTGGTGCACTTCACAAAATAGATGGCATCATGAGGGAGAAGAATTATGTGGATAAATTGAAGCAACATCTCAAGACATCAGTCAGGAAGTTAAAGCTTGCAAATAATCTGGGTAGCCATTTGACTAGATGTTCAGCAGTCTTATGGCTTGCGAGTAGAAGCTTTTTAGAAGCCTCTTGGACATAGACTTAGCGCTCCGGTACCACTTGCCATGTGGTAGCAGAGAGAACAGTCTATGACTAGGGTGGCTGGAGTCTGACATTTGTTAGGGCCTTCCTCTGACACCACCTGGAATATAGGTCCTGGATGGCAGGAAGCTTGGCCCCAGTGATGTACTGGGCCGTTCGTAGTACGCTCTGTAGTGCCTTGTGGTTGGAAGCCGAGCAGTTGCCATACCAGGCAGTGATGCAACCAGACAGGATGCTCTTGATGGTGCAGCTGTAGAACCTTTTGAGGATCTGAGAACCCATGCCAAATCTTTTCTGTTTCCTGAGGGGGAATAGGTTTTGACGTGCCCGCGTCACGACTGTCATGGTGTGTTTGGACCGTGTTAGTTTGTTGGTGATGTGGACACCAAGGAACTTGAAGCTCTCAACCTGCTCCACTGCAGCCCAGTCAATGAGAATGGGGGCGTGCTCGGTCCTCCTTTTTCTGTAGTCCACAATCATCTCCTTGTCTTGATCACGTTGAGGGATAGGTTGTTGTCCTGGCACCACACGGCCAGGTCTCTGACCTCCTCCCTATAAGCTGTCTCATAGTTGTCGGTGATCAGGCCTACCACTGTTGTGTCTTCGGCAAATTTAATGATGGTGTTGGATTCGTGCCTGGCCTGCAGCCATGAGTGAACAGGGAGTACAGGAGGGGGCTGAGCATGCACCCCTGAAGGGCCCCTGTGTTGAGGATCATCGTGGCGAATGTGTTGTTACCTACCCTTACCATCGTACTATTTCCCAAGAGAATTTGCATCTATATTTTTCGTAGCTGTCTTTTTACAATCCCAAACCGATGCTGGAACTAAGTCTGCACTTAATGAGCTGTGTAGGGCCATAAGCAAACAAGAAAATGGTCATCCAGAGGCTACGCTCCTAGTGGCCAGTGATTTTAATACAGACAAACTGAAATCCATTTTACCTCCTTTCTACCAGCATGTCACCTGTGCAACTAGAGGCAAAACAACTCTAGATCACCTTTACTCCACACACAGAGACACATACAATGCTCTCCTTCACCCTCCATTTGGCAAATCTGACCATAACTCTATCCTCCTGATTCCTGCTTAAAAGCAAAAACTCAAACAGGAAGTACCAGTGACGTGCTCAATACGGAAGTGGTCCCATGAAGTGGATGCTAAGCTACAGGACTCTTTCTCTAGCAGAGACTGGAATATGTTCCGGGATTCATCCGATGGCATTGAGGAGTTTATCCATATCAGTCACCGGCGACCTCGTCCACACAGTGACTGTACATACATACAGTATCCCAACCAGAAGCCATGGATTACAGGCCAAATCCGCACTGAGCTAAAGGCTTTAAAGGAGCGGGACACTAATCCGGATACTTATAAGAAATCCCGCAACGCCCTCCTACGAACCATAAAACAGGCAAAAGCGTCAATGCAGGACTAAGACAACAACCTCTCCCTCAACGTGAGCAAGACAAAGGAGCTGATTGTGGACTATAGGAGAAAGAAGGCCGAGCACGCCCCCATTCACATCGTGCACCTTTGACAGCATCTTGACTGGCTGTATCACCGTTGGGTATGGCAACTCCCTGGGGCCGAACTCCGTGCCATCCAGGACCTCTATACCAGGCAGTGTCAGAACAAGGCCCTAAAAATAGTCAAGGACTCCAGCCACCCAAGTCATAGAATTTTCTCTCTGCTATTGCACGGCTAGCGGTACCGGAGCGCCAAGTCTGGGACCAAAATGCTCCTTAACAGCTTCTACCCCCAAGCCATAAGACTGCTGAACAGTTAATAAAATGGCATTGAGCACCTTATTTTATTTGTTTTTATTCTTATTTTTTGCACTGACTCTCTTGCACAAGCTCGATGTACACTCACTGGACTCTAACCACACACTCACACTTACTACACTGACACTCCGACAAACGCACACACACACACACACACACACACACATTCCTTCACACTCTTCACATACGCTGCTGCTACTCTGTTTATTATCTATGTATAGTCACTTTACCCCTACCTACATGTACATACACTATATATACAAAAGTATGTGGACACCCCTTCAAATTAGTGGATTCGGCTATTTCAGCCACACCCGTTGCTGACAGGTGTATAAAATCGAGCAGTCATGCAATCTCCATAGACAAATATTGGCAGTAGAATGGCCTTACTGAAGAGCTCAGCGACTTTCAACGTGGCACCGTCATGGGATGCCAGCTTTCCAACAAGTCAGTTCGTGAAAAGCATTGTGAAGTGGAAACATCTAGGAGCAACAACAGCTCCTAGATGTTGAAGTGGTAGGCCACACAAGCTCACAGAACAGGACCGCCAAGTGCTGAAGCGCGTAGAGCGTAAAAATAGTCTGTCCTCGGTTGCAACACTCACTACCGAGTTCCAAACGTCAGCACAATAACTGTTCGGCAGGGAGCTTCATGAAATGGGTTTCCATGGCCAAGCAGCTACACACAAGTCTAAGATCACCATATGCAATGCCAAGCGTTTGCTGGAGTGGTGTAAAGCTCACCGCCATTGGACTATGGAGCAGTGGAAACGTGATCTCTGGAGTGATAAAATCACACATCACCATCTGGCAGTTTGACGGACGAATCTGGGTTTGGCGGATGCCAGGAGAACGCTACCTGCCCCAATGCATAGTGCCAACTGTAAAGTTTGGTGGAGGAGGAATAATGGTCTGGGGCTGTTTTTCATGGTTCGGGCTAGGCCCCTTAGTTCCAGTGAAGGGAAATCTTAAAGCTACAGCATACAATGACATTCTAGATTCTGTGCTTCTAACTTTGTGGCAACAGTTTGGGGAAGGCCCTTTCCAGTTTCAGCATGACAATACCCTCGGGCACAAAGCGAGGGCCATACAGAAATGATTTGTTGAGGTTGGTGTAGAAGAACTTGATTAGCCTGCACAGAGCCCTGACCTCAACCCCATCGAACACCTTTGGGATGAATTGGAATGCCGACTGCAAGTCCCCATATCACTAATGCTCTCGTAGCTGAATGGAAGTAAGTCCATGCAGCAATGTTCCAACATCCAGTGGAAAGCCTTCCCAGAAGAGTGGAGGCTTTTATAACAGCAAAGGCGGGTCCAACTTCATATTAATGCCCATGATTTTGGAATGAGATGTTCGATGAGCAGGTATCCACATACTCTTGGTCATGTAGTGTATTACCTCAATTACCTCGACTACCCTGTACATTGACTCGGTACCAGTACCCCTTATATATAGCCTCGTTATAGTTATTATTGTGTTAATATTTTTCCTTTAGTATATTTAGCAATTTTTTTGTACTTTTTTAAAACTCTGCATTGTTGGTTAATGGCTCATAAGTAAGCACTTCACGGTAAGATGTACACCTGTTGTATTAGCCGCATGTGACTAATAAAATATAGATTTTTAATTGATTTATTGAGTATAAGGGGGCAATTACTTTTTCACACAGGGGCATTGGGTGTTGCATAACCTTTAATTAAATACATGAAATAAGAAGTTCAGGAGTAAAAATGTGCTTAACAAGTCACATAATAAGTTGCATGGACTCACTCTGTGTGCAATAATAGTGTACATACAACTATCTATAAGGTCCCCTAAGTCGAGAAGTGAATTTCAAACACAGATTCAACCACAAAGACCAGGGAGGTTTTCCAATGCCTCGCAAAAAAGGGCACCTATTGGTAGATGGAAAAGCATACATTGAATATACATTTGAGCATGGTGCATTTAAGTAGATTCAAGTAAAAAACTGTAACTTGGCCACAAGTTATTAATTACACTTTGGATGGTGAGTCAATACACCCAGTCTTAACTCAGCTGCTGGAGAGGAAGGAAACCTCTCAGGGATTTCACCATGAGGCCAATGGTGAATTTAAAACAGTTACAGAGTTTAATGGCTGTGATAGGAGAAAACGGAGGATGGATCATCAACATTGTAGTTACTCCACAATACTAACCCAATTGACAGAGTGAAAATAAGGAAGTCTGTACAGAATACAAGGCACTAAAGTAATAATGCAAAAAATGTGGCAAAGCAATTACATTTTTGTCCTGAATACAAAGTGTTATGTTTTGGGTAAATCCAATACAACACATTACTGAGTACCACTCTCCATATTTTCAAGCATAGTGGTGGCTACATCATGTTATGGGTATGCTTATAACCGTTAAGGAATAGGGCATTTTTCAGGATAAAAAAGAAACAGAATGGAGCTAATCACAGGCAAAGTCCTAGAGGAAAATCTGGTTCAGTCTGCTTCCACTAAAAGTTGAATTGACCTTTCAGCGGGATAATAATACAAAACACAAGGCCAAATCTACACTGGAGTTGCTTACCAAGAAGTCAGTGAATGTCCTCGAGTGGCCGAGTTACAGTTTTTTACTTAAATCTATGGGAAGACCTGAAAATGGTTGTCTAGCAATGTTTAAAAAACTATTTTACAGAGCTTGAAGAAATTTGAAAAGAATAATGGGCAAATGTTGCACAATCCAGGTGTGGAAAGATTTACACAGAAAGACTCACAGCTGTAATCGCTGCCAAAGGTTCTTCTACAAAATATTGACTCAGGGGTGTGAATACTTACACAGTGGCAAGAAAAATATGTGAACCCTTTGGAAATACCTGGATTTCTGCATAAATTGGTCATACAATTTGATCTGATCTTTGTCTAGGTCACAACAATAGACACACACAGTGTGCTTAAACTAATAACACACAAACAATTATATCTTTACATGTCTTTATTGAACACATCGTGTAAACATTTACAGTGCAGGGTGGGAAAAGTATATGTGAACCCTTGGAATTAATAACTGGTTGACCCTCCTTTGGCAGCAATAAACTCAACCCAAACGTTTTCTGTAGTTGCGGATCAGACCTGCACAACAATCAGGAGGAATTTTGGACCATTCCTCTTTACAAAACTGTTTCAGTTCAGCAATATTCTTGGGATGTCTAATGTGAACTGCTCTCTTGAGGTCATGCCACAGAATCTCAATCGGGTTGAGGTCAGGACTCTGACTGGGCCACTCCAGAAGGTGTATTTTCTTCTGTTGAAGCCATTCTGTTGATTTACTTCTGTCTTTTGTGCCGTTGTCCTGTTGCATCACCCAACTTCTGTTGAGCTTCAATTGGCAGACAGATAGCCTTACATTCTCCTGCAAAATGTCTTGATAAACTTGGGAATTCATTTTTACTTCAATGATAGCAGCTGTCCAGGACCTGAGGCAGCAAAGCAGCCCCAAACCATGATGCTCCCTCCACCATACTTTACAGTTGGGATGAGGTTGATCTTGGTGTGTTGTGCCTTTTTTTTCTCTACACATAGTGTTGTGTGTTCGTTCATAAAACAACTCTACTGTAGTTTCATCTGTCCACAGAATATTTTGCCAGAAGCGCTGTGGAACATCCAGATGCACTTTTGCAAACTTCAGACGTGCAGCAATGTTTTTTTTTTGGACAGCAGTGGCTTCTTCCGTGGTGTCCTCCCATGAACACCATTCTTGTTTAGTGTTTTACATATCGTAGACTCGTCAGAGATGTTAGCATGTTCCAGAGATTTCTCGAAGTCTTTAGCTGACACTAGGATTCTTCCTAACCTCATTGAGCATTCTGCTCTGTGCTCTTGCAGTCATCTTTGTAAGACGGCCACTCATAGGAAGCGTAGCAACGGTGCTGAACTTTCTCCATTTGTAGACAATTTGTCTTACCGTGGATCTATTTAGAGATACTTTTGTAACCCTTTCCAGCTTTATGCAAGTCAACAATTCAAGAGGCAATGCTTCTTGTGAATAGCAAACTCAAATTTGGTGAGTTTTTTACAAGGCAAGGCAGATCTAACCAACATCTCCAATCTCGTCTCATTGATTGGACTCCAGGTTAGCTGACTCCTGACTCCAATTAGCTTTGGAGAAGTCATTAGCCTAGGGGTTCACATACTTTCCCAACCACCCCTGTGAATTTTTAAATGATGTATTCAATATAGACAAGAAAAGTACAATAATTTCTGTGTTATTAGTTTAAGCACACTGTGTGTCTATTGTTGTGACTTAGATGAAGGTCAGATCAAATTTAAATACCAATTTATGCAGAAATCCAGGTAATTCCAAAGGTTCACATACTTTTTCTTGCCACTGTATGTTAATAAGATACTTATGTATTTACTTATTTTTAAATTGCAAAAAATATTAAAACATGTTTTCACTTTGTCATTATGGGGTATTGTGTGTAGATGGGTGAGAGACATTTTTTAAATGTAATCCATCTTGAATTTGTATGCCAAGGCAGCAGCTACTCTTCCTGGGGTCCAAACACATCAAAGTACCCACATTACATATAAAACAAAAGATAAAACAGTGAACTATGTTTGTACTGAATGAGCTAAAGATAAAACAGTACATCATATAACATCCCTACACCACCACATATCCACAACACAAAATGTTCAATACCACCATACAACAATATCACAGTATGCATGTGTCTGTACCTTTGTGTGTGTCTCTTCACAGTCCGTTTGTGGTGTTACGTGTTAATAACATTTAGACTACTTTACCCAGCAGGCTATGCGGGAAGCAGATGGTTAAAGAATGCCTTGTATGGCTAAACTTGGAGTTTTCTAGCTGAAGTATATGTTCATTAAAAGTAGTTAAACCTACGCCCCGGTTTGTCATTATATAAGGAATAAACATAACATGGTGTCAGATTGGTAGTCGCTATGACGAGACAGAGAAAAGAAAGGAGTAACTCTGCAAATTTCCGCGACGAAAATTGAACATTCTACCAGAAGTCAAGTGAAGTGAGTAGTCGAAGATGCTAGCTTGCAAGAGCAACAAGCCACAGCAGTGAGTGACAGCAACGAGAGCGAGGCTGCATTGGAATCTGTCGACGAGCAAGTTGATGAGCAACATACTGAAGTAAGAGGAATTGACACTGTTCCTGTTCTCCGTCATGGATAGGCTTAGTCCTCCTACTCAGTTAACAGGCAATCTAGCTGACAGTTGGAAACGTTTCAAGCAGAGATTCAATATCTACCTAGCAGCCAGTGGTGCAGGGGGAGATGATGACAAATTGAAAGCTTCCATTTTTCTGCATGTTATTGGAGAGGATGCATTGGACATTTACAATAGCTTTCAGCAAGACGAGGCAAACTTGACATTGACTGTGCTAATGGCTAAATTTGAGGAGTACTTTTCTACCAAGCCAGAACGTCACGTTTGACAGATACAAGTTTCTCTCATGATCAGAAACAGGTAGTCAGTTTTTTTGACCAGTATTTGGTTGAGCTGAACACACTGAGCAAAACGTGTGAATTTGAAAATCTGAAAGACTCACTAGTGAAAGACAGGATAGTCTGTGGCGTACTTGATAATGGACTCAAGGAGAGATCGCTGCGTGAGCAAGATTTAACTTTGGATAAAGCAGTGAACGTGTTGAGCAGCTGAAACCACCAGAGCACAAGCTAAAGAGCTGTGCAGGGATGAGACGTCAGCGTATGCAATAAAAACGGAGGAGCACCACTCACAACGCCTTACAAAACAAAAACAAGCAAAAGAGAGAAATCACAACACTACATGTGGAAAATGTGGATTTATCCACAAGCCAAAAAAATGCCCTGCATATGGCAAATCATGTCACAACTGTGGGAAAAATAATAATTTCTCAAAATGCTGCAAAGCTGAGGCTACAAAGAAAAAGGTTCACGCAGTTGAGGAGATGGAAGAATTCTTTGTTGATTCTGTGGAAATATGCAATGCAGCAAATGCTGAATATTGACAGTTCTTTTGTGTTTCTTTCATTTGTGAATAATCGCACAAAATGTTGTCACCTTCTCACCAAGCTGCTTGGCGATGGTCTTGTAGCCCATTCCAGCCTTGTGTAGGTCTACAATCTTGTCCCTGACATCCTTGGAGAGCTCTTTGGTCTTGGCCATGGTGGAGAGTTTGGAATCTGATTGATTGATTGATTGCTTCTGTGGACAGGTGTCTTTTTTTACAGGTAACAAGCTGTGGTTAGGAGCACTCCCTTTAAGAGTGTGCTCCTAATCTCAGCTCGTTACCTGTATAAAAGACACCTGGGAGCCAGAAATCTTTCTGATTGAGAGGGGGTGAAATACTTATTTCCCTCATTAAAATGCAAATCAATTTATAACATTTTTGACATGCGTTTTTCTGGATATTTTTGTTGTTATTCTGTCTCTCACTGTTCAAATAAACCTACCATTAAAGTTATAGACAGATCCTTTCTTTGTCAGTGGGCAAATGTACAAAATCAGCAGGGGATCAAATACTTTTTTCCCCCACTGTATTATCCTGACCAACGTGCCCTCCAAATTCACCTCTGCTGTTTTCAATCAGGATCTTAGCGATCACTGCCTCGTTGCATGCATCCGCTATGGGTCCGCGGTCAAACGACCACCCCTCATCACTGTCAAACGCTCCCTAAAACACTTCTGCGAGCAGGTTTTTCTAATCGACCTGGCCCGGGTATCCTGGAAGGATATTGACCTCATCCCATCAGTTGAGGATGCCTGGTCGTTCTTTAAAAAAAAAAAACATGTAAAAATGTTAAAAGTAATTTCTTCACCATCTTAAATAAGCATGCCCCTTTAAAAAAGTACAACTAAGAACAGATATAGCCCTTGGTTCACTCCAGACCTGACTGCCCTTGACCAGCACAAAAACATCCTGTGGCGGACTGCACTAGCATCGAATATTCCCCGCGATATGCAACTTTTCAGGGAAATCAGGAACCAATACACGCAGTCAGTCAGGAAAGCAAAGGCTAGCTTTTTCCTGTAGCTCTAACTCCAAAAACTTTTGGGACACTGTAAAGTCCATGGAGAATAAAAGCACCTCCTCCCAGCTGCCAACCCCGGCCACCAGCCCCGCAACCCCCGCAGCTACTTGCCCAAGCCTCCCCAGCTTCTCCTTCACAGAAATCCAGATATCAGATGTTCTGAAAGAGCTGCAAAACCTGGACCCGTACAAATCAGCTGGGCTTGACAATCTGGACCCTCTCTTTCTAAAAGTATCCACCGCCATTGTTGCAAACCATATTACCAGTCTGTTCAACCTCTTTCGTATCGTCCGAGATCCCTAAAGATTGGAAAGCAGCTGCTGCGGTCATCCCTCTCTTCAAAGGGGGTGACACTCTAGACCCAAACTGTTAAAGACCTATACCCATCCTGCCCTGCCTTTCTAAAGTCTTCAAAAGCCAAGTTAATAAACAGATCATTGACCATTTCGAATCCCACTGTACCCTCCACTGTGCAATCCGGTTTCCGAGCTGGTCACGGGTGCACCTCAGCCACGCTCAAGGTACTAAACAATATCATAACCGCCATCGATAAAAGACAGTACTGTGCAGCCGTCTTCATCGACCTGGCCAAGGCTTTCGACTCTGTCAATCACCGCATCCTTATCGTCAGACTCAACAGCCTTGGTTTCTCAAATGACTGCCTCGCCTGGTTCACCAACTACTTCTCAGACAGAGTTCAGTGTGTCAAATCGGAGGGCCTGTTGTCTGGACCTCTGGCAGTCTCTATGGGGTACCACAGGGTTCAATTCTCGGGCCAACTCTTTTCTCTGTATATATCAACGATGTCGCTCTTGCTGCGGGTGATTCCCTGATCCACCTCTACGCAAACGACACCATTCTGTATACATCTGGCCCTTCTTTGGACACTGTGTTAACTAACCTCCAAACGAGCTTCAATGCCATACAACACTCTTCCATGGCCTCCAACTGCTCTTAAACGCTAGTAAAACCGAATGCATGCTTTTCAACCGCTCGCTGCCCGCACCCGCCCGCCAAACTAGCATCACTACTCTGGATGGTTCTGACTTAGAATATGTGGACAACTACAAATACCTAGGTGTCTGGCTAGACTGTAAACTCTCCTTCCACATTCATATTAAACATCTCCAATCCAAAATTAAATCTAGAGTCGGCTTCCTATTTCGCAATAAAGCCTCCTTCACTCACGCCGCCAAACATACTCTCGTAAAACTGCCTATCCTACCGATCCTAGACTTCGGCGATGTCATTTACAAAATAGCTTCCAATAGTCTACTCAGCAAACTGGATGCAGTCTATCACAGTGCCATCCGTTTTGTCACCAAAGCCCCTTATACCACCCACCACTGCGACCTGTCGGCTGGCCCTCTCTACATATTCGTTGCCAGACCCACTGGCTCCAGGTCATCTATAAGTCTATGCTAGGTAAAGCTCCACCTTATCTCAGCTCACTGGTCACGATAACAACACCCACCCGTAGCACGTGCTCCAGCAGGTATATCTCACTGGTCGTCCCCATAACCAACACCTCCTTTGGCCGCCTTTCCTTCCAGTTCTCTGCTGCCAATGACTGGAACAAATTGAAAACAAATCGCTGAAACTGGAGACTTATATTTCCCTCACTAACTTTATACATCAGCTATCTGAGCAGCTAACCGATCGCTGCAGCTGTACATAGCCCATCTGTAAATAGCCCACCCAATCTACCTACCTCATCCCCATATTGTTTTTAATTACTTTTCTGCTCTTTTGCACACCAGTATTTCTACTTGCACATCATCATCTGCTCATCTATCACTCCAGTATTAATTTTCTAAACTGTAATTACTTCGCTACTATGACCTATTTATTGCCTTACCTCCTCACAACATTTGCACACACTGTATATAGACTTTCATTTTTTTATATTGTGTTATTTACTGTACTCTTGTTTATTCCATGTGTAACTCTGTGAGGTTGTTTGTGTCGCATTGCTTTGCTTTATCTTGGTCAGGTCGCAGTTGTAAATGAGAACTTGTTCTCAACTAGCTTACCTGGTGAAATAATATATATTTTTTAAATAATGTACTAATATGGTCCAATAATACACATATAAAATTGTATTGCCAAACCCTCTATTGCTTCAGTCAACACAAGAAATACATGTTAAAGCCTAACTTACAATAGGTGTAACTTCAAAGCTCACTGACTTTGAAAATTGAAAATAAGTGGGTCAAGATGAAGGATCAAAGGCCTACAGTTGCGTAGTTGCCTGGCGACTCATCCTAAATTTAATTCCGCTGCTATATCGATCGCTCCATACATCGTGGAGAATTGTTATTATTATTAATAGTAGATGGTCATTTTCCATGATGAAAGACTGTATGACTTGCTTCATCTCTTTAAAATTAGCCTGAATATGTGAAAGTTGGTTTGGTGTCTCTAGCTTGAACGGTTCAGCAGTTAATGTTGGTGGGTTATGTTATGCTAATTTCTGCTAATTTGTTTAGGCCAAGGGGCAGGACCATTTTGAATAGCTACCTCTGGGGCCGTAGGTTGCCTAGCAGTATTGGGCCAGTAACCGATAGGCTACTGTCTCGAATCCTCGAGCTGACTAGGTGAAAAATATGTTGATGTTCTGTTGTAAGTCCCTCTGGATAAGAGCATCTGCTGAGTGACAAAAATTTGTAAAAATGTATTCTTATGGATTTCTTTCAAACTCATGTTAATTTGTGCAAATGTTAAGTGGTTATAGTTAAAAAAGTATATACAGTCCATTCGGAAACTACTCAGACCCCTTGACTTTTTTCACATTTTGTTACGTTACAGCCTTATTCTAAAATGGATTAAATAGTTTTTTCCCCTCATCAATCTACACACAATACCCCATAATGACAAAGCAAAAACTGCTTTTTGGCTGAAACCATGGTATATCAGATTGTATACCATGGGTATGACAAAAAATGTATTTTTACTGGTTTGGTTATGTTGGTAAGCATTTTATAATAACAATAATACACCTTTGGGGTTTGTGGTCTATGGCCAATATACCACGGCTAAGGGCTGTATCCAGGCTCTCCGCGTTGCGTCGTGCTTAAGAACAGCCCTTAGCCGTAGTATATTGGCCATATACCACACCTTATCAGGCCTTATTGCTTAATTATACCTCAGTTGCTTCAACACAGCGCACCCTATCAGTCCTCTAGTGTATATCTAAATCATTGGATGTAGATGGGTAGCCAGGCAACTAGCCCAAAGTAGGCTTTTATCATAATCTCTCCATAGCATTGCTATGTATGTATGTACTGGCTGGTTGGTGTTTTCTCAAATATAGGATCATTAACATTTGGTCGGAAGACACGTGAAACTATTCAGCAATTTAGTTACTGATTTAAAAAGCTGCAATTACTTTGCCTCCATTGCGTAGTATAGCGAACATCTCTTATTTTACGTGGAGATCCAGCAGCTCGCCCGCCAAATTATCATCTGACCTGTGCTGCACCAGGTGTAGATAACCTCCACTGCAGGTAGGCCAAACAGATTGTATCATGTCATATCCAGACATAGCGATTTCTGGGTAACAATGTGTTGTATTGAGCACTAGTAACCTACACATTAGCCTACAGTACAGTGTTTGGTGGAGGGATGTCCACTCAGCAGGCCTATAGTAGGCCTAAACAATGTTGGATAAGACATTCCATCGGAAACATAGAGACATATTTCTACATTTGATGTAGGGTAGCCTATTTACTCTATGAAAATAATCTCTGCAATCTCTGTAGAATTTATTATCCACGTATTTTACTCATGTTATGAGCATGCATTAATCTCAGTTAGCTGAAGAGTAGACCTGAACAATGAAATAGAGTCAACTGTTACCAAAACATCACCAGTTATCTATAGCCTGAGTGTCAGTCTTTCTCTTTTAGCCAAGTCCTTTAGTGTGGTCCAGAAAACAAGGTGTATGTATGACAATAACAAAGGAGTTGGCTAAACCAGATTCTTCCACCCATGCTACCCGGTATCACCATATTAACTGGACTCTAATAGACATTCTTGAGGTTGGTTGGATGCATACAGCCAGAGACTTTGAATAAGCTGATGTGACATATGATTTAACAACCGAAGAACACCATTCAAAGGAAGCTTTAGTCACCTCATGCTCCGCCCCATTTTTGTAAATATGGCTTTGCATTAGATGCACACACGGAAATAGTTTTGGTTTGAGAATAGTAGGGTACAGGTGCTGTGTGAGTGTATGAATGTAGTGTGTGAGTATTCACAGGCTTTCATTTCAAGCAGTGAGCTGTTATAGTATGACAGGGGTCAGGTCTACACAGTTACTATAACCTTTCACTAAAGTATAGCTCTGATTTACCGTATCAAAATTAAAATTGTCTGAAAATTCTTCTGGAACTTTGAGAGAAGGATGGGGACAGTCTCTGATGACATTAGGAGGCTTTTGGAGGGTAATGTTATATATATATACAGTATATATTGTCTGTTTATTTTAAGCAGTGTGATGTAATGTGCTATTATTGTCATAAAGATGTAGTACTCAATCATATACTTAGTGAGCTTTTCGATATCTGACATTCTTACGTATAACTAGAAACATTGCTCATAAGAGCAGTGGTGGAAAAAGTACCAATTTTCATACTTGAGTAAAAGTAAAGATACCTTAAAAGAAAATTACTCAAGTAAAAGTAAATGCCACCCAGCAAAATACTACTTGAGTAAAAGTCTGAAAGTATTTGGTTTTAAATGTACATAAATATCAAAAGTACAAGTATAAATAATTTAAAATGTCTTATATTAAGCAAACCGGAAGACATGATTTTCTTGTTCTTAAAATGTACGGATAGCCAGGGTCACACTGACATAATTTACAAACGAAGTATTTGTGTTTAGTGAGTCTGCCAGATCAGAAGCAGTAGGGATGACCAGGGATGTTCTCTTGATAAGTGTGTGAATTAGACAATTTTCCTGTCCTGCTAAGCATTCAAAATGTAACAAGTACTTTTGGGTGTCAGGGAAAATGTAAGGAGTTAAAAGTACATTACTTTCTTTAGGAATGTAGTGGGGTAAAACGAAAAGTTGTCAAAAATATAAATAGTTAAGTAGATACCCCCAAAAATTACTTAAGTAAAATACTTTTAAGTACTACTTAAGTACTTTACACCACTGCATAAGAGGAGATATTGTATAACATTGCTGCTATATGTAGGCCTACAGAGTGTTTTGAATTGTTAAAACAATGCCTGTTAACATTATGATGTGCTGCAGAATTCAGTGATCTGTGTTAAAACTCATCAAACTGTCTGGATTTATATTACACTATTATCTACAGTGGCACTGTGAACTACTATTCGTGTGCCTTACTGTATTTCACATTCTATGGTCTTTATGACAAAAGAATGTTGCAAGTTCCTTATGGTTAGCCGTCATAGATTTCAATCTGATTCACCCTGTAGTGACAACTGTCAATGTTCCCAAACAGGAATACTGGCATTTGTCAAATTTGCATGTACTAGCAACCAGAGCAACCTGACTTGGCCCTCTGATCAACATTTGCATATGTAAACGCCTTTATGTAATATTACAATTAAAGGAATAAAGAAATCTGAAGTCCAACTTGTTTTTCCTGTGTGAACATGAAAGAGAACATTATTTCTGATATGCTCGTGACTTGGAATACAGTTTGTGATTAAATGTGCCGGTGGAAATTGTAACAGAAAATGGTGTACATTTTCGGAAGAGTTGATGCTCTAGTCTAGGTAATGAGACACAAAATATCTGAATTGGCTACTTAGATTATGATGATCTTTTATATAATGTATTTTTAGGATCGTGATGTACAGATAAAACATCTTTCCTCCTCTTATTAAATGTGTGACTTGCCTGACTTCTCTTTCAGACTGTGAGCTCTTTGTATCAGATATCCTACAGGACGAGAACCTCAGTAAACATGCCAGAGAAACACGGGACGTCCTACTTAATAACTTCAGGGTGGTCCACTCCAGGTATGTGGAAGTGCTGTTCCTCCCAATTGGCCCCCTTTATCTCCCAATAAGAAACTTGTGTCACTTAAATCTTACATTAGATGTTCACATTTCCTGAGGCTTTTTGGATGATAGAAAATATAGATTTTAGAGTCTTGTTTGTAGCTAGGTTTCCATCCAATTGGCGACATATTTTCATATGAATATTCTAAAATCTGTAGAAAGAAAATATCCACATTTTACAACCAGTGGTGTGTTTCCACTAAACGGACTTGTTGAGGATAAAAATCTGTTTGTGATTATGTAGTGCACACCAAATGTACTTTTTAGCTTAAGTTTTCTTGTACCGAAGAAAGTTCAATGTGTTTTCATCGCATTTTCAAATCTACCGATAGTTTTGTCACAAAACCTGTTGCGTTAAATAGCGAATCTACTCTGTATACTCTGGTTTTGGCACGTGTGCTCTAGCCAACAGCTTGCTGATACCGTCAATAGTGTGCATCTGCAGCCCGCAATTCGGGGCATTCTGCATGTGGGCATTCCTGCATCTGCAGGAACGTCCCCCTTCGAGTTATCTCATTGGTTCCTGCATGAACCCCCCCCCCCCCCTTGAAGACCCCATTGGTTCCTGTAACATTTTTTTATGTGGGTCAAAAGGGAAATAATACTTTTATCTGAGTTTTTTTGCCCCCGCCTACCAGAGTCTTCCTTGCTATCTAGTAGGTGCCGGTAGACAGTGTCCTTCGCTCCACCTGCCCTCACCTCAGAACTGAGGGAAAACAGTGCCCGACAGGCAGGGGCGAAGGACACTGTCTACCGGTTGTCCCCACTAGCACAGCAGACGGAAGGCTAGGGTGACACTGTGTACTAGCTAACTTGCTAGTTAGCTAGCACATGGTGTCGCCCCCACCTTCCGCATGCTGTGTACCAGAGTCCTCCTTAGGCCTAGCTGGCTAAGCTAGCAAACAGTGTCCTTCGCTCCCGCCTCCCGAACACCTGCCCTTTGCCGCCATTAACAGAAATACGGGAAAACAGTGGCCGACAGGCGGGGGCGAAGGACACTGTCTACCGGTGTAAGGCTAGCTAGCTACCGTTGTCGCCCCTTCTTCTGTCAGTTTTATCGGCGGCTGGCATCCAACGTTATCGTGCGTTAACACCACCTTCTGTGCTGGAGTCCTAAATTAAATTGACCAACAGAAGTATAAAGTCTTCCACCGCCATTTCTCGCATAATTCATTTTTACCGACACAAAAAGATCCCACCATGACAAACGAGCAAATGACCTGTCCGCGTTTGTAAAACTGAACCTAAATTTCCATCACAACTTTTGTGATTTTTTTTTTATACAGTATGACTTTACTCGCATAAAAACTGTGGATGGAAATGTGGTTTGTGAAACAAAAATATGTGTGAAAGCAAGCACGAGAGGAAATTAATAGATAACTGCAATCTGAGATATCTGCACCAGAAACTAAGCCTTTGACGCTCTACTCTGTGCACGTTGCACTTGTTTGCAAGAGGTTGTCTTGTGGTCTGTGAAGCAGGAAGCCAAAGTAGGGTGTTTGAAGCAATTTAAAGAACTATAAACACCCAGAAAACCTTACAACCTAATTGTGTTATAATTAATTTTCAGTCTAAATTTAACTCATGTCCAACTTTTATTTTGCAGAAATCCTCAGGAGTTTCCTTTCAGATGTAAGTGACTGCATATTTTACATCATAAAACGGTTGAATCCTTACTTGAGGTGTAACTTAGGCCATTTTGTGTGCACTGACATGAATTCAAGCATCTAATACTTTGGCCATAGTATTTTTTTATTTTTATTTAACCTTTATTTAACTAGGCAAGTCAGTTAAGAACAAATTCTTATTTACAATGACGGTCTACCAAAAGGCAAAAGGCCTCCTGCAGGGACGGGGGCCTGGGATTAAAAATAAAAAATAAATACAATATAAATATAGGACAAAACACACATTACAACAAGAGAGACAACACAACAATACATAATATTAGGGCATTTCCTGTTTGCTTTTGAAAGTTCTCCCACTGGCTTCCTGACCCTGATTTTGTGTTGGTGCCTTTCTAGCTGAGTCCAGACAGGAAGACAGTTCAGATGACAACCAGAGCTCAAGTCTAGGCCGCTCGGCCCCCTCAGACGACCTTTCTGTGGCCTCTGACTACCAGGACGAGGGCTCTCCTGAGTGTGAGTAAAGGCTTGGTTTGTGTGTGTGTGTGTGTGTGTGTGTGTGTGTGTGTGTGTGTGTGTTTTTTTCAATGCAACGTGCATATGTGTTTAAGGCCCAGTGCAGTCAAAATTTTTCCTGTGTTTCGAATCATTTTGTACAACAGCTGATGAAACTAACACTGTACAAGTGTGAAACAACGTGATTAGACTTATTTCCTGATAGTTGCTGGTTGAAAATGCAATTTACACAGGACCTTCCAATCAGCAGGTTTTGCATGGGTGGACTTTTGGCTTGCCTGGAGACATCACCAGGCGGTAGAAGTTAATAGACCAATAACAAAGAGAATTTCAAGCCTCTCTGCCAACATCAGCTAGTTTTCAGTTTACTTATCCATCCTATTAGGTCCCTCACTCAGACCACTCCCAGACAGTCCTAGCAAAAATCTTGCTTGAGAAATAGATTTTTGCAGAAAATCTATTTTTGTTTCTTTTTGACAATTTTAATGGGAAAATATTACAGCAAGGTACTTAATTGTTACCCACAAATGATTTGATATCGAGATAAAAACAGCTGCATTGGGCATGTCAAGAGGGTGTTTGCTACATTACATTTGCCATTTGTAAGGGGAACATAAAGTTAAATAAAATAAAACATAGGGACTCTTGCTGTGCACTTTACCTAAATTATGTCAGGACATAAAATGGGTGTCAAGTAACAACATGCCCCCTAGTGGTTGGCTCTGCTGTACGAATGGGGTGTTGGTGGGAACACTAAGGGTGTGGGGATTGTTCACACAGAACTGATAGGTGACCAAGAGCTCTCAGTGGGGAGAGTAGTCTGGAGCCCTCAGTGTATCCAGCCGTGTGTACCGGGGGAGGCAGAGGTGTTAAGTCAGTCTCTCTAAGATCAGCCCACACGAAGTGCGCTCTGTAGCTCAAGGCGAATGAGGTGATTGATTAACCCTTACCCTGCTCTCCATTCCCAACTCAGTTTGAAATACAACACTGTAGCTGAGAAGCCATGTGTGTTCCATCTCTCTTCCCTTTGTCAGTCTTGCTCTCCATCTTCCTTTCTCTCTCTAGCTCTCTATCTGTCTCTCTCTCTGTCTCTCTGTCTTTAGTTGTATGAGACATGGTAGTACTTGACTGGTTATTCAGAAGTGGCACAGTGACTCACCTAGAGCCTTGGGTGCCCCATGCACTCAGTAGGGGGTTATGCCATGACATAGATGATGGGCATCTGTTTCTGTAACTTCCTACGTATAACTTCTCCACTTTGTGAATTTAGGTTATACAGGCCTGTGCCTTTTCCTCCAGGGCAGCTGGAGTTCATAGTTCACTGTCTGTTCACTACCCAGAGTAAATTACAGATATGGCTTTACTCGCTTTGCAGAGCGGTGCATTTCAAAGGAAGAGGGTGTGTGTGAAAATAGTGAAATAATGAGCGAATGGAATCAATGACGTTTTAGAAAGAACATTTATTCATGGTTTAATTACAGAAGCTGGATATGCGGTGTTGGAGTGTAGTGAACTACATGTAGTTCAACTAGTAATTTAACTACGTTTCGCAGTAGCTTGGTGGTAGTTCAACTAAATTCCCATCTGGGTAGTGTTTTCAGTAGTTAATTACTTTTATTTTGCCATGTAGGGGTGTTTACCTAACTATTGGAACAACACAACTTTTTTTTGCAAAAATACAATATGGGTGAAGTAGGCAATCATGTCCTTTCTTTTTCGGCGTCAGACCTTTTTCGGCGTCAGACCTAGTGTAGCTTAACTTCTTTCGGTGTGAAATAATTGGTAGTTTCGTAAAATATACTTTCAGAGTAGATTCCCCGACACTGGATATGCGTCACTGATTTTAGTAGCACGGCCCTTCCAGTGACCCAAACCAGAAAGGCCTATATGAGGTCAACTTTTAACTCAGTAAAAATCCTAAAGGCAATCGCACGTCTGAGCTATCTTTGTTGCAGGTGGTAACAGTTGAATAAGATGAGAAAAAAGAAGAAACCCACACACTGCTCTTGCTAATATCACTGCTCTTTATTAAGCTTTACATATCGGCCTCAATCCCTTCGTCAGAGCTCTTGTGAGTGTTTTTAATTTGCACCCTCAATGCATTGAACGGATGTGGGTGGAGCAATGTCTATGGCCTTGAGGCCGATAGGTAAAGCTTAATAAAGAGCAGTGATACTAGCAACTCAGTAAAAATCCCAAATTGTTCGAATGTATTTAGCCTTATGAGAATAATAAACAATATAATTTCTAAAGATAACCTAGCAAAAAAAGAAACGTCCCTTTCTCAGGACCCTGTCTTTCAAAGATAATTCGTAAAAATCCAAATAACTTCACAGATCTTCATTGTAAAGGGTTTAAACACTGTTTCCCAACCATAAACAATTAATGAACATGCACCTGTGGAACGGTCGTTAAGACACTAACAGCTTACAGACGGTAGGCAATTAAGGTCACAGTTATGAAAACTTAGGACACTAAAGAGGCCTTTCTACTGACTCTGAAAAACACAAAAGAAAGATGCCCAGGGTCCCTGCTCATCTGCGTGAACGTGCCTTAGGCATGCTGCAAGGAGGCATGAAGACTGCAGATGTGGCCAGGGCAATAAATTGCAATGTCCGTACTGTGAGACGCTTAAGACAGCGCTACAGGGAGACAGGACAGACAGCTGATCATCGTTACACGAGCGTTACACCGAGGCCTGTACTCTGGAGCGGGATCGATTTGGAGGTGGAGGTTCCGTCATGGTCTGGGGCGGTGTGTCACAGCATCATCGGACTGAGCTTGTTTTCATTGCAGGCAATCTCAACGCTGTTCGTTACAGGGAAGACCACACCAGATACTGATTGTTACTTTTGATTTTAACCCCCCCTTTGTTCAGGGACACATTATTCAATTTCTTTTAGTCACATGTCTGTGGAACTTGTTCAGTTTATGTCTCAGTTGTTGAATCTTGTTAAGTTTCCTGAAAATAATTGCAGTTGACAGTGAGAGGATGTTTCTTTTTTTGCTGAGTTTACAAGGGATTGAAAGAACTGCAGGAAGGATATATAGGAAAATGGATGTTATGGGTTCAGTTGGTTCCCCTATGTAGAGGAGACCCATGACACTCAGTAGGTATTTGACATGGGAATTTGACTGCCTCTATTTCTCTGCTCCCTAACCTGAGTGTTGAATAAGTGCATTCGATGTAGTCGCCGACACAGCGCCCAGTGTTGTTTCACTAAATGGCCTGGCCTGTTGTCTCCAGTGGACTGGCTGACACCAGATTTGTAATGGCTGACAGGAACAGATGGACCCTCTATTGTTTGCCTCCATGTGTCTGCATGGTAATTTGAACTGCGTTTCACCCGCCGACCACACAGTTGACCTGACCGTGCCTGCAGTCTCACCCCAGCCCGGTTGACAACAGCCCCTATCACCACCCAGCACTCCTCCAGTGTGAGGAGGACTTGGGAAGTAGGAGATGGGGGTCAAAGTACTATGAGTCTTGGCATGCCGTTTTGCAGGGTCAAGTTTACAATCTGTCTTAAAAGAAGTATAGGGATATTGGTTGGCAGCCGAGGCGATGAAAGTATTTGCATCAGACCATTGTATCCGGAGCGGCCAGAGGAGATTGGGTTTTGATACTGTATCTCTGCTTCCGCAACATTTTTGTAGTCATAATGATTATGCTCATATATTGTTATCTCCTATATTTCTTCAGGTGTGTAGAAAAGGTGTGATTATTAATTTAGTAAAACATCTAACAATATGTTTCATAGTGGACATATTTGTTATTGAACGCTTACACGACCTGTTAAAGCTGAAACAGACACCAACTCTCAAACTGACATCTCACCAGATGATTAGTGTCTGTTTATTGATCCCATTGATTGCTATGATCTATTGACCAACATGTCTGAGTGGTGAGAAAGGTCTGTTCGTTAGAAGCAGGGGTAGGCAGGGCTACTGTGTGGTATCAGAGAATGCAGGTAGCCTGGGCCCTTGTGTCTGATGACTGATAGATATCGGAGACAATGGGCAGCAGGCTCCAGCTCTGACAGTGCCAACACTATTTCCTGCATCAATTACGGCCAATAAGAAAAAGGCCAAGATAAACATTTTTGAATTTGAAATAGTCATTTCAGATAAATTGTATCAAATTTTTCTTACATTGGGTCAATATAATGTAAATCTAGAATTTGAATTGCCAAAGAGTGTGCTAACGTAACATTTTTGTGTTTTGATTGGTATAATTTAGTTCGGAAAGAGTTTGCTTTCAATTATATTATGCTATCAGTTATAATTATGCTATTGAGAACAAAATTGCATGGAGGAAAAGGTTAGTGGGTAGTATACAGTATCTAAAGATGCACCTGTCCCAGTCAAAGATAACGCAGGACTAAATAAATAAAGAGATTTGTGGGGTTGGGCTAGACCTTGAATGCCCTCTGTATAATAAGTGGTTTTAGTGGAGGAAGCTGTTAAACCTCAACTTGGATGGAAAATTACTGAGGATAATAGCGGATGATATTGCCACTCCAATTTGCCATATCTTCAATTTAAGCCTACTAGAAAGTGTGTGCCCTCTGGCCTGGAGGGAAACAAAAGTAATTCCGCTACCTAAGAATAGTAAAGCCCCCTTTACTGGCTCAAATAGCTGACCAATCAGCCTGTTACCAACCCTTAGTAAACTTTGGGAAAAAATGGTGCTTGACCAGATGCAATGCTATTTTACAGTAAACAAATTGACAACAGACTTTCAGCACGCTTATAGGGAAGGACATTCAACAAGCACAGCACTTACACAAATTACTGATGATTGGCTGAGAGAAATTGATGATTAAAAGATTGTGGGGGCTATTTTGTTAGACTTCAGTGCGGCTTTTGACATTATTGATCATAGTCTGCTGCTGGAAAAACGTATGTGTTATGGCTTTACACCCCCTGCTATATTGTGGATAAAGAGTTACCTGTCTAACAGAACACAGAGGGTGTTCTTTAATGGAAGCCTCTCCAACATACTCCAAGTAGAGTCAGGAATTCCCCATGGCAGATGTCTAGGCCACCTAACTTTTTTCAATCTTTACTAACGACATGCCACTAGCTTTGAGTAATGACTCAACTCAACACTAGTCAACGACTACAGTGACTGAAATGACTGCAACACTTAACAAAGAGCTGCAGTTAGTTTCAGAATGGGTGGCAAGGAATAAGTTAGTCTTAAATATTTCTAAAACTAAAAGCATTGTATAAGGGACAAATCATTCACTAAACCCTAAACCTCAACTAAATCTTGTAATGAATAATGTGGAAATTGAGCAAATTGAGGTGACTAAACTGCTTGGAGTAACCCTGGATTGTAAACTCTCATGGTCAAAACATATTGATACAACAGTAGCTAAGATGGGGAGAAATCTGTCCATAAAGTGCTGCTCTGCCTAGTTACTGTAACAACACTATCAACAAGGCAGGTCCTACAGGCCCTAGTTTTGTTGCACCTGGATTACTGTTCAGTCGTGTGGTAAGGTGCCACAAAGAGGGATTTAGGAGAATGACAATTGGCTTAGAACAAATGTACACTGGGAGCTAACATTAATAATATGCATGTCAATCTCTCATGGCTCAAAGTGGATGAGTGATTGACTTCATCACTACTTGTTTTTGTAATCTGACAAGCTGAATGCACGAGCTGTCTGTTTTAAACTACTAGCACACAGCTCGGATACCCATGCATACCCCACAAGACATGCCACCAGAGGTCTCTTTACTATCCCCAAGTCCAGAACAGACTATGGGAGGCGCAGAGTATTACATAGAGCCATGACTACATGGAACTCTATTCCACATCAGGTTACTGATGCAAGCAGTAGAATCAGATTTAAAAAACAGATAAAAATACACCTTATGGAACAGCGGGGACTGTGAAGAGACACACACACACACAGGTACAGACACACGCATACGCACACACACGCTAGCACATGCACTCTACACACGTGCACATTGTAATATTGTTGTATGGTGGAATTATACATTTTGTATTGTAGCTATGTAGTGGTGTAATAATGTTATATGATGTACTGTTTTATCTTTTTGTTCATGTGTAATGTAAGTGCCTTAATGTGTTTGGACCCCAGAAAGAGGCAGTAGCTAATGGGGATCCCTAATAAATACAAATACAAAAATACCTCAGATACAGATTACCTTTATTTTAGCTGGTACTTTGCTGACTCTGCTACAGTACTTAGAACTTCTGTGAGAAACAGACCTGGCTCTCCCTGTGAGTGGTCATGTTGTCTATCCACTCAGTGAACTTCTGACCCCTGGCCTCTTGGCTGGTCAATCTGTGACCTGTCAGAACCCAGTAACCTTGTCTAGAATATTGACCTGGCTGCCCATAGTAACTCCACAGATCTACATTTCTTTTGACTTGGAAATACCCACCCTTCAGAAAACATGAGCTGCTGGGAGATTCCTTTTCCAGTGTTCATTGGTGCATGGATTTCAAGCCACTCATGCTACTCATTTGCAGGATGCACAGAACATATTAATGACCATGTTCTTTTTTCCTTTCTCCTTCACTCTCTCCTTTTCCCTCACTCTTCTCCTCTGCTTTAGTCAAGAGACACATTACAAGACTGGAACAGGCTCGGCATGATGCTGGCCCTGCCATCAGGGTTCAAAAGTTCACGCTATTCCCCTGGGGCTACTGTGCTGCTGCAGATGCTGATAGTTTTTTCCTTTCTCCCCCTGCTCCTTTTCTCCCCCTCGCTCTCCTTCTGCGCCCTCTCTCCCTGTTTAGACTATTCATCTCCAACACTCTCACTCTCTCATGCTGCCTGGCAAGAGGAGAGGACTGCTTGAAGGGGGGATTTGGATGTCTTTAACCGAAGGGCATCCATCACTCTTGTCTCCTCGCCCCCATTACAAGCTCTGCCATGTCGTTTTCTGGCACCTTCTGTAAAAAGCTATTTTGTTTCAGCTTTCTCCTTAATTTCCTTTGTTTAATTGTTTTTTTCTGGTGTAAGTCTTTGGTAAAACACACGGAGAAAACAAGGCTGTGAGAATGTCAACGTGTAACAATCTACATTAGGAGTGTCAAACACATTTTGCCCCGGGGGGCCGCATTCGATATTCGACGAGGTCCAGAGGACAGCACTGAAAATGTCTTATATTTCCTCGCCGTCAAAATGTGAAATAAATTGTTCTCTATACATTGTTTTGGAAATGTTTTTTTGCTCCCTGACTGTTTGGTGATTTTTTTTTTTTGCGAGCTGGACACAGTAGAAAAACTGTATGAATGTAGGTCCATAATAATTTCTGCACAGTTTCAATTCGGTTTTAGTCATTTAAAAGTAAATTGAGTGTATTTATTTTTTTTAATGATTTTTTTACTCAAACCCCTGTGGGCTGGACTGGACCCCATCATGGGCCAGATCCGGCCCGCGGGCTGTATGTTTGACACCCCTGGTCTACATAGACAGCATGTAGAGTGGGAAGCCCGGGCTGGGTGGTTCTAATCTCCCCTTTTAGCTTTCAATGACAAATAGCAAAACTATCACATGCGCTAGGTTCACCCAGAGGTTAGGCTTCCCAGGTATCTCCTGCATTCACTCCCTTGCCTCTCCCCCCTCCTGTCTTGCAAATGAGAATTAGATTTTTTTTTCTCCACTTGAATCCATTTCTGGAGATCAATCAAGTTTTGATGCCAAGCCAAGGTGGCCCGCTGATATCTTAGGGTAATAAATGGAGAGTAGAGAGATGTGTTGGCCTGTGCAAAGACAGTGGCACAACAGCTTCCAAGGCCTCTGGGATTCCTTTGTTTAATTGGGGCTTTAATGTAGCACTTTGAGGTCATTAACATGCCCTTGTGGAGTTATTTGAGGACACTGAATTCGATGCATCCCTCTTGTTCATCAGGGATACCTCTGGAGAGCCAATCGCCCTGTGTGTGTCAGCGCGACAGGGTTACCTCTGTGTGGAACCATGTGAGCAGATTGCTTATCTACAATGGAAATGATCTCCAACGATATATTGTAGCCTGTATTGTAGCTTCGCCTTATCTCAGGGAAATAGTGTGGGAACACTGTGTGGAAAATAACACGCTCAATCTTGTAAAAACACAGTAGTTAATATTGTCAAATCGATTCAAATTTTATTTGTCACATCTGCCGAATACAACAGGTGTAGCCTTTACCGTGAAATGCTTACTTACAAGCCCTTAACCAACAATGCAGTTGAAGAAATAGAGTTAAGAAAATATTTACTAAATAAAATAAAAAGTAACACAATGAAATAACAATATCGAGGCTATATACCGAGTCATTGTGCGGGGGTACAGGTTAGTTGAGGTAATTTGTACAGCGAGTAGCAGCAATGTAAAAACAAGGGGGGGGGGGGTCATTGTAAATAGTCCAGGTGGCCATTTGATTAATTGTTCAGCAGTCTTATGGCTTGGGGGTAGAAGCTGTTGAGGAGCCTTTTGGACTTAGACTTGGCGCTCCGGTAACGCTTGCCGTGTGGTAGCAGAGAGAACAGTCTATGACTTGGGTGACTGGAGTCTTTTACAATTTTTTGGGCCTTCCTCTGACACCACCTAGTATATAGGTCCTGGATGTCAGGAAGCTTGGCCCCGGTGATGTACTGGGCTGTACGGACTACCCTCTGTAGCGTCTTACGGTCGGATTAGATTGTTCTACTGATAATAGTCATGCGAGGATTAATCCTGAGTTTGGGAGTTTGTCCTAATGCAGATCTGTCTGTCTTCTTCTGAAAACAAAAACATTGTTAGCAATAGACCTCTCCCCTCTGAATAAACAGCTCATGGAAAATGTGTATATCAATGATTGAAACCACTATGTGATTTCACTACATAATAGGCCTATGTAGATAGATTTGAGTTTGAGTTTATTTTTCATTTTTACAGGGACAGTATTTGCCTCTGTGAAGGCTGCCGGCTCCGGCCCTCCGCCACAGCATTCTTTAACATGGGGCAGTATGGCTTGTATGTAAATTATGTCACAATGTCTGTTTTTTTGTACTTGCAGCCTTAAAGTCTTGGTCCTGTTTAATGAATCAACGTTTCAGTAAAAGTGCCGGTTTTAGCCAGCCGGCTAATTTTCAACCGCAATCCCTGGGCAGGTTATTAAAACAATTACAATAACAATACAGACAATCATAGAGCAGTGAGCACACACAGAGCAACATAGGACAAGCAAGACATAGCACAAAAAGCAACAAGACAAAATCCATAAAAGCAACAAAGTGTTTCCATACCTCACAAGCTACAGACAACATGGAAAGCGGCAATACACAACTCGGGATTATGTTCACAAATCTGATTGGCCTTTAGCCATGTGTTCATGTTTTTTGTGTGAAAGTGTGATAGGTGGTGCAGTTATGTGTGTCTGATGGCAGTGTATTCCAGACATGGGAAGCTCTCAACATTATATTAATATAGTGTTGATCCATAAGTTAAATTGATTATCAAGCAAGTCAAATTATTAAATAACACTCATCAGCAAGCACACCACAATGCAAATAATAATGGGCTAAATCTAATCATAAAGCGAGGCGTATTCTATCCAAATAGCAGATTAATTTATTGGACTTTTGGCACTAAATTACCTCAGTGCCACTGATATTTTAAATTCTTGTTATTTTTGTTGTATGTTTATTATTCTCATAAATGATCAATTATGTTACTACATTAATACATTGATTAAAAATCAAATGCTTTTATTGTTAATTTCGGTAAAGCCCATATAAGTGTCTAATAAATATTGATATTCTATAACCAATAAAAAAATGACAATGTACAAATAATCAGACACATAGGGAGGGTGATCAGTTCCAAAATGCAAAACTTAAATGCTCAATTGAAATGCACAACATTATAAATGCATTTATATTTTCATATAACTGCACATGATTCATGCCACAATGAAAATCGAAAACGGTTAATGGTAAACAGAAAATGGCAGATGATTAACAGAAAATTGGAAATGCAAGGTGAAAAGAAAGTGGCTGTTTTCATTTTCCAACGGCTCTCTTTTCACTTTCACTTTCAAAGTGTATGCAAATGATTTCCTGGAGGCGTGAACCAGAAGAGAAACGCGGCACCACCATGTAGTTAGTTGTACATCCTAGACATGTCACGCTGGCTGTGCATTGATCTTAGACTAGTGTAACCACCGGGGTTTGAATCTGGTGTTTTGTAAACCAGAAGAACATATTAGCCTGCTAAACCAAAGTTGCTCTTCAAAAGGCAAAGTTATTCATCACATGTGGGTTGTGGGTAGTCACCGACCCACTTCTTCCTGGTTAGTAGTTCGCATGATGAGTAACCTTGAATAGTCGCCTGAATAGTTGCATTTGGCTATAGGCTTTGGTTTAGTGGACTAATGTGCTCTTCTGATGTGCAGAAGACTTGTTCAAACCCTGTTTGTTATATTTGTCCTGTGGCTCAGATGGGTCTCTGTGAGGAGGACGAGGTCAAAGGATGGTGAATTGTAACTGCGGTGATTCAGTTACCACACATGTAGGCCTAACCTTGCCTGAGATCTGAAGAGTTGCATTCGCTCCCCGAATCAATGCTAGGCTTCAGCTTCACGTCTATGCTTTTCTGGTTCGCAGGGGACCTGGGTTGGGTTGGTTCGCAGCCTGTGAGTTGGTTACACTAGTTTAAAATCCATGTACAGAAGCCCGGCATGGCTAGGATGTACAAGACGGTGTGGTATTGCTCTCTTGGTTCACGCCTCCAAGAAGCAGTTTGCATACACTTTGAAAGTTAAAATGGAAAATGAAAGAGAAAATGCTTAATTGGGTAGTTGGGAAAGGAAAACAGTCACTTTCAAATTCCCTATGCACATTGCATTTACGATTTTCTGTTTACCATTTCTCATTTTCCTTTTACCATTTTTATTAAACATTTCTGTTTACCATTTTATATTTTAATTGAACCATTTTCTATTTTCATTTTAACTTTGCAATTTTAATTGTGGCACGAATCATTTGCACTAACATGAAAATAGAAATGAATGGATTATTTTCACATTCCTAGTTAGCAATTAAACGTCCACACCAGTAGAAATCGATTTTTTTCGAGCTGAAAGACGATGGCCAGAGCTCAACCATGATGTTGCACAATGATTTAAGTCAATAAGTCATCGTTTTAGTCAAAGTATGATATATTTGGGCTTGAAGTGACAAATCCCGAACTGCCCACTTCATGCAAATGTGTGTAAATGCAGTGTCTTTTCCTATGATGTAAAAAATATTTTCAGCCTACGTTTCGTTTCAGGGCTGGGTTTTATTTGAATGTTACCACCCACAAGCATTGTTTATTAATTAGAAACAGCTGCAAAGTTGTTCCTCTTCACGACTGAGATGAGCCAAACAGCCTTGTGTCCACTTGAGCCATAGAGCATTTAAAAAAATATATATATATAATTTGTAATTTTTCACTTATTTTTTCTGTATATATATATACACTGCTCAAAAAAATAAAGGGAACACTAAAATAACACATCCTAGATCTGAATGAATGAAATAATCTTATTAAATACTTTTATCTTTACATAGTTGAATGTGCTGACAACAAAATCACACAAAAATAATCAATGGAAATCCAATTTATCAACCCATGGAGGTCTGGATTTGGAGTCACACTCAAAATTAAAGTGGAAAACCACACTACAGGCTGATCCAACTTTGATGTAATGTCCTTAAAACAAGTCAAAATGAGGCTCAGTAGTGTGTGTGGCCACCACGTGCCTGTATGACCTCCCTACAACGCCTGGGCATGCTCCTGATGAGGTGGCGGATGGTCTCCTGAGGGATCTCCTCCCAGACCTGGACTAAAGCATCCACCAACTCCTGGACAGTCTGTGGTGCAACGTGGCGTTGGTGGATGGAGCGAGACATGATGTCCCAGATGTGCTCAAATGGGTTCAGGTCTGGGGAACAGGCGGGCCAGTCCATAGCATCAATGCCTTCCTCTTGCAGGAACTGCTGACACACTCCAGCCACATGAGGTCTAGCATTGTCTTGCATTAGGAGGAACCCAGGGCCAACCGCACCAGCATATGGTCTCACAAGGGGTCTGAGGATCTCATCTCGGTACCTAATGGCAGTCAGGCTACCTCTGGCGAGCACATGGAGGGCTGTGCGGCCCCCCAAAGAAATGCCACCCCACACCATGACTGACCCACCGCCAAACCGGTCATGCTGGAGGATGTTGCAGGCAGCAGAAGTTCTCCACGGCGTCTCCAGACTGTCACGTCTGTCACATGTGCTCAGTGTGAACCTGCTTTCATCTGTGAAGAGCACAGGGCGCCAGTGGCGAATTTGCCAATATTGGTGTTCTCTGGCAAATGCCAAACGTCCTGCACGGTGTTGGGCTGTAAGCACAACCCCCACCTGTGGACGTCGGGCCTTCATACCACCCTCATGGAGTCTGTTTCTGACCATTTGAGCAGACACATGCACATTTGTGGCCTGCTGGAGGTCATTTTGCAGGGCTCTGGCAGTGCTCCTCCTGCTCCTCCTTGCACAAAGGCGGAGGTAGCGGTCCTGCTGCTGGGTTGTTGCCCTCCTACGGCCTCCTCCACGTCTCCTGATGTAGTGGCCTGTCTCCTGGTAGCGCCTCCATGCTCTGGACACTATGCTGACAGACACAGCAAACCTTCTTGCCACAGCTCGCATTGATGTGCCATCCTGGATGAGCTGCACTACCTGAGCCACTTGTGTGGGTTGTAGACTCCGTCTCATGCTACCACTAGAGTGAAAGCACCGCCAGCATTCAAAAGTGACCAAAACATCAGCCAGGAAGCATAGGACTGAGATGTGGTCTGTGGTCCCCACCTGCAGAACCACTCCTTTATTGGGGGTGTCTTGCTAATTGCCTATAATTTCCACCTGTTGTCTATTCCATTTGCACAACAGCATGTGAAATGTATTGTCAATCAGTGTTGCTTCCTAAGTGGACAGTTTGATTTCACAGAAGTGTGATTGACTTGGAGTTACATTGTGTTGTTTAAGTGTTCCCTTTATTTTTTTGAGCAGTATATATATATATATATATATATATATATATATATATATATATATATATATATATATATATATATATATATATATATATATATATATGGTGTAATTGCATGACATGATAGCATTTTGCAAAACCTGCTCCCCCGTCGCCCCAAGATGAATGGTTTTGACCACTAACGTTTTGCTTCACTACTTGCTCTACTACTTTGATTGGTGTAGCGTTAGCTAAAAACCACAAGTGTCTATCCAGCTAATGAAAAGGCAGCCGCAAAAGAAAAATCAAGGAACTTATTGTTACATGTCATTTGCGGCATGCATGATCAGGCTAAAATGACTTTGCTCATATTTTTTCACTTCCCCTGTGAGAACCATGAGCGCGGATGACTTGGCTTTACTGCACCTCAGCCAAAACCTGCCAGTAGCTTACCTACCAAAGGTTGCATCATGTCCATTACAATATAGAAAAAAGCATAGCAGCTATCTTTCAATAGTTATCCATATTACCGGAGCCTCATCTTATACTTTCTAACTATTTCTATGGCGGATTCGCAATTTATGGAAGATGGAAAAACTTTGGAGATAACAATAGATGCTGAAGTCAAAGATAGGCAAGTGGTTTCCATCTGTGGGGAAGTTTTCCCTAAATCAATGCTTATGACAATTCCAGCTCCAGAACCAGCCTTAGAGCCAGGTTGCTAATCTTTTGAATATGGTGTAGTTAAAAAAAACAGCAACAACAGATTAGCTAGCTAGATATAGGTTAGTGTGCTAGCTAGCTACACTGACAGCTGTCAGTACCCTATTTGTTGATGTTTATCAACTTCACGTGGAAATTCCCACACCCTATACGTGAAAATGTATAAGTAGTCTCCGTCATTCTTTGGAGGTGGAACCTAACTGTGCATTTCCTCTCTAAGAAAGGTAACTTCCTCTGGGGTGGGTGGTGGGAGTACTTTAAGCATTGCATTTTTGAACTTCACTGATCACCCACCATAACTGCAAGGCAGCAGTATTATAATATGTTTTATTCTGTACAGACTTCCTTCTTTTCACTCTGTCATTTAGGTTAGTATTGTGGAGTAACTACAATGTTGTTGATCCATCCTCATTTTTCTCCTCTCACAGCCATTAAACTCTGTAACTGTTTTAAAGTCACCATTGGCTTCATGGTGAAATCCCTGAGAGGTTTCCTTCTTCTCCGACAACTGATTTAGGAAGGACGCCTGTATCTTTGTAGTGACTGGGTGTATTGATACACCATCCGAAGTGTAATTAATAACTTTACCATGCTCCAAGGGATATTCAATGTCTGCTTTAAAAAAAACAATCCCATCTACCAATGGGTGATCTTTGCGAGGCATTGGAAAACCTCCCTGGTCTTTCTGGTTGAATCGGTGTTTGAAATTCCCTGCGCGACTGAGGGACCTTACAGATTAATTGTATGTGTGGGGTACAGAGATGAGGTAGTCATTCAAAAATCATGTTAAACACTATTATTACACAAAGAGTCCATGCAACTTATTATGTGACTTGTTCAGCACATTTTTACTCCTGAACTTATCTAGGCTTGACATAACAAAGGGGTTGAATACTTATTGACTCAAGACATTTCAGTTTTTCATTTGTAAACATTTCAAAAACATAATTCCACTTTGACATTATGAGGTATTGTGCGTAGTCCAGTGACAAAAACAATCTATATTTAATCCGTTTTAAATTCAGGCTGTAACACAACAAAATGTGGGGAAAAAAATCAAGGGGCTGTATATATGGCTCTGATTTCAACTATGCGGTAAGAATGATTGTGTAGGCAAACATTTACATATTTCTGACAGCGGACAGGTTTTGATTTTCTTATATTTTTCTTACATTTTCCTGCTGCAAATGCTAGAAATATTCCCTCATTCTGACAGTATACAGTATTGGCCTACTACAACAATCTACTTACAAACTGACATGCTACATTCGATATAATATAATAGCCCATTCATTTTGTTTTGAAATATGCTATTGATTTTACTAAATTGGTCTAAATAGAAGGTCATCCTTTCCATGTTGGTGAAAAAAAACCTCTTGTTTATTTGCTATTTATTTTATGTGGAACAATGTACAATATTTTCCACCAGTTTTAGCCCTTGTTTCTCTTCAAATAAAATGTATCGGTACATTAGAATGGCTAATAATGATCAATATTTTCCCACAAATTGACGAATCACTGAGGTTTTCATTAGACAGATGACATAATCAAGGAAACACTAAAGTTCTAGACATTTCCCCCCATGTTGGCTGGCTGATAAATCTTCATTTAGATTTGTATGTAAACAAAAAAAAGAGATTATTTTATATTGCATGTCTTATACTCAATCAATTTTGCTACAATAGCCTCTATCAAAACAGACAATTATTATCTTATCCAAAATGGCTTTAATTGTACTTTTTAGATGATCAATTATACATTCATCCCAGGTTTAGCTTACTTCGAATTTTTTGCTGCTATTTCTCAGTTCCCACAATGTTAGCACAAAACAATTGTACTTTGCTTCCTGATGTAAATGAGGCAACTGCCAATATGTATGCCATCTGAATCCCTATTTTAGTTTTTATTCCCACTCTATACCGACCTAGATTTATACATTTTCATCCAAAACTCCCTCATTGGTTTGCTGTTGTATTCAGTGTTTTATCACAGATAGACAAACTTTCCTGTGGGCTGTGCTCCGCCATTGTTGGTATTTGTATCCCGACTGTAGTTTTTCCAAGTGTCAGTGAGGTGGCTGAAAGCCATACCCTGTGATTAGAGGATAATTGTATCTGCAGTTAAGCATTTGAATAGTGGTTGTAAATCTATGAGAGGGAATTTAGGGCGATGTAGAGTCACTCCTTATGGATGCCCAGGGGGAACCCGATGTCACTTAAGATTGCTCCCTCTGTCCCTGAACACTGGCACAGGGAATGGGAAAGCAGCAGAGCCTGGCAGGACTGACACAATATTTTTCTCCTGCGCAGAGGCACAGAAAGGCAAGCGATCTGCTCCCTCTCATAGCCATTGGCCTACACAGAGGCTAATATTTGACCTCTCGTTGCTATCACAATACCGATACATACCATACTGTACATTCTATTTCCATAAATAAAACATGAACCTCTACTCATGTAATGTATGCTTTTGCTCAGAAGCGTACATTACAAGATTGATTCTATATGCTCTGCGTATCGATGAGTAAAATCCTAATCAGATCAGTGGCTGGACTTGGGTGGCAGGGAGGACATTTGGCCTTTAACCTCAGAGCCTCTGTCTCTCTCCTACTCCCCCGTGACGGTGGCTTTGTGGAGGGATACACACCCAGGGAAGAAGGAGGCTCTCCTACTGTAATGAGGAGAAATGTCTCCATTTAGCCTGGGCTGTGTGCAGATGGAGTGCTGGGCAGGGTGAGGGTGCACTGAGTGGATCCTTTTTCCTAATTAAGGACAGTGTCGGAGGGGGTCACACTGTCGCTCTGTCTTCCAAAGCAGCATTCCTCCCTCTCACTCCGTCCCCCAGGCCTGGGGGGGGGGCACCCTCTGCCTTCTGGTTCACCTCATCACCAGGGTTCACACGGAGGTCAGGTCTTGGCCCTGTTTTATCTCTACTCCGACTCAATGCAGTATCTTTCTCAGCAAAAGACACAGGAAAGAGGCTAGTGCTAGGGATCCAAGGACTACTGAGGAGAAACAATATGGTTCCTATCCTAATCCTCTCCCGGTAAGAGGTATGTCATCAATTCACCTGCTCTACTGACCCAGCTGACCCAGCTTGAACAGTTCCAGGACACAACCATTTTGGCTCACCTAAAACTGATTAGGAGAATGTCCACTCCTGGATCGGATGGTTAGCAGCCCTCCAGGTAACGATGAGTAATTTAACCCAGGTAATGTTGACACCTACCCAGGGTAGTTCCACATTGAGCAGCACCCTGCACACCACGCAGGCCACCTTGAGATTTTTATGTTACTCAATGTAAATCACTGACAGCCTCTTTACACCATTTATTGTTTTTATAACATATTTGTTGCGTTATGGCAATATAGATATAATATCATGTGTTCGTCCTCCCAACTACCATTTGCCTTCATTATGATTCACTCTCTAGCCAGCCTCGGTTGACTTGCAGCATAACTAAAGTGGATTTTAATGGGAGAATACATTAACTCCTTCTGGTCATTATCGCATAAATCAAGAGATTTTTGTTGGATCAACTGCTGAGCTCGTAACACCATGCTGAGACTAAGGGTGAATAACCAAATGAGAGAGAGTGGCCATGACACTGCTATGGCAGCTCACATGCATCATATATCACTTTGGTTTAAGGGTTAACATGGGGTTTTTGTAGGTGTATATCTGTTTAATTAATAACAATATAAATGATATGAATGACACTAATTTAAACAGGAAAGAATGAAAATAAAGGAGATGCATAGCGCTGAATAATTAACAATGCAATTTACGATTGATAGAAGAACAGCTTCCATCTTGAATTTGGAAGAAGCCTTCAATAGATGGTGCTCTTCAGTTTAGGGAAAATATCATCTCATTGCTTCTTTATGTGTCTGTGTTTTAAGAAACATCCCAATTGAAACAAATTGGATTCTGTATGGTTTGTGTGAATATACATGTTTTTAATAAATATTTTCACATTTTGGCTCAAACCAAGAGTAGACACATTGCTATAGCTGTCGATAAGTATTTTCATAAGACTAGGTATTGCTTACTCTCAACCAATCAGAATTTGTTATACAGAGGGGTGGGCTAAAAATATGTCAGGGGAGTAGGATTTCTGAATGTACAGTATGTGAACTTTAAGGTTACACTGCTACCCTGTGATACAACCCTGGACCAATCAAGAATCATTCTAAATCCCCAGCCCCTTAATTGTTGGTGAATTTTGTCCTCAAGCTGTAAAAGCAATTCCTTGACCGTTGCGATATATTTGAAATCCAGTATGAAACACATCCCTGGTTTAAACCACGAGGCCTGGTCAAGGAGCTCCCTTTGAGGGTGAGAAGCCATTGTTCTGTTGTTTACTGATTCAAGCAAATCTAACCGTCCCTTTTTGTTGACTTTATATCTCCTCAACTATTAACTGGGAAAGACCTTTGAAAAGGGAAGGAAGTAGATGGATGAGGGGATTAAAAGGTGCCATGACAGGGAAGCAGGCCTGGAACAGAGCACTGGATGGATGAGGCGACTGGGCTTTTGTTATGATAAATAAGGTTCTCTTTTTAACCAAATAGTCAAATGGTCTGTAGCAGCGTAGCGCTAGCTGCCGTATTTTTAGTGACACGAGTCGGTCGCCCACAAAGCAGGTTGATATGTGAGCGGGGTAGTGTCATGAGGTGTCTCGGACCGCACTCTGAGCTGACCACCTTTTCTGTCAGTAGAACCTGCGAGGTACAGCGGCCAGTGCAGCGTTTATATGTCACACACGCACAGGATGGGATTATAACGTGTTCCTTATACGGCATGAAGTTCAGATATGACTTTGATTCCGTTGCACTCTGGACCAGGATCATTTGCATACAGTAAAACAACGGGGGCAGATAGCCGCTGACATTTTGGCTAGGGGAGCTCTACCAGTGCAGTCTAGAGGCTATCAGCTCTGTCTCTTCCTCTCTCGTGTTTTGGATTTTGTAATAAATTGAGAGAGACGCTCCTCTCCGCTGAACGTTGGGGGGTTTCATCTACTTTGTTTGGACAAGAAGACTCAGTTGTGGCGCAGTGTGTTTGGTTTTGTTCGTTGAAAGTCAAGGTCTGGTTCAAAGGGGATGGATTCCAGGCCTCTTTCTCTGTCATCAGTGGTCCGAATTGAATTAAAGGTCACCCAGACTAGTATAAATGGGCTTTAAATAACTCCTGCAACCCAAACCAAAGGGGGCCACCTGTTCCCCCATCCTCCCTCCTTGGTAACTAGGCTCAAGCCTGATGACAGGTTAATTGAAAAGTGGTTAGGATTGAGCTTTGTTTTGTCATGTATGTTCAGGAGGACAGGCACTTTGGTTGAATTCCATTCAACTGTGGAATCCTAGATGGAGTCGTAAAGAGAGACAAATAATGGCCATTTAAAGTCAAAATGAAGATGTAGTGGATGTTTAAATCAAATTCAATTGTATTTGTCACATGCTTCATAAACAACGTGTAGACTAACAGTGAAATGCTTACAGGTCCGTTTACAACATTGCAGAGTTAAAGATTTAAAAAAATATATATAAATAGTGACATGAGGAATGAATACATATTGAATAACGAATAACAATTACGAGTAAAAAATAACATGGCTCTATACAGGGAGTACCAGTACCGAGTCGATGTACAGGGGTACAAGATCATTTTAGGTAGTTCTGTACATATAAGGAAGGGGTAAAGTGATTACTTCTGTAGTATTACTTTAGTGCTGTGTTGCAAACAGGATTCACATTTGTGAATATCTTGATTCTGTACAGGCTTCCTTCTTTCCACTGTCATTTAGGTTAGTATTGTGGAGTAACTACAATGTTGTTAATCCATCCTCAGTTTTATCCTATCACAGCCTTTTAAAATCTGTAACTGTTTTAAAGTCACCATTGGCCTCATGGTGAAATCCCTCCGGGGTTTCATTCCTCTCCGGCAACTGAGTTAGGAAGGACGCCTGTATCTTTGTGGTGACTGGGTGTATTGATACACCATCCAAAGTGTAATTAAGAACTTCACCACGTTCAAAGGGATATTCAATGTCTGCTTTTTACATTTTTACCCATCTACCAATAGGTGCCCTTCTTTGCGAGGCATTCGAAAACCTCCCTGGTCTTTGTGGTTGAATCGGTGTTTAAAATTCCCTGCTCAACTGAGGGACCTTACAGATAATTGTATCATGTTAAACATTATTGTTGCAACACTGTCCATGCAACTTATGTGACTTGTTAAGCACATTTTTACTTCTGAACTTATTTAGGTTTGCCATAAAAAAGGGTTTGAATACTTATTGACTCAATCAGTTTCAGCTTTACATTTTTAATTCATTTGTAGAAATGTCAAACATAATTCCACTTTGACATGGGTTATTGTGTGTAGGCCAGTGACAAAAATCTCAATTTAATCCGTTTTAAATTTAGGCTGTAACACAACAAAATGTGGAAAAAGTCAAGGGTTGTGAATACTTTCTGAAGGCACTGTATGTGTGAGTGTGTGGGTAGAGTCTAGTGTGTGCGGAGAGTCAGTGCAAGACAGTTAGTGCAAAGAAGGGTCAATGCAGGGAGTCCGGTTAGCCATTTGATTAGCTATTTAGCAGTCTTGTTTAGCAGTCTTATGGCTTGGGATTAGAAGCTGTTCAAGGTCCTGTTGGTTCCAGACTTGGTGCACTGGTACCGGCTTGCCGTGCGGTAGCAGAGAGAACAGTCTATGGCTTGGTTGGATGGAGTCTTTGGCCCCAGTGATATACTCACCTCCCTCTGTAGTGCCTTGCAATCAGGTGCCTTGCAGTGGTCGTACCAAGTGGTGATGCAGCCAGTCAATATGCTCTCAATGGTGCAGCTGTAGAACCTTTTGAAGATCTGAGGGCCCATGCCAAATCTTTTCAGCCTCCTGAGGGGGGCGCTGTCGTGCCCTCTTCACAAATGTGTGGGTGTGTGTGGACCCTGTTAATTCCGAGGAACTTGAAGCTCTCGACCCGCTCCACTACAGCCCCATCGATGTGGATGGGGGCGTGCTCGCCCTTCTGTTTCCTGTAGTCCACTATCAGCTTGCTGACGTTGAGGGAGAGGTTGTTGTGCTGGCACCACACTGCCAGGTCTCTGACCTCCTCCCTGTAGGCTGCCTCATCGTCGTTGGTAATCTGTCCTACCACTGTCATGTCATCAGCAAACTTGATGGCTTTGGAATAGTGCGCTGCAACGCAGTCATGCGTGAACAGGGAGTACAGGAGGGGACGAAGCACACACTCCTGAGGGGCCCTGGTGTTGATGGTCAGCGTGGCGGATGTGTTGTTGCCTACCCTCACCGCCTGGGGGCGGCCCATCAGGATGTCCAGGATCCAGTTGCAGAGGGAGGTGTCAGGTTTCAGGGTCATGAGCTTGCCCTGATTTTATACTGCGACATGTGTAACATAGTGCGGCTCTCTGTACCACATCTGTTAGATGTCAGTTAATAGCACACACCTAAAGGCCTCTGAGGTGCAGAGTCACTGTATGACTGAAGCCCCAGACCAGGAGGGAGTTATACAGAGACCCTTTCTGTTCATTCCCCACTGCATTGTTGGTTAAAGGGCTTGTACGTAAGCATTTCACTGTTGTATTCGGAGCATGTGACAAATAGTTTCATTTGATTTTGCAGTGGGAGCAGATGTACTGTATCTGCTGCATCGCTAATCTGCAGCACCAAAATTGTTCTGTCATCTCAGTACATTTACCGAAGTGCTGTAAATGTATTGATCCCAGTTTCCCCTAAGCTAGCAGTGGGGTATTTGATCCAGGGACAGCTGGCAGTGTGGCCTGTTGCTGCTTCCTGGGTATGAGAGAACCATCTTCAACATGGAGTCCATGACAAATACAATAATGGAACAACATTTTTCTGTCATCTTATATGTATCCTACTTTGTGATCTTCTACAGACTTTGAGGAGATCCAAATGGTGGCAGCCCAGGATCTCAGTAACATCTTGAAACAAGGCTACCTGGAGAAGAAACGACGGGGTACTAAGATTATGGAGTTGATTATTATGGAAATATGGAATGTTGAGTGCTCATTTAAAGATGTGTGGGAAGAATGACATTATTTGTTATTTTCATTACGTTTTCCATTTAGATCACAGCTTCTTCAGCTTAGAATGGCAAAAGCGATGGTGTGTCCTCAATAACACAATATTCTACTACTTTGGGAGCGACAAGGGTTGGTTTGATCCCTTACATAACACTAAGACATACAATTTACCCATGTAGTTATTTATGCATGGAACTCATACATGTGAACATTTTGGTGAGGAGATTGAGTTGACACTTCTTCCTTCAGACAAGCAGCAGAAGGGTTCCTTCTATATCAATGGCTACAGTGCAGAGCTGGTGGCCAACCTACGTAAAGACTCCAAGAAGAATGCCTGCTTTGAGCTGAGTGCCCCTGACCGACGCTCCTTCCAGGTGGGTGTACAGTACAATAACAATACAACTGACTCCTAAACAATGGGATTGAATGACGGTGATGTTTCATAGCATACCAGTCTGACCTAATGATCATACTTTATGATGGTGTCTATCGTCCCCAGTTCACTGCTAGCAGTCCGCGAGAGGCCAGGGAATGGGTGGACCATATCAACTTTGTCCTGAAAGGTATGTCAACATAGTTCGAAAGCGATTTTCAAAGACGCAGTAGTAGAAAATGATATAGTGAGGATTGCGTACGTTTTCTTGTCCTCTGTTAGATTGGTGTTGCCTCGCTGCCTTTTTGCCTGAAAGGGCAGAAAACAAAACCATTTTATATCCATTCCCAAATATATCCAGCCCCAAAACGACCAATCAGACGCCTTCCAAACCTCCTCATCCGCTACGTCACAAGGCATTCATGTCATATGTCGCCCCCCCCCCCCCTGCCCCAATAATTTCCTCCTTACGGGAAATTGATTGGTAGTTGTTCTGGTTATCTTCTAGCGGCATTGATTTCTGCCTGGCCTATGGTGTATCACAGAGGACCTGATACCCTGTGTTGCAGTGCCCAGTCGTCAGCAATCACAGCGCTGCTCCATCTGCGAGAGGCGAGCTGCACCGGCTGCTCTTAAATGGTCTGATTTGCGGGATGTAACAGACACCCCATCATTTGTCTTGTCCTCTTTTACTACTAAACAAGATCCAGATAGACATGGAGTTCGAGGCGAAGATTTTGATCTCTGTTGCTTGCTCTGGATTTTTGCTGGGTGGATTTTTTTCTCCCTTTTTCCCGCCAGCTGTTCATCAAAGGAGCCCACTAATGTCCAATAGAATGACTAGATGTTTCACAGATATCTTTTAAAATATAATCAAATGGGGAAGTCAGTGGATGCCATCTTCAACTCTAGGCCATTTTGGATACTCAATTGGTTATAGCTCATGCTGTGAGTGAGTGAGTGCTCATTATTTTATGCCATGTCTGCGTCCCATGCAGATTTGAGTTCCAGCTTCATCCCCTTTGATGACGATGAGGAAGAGGAAGAGGAGGAGGAGACCTATGATGACATTGAGGGGGTGACCGGGGCGGCCAGCCCTCCCCCTCGTCCCACCCCCGTCCTGCCCCAGCAGGCCAAAGCCTCTCTCAGTAGCCAGGAGGAATGGAGGCCCAAGCAGGGGGGGCAAGAGGGGGAGGAGGAAGAAGAGGAGGATGATATCTACGAGGTGCTCCCAGGTATGAGAACACACACATTCTCATTACCCCTCAGAGATACATCACTATCACTGTAAGTCAAAGACTAATTACGCATTATAAATCATTTTATCTTAATAAGAGTGTCAGAGGTCTGGTTGCTGTTACAGAGGAAATACAGGACTGTTCCACAAGCAGGCGGGTGGCTAAAGGGATCCTGAGAACGACCAAAGGGGGCGAATTCTCAGTGTCATTATCCATCACTCCATTTAAGATACATCAAGATTCTGTTTCCCCTTTGCCGAAATCATTGGTTGGAGAGATATGTGTCTTGCCTTTTCACCATAGAAAGCCATCTGGGACGGGTACAGACCCTGACCACAGATGGTGTATCGAATGTCTTTTTCTTTCACTTTCTCACTCTATCACCTATCAATCTCTCTCTCCCTCTTTGATCGCTCTCAGATGTTCTTAAAAGGCACTGGACGTAGTACATTGATTCCAAACCTTGTTCTTTTCACATATTTATTTTACAGAAAGATATTTTCCTATTATTATAATTATTGTAACAAGTTAACTTTTTAATGGGTAACCATGGCTATTAAGTTGGTGCAGTAGGTGTATTGGTCAGTGGTGTGCGTGTGCGTACACATGTGCATCTTTGTGTGTGTGTCTTTTCCCTGCTGTTACTGGAAGCAGAGGGCAGGTTGCTCTGGAGGGTGTATAGGGTTGCTGGCTGGTGGCTTTACTGTCAGACTGACAGCGTGACGATGGATGTGGGAGACAGAGAGCAGGGATATCACTGTCACCTCTCAGACCACGAGGTGCCACGCCCGTAATCCATGTCACATCTACCTCTATAAGGCTAAGGAGGTTGAGAAATGTCCCCTTTAGATATTTGGTTCATGTGATTCAAAATGAACAGTAGCATATGTTAAAAGTTTAAAACTCTGTTGTTCATTGAAATGTGGTAAAGTGCACATCCCTGCTTGTCTGGGCGATTGATTAGCACTGTTAAAACGTAAGGTGCCCTATTGGCTGCGTGTAGGCAAGGCCGGCCGGCTCAATAGGCAGGATTAGGCGGCCTCCTACGGCGCCAGCATTTTCTGAGCTAAACTGACCAAGACGCACCTCCAACAACAACACATAAAACATCACATATTTCTGCCCAAAAACAATGACAATTTCTTCCAACCAGTGGTATATGGGCTTTTTAGGTGAGCGCTGATGACACCCTGTGATAAGCAGTGCCCATGTTGTCAAAGGCAGGGCCGCAAAATATTTGTATTGTCCATTCCCAGCGCACCTCTCCAGAGTGTTATTGGAGAGACGCATCGCTGTGGCACTCCACCAACGTTCTGTAAAATAAATGATCTAGCATAAATCATGTAGCCGATATAGGATATAGCAGATATAGGATATGGTAGAAAGAGTATGTGGCCTTTTCCGAAGCCTACAGGCTGGAGATAAAATGTATGACAATGTAATGAGACGGACACTTTTTACATCATGCAGGTTTCTCCGATCAAATTGCCAAACCTAAATGGCGCTCAAGCTAATAATAAATGCACTGTCATGTTAACAAACAACATATCCTAACAAGAGGACAGGTCAAAGTAAAATGGACAATATCGAATGGACAATCACTACTGTTGTCCAGGAGTTTCACCCTGTTGTTATGATCAGTGATTTCAAGTTTGTATCCTTACATTTTTGACATGTTGATCATAGCGAAAAATAAAATACTTCTGCATTTCCCGCTGTGTAAACAAATTGCAAATAGGTTCACGATAACTCCTGATAAAGTCGGGTAGCTGATATTCAGTGCTTAAATAGCCAAATTGATTAGTCACAGGAATCAGGACTAATAAAGCCAATGCAATGGCCTGTTTTACAAATGGTGGGCATTCATAAAATTCCATTGCGGGCCGACATTGTAGGCTACACCCTATTAAGCACGAGATGACGTCTTTTGGTCGTCTTTTTTTGGTCCTGTCCGGACGTCTTTTTTTGTGTTTTACAAGTGGTAGGTTTACTACATAGATGGGCATTCATAAAATTCAATTTCAGGCAGCACTGTAGGCTACACCTCCATAAGCACGGACCGTCGCCGACGATGTCTTTTTTTGGTGCAGTCCGGACTGGCCTTGATTTCCACATCAAAGAACATTGGTTTGTGGTCCGGTCCGGACCAAATCTGAACCAATGATAGACGTCTATGTTTGGTTCAGATTTTGTCCGGTCTGGACCAGTCTTGATTTGGCCTAAACATAGACGTCTATAAATTACTTACTTTCAACTTTCATTCAGAACCAAAAATTTGCCTGATTTTTTTAATATCCGGAAAATACATATTTTTTACGTCAGGAAAATACTTGTTTTCAACATCCGGAAAATAAGTATTTTCCACTTTCATTCAGAACCAAAAATGAACCTGATTTCAACGTCTGGAAACACGTATTTTTCAACGTCCGGAAAAGATGCCTTTTCAAAGTCCTGGAAAATATTTATTTTAAACATACGGAAAATACCTTTTCACCTTTCATTCAGAACTTAACTTCTACGTCTGGAAAATACGTATTTTTGATATCTTTTCAACGTAATTTTGCTTACTGTGACTATTCTAGTTTTGCGTGAGGGCGGCATTTTTTGGTCTCGCCTGGGGTGGCAGAACGGCAAGGATATGCCCTGGTGTAAAGTATGTAGTCGTGTCCAGGGCCAAGGGAGGTGGTGGGAAGACAGGTGGGACCCACATCTCCACAATACAGAAAGTGCATTATCTTTTTCAGGAAAGGTCTTGGAATTTCTCACCTCTTTTTGTTTTCATTCCATTTTCCAGACGATGACTTTCCAGAACCCATTGAGGAGATCAGTGAGAAGAGCACAAAACCAGGTCTGAACCCCAAAGAGCATGCATTGACCAGCAAAATATGAAAGTTAAAAAAATGAATGTATAAATGTTGGATACCCTTTCAACAGTCTGTATCAACTTTTCATCTTCCACAAAGTCCTCTTTGTCAGCCTTTGTCAGCTGTTTATGTTAATACAAGATAGATGAGGGTATGAAGGAAATGACATATCAGCAAGCTGCTGTTCTAGAGAGGAGGTGTGTAGGAGTGACTTCTATAGAGTTAAAGATAGGGGTATTACTGACATATTTTAGGTAACAGCATTGTGTGTTTTTCCTTAGTCTGGTCCATGGACTATGCCAACTACTACCAGGGCTTGTGGGACTGTGAGGCAGACGAGCCTGATGAGCTGGCCTTCCAGAGAGGTGACCTCATCTATATCGTCAGTAAGGTCAGCATCAACAACGCCAGTCAAAGTTCCTTCATACATTTTCATCAACATGCTACATATAGTATGTTCTATTCTAATTCTATTCTATTCTGATCTTTTCAAAATAACGCCTCTTTGTAACACTTATTTAACTCCAACCCATCCATTGTCTATTCCCAAGGCCGGGGGGGGGGGGGGCGAATGCCCATCAGATGTTCAGTAATGGGAGTGTGGTTCATTACTGAGTCTGTATCATGTGGGTTAATTGAGAGAGCAGCCATGCGAAACCCCGCTGTGTTCAACACAAATTGCAGGTAAAGCATCCCGCATCTCAGTTTTTTCCCCTCGATCTATTTCCCTGTGTTTTATGGCAATTGTGTAGTAACATGCAGTCTATCTACTTGTTACAGCCACTCTAGTGGAAATCAATGTGTTGTAATTTGGCCACCGCCGCCCACTAAGCTTTTCAGGACCTTGTTCGCAGATTGACGCTATTTTGGAAGGCTTGGATTTGTGTGTCATATATCCTGTTTTTACAGTATGTACAAGTGGTATTTTATAGGAAGAGTTAAGAATCATTTTTAAGTTGAACACAGTGGTCTCCTCGGTATCAGATAAAGGAGCATGTGTCTGTGTGTACTAGTTTATAAGGGAATGTCAAAACAACCCCACTCCATTTTTCATAGAAGCATAATAATGCCACCTGCTCTGAATCTGTTGGAGGCGGATCAAGAAGACGTTACCAGCCTTCAAGTGTTTTAGGATTTCTACAGTATTACCTTTCAGTGTAGGTGTTGGCTTACCTACCTTTCACTGTAACAGACCAACTGTTAGTGGCTGTAGCTGTACCATCTGGTACACGGCTATAATGATACAGATGACTGGTTTTGTCAAGCCCATAGACTACAACAGAGCATTCTAACGGTCCCGTAACGGATTGAAAGTGAGGGCCTCATTGTAATTCATTTAGAGGTGACTCCTTCCTGTCTGTTTCTGAATGGAAGCCTTTGGTTTAGTGTGACACTAGTCCACCCGTGTCCCCACTCACACTCATAACCTTGTACCACATTTTCCTCATGAATTACATGAATTACATGATTAGGACCCTACGTGGCTATGTTTGTTTTAACGAGCCTTAGGGCAATCCCTGTTCCCTCTCTGGTGCGTCAGTAGAGCAGTCGATTTAGTTTAACAGGGGTTTCCTGGGAATCCTGACCTCTACGAATGAAATACAGGCCCTTGGCTGCAACTTAAGCCTAGCTCTAACTGGGGAACACAGACATAAAATGGCCATAATAAAAACTAAGGCCCATAAATTCTCATGAACAGAGGCTTGGGGTGTTGGGGGGGAGGCTGGGTGTATGGGCTCTATGTCAACACTGCCCATAATTACAAAGTAATAAGGACACGCTCTAAGTGCTAAATCAATGGTGCTAACAAACTGTTATTTTTAAGGCCGAGGCTACAGATACTGAGTTTTCCCTCACGTCCCGCCCGCCCCTCCGGAAACCTCTTTCTTAAAGCTTAAGATCCGGATCACATTCTGCGCATGTGTTATTTTATGCACACATTCGTTTTTCTAACTTAGCTGCTGCTCACCCTCCCCCGCCCTTCCCGTTTCGCTCTTTACTCACCCTCTTCTGAACCATGAAGATGTAGCCTATGTCTCTACCTCCTATTTCTGAACAGGTGAATCAAAAACCCTGCGGTGATTAGAACGAACATTCCAAAACATATATATATTATGAAGGCTCCAGCTGAATGTTCTAGGCAGCTGAGAGTGTATTCAGACCGGTAAAAAAGTGTTTTGCATCACCCTGTGCCATAGTTATACCATACAGTGCATTCGGAAAGTATAAAGACCCCTTGAATATTTCCACATGTTGTTACATTACAGCCTTATTTTAAAATAGATTCAATTGTTTTAAAAAAGAAACTGAAATATAACATTTACATAAGTATTCAGACCCTTTAATTCAGTACTTTATTGAAGCATCTTTGGCAGCAATTACAGCCTTGAGTCTTCTTGGGTATGACACTACAAGCTTGGCACATCTGTATTTGGGGAGTTTCTCCCATTTTTCTCTGTAGATCCTGTCAAGCTCTGTCAGGTTGGATGGGGAGCGTCGCTGCACAACTATTCTTAGGTCTCTCTAGAGATGTTCGATCGGGTTCAAGTCCGGGCTCTGGCTGGGCCACTCAAGGACATTCAGAGAGTTGTCTCGAAGCCACTCCTATGTTGTCTTGGCTGTGTGCTTAGGGTCATTGCCTAGTTAAATAAAGGTTAAATAAAAAAAATAAGTATAAAAAATTGTCTTCGCCCCAGTCTGAGGTCTTGAGCGCTCTGGAGCAGGTTTTCATCAAAGATCTCTCTGTATTTTTACTGTTCATCTTTCCCTCGATCCTGACTAGTCTCCCAGTCCCTGCTGCTGAAAAACATCCCCACAGCATGATGCTGCCACCACGCTTCACCGTAGGGATGGTGCCGGGTTTCCTCCAGGTGTGATGCTTGACATTCAGCATTCCAACATTTTCATTTTGTTCTACCTTTTTTTCAATTTACATTTCTTTGTATACAGTTGAAGTCGGAAGTTTACATATTCTTAGGTATGAGTCATTAAAACTCGTTTTTCAACCACTCCACAAATTTCTTGTTAACAAACTATAGTTTTGGCAAGTTGGTTAGGACATCTACTTTGTGCATGACACAAGTAATTTTTCCAACAATTGTTTACAGACAGATTATTTCACTTATAATTCACTGTATCACAATTCCAGTGGGTCAGAAGTTTACATACACTAAATTGAACGTGCCTTTAAACAGCTTGGAAAATTCCAGAAATTATTTCATGTCTTTAGAAGCTTCTGATAGGCTAATTGACATCATTTGAGTCAATTGGAGGTGTACCTGTGGATGTATTTCAAGGCCTACCTTCAAACTCAGTGCCTCTTTGTAGACCTCCACAAGTCTGGTTCATCATTGGGAGCAATTTCCAAACGCCTGTACCACGTTCATCTGTACAAACAATAGTACACAAGTATAAACACCATGGGACCACGCAGCTGTCATACCGCTCAGGAAGGAGACTTGTTCTGAATCCTAGAGATGAACGTACTTTGGTGCGAAAATTGCAAATCAATCCCAGAACAACAGCAAAGGATCTTGCGAAGATTCTGGAGGAAACAGGTACAAAAGTATCTATATCCACAGTAAAACGAGTCCCATATCGACATAACCTGAAAGGCCACTCAGCAAGGAAGAAGCCACTGGTCCAAAACCGCCATGACAAAGCCAGACTACGGTTTGCAACTGCACATGGGGACAAAGATTGTACTTTTTGGAGAAATGTCCTCTGGTCTGATGAAACAAAAATAGAACTGTTTTGCCATAATGACCATCATTATGTTTGGAGGAAAAAGGGGGAGGCATGCAAGCCGAAGAACACCATCCCAACCGTGAAGCACGGGGGTGGCAGCATCATGTTGCGGGGGTGCTTTGCTGCAGGAGGGACTGGTGCACTTCACAAAATAGATGGCATCATGAGAAGGGAAATTATGTGGATATATTGAAGCAACATCTCAAGACATCAGTCAGGAAGTTAAAGCTTGGTCACAAATGGGTCTTCCAAATGGACAATGACCCCAAGCATACTTCAAAGTTGTGGCAAAATGGCTTAAGGACAACAAAATCAAGGTATTGGAGTGGCCTTCAAAAAGCCCTGACCTCAATCCAATAGAACATTTGTGGGAAGAACTGAAAAAGCGTGTGCAAGCAAGGAGGCCTACAAACATGACTCAGTTACACCAGCTCTGTCAGGAGGAATGGGCCAAAATTCACCCAACTTATTGTGGGATGCTTGTGGAAGACTACCAGAAACGTTTGACCCAAGATAAACAATTTAAAGGCAATGTTACCAAATACTAATTGAGTGTATGTAAACTTCTGACCCACTGGGAATGTGATGAAAGAAATGAAAGCTGAAATAAATCATTCTTTCTACTATTATTCTGACATTTCTCATTCTTAAAATAAAGTGGTGATCCTAACTGACCTAAGACAGGGAATTTTTACTAGGATTAAATGTCAGGAATTGTGAAAAACTGTGATTAAATGTAGATGGCTAAGGTGTATGTAAACTTCCAACTTCAACTGTACATCCATAAAAAATATTTTTACTGGCTGAGGAATGCTGCCTGCCTCTCTCTCATCCAGACTCCTGACCCCTGCACGTTCATTACTATGGGATAGTTGGAAATCGATTTGAATACGACGGTTTATACAAATGTAATGGTCTGGGTGAAGCTGGTGCAGAGGAGTCAGGCGCAGGACAGCAGAGATGAGTAATAAAAGTAACTTTACTCAAAAATCACCAAATACATGTAGATATACCAAGCCCACACAAATGGACCGAAATACATAAAACAAACACGCACATTAACCATGGGGAAAACAGAGGGTTAAATAAAGAACATGTAATTGTGGGAATTGAAACCAGGTGTGTAAAACAAAGACAAAACAAATGGAAAATGAAAAGTGGATCGGTGATGGCTAGAAGGCCGGTGACGCCGAACGCCGCCTGAACAAGGAGAGGGACCAACTTCGGCGGAAGTCGTGACAATCAATCTCTGCAGTTGAAAACTAAATGTTAATCTAGAAGAAATGTGAGCTGTCTAGATGCTTTTTAAAGTGGAGATCAAGTTTATAACTTCCTTGCCTGGGCTGATGAGACAGTGGACTGCACAGTCAGATGGAACAGAGTAAATAGGCATTTTAACGTCATAGATTTAGCCAGTGGTAACTTGTGGAATAGACACCGGCTGGAATGTGGTTTATCCAATCAGCATTCAGGATTAGACCTACCCATTGTATAAATGCTGATATCGTGGCAAGTAAATATTTTACAGAAAATACATGATCAAAATGTTGGAACGAACTTTGTTGTCAGTATTGCAAACATAAGCATGACACAAACAGGCAGTCTTAATGATTTCATGAAAAACATGAACTCGCTAGACTGCGTGTTTGTGTTGTGCTTATGTTTGCAATACCGACAACAATGTTTGTACGAACATTTTGATAATGTATTTTACATGTCAAATATGTAAATAGCTGCATGTAGCCTCCTCCCATCCTGTAAAAAGAACATGAAATCGCGCTTATGCTTACTGAGGCATGGAATCCAATAGTTTGAACAATTTTGTGTACAACATGAAGTTTGTAGGCTACACCAGTGACCAGACAAAGGCGATCAAGGAGGGGGGTTTGGCGGCAGTGGAGCACTCAGCACAGCAGCTACGTAGGCAGCAGTGGGCAATCAGCTACAACAACAAAAAAATCATGCACACTGGCAGAAATATCAACCAAAAAATTCTAGGCACGTTGGAATACTGTGATTTGATTGACTGCCTGAGTGTAGACCAGGCTAAGGGCTGGCCACAGGCACGGTGTCGTATGGCTGTGAACTGAGTAGTACATGACGATTATACAAAGAGCCCCCATCAATCATTATTGATCTAGCGAGATATTACTGTAAAGAGGAGCATTTTTACAGTATTTGTGTTTTTTTTTTTTATTGGATAGGTTTTTTACTGTGTTTGTATATAAATGGGGAATTGTGTGTGTGCGTGCGTGCGTGTGCGTGCGTGTGTGTGTATGACATTTTAGAGCATGGCATGTTTTTAGCTGTTATAGATTCTTCTGATAAACATTATCATACTAATATCATACCATTTTACTCTCTACCATTTCTATATTTTTTGGATATACTACTATCCTACGTATGCATACGGAAATGATAACTTTTTCGAGTTCTTATTTTCAGAACTGACAGGTTAGGACTATGTATTGCACATATACAATCTCTAGTGAAAGTCGATACACCCTTTCTTCACATTTTCCCATTATAGCTGTGAATCATTTTGCATAGGATTCTACCAACAACTCTTAGGGCAACATTTATCCACTGTTTTTGCCAAAATTGCTTGAGCTCAGTAAATTTGGTTGGGAGTCATTGATGGACAGCAATATTGAAACCTTGTCTCTGATTTTTAAGCAAATTTAAGTCAAGATTGAGACATTTAACACCTTTTGGTGTGTCTTTGGCATATACAATTGTGTAATTGTTTGCCTCTAACTTTTTATTAGTGTTTACTCTATTTATGTTTGTTTTGATCCTGACAAACTCCCGTGTCCCTGCCAGTGACAAACATACCCGTAAAATAATTCTGCCATCACAATACTTGAAAATACAGAGGGATTCACACTGTTGTATTGGATTTGACCCAAGCCTGTAGTTTTTAATTTAGGCCAAAAATATAATTTCTTTGCAAACAAAATTGATTATGGAGTGGATTTTTTAACACAGGCTTCATTCTTATCGTGGTAGCAGCAACATGTCATGCTTTTCACCGGCAGAGACTGGGGAGTTTGTCGGGATCAAAATAAATATGAACGGAGCAGTCCAGATAAAAAGTTAGAGAAAACCCTGCCTCAGTATTCTGAATACCTAACCCTGGGATAGAGTTTTATTTTTCAGTGGGACAATTACACTGATTTCAATGCCAAAAGACACACCAGAATGGCTTCCCAATGGGCGTTGAGTGTTCCTGAATGGTCCAGTCTCAGTCCTGACTTAAATCTGCTAGAAAATCAGGTATAAGGTTTGAATATTGCTGTCCATCAATGACTCCTTACCAGTTTTTTTGGAAGTCAGACCAGTGGTGCTGACATGGCTCGTTACAGCTCCTTTGAAGCCTTTGGAGATGCAGAGAAGATGAAGGATACCCGGCCCTTACATGATAAGGCCTTTGTTCATCAGACAGTTGTATAAGTTTCTGTCACAAGGAGTTTCCTGGTTCAGTGTTGGTCAAGTCTCTCCAGGGTCCCTCCTCCAAGGAGTTCCTGAAGATGTTTGAGTTCCTCACCTTCCAGATGCCCACCTCCAAAGTGGAGGATGAGGTCCCGGGGATTCTCAAAGACTAGGGATATCCATTTGCACTCTCTAAAAGTGCCATGTTCTCTGTGGGAGCTCCACATACCTGGCCACAGGTGTTAGGGGCTCTGACCTGGCTCACTGATACTTGTAAGATATTTTGCTGAATGAGCAAACAACAGGATAAACTAATCTACGTTTTTTATGATGGCAGCATGGAGATTGAGGATGGTGTTGACTTCAATAAGCTCTTTCTAGACTACACTGCTGAAACTGACCACAGGTTTATGCAAGGAGCAGACACATTTGAAGAGGAGGACAAATAATGCCTTGCTTATTTAAAGAAACTGTACAATGTGGACGAAGCTCTTCTGTTGACCATGGAGAGGTACAGAATCCTGTGTGATAAGGTTGAGCGGCTGGAGAAAGAAAGTCAAACGGACAGATTTAAAGTCTTAACGATTGGAGAAAGTGAAATGTACGTGGACCTGCAGAAGCTTCAGAGCTTTCGCAGTGAACTGACATCATTCAAAGCCAACCGCCTCAGGACTGTCTGAGGAGGTGGAAGTATCGGGTCTGCAGGTGATGACCCTGAAATAGGAGCAATTGAGGGTCCAATGCGTCCTGTCCATCCAGAAGTTCACCCCAGCAAATATCGAGAGGATCAACTGGGAGAAGTGTGGACTGTAGCAGACCATCAACAGCCTGACCAAAAACCTGGAGCAGGCTGAGCAGCGCATGTGGAAAGACGAGATCTCTCTGGCCAAGGAGACAGCTGAAGTGAAGGTAGCTGTGTACCACAAGCTGGCCTGTAAATGTTATCAGGACCACAACAGAATACAAACCATCGACTATGGTCCAATACAGAACACAGATTCAAAATCCACTTAGGAAAATGCTAAATGATGTGGAAGAAGAGTGTATTCGCAGGGTGGACGAGCAGCTTGAACACCCCATGCAGGAGATGGCCGGTGAAAATCAGAAGTTGGCTGCTGAGATTGAGGATGCGGAGAATCACCAAAAGCCGCTGGAGAAGAAGGTGACCTTGGGATATGACGAGGCCGTGGAGAAGATGAAAGCTGCAAAGCAACAGTACGAGATTGTTCTGTAAGAAACCAAAAAGGACAACCTAGTCAGTGTGCTCACCACGACTGTCAACCACCTGTCTGTCCATTGTGGAGAAATTCATGGACGACCAATAGTGGCTCGAGTCTATAGGCAAGCCCTTCAGGAGGACGAGACGGACCTCCTGAAGCTAAAAGGAAATTATGGAGAGCTTCATTGCTAAAGCCAACAAGTGCTGTGCTGAAGAGTGATTTTAACCTTACCCTGTGTTAATATTCATGCGGTGTAAATAAATAATATATCATTTTTTTGTGGGGAAAATCGATTTTTAAATGTCATTGTAAAGGTCAGCAAAATGTGAAGACTTTAAAGGGTGTGTAGACTTTCACTAGGCACTGCATATTATGAATTTCCTGATTAAAATGTCTGAAATTAGTAAATGCTATCTTTTTTTTTGCTCCCAAAATGTCTAAAATGAGTAAATGCTATCTTTGCTCTCCTAACATCTGTATTACTTATATTCACTCCTAAGCATGGTTCTCACTAATCCGTCGGGTTGTCCTGCATTCCAGGACTGTAATTTATGTAGCCGGAATCAAAAGACATGGCTCCACAGGTTAGCAGCCACATTCTGATATTCCCAGAGGCACTCATCTGGAATGGTGGAATGGAGTGGGAGAGATTTACGATGTCAACCCATCTAGTCTTCTTTAAACTCTTGCTAACATGTCCATCTCTTAGATTGAGAGAGAGAGAGAGAGAACCAGAAAGAGAGAGAGCGAGAACCAGAGACAGAGAACCAGTCCAGAAGTTGGTTGTGACACAACTCCAGACAGTGCTGTTCCATGCATGTCTCCAGAACATTGACACTAGTGACACCTAGTGGCTGACCTCTGTGCGTTTCTGTCTCAGCCAATAACTGAGTAATTAATACTGAGAGTGTTTAATGGTTGACAGCACACACACTCTGAGACTGATTTACACTAGTAGGCTATATCTCCCTCTTAAATTAACATGAAGTTTACCCTAAGTAAATAACTATGAGTAATGTTTAAGTTTGCAGTGAGGAGAAAAAACAAACAATTTAGAATTGATTAATTTAATTAAAAGCCTTTATTCATAAATGCAATCAAAACAGAAATAACTTTGATTATAAACATAGGCACACTCTTTCTCTCTCTCTCTCACACACACACACACAACACCGCTTAATGCTTCAGGCATTCTAAATGAGTGTCACTAAAGGAAAAAAGAACTGGCTCTATGGATACAAGGAACATATTCAACTTGTTGAAGAATGTTATGAAAACATTGTAACCATCTGTACTGTTCAGAGAACTTTCAACATGCACCTTTTTTCCCCTAAGAGTGTATCTAGAACCTAAAAGGGTTCTTCGGCTGTCCCCGTAGGAGAACCCTTTGAAGAACCCTTTTTGGTTCCATGTAGAACCCTTTTGAGTTCCATGTAGAACGCTTTCCAGAGAGAGTTCGACATAGAACCCAAAAGAGTTCTACCTAGAACCAAAAAGGGTTCTCCTTTGGGGACAGCTGAAGAACCCTTTTGGAATGCTTTTTTTCTATGAGTGTAGGCCTACCCTTCCTCCCTCCCACACCCTCTCTCTCTTACTTACTCCCGATCTCACACACACACACAATCATACACACCCCACGCTTGCATATGCAGCCTACCTTGGAAACATCTCTTTGAGTAGCCTATTCCTTTTCAGTTTTTCCTGTGCCATCCAAATATGTACGTAGCCTAGTCAGTGGTCAAGTTATCCGGTTGCTACCAACCGTTTGTTATCAAACCAAAAAACAGCGACCTGCGAGTAGTTTAAAATGGCTCACGAATCCGGAGCAGAAATAAAATAACATATTGGGCCCACTGTAACTCCGGTAATATTGGGCATAACTTTTACATCGGCAATGTAGCTAAAGGTGCAAGCATTTACTGTGTTATGTTCTGCACATAAGAGGTGCGCTTAAAAGGTTCCACGCGTTGAAGAAATGGAGACGTGATTAACGGCGTCAAGAGAAATGATGCTGATAAATGTCACATTCTATATTTTTACATCAAACTGATGTCAATTGATACATTTCTATGTCGGAAGGTAGAACCAAATTATATAAAGATGTGGCTGTAATAACTACATCATTATCCTCCATCAGTCAGCGTGCTTAAATAGGACAAAGTGGAAACTATATATGCTACCATTTGGAATTATAGTGTAATGTGCAATGCGCTGCTGAAATAATTTGGTTGTAATATAACAATATATTCCACTCATTATCTGGATTTCATTGATACACTGTACGCTGATAATTTTAGCTGGGGAAACTGTAGCAGTTGCAGTAATGATGTAAGTCACATAGAAAAGTTGATCTTGTGCAATACATCCCATAATATCTGATCATTTCTTCTACACACAGTGCATTCGAAAAGTATTTTCCACATTTTGTTGCGTTAGTCCTACTCTAAAATTCATTAAATCATTTTTTTCCCCCCTCATCAATCTACACACAATACCCCATAATGACAAAAGCAAAAACAGGTTTAAATTTTTTGGGCTAATTTATAATCAAATGAAATACTGAAATATGACATTGACATAAGTATGCAGACCCTTTACTCAGTACTTTGTTGAAGCACCTTTGCCAGCGATTACAGCCCAAGTTGTTTCGGGTATGACGCTACATGCTTGGCACACCTGTACTTGGGGAGTTTCTCCCATTCTTCTCTGCAGATCCACACAAGCTCTGTCAGGTTGGAAGTGTCGCTGCACAGCTATTTTCAGGTCTCTCCAGAGATGTTCCATCGGGTTCTAGTCCGGGCTCTGGCTGGGCCACTCAAGGACATTCAGAGGCTTGTCCCGAAGCCACTCCTGCATTGCCTTGGCTGTGTGCTTTGGTTCGTTGTCCTGTTGGAAGATGAACCGTCACCCCATTCTGATGTCCTGAGCCCTCTGGATCAGGTTTTCATCAAGGATCTCTCTGTACTTTGCTCTGTTCATCTTTCCGTCAATCCTGACTAGTCTGCGAGTCCCTGCCGCTGACAAACATCCCCACAGCATGATGCAGCCACCACCATGCTTCATGGTAGGGATGGTGCCAGGTCTCATCAGACGTGACGCTTGACATTCAGGCCAAAGAGTTCAATCTTGGTTTCATCAAACCAGAGAATCTTGTTTCTCATGGTCTGAGAGTCCTTTAGGTGCCTTTTGGCAAACTCCAAGTGGGCTGTCATGTGCCTTTTACTGAGGAGTGGCTTCCATCTGGCCACTCTAGCATAAAGGCCTGATTGGTGCAGTGCTGCAGAGATGGTTGTCCTTTTGGAAGGTTCTCCCATCTCTACAGAGGAACTCTGGAGCTCTGTCAGAGTGACCATCGGGTTCTTGGTCACCTCCCTGACCAAGGCCCTTCTTCCCTGATTGCAGTTTGGCCGGGTGGCCAGCCAGCTCTAGAAAGAGTCTTGGTGGTTCCAAACTTCTTCCATTTAAGAATGATGGAGGCCACTGTGTTCTTTGGGGACCTTCAATGCTGCAGAAATGTTTTGGGACCCTTCCCCAGATCTGTGCCTCGACACAATCCTGTCTCGGAGCTCTACAGACAATTCCTTCCACCTCATAGCTTGGTTTTTGCTCTGACATGAACTGTCAACTGTGGGACCTTATATAGACAGGTGTGTGCCTTGACAAATCATGTCCAATCAATTGAATTTACCACAGGTGGACTCCAATCAAGTTGTAGAAACATTTCAAGGATGATCAATGGAAACAGGATCCATAGGATCCTAAGCTCAATTTCAAGTCTCATAGCAAAGTGTCTGAATACTTATGTAAATAAGGTGTTTCTGTTTTTTAGGGGTCTGAATACTTTCCGAATGCACTGTATGTACGTTATAAGGATACTGAAACTGTAAGACTGACATCTTGCTCTAAACCTTACATTGGAACAATTTTTGTATCTTTTTTTATATGATTTGCAGTAAACTTGGAAACATTTTACATACTGGTACATAGGTAAATACTGTATGGAACATTTTATTTAATCTTTATTATTCCTTCTATTCAGCACTTCAAAAAGATCCGTTTTTAAAATTGCATCATGTCTTTTTTGCTATTGGATTACATTTTAGTTAAAACTAAACTGTGAGTTTATTATTATCGGATGTATTGGTGACTAAACTAAATGTTCTCATGGGTGAAAGATGCGTGGAACTCCAATGAATGCTCAATCAAAGGTTCTGAACATAAAAGACAAGGGGCATTACAAGTGTTTGCAGTTGTAATGCCAATGTGATTGAAAAAAAGATGTTGTTTGTATTTAATTGTATTTTCTTAGTATAAATAATATGTTAGTATCTTATTTCCACATAGGGTCATATTCTCATGTCCTCAACTGCCTTAAGTCCATAACAACCCCAGTTGGCCCATTGCCATAGGTCACACCATGTGAATGTGCCCAAAGAAAAGGGAAAGGGAGGAAAAACAATCAGATGGAGATCCCTTTATCTCTTTGTGTGAACCCTTTATCCCCCCCCCCCCTTTATCGCTCCCTTTCTTTGTCACACACCCCTTTTAAAGCTGCTTTTGTGGCTATAGACACCAATACCCTATAGACAGGGCAAGACATCCTATTTACCACCCAAAGTGGTAGGGGGTGAGTCTGGGATTTGGGGTCATCTAGGAGGCGGTGGTCATCTCCCGGTCAACTTACAGTAAGGTTATTTTTCAGGCCCATCCAATAGCCTAGAACTGTGCCTGGGCAACCCCTAAAAATCTGCCTAATTATTATAAATGAGGGGCAGCGTAAACCGCTATCATTACAGACACTCAGCGGCATACACAAATCCACTTTAAATTGCTATTAAGTTAAAGAACCATCCATAATCCCAAGGCGGCTTTCGAAGAGAAGCAGATTGTTTGTTCCTTCATAATTTAGACCGCTCTCATGCTCAGTCATCTCTCGACTTTGAATCTATCTCGTTGATTCAATTAAAAGATTGCCTGTTTATTAAACAGATCTAAACAATTTAAAGAAATCACCAAGCCTACAACCAATGTGTCCAAATCTCTAAATAGGCATTGCTAGGACTCCCTTTAAATATTAATATCAGGCAAAATAAGTAGACATTTATTTTGCAATGGTCGGATACGTGTCCATGTGCAAAAATATTTATAGAACAGCTAAGGCAGTCCAGTCCACCTGTGCGAGCAAAATTCTTTGACTAGAATTGTGGTCAAATAGACCAGGAGCTGCGGCTTGTAAGAGGTGTCCATGTTTCATTGTTAGGATGACTAGTGGAGAGAGACGCAGCGCTGCAGTGTGCGTCTGATGACTCTCCTTGTGGATGAGAGCGAAACAGAGAGGGGGAGAGGTAGCTAGAGAGAAACAGGGGGAGATGAAGGGAGGGCAGGGAGAGATTGTAACACCCAGACGGCGGGTTCAGCGGCAGGGCAATGAGAGACTTCCTGCGCTCCATCACGCCCAAGGTCTGCCTTATGGGTCAGTCTTATTAACACTCCTCCTGCGTACGTGTGTGTGTATGTAGGTGTGTGTTTTGTGTTCGTATGTGTGTGTATGTAGGTGTGTGTGTTTGTGTTCGTACGTGTGTGTGTGTGTGTGCATCTGTGTATGTGAATGTATGTGTTTTACGTGTGTATGTATTGCTTATACATCAAGAGAAATAGTGAGAGAAAAAATACAAAGAATGACAATGGAACGTGAGCAGAACCTGATGTTCTACAAAAAGGAGTGAATGTATAGCTCAAGGAGGAGAGTGGGAATCGGGTAGAGCAGCTGTCACGGTGACCTGGCATGGCATACAAAGTGCTCCTTCTCCTGCATCCTGCTTCTGTCATTCACCCTATGAGAGACAGTCAAGCCAACCTCCTCCCTCTTCAGGCATCGTTAGCTGTCAATCTGTCCTCCTGCCCAAAGTGAGCGATGGGCCCATCCAAATGTCACCATTAGCCAGCCCCCTGAGTGGTAAATAAACGATGCTACTGGTGTACTGCAGGTGTTGTCATGGCAACTCGCTCAATCCCCCTCTCTCCCCGTGCCAGCCCCGCCCACGTTCATTTGCACCCACTCAATGGAGGAGTCATGGGGAGGTCAACGAGTCAACGCACCGCCACAACATGGCGCTGTTCCCTCCTCATTCCACCTCCTCCCACCATACACGGTTATGAACCCAGGCCACACAAAACATTCCAGAGCGCCACTAAGGGCCACTTGATCCTTTTTTTTATTGAAGGAGAATGTCTTGGTATGGAAATGGCATGGCATCCTTGGCACCCACAGAAAGATGTTATCCATTGTATTTTCTCCTGAAACTTAAAGTCCTACTCCAGTCTCCTTTTCACCTCATTTAACACCTGATTTAGTTAACAAAAGTCACATCTCAATAGGTGGTCCACTGGTATCCCCATCACATGAAACAAGTGTTTGGGGGGGGGGGGGCTCCCTCTTTTGTTCCTCAAGCACGGGGGGGAGGACGATGATGTCACAAAGTGACCATCAGACCAACCATCAGTGTGTCGAAAAAACACTATTTTGCTCAAAATATAGATTTTTTTTTTTACCCTTTAGTGAGTGTACTTTATTGTATTTATATCACTTTTCAACAGGAAAAGTCCCCCAAAAAATCACTGGAAGATCATCATATACAAAAGTCTGATATGCATTTAACACCAAATGAAAGGAGAACAATCAGGAGGTAGGAGAGATTGTAGTTAGGGCATTGTCATTGGAATACATTTACTCCCTATGCTTCTCTACGAGACCTCCCCTTCCAGCAGGTGTACTCTGTATGAACCCGTAGTAAGCAGCGAGGAAGATGGAGTTGGCATGCTCAACAGACCTTTGCTGCCATTGGCACACTGTGGCGAAGTAGCAAGCGTATTCAAATGGTGGCGTTAATAATCAAAAAGAGCTTTCTCAGGGAGGACGTGAGACTGGCTGCACAGATGGGCTTGGGGAGATAAATACAACTTTCTGTCACTGTGGTTGGAGGAATGGAGCTGCAACAGCCCCGGGGGAGAGAAACTGTTTCCGTTCCTACTCTCTGATTTCCCCAGTCCGTCTGTTTCTCTCCTTTTTTGGATTACTATTCAAGCTAGCTTTCCACAACAAAACATTTTCGCTGTATGTTTTTGGTTTTTAAGATGGAAACATGGGTTTTTATTACTTCAGATATTAGGGCCATGTGTTGGAAATCACAGGGACTAGAAAATGTACCTTTCCTGAGGAAAATGTGTGTGCTTGCTTCACTTGTCTTAAAGTCAGCAAGCACATCAATTTGCCATTCTGAGTGGAGTATTCCACCTTCAATCACTCTGTAATTGCATTGAAACAGTCAGTTCTCAGTGCTCTGTGTAGGCGAGCAGACAGAATGATAATGTTTTCTCTGTTCTGCACATCCAGATGGATGAGCTGCTTATCATGACCTGCTCTAAGAACACTTCAGGCCTGGGCCATCACTCTGATCTGTGAGCTCTAACCCGGCCGATACGTCATCTCTGTCCAGACACAACTTATACGTTATCTCTGTCCAGTCACCAGTCATTAGGAGTAGGTCTGTTTTTCATTCCTCTGGCTCTATAGTGAGGTGTCACAACTCTCTGTATGATAGGATGGGCTGCTGACTGAGGATGTGGGATCTATCACACCAGTGGCCAGAGAGACAGCCAGGAGAGGGAGAAATGGTTCTACAAACATGCATTCTACACGCAAACCTCATACGAATGGTTTGATCGATAGATAGAAGATAGCCTTTGGCTTTCAGATGTTGTACCCAGAGTGCGAATTACACCGTGACATTCGGGGGTTCTCGCGCCATTTAATGAATGGAAAGAGACATCTGTTGCAAAACACCAAAAGTGTAATGACATTTAGCGATTGTCATTGGGTCTACGCTCTTGTAGTCTGAATTAATTGATGACAAAATGACATTTTTTGTGGTAAGAAAAGTTGGGACACCTGAAAAGAGGCTGAAATATGGGACTGTAACGGGATGACAAGTGCAGCCACATGGGATGATTTATTTTTTTACCATGTGGCAGTGTTCGTTTAATTTGGAATAAGCTTTTATTTGAATATTTACCACTGTAGCAGTACAAATTGCATTTTAAACAAATAGGAGAATTGTTACATTAGCATTATTTAGAGCCCTCCCCCCAAAGTTAGACTTTTTTTGCATCATGACTCATTCAGGGGGTCTCAGACCCTCCTGGGCCCCTGGTAATTCTCAATCTGCATGTACCCCATAAATGACAAAACAAGGCATCAAGAGCCATTTTGAGGCAATGCTAAATTCTGTTATAAACCTATGATGACACAGTCTACTGAGCATAGTTGTGCTTGTTCCTCCTCACCATACTTGTGTCTCTCTGTGTTCCAGGAGTATAACATCCATGGCTGGTGGGTCGGAGAGCTAAATGGTACCATCGGTATCGTCCCTAAAGACTTCCTCCACCCTGCCTACATCCTCTGAGCTCCAAGAACATTTTGTACATTTTAGTCATTTAGCAGACGCTCTTATCCAGAGCGACTTACAGTAGTGAATGCATACATATTTTTTTTCTTTTTTCGTACTGGTCCCCCGTGGGAATCGAACCCACAACCCTGGCATTGCAAACACCATGCTCTACCAACTGAGCCACACGGGACCAAGAAGTACTGGATCACTCTCTTATCGTTAAAGATGATAAAATAATTGAATGGAGTAATGTAGCATAACAGGTCTCCTGACACCCATTGAGCAAGCCATTGAGAGAGCAGGAGAGGTGTATATTCACAGCGCTTGACCGGCCATTTAAGACATCTGGTGGCTGAAAGTAGAACTGCGTGGGAAATTGAATCGGCGTTATAGACGGGTTGGTTGTAAAACCGACGCGTGCGCAACTATGGGGCAAAACAGACGAGGCTGGCTTAGATTGTTGACGGCATGTAAACTATATTTAGTCTCTAAATGTTTACTGAACATGTAAATATATTTGCACAATGAGCACTTGTTGTTTCTCAAATACATAGTTACAGTTGTTGGTTAGCTAGCTAATTCGTTTTTAGCCATATTAGCGTAGACGTGTCATGAGTCAAAACAAGACATGGAATCAATAACAAGATGCAATGAGCTGAAACGAGCCACCTACAATTCCCCACATGGCAGCTTCTTCTCAATGTTGCTAACTATCTGACCATCCAGAATCATTACACCACATGGCCTTCTGCCTCATCGTCTTTTAGTGACGTTGTCAGCTAACCCGTCTTATAGATACTGATATGCTCAGTAATGCATAATTATAGCGTCATTGACATCATCATTGAATTGGGAAAAATGATTCCAACTATACGCCATAGAAAACATATATCATGCACTATTCTACAGGAACTGTATGTTACACGTTCCGCTCTGATGATAGTTTATCTTTGTATTACGCCTTACTTATACAGTTGAGTGATGTGACTGACTGCGTTCCCAAACACTGAACACTTCGAGATTGATGACAAACTGAGATATTTTATTATTTCGTAATATAATGTAATGCAATGCTGTTAGTGTAAGGTTTTTGTGTTATGTTTTTGTAAAGATTGACTTAATTCCCATGCATAAATGACATTACCTTGGTCCTTCTGAGGCCTTTGATCTACACATTGAATTACGGATCATGTCAAAAGGTTTCCTCTATCCAATTGTTTCCAGTGCGCAGTATTTGTACCCATGTGTGTGAATGGAAATGGACAGATATTAATGAAACATTATGCCCCTGTGACTAAAATAGGAAATCCTCACCTCTGAGTGAACTGGGGGCTATTCGACATTAGAAAGCATACTAACTTGTGCCTTCAACAGCCTTGTTTCTGAAGGAAGGCTTCAGTGTGTGCTATCTTGATGCAGACATTAAGATATATATAGGCAACAAGGGTTCAGGCTTTGAAATTGGAATACCTGATAATTAACAATATCAAGAAAAATATTATATTTTCATTTTGAGCTTGTACAAATATATTTTCTTAGCCTAACGGTTGTGTTTTTCTTATGCTTTGGACCTACTGGCCTTTTATGTCCGAGTGAATTGGGTGCTTTTGTATTCATTTGTGGATGTCCATCATCCATTTCATATATGTTACAAATTGCAATTCGTACAATATGTTGCGAATTGCAATTTGAAACAATATGTTACACATTTGCAAAACTTATATGTTACGAATTCCAATTTGTTGTGGCTACCTACCCATACGGAAAACTAATATATGGCAATATATGTATATTAAGGATATGTTTTATATGGGCATATATACACTGAGTATACCAAAAATTAGGAACACCTACTACCATACCCCGTTCAAAGGCACTTACATTGTTTTGTCTGGCCCATTCACCCTCTGAATGGCACACACACAATCCAAGTCTCAATTGTCTCGAGGCTTAAAAATCCTTCTTTAACCTGTCCTCTTCCCCTTCATCTACACAAATTAAAGTGGATTTAACAAGTGACATCAATAATGGATCATAGCTTTCACCTGGATTCACCTGGTCAGTCTATGTCATGGAAAGAGCAGGTGTCCTTAATGTTTTGTACACTCAGTGTATATGCCCATATACAGTATGCTTGTATATGTATCCACACATAAGTACGTATGTCACATACTGTATATGTTGAAATATACAAGAATTGGCCGTTTTCATTTATGTGACATACATTTCTTACTTTTATACACATACAGTATATATGCATATATTTATAATACTTAAATGCTCATACTGTATATGTATGAAACATAGTATTTAAATGTTTATTACATATATGCCCTTTGTATGTCACAATGCTTGAGTGATAATGCCCGAGAAGCCGGTGTTTGGAGGATACATTGGCATGGGTGTTGTTAGGCCCGAGACGAGGGCCGGCAAACCGTGCCAATATATCCTCCAAACACCGGCTTCAAGGGCATTTTCACTTTTATACAACAGGTTAACAACATGTTCAAATAATGATTGACATATTTTCATTGAAAAATTTATTTTGATGAATGTATTCATACTATTTCATCTTTCCACAAGATATTGTCCCGAAACAAATCTAGGGTTGCTACCCAAGCCTGGTCGTTCGTGCTATCGGTTTGGTTGCTAGAGATGTTTAGTCTTTTTGTTCTGTATCTATGGACAGCACAAGTCGTGCGTTCTAAATGCTCCATTGTCATGCTCGCTGGCAACGTTCTTATCCCTTGCTCGCTAGCTAGCCAACTATGGCTAACTTAGTCACGTTAAAAGGTGTAGCCAGAATAACAGCAAAGTAGTCACATTTGCATGTGCTTAGTCAGTCAGATGGTTCCTTACCCTGAAAGCAGTCCATGGGCCAGGAGAAACTGTAATCCATGATTCAGAGTTGTCTCAATGGCGCTGCCCATGCACTCACAGACGCCATAATAAGAGAGAAACAGTACATCTCTACGATCTCTAACCGGACAGAGAATGAGGACGTGGCTAGAATCTTGTTTCTTATGATTATCAGTCAAATTAGCTCATTTATAAAATATCGATTACTATGTATAGCTATGTAAGACTATAAATGACCAACCACACAGCTTTGGAGTAGTTAGAAGGTGTATTACCCTGAGAGGAGCTGGCTACTGTGGGAGACTTCCAGTAATTGCGCTAAACTAACGATATGCTAACTTCAATAATATCCAAACTGCAAGCAAAGACCTAAAAATGGGTTTCCGTGAGTTCGTCGGACTCTGGGTAAGTAAAAAACGACCTAAATCTCGAAATCTCGCAGTGTCCTTTTAAGCCATGTCAGTGTCTGGAATAATATTCACCATTATTTCTGCTATGAGTCATTTATGAGTTATATTATTTTTTATAACAATATCATGACAATACCCGCACACTGTCAAATGCTCATTTGCAATCAATGAACAAAAACCTTCTCACCAATTACTGTCACTTTTTCAGGATCCTTTTTTCTCCCCTTCTTCTCCCCTTTTAGCTTAACCATTGTTCAAATGAAATAACTTCAATGTGTCAAATGATTATCCAAAGTCATAATGACACAGCCAGATATTTAAATTTGAGTTAGGTCTGAAGATGACTCTGACTTAGCTGTACAATGCTACAAACAATACATACATATAGCCAGGGGTGCAACTTCCACTGCGGACAGTGACATGTCCCCCCATTCTAAAAATTGCATTTTTGTCACCCCCAGTTTTATCATTGGAATGTGATACAAAACGAGGCATCGGTGTGCTTTAGGACCATGGGGATGCCTCCGAGTGGTCGAGTAGGCTGTTTGGAGTGTTTATCCGACTGGAAAAAATTATCTATAAAATAAATGTCCCCACTTCTAAAACCAAAGTTGCGCTCCTGCATATGGCGATTGTCCTATAGAATCTGAAACGGCGTTGGTTTGAGTGAACAGCAAGTAGCCTCTTTTCATAGGCGATGTATCTCCGATACAACACCTGTTATCCTTATATGTGCATTCTGTGTTGGAGACCACCCAAAAATGATCCAATGTGATTAGATCTTCTTTGAACTAAATTCTCTTGCGCCTGAGAAAGCTACTCCCTAGCCCCCATGGCCGAGCCCCACCTAGCCTTGATCTTGACAAAACGGAGCTGCTCTTCCTCCCGGGGAAGGCCTGCCTGCTCCAAGACCTCTCCTTCATGGTTGACAACTCCGCACTACAGATGTTCTTTGGGGCAGTAAAGTTTGAGCCGGGGTGAATTTTGATCTGAAACATAAATAATCCACTCAGATGCTGTAAAAGACTAGAAAGTACAATAACTAAGTACAGTAACATACATCCTCTGTATTTAAAATAGTCATACTAGCTGATACAGTGACTTGTATTTAAAAATATACCTTCTCAGTATTTATCTTAACCTAAGATGAAAAAAAGTTCAATAAAAAGGAATACACTTTAGGAAGCAATACTGAGTCAGCTAACTGTAGCCGTTAACCTAATAGCAACCCAAACTCTAAAATGACGTTGGAGGTGGCTTATGGTAGAGAAATTAATATTCAGTTCTCTGACAGGCTAGCGTTAGCACAGTAAGCTTAGCGTATACAGTGTTTCTCTAAAAATACAACTCTGTAACATAACACATGGGTGGGGAGATGTCAGTGCCTAGACCATATAAACAAAGAAGAATATTACCTCAGAGGAGCTATACATCAATACATTCAAACCAACATATTATCTGGCACCATGTTTTATCTTATTCTATGAGCTAATCTTACCTAGCCACAACCCTAATCTCTATGTCAAGATCGCTAACAGTTTCACTCAATCAATTTACACATTTACATTCTACAATTTCAACATAAAAGGTAAGTATCACTCAGATAACCATTTAGACTATCATTTTCTATAGATAATGTGCTTGTTTACACCACATACCTGTTTAAGAGAACAAAGAAAAAAGAGACAGGAGGAGAAACGGTTAGAGTTGTCACAGCCTCTGAGTGCTGTTGAGGGGAGAGGGCAAACCTCTGTGCTCCAGCGCCCCCTGCAGGTGGCAACAGACAAACAATTCTCAATGGAAATCCTTGGACTCAGCCCAAAATAATAGTGGGTCACAACCTATAGTCATTGATAACAACAATATCTAAACCACGTTTTATAAATATACTGAACAAAAATATAAACGCAACATGCAACAATTTCAACGATTTTACTGAGTTTACAGTTCATATAAGGAAATCAGTCATTAAATTCATTAGGCCCTAATTTATGGATTTCATGACTGGGCCTATGCCCAACCACTGGGGAGCCAGGCCCAGCCAATCAGAATTAGTTTTTCCCCACAAAAGGGCTTTATTACAGACAGAAATACTCCTCAGTTTCATCAGTGGCTGGTCTCAGACTATCCCGCAGGGGAAGAAGCCGGGTGTGGATGTCCTAGGATGGCATGGTTATACGTGGTCTGCGGTCGTTGGACGTACTGCCAAATTCTCTAAAATTACGTTGGAGGTGGCTTATGGTAGAGAAATTAATATTCAGTTCTCTGACAACAGCTCTAGTGGACATTCTTGCAGTCAGCATGCCAATTGCCCACTCCCTCAAAACTTGAGACATATGTGGCATTGTGCTATATGACAAAACTGCACATTCTAGAGTGGTCTTAATTGTCCCGAGCACAAGGTGCACCTGTGTAATGATCATGCTGTTTAATCATCTTCTTGATATGCCACACCTGTAAGGTGGAAGGATGATCTTGGCAAATGAGAAATGTTCACTGACAGGGATGTAAACAAATTTGTCCACACAATTTAAGAGAAATAAGCTTTTTGTGCATATGGAACATTTCTGGGATCTTTTTTTTCAGCTCATGAAACCAACACTACATGTGTTTATATTTTTGTTCAGTATACAATGTGATTCTGTACCCTTATGAGCAGCCACAACTATAGTGTTCGAAAATAAACATTCACACTTAGGTTTCTGTGCCTTTTCAAAACTAGTACATCATCAATTATAAACCTACAATAGCCTACACCATCTCAATTTTAATCTCAAAGTGGGGTTGGCAAGTATCATTTACAATAGATACAAACAAAGTAGTCATAAGGTTGCCTAACAGTAAATGCAAATAGAAAATAATGAATCCTTGCGTGTGAGATTTATGTATTGTGTTTAAATTCCATGTAAAAAAAAGATTCTGGAATACATTTCAAAGCAATAAATGCGTTGAACAAAAAATACGAATGCTCTAAGTACATCTAGCATGATGAAAATACATATTCTTATTATTTTTTAATTAGGGTTAGGACCGAGTGTCTGCAGATTTTTGCTCCACCCTTGTACTTGATTGATGAATTAAGGTCACTAATTAGTAAGGAACTCCCCTCACGTGGTTGTCTAGGTCTTAGATAAAAACAAAAACCTGCACACTCGGCCCTCTGTGGAATAAATTTGACATCCCTGGGTAAGGGGAAAGGGTTAGCGAACATGCTAAGTAGTTGCAAAGTAGCAAGTAGTTGAAAAGTTGCTAATTAGCTAAAATGCTGAAGTTGTCCGTGATCAGATTCCAAAACAGTTTGCATTATACGACCAACCACCCTCCTCATCATTTTTTCCCTTAAGTAACCTGTCTTATCAAACTATACCAAACATAACATACATACGAGTATCTTGGATTTTACGTTTACTATGTTACGTCTAGTCTATGAGACCAGGCTGCCTACATGGAGCTCACTGGTATTGAGGTCGCTGTCCTTTCAGCATCATGAGCCTGTCATACACATCTTTTGACGTGTCACTGTTGTCTTTTTTGGTGATTGTGTGATATTCCACATTCAAGTGCTATTTGAAACTAGTAACCTCTGAAATTTCCGACTTGCAAACTGGTTGTAGTTATACACGTGCCGCGTTCAACGAATCAGGAAGTCTGAAATGCACAAGTTTCTTATTTCTGTGTGAGTGGCAGTCCGAAGTTTGGCTCAGTCTCAGGCCTGTTTGATTCTGTTCAGCACATTAAGTGATGCTATGTTTCTGTTCTTTTTCTTGATTTGAGTTTGGTACAACATCTTGGAATATTTTTCCCCCCACTGAAGGCCTAGGTTCAATATCAACGGTTCGCCACTGCGCAAACATGTCTCTAACAGATATAAAGACTGCTCTTACTATCCTCCCCCGGCTACCCTTACTAATAGTGGGCGTGCAACTTTCAAAAGAATCTCCCCACTCTTCCCTACCAGCAAATCAAGATTTTGACGAGCACGACAAAGTTTGAGCATATTTTTAAACGAACGTAAAGAACAGTAATGTTACGAGTAAAGTAGGATGCCCAGGTTTCAATAGTTGACATGTTTCATGAAATAAGTGTATATACACAGTGCATTCCGAAAGTATTGAGACCCCTTCCCTTTTCCCACATTTTTACGTTACAGCCTTATTCTAAAATGTGTTAAATACATTTTATCCTCATCAATCTACACTCACAATACCCCATAATGACAAAGCGAAAACAGGTTTTTAGAAACGTTTGTTAATTTAAAAATAAAAAACATACCTTATTTACATAAGTATTCAGACCCTTTGCTATGAGACTCGAAAATGAGCCCAGGTGCATACTGTTTCCATTGATTATCCTTGAGATGTTTCTACAACTTGGGAGTCCACCTGTAGTAAATTGGTTGGATATGATTTGGAAAGGCACACAAGTGTCTCTATAAGGTCCCACAGTTGACAGTGAATGTCAGCACAAAAACTAAGCCTTGATGTCGAAGGAATTGTTCGTAGAGCTCCGAGACAGGATTGTGTCGAGGCACAGATTGAGAAGGGTACAAAGACATTTCTGCAGTATTGAAGATCCCCAAGAACACAGTGGCCTCCATCATTCTTAAATGGAACAAGTTTGGAGCCACCAAGACTCTTCCTAGAGATGGCCGCCCGGCCAAACTGAGCAATCGGGGGAGAAGGGCCTTGGTCAGGGAGGTGACCAAGAACCCTATGGTCACTATGACAGAGCTCCAGAGTTCCCCTGTGGAGACCCTTCCAGAAGGACAACCATCTCTGCAGCACGCCACCATTTAGGCCTGTATGGTAGAGTGGCCAGACAGAAGCCACTTCTCAGTAAAAAAAAGATACATGACAGCCCACTTGGAGTTTGCCAAAAGGCAACCAGAGGTGTCTCAGACCATGAGAAACAAGATTCTCTGGTCTGATGAAACCAAGATTGAACTCTTTGGCCTGAATGCCAAGCGTCACGTCTGGAGGAAACCTGGCACCATCCCTACGGTGAAGCATGGTGGTGGCAGCATCATGCTGTGGGGATGTTTTTCAGCGGCAGGCACTGGGAGACTAGTCAGGATCGAGGGAAAGATGAACAGAGCAAAGTACAGAGAGATCCTTGATGAAAACCTGCTCAGGACCTCAGACTAGGATGAAGGTTCACCTTCCAACAGGAAGCACAAAGCCAAGACAATGCAGGAGTGGCTTTGGGACAAGTCTCTGAATGTCCTTGAGTGGCCCAACCAGAGCCCGAACTTGAACCTGATCGATCATCTCTGGAAAGACCTGAAAAATAGCTGTGCAGCGACGCTCCCCATCCAACCTGACAGAGCTTGAGAAGATCTGCAGAGAAGAGAAACTCCCCAAATACAGGTGTGCAAAGCTTGTAGCAGCATACAAGAAGACTCAAGGCTGTAATCACTGCCAAAAGGTGCTTCAACAATGTACTGAATAAAGGGTCTGAATACTTATGTAAATGTGATATTTCCGTTTTTTATTTTCAATACATTTACAATCATTTCTAAAAACCTGTTTTTGCTTTGTCATTATGGGGTATTATGTGTAAAAAAAAAAAAAAAAAGATTTAAATCGATTTTAGAATAAGGCTGTAACATAACAAAATGTGGAAAAAGTCAAGGGGCATGAATATTTTACGAATGCACTGTATTCGGCCTGGCGAAGCGATATTATAAGCTGACTGATAATTACTGTATGATTTTTGTTTACTTCGCTGGTCTCGGGAAGAAAATAGCGAGTACTCATTGTCCAAGACCAATTCAAAATGTATCAGACCCCGAGACAAGACTGAGACACTCAATATGTGGTCTCTAGACCGGTCTCGAGTACTACTACACTGCAATGCATACCAACTTGTGCTTCCAACAGTCTTGTGTCTGAAGGAAGGCAAAAGTGCTTGTTTTTTTTATGCTGACATGAAATATGTAAGCCACAAGGGGTCAGGATTGCTCCACTATCTTGTTTCATTTAAATTGGAATACATGATCATGAATAATATTAAATCATTGTTTTGATTGTTGTGCTTGTAAAAATATATTTTCTGTTAGATAATAAAAATGTCACACTTATGTACATATGAACTTGCTTGACTGTGCAAGTCTGACAAATGTCTAAATGTCATGCATTAAAATAGACTCATGGATGCAAAGTTCAGGTGGGGGGGGAAAACTATCATTTTATTTCCAATTAAAATGATATAAAAAATAAACATTGTCAATAGGTGCATTCCTAGGTTGTTGTTGACCATTTTAGATTGGTATAATATTGCCCTTGTAAATCCATGTGTCTAAAATACATCAAATTGAAAATCTAAAACCATGTGTCCGGGAACCATCTACCACTTAAAATAACTAATGCACCTGTTAAAATGCAGAATATGAGAACAAAACATAGCCAGATGAAAGAATCTGGGGAAGCACGATACCAGAAATGTCACCAGACTATGTGGTCTAACAGAAGGTTGGCTAAAGTTAAATCTGCACTCTATGCTTCCTCATGTAGTCCACCCCACATCATATTTCACATACCCAGTAGAACAGTGATCCTGTCATCATTTCAAATGCACTACAAGTATCATGACCAATTATATCTAATGTAGTTGTCGACCCACACAAAACATAAAATACATGGTCCCTTTTCTCAGTGTTGAAAAATACAAACAGCTTGTCTTGAAATAAAATAATTAAGTATCCCATATGTTAGCTCTGACAGCATTGGTGTAACATGTTGACAATTTACAAAGGTACCAGTGTTGACTACCGTTTACTATACCTATACTGTAACTAACTCCACCCCGAGGACAGACAGCTTAGTAAAGCTAGTGTCCATGCAGCCTTCGGCTCGTTTGGCTAACATGGCAAGCCATCTCAGATTGTTCTGAAACAGTTTCTGTAATTAGAAATAGATACGATTAGCATTCCTGCAACATTATTTTGTTGACATTTAATCTGACAAAGTAAGCTAATTGATTGCACCCAAATTGGCCCTTAACATTTTTAGGATTCACATCATATTCAACAAATATAAGGCCAGGTCCGTAGGAGGCTTTTGATCATTTTATGGGATTCCTCATATTTTACTCATTGTTAGGAGGAATTATGGTCCAAATTGGATGTTAGGTACTATATTTATTGACGATTATATAAATCCAATAAATTAAAATGGCCAATTTGGGTGCAATCAATTAGAGTCCCAGTGGAGTCAAATATATGAGGTCAGAATAATACACTATGAGGTTGGAAGAACACTGGAAAATGATAATGGCCTTTTAGTGTAAGAGCTGTTTGAAAAGACTACCTGAAATTTCTGCCTGGGATGGAGTTTTGGCCTGCTTGGTGACGTCACCAGGCGGTGATTAAGATAATAGACCAATAAGAAAGAGTTCCAAACATCTCTGCCAATAACAGCTTGTTTTCAGTTTTCCCCTCCCCACTGGGACCACTCTCCAAATTCTTGCTTGAGAAATGGCTCTGCTAAGGAGCTATTTTTGACCATTTTAATTTAAAACAATCACAGTAAGGTACTTAATTGTTACCCAGAAAATATTTGATACCGAGATAAACGACTGCATTGGGCCTTTAATTTCTCAGATATCAAATTATATTTCAACCAAATAATGTTTCAGGAACACTAATCTTATCAGTTTCTATCTACAGAAACGATTACGACACAATCTGAGATGGTGGGTGTCGAAATCCTCTTAATTGTGCTTTTTGAGGTGGAACGACCCTCATCCCTGTTTATTCAAGCTGAACCAAGAAACCACCCACAAAAGCAAAGGGAATGCATGCAGGATGACACTTTTTGCTGGAAGTTATTAATAAAACGCAGTCAAAGTTGATTGCAAGATAGGTTTGCAACTTTTCACGGACTCCAAATCCGTATTCACGACTTTACTGCGACAGTTATGATCACACAATAATAATAAATTACATTTGTAAAGCACTTTTCATTATACAGAATAATCTCAAAGTGCATAAAATCAATTTAAAAACAACAAGGGACAAAGGGACAAAGACAAGCCCAGCTTTCTTTATCTAACTTTGCATTGTTGGAAAAGGACCTGTAAGTAAGCATTTCACTGTTAGTCTACACTTGTTGTTAACGAAGCATGTGACAAATAAAATTTGATTTAAAAGTCTTCCTAAAGAGAAAGGTCCTTAAGCCCATTTTAAAGGAGCCCAGAGGCTGTAGTGCCTTCAGGTGGTCCGGGAGGGCATTCCAGAGGCTGGGGGCGGTCAAGCTGAAAGTCTGATCCCCCAAGGAGCTGAGCTTGGTCCTGGGGGAGTGGAGTCGCTTGTCCTAAGAGTGCAGGTGGGGTTATGGAGGGAGAGTAGTTATTTTAGATGAGGAGGGGCATTGCCATGAACACACTGGAATGTCCGCAGGAGGGTTTTGAATTCAATCCGTAGTGAGATGGGGAGCCAGTGCAGTGAGATGCCGCGATGGGGTTGATGTGATGGCGTTTCCGCACTCTCATCAGGATCCTGGCAGCGCCGTTCTGGATGTACTGGAGCTTCTGGAGACTCCTGCCTGGGTTCCCGATGAAGAGTGTGTTGAGGTAGTCCAGCCTTAAGGAGATAGAATGACGCTTTACGCGGTTGTTTGACGTGGCTGTCAAAGGTCAGGGAGGAATCAAGCTTTACACCCAGACTGGAAACTCAGGGGGAGAGAGGCGTGTTCTGTCCTGCTATGGTGAGGTGTGTTATTGGTGAGTGCTGGACCTGATAGTGGGTGCCAACAATGCAGGGCCTCGGTTTTGCTGCTGTTCAGTTGAAGGAAGTTTTGCTTCATCAAGGGAGGTGTTCAGATGGGCACATGCATCAGAGGGACTTGGGGCAGGTTGGGACACGTTCGCCCCTCATAGTCAAGCATACAGCATTAAGGCATGTGGACTAACGGACAAAATAATTGTCACATTAATGCCATTGGGGCACCACAGCCGGTTGAGTAAAATGGACTAATTCCCTTATAGGCCCAGGTTCACAGGGTATACAGAGTTCATCAACGCAAGCGAAGCAGAGCTCAGCTGGAGTGTGAGAATAGGCCTGCAGGGTGAGTGAGAGACTGGTTATGTCTTTGGCAGAAGATATTCCACTATCCATTGTTCAGGTTCAGAGTGCATGCAGCAGTCTAATATCTAGGGCTCCATCTCTGGGCTCATAGTCTGGTTTGTAGCAGCAGTGAACCCATGGGCCTCCCATTCCTGGCTCACTTCTGAGGCCTCAGTATTACCCTCCTGGGCTAATGAGATGTCCTGCTCAGTACAGCGGCCCTCAAACTCCAGATGACTGCTCTCTTGGATCCTCATGTCCTTTAGCTCAACTCCATCACCCACTAGCTCTGAAGATTCATTCTCTAGGGTTTTCGCTGAGTAACTGTTGACCATGTACAAAATATCCCTGTCCTCTCTAACTTTGACACCATTGGTCCCCTGAGCGTTGGGTACCTCAGGTGCGATTTCATCATGTGAGGGACCTCGGTTAGTTTTGGGAATTACAGTGTCTGGGTTGTTGCAGGCCTTTTCTGCCTCTGTGCAATCTGTTTGGTGATTTTCCTTCTCGGGAGCTGTCTCCATGTAGCCATTCGTCTCTTGTATTGCATTGTCGTTATTGGCAGAATCCTTGTTGTCGCTCTCCTTATGGCTACTCCCATCAGATGTTGTTGCCCCATCCCCAAGACTCTCCCCATCCATTTCCTCATCAATCTCAACCTCTTGGGTTGTGTCCAGCTGATCATCTACTTGTTGAATGTCCAAGGGAGCCTTCTTCTTCTGGGGTGTCTCATCGCCACTTTCTACCTCTTGGGTTGCAACATCTCCACTTTCTACCTCTTGGGTTGCAACATCTCCACTTTCTACCTTTTGGGTTGCAACATCTCCACTTTCTACCTCTTGGGTTGCAACATCTCCACTTTCTACCTCTTGGGTTGCAACATCTCCACTTTCTACCTCTTGGGTTGAGTCATCAACACGTTCCACCTCTTCTGATGCGATCTCATGACACTCTTCCTCTAGGCTGATCTCTATGTGGTATTTCATCTCATCCATGTGCCCTTGGCTGTCCAGCTCAATGGCTGTTAGTGTGTCTTTGTTGCTGTCCCCTTCCGAGGTCGTCTTCTCATGACTGATGCTTTCTTGAGCTTCCTCCGCAAGGCTAAGGTCCTCTAGAACTGTCTCCCTTAGGCTATCTCCATCTCGAGGGGTTTCCTCATGGATGTCTAGCTCTGGGCTACGCTGTTTGGGAGGGATTGTCTCTGTAGTCGTGTCAGTATTGGCCTCTTCTGATAGACACTCCTTCTCCAGGCCTGTGGCCTCTTCCTCAGGTGTCTGCTGTTTACATTCCCCTTGGTGGATCAGTTCCTCGTGGCTATCTGGGTCTAGGCTACTCTGTTTGGGAGGGATTGTCTCTGTAGTTATGTCAGCATGGCTCTCCTCCTTAATAACCCTCTCAGTCGTCACCTCCACTACACACTCCTCCTCCAAGCCTGTGTCCTTTTCACAGTGCACTTCCACAGGTGTCTGCAGTTGACAATCACCTTGGTGGTGGATCATCGCCTCATGGTCGAGCCTCTCTGGAGTAGATTCTTCATGGCTGTCCCACTTAAAGATAGTCTCCACTGGGCTTTGTATCTCCAGGATGGCCTCTGCCTGGACTACATTGCGGTCCTCCTGGGTGACCTCTGGGGAAAGGGTCTCCACAGTGTCTATGTCATGGATGTCAGCTAGGAACTTCTCAGTCCATAGGCCCTCTGGCTCACTGGAGGCGAGGTTCCCATGGCTGAGGGGCTCTTGACATTGCAGGGTAGGTAGATGAGGAGCAGGGCTGTGGGGAAAGAGAAGGCCATAGAGTACCACTACTCAACATTACCTTTATATTGACATGTAAAACCTGAAAAACAGGTATGGGTAACAGATTGATGCTGAGAGTCAGATTTTTCATTTAAAAAAATGCATATCAAACTAAAACCAATAATTGCAAAGTTAAGCAAACGACGCAACGATGCACAAGGACTACTTTTAACAATTTTCACAGACATTTTTATAGACACATATTTACTTCATGAACAGTGCAGATGCAAAGCTTAGAAACAGAATAACACCTTGTGCTGTTTGTGCCGTCATTCTGTTACCAAACTTCTCATCTGCACTGTTCTTAGAGTAAATGTGTGTTTGTCCAATCTTCCGTGATAATTGTTAAAAGTCGTCCTCATTCTGTTACCGTAGAATCGCATGCATCTGCAAAGACTTAGGCTGAAATTGAAATCCGACCGGCCCTTTTTGGCTCTGCACAATTTATAGGCAAAGTTAACCTAACGTTCAAAGTAAACGCTGAAGATGTCGGATCAGTCGGAAATGACCTTTACATGTCCATCGCGCTACAACGCGGGTCTTCCGCGGTCCAGATTGAATCCTGGCCTAAAACAATGTGTTAATTGAACACACTCAAGTCTATTCAGGAGCACACCAGGCGTTTAAACTGAAACCTACGCCTTAATTGGGCCCATGTGTACAGTTTGACCTGCTCCAGTCTTACCTCTCCATGGACTCATAAGGAACTGGAGTGAGACTAGGCTCCTGGGTCGAGTCCTCTTCCTGAACCCAGCCCTGATTGGACGAGGCATAGGTGAGGATGGCCTCTGTCACAGTGTAGGGGGTGTGGCCCTGCACACAGTCTAGGATGTGACCAACCGGCAGTTGGGTTTGCAGGAAGAGGTGGAGCTGGCTGTCTGACAGACACACTGTCATGCTGCACACTCTGAAGAAAGATAAACAAGATATGTCAATGCCACGCTCAATGCTGTGGTCTCTTTATCGTTGACTAGTCATGGTACCATTTTGCCTTTGTGCTCATTCTAGGTGTGACACTGACAAATAGAGGGAACAAGCAAGCACTATAATTGAAATGGTGAAGTCATTGCTAATTATTAACTTAGGAGAGGAACTGACTTGTCCAGGAAGGACTGCAGGCCTTTCCTCCTCTTCTCCAGGAAGTCCTCACCACTGAAGGAGAAGAAGGACTTGCTGGGCAGGTCTGGGACAGGTCTATAGGACAGACGGGGACAGAGAATAACCCATAGCTCCCAGAACAGGACAACTTCACATTGGTGTTTGTAATTATTTTTCAAACAAGCAGTTAAGCCAAGCACATTGGGGGAGAATGCGATGACTTACACCAAGCCAGTGTTTTTCTGCATCCTCTTCTTGAGCCAGACAAACTCACTGTAGCGCCGGCGCACACAGGACGTCTTGGCCGTGAAGGACTTGCTGTTGGTCTGTGAGTAAAAAGAGATGGTGCACCATTACATCCTGCGGATACAGACAACACCAATTGGAGTGAAAACATCAAGCCCAAACTAGAGAGCTGGGCAATATGGACAAAAAGTAATATTGCAATAAATTGACTTTCCATTAGTGGCAGGGCTCTAGACTAACCTTTTCCAGGCCAAGTAACACATGAAAGAAGTTATTTATCTTACATGTTCAGGGAATGCATGATGGATATTTTGACGTGCAACATGTCAAAATAAGACTCAGAATTATCTGAGATAATTTGCCTGCATATTTTTTGTGCATATTGACCTAGGCTATATAATTCACCACTTGAGGGAGTGGGAACTCAAAACACACCAAATGTTATATTGCTGCTGGATAGCCATGTAATTAATCTAACAGTCAATTTAATGTCCTACAAAAAAGGTTTCATCATCTCAATTACATATTCTGTTTAGCGGTGTTTTTTCCTCAATACTCAGAGTAAATACTGTTATAGTTTTTTATACTCAGAAAGCTGTGACTCTCCTCAGTAAAAGTCATTGTTTAAAAACAGTGTTTTACATTTTGAAATGTTGCTCAACTGTCATATGCTTGTGCTTATCAGAAAGCATCTCTCCCTTCACTCCATGCGCAAAGGGGGGAGAGGGAGTGAGAGTCGGCAGCGAAACGGGGACACGAAAGGGCAATTTTTCTTCCGTTTTCTACAATGTTGCAAACTAGCATACCCAATAACTCTGCAAAATGTGTCCTAAACGGTCGGAAAACAAAAATTACGAACATAACACGCAGCACCCCTTCTTCTATGGGCATGTGGGGGAGGGTTCTTGAAATGTATCATCCAATAAAAAAGCCAGAGGATCATTCTAGCAGTTTCGGCTAATACAAAATTCTCTAGACCTCCAAAGGAAGCGTAACAAACAACGTGATTTTGAGGTATGTATGGATGTGTGAGACTGTTGATCAAATGTGACCCGTTTCAGGAAACTAGGTGTATGTCGTGGGTCACTACTTCACAGGAGTCATTTGAAAGTACTTTTTTATTTTTTTTTAAATCAAAATAATTTTTTGGCAGAAGTGCCTTGAACATGTGCACTTTCATGTGCCTTAATAACAAACTTGTATGCCATCTGTAAATATGAATAAAATTGTTAAATTACGAGCCTAGTTTTTTAAGTCACAGAAAAAAAAAGCAACCTACCCATGATTGGCTGAGATAATGAGTGGGCTGGACATGCCGAGAGTGGAGTTTGGATTGGTCTGCCATATAGCAGGCGTTTGTCTATTTGAGCTGGTCAGTTTGTGTAAGCAATCCGGTCTAACGCAGCTTTAAATAAATAAAAAATGTATTGCGTAGTAAAACTTAAAAAGACAACTATGCAAGTATTTATTTCAGTAGAAAGTCACTGCAAAAACTGTTTCAGAGCACTCTCGTCTGAGTGTGCCAGAGCGCAGAATAACTGATGAATTTACCAACGCTCAACACCGGTTGAATTGCTGATGGGAGTAGTAGGGCGGTGCGATGTGGTCAAAATGTCAAATCACTATTTTTTTGTACATTTTTGACTGTATTTTATGCAACACGCAGTGGCGTGTACTCATGATGCCAAGGGAAGCCAGGTTTCCCCCCCAAAAATGAAAAAACATAAAATAATGTATCCTGTCTCTTTGTGTTTCATTTTTTCCTTCAATTCGTTTGAGGCTGAATGCATCTCACTGGAGAAAGCATCCGAAAGAGCAAAACAGCGCCCCTCTGTCTCTGTATGTGTAGGCCATCAATCTGATGCTGTTGGGTCCAAAAGAGTATGACATTGATGCCGCCCGCGAGTCAGCGAGCATTTGGCCTCCCTTGATAAAAAAAAGTATAAAATAGTCAATCAGTGTTGAGCTCAACTGTGAATGGTCCTGGCACACAAGGGAAGCCAGTTTGGATATGGCATCACTCCTATCAAATCGCATTGAGAGCATACGTCATTGACAGAAACAACTTGAATTGTTGCATGTTGTTGTCATCCGGTGGATAAAAATTGGCCCTTTGTTAAGTTAGCCATGGATGGAGATAGGGATTTGTGTTTGCTTAATTCTCCGTACTGGCCAATGATTATAACGGCGATTCCGATCCAACCATTAATTCATACATTGTTGTGCCCCTAGCCTGAGAGGATGGAAGTTCAATACGTAGCTAGATATAGAAGACTGATGTTAACTATCTAACGCTGCCCATGAAAGGAAGTTAAGCTACCGAACAAGCATTTTAGGCAGGTAGCCCAGGACAACAAGAAATAAAAGCGTGTACTGTATGACAGAGTGATAGACCGTTTCGCAAACATGAAAGAGGGGAGGATGGCATTGGCGTTTCTCTACAAGTAGGTAGAGTCAACATGTTTTTCTACTTGCACGAACTCACCCGCACACAGGAATCAGAACAATGGGCAGCCACGTAATATTTAGCTTATGTTGACTGGACTAAATAGTCTTTTGTATCTTTAGTTCTCACTGTATTAGACTAAGCATACGGTGTAAACGGAAAGTATTGAGACCCCTTCACTTTTTCCACATTGTTACGTTACAACCTTATTATAAAATGTATTAAATCGTTTTCCCCCCATCAATCTACACACAATACACCATAATGACAAAGCAAAAACAAGTTTAGACTTTTTTGCAAATGCATGAAAAATAAAAAAACTGAAATATCACATTTACATAAGTATTTAGACCCTTTACTCAGTACTTTCTTGAAGCACCTTTGGCAGCGATTACAGCCATGAGTCTTCTTGGGTATGACGCTACAAGCTTGGCACACCTGTATTTGGGGAGTTTCTCCCCTTCTTCTCTGCAGATCCTCTCAAGCTATGTCAGGTTGGATGGGGACTGTCGCTGCACAGCTATTTTCAGGTCTCTCAAGAGATGTTGATCGGGTTCAAGTCTGGGCTCTGGCTGGGTCACTCAAAGCCATTCAGAGACTTGTCCCGAAGCCACTCCTGCGTTGTCTTGGCAGTGTCCTGCACCAGTTCGAGGTCCTGAGCGTTCTGGAGCAGGTTTTCATCAAGGATCTCTCTGAACTTTGCTCTGTCCATCTTCCTCTCATTCCTGACTAGTCTCCCAGTCCCTGCCTCTGAAAAATATCCCAAAAGCATGCCACCACCAAGCTTCATCATAGGGATGGTGCCAGGTTTCCTACAAACGTGACACTTGACATTCAGGCCAAAGAGTTCAATCTTGGTTTCATCAGACCATAGAATCTTGTTTCTCATGGTTTGAGTCTCCTTTAGGTGCCTTTTGGCAAACTCCAAGCGGGCTGTCATGTGCCTTTTGCTGAAGAGTGGCTTCCGTCTGGCCACTCTACCATAAAGGCCTGATTGGTGGAGTGCTGCAGAGATGGTTGTCCTTCCGGAAGGTTCTCCCATCGCCACAGGCGAACGCTGGAGCTCTGTCAGAGTGACCATAGGGTTCTTGGTCACCTCCCTGACCAAGGCCCTTCTCCCCCAATTGCTCAGTTTGGCCGGGCGGCCAGCTCTAGGAATAGCCTTGGTGGTTCCAAACTTGTTCCATTTAAGAATGATGGAGACCACTGTGTTCTTGGGGATCTTGGGTACCCTTCCACAGATCTGTGCCTCGACACAATCCAGTCACAGAGCTCAACAGACAATTCATTCGACCTCATGGCTTGGTTTTTGCTCTGATATGCACTGTCAACTGCGGGACCTTCTATAGACAGGTGTGTGCCTTTCCAAATCATGTCCAATCAATAGAATTGATCACAGGTGGACTCCAATTAAGTTGTAGAAACATCTCAAGGATGATCAATGGAAACAGGATGCACCTGAGCTCAATTTCGAGTCTCATAGCAAAAGGTCTGAATATTTATGTAAATAAGGTATCCAGTTTTTTTTTATTTGATCAATTTGCAAACATTTCTAAAAACCTGTTTTCACTTTGTCATTATGGGGTATTGTGTATAGATTGAGGAACATTTTTTATTTAATCAATTTTAGAATAAGGCTGTAATGTAACAAAATGTGGAAAAAGGGTCGGGGTCTGAATACTTTCCGAATGCATGTTAGGTGATTTGATGATGTTGAAACGTTGAAGTTGAAATGGACCTGGAATAGTGGACCGTTTTCTTTGCGACTTGCGGTAACTCTGTGGTTCTAACTCCTCGATCACACCTACAGCGTCATTGCGCAAAATGGTACGCAGCATTATCCGGATATGTGTACAACAAAAGTGACTGCCAGTGATTTTACCCATGCACCGCTACTGGCAACACATACATTCTAAGTGAGGTCAATGGGTCTTTCTCCATTCTGATTGTTTTATACTGTTCAATTCAACTGGAACCTAAAATAATTTCCTGCATTTCCATACATTTCCACGTAAGGTTGCACGATATGGGCAAAAAAGCAAGGCCTTATTTTAAACCAAATGTTGCAATTGCGATGTCACTTGTGATTTAGATCAAAACACTTAGGGGGAACCGTTAGCATCATGGAAATAGAATGTTTATTCTAATTCTATAGCTGAATAAATAATAGTGTTTGACATGACAATGAATGAAAATGCCTGGGAGGAGTTATTGTGACAGGGTAAGAACCAAAGTGATGTTCAGTGTTTCCTAGGGGACCCTATAATCGTTGGCTACATTACGATGCGTTCGTAAATTCACTCTGGCTATCTACTCCGATTTCAGAGCATTCTCGTCTGAGTGTGCTAGAGCGCATAATAACTGATGAATTTACAAACGCTCAACACTTGTTGAATATAGCCGGCAGCAGCAGTTACAGTCACCAACGCGCTGCATAACATGAACACCCTAACCTGCTCTGCTAGGCCAATAAAAAAATGGTCAGAGTGAGATTCTCTCATTTGTGTCTGGAAGTAGCTAGCAAGCTAGCCAACGTTAGCCAGTTTGCTTGGGTGCTTTACTGCCGTTGAGGTCAGAACCATCGGATCAACCCTACTCCTCGGCCCGAGAGTCCAGTGTGCACTCTGAAAGCTCCGACAGCGAAACGCTCTGAATTTACAAACGCCCAAAACACACACTGGCACACCTTAAATGTTTCTTCATGTAGCTAACATATTCATGCTTTGCCTATTCCGCTTTGAGTTGAAAGAGCGGAAAGGAATGACTCAAGTAGCGGTGTAAACAATAAAGGATGTTACACACGACATATCAAATAAAAAACAAAACAATCAAATACCGTTATAGAAGGTAAAGTAAAAACCCAGACATGTCCATGCATAAATACCGGTATACTGTAACATACGGTATACCGCCCAGCCCTAGGGAGTATTTGTTTTTTCTGATCCTGACTCATCTATGACAAATGCAATTTCAAACTAGCCCTTCCCAAGACTTGGGTTCTACAGCTCTAATATGGCCTAAGGACTTACCCACTCATTGAGACAACTGCTTCTTTGTAAAGTTTAGCCTATGTTGATGGTGAATGGATACTCACGTGAAGGAATATCTTGAAGTCCACGTACGAGTTCCAAGAGCCTTCATTCTGAACCCGAGGGTCTTGGACCCGCACTGCAACAAATACCTGCAGAGACAAACAAAGAAGTGGTTTCACTAATAGAGGGAACTACAAGCATTTAGTTTAGCTAAATTGATGAATCAACAGCTTGAGCAGTGCAATGAGGAAGTGATACAACATGGTGTAGGTGGTTCAAAGTCATGGATGGCTCTTGACCCACTACTGTATAAACTTTTTTTTTCACCCAACAATTCTTTGTTAACCTGAGGCTACAGTGGAGAAGAAGGTCAGGGTAAAAGAGTGAATGAGAGTAACTTACATCTTCTTCGTGATTCTTCATCATCCTTATGTAGGCTGCACAGGAGACATCTGCCAAACAAAGAAGAAACCAAAGAATCACTAAAAACAATTCATCAAGTGGGAAAGAACTCAGCCAATGCTTCTCTTCCGCAAGTCTTACTAAAGTACTCACACGTCTCATCCTCTACTTTAAGGAGGACAACGTTTCAGGGCCACAATAAGTTGTGAAAAATGTATGCAAGGGTAACATCTCAAATGCAGTTAGTATTTGACTTGTCTTTCTCTTTGACGTTAGCCATGTTGGGAACAGAAGAGATGACTGGGATGAATTCCTTCCCTTGCCCTCTCTCCTGAAGATAAACGCCCTCTTTATAGTGCAGACACTGCATTGGAAAAAGGTTTAACTCCCCCACCACCAATCACTCCCCACTCCTGTGTAAGGATAGGATTTGCATTCCATGATGATTTGATACATGCCTGTCTTTGACTGTTGCCACATTCTATAAACGAATTTTCAGAACATTCAAGTCACTCTGACACTAACAGTTAGTCTAGCTCGAGCTAGCAAATGTGTGGGTAACGTTAAACAAACTGATGAATGATGTTTTGGATTGATAACTAATACAAGGCTAGTCACTTACTTCCATATGGTAGTCAGGGTATCACGTCTTCTTAAAAACTTGTTTAGAAAGTGCCACAAATAATTAGCTAGTAATAATTAGCTGTTTAGTTTGTGAGAAGTACAGCTATAGCAAACGTTATCTAACTCTGCTGAGCTATTCATGAGTCAGAGGTTTTTGTACAAATGATGTCATGTCACGAAGGTCTTAGAAAGTACATAGACTGTGCACTACCACAGATCTGTATCTTTAGTACAACTCTCTGACTACAATTATGGCGAATTCCAATACAATCCTTACCAGGCAAAGATCTGTGAAACTCGGCGCAGCATCAACTCTATTTTTGTTACCTTTCTGTGTAGCAAGCAGGCAAAAATAAAGAAGTACTTCCGGGTAACAGATTTGTTTATTTTCTTCTTCTGTATCACGGCGTTTGGACATTTTGTTTGTGCATGCCGCCACCTACTGTGTGGTAGAGTGCATTCAATTAAATCAAAATGTATTTGTCAAATGCGCCGAATACAATACGTGTACAGTTGTGCACAAAAGTTTTGAGAATGACACAAATATACATTTTCACAAAGTCTGCTGCCTCAGTTTGTATGATGGTAATTTGCATATACTCCAGAATGTTATGAAGAGTGATCAGATGAATTTCAATTAATTGCAAAGTCCCTATTTGCTATGCAAATGAACTGAATCCCCAAAAAAACATTTCCACTGCATTTCAGTCCTGCCACAAAAGGACCAGCTGACATCATGTAAGTGATTCTCTCATTAACACAGGTGTGAGTGTTGACGAGGACAAGGCTGGAGATCACTATGTCATTCTGATTGAGTTCGAATAACAGACTGGAAGCTTCAAAAGGAGGGTGGTGCTTGGAATCATTGTTCTTCCTCTGTCAATCATGGTTACCTGCAAGGAAACACGTGCCATCATTACATTTAACATTTTAGTCATTTAGCAGACGCTCTTGTCCAGAGCGACTTACAGTAGTGAATGCATACATTTCATTTCATGCATTTTTTTTGTACTGGCCCCCCGTGGGAATTGAACCCACAACCCTGGTGTTGCACACACCATGCTGGCATTGCAAACACCATGCTCTACCAACTGAGCCACAGGGAAGCCATCATCATTGCTTTGCACAGAAAGGGCTTCACAGGTAAGGATATTGCTGCCAGTAAGATTGCACCTAAATCAACCATTTATCAGATCATCAAGAACTACAAGGAGAGCGGGTCAATTGTTGTGAAGAAGGCTTCAGGGCACCCAAGAAAGTCCAGCAAGCTCCAGGACTGTCTCCTAAAGTTGATTCAGCTGCGGGATCGGGGCACCACCAGTACGAGCTTGCTCAGGAATGGCAGCAGACAGGTGTGAGTACATCTGCACGCACAGTGAGGCAAAGACTTTTGGAGGATGGCCTGGTGTCAAGATGGCCTGGTAATATGTACATGTAGGTAGAGTTATAGTGACTATGCATAGATAATAAACAGAGAGTAGCAGCAGCTTAAAAATTGGGGTGGGGGCCAGGGGGGTGTCAATGCAAATAGTCCGGGTAGCCATTTGATTAGCTGTTCAGGAGTCTTATTGCTTGGGGGTAGAAGCTGTTAAGAAGCCTTTTGGACCTAGACTTGTCGCTCCGGTACCGCTTGCCGTGCGGTAGCAAAGAGAACAGTCTATGTACAGTCTCTTGCTGTCTCTGCCTGGCTGGTTCCCCTCTCTCCACTGGGATTATCTGCCTCTAACCCTATTACAGGGCTGAGTCACTGGCTTCCTAGGTTTTGGCCTTTCTAGGGAGTTTTTCCTAGCCACCGTGCTTCTACACCTGCACTGCTTGCTGTTTGGGGTTTTGGGCTGGGTTTCTGTACAGCACTGTGATATATCAGCTAATGTAAGAAGGGCTATATAAATACATTTGATTTGATGTAGTCCACAATCATCTTCTTTGTCTTGATCACATTGAGGGAGATGTTGTTATCCTAGTACCACACTGCCAGGTCTCTGACCTCCTCCCTATAGACTGTCTCATCATTGCCCATGCCAAATCTTTTCAGTCTCCTGAGGGGGAATAGGCTTTGTCATGCCCTCTTCACGACTGTCTTTGTGTGTTTGGACCATGATAGTTTGTTGGTGATGTGGACACCAAGGAACTTGAAGCTCTCAACCTGTTCCACTACAGCCCCGTCGATGAGAATGGGGTCATGCTCAGTCCTCCTTTTCCTGTAGTACACAATCATCTCCTTTGTCTTGATCACGTTGAGGGAGAGGTTCTTGTTCTGGCACCACACAACCAGGTCTCTGACCTCCTCCCTATAGGCTGTCTCATCGTTGTTGGTGATCAGGCCTACCACTGTTGTGTCATCGGCAAACTTGATGATGGTGTTGGAGTCCTGCCTGCCATGCGGTCATGAGTGAACAGGGAGTACAGAAGGGGACTGAGTATGCACCCCTGAGGGGTCTCCGTGTTGAGGATCAGCGTGGCAGATGTGTTGTTCCCTACCCTTACCACCTGGAGATGGACGTCAGGAAGTCCAGGATCCAATTGCAGAGGGAGGTGTTTAGTCCCAGGGTCCTTAGCTTAGCGTAATGGCACCGAAGGAGATGGCCGCCGTTTTACGATCCCTTAACCAATTGTGCTATTGTGTATGTTTTTTTTTGTTATTTGTAACTTATTTAGTAAATAATGTTTCTGTCACTGTGTCTTATGACCGAAAAGAGCTTCTTAATATCACGGCAGTGGTAACTCACTCCGTCCTGGAGGATTTCCAGACATTTACTCCAGACACCCGACAAGGCCCTCATCCCCGTCATTCGCAGGAGGAAAAGACGGAGATATCATGGACGACAGTCCGGGTGCTTTGTAAGGATCCGTCGCCAAGAGGGTAATCTACCTTTACCATCGGTCCTATTAGCCAACGTACAATCAATCGATAATCAAATAGGCAAACTACGAGCACGTATATCCTACCAATGGGACATTCAAAACTGTAATATCTTATGTTTCACAGAGTCATGGCTGAACAACGACATGATTAACATACTGTTCAGCTGGCTGGATTTAAGCTTTTTCGGCAGAATAGAACAGCGGCCTCCAACAGGACAAGGGGCAGCGGCCTATGTATATTTATAAACAACAGCTGGTGCACGAAATCTAAGGAAGTCTCGAGGTTTTGCTCGCCTGAGGTAGAGTATCTCACGATAAGCTGTAGACCACACTATTTACCAAGAGAATTTACGGCCATAAGCCATTCTATCAAGATATTAAATATGCAACCAGAGGGAAAAAAGTCTAGACCACCTTTACTACACACACAGAGACGTGTAAAATGCTCTCCCTCACCCTCCATTTGGCAAATGTGACCATAATTCTATCCTGAATCCTGCTTACAAGCAAAAACTAAATCAGGAAGCACCAGTGACTCAGTCAATAAGAAAGTGGTCAGATTTTATTTTAATTGTATTTATTTAACCTTTCTTTAACTAGGCAAGTCAGGTAAGAACAAATTCTTACTTACAATGACGGCCTACCAAAAGGCAAAATGCCTCCTGCGGGGACGGGGGGCCTTAAACAAAACACACATCACAACAAGAGAGACAACACAACACTACATAAAGAGAGACCTAAGACAACAACATAGCAAGGCAGCAACACATGACAACACAGCATGGTAGCAACACAACATAAAAACAACATGGTAGCAACACAACATGGTAGCAACACAACATGGTAGCGGCACAAAACATGGTACAAGCATTATTGGGCACAGACAACATCACAAAGGGCAAGAAGGTGGAGACAACAATACATCACACAAGCAGCCACAACTGTCAGTAAGAGTGTCCATGATTGAGTCTTTTAATGAAGAGATTGAGATAAAACTGTCCAGTTTGAGTGTTTGTTGCAGCTCGTTGCAGTCACTAGCTGCAGCGAACTGAAAAGAGGAGCGACCCAGGGATGTGTGTGCTTTGGGGACCTTTAACAGAATGTGACAGGCGGAACGGGTGTTGTATGTGGAGGATGAGGGCTGCAGTAGATATCTCAGATAGGGGGGTGTGAGGCCTAAGAGGGTTTCATAAATAAGCATCAACCAGTGGGTCTTGCGACGGGTATATGGAAATGACCAATTTACAGAGGAGTATAAAGTGCAGTGATATAAAGTGCAGTGTCCTATAAGGAGCATTGGTGGAAAATCTGATGGCCGAATGGTAAAAAACATTTAGCTGCTCTAGAGACTTTACTGTGAAATGCTTACTTACAAGCCCTTAACCAACAGTGCAGTTCAAGAAGAAGAACATATTTACCAAGTAGTCTAAAGTAAAAAGAAATAATAAAAAGTAACACAATAAGAATAACACTAATGAGGCTATATACAGGGGGCACCGGTACCGAGTCAGTGTGCAGGGGTACAGGCTAGTTGAGGTAATCTGTACATGTAGGTGGTGGGGGCGAAGTGACTATGCATAGGTAACAAACAACAGCGAGTAGCAGCAGTGTACAAAAGGCAGAGGGGGGGGGTCAATGTAAATTGTCCGGTGGCGATTTTTATGAATTGTTCAGCAGTCTAATGGCTTGGGTGTAGAAACTGTTGAGGAGCCTTTTGGTCCTAGACTTGGCGCTCCGGTAGTGCTTGCCGTGCGGTAGCAGAGAAAACAGTCTATAACTTGGGTGACTGGAGTCTCTGACAATTTTATGGGCTTTCCTCTGACACCACCTATTATATAGGTCCTGGATGGCAAGAAGCTTGGCCCCAGTGATGTACTGGGCCATTCGCACTACCCTCTGTAGCACCTTACGGTCAGATGCCGAGCAGTTGCCATACCAGGCGGTGATGCAACCGGTCAGGATGCTCTCGATGGTGCAGCTGTAGAACCTTTTGAGGATCTGGGTACCCATGCCAAATCTTTTCAGTCTCCTGAGGGGAAAAGGTTTTGTCATGCCCTCTTCACGATTGTTTTGGTATGTTTGGACCGTGATAGTTTGCTGGTGATGTGGACACCAAGGAACTTGAAACTCTTGACCCGCTCCACTATAGCCCTGTTCGGCATGCCAGTTCAGCCCGCCTTTTCCTGTAGTTCACGATCAGCTCCTTTGTCTTGCTCACATTAAGGGAGAGGTTGTTGTCCTGGCACTACACTGCCAGTTCTCTGACCTCCTCCCTATAGGCTGTCCCATCGTTGTCGGTGATCAGGCCTACCACTGTTGTGTCGTCAGCAAACTTGATGATGGTGTTGGAGTTGTGTTTGGCCACACAGTCGTGGGTGAACAGGGAATACAGGAGGGGACTAAGTACTGTGACGGATGAATCAGAATTAGTTGGGTAACATAGATAATAAAGATGTCTTATCTGCATAATATGCTGATGTGATATACTTGTTATTAGAATGTATCCCTTGAACCCTGGTGTTGGCAGTTGCACTTCTTCCCTCAGCTGGGGCTCAGTCACTTGGGGCCCAGAGAGGGGAGAGGTCAGGCGTGTCTTTTACATGTCTCTGGTGCTATGCAGAATATCAGAAAGGGAAGAGGACAGGATGAAACATTGTCTTCATATGTGAATGTGTCTTTACCTATTCTTAAACCATGTGAAGGGATGGCGTGATTAATGGGGAACCAATTATTTGTCTCCACAATGTCTGTGCGCAAGTCACTCCCTCCTTTGGCATTGGGGGGAGGTGTATAGCAGTGTATGGAACCATTGTATGTCCTCTCTGATGTTGCACTTATCCTGAGATAGTGTATGACCTAGAGACTCACTCCCCTCAGTGAGCTTGTCCAGGAGTGGGGTCAAGAAGGGGTTTTACTTGAGATGGGAGTATCTAGAGTTGACAATAGAGTTATGCCATTGGATGAGCTAATGGTTCTGTTCTATACCGTACCAGGAAGAGATGGTTCCAGTTTGGAGTAGGAGTGCCAGACACTGGTCTATACAACGAAAACTGTTGACATAGCAGATGCTGTCTGCTATCTATGTATTATAGATATCTTTCATACAAATCTTAACCTTGTGACCATTCTATGTATCTGTTGTTCGTCATGTAGGTTGAGAGGGGTGTATCTTGGCTATAAAAGATCTTTGTACTTTTGTGTTGTCACTCTCAATGGTTCATTAGAAATAGGGAATTGTTGAAAGTCATTGCTATTGCAAAGCTCTTATTATTAAAGATGTAGTTTAAGTATAACTCTAACTGGTGTGTGAAGTTTGTCTCTCCTCATTTGTTAATACAGAAATTAACCACCACAGTACCCTCCTGTACACACCCCAGAGGGGCCCCAGCGTTAAGGATCAGCGTGGCAGATGTGTTGTTACCTGCTCTTACCACCTGGGGGCGGCCCGTCAGGAAGTCCAGGATCCAGTTGCAGAGGGAGGAGTTTTGTCCCAGAGTCCTTAGCTTAGTGATGAGCTTCGTGGGCACTATGGTGTTGAACACTGAGCTGTAGTCAATGAACAGCAGTCTCATATAGGTCTTCCTTTTGTCCAGGTGAGAAAGGGCAGTGTGGAGTGCGATTGAGATAGCGTCATCTGTGGATCTGTTGGGGCGGTATGCGAATTGGAGTGGGTTTAGGGTGTCCGGGAGGAAGCTGTTGATGTGAGCCATGACCAGCCTTTCAAAGCACTTCATGGCTACCGACGTGAGTGCCATGGGGTGGTAATCATTTAGGCTGGTTACCTTCGCTTCCTTGGGCACAGGGTCTATGGTGGTCTGCTTGAAATGTGTAAGTATTACAGAGTTAGTTTGGGATAGTTTGGCAGCCGGGGTGAAAGAGGAGCGATTGCGATAGAGGAAACCAAGTCTAGATTTAACTTTAGCCTGCAGCTTTGATATGTGCTGAAAGAAGGAAATGCACTGTCTAGCCATACTCCCAAGTACTTGTATGAGGTGACAACCTCAAGCTCTAAACCCTCAGAGGTAGTAATAACACCTGTAGGAAGAGGGGCATTCTTCTTACCAAACCACATGACCTTTGTTTTGGAGGTGTTCAGAACAAGGTTAAGGGTAGAGAAAGCTTGTTGACACTAAGAAAGCTTTGTTGTAGAGCATTTAACACAAAATCCGGGGAGGGGCCACCTGAGTATAAGACTGGATTATCTGCATATAAATGGATGAGATAGCTTCCTACTGCCTGAGCTATGTTGTTGATGTAAATTGAGAAGAGCGTGGGGCCTAGGATCGAGCCTTGGGGTATTCCCTTGGTGACAGGCAGTGGCTGAGACAGCATTTTCTGACTTTATAAACTGCACTCTTTGAGAGAGGTAGTTAGCAAACCAGGCCAAAGACCCCTCAGAATCACCAATACTCCTTCAATACAAGAATGGAAAGGTCTACCATATCAAAAGCTTTGTTCTAGTCAATAAAAATAGCAGCACAATATTGCTTAGAATCAAGGGAATGGTGACATCATTGAGGACCTTTAAGGTTGCAGTGACACATCCATAACCTGAGAGGATATCCATAACCAGATTGCATACCTGAGAGAATACAATAGACATCAAGAAAGCCAATCAGTTGATTATTGACAAGTTTTTCCAAAACTTTTGATAAACAGGGCAACATAGAAATAGGCCTATAACAGTTAGGATCAGCTTGATCTTCCCATTTAAGTAAAGGACGAACCGTGACTGCCTTCCAAGCAATGGGAATCTCCCGAGAAAGGAGAGACAGTTTAAAAAGGTTGGAGAAAGGCTTGGCGATGAAAGGGGCAGCAACCTTAAAGAAGAAAGGGTCTAAACCATCTGACCCAGATTTTTTTGGGGTCAAGTTTAAGGAGCTCCTTTAGCACCTCGGACTCAGTGAAGCAGATGCTAAGCTACAGGACTGTTTTGCAAGTACAGACTGGAATAAGTTCCGGGATTCTTCCGATGGCATTGAGGAGTACACCACACCAGTCACTGGCTTCATCAATAAGTGCATCGATGACGTCGTCCCCACAGTGGCCGTACGTACCCCAGCCAGAAGCCATGGAATACAGGCAACATCCGCACTGAGCTAAAGGGTAGAGATTCCGCTTTTAAGGAGTGGGACTCTAACCCGGAATCTTATAAGAAATCCCGCTATGCCCTCCGACGAACAATCAAACAGGAAAATCGTCAATACAGGACTAAGATGGAATCGTACTACACCGGCTCCGACACTCGTCGGATGTGGCAGGGCTTGCAAATGATTACAGACTACAAAGGGAAGCACAGCTAAGAGCTGCCCAGTGACACAAACCTACCAGACAAGCTAAGCCATGCAGTGCTTTGAAAGGCTGGTCATGGCTCACATCAACACCATTATCCCAGAAACCCTAGACCCACTCCAATTTGCATACCATCCCAACAGATCCACAGATGACACAATGTCTATTGCACTCAACATTGCCCTTTCCCACCAGGACAAAAGGAACACCTATGTGAGAATGCTATTCATTGACTACAGCTCAGCGTTCAACACCATAGTGCAATCACTAAGCTAAGGACCCTGGGACTAAACACCTCCCTCTGCAATTGGATCCTGGACTTCCTGATGGGCCGCCCTAGGTGGTAAGGGTAGGGAACAACACATCTGCCACGCTGATCCTCAACACAGGGGCCCCCCAGGGGTGCGTGCTCAGTCCCCTCCTGTACTCCCTGTTCACTCATGACCGCATGGCCAGGCACGACTCCAACACCATCATCAAGTTTGCCGGTGACACAACAGTGGTAGGCCTGATCACCAACAACGATGAGACAGCCTATAGGGAGGAGGTCAGAGACCTGGTTGTGTGGTGCCAGGACAAGAACCTCTCCCTCAACATGATCAAGACAAAGGAGATGATTGTGTACTACAGGAAAAGGAGGACTGAGCATGACCCCATTCTCATCGATGGGGCTGTAGTGGAACAGGTTGAGAGCTTGGTGTCCACATCACCAACAAAATATCATGGTCCAAACACACAAAGACAGTCGTGAAGAGGGCACGACAAAGCCTATTCAAAGCCTTTTTAGGAGACTGAAAACATTTGGCATGGGTCCTCAGATCCTCAAAAGGTTCTACAGCTGCACCATCGAGAGCATCCTGACTGGTTGCATCACTGCCTGGTATGGCAACTGCTCGGCCTCCGACCGCAAGGCACTACAGAGGGTAGAGTGTACGGCCCAGTACATCACTGGGACCAAGCTTCCTGTATATCAGGCAGTGTCAGAGGAAGGCCCTAAAAATTGTCAAACACTCCAGCCACACTAGTCATAGATTGTTCTCTCTGCTACCTCACGGCAAGCGGTACCAGAGCGCCAAGTCGAGGTCCAAAAGGCTTCTTAACAGCTTTTTCCCCTAAGACTTAAGACTGCTGAATAGCTAATCAAAGGGCTACCTAGACCCTTCTTTTAAACTGCTGCTACTCTCTGTTTATAATCTACGCATAGTCACTTTAACTCTACCTACATGTACATATTACCTCAATGACCTCGACTAACCGGTGCCCCCGCACATTGACTCCATACCATTCTCTTAGTCCCTCTCCTAACCTCACGTTATACACCAGTCGGCGCCAACATGCTGAAAAAGAGTTGTATGAAACTGAACTAAAACAAGATGAATATTAAGAACTGAATATTAACACTCACTTATCTATACGAACGTGCTTTGAAGGGATTGATGGAAAGATTGACGCCAGGATTTGGTGAGTTTTCATATGGAGAACGAGCTGCTAGCAATTAGGCTAGCTAAGCTATTGCTAGCATATTGTGGGTGTTCATACTGAACCAAGCATATGCACAAGCCGTTAACATTTAGGCTAGCTCAGTTATCGATCAATTGAAATAGCAAACGTTAGTGATCATGCTAATCATGCATGGCGAACTCTTTTAGTTTTCATACTTTTATAAAATGTGATAAGCTAGTATCATAATCCATTTTGGTACACTTATGTTTTAGATTAGCGTTATACCCTGACTACACCGCTTGTGTCGTGTGCGGGAGCATTGCAAAATACATTTAGAAATCTATATTATTCAATTATTGCACTCACACTGCTTGTGCACATCAACGAGCGTCTGCGTTACCAAGGGCTAAATAGAAGTCATTCCTATTTCTGACGCAGATCGCGCTGCAAGTCCTGCCTCTCCCATCTCCTCATTGGTTTATAGAAGCAGGTACCCACGTGTCATCTCCTCATTGGTTATACCCACATGGGTGATTGAAAGATGAACTGTTGCCGGTTGTCATGGTAATACTATGAAAGTTTAGATGCTAATCACCATATAAGTTAAACGATGAAAAAACCTGGAAGGAGGAGAGATGACTAGAAACGATTCGGTTGACCGTTTTTATGTGTGGATTAATTGTCGGAGTAGAGGACCTTGTGCATTTCAGGTGAAATAACAACCTAATGTTTATATCCCAGGACAAATTAGCTAGCAAGTGCAAGCTAAATTGCCATAAATGTTTAATGCTTTTCGACCTGTCCCCAAATTAATGTAATTTGTTCAGAGTTAGTTTCGATATTTTAACCTGCATGTCGTGATTGCGTTTGGTGTAGGGGGACAAAATAAATGTATGCACGATGGTGCATGATGGTGCACGATGCCGCACCCGTGCAGCCGGTTTGGGTTCCGTGTAATAGGCTGACCACACCGCTCACGTCGTGTGCGCGAGCGTTGCAAAATAAATGTAGAAATCTATGTTATTCAAATATTGCACCCACGATGCTTGCGCGTCAATGAGCGTCTGCGTTGCCAAGAGCTAAAATTGAACTCTTTTCTATTTCTGAGGCAGATCGCGGTGCAAGTCCTGCCTCTCCCATCTCCTCATTGGTTTATAGAAGCAGGTACCCACGTGCCATCTCCTCATTGGTTATACCCACGTGGGTGATTGAAAGACGAACTGTGTTGCTGGTCGGTGTAGTAATACTATGAAAGTTTAGATGCCAATCACCATATAAGTTCAAAGATGAAAAAGCCTGGAAGGAGGAGAGATGACTAGAAAAGATTCGGTTGACCGTTTTATGTGTGGATTAATTGTCTGAGTAGAGGACCTTGTGCATTTCAGGTAAAATAACAACTCAATGTTTACATCCCAGGACATATTAGCTAGCAACAGCAAGCTAGCTAAATAGGACAAATTAGCTAGCAAGTGCAAGCTAACTAGCTAAATTGCCATAAATGTTTAATGCTTTTCGAGCTGTTCCCAAATTAATGTGATTGGTTCAGTTTGTTTTGATATTTTAACCTGCGTGTCGTGATCGCGTTTCGTGTAGGTGGACAAAATAAATTCATGCACGATGGCGCATGTACGCAGACGGTTTGAGTTCTGTGTAAAATAGAAATCAGTTCTATTTCTGACGCAGATCGCGCTGCAAGTCCTGCCTCTCCCATCTCCTCATTGGTTTATAGAAGCAGGTACACACGTGCCATCTCCTCATTGCTTATACACACGTGGGTGACTGAAAGAAGAACGAGGTCAGTGGCGGTAATGCACCTAATTTATGAAAGTTGCCAATCGCAATATAAAGTCAAGAGAAGAAAAAGCCTGGAAGGAAGAGAGATGACTAGAAATGATTCGGTTGACCGTTTTATGTGTGGGTTAATTGGCGGAGTAGAGGACCTTGTGCATTTCAGGTAAAATAATTTTAGATTTATTTTCCTTGGAGGATACTGAATTTGCACTGCCATACTAAGCTGTGGTAGGATTCTTTGTCGCACCATATATTGCAGTGGGACTGTCATAAGAACACACCACATTTAAGCACCTTACAGTGTTTATTGATAGGCACAGTCACTCACATTTGATTCCATCCCATAGTGGTTTATAAGTCAGTATTTGTGAATTGGTTTGTGTTTTTCTGTGGATTCATGTTTATTGTATTCCTATTGAACATTGAAATCTGAGAGACATTCAGATTAAAATAGTTGGGTGCACCCTAGTAAACTATAGGCAGGATATATGGCCAATATCTAAGTCTATTGCACTGTTGATGTATTGAATTTATATTGAGCTCATTGTACAAATTTCACATATCAATATTTACTCAGTGATAATTTTTTTGTAAGAATTTGTATTTACCAAATACAAGCCGGCATCCTTTTTCCTAAGTTATTCAATTGTGCGGTTTTAATTTCTCCCTACTGCTCCAGTAGCGAACCTAACTGGTCCAATAGAGTTTAAGCTTAAGCATACAGTGTTAAGCAATTTTTACACTTGCTTATTATTTTACTGCTGCTGTTTTAATTATTTGTTACTTTTATTTTCAATTTTTTACTTAACACTTATTGCAAACATTGTTGGTTAAGGGCTTGTAAGTAAGCATTTCACTGTAAGGTCTACACCTGTTGTATTCAGCGCATGTGACAAATAAAATTTGATTTGATTTAGTGATGAGCTTTGAGGGCACTATGGTGTTGAACGCTGAGCTTCAGTCAATGAATAGCATTCTCACGTAGGTGTTCCTTTTGTCGAGGTGGGAAAGGGCAGTGTGGAGTGCAATAGAGACTGCGTCATCTGTTGGGGCGGTATGCAAATTGGAGTGGGTCTAGGGTTTCTGGGATAATGGTGTTGATGTGAGCCATGACCAGCCTTTCAAAGCACTTGATGGCTACAGACGTGAGTGCTACGGGTCGGTAGTCATTTAGGCAGGTTACCTTGGTGTTCTTGGGCACAGGGACTATGGTGGTCTGCTTGAAACATGTTGGTATTACAGACTCCGTCAGGGACAGGTTTAAAATGTCAGTGAAGATACTTGCCAGTTGGTCAGCGCATGTTCGGAGTACATGTCCTGGTAATCCTTCTGGCCCTGCGGCATTGTGAATTTTGACCTGTTTAAAGGTCTTACTCACAACGGCTACGGAGAGCGTGATCACACAGTCGTCCGGAACAGCTGGTGCTCTCATGCATGCTTCAGTATTGTTTACCTCGAAGTGAGTATAGAAGTCATTTAGCTCGTCTGGTAGGCTTGTGTCACTGGGCAGCTTGCGGTTGTGCTTCCCTTTGTAGTCTGTAATAGTTTCCAAGCTCTGCCACATCCGACAAGCTGCCCAGTGACACGAGCCTACCAGACGAGCTAAATGACTTCTATACTCACTTCGAGGTAAACAATACTGAAGCATGCATGAGAGCACCAGCTGTTCCGGACGACTGTGTGATCACGCTCTCCGTAGCCGTTGTGAGTAAGACCTTTAAACAGGTCAATCTTAGTCCTGTATTGACGCTTTGCCTGTTTGATGGTTCAACGGTGGGCACAGCGGGATTTCTTATAAGCATCCAGGTTAGAGTCCCACTCCTTGAAAGCGCCAGTTCTACCCTTTAGCTCAGTGTGGATGTTGACTGTAATCCATGGCTTCTGGTTGGGGTATGTACATACGGTCACTGTGGGGACGATGTCTTCGATGCACTTGATGAAGGTAGTGACTGATGTGGTGTACTCCTCAATGCCATCGGAAGAATCACAGAACATATTCCAGTCTGTGCTAGCAAAACAGTCCTTTAGCTTAGCATCTGCATCATCTGACCACTTCCGTATTGAGCGAGTCACTGGTACTTCCTGCTTTAGTTTTTGCTTGTAAGCAGGAATCAGGAGGATAGAATTATGGTCAGATTTGCCAAATGGAGGGTTAGCTTTGTATGCGTCTCTGTGTGTGGAGTAAAGGTGGTGTAGAGTTTTTTTATTTTTCCACCCTCTGGTTGCACATTTAACATGCTGGTAGAAATTAGGTAAAACGGATTTAAGTTTCCCTGCATTAAAGTCCTCGGCCACTAGGAGCGTCGCCTCTGGATGAGCGTTTTCTTGTTTGTTTATGGCCGTATACAGCTCATTGAGTGCAGTCTTAGTGCCAGCATCGGTTTGTGGTGGTAAATAGACAACTACGAAAAAAATATAAATAAAAACTCTCTTGGTGAATAGTGTGGTCTACAGCTTATCAGGAGATATTCTACCTCATGCGAGCAAAACATTGAGACTTCCTTAATATTACATTTTGTGCACTAGCTGTTATTTACAAATAGACACAGACCACCAGCCCTTGTCTTACCGGAGGCATCTGTTCTATCTTGCCGATGCACGGAAAACCGCTAGCTACCTGTATGTTGTCTGTGTCATCGTTCAGCCACGACTTGGTGAAACGTAAGATATTACAGTTTTTAATGTCCCGTTGGTAGGATAGTCTTGATCGGAGCTCATACAGTTTATTATCCAATGATTGCACGTTGGCTAATAGGACTGATGGCACCCAGACCTACATCCCCGATGTCTCAATGTCTTCTTCATATGAATGACGTGGATTTGGGCCTTGTCTGAAGTAAATATTTTGCATCCGATTCGTTAAAGAAAAAATCTCCGTTCAGTACGAGGTGAATAATTGCTGTCCTGATATCCAGAAGCTCTATTCGGTCATAAGGGATGGTGGCAGAAACATTATGTACAAAATATGTTACAAATAACACGAAGAAACACACACAATAGCACAATTGGTTAGGAGCCTGTAAAATGGTAGCCATCTCCTCCGGGGCCATTCTATGCATCATGTTACATTTGTGATATAAAAAGGAAGGAGGAAATTAAAATTGCACCACCAACCAGCCCTACATGTATATACCACTATTTCATAAAAATTAAATAAATCTCATAAACATCTTAACTAAAATCTTCTGCAGTAAAATCTCATAGACCCAGGTATTTCTCTGCAGATGCCACCTACACTCATTAAAAACCTGCTAGCCCATTCCACTACTTTGACCCTATCTGCTCCTGCACAATGCCAACGGCCTGGGAGGGCGGCACACCACAACTCAACACACCCTGTAACTGAAGTTAAATCTCATATACCCAAATACTTCTCTGCATCTGCCACCATAACATATATTTTCTGTGATTTATGTTCCATTTCTGCGGTACAACTGGTAACCATTGCTATGAATGCTAAGAAGTCAACTTTACTGAAGCATAAATGACTCGTTAGCCTATCCTTCCGTCCTGGCACAAATCTACTACTCACTGGGATCCTCTGTGTCCCTGACCCTTGACCCATCCACCTCTACTTTCTTCACTGCCTCAGCATACGACACCTTCTGCACTAATCTGACTCTGGCCACTTCAACCTGCCTCTTTTGCACTGGACACTTCCGATCCCCAGAAACATGGACATGCCTACAGTTTACACACACAACTTTATCCACCGAAACTACCCAATCCTCTGTCACATGCCCTCCCCTTACGAAAAAAGATGGCAGTCAGAGTGCAGTATAACTGCAGTACACTGCAGTATAACTGCAGTCAGAGTGGAGTATTTTTATTAAATTTTTTCACATTTATTTAAGCAGGTAGGCCAGTTGAAAACAAGTTCTCATTTACAACTGTGACCTGGCCAAGATAAAGCAAAGCAGTGCAAAACAAACAACAACAGAGTTACACATGGAATAAACAAACATACAGTCAATAACACAATAGAAAAGTCTATATAGAGTGTGTGCAAATGAGGTAAGATAAGGGAGGTAAGGCAATAAATAGGCCATAGTGGCAAAATAATTACAATTTACCAATTAAACACTGGAGTGATAGATTTGCAGGAGATGAATGTGCAACTAGAGATACTAGGATGCAAAGGAGTAAAAATAAATAAATAACAGTACGGGGATGAGGTAGTTGGGTGGGCTATTTACAGATGGGCTATGTGCAGTGATCTGTGAGCTGCTCTGACAGCTGGTGCTTAAAGTTAGAGAGGGAGATATGAGTCTCCAGCTTCAGTGATTTTTGCATTTCCTTCCAGTCATTGGCAGCAGAGAACTGGAAGGAAAGGAGGCCAAAGGAGGAGTTGGCTTTGGGGGTGACCAGTGAAATATACCTGCTGGAGCTCATGTTACAGAAGTCAACAAAGGAGAGCGCCTGGGGAATGGGAGTGGAGCTAGGCACTGCAGGGCCTGGATTAACCTCTACATCACCAGAGGAACACAGGAGGAGTAGGGTAAGGCTAAAGGCTATAAGAACTGGCCGTCTAGTGCGTTCGGAACAGAGAGTAAGAGGAGCAGGTTTCTGGGCACGGAAGAATAGATTCAAGGCATAATGTACAGACAAGGGTATGGTAGGATGTGAATACAGTGGAGGTAAACCTAGGCATTGCGTGACGATGAGAGAGGCATTGTCTCTAGAGACAACATTTAAACCAGGTGAGGTCACCACATGTGTGGGAGGTGGAGCAAAAGGGTTAGCTAAGGCATATTGACCAGGGCTGGAGGCTCTACAGTGAAATAAGACAATAATCACTAAACAAAACAGCAATGGACAAGGCATATTGACATTAGGGAGAGGCATGCGTAGCTGAGTGATCATGGGGTCTAGTGAGTAGCTAGGCAGGCTGGAGACACGGCGATTCAGACAGCTAGAAGGCCCTTAGGGGGACGTCGCAACGGAAGAGTCAGTTGTAGCCCCCTCGGGTGCTTACGTCGGCAGACCAGTCGTGATGGATCGGCAGGGCCCCGTGTAGTAAAAGGGTCCAGGCCAATTGGCAAAATAGGTATTGTAGCCCAAGAAAATGTGCTGATGGACCTCTTCAACTAACAGTCCGAAATGGTCTAGACAGCTAGCGGGCCGCGGCTAGCAGACTAGTAGATGGGCATTCAGGGGACGTCGCGATGGAGGAGCCTGTTGAGAACCCCCTTGGGTGGATTACGTCTGTAGACCAGTCGTGAAGGATCGGCGGGACTCCGTATCAGCAGTAAAGGGGTCCAGGCCAATTGGCAAAATTAGGTATTGGAGCCCAAGGAGAGGCTGATGGGCCTCTTCAGCTAGCCGGGAGATGGGCCTAGCATAGGCTAGCTTCAGGCTAATTGGTGCTTGCTTCGGGACAGAGACGTTAGCCAGGAGTAGCCACTTGGATAGCAGCTAGCTAGCTGCGATGATCCAGGTGAAAAGATTCAGAGATTGCGGTAGGAATTCGGAGATATGGGGAAAAAGAGTCCGGTAAGCTCTGGGTTGAATCGCGCTGTGCAGACTGGCAGGAGATATCCGGGCTAATGGTTAGCTGATGACCGCTAGCAGTGGCTAGCTGACTTCTAGCTAGTTAGCTGGTTAGCTTCTGTTGGGGGTTCCGGTTCTAAAGTAAAGAAAATAGCAGATCCATACCAGATTGGGTGAGGCGGGTTGCAGGAGAGTATGTTGGAGTTGAGGTTAAAAAATATACTAAATATATGCGAAGAAAAAATATATATACAGTGAGGGAAAAAAGTATTTTATCCCCTGCTGATTTTGTACATTTGCCCACTGACAAAGAAATGATCAGTCTATAATTTTAATGGTAGGTTTATTTGAACAGTGAGAGACAGAATAACAACAAAAAAATCCTGAAAAACGCATGTCAAAAATGTTATAAAAGTGTGCTCCTAATCTCAGCTCGTTACCTGCATAAAAGACACCTGGGAGCCAGAAATATTTTTGATTGAGAGGGGGTCAAATACTTTTTTCCCTCATTCAAATGCAAATCAATTTATAACATTTTTGACATGCGTTTTTCTGGATTTTTTTGTTGTTATTCTGTCTCTCACTGTTCAAATAAACCTACCATTAAAATTATAAACTGATCATTTCTTTGTCAGTGGGCAAACGTACAAAATCAGCAGGGGATCAAATATTTTTTTCCCTCACTGTACACAGGACAGGACAAGACAAAGACGCCTGACTGCTACGCCATCTTGGATTGAGTATAGCTGCAGTCAGAGTGCAGTATAACTGCAGTATGCTGCAAGTACTGTGTCTAAAATATATATTTTTTTACTGCAGTAATTCTGCAGTGTAACTGCAGTCCTTGCTGTAACTTTACCATAAATGTTGCACCTGAAACAACGCAGTTGATTCTGCACAAAAGCTTTAACAGGATAACTGATATTGCCTAACATGACTTTGTCTGTCAGAGTCTCTGACAAAGGGTCATGGATTTTTGGAATTCTTTAGAATAACAGTCATGTTGTGTATACTTTGTAAATTAAGAATTAGTGCGAAAATAATGGAAAATGTGCACAATTATGAATATATTTTATAATACAAAGACTAATCAAAAGTATTTATATAAGATATGTGATGTATGTGCTACTTCTTTATTTTTTCAAGCCTAAATGGTCAACAGTGTTTTTTTTTGGTGTGTACTATCATTTATTGCAATTATGTATGGTGCAATATGTACTGTTGTCACGTTCGCTGGAATAAATGTAGGACCAAGGCGCAGCGAATGTTGAGTTCCACATTATTTATTAGAACGTGAAACTAAGCAAAGACAAAAACAAATAAACAATAAACTAACAACGAACCGTGACTACAGAGATGCTACGTGCACTAACTCAAAACAATATCACATAAACACAGGTGGGAAAAACAGCTACTTAAATATGATCCCCAATTAGAGACAACGATTACCAGTTGCCTCTAATTGGGAATCATACAAATCACCAACATAGAAAATCAAACCTAGAACCCCACATAGAAATAAATAAACTAGATCACACTCAATCACATCCTGAACCCCTTTACCATAGAGAAACAATGGCTCTCTATGGTCAGGGCGTGACAGTACCCCCCCCTCCCCCAAAGGTGCGGACTCCGGCCGCAAAACCAGAAACCAAATAGGGAGGGTGGGGGGGGGGGATGATTAGTATCGGTGGCGGCTCTGGTGTGGGACGAAGTACCCACTCAGCCCACAGATCCTCCAGCATCAGGGGTGGCTCTGGTGCGGGACGAAGAACCCGCTCAACTCGCGGATCCATCATCTTTGGTGGTGGCTCTGGTGCGGACCGAAGAACCTGCTCATCCCGTGTATTCAGCCATGGACCCAAGCTGAACACTGTGCCTAGACTGTATCTCGATGCTGAGGAAGGCTCCTGCCATGGAGCGGGACTGGACACCGGCCCTGGCCTGGATATCGGTGCAGAGGAAGACTCCTGCCATGGAGCGGGACTAGATGCTGTGCATGGACTGGGCACCAATGCAGAAGAAGACTCTGGCCTTGGAGCTGGACTGGCCACCGTGCTTAGACTGGGCATCAGCGCAGGGGATGGCTCCGGTCATGGAGCTGGAGGTTCCGGACCGTTGACCGTCTCAGGAGGTTCTGAACCGTGGACCGTCTCAGGAGGTTCCGGACCGTGAAACGTCTCAGGAGGTTCCGGACCGGGAACTGTCGCCAGAAGCTCTGGACCGGGAACTGTCGCTGGAAGCTCTGGACCGGGAAGTGTCTCCGGAAGCTCTGGACTGGGGATCGTCGCAGGAAGCCTGGTGCGTGGGGCCGGCACTGGTGGTACCGGACTGGTGACACGCACCTCAGGGCGAGTGCGGGGAGCAGGCACAGGACGTACCTGACTGGGGTCACGCACTTCAGGGAGAGTGCGAGGAGCAGGCACAGGACGTACCTGACTGGGAACACGCACTTCAGGGAGAGTGTGAGGAGCAGGCACAGGATGTACCTGACTGGGAAGGCGCACTTGAGGGAGAGTGTGAGGAGCAGGCACAGGACGTACCGGACTGGGAAGGCGCACTTGAGGGAGAGTGCGAGGAGCAGGCACAGGACGTACCGGACTGGAGACACGCACTTCAGGGAGAGTGCGAGGAACAGGCACAGGACGCACCGGACTGGGGACACGCACTTCAGGGAGAGTGCGAGGAGGCACAGGACGTACTGGACTGGGGAGGCGCACTGGAGGCCTGATGCATGGGGCCGGTACAGGTGGCACCGGACTGGTGACATGCACTTCAGGGCGAGTGCGGGGAGAAGGAACAGGACGTACTGGGGTGTGAAGGTGCACCAGAGACCTGGTGTGTATTGCCTGCATCAATGGTACTGGTTCGATGACACACTTCGCATGGCGAGTGCGAGGAGCTAGCACAGGTCGTACTGGGCTGTGGAGGCGTACATCTGGGTGAGTGCGAGGAGCAGGCACAGGACGTACCAGACTGGGGAGGCGCACTGGAGGCCTGATGCGTGGGACCGGCACAGATTGCACCGGACTGGTAACACGCTCCTCCGAACACCTACGTTGCCGCATACTCCTCGCCAACTCCATTCTCCGGTATCCCTCCTTGCACTGTTCCATTGACTCCCAGGCGGGCTCTGGCACTCTCCCTGGGTCGACCGACCACCTCTCTACCTCCTCCCATGTTGTCACTGGTACACACCTCGGCTCCGCCGACCACCCCATGTGCCCCCCCCCCAAAAAAAATTATCGGGCTGTCTTTTGGGCTTTTCTTGTGGCCGTGAACCCCGGCGTCGTCGCTGTTCTCCCTTCTCTCCTTGCGTCTGCTGTGACTCCTGCCAAAGAAGGCGATCCTGTCTTGCCAAGATTTCTTCCGAAGTCCAGGATCCCTTCCCGTCCAGAATCTCCTCCCAAGTCCATGTTACCCTCTCCTCCTGGGCACGCTGCTTGGTCCTGTTGTGATGGGATATTCTGTCACGTTCGCTGGAATAAATGTCGGGCCAAGGCGCAGCGAATGTCGAGTTCCACATTATTTATTAGAAAATGAAACTAAGCAAAGACAAAAACAAATAAACAATAAACTAACAACGAACCATGACTATAGAGATGCTACGTGCACTAACTCAAAACAATATCCCATAAACACAGGTGGGAAAAACAGCTACTTAAATATGATCCCCAATTAGAGACAACGATTACCAGCTGCCTCTAATTGGGAATCATACAAATCACCAACATAGAAAATCAAACCTAGAACCCCACATAGAAATAAATAAACTAGATCACCCCCAGTCACGCCCTGAACCATTTCAGCATAGAGAAACAATGGCTCTCTATGGTCAGGGTGTGACAACTGTATGTCCAATATGAAAAAACCTACTGCATTTAAGCTGATTGGCAACTCTTTAAGGGTAACTAAATGAGCAGAGACGTGTTCTGGATAAGTTGCAGGGGTTTGATCTTACAAGCAGGGAGCCCAGCCAACAGCGAGTTGCAGTAGTCCTGACAGGAGATGGCACGTGCCTGGATTAAGACCTGCACTGCTTCCTGTGTGAGGTAGGGTTGTTTTTGCCTTAGCACTACACAGCTGATTCAAATGATCAACTCATCAAACTTCAAGTGGAATTTATGTATTCATTTGTGATGCTACATGCACATGTGTGTGTGCACATGCCTCTATCTATCCGATGGTATCATGATTTGTTGTAAGGATATTATATTTGACCTGGTGATGTAAAAGTCTAATGACATTATCTTCCATATTCCTACAGATACCTTGTAACTGGAGATTCCTTCAAAACGATTGCCTACAGTTACCATGTAGGGCACTGCAAGGTTGGGTGACCAGGGCCATCTGGGACTGCCTCTTGGGGGAATTCAGGCATGTGAAGGTTACCTGTGTCCTGCATAACTTTATGAGGATGGACACGAGGAACAGGAGGAATCTGCAGCTTGCCGTGTGCCAGAGGAGAAGTCTGTTGCTCTGCAGGATGTTTCAAGGATTGGGTCCAACAACGCAGCTAGCGAGGCAATCCATGCGTGGGAAATCTTCACCTCCTACTTCTTCGAAGAGGGTGCTGTTCCCTGGTAACAACATAGACTATGCACAACCAAAGGCTCTTTATAAGCCATCCACATTGCAATAAGAGTTTTCTTCCATTTACTTAGCTATGTCAACTGCAATTATTCAATTCACAGTTTCTCTCCCTTGGATTTCTACTCAGGTGAGGGTGCCGTTTAGGTAAGGGTGTGATGTCTGTACAAGAACAGGCTATTTTAAGTCACCATATTGAAAAAAAGTACAACAATTAGACACCCTATAACCTACACACCAGTAGCGGTCAGTGATGTTTAAGATGAGGGAGGCCGATTATTTTGAATCTTATTTTTTGATTATTTTTTCTTGAACATGGACTTATTTCTATTACAGCATATTGGATGACTGTCATTCATATTCCATTCACCCAGTTCAATGTAACAGCGATAGGTTTAGGCTACTACATGATACTCAAATGTTCCCTTTACCCATCATGAGGTTGCTACAACATAGCCTATGAATTAAAGTTTACAATGTACAGTTGAAGTCAGAAGTTTACATACACCTTAGCCAAATACATTTAAACTCAGTTTTTCACAATTCCTGACATTTAATCCTAGTAAAAATTCCCTGTATTAGGTCAGTTAGGATCACCACTTTATTTTAAGAATGTGAAATGTCAGAATAATAGTAGAGAGAATGATTTATTCAGCTTTTATTTCTTTCATCACATTCCCAGTGAGTCAGCAGTTTACATACACTCAATTAGTATTTGGTAGCATTGCCTTTACATTTTTTAACTTGGGTCAAATGTTTCATGTAGCCTTCCACAAGCTTCACACAATAAATTGGGTGAATTTTGGCCCATTCCTCCTGACAGAGCTGGTGGAACTGAGCCAGGTTTGTAGGCCTCCTTGCTCGCACACACTTTTTCAGTTCTGCCCACAAATTTCTATAGGATTGAAGTCAGGGCTTTGTGATGGCCCTCCAATACCTTGACTTTGTTGTCTTTAAGCCATTTTGCCACAACTTTGGAAGTATGCTTGGGGTCATTATCCATTTGGAAGACCCATTTGCAACCAAGCTTTAACTTCCTGACTGATGTCTTGAGATGTTGCTTCAATATATCCACATAATTTTCCTCACTCATGATGCCATCTATTTTGTGAAGTGCACCAGTCCCTCCTGCAGCAAACCACCCCCACAACATGATGCTGCCACCCCCGTGCTTCACGGTTGTGATGGTGTTCTTTGGCTTGTAAGCATCCCTCCGTAGTCTGGCTTTTTTAATGGTGGTTTTGGAGCAGTGGCTTCTTCCTAGCTGAGCGGCCTTTCAGGTCATGTTGATATAGGAATCGTTTTATTGTGGATATAGATACGTTTGTACCTGTTTCCTCCAGCATCTTCACAAGGTCCTTTGCTGTTGTTCTGGGATTGATTTGCACGTTTCGCACCAAAGTACGTTCATCTCTAGGAGACAGGACGCGTCTCCTTCCTGAGCGGTATGACGGCTGCGTGGTCCCATGGTGTTTATACTTGCGTACTATTGTTTGTACAGATGAACGTGGTACCTTCAGGCGTTTGGAAATTGCTCCCAATGATGAACCAGACTTGTGGAGGTCTACAATTCTTTTTCTGAGTGAATTATAATGAAATAATCTGTCTGTAAACAATTGTTGGAAAAATTACTTGTCATGCACAAAGTAGATGTCCTAACCGACTTGCCAAAACTATAGTTTGTTAACAAGAAATTTGTGGAGTGGTTGAAAAACCTAGTTTTAATGACGCCAACCTAAGTGTATGTAAACTTCCGACTTCAACTGTAGGTGCACACATGGACAGACGGTGACATTCAATACCGCCTTGCACACTCATGCCTGCATCTAGCTGATATAGGATGTAATTATTAGTCCAACAGTTGCAAACGAGAGTTTCTATTGGACAAATTCAGGTATATTTATCTTCTGTTTAAGAAATGTTTTTTCAACCGACTCGGTGGAATGCATACACCCCTGATCACGCGTAAACACACAGCCACATCTATTCCTTCTCGCCTCCATGCTCTGTCCTGTGACCAGCAGAAAAAACCTTTCCAGGCCAAACCGCTACACACAGTCTACATGTTGTCACCATATTAGCTAAAGTAACGTCATAGTCAACATAGCTAATAGAACTAAGGCGTTAGTAAACCCTCTACAGTCATGCAATAACTTTACAATGTACAGTCAGTAAGCCGTTACACCGGTGGGCCCCGGTGGGCCCCAGTGGTAATAAATTAATTAATAAAAGCAAAATCTTACCTTGAGTTCCTGTGTTGTGTTGGATAATCATAGTCTAGCTAATTGCATTCGCTAGCTGAGTAAGTGAAACTGAAAGTGAAAAAAAATGACAATCTCCCGCTAAATATTTCTCTCTTACCTCTCCATTTTGGAAGAAATTATTTTGTTCAAAACGGTTCAACTATTGTCTCTCTCTTTTGAGTCAACTACTCACCACATGCACAGCAGTGCTAGCTAGCTGTAGCTTATGCTTTCAGTACTAGATTCATTATCTGATCCTTTGATTGGGTGGACAACATGTTAGTTTATAATGCAAGAGCTCTGATAGGTTGGAGGACATCCTCCGGAAGTTGTCTTAATTATTTTGTAATTCTATGGAAGGGGGTGAAAACCATGAGCCTCCTAGGTTTTGTATTGAAGTCAATGTACCCAGATGAGGATGGAAGCTAGCTGTCCTCCGGCTACACCATGGTGCTACCCTACAGAGTGCTGTTGAGGCTACTGTAGACCTTCTTTGCAAAATAGTGTGTTTTAATCAATTATTTGGTGATGTGATTATATTTAGTATAGTTTTATCTAAAAAAAAAAAAAACTTTTTAAATGTTTTACCATTTCTAGGAAATTCACTGAGGAGGATGGTCCTCCCCTGAGGAGCCTCCACTGCTACACACTCATGTATCAATCTGACTGATGGATTGTGTTGTGCAGTAAGCAGGCTCAGGTGTATAACTGTGGCTCCTTCCACCTTCAAAGAATAGGCAAGAGGGCCAACCATGGAGAATAGTAAGACACTTATTTATAATACTCCACTATATTGTTTGTCCTCGTGTGTCTGTGCATGTTTTTCAGCATAAAATACTCTGCAGCCACTTAGTGTGGACACCAGGTGAGGCCACACACACAGATTCCTGTTGAACACTGTCTTTAAATACCTTATTTTCTCAATAACAGTCTTTGTCCTTCACTTCATCCTGCTCTCCCCTTCTCCCTAAATCCTATAGGTCAGTGGTTCCCAAACTATTTATAGTCCCATACCCCTTCAAACATTCAACCTTCAGCTGCGTACCCCCTCTAGCACCAGGGTCAAATATTGTTTTTTGCCATCATTGTAAGCCGTCCACACAAACACTATATGATACATTTATTAAACATAAGAATGAGTGTGAGTTTTTGTCACAACCCTGCTTGTGGGAAGTGACAAAGAGCTCTTATAGGACCAGGGCACAAATAATATTAATATAATAATAATTTTGCTCTTTATTTAGCCATCTTACATATAAAACCTGATTTGTTAATAAAAAATTGAGGGGTGTGCATGAAAGGATGCACATAACTCTACAGTGTTGGGTTTTATTGGAGAGAGTCTTAGTCTTAAATCATTTTCCACACACAGTCTGTTTCTGTATTTACTTTTCATGCTAGTAAGGGCCGAGAATCCACTCTCACATAGGTATGTGGTTGCAAAGGGTGATTTGCCAAGGCAGGATACTCTGAGCGCAGCCCTATCTGAAATCTGGCAGTGGCTCCTGATTAAATAAAATGTTCACAGAACCTCTTGTTGCAATTTCGATGAGGCTCTCTTGTTCATATATCGGTAAGTGGACTAGAGGCAGGGCATTAAATAACGAATCCAGTTGTTTGTGGCGTCCGTTTCGGGAAAGTACCTGGGTAATTGCGCACCTAGCGCACTCATGTGCTTGAGTTCATTTGCACACACAAGAATCATACAATGATGGAAAGACCTGTGTGTTGTCCTTGTTAATGCAGACAGAGAAGAACTCCAACTTCTTAATCATAGCCTCAATTTTGTCCCGCACATTGAATATAGTTGCGGAGAGTCCCTGTAATCCTAGATTCAGATGATTCAGGTGAGAAAAACATCACCCAGATAGGCCAGTCGTGTGAGAAAGCTCGTCTCTCAATTAAAAAAAACATGTAAATACTTTGCCCCTTGATAACCAGCTGTAAAAGCGTTACATGGTCGCTGCCCATATCATTGCATAGTGCAGAAAATACACGAGAGTTCAGGGCCTAGCTTTAAGAAAGTTAACCATTTTCACTGTAGTGTCCAAAACGTCTTTCAAGCTGTCATTCATTCGCTGGGCATCAAGAGCCTCTCGGATGCTGCAGTGTACCCAAGTGGCGTCGGGAGCAACTGCTTGCACGCGCGTTACCACTCCACTATGTCTCCCTGTCATGGCTTTTGCGCCATCAGTACAGATACCAACACATCTTTACCACCAAAGTCCATTTGATGTCACAAAGCTGTTCAGTACTTTAAAAATATCCTCTCATGTTATCCTGGTTTCCAGTGGTTTGCAGAAGAGGATGTCTCCTTAATTGACCCCCCCATAAACGTAACGGACATATACCAGGAACTGTGCCGGGCCCGCCACGTCTGTTGACTCATCCAGCTGTAACGCATAGAATTCACTGGCTTGTATGCGAGACAGTAATTGTTTCAAAACATCTCCTGTCATGTCACTGATGCGTCGTGAAACAGTGTTGTTTGATGAAGACATTGTCTGCATAGTTTTTTTGTCCTTTACCACCCTGCATTATCCCAGTCATATCTGCGGCAGCAGGAAGAATTAAGTCCTCCACAATATTATGGGGCTTGCCTATCCTAGCCACTCGGTAGCTCACCATATAAGACGCTTCGAGCCCCTTCTTATTAATGGTATCTGTTGCTTTAATACATGTCTTACTTCTTTATTCTCACTCAAAAAACTCCTGTGGCTTATTTTTCAAATTGTTATGTTTCGTTTCTAAATGTCTGTGCAAGAGTGAAGGTTTCCCGCTAGAAAGTAGCTGTTAATGTGATCGGATGTTAATTATTTGACTAGGCTACCTGTATAATTGAAATTGTTGTTATTTCGCTGAACACTAGATGGTTTAATTACATTTTTGACAGTGAAACGAGGCTACTCAGGCGAGGGGGGGGAAAAACTCACTCAAATGTTGGAAAATATAAATGTACTGTTTGAAAATGTGAAGAATTGTTTATTTTTTTTTAATAAAAATATTTAAAAAATGTTTTTAAAATGTGAATCTAATTTTTATTTGGCGTAACCCCAACAGCATTACCCAGTTTGGAAATACCTGCTCTAAGTTATATCAGCTGTGTTGGTGAACCCCTCCCACATCTGAACTGGCTACTAGAGGGCACAGCATGATCAGAGGTGAGGTAACTTGGTCGGGTCAACAGGAAGTATTATTAGAGACAGTGAAATACAGCTAGAGATGTGGTAGTCCCAGAGTTAATGATCCAAGGTCAGTTTTGCATTTCCCCTCCTGAAGATTATGATAAAATCAAATGTTATTTGTCATATGCGCCGAATACAGTGAAATGCTTACTTATAAGCCCTTAATATAAGCCCTTAACCAACGATGCAGTTTTAAGAAAAATACCTAAAAAAATGTAAATAATAAGAGAGCAGCAGTAGAATAACAATAGCGAGGTTATATACGCTGGTTAGTTGAGCTAATATGTACATGTAGGTGGAGTTATTAAAGTGACTATGCATAAATAACAGAGTAGCAGCAGGTAAGAGGGAGGGGGGGCAATGCAGATAGTCTGGGGTTGCCATTTTTCACCCGACGCGTTTGCGGTGACAAAAAGGTTGTCTGCTGCCTCTACTGAAAATGAATAGGAAGCGGTGTTTCACTGCACGGCACTGCACGGGTCATTATGGTCAAGGGAAGTGACTTCCCAATGATTCCAGATAGTTTATTTCTTGTTTTTGCTTGCTTTTCAGAGGTATTTTTTTTATCTATATTTTTTTTAAATTCAAAATACAGATCAACAATTTACATTGTTACATCATACAAAACAGAACGCAGGTATTAACGAGAAAATACTAAAACACAAAACAATTGATGAAGTAATAAAAAATGACAGTGAAATTGTAATCACTCTTAAAAAATCTTATAATGATTCATAAAAAAGTTATTCACTATGGTTAATGTTTTAATAAGATAGTTCAATTCAATGAAATATGTGTAATTTTGGTATAGAATTTTTGTTTGTGTATAAAGTATTTGGCAACAAGAATAAAAAACTTCACAATCATTTCAATGGTCTTGTTATCATCAATAGTAACATAAGTATTTTGCAAGGTTTTCCCAAAATTCTGACACAAATTCAAAGAACAAGTGAGACAGCTGGGTTTTCTGTGAAAAAAAGTGAGAATCTATCATCAATAGCCATACATTTGGATAACATAGAATTACATGGATATATCTTATGTTAAACTTTGAAGTGCACTTCCTTAACTTTGCTTGGTATACAATATTTGTAAGGCCTTAACCATGCATTTTTCCAGACAATGTCAGGAATAAGCATGTTCCAGAAAAATGTTCCTCTCGGTGTAAGTTGGTTTTGTGAATGAAGAATTTGCTTTATATATTTATTACAACAAGATTTCTCAGGTAAGCCCATGCCTTCCAATCTGAGTTCTGGATAAGCTTTGCGATCATTACCAAAGCTAAGATGAGTTTTCATTAGTGTAGTTAGACCACTGGGAACGGCTTTGATCACAGAAATAAACTATCTGAAAGGTATTGGAAACTCTTTCAATGTTATAAATTGTTCATATGTAAGAATATTACCCCTGTTGTCGAAAACATCAAGAACAAAGTCAATATTCCTCTCACGCCAGCTGGGGTAGAACAATGACTTATTCCTTACAGTTACGTCTGAATTATTCCACAAAAGAGCTTTATGTTGGGAAAGATTTTGCAGGAAACATATTTTCTAGGCCATTAAAGCTTGTTGGTGAAACCTAGCCAATTTAGCGGGTAATCTTTCAGGAATATAATTACATAAAAAAAAATGGAAGACCTCCCAATTTATTAAATACATTATTTGGAATTAAAGGTATGGAATGAGAGGTGTTTCTGTTAAATAAAATGACGTCAGTCGCAACGTAATATCGGTTTCCGGGCAAACTCAAAATCATTTAGTTTTATTAAATTACAAACTCGCCCGTTTACGTTCATGTTAAATGTTATATCACCGACACTTGTTATGGACAGGACACAATTATTCGCATTCAGAAGAAAACGCTGGGTTGTTCGAGCGGGGCGGATAGATACCTCGCTCGCACGCTCACTTCAGCTCGAACGACTAGCTAATCTCCACAACATCTGGGAAACCTAGCTACACGAGGACTTGCTTCGTCGAGATAATCCACACAATGTGGAATCGATGCATGTGTACAAACGTCGTTTTTTTTTATGATCGGACATTAAGGGGGCGGACACGATCTATTTAGCTTACACAAGCTCATATTTGATTGAATATAATCAACTAAACTGATTTATATAAGAAATTTTAATCGAGGTTATTTTTCGAATCATATCTCAACATCATTTAAAGACAGACTATTTTTCACTATCGAATAACTCGTTTTGAGGTGAGTTAACGCTCCATGAATTATATCCTTGCTCTCTCTACGTTAGCTACCTGCACGTTTTGTGTTGGGAAATAGTTTCTAGCTACTGTTATATAGCGACAGCGTGTATCTAACTACGGAAAGATAATATACAATGCATTCCCATATACATTGCGCCTTTGTTAGATTACTTAGCTAGATAGCTAACGCATTCAGAATGGGCATGCTAGCGGAGTAACGCTGCTTTTGTTTTCTTTTTTAAACCAATATGGAGGAGAGTGGCGTGTATACTAGAAGTGGAGAGCTCGTCCGTGTCACTGCTGGTCCATGACCATGACTCTAAATGCTGGCTAACTAGTTCACGTTAAATAGCTCAATAACACAGGCAGCAAGCTAGACTGCTAACTGAAGAGTTTTCAAACCATCTTTAGCTAACTGATCACTATTTGCACATCATGATACAGTATGACCAAATCATTTCATAACGACCTTTGACTTTGGTATCACCTCGTATTGTAAGCGGTAGCTAGCTAGCCCTCCGATTGTTCAGATTGAAGGATGTGTGTTAACTCACCATCTCCTGCATGATTGCCACGGTAATTAAAATTGGAACTGCCAGTGGCCAACCTATCCATAGTCTCTGCCTTCTATTGAGCGCTGTGCTCATTGGATGTTTGACATTTGCGCACTGGTCTCTTACTGCACATGCCTTTTAATTATCTACCCCCAAAAAGAACAAAATACTGTGACATTAGGCATAGTAAACCTGTAATAACCAAGTTTTTACATAATTTTTTACTCACCTATGCAAAGGGCCCCTGTTAGAGAACTGGAAACAAGACTGTAACTACCAATTGGGGAGAAAGGGGTAAAACGTACAAAAAAATGTATATATAGACATGTAGCCACTGATGAATCGCCTTCTCTCCAATGCTATTTTGTTTCCTGTCTACCTTTTATTGATTCCTGACCCTCATTGCCCTATTCTTGACTTTGACCAGGAACCAACTGCTGGTCCCACGGTCTACCTGATGAGTATGAGCGAGTCTACAGAACCTTCTAATGATGCTCCCACTCTTACTGAAGGTCTTATAACATTTTTCATATATACAATGTCACTGTGTTGTCTGTGTGGGGCAAGGGAGCATATGTTTTTGCAAAACTCAAGCTGCTATTTCTACTAACAAATATACTTCTGCAGCAATGGGTAAACATAGGCGTTTATCATTTATGTGTGGCACTCAGTGTTGAGTTTCCCATCTACCTCTCATTTGTTTAACTGAATTACAGTATATCAATTCAAAAGGTGAGGCTATTTGTCTCACAAGATGCCATAGAGCAGGGCTCTCCAACCCTGTTCCTGGAGAGCTACCATCCTGTAGGTTTTCACTATAACCCCAGTTGTAAGTAACCCGATTCAGTTTATCAACAAGTTAATTATAAGAATTAGGTGTTTGATTAAGGTTGGAGTGAAAACCTACAAGATGTTAGCTCTCTGGGAACAGGGTTGGAGAGCCTTGCCATAGATCTTAGCATTTGTAGGCTTTAAAGGGACAATCTGCAGCTGCTACATCCATTTTTGATAAAGATGAGCAAAAAAAAACCGGTATTAAAATAAATAATAAACATTGAGCTATTGTATCCTCAAAAAAAGTGGAATTATTTTATACAAATACAATTGCTTAGAGATTTTGTTAAAAATGTAAAAGAAAATACATTTAAAAAAGATAGGGGTCAAAATTATTAGCACCCCTGTTTTCAATACTCTAGCACCCTCCTCTTATGAGGATAACGGCACTGAGTCTTTTTCTAAAATGTTTTATGAGATTGGAGAACACATTGGGAGGGGTCTTAGACCAATCCTCCATTACGAATCTTCCCAGATCCTTGATATTTGTCTGCCTTATGGACGGCCCTCTTCAAAATCAAACCACTGGTTTTCAACGGGTTCATGTCCAGAGACTGAGATGGCCATTGGGAAATGTAGATTTTTTTGGTGGATTTTGATATGTGCTTGGGATTATTATCACAAACAAATGTAAACGCAGTTGTCTTGAAATCACCATAAATCCAGAGAAGGCCAGACTTAGATGACAAAGTTTGACAATTTGCCCATGAGAGACTGCCTGTTAAAGTGAGAACAGCACAACAAGGTGAGTCCAAAAATGTGTTGTACGCTGCTGCATAAATAATATACCAGAGAGATGTGTATACTGTAGCTAAGAAAGTAATACTAAGAGTATATTGTGTAGTAAGCTGTTAGTAGCCCATGTGGCTCACCCTAATAATTTGGTCTATTTTCCTCTCTTAATTTCACTTACTGTTCTGACTTGGTGGTGCACATGTAGCCTATAACCTGTTTTAGAGAAATGTAATCATTGAATATTGTAAGAGCTGTCATTGTCTGCTTATATGGCCCCTTTATTTATCATACGGTTCTGACTTGGTGTACAGGGAGAACACTGTAAGAACGGCCAATGTTCTGAATTCTGTCGCTGTACATTTCAAAAGTGCTGAACAAATAGTTATATTGACTACGTCTGTCCTAGCTCGCTTATTAATGTCTTAATAGAATTTACGGATTTCCTCTTATCTGCTTGTCGTCCCTTATGCCATAGTTTGTACATCTCAATTGTCAGTAGAAACCACATTTGTTTAAGCAAGTCAGGCATATAAGCTATGTTTTTTTTCAACGGCAGTAAATGAGGCTGAATGAACTGTTTCGCTGCCAGACAAGGCTCTGCTGATAGCCAGGTGTAGCAGTGGTAAGGTGTTGGGACTGCTGTTGGGACAGATTTATGTAAGCCCTAACAGTTTGTGGGCGGTTTGTCACCTTTATGGTGCAATTAATGTATTGTTTAGTGTTGTGTAGTGGCTTTACTGGCATGCATCCCCAACATTATGTTTGTGTTTGCCCCACCAAGATTTACATGCCAGTAAATCTGAAGCTTGGCCGCAAGTGGATCTTGCAGCAAGATAATAACCCCAAGCACACATCAAATTCTACAAAGAAATGGTTAATTGACCACAAAATCAACATTTTGCAATGGCCATCTGTCTCTGGATATGAACCCCATTGAAAACGTATAGTTTGAATTGTCAGAGGGCCGTCCATAAGCGCAGATGAAGGATAGCAAGAATCTGGCAATATTCTGTATAGAGGAATGGTCTAAGATCCTTCCAAATGTGTTCTTCAATCTCATCAAACATTTTAGAAAAAGGATTGGTGCCGTTATCCTTGCAAGGGGAGGGTGCTGGAAAACTTTACTCCTATCTTTTAGACTTTCTCTATGACTACAAACAAAATCTCTTTCCCTTTTTAATATATATATTTTTTTTTTACATACAATATTGCTCAGGATTGTTTTGCTTATCTTTATCAAGGGTGCCAATAATTTCAGTCATGACTGAATACACATTCATTCTTGAAGAATATAACTTATAAATGCCTCATTAACTTAGTTAAACTGTCGTACCCCATCAGAACCCAAAATATAATTGTTTTTCTCCAATGTTTGTAAACAGTAAATGTATACAAATACTCTATAGCCTCAAAACATGCTTAAAACTATCATTTTGATATATTGGGTGGTCAGTCCTTGCAACCATAGCGCTGTCTATACATTTAAGATTGGTTACATTTCTCCAGCCCCATCCCTTAGCTTTTTACCAAAACAGAGGCGGGACGGCACTTTATTGTTTCAACTGGGGTTAACCCCTTTAATGAAAAGTTCAGTATAAGTGTCACCGTCAACAGAGTGGGCGTTTTCTGGAGCCGTGATTTGCTGCTCCTGCACCCACAGCCGACATTAACCCTGCGCCCACAGCCATCATTCCACCTGCACCCACGGCCCCCACCCAGTCTGAGGTGACGATGACGACACCGGCTGAGAAGACACAGGAGAAGGCAGCTGAGGATGTGGTGGCCGTGGAGGAAGAGGAAGAAGAATATGTGGTGGAGAAAGTTTTGAATCGAAGGGTGGTGAAAGGGAGAGTGGAGTACCTTCTTAAGTGGAAAGGCTTTTCGGAGTGAGTTTACACAATACAGATGTGATATATTTTTTATCCCTATGTGGAATGCTTGTATTGACCAAACAAAACCCCTCTCACTCCAATGCCATTTTCTGGCTTAATTAACACTGCTTTTGTTTCTTCAGTGATGACAACACATGGGAGCCAGAGGATAATTTGGACTGTCCCGACCTGATTTCACTGTTTCTGCAGAAACAGAAATCCGCTCATGAGTCTGTAGGCAAGAGGAAGTCTGCAGAGCCTAATGTGGGAGGAGAGGAAAGTCGACCCAAGAAGAGAAAAGATGACGTGAGTTGTAAAGACAAGCGCGTACACAGATGGAATCATTTAGTCTTTTTCACATTGAGTGACACTCGCCCTTTGTTTTAGCCAGAGAAACTAAGGGGCTTCACTCGAGGTTTGGATCCAGAAAGGATTATTGGCGCCACTGACTCCACTGGAGAACTCATGTTCCTCATGAAATGGTTTGTATAGCCCTTAATTGCCCTATTCATTTTTATAAAATGTTTTACCTTTATGCTACTAGACCTAATCATGCAGCAGTCGCAAGTCAATATACCTGTCAATTCCCATAACCCTGTGTTCTGTTTATCATGCCTATGCATCAATAAAAAAAGTGGATCCATTTCCTTTAATCTCTTCATTCTATGCATCCTAACCTATTTCATAGCGCCACTACAATCCCTGAACAAGCCAGAACCCACCACTTAAGTACTCATCCAACTCGTGGTTCTCTTTACACGGCCTGTTCTTGTAGGAAAAACTCAGATGAAGCAGACCTGGTACCAGCGAAGGAAGCAAATGTGAAGTGTCCACAGGTGGTCATATCCTTCTATGAGGAACGGCTCACGTGGCACTCTTACCCCACCGAGGAGGAGGAGAAGAAGGACGACAAGAACTAGCCGTTTTGGAGGTGTGAGGTATCAAGCTGGTTCTGAAGACTGTAGAGGTAGTGTCAAGGGCTTAGGGGGCTCTAGGCAAAGGGTCTGAGACAAGCATGACAGCACATGGACTCCCTTTTTGGTTTTATATCACCCATCAGGTTAAAATCTGGATATGACCAAAGTCAATACAGGCTATGGGTTCTCTTGAGAAATCACAACCCTGGAAGAAATGTATAATGTAGTGTTAAATGTTTTAAGATTCACTCTAGTGACCATTTGGATACTACGAGATCATTTTCACAGGGCAGTTGACTAAGAGGTCTAGGCCTTGTACATTACTGTGTAGGCTGGTGGAAATGTTATCATTCATAGTCTTGTAAACAAGTCAACGGTGCCATTTAGTTTTATGTAAATGTTTTGTAGCTTATAGTGCAAAACAATGTTAATCTTTGCTCATTTTGTGACCGTTTTAGTGTATTGAGGTGACAACACATTTTTGAAAACCATGTTTTTTTTTTTTTACTTTGCTCATTTGTCCATCTTATTCTAACATTTTCATAAACAGGACTTGCTTGTCTGTTTTTGGAGAATAAACAACTTGTTACAATTGTCATCTGTCTCATACTGACAGAGTCTAAGCTTCAAATTTGTGTAAATAGTTGGATACATTAAGGCCTTATGTATTTATCTTCACAAAACCTAATGATCAGACATTCTATTCCCCCCAAATGGACACATTTCATCTTATTATTAAATCATGCAAATGATGCAGTCACAGATGAAAATAAACACTTTATTAATTAATAAAATAACAATCCCAGATTGCCAGCAAATATTTAAATGTAAACCAAAGAAAATACATAACCAAAGCAGGGGCTGTGCAAAATGCAGACAAACTACAGAAAAGAATGACAAAAGGAGAAAATATTTACAGAACAAACAAGACCATTAACAAAAGCAGCACTAAGAAGTAATAACTTAAATGGGCTTTGCATTGTGTTGCAATGCAGGTGAACGTTTGCGCGTCTTAAATATCAAATGTTTTCTGAAGTGCGAGAACAAACAACTTTCTTCATTTAAATTGAGACAGCAACTTTTTTCCCCCTACGAAATAATTAGTACTGCATGAAACATCTGTTTAAAAGCGAAAGTATTTTTACTTTGGCTCCCCTCGGAGGGTAATGATGACAAGAACTATGAAAGTTATGTGGATGAAGAAGAACATAGGACATTCATCAGTGCAGCGACTTAGTTCTTTCCCATCCTTCACTGTAGATCTGGGGTTCACAAATGTACTCATTCTCTTTAAACAGCTATCTCTGCTGCATTAATAAATGGCCTAGTCTTTTTTTGATTAGGGGTACATGCTAAAACACAATTTGACCCCAAAAAACACATAAGCTCAGGCAATAGCACTTCTAATGTTCTGATAAGTCCAATAACCTTTTGTTCTCAAAACCATCGAATTTAGAAATGTGCTTGTGAAACAAAGGCATTCGAAAACAAGGCTCTCACTTCACATATTATCCTTGTCAGTTCACTCAGTTCGATTCAATTGGTTTACAATTCTAAATGACACGTATGACCGTAGACTATTAAAGCTGACAACTAGGCTATTCATCAACTGTCTTGTCCATTGCTTCAGGTAACTATCAAATAGAATGACAACTCTTTCAAAGGCTACCACTGCAATTACTCGACAGCCGAACGGCTCATCTGTCACCTTACAAAGAAACAAACCAACCTAATGATAGTAAAGTTGGGAGCATTTGATTTGTAATAAAACGGGACACTTCCACAGGGTTGCAGTTCATACAATACTTCCTGCAAAGACGGCTATCAAAATCAATATTCCCTGGCCTGTAAAATTCCTGCAATGTGGTTACAGGCACAACACACAGTGTGTGATGCAATAAGGGCAGGGAGTAGACCCAACATGATGAAGCTAGACTTATAACCTAGCTTATTCTGGACAGTATGAGGATGTGTGGAAAACGAAAAGACTACCAGCAGAGCTCACCCTTAAACCTGCGGCAGACGGATAGCCAGAGACACGGCACGATGCATACAGCCAAGCCTTAGAAGGACAAATTACAGAGCTATATAGATATACAGAAGCTGATACATTTGTAACGCAGCGTGTGCCTTCTTCCTCAGCGTTCCATCTCCTATACTTGTCATGTTCCACCATCGTGGCAAGCCCAAGAATACTCTCCAAGCCTCTTTTGTGTTCCAGTGTCCTACATCAAAGGGACTCAAAGTCAATGGCCAGTCAAAAACGGTGGTATTTGTAATAAACACATTTTGAATGAGTGCAGTGTCAGACTAGCTAGACATTTGCTTAGAGTACAAGTGAAGTGCACAACACATTTGGTTAGTATCGGCGGTATTGTTAAGATAATGGTATCCTGGATGATGGACTCGCTTTACCCCACTGGTATCTTAACCTTTGACATCTCCAGGCCCTGTCTTAGCTTTCCTCTACATGTGCAACTTCTACTTACTCCAGAAACAGTCACTCCAAGGCCCAAGCAAGAAAACTGGTTTAACATTCCGTTCAAAGCTGACTAACAATAGACCGGAATTTACACCCAGTTTCATGTTGACTTAATGTTAGTTTTACCTTTAACTCTGACTTCACTTGATACCACTCCCTTCACTTCATAACATGAAGTAATAACATCATGGCCTGGTGCCCTTCTTTTCCTTGTTTGTTCCTTTTTTTCCACCCAAACAATGAAAATTCAGTACTCAAATTAAGAACTTCTGCTTCAAAGTCGTTTCCCAGAGAAAACACAGGAACCACAAAAGAAAAGGAAAAAAACCTAATGCAGGAAAAGTAGTCAACAATGCAGTTTCTCCTCACAAGAATCTTCTCAAAGGAAAAAAGACCTCTCTTGCATCTGCAGAAATCTTTCTTAGTGATTTTAGCTAAATGAAAGAAAAGGCAACAGCTTCCTCCTCACTTCTTTTTGTCCTTTTGTTTCTTTTCGGCCTTACGGGTTTGCTGATCTGTCATGGTGCGGGGCATGATCAGAACGCTGCCGTCGGCGCTGTACTGGAGCGAGTACTCGCTGGGGGGGTAGGGCTGGCCCTCCTCATCCCGAAGCTGGGTGAACACCTCCTGGTAGAGGCTTTGCACTTTCTGCTTCATCTGGCGGATGGAGCGAATAAACTCCATCTTCTCCTTCAGCAGCCGCGCCTTGTCACGACGCAGGTCGTGCACCCCTTGCTCCAGGTTGATGATGGTATCCAGCTTGCGCTTGCGGCAGTTCTGGGCCGCCATCTTGTTCTTGCCACGTCTACGAATGTCGCGGACGAGGGCCAGTTGGGCCTCGCTCAGATGGTGCTTGGACAGAAGCTCGTTGAACTCCTCCACAGGCAGATTTATGATCTTCTCGTTTGAGAAGGGGATCTTCATGGCCCGAGCCCGTCGCTCATCGCGACTCGACTGTTTGTCCAGGAAGTCCTGTTGGGGCTTAAGCTTTGACTGCTTCTCACGGCCCATTTTCTTGCCAGTGGGAATCGGTAGCTCTAGGTGTTCATCGAACGATGAAGACAGTGGTAAATTGTAGGTGTGATTGTGGTTGATGTTGTCGAGCTGAGGGAGCCCGTGGAACTGGGAGGGGTCCTGGTAGCTCATGCGGCAGAGCTTGTTGAACTCGGGCTGGTAGCCCCCCACAGCGCCTTCTTCTGGTTCCACGGCAGCTGACTCCGAGTCAGTGCTGTATCCCACAGCCCCTTCCTCTGAGAAGGTGGCAGAGGTGGAGGAGGAGGAAGCGGCGGAGGAGCAGGAGGTCTCAGAGCTGCTCGGGGAGGCCGGGCTGTGACTGGAGTCTAGGGAGAGGCCTGAGTCCGAGTCGAGTTCATCCTCCAGCTGAGAGGCCTGGGCCTGGTTGAAGCCCTCCTCCATTGCCAGGTCCAGCAGACTGATCTCATCCAGCATAGACTCCTCCAGCAGAGTGCTGAAGGGATCAGGCAACACTGGAGTGCAAGTGATGTTGTTGGTGCTGTTCAGAGGCGGTGGGAGAAAGAGTCCAGTCAGATTGGTGGCTCCGAATGTAGAGTTGACGTTGGAGGAGTTGCTGGAGGACATTCTAAGCAAGGGGGTCCGTGGGGTGCTAGTGGCATCCATCTCTGGATTGAAAAGTGTGGGAAAGTCCTGGCTGCAGCTAGGGAGGGAGGCCTGGTGAAGGCTGACATCTTGGTGAATAAGGGTGGAGGAACGAGTAAGTCCAAAGCTTCCAACTGAGCCGGACTCACTTGTGCTGCCACTGGTATTGGTACTGTTGGAAGTAGTGCTGAGGAAGGAGTTCTCTGAGGTGTTATTAACCTCCATTTCCTTCAAAAGAGAAAATAATTGTAAGAAACTTTTTTTTTTTTTTACTGGAGAACCAGTTGTGATTAAAGCGCAAGTACAAACCTGTAGTTCCATGATAGCCATGATGTCTTGCCACTGCTGCTCCAGGTCCAACTGGGGCAACGGGGGAGGCAGTGGTAGGCCCCGAGATGTGGATGGAGCTTCTTCATTGGCCACCACAAGCTCAGCTGTGACTACAGGGGCTGGAAACTGATAAGATGTTTACCTTTAAAAGTCTCACAATTGTTTTTTTGATTTCCATAGACTATAATGTTAATCTAGCATTTGTAACGTCATAAAACAGCATGCAAATGTCTTTACCTCAGGAGATTCTTCTCCGAAAGGGAAGGTGGCCTCCAGCAGCCTTAGGCATTCCTGCAGGGACAGTGAGGTCTGAGAGCCAAGGCCTGGGATCTGGGGGAGGGGCAGACAGCACAGAAGTCACTCCCTTTACTATCAACTACAGTGGACACACAAGATCATGAACACAATCTGTTCCCTTAGCTACCTGCTCTGGTATGCTCTCCCCGGTCTCTCCATCCACAGGCTGAGCCTCTTGAAGGTTCACTCCATTCCTCCATCTCTCCTGTGCCTCTGCTCTTTCCTCCTCCTCTGGGCTGGGCTTTTCCGCCTCACTCTCCTTCTGGCGACTGCTATAGTTGAACACTTCCCGTCCTGCGCCAAGGTCGATGTCCTGTCGCCACAGGATGTCAATCAAATCGATGTCCTGAAAAATGATTTTTCACATGAAAAATGATGTGAAAAAGATGTTAGGACTACAAAGAAAAGAGCCCCCTTGATTGAGTTGCACAACATCTTGTCTTACACAACTTAATTCAAAATAAAAAGCACTTCAAGGAGAGAGAACTACAGTGCCTTGAGAAAGTATTCACACCCCTTGACTTTTTCAACAAATTTTTTTTTACAGCCCGAATTTAAAATTTATTATATTTAGATGCGTCACTGGCCTACACACAATAGCCAATAATGTCAAAGTGGAATAATGTTTTTGGAAATGTTTACAAATTAATTAAAAGCTGAAGTCTTGAGTCCATAAGTATTCAACCCTTTTGTTATGTCAAGCCTAAATAAGTTCAGGAGTAAACATTTGCTTAACAAGTCACATAATAAGTTGCATGGACTCACCGTGTGCAATAAGTGTTTAACATGATTTTTGAATGACTACCTCATCTCTGTACCCCACACATACAATTATCTGTAAGGTCCCTCAGTCGAGCAGTGAATTTCAAACACCGATTCAACCAGAAAGACCAGGGAGGTTTTCCAATGCCTCGCAAAGAAGGGCACCTATTGGTAGATGGGTAAAAATAAAAAAAAAGCAGACATTGAATATCCCTTTGAGCATGGTGAAGTTATTAAATTACACTTTGGAGGGTGTATAAATATACCCCGTCACTACAAAAGATACAGGCTTCCTTCCCAACTCAGTTGCCAGAGAGTGAGGAAACCGCTCAGGGATTTCACCATGAGGCCAATGGTGACTTTAAAACAGTTATAGAGTTTAATGGCTGAAAACTGAGAAAACTGAGGATGGATCAACAACTTTGTAGTTACACAACAATACTAACTTAAATGACAGAGTGAAAAGGAGGAAGCCTGTACATAATACAAATATTCCAAAATATTAATCCTGTTTGCAATAAGGAACTAAAGTAAAACTGCAAAAAAAGTGGCAAAGAAATTCAATTTATGTCATGATTACGAAGCGTTGTGTTTGGGGCAAATCCAACACAACACTGAGTACCGCTCTTCATATTTTAAAGCATGGTGGTGGCTGCATCACGTTATGGGTATGCTTGTCATCGGCAAGGACTAGGGAGTTTTTGGAGATAAAAAGAAACAGAATAGAGCTAAAACACAGGCAAAATCCTAGAGGAAAACCTGGTTTAGTCTGCTTTCCAACAGGCAAATGAATCTTTCAGAAGGACAATAACCTAAAACACAAGGCCAAATACACACTGGAGTTGCTTACCAAGATGACATTGAATGTTCCCGAGTGGCCTAGTTAGAGTTGATTCAAATCGGCTTGAAAATCTATGGCAAGACTTGAAAATGGCTGTCTAGCCATGATCAACAACCAACTTGATAGAGCTTAAAGAATTATTAAAATAATAATGTGCAAATATTGTACAATCCAGGTGTGCAAAGCTTTTAGACTTACTCAGAAAGACTCACAGCTGTAATCGCTGCCAAAGGTGATGCTAACATATTGACGCATGGGTGTGAATACTATTGTAAATGAGAATTCTGTATTTCATTTTCAATAATATAAAAAAACATTTTCACTTTTTCATTATGGGGTAGTGTGTGTGTAGATGGGTGAGAAGAAAAAATATATATAATCCATTTTCAATTCAGGCTGTATATAACACGTGGAATAAGTCAAGGGGTATGAATACTTTGATGGTACTGTACTTGACTGTGGTGCAAAAATCAAGGATGCCTATACCTGTGATACTGTTGGCTTTACATTTCGATATTTTCATCCTCAGGTCAACACAAGGTGAGATATATAATGCGATTTAAAGTAACTGTCCAGTCAAAATCTCCCTTTTAAAAGTTCATATTCAGTTAGCGCATACACAAATAATGTTGTTCACTCATCCTGTACTCTTGTGGCCAAAGCATAAATTGGAGGGGGAAAAAAACACTTAACAACCCACATCAAACGTGTGTCTCAAACAGACATGCTAGTTCCTCATAAAGGATGAGTTGGCCAATCAGCAGTCTACTGACATGAATATTTTTTCATGACCGGTATAGGCCGAGACAAGATTCTGTTGTTGGGGTATGCATGCCCACACCATTCCAACACAGAAAATCAGCTTTTTTAACATCGCTTTCCTTCCAAAAGATAATTATAATATGAGTGAAATGCTGAATTATAGGTCATATTTCATAGAAAATCATGGAACTTCAGATCATGTAAGCAGGGATGGGCAACTGATTGGGGTGGGGGCCTTAAAAAAATCATGAGGGGCCGAAGTGGCTTGCAGGTCTGCATACCCACATCCATGCATACCCACACATACATTTAGAGCTAGCCCTAGTCTTTGAGGCTTAAGTAAAATTTTGCCCCCCACCCTACCCTGAGCAAAACACTAGCTGACATGGGCTTATTGAGTGAATGGCAGTGACTGACATAAGTGGAAAAACTGCTGATGGACAACCAAATTTCAAAATTGCACTTTATGTATTCTACTATTCTAACTCAACATATTAAGTTGAGACCCCAACTGAGTTACTAATACACACACACACACACACACACACACACACACACACACACACACACACAGGCTGCTAGTTGCCCATCCCTGATGTAAGCCCACTAATGCAACCGTAGCCACTTAATTACCATAAAAGCATGTGATCCATTTGGAGACTTAGTTAATTCTACTTTAACAATGGCTTAGTGTCGCCCAAAACCACACTGCCTCCAAGTGGTGGTCCTGTGACTATTAGGGGCAAGGATGATTCTAATGCAAGGACATTACAATAATGCAAAAAACACATTACACAATAATGCCAGAAATAATTATATTTCATTAAAATGGTGATTTATCAAGGTTCACACATAAAAAGGCGTCTCTGATAGACAGCTATATACAGCAATCTGAGAAGTAGGCCTATTTCCTCCTAGTAACATATCCCTCCCTGTACATTACAATAGAAGTGCCATGCCCCTGCTTGCCTTGATCTCACCTCTACTCAGGCTCACAAGACTATCTCATGCTTTCCTACCTCTTTGGTGAGATCATCATTGCCATCCCTGTTGCGTTGCTCCTGGCTGTCCTCAGGGGCCACGGCTCCCAGGGTGCTGTCCTCTCCACTTGGGTTGTAGGTGGACTCAGGCGCTCCGCCGCCACCCCTCATGGTCGGGGTTTCGGAGTTGTTCACGTCCTCCAGGCCGGCCCCATTGTCCAGGGTGATGCTGGGGCTGGACTGGCTGGCGGCGGACACCACAGTCTCAGGGTCACGGTGCACCAGCCACGTGCTCAGCTCTGGACTGGGCACTGACAGGCGATCCAGCTGGCGCACCTGGTTCAGCAGCCGGCGGGTGGTAAAGAACTGGTCGAGGTCCACACTCTTGGGATGGATGCCATACCCGTCCAGCGTGTTGCGGAGGTTGTGGAACTGCGTTTGGGTGTAGGCCGAGCTGGGGCCTAAGATGATCTCCCGCAGTGGGGGCAGCTGATTGCTCAGGTAGGTGTCCAGGTCCACCCGCACCCCAATGAGACTCAGGAGGATGGTGAACTGAATCAGGCCCTCTGTGAAGTACTTTTTCAGGTAAAGCATTTCTTTACAAAGGAACAAAAAGTGAAGTAAAAAAGTAAAAAATGAACAGGGGACAAATTAGAGTGGCGCAATAGTTGATACTGAGATAAAGACTGGGATAAACAATGAAAGTATGACAATTGCAGCTATGACAGAAGAGGGACTTTCGCAACTTTCTCTTTTAGCAGTATTTTGCAGAGTTTGCTTAAAATGTGAATAGAATAGAGAGGGTTGCTGTGGTCTTGTATGTGCGCCCAATATCAGTCAAAAGGGTAAACTGTGTTCTAGGTCAGGCTTTGGTCTTCCCCATCAGTAAGTCCTCCCATACCTGCACAGACAGACAGACAGACAGAGAGAGATCAAGGCCAAATGAAACCTTGATACCTTTAAAAAAAATGTATGACAGGATAAAGAAATGTGAATTTGTTGAGTAAACAAGCTTAGATTAAATGTTAGGTTAAATGTCTTCCAACCTAAGCTGTGTACTACAGTATGATTTCACAGTAAAATATATATATAAAAAAATTACATTACAATGTCAAAAGAATATATTACATGACATTACATGACATATCTTGTCCGAACATTGTTCGGACAAGATGAAATGTGAGTATGGCCTCAGATGTTGAAACAAACAGGCTTTTCCTCAAACATGTACAATGGGCAGTCAGCCACAAACGATTTAAGATGACCAAATTGAATGATAACCAACATGAATAGCCAAATCAAACTAAACTCTAAACCATAAACCTAGCATATGCACTGCCAGTGAATGCAAAAACAAACCGGAACTCCTATTCCACATATTTCTATGGGAGGGAACAATAGACACATACTCCTTAGCAGCAAACCATCACATCGCCACTTCCTAAAGCAGTGGTGTTCAAACCTATCCTTGGGGACCCCCAGCTGTTCCATGTATTTGATATATTCCAAAGAAAGCACACCTGATTCCAATTGTCAACGAATCAAAAAGCCCTTGCGAGCCAGTTCAGGGCTACAATCAAATTGTTAACTGGGGGTCCCTGAGGAGGTTTGAAAACCACTCTCTCTAGAGAACACACTGTACCTCAACCCCAAGTCAAGATGACCAATTTGACATGCCAACCTGACAATGTACAACTGAAATGTATCACCTAGTCCAGTGCATAACAGGAATCGATGTGAAGGTGAAAGAGGGAGGGTCTCGGGTTCTCCTCCAGTAGCTACGCTTCATGACTCCCATCCCTAGCAGTCTCCCTCTCATCCATTTTCTTTTCAAGATGTGCAGCTTACCGATGTGTCACTCACACATACACAATTGCATTAAAATAATAGCAATAAAAACGATGCATCAGTCTATCTGTCAATAATGTTTAAAAGTAGGCAGCCGAACAACATCATAGCCAGCATCCACCGGTATTTCTCGTCCAGAGGGAAGTGTTGATAGCGCTCATTTCCGATATCAAGCAACCCCCTAGCAACAAGTGGCGCAGGGATGACTGGCAGGCTGGTGAACCATTCACAAACCAAGGATACGATCACAACGTGTGACTCTCAGAAACGTTAACCAATGGGGAAAAGATGGGGGCGGGATGTTGAGGTGACAGCAACGGGGAAGAGAAATTGCTAAAATGTACCGTTAGCTCGTTAACTGTTACTATGTATTTTAAAACAATGTGTTGCATTGCCAATCTCAACTAAACGTACACACAAGAAGCAGATAATGCATCCGCCTACTTTACGTCGCTTGTCCAAAACATTCAAGCGCAATTAGCTACAAGCTAACGTTATGTTGCTAGCCAACGTTGGCTATCTAGTAAAGCTAGTTGGCTAACGTTAGCTATCTAGCTAAAACCTATTTTATACTTACGCGTGGAGATTTTATACATCTGCCTGTATGCCCACAAGTCGGCCACCTCCTACAACCATTATTTGATTTCAGAAGAGTTCTCTCATATGTTTTATTAGCATTACACAATGTCATTATCCACCCTCTCCCCCCATTGAATGGCCCACCATGACTTGACAATATTTCCATAGGCTAGCCAACAGCGGCGCATCTGACACCAAAACACGCTTCCCACAGAGCATGCGTAGAACATTCTTGGGCGCATGTTTACATAATCGCAGTGAAAATCCCCGAATTTAATCGACTGGCTTGACAAATTAATTATTCAGTTAGTCAATTTTTTTTTTTTTTTTTTAAATCATGTCATATTAAGATTTAGAAATTATGGAAATTGAATACAACAATCAGACCTTTCTATAAAATTTGTCGATTTCTGTGGGCTACACGCTTCCAAATCATATGAGAATTAGGATGAGCTGCCTATGAATTATCGAATAATTCACACAGAAAGTGAAAAACTGGTTTCACCATTATGCCTAGGCTATTATGCCTGTGTAACAACATGTTTTGTGAAACATTTTATTCCATGTTTGTTTCTTAAAATTTTATTTTATTTTCCTTTCTACTATTTTCTAATCATCCTCTTATTTTAAAGGTCCAATGCAACCGTTTTAATCTCAATATTTAATCATTTCTGGATAAAAAATACCTTACTGTGATTGTTTTCAAATAAAATGGTAAAAAATAAACAAAAATAGCTTCTTTGCAAAGAGCAATTTCTCAAGTAATAATTTTGCTAGGACTGTCTGGGAGTGGTCTGGGTGGGGAGGGGAAAACTGAAAACTAGCTATTATTGGTAGAGAGGTTTGGAACAATCTTTCTCTATAGACAAATTTACTGCCTAGCGATGTCACCAGGCATCCCAGCCAAACAGGCTGAAATTTCAGGCAGTCTTTTCAAACAGCTCTTACACTAAAAGGGAATTATTATAATTTTCACAATTTCACAGTATTATTCCAACCTCACAGTGTGTAAAAATATATATAAAACACAGGAAATCCCATTTTTGACTGCACTGGGTCTTTAAAGCCTGACTGGTACACTACATCACTGTGCATGATTCATGACACAATTAAATTCAAAGTAAAAAGTAAATAAATGAAAATTGGAAATGGTAAACAGACATTCTAAATAAAATATGGTAAATGGTAAACAGAAAAAGGCAAATAGTAAACAGAAAATGCAAAGTGTAAAGTGAAATTGATAGTGGTTGTTTTCATTTTCCAACTACCCAATTAGCATTTTCTCTTTCAATAATGCATTTACATTTTTCAATTGTATGCCAATTGGGGGTGTGCACCAGGAGAGGGAGAGTAACACCACAGCCCAATGTAGAAGCACATCCTAGCCATGATGGGGCTGTCTGTACATGGATTTTAGACTAGTGTAACAAACACACAGGGTACCGGAAAAGCATAGGCCTGATAAGCTGAAGACTAATATTCAGGTCTCAGCCAAGGTTAGGCTTACTCATCATGCATGTGTGTTCACTGAACCACCTTGGTTACAATTTACCATCCTTTGACCTCCTCCTCACAGGTTCCCATCTGAGCCATGACAGAAATTGCCTAGGCTTTGGCTCAGCAGGCTAAGATGTCCTACTGGTGTACAGGACACCAGGTTGGAACCCCGTCGGTTACACCAGTCTAAAATCAATGCACAGAGAGTGTAATAAGAATGACATGTCCACTTCAACATCAGATACAACACGGTGGACGTAGGCTACGCTAATAAGGTTGTAAGTACCGCTACAATGTATTTTCATGATAAAAACATTTTTGCACAATCGAAAAATGTGGAGACAAATTTTCACTTTGACAAGCTAATGGATGATCCAGGAGATGAATAGATATAGCTTCCAACTTATTTTAACTTCTTATTAAACATGCCTTATAAGTTCTACAGAAATATAAACATTTTGATTGAATTGCATCCCAATCTTTGTAGTTGCGGCTTCACACGTATATGAGTTAAAGTCATAGCTGAGTTATATGGCTCATTCATTTCCACATTCAATCACAGCTTTGACAACAGAGACCACTGCCATATGGATACATTTTGTGTGCAGGCCTAAATAAAACATTTTGTTTTAATCCCTTTGGTTTCCACACTTGTTCACCATTATAATCTGTGTTAGGAATGCCATTGTATATTTGCATATCTGATGGGTCTACCATCATGTTTCTGTCAGCAACTCATACTGTCTGCATATTTCTTTGCATCCTGCTCTTGTATCCTGCTCTTGTCTTGTCCAATTATATGACTCTGAGTGCCCCCATCCCAAGTTCTGCGATACACTTAGACTGAGTCTGAGGCAGTCAGTGTATAACAGAATTTTGGTAGGGGGTCAACCCAACAGAGAGTGAGTGGAACAGGGAGAGCAGTCCAGGAGTTTCCAACTTGGTTGATTAACCATATCTTCATCTCTACAACATCTCCAATTTACGAAGTTCATTGTGACAATGCTCTGTCTGTCGATACATAAAATCATACTTTCATAGGTTTTGTTACTCACCAGAACTCCAGTTAATATATCATTTATAAACCAATTTCCACAAAGGAAAAAAAAATATGCTTGAGTAAAAGATTATGTATTTTTTTGAGTGATCATGATAGATGGTGCCACCAGATGGCAAGACAGCACATTTAAAGCAGTCACAACATCCACTGTGTAATTCAAGTTTTTTGCAAGTGGACTAAAAGATTCATCAAGATTGGATTGATACATTCCCCATACTCAGGATGTGGACAAAATGTTGTTTATGAGTCTTCTTTTTATCAACTTCAATCTGGCCTGCAGACATTTCTCAAGTGCATCATGATGTGGCATTGAATCTATTTTTGGACAGCATTCATGCTCTTTGTATTTTGTGGCACATACAGTAGGCCATTGTATTACCCTATAGTTATTTCCAGTATAGTCGTTTCTGTGAATTGAATGGTCTTTTAACGATCAATCCACCAGTATTTCAATGAATACATCTTCTTTTCAAGAAAATCTTATCAGCTATCAGTATGATAGAAAATTAACTCAAACTGTGAAAAATGTCTGTAAGTGTTCCATTATTAAAGTGACCAGTACATAGACATAGAATCACTGGTTACTTTAATTATGGAACACTGGTCACTTTAATAATGTTTACATAATGTTTTACTAATTTCATATGTAGAGTTGAAGTCGGAAGTTTACATACACTTAGGTTGGAGTCATTATAAATCATTTTTCAACCACTCCACAAATTTCTTGTTAACAAACTATAGTTTTGGCAAGTCGGTTATGACATCTACTTTGTGCATGACACAAGTATTTTTTTCAACAATTGTTTACAGACAGATTATTTCACTTATAATTCACTGTATGACAATTCCAGTGGGTCAGAAGTTTACATACACTAACTTGACTGTGCCTTTAAACAGCTTGGAAAATTCCAGAAAATCATGTCATGACTTTAGACGCTTCTTATAGGCTAATTGACATAATTTGAGTCAATTGGAGGTGTACCTGTGGATGTATTTCAAGGCCTACCTTCAAACTCAGTGCATCTTTGCTTGACATCATGGGAAAATCAAAAGAAATCAGCCAAGACCTCAGAAAAAAAAATTGTAGACCTCCACAAGTCTGGTTCATCCTTGGGAGCAATTTCCAAGTGCCTGAAGGTACCACATTCATCTGTACAAACAATAGTACGCAAGTATAAACACCATGGATCCACGCAGCCGTCATACCGCTCAGGAAGAAGGCGCGTTCTGTCTCCTAGAGATGAACGTACTTTGGTGCGAAAAGTACAAATCAATCCCAGAACAGCAGCAAATGACCTTGTAAAGATGCTGGAGGAAACAGGTACAAAAGTATATATATCCACAGTAAAACGAGTCCTATATCGACATAACCTGAAAGGCTGCTCAGCAAGGAAGAAGCCACTGCTCCAAAACCGCCAAAAAAAAGCCAGATTACGGTTTGCAACTGCACATGGGGACAAAGATCGTACTTTTTGGAGAAATGTCCTGTGGTCTGATGAAACAAAAATAGAACTGTTTGGCCATAATGACCATCATTATGTTTGGAGGAAAAAGGGGGATGCTTGCAAGCCAAAGAACACCATCCCAACCGTGAAGCACGGGGATGGCAGCATCATGTTGTGGGGGTGCTTTGCTGCAGGAGGGACTGGTGCACTTCACAAAATAGATGGCATCCTGAGGGAAGAAAATTATGTGGATATATTGAAGCAACATCTCAAGACATCAGTCAGGAAGTTAAAGCTTGGTCACAAATGGGTCTTCCAAATGGACAATGACCCTAAGCATACTTCCAAAGTTGTGGCAAAATGGCTTAAGGACAGCAAAGTCAAGGTATTGGAGTGGTCATCACAAAGCCCTGACCTCAATCCCATAGAAAATTTGTGGGCAGAACTGAAAAAGCGTGTGCAAGCAAGGAGGCCTACAAACATGGCTCAGTTACACCAGCTCTGTCAGGAGGAATGGGCCAAAATTCACCCAATTTATTGTGGGAAGCTTGTGGAAGGCTACCTGAAACGTTTGACCCAAGTTAAACAATATAAAGGCAATGCTACCAAATACTAATTGAGTGTATGTAAACTTCTGACCCACTGGGAATGTGATGAAAGAAACAAAAGCTGAAATAAATCACTCTCTACTATTATTCTGACATTTCACATTCTTAAATCAAAGTGGTGATCCTAACTGACCTAAGACAGGGAATTTTTACTAGGATTAAATGTCAGGAATTGTGAAAAACTGAGTTTAAATGTATTTGGCTAAGGTGTATGTAAACTTCCGACTTCAACTGTATATACTGTATTCAACTGTATTCTAGTCAATGCCACTCCAACATTGCTCGTCCTAATATTTATATATTTCTTAATTCCATTATTTTACTTTGAGATGTGTGTGTATTGTTGTGAATTGTTAGATACTACTGCATTGTTTGAGCTAGGAACACAAGCATTTCACTACACCCACAATAACATCTGCTAAATATGTGTATGTGACAAATACAATTTGATTTTATTAGATTTTTAAGCTTGTCCTTTCAAAGAAATCCCCTATTTCTACTTCATTACTTTACACAAGCGTTTCCCATCTAGTCAAAATGATTGCATTGACTGTTTAATGCAATGCATATAAATGCATCAAAAATATATTAAGATTACGGTTTGATAGTGTCAATAATCAAAAGTCAGAAAATGGAAGGAAAATCCTCTTCCAATTCTCATTGGTAAAATAAAATAACATTTCTGATTATCATCACCCAAGTGACCTATGAGGTATGAAATTGCAATTCCGCCACTTTTCAATCTCATATTTATTATCTCCAGCACCAAACCAATGTCTACATAGATAAGAAGAACAACCTGGTCTCAGATCACTTCGTATTATTCTGTACATAAATCCGAGACACTCCAGTTAGTATGAAATGTTACGTTTCGTATGGTATATATTTATTTGTGGATGTCCATCACCCATTTCGACAGATATGTTATGAATTACAATTCGCATTATATGTTACGAATTTGCTAAACATACAATATGTTATGAATTTGCAAAATGTATGATACGTTATGAATTCTGGCTAGGTGGCTAACATTAGCTTGCTCGCTAACTTTAGCGAGGCTATGGGTTGGAGGTTAGGGTTAAGGGTTAAGTTTAGGTGAAGAGTTAGCTAAAAGGGATACGGTTAGGGAAAGGGTTAGCTAACATGCCAAGTAGTTGCAAAGTAGCTAAAAAGTTGTAAGTAGTTGAAAAGTTTCTAATTCGCTAAAATGCTAAAGTTGTTTGTGATGAGATTTGAACTCGCAACCTTTTGCCAAGAGTGTGCAAAGCTGTAGGCAAAAGGTGGCTACTTTGAAGAATCTCAAATATAAAATGTATTTTCATATGTTTAACACTTGTTTGGTTTGTACATGATTCCGTATGTGTTATTTCATAGCTTTGATGTCTTCACTATTATTCTACAATGTAGAAAATAGTAAAAATAAACAAAAGCCCTTGAATGAGTAGGTGTGTCCACACTTTTGACTGGTACTGTACGCGCAGTCACAGTTTTTTGGCAAGGCTATTAATGGAATAGAAAGATGAAGGCGAAATTACTCCCTGACCTGACTACGAAAGTGAAGGAGATGCAAGCTTAGTAAGTGTAGCTTATTGCCATACAATGTTTTGGGCTAAAATGATTAACTGTTGTGAATTTGATGAAACGTGTTTTAACTTAATCCCAACACAACTGTCTAACAGCATAGTGTGCAGAAAAGAAGAAAACAGATGTATCGTCATAAAGTCGACAAACATTCTTCATTCTCAGCTGGCTTCCAGAAGTGTAAAGGGTTTGTTACCTATTGTACATACACTACCATTCAAAAGTTTGGGGTCACTTAGAAATGTCCTTGTTTTTTAAACAGACGCCTCGCAAGTCCTCAACTGGCGGATTCATTAAATAGTACCCGCAAAACACCAGTCTCAACGTCAGCAGTGAAGACACGACTCCGGGATGTTGGCCTTCTAGGCAGAGTTCCTCTGTCCAGTGTCTGTGTTCTTTTGCCCATCTTAATCTTTTCTTTTTATTGGCATCCTGGAGTCCCCTCTTCACTGTTGACATCGTGCACCGGGGCCTCCCACTCTTTATATTCTGGATAGAGACAGTTTGCGCTGTTCTGTGAAGGGAGTAGTACACAGCGTTGTGCGAGATCTTCAGTTTCTTGGCAATTTCTCGCATGGAATAGCCTTAATTTCTCAGAGCAAGAATAGAAGTTTCAGAAGAAAGTGCATTGTTTCTGGTCATTTTGAGCCTGTAACCGAACCCACAAATGCTGATGCTCCAGATACTAGTCTAAAGAAGGCCAGTTTTATTGCTTCCTTAATCAGCACAACAGTTTTCAGCTGTGCTAACATAATTTCAAAAGGGTTTCCTAATGATCAATTAGCCTTTTAAAATGATAAACTTGTATTAGCTAACACAACGTGCCATTGGAACACAGGAGTGATGGTTGCTTATAATGGGCCTCTGTACACCTATGTATTGTAGATATTCCATAAAGAATCAGACGTTTCCAGCTACAATAGTCATTTACAACATTAACAATGTCTACACTGTATTTCTGATCAATTTTATGTTATTTTAATGGATAAAAAAAGGACATTTCTATGTGACCCCAAACTTTTAAACCGTGGTGTTTATTTTTTCAGTTGTTTGCAAACTGACATATTAATGCCAAAATAACATGCAAAACAGGTGGGGCTTAAAACAGGTGCCCTGAATAACGGGTCGCTACTGAAAGCATGGCACTGAAAAAACTGCTTCTCCATTGAACAACAGGCAGCTTTTTTTGGGACTATGTGCGGTGTGCATTTGTGTTTTACTTCATGTCAAAGCAGTCATTTTTTTATTTTGTCCTGTTATTATAAAGAGTATTTCAGAAATAGGCTTTGCTATTTGTGAAAGTCTTATTTCAGAGCAAGTTCGCAATTGTTATAAAATAGTTAAAAACTTAACTGTATACAAACTTTGAAATCCTCAACTTATATTGTTTTGACAGGCTTTTGAGATGGGCAGGCCTAACTTGAAACATCTGAGGGACAGCAATTCCAATCCAAAGGTAAGCCAATACACACAAACCACCTTCCTGCTGTACAGGTGTGGGCAACTTGTGATGTGATGTTGTCTTGAACATTATCCAACGTCCAATACTGCTTTTGCATTGTCATGGCAGGAGTCAGAGTATCTGAAGTCATACTCAAAGATGGAGCTCATTGCTATGGTGCAAAGAGAGATGGAGAGCTTGAAATATCAAATTGAGTGCCTTACAGGTGAACAGATTAAAATAAATGAATTAAATAAATAAATGTAATTTTACACAATTTATCCAGAGTGAAGTTAAATGTTTAGCAATTTTTTGGTGGATCACTCAATAGCTTGTGGAGAGCTGTGCAGAAGCCTTGGAGCCTTGATAGAAAAAACCCAGGAGCAGTGGCATGTATTCATGGATGCCAAGGGAAGCCAGGCTTCCGCAAATATTTCACCAATAAAAAAATTACAAATAATATTTTGTCTCTCTCTGTGTTTTCATAATTTTCCCAAGTGGCTGAATCTCACTGGAGAAATAATCAGAGCGTGGGAAACAGAGGCCCTCTGTCTCAATATGTGTAGCCCATGTATCTGATGCTCTCTGGACCAAAAGAGTATAACATGTTGCCGCCGTAGCATTTGATTGATTGATGCCAGCAAGCATTTGGCCTCCCTTGATAAAAAAATTCTAAAAGAATTAGCCAATCAGCATTGAGCTGAGCTCAACTGCGGGTTGTCTTGGTGCAGCAAAACGCCCCACAAAGGAGGCCAGTTTGGATTTGGTTTGACCGAGAGACGCAAGAGGTGGCGTACAATTGGCCCACCGTCGTCCTGGTAGGCGAGGGTTTGGTCGGCCGGGATTTGTCTCATCGGGCTCTAGCGTCTCCTTGTGGTGGGCCGGGCACCTGCAAGCTGACTCCAGTCATCAGTTGGACTGTGTTTCCTCAGACACATTGGTGCGGCTGGCTTCCAGGTTAAGCGAGCAGTGTGTCAAGAAGCAGTGCGACTTGGCAGGGTCATGTTTCGGAGGACGCATGGCTCTCAAATATCGCCTCTTCCGAGTCCGTAGGGGAGTTGCAGCGATGACACAAAACTGTAACTACCAATTGGATACCACGAAATTGGGGAGAAAAAAGGTACAAGTACATTTTTTAGATATACAGTGGCAAGAAAAAGTATGTGAACCCTTTGGAATTACCTGGTTTTCTGCATAAATTGGTATTTCAATTTGATCTGACCTTCATCTAAGTCACAACAATAGACACACACAGTGTGCTTAAACTAATAACACACAAACAATTATGTTTTCATGTCTTTATTGAACACACCATGTAAACATTCACAGTGCAGGGTGGAAAAAGTATGTGAACCCTTGGTTTTAGTGACTGGTTGACCCTCCTTTGGCAGCAATACCCTCAACCAAAAGTTGTATGTAGCTGCGGATCAGACCTGCACAACAATCAGGAGGAATTTTGGACCATTCCTCTTTACAAAACTGTTTTCAGTTCAGCAATATTCTTGTGATGTCTGGTGTGAACTGCTCTCTTGAGGTCATGCCACCGCATCTCAATCGCGTTAAGGTCAGGACTCTGACTGGGCCACTACAGAAGGCGTATTGTCTTCTGTTGAAGCCATTCTGTTGTTGATTTACTTCTGTGTTTTGGGTCGTTGTCCTGTTGCATCACCTAACTGCTGTTGAGCTTCAATTGGCAGACAGATAGCCTTACATTCTCCTGCAAAAAGTCTTGATAAACTTGGGAATTCATTTTTCCGTTGATGATAGCAAGCTGTCCAGGCCCTGAGGCAGCAAAGCAGACCCAAACGATGATGCTCCCTCCACCATACTTTACAGTTGGGATGAGGTTTTGATGTTGGTGTGCTGAGACTTTTTTTCTCCACACATAGTGTTGTGTGTTCCTTCCAAACAACTCAACTGTAGTTTAATCTGTCCACAGAATATGTTGCCAGTAGCGCTGTGGAACATCCAGGTGCTCTTTTGCAAACTTTAGACGTGCAGCAATGTTTTTTTTGGACAGCAGTGGCTTCTTCCGTGGTGTCCTCCCATGAACACCATTCTTGTTTAGTGTTTTACGTATCGTAGACTCACCAACAGAGATGTTAGCATGTTCCAGAGATTTCTGTAAGTCTTTAGCTGACACTCTAGGATTCTTCTTAAAAATAATTAACCTCATTGAACATTCTGCGCTGTGCTCTTGCAGTCATCTTTGCAGGACGACCAGTCCTAGGGAGAGTAGCAACAGTCATGAACTTTCTCCATTTGTAGACAATTTGTCTTACCATGGACTGATGAACATCAAGGCTTTAAAAGATACTTTTGAAGCCCTTTCCAGCTTTATGCAAGTCAACAATTCCTAATCTTAGGTCTTCTGAGATCTCTTTTGTTCGAGGCATGGTTCACATCAAGCAATGCTTCTTGTGTATAGCAAACTCAAATTGTGTGAGTGTTTTGTATAGGGCAGGGCAACTCCAACCAACATTTCCAATCTCATCTCATTGATTGGACTCCAGATTGTCTGACTCCTGACTCCAATTAGCCTAGGGCTTCACATAATTTTCCCAACCTTTTCTGTGAATGTTTAAATGATGTATTCAATATAGAAAATAAAAATACAATATTTTGTGTGTTATTAGTTTAAGCACACTGTGTGTGTCAATTGTTGTGACTTAGATGAAGGTCAGATCAAATGTAAATACCAATTTATGCAGAAATCCAGGTTATTCCAAAGGGTTCACATACTTTTTCTTGCCACTGTACCTTATTTGCATTGGTATTCAGAACTTTTGCCATGAGACTCGAAATTGAGTTTCAGTGCATCCTGTTTCCATTGATCATCCTTGAGATGTTTCTACAACTTGATTGGAGTTCACTTGTGGTAAATTCTATTGATTGGACATGATTTGGAAAGGCACACACCTGTCTATATAAGGTCCCACAGTTGACAGTGCATGTCAGAGCAAAAACCAAGCCATGAGGTCAGAGGAATTGTCCTTAGAGCTCCAAGACAGGATTGTGTCGAGGCACAGATCTAGGGAATGGTGACAAAAAATGTTTGCAGCACTGAAGGTCCCCAAGAACACATTGACCTCCATCATTCTTAAATGGAAGAAATTAGGAACCACCAAGACTCTTCCTAGAGATGGCCACCCAGCCAAACTGAGCAATCAGGGGAGAAGGGCCTTGGCCAGGGAGGTGACCAAGAACCCGATGGTCACTCTGACAGAGCTCCAGAGTTTCTCTGTGGAGATGGGAGAACCTTCCAGAAGGACAACCATCTCTGTAGCACTCCACCAATCAGTACTTCATGGTAGAGTGGCCAAATGGAAGCCACTCCTCAGTAAAAGGCACGTGACAGCCCGCTTGGAGTTTGCCAAAACGCACTTAAAGGACTCTCAGATCATGAGAAACAAGATTCTTTGGTCTGATGAAGCCAAGATTTAACTCTTTGGCCTGAATGCCATGCATCACATCTGGAGGAAACCTAGCACCATCACTACGGTGAAGCATGGTGGTGGCAGCATCATGCTGTGGGGATGTTTTTCAGCGGCAGGTACTGGGAGACTAGTCAGGATCAAGGGAAAGATGAACGTAGCAAAGTACAGAGAGATCCTTGATGAAACCTGATCCAGAGCGTTCAGGACCTCATACTGGGGTGAAGGTTCGCCTTCCAACAGGGCAACGACCCTAAGCACATAGCCAAGACAATGCAGGAGTGGCTTTAGGACAAGTCTCTGAATGTCCTTGAGTGGCCCAGCAAGAGCCCGGACTTGAACCCGATCGAACATCTCTACAACATATTCTTAGGGCTTGGGACTGGATTACATCTAGCTTTTTTAAAGATGTTTGATCTGCTGAGCCATATGTTATACTTCCATAATCCAGTGATGACCTTAAGAGTGCTATATATATAATATTCAACGCCATTCTATCTGCCCCCCACTTCATTCCTGCAATGCATCACATTCAGTATTTTCTTTCCTTTGACCTCTACTCTGTTAATATGCTCCGCCCATGTCATTCGAGTGTCAAACCAGACCCACAGGAAGCTAAACCCTCCCACCCTCTCCAGATTCCTTCCATTCAACTTCAAGTATATTTCCTTCCCAACCTTCCCTCTAGAAAAAAACAGTCTGTGTTTTCTCAACTGAAATCTTAAAGCCCAACCTCAGGGACCACTGCTCAACTTCACTAATCGCTTCTTGAACTCTTCTGGCTGTATGGGTAACATTTCACAGTGCCCCATCATCTGCAAACAATGACCTCCAAATATCAGGGCTCACCTGGGCGATTTCATCGTCAATCATAATGGAGAACAACAAAGGACTTATGACACTTCCCTGGGGGATACCATTATCTATCTTGTAGCTTTCTGACATAGAGCTCCCCACCCTCACTTGTATTGATCGCCCCCCCCAAAAAAATCCTTTATCCAGTTAAAAACCCTTCCTCCAACCCTCATGTTATCCAGCTTGATAAGTAGGCCTTCCTTTGACACCCTAACCCTTCTCTACATCGAAGGAAAATGGCCACCACCACTTCATTTGCCTATGGCTTCCATATGACTGACTCAAGGCACAGTACAGGATCCATCGTTCCCCTGCCTTTCTTGAGCACACTGTGATCTGGTGACATTCATCCTCTACTCTCCAGAAAGTATGTTAGCTTTTTTCCTATATCATCAGGACGAACGCAACAATCTCCCCATTTACATACATGAAATGTCAACGCTATCGGCCTATAGCTTTAAGGACTTGTAGGGTTTTCCCCTGGTTTCCGTATCGGCATCACTACCGCCTGCTTCCAACTTCCAGGCAGTTTCCCTTTCTGCCACACCTTATTGTAAAGGCTCAATACTTTCTCCATTGCAGTGTCACTGAGATGAGCCATCATGATGTAACACATCTATCTCATCCTTCCCAGGGGATATTACTGAAGCATTAGCTAATGCTCTCTTCATCTTAACCAACGTAAAAGGGGCATTCAATGTATCCCCCACCATCTCTCTCTGATCTAGGACCCCTGGATGTTCTCCTCTGACACTCTTTCTCCCATGCTATCCCTCTTCTGTCAGATTATTTGAGCTGTGCACCTTCACAAATGCCTGGGCTAACATCCCTGCCTTCTCCATATCTCTCACTGCAACAATCTCCCCATTTTTCAGCACAGTGAGATCCCAATCTTGTCTGACCCCACTCATCCTCTTAATCATCCCCCATACCTCTCCCACAGGAGTGGTCCTGCCTATGTTTCCACAAAACCGGCGCCAATACTACCTCTTAGCTGTCCTAATGTGCTTGTGCTTGTTTATACTGAATCAGGTGCTGGTAATTATGGGACCTTTTCAACATTCTGAAAGTCCTGTTCCTACACTTCACTGCTTCTCTCCACACTTCAGTCCACCAGGGAACTGCATTACTCTTTCTCCCCCTGTACCCATAGGAATCACCTGCCTTGCTCTTTCTCCCCCTGTACCCATAGGAATCACCTGCCTTGCTCTTTCTCCCCTGTACCCATAGGAATCCCCTGTCTTGCTCTTTCTCACCCTGTACCCATAGGAATCCCCTGTCTTGCTCTTTCTCCCCCTGTACCCATAGGAATCACCTGCCTTGCTCTTTCTCCCCCTGTACCCATAGGAATCCCCTGTCTTGCTCTTTCTCCCCCTGTACCCATAGGAATCACCTGCATTACTCTTTCTCCCCCCTGTACCCATAGGAATCACCTGCCTTGCTCTTTCTCCCCCTGTACCCATAGGAATCCCCTGTCTTGCTCTTTCTCACCCTGTACCCATAGGAATCCCCTGTCTTGCTCTTTCTCCCCCTGTACCCATAGGAATCACCTGCCTTGCTCTTTCTCCCCCTGTACCCATAGGAATCCCCTGTCTTGCTCTTTCTCCCCCTGTACCCATAGGAATCACCTGCATTACTCTTTCTCCCCCCCTGTACCCATAGGAATCACCTGCCTTGCTCTTTCTCCCCCTGTACCCATAGGAATCCCCTGTCTTGCTCTTTCTCCCCCTGTACCCATAGGAATCACCTGCCTTGCTCTTTCTCCCCCTGTACCCATAGGAATCACCTGCCTTGCTCTTTCTCCCCCTGTACCCATAGGAATCACCTGCATTACTCTTTCTCCCCCCTGTACCCATAGGAATCACCTGCCTTGCTCTTTCTCCCCCTGTACCCATAGGAATCCCCTGTCTTGCTCTTTCTCCCCCTGTACCCATAGGAATCACCTGCCTTGCTCTTTCTCCCCCTGTAACCATAGGAATCACCTGTCTTGCTCTTTCTCCCCCTGCCATAGGAATCACCTGCCTTGCTCTTTCTCCCCCTGTACCCATAGGAATCACCTGCCTTGCTCTTTCTCCCCCTGTACCCATAGGAATCACCTGCCTTGCGGCCTCTACTATTGCTCCTCTAACGCCATCATTCACTGTTTCTATATCTGAATTGAGGTCAACCTGATTCAGGTTTCAACTCCTGAAACTTACCCTACTCCGCTCTCCCAAATATCCATCTCCTCAATCCATTTCCTACTGAATCTTCCACCCTCAATCCTACAGTACACATGACAGGATAGTGATCACTACCCCCGTCTAGATTCCTCCAAAACCTTCCATCTACATCTGTCTGCCATTGGACTTGAGATCAAAGTATGGTCCACTTGTACATTTACATCAGTCATTAACCCTCCTCAGAGCATACTATGAGCATTCAAATCCCCACACCACATTACCCGTCTCCTATCTTGACCTTCTACATTCCCAAGGGCCATCAAATCTAGTCTCTTACACGAGTTGTAAAAGTTCACTATTACCATATTCCCCTCTCCATACCACACCAATATTACTACATACTCCTGTTCAACTCCCTCTCCCACGTGCCTATACGGGATCCCCCGCTTTAGAAAGGTAGCACAGTCCCCTCCTCCCCCTGCCACCCTATCTCTACGGACTGCAACATGACCTTGTAATACAAATTCTGGAGTAGGTTTAAGCATCAGGTTTGGCTGGTAACTCCTCAATAAACTGTTTGAACTCTTGCCCATCAGCCATCAAACTTCTGGCATTCCATTGAAGGATTAACACCATTATGAAAAAGATCCAACACCTGATTCCTGACTAGACTGATTCTAAATCTTATAGAGGTCATCCTGTACATTTTCCCACTTCAGTCCTGTGATCCCGAGATACCTCACTGCCTGCTCTGTTGATGATTTGTATCTTCTTAGTCTTTGATTGTAATTTGTCTGTGCAATTGATTGCTGCTGTCACAAATGTAACAACCTTCCTCATGTCTACTAACATTATTGTGTTTTCCCCCATTCTGCTCCCTACATCACGCCCAACCTGCATCCCACTCTGTCCTGGAATACCTGCTCTTCTAGGTGCCAGTCAGTATCTGGTGTGATCACCATTTGACTCATGCAGGGCGACACATCTCCTTCACATAGAGTTGATCAGGCTATTGATTGTAGCCTGTGGAATGTTGTCCCACACCTCTTCAATGACTGTGTGAAGTTGCTGGATATTGGAGGAAACTGGAACACGCTGTCGTTCACGTCTATCCAGAGTATCCCAAACATGCTCAATGGATGACATGTCTAATGAGTATGCAGGCCATGGAAGAACTGGGACATTTTCAGCTTCCAGGAATTGTGTACAAATCCTTGGGAATTGGGGCCGTGCATTATCATGCTGAAATATGAGGGGATGACGGTGGATAAATGGCACGACAATGGGCCTCAGCATCTCGTCACGGTATCTCTGTGCATTCTAATTGCCATAGATAAAATGCAACTGTGTTTGTTGTCCATAGTTTATGCCTGCCCATACCATAACCCCACCGCCACCATGGGGCACTCTGTTCACAACATTGACATCAGCAAACCGCTTACCCACACTACGTAATACACGTGGCATGTGGTTTTGAGGCCGGTTGGACGTACTGACAAATTCTCTAAAACAACGTTGGAGGTGGCTTATGAAATGAACATTCAATTATCTGGCTACAGCTCTAGTGGACATTCCTGCAGTCAGCATTCCAATTGCACACTCCCTCAAAACATGAGACATCTGTGACAAAACTGCACATTTTAGAGTGGCCTTTTATTGTCCCCAGCACAAGGTGCACCTGTGTAATGATCATGCTGTTTAGGTCAGGTGGATAGACTATCTTGGCAAAGGAGAACTGCTCACTAACAGGGATGTAAAATATTTTTTGCACAAAATTTAAGAGAAATAATCTTTTTGTGCATATGGAAAATGTCTGGGATCTTTTATTTCAGCTCATGAAACATGGGACCAACACTTTACATGTTGTATTTATATTTTTGTTCAGTGTAATTACAGAATACAATTTACTTCTTCACAATAATTCGCAAAGCCTGAGTCACCTTAGAATCATAGACATGTACATGAAAACACACATACAATAAGTGTACTGTACAATCTATTGGTGCCTCCGCATTAATATGAATTGTATGTATTGATCAGACATTTATTTGAGAATTTACAATAGGCCAGCATAGCCAAAATATTGATCAACATGAACACTCATGAGAAATAAAAGAGTAAAAAATAATGGTGAGACATATTTCGACATAAAAAAATGAGTAGAGCAATAAGCCTAATATAGGCGCCCAGCCGCCCTACAGTGTGCAGGACCCATTGATTCGTACAATTTGTAACACTCATCTCCAGTCTGAATGCTTTAAAAAAAAACAATACAAAGTAACACCCTAAGCGAACTACTTAGGCTGTAGGAAACGCAACCAACTAAAGAGATTGATGGGGAGGGGAGCAGGAGAGGAGGGGGACCCATGTACCCCGCTTCAAACAAGCAGGCTTCAGTCACCCACTTGGCTTCAGTCACCCCCAACATTGATTCAGGAGACAAATCCAGCTGGCCTCCTCCTTGTCAGACCTCTCACACTGGGTCCTGGGATGGACAGCTCACACAGCTTCCCCACATACTTTAAATGTTATTTTATTGAACCTTTATTTAACTAGGCAAGTCAGTTAAGTACAAATTCTTATTTACAATGACGACCTCCTGCGGGGACGGGGGCTGGGATTAAAAATAAAATATAAATACAGGACAAAACACACATCACGACAAGAGAGACAACACAACACTGCATAAAGAAAGACCTAAGACAACAACATAGCAAGGCAGCAACACATGACAACACACCATGGTAGCAACACAACATGACAACAACATGGTAGAAACACATTTACATTTACATTTAAGTCATTTAGCAGACGCTCTTATCCAGAGCGACTTACAAATTGGTGCATTCACCTTATGATATCCAGTGGAACAACCACTTTACAATAGTGCATCTAAATCTTTTAAGGGCGGGGGGGTTAGAAGGATTACTTTATCCTATCCCAGGTATTCCTTAAAGAGGTGGGGTTTCAGGTGTCTCCGGAAGGTGGTGATTGACTCCGCTGTCCTGGCGTCGTGAGGGAGCTTGTTCCACCATTGGGGTGCCAGAGCAGCGAACAGTTTGGACTGGGCTGAGCGGGAACCGTGCTTCCTCAGAGGTAGGGGGGCCAGCAGGCCAGAGGTGGATGAACGCAGTGTCCTTGTTTGGGTGTAGGGCCTGATCAGAGCCTGAAGGTATGGAGGTGCCGTTCCCCTCACAGCTCCGTAGGCAAGCACCATGGTCTTGTAGCGGATGCGAGCTTCAACTGGAAGCCAGTGAAGAGAGCGGAGGAGCGGGGTGACGTGAGAGAACTTGGGAAGGTTGAACACCAGACGGGCTGCGGCGTTCTGGATGAGTTGTAGGGGTTTAATGGCACAGGCAGGGAGCCCAGCCAACAGCGAGTTGCAGTAATCCAGACGGGAGATGACAAGTGCCTGTATTAGGACCTGCGTCGCTTCCTGTGTGAGGCAGGGTCGTACTCTGCGAATGTTGTAGAGCATGAACCTACAGGATTGGGTCACCGCCTTGATGTTAGTGGAGAACAACAGGGTGTTGTCCAGGATCACGCCAAGGTTCTTAGCACTCTGGGAGGAGGACACAAGGGAGTTGTCAACCGTGATGGCGAGATCATGGAACGGGCAGTCCTTCCCCGGGAGGAAGAGCAGCTCCGTCTTGCCGAGGTTCAGCTTGAGGTGGTGATCCGTCATCCACACTGATATGTCTGCCAGACATGCAGAGATGCGATTCGCCGCCTGGTTATCAGAAGGGGGAAAGGAGAAGATTAATTGTGTGTCGTCTGCATAGCAATGATAGGAGAGACCATGTGAGGATATGACAGAGCCAAGTGACTTGGTGTATAGCGAGAATAGGAGAGGGCCTAGAACAGAGCCCTGGGGGACACCAGTGGTCAGAGCGCGTGGTGCGGAGACAGATTCTCGCCACGCCACCTGGTAGGAGCGACCTGTCAGGTAGGATGCAATCCAAGCGTGGGCCGCGCCGGAGATGCCCAACTCGGAGAGGGTGGAGAGGAGGATCTGATGGTTCACAGTATCAAAGGCAGCAGATAGGTCTAGAAGGATGAGAGCAGAGGAGAGAGAGTTAGCTTTAGCAGTGCGGAGAGCCTCCGTGACACAGAGAAGAGCAGTCTCAGTTGAATGCCCAGTCTTGAAACCTGACTGATTAGGATCAAGAAGGTCATTCTGAGAGAGATAGCAGGAGAGCTGGCCAAGGACGGCACGTTCAAGAGTTTTGGAGAGAAAAGAAAGAAGGGATACTGGTCTGTAGTTGTTGACATGGGAGGGATCGAGTGTAGGTTTTTTCAGAAGGGGTGCAACTCTCGCTCTCTTGAAGACGGAAGGGACGTAGCCAGCGGTCAAGGATGAGTTGATGAGCGAGGTGAGGTAGGGGAGAAGGTCTCCGGAAATGGTCTGGAGAAGAGAGGAGGGGATAGGGTCAAGTGGGCAGGTTGTTGGGCGGCCGGCCGTCACAAGACGCGAGATTTCATCTGGAGAGAGAGGGGAGAAAGAGGTCAAAGCACAGGGTAGGGCAGTGTGAGCAGGACCAGCGGTGTCGTTTGACTTAGCAAACGAGGATCGGATATCGTCAACCTTCTTTTCAAAATGGTTGACGAAGTCATCCGCAGAGAGGGAGGAGGGGGGGGGGATTCAGGAGTGAGGAGAAGGTAGCAAAGAGCTTCCTAGGGTTAGAGGCAGATGCTTGGAATTTAGAGTGGTAGAAAGTGGCTTTAGCAGCAGAGACAGAAGAGGAGAATGTAGAGAGGAGGGAGTGAAAGGATGCCAGGTCCGCAGGGAGGCGAGTTTTCCTCCATTTCCGCTCGGCTGCCCGGAGCCCTGTTCTGTGAGCTCGCAGTGAGTCGTCGAGCCACGGAGCAGGAGGGGAGGACCGAGCCGGCCTGGAGGATAGGGGACAGAGAAAATCAAAGGATGCAGAAAGGGAGGAGAGGAGGGTTGAGGAGGCAGAATCAGGAGATAGGTTGGAGAAGGTTTGAGCAGAGGGAAGAGATGATAGGATGGAAGAGGAGAGAGTAGCGGGAGAGAGAGAGCGAAGGTTGGGACGGCGCAATACCATCCGAGTAGGGGCAGAGTGAGAAGTGTTGGATGAGAGCGAGAGGGAAAAGGATACAAGGTAGTGGTCGGAGATTTGGAGGGGAGTTGCAATGAGATTAGTGGAAGAACAGCATCTAGTAAAGATGAGGTCAAGCGTATTGCCTGCCTTGTGAGTAGGGGGGGAAGGTGAGAGGGTGAGGTCAAAAGAGGAGAGGAGTGGAAAGAAGGAGGCAGAGAGGAATGAGTCAAAGGTAGACGTGGGGAGGTTAAAGTCACCCAGAACTGTGAGAGGTGAGCCATCCTCAGGAAAGGAACTTATCAAGGCGTCAAGCTCATTGATGAACTCTCCAAGGGAACCTGGAGGGCGATAAATGATAAGGATGTTAAGCTTGAAAGGGCTGGTAACTGTGACAGCATGGAATTCAAACACAACATGGCAGCAGCACAAGATGGTAGCAGCACAAAACAGGGTACAAACATTATTGGGCACAGACAACAGCACAAAGGGCAAGAAGGTAGAGACAACAATACATCACGCAAAGCAGCCACAACTGTCAGTAAGTGTCCATGATTGAGTCTTTGAATGAAGAGATTGAGATAAAATGGTCCAGTTTGAGTGTTCGTTGAACTCTGAGGACCTCAAATTACAGTGGCTTGCAAAAGTATTCACCCCCTTGGCATTTTCCCTATTTTGTTGCCTTACAACCTGGAATTAAAGTGGATTTTTGGGGGGTTTGTATCATTTGATTTACACAACATGCCAACCACTTTGAAGATAGAAATATTTTTTCTTGTGAAACAAACAAGAATATAAGACAAAAAAAAATCCGGAAAACTTGAGTGTGCATAACTATTCACGTAACTATTAGCAAACATTTATAAAAACCTGTTTTTCCTTTGTCATTATGTGGTACTGTGTGTAGATTGATGAGGGGGAAAAAATATTTAATAAATTTTAGAATAAGGCTGTCACGTAACAAAATGTTGAAAAAGTCAAGGGGTCTGAATACTTTCCGAAGGCACTCTAAGGTCAACAGGGCTCAGTTTTTCAGCACAAAACACCAGAAAATGTCCGAAGAGCAGCTCACCTGCTTTTACAGTATGATTTGACTATTAGATGTTCAATGTTACCTTTGAAACAAATATTTAGAAAGGAATAGTTTCACCATAATAATTAAAATAAGAGTTAAGTTCATGTAACTGAACTTAAAATGAGGGATGTAAATGAATCACTAATCACATGAAATAAATTATAATCTTCAGAAATGACTTTGTCAAAGCAACAAAATAACTATATATGAACATTGTCACCAGATTTTACATTTGATACCTTGAAAATGGCCTTAAAAATCGATATATAATGTGACATCCAGCCGAACTTTGTGTATCATTGTCCTTCCACCGAAGTCCCTCTCCTTGTTCGGGCGGTGTTCGGCAGTTGACGTCACCGGCCTTCTAGCCATCGCCGATCAACTTTTCATTTTCCATTTGTTTTGTCTTTGTTTTACACACCTGGTTTCAATCCCCCAATTACATGTTCATTATTTAACCCTCTGTTTTCCCCATGGTTTTTGTGCGTGATTGTTTTATGTATGTTCGGTCCGTTATTGTGGGCTTGGTATTACGACATGTTATTGGAATATTTGAGTAAAGTTACTTGTGTTACTCATCTCTGCTGTCCTGCACCAGCTACAACCAGACCACTACAATCACCCAATCCTTGTTTGATCTAGCAATGATGGATGGATGAAAGCCTCTAACAAGCAATTTCCTTCAAGCACTTTCTCCAGGTTGACTTTCTCCAGGCCGTGCAGTCAAAAACGAGATTTCCCTGATGTTTTGTATATATTTCCACACTATGGGGTAGTGTAAAAGCTGTTTGAAAAGACTGCCTGAAATGTCTGCCTGTTTTAGTTGGATGGAGTTTTGGCCTGCCTGGTGACATCACCAGGTGGAAAATTAGTTAATAGACCAATAACAAAGAGACTTCCAAACAGGGTTGGAACCGAAATTATTTTCCGATCGTTTCGTTCTGAACAGAACCATATATATTTTTTGTTCCGTTCCACTGTTCTGACCAGCAAAATAAAGCTCTGAACGGGATCGAACCGAAAACCAAAAACATTTTATTGTTCATTTCTGTTCCTTTTTAAACTTCAGATTTTTTTTAATTTTTTTTTACATTTAGCTCGACATTAAAGTACTTCACCATTCAGTGCGGATAGAGCAGTGGAGTGTGCTATGGAGCGGGCAAGCTATTTACATGCATTGGACAGACAAGTGTAGGATGCGAGATGCGACAAATGGTGCGGGTGTTGGAGAGCGCGAGAGAGGGTGGAGCAGACGGTTTGGCTTGAAGCACTGGGCATCTTGTTGTTTGACATGCATTATCTGAAATAGGCCCACAGAATTATACCTATGGAGGAGCGGCTTCTATGAAGGAACTTTGAACGTCTTTGAACTTCAGAGAGTTGGCTTCATGTTGGACCAGAGCTAGCTAGCTAAAAGTAATTAACCGGTTCCCATGCTTTTAAAATAATGGTTCTGATCCGGAACAGTATAGATTACTTTTGTTCCCAGTTTTCGGTTCTGTCCCCTGAACCTTTCCCGGTTTTCAGTTCTGTTCCGGTTCCAACCCCTGGTTCCAAATCTCTGCCAATAACAGACAGTTTTCAGTTTTCCCCTCCCACAATCCCAGTAAGGTACATAACTGTAACCCAGAAATGATTTGATATTGAGGCAAAAACAGCTGCATTGGACCATTAGGATAAAAGTTGATCATCATCAGCTAATGCTATTTTATTTAAATATTTATTTAAATATTTTGCCAAATTTCAGTTTATGTGACGAAACAAGCAGTGTAGAGAATCATTGTACCATCGAAATCGCTGTGAAATATATTTTCAATAACCCAAAATACTGCATTTTCAGATTTTTGAAGCTTCTGAACAAAAACAAAAGTAAAGGTCGCAAAAACGAAACTTAAGAATCGGAATCATACAAATAGGCACATAGAACAGATCTACCGCTTCTTAAACTTGCTTTCAATGAGAATGACAGATCTATAACTAATATTTTTATGTGAATTTGTCACCCAAAAAGTTACATTTTGCAGCCTTCAGGTCCGGATAATTTTCACTTTAGTCTGCCAATCAACTACAAGAAACATGTCAGCATTGTCTCAAGAATCCCCCCTGCCTTTGTCTCTTGAACTTGAATCCTCTTGCTGTGCAACTGTCACAAAGACCCATATTACTGATTGACAAAACCGGGTGCCCTTTTCCTCCCTAGGTCTGCACCCCCCCCCCCAGTCTCTGTCTGTGCCATGGCTGACCCTGGCTGGTGTGGAAGCTGACCTTCTCACGCAAGAAGTCTGAGGTCAAGGTTCTGTACAAGATCCCCACCAGAGTATGGCAATAACACTGGGAATATGAAGCATTCCAACAGCTCTCAGATCCCCACAGACAACCAGTTCAGTGCCAGATTGGAGAAGATAGTTGATAAGTCGGCCACTAAAGGACGCCATGTTAAGGTGTCCCACTCTGGTCGCTTCAAGAAGATCCGTGCCACACTGGCTGAGAACCCTACGTTGTCCCCTGAACATGGTCTTAGTGATGAGAACCACAGGGCAGAGAAATAACATACATAACGCATGTACATGTGCGCACACACACACAGGCAAGTGTATATCAATACCTATGAACAACAAACAGCCACACCATTCACAAAAACGCAGCAATCTTATTCGCACAAAACATATATATACACTCCCGAGGTGGACACCACACTCAAGCACACCGATAATACTGTTACCATCTAAATTCTCACTCACACCCATATAAACAATACTGTTCAAGGTTCTTGATGCACAGACATAGTAGAATGTGTGGTATCTTTGTGTGGATAGCAAAGCACCTTCAACAGTTAATTCCTGTGAGAATTGCACTTTTCAAGACTTTCAAGACTACGGCAACAAATATGTTGCCTGTGTCTGAACAAGGGCTTATGACCAGTAATCTGGAGTGAATATATGTTAAAGTATATGAAATTATGAAAAATACGTTTAGCTTTAAAGGTTTGTTTGTTATAGATGTTTGTTATACATATACATGTTACACAGAATTACCTTGGCACTACTGTTCTCACATCAGCTCTTTTAATCTTAATATACAGTTGAAGTCGGAAGTTTACATACACCTTAGCCAAATACATTTAAACTCAGTTTTTCACAATTCCTGACATTTAATCCTAGTAAAAAAAAATCCCTGTTTTAGGTCAGTTAGGATCACCACTTTAGTTTAAGAATGTGAAATGTCAGAATAATAGTAGAGAGAATGATTTATTTCAGATTTTATTTCTTTCATCACATTCCCAGTGGGTCAGGAGTTTACATACACTCAATTAGCATTTGGTAGCATTGCCTTTAAATTGTTTAACTTGGGTCAAACGTTTCAGGTAGCCTTCCACAAGCTTCCCACAATAAATTGGGTGAATTTTGGCCCATTCCTCCTGACAGAGCTGGTGTAACTGAGTCATGTTTGTAGGCCTCCTTGCTCGCACACGCTTTTTCAGTTCTGCCCACAAATTTTCTATGGGATTGAGGTCAGGGCTTTGTGATGACCACTCCAATACCTTGACTTTGTTGTCCTTAAGCCATTTTGCCACAACTTTGGAAGTATGCTTAGGGTCATTGTCCATTTGGAAGACCCATTTGCAACCAAACTTTAAATTCCTGACTGATGTCTTGAGACGTTTCTTCAATATATCCACACCAGTCCCCTCTACAGCAAAGCACCCCCACAACATGATGCTGCCACCCCCGTGCTTCACGGTTGGGATGGTGTTCTTCTATTTTTGTTTCATCAGACCAGAGGACATTTCTCCAAAAAGTACGATCTTTGTCTCCATGTGCAGTTGCAAACCGTAGTCTGGCTTTTTTTATGGTGGATTTGGAGCAGTGGCTTCTTCCTTGCTGAGCGGCCTTTTGGGTTATGTCGATATAGGACTCGTTTTACTGTAGATAAAGGTACTTTTGTACCTGTTTCTTCCAGCATCTTCACAAGGTCCTTTGCTGTTGTTCTGGGATTGATTTGCACTTTTCGCACCAAAGTATGTTAATCTCTAGGAGACAGAACGCATCTCCTTCCTGAGCGGTATGACAGCTGCGTGGTCCCATGGTGTTTATACTTGTGTACTATTGTTTGTACAGATGAACGTGGTACAGGCGTTTGGAAATTGCTCCCAAGGATGAACCAGACTTGTGGAGGTCTACAATTCCTTTTCTGAGGACTTGGCTGATTTCTTTTGATTTTCCCATGATGTCAAGCAAAGAGGCACTGAGTTTGAAGGTAGGCCTTGAAATACATCCACAGGTACACCTCCAATTGACTCAAATTATGTCAATTAGCCTATCAGAAACTTCTAAAGCCCTGACATGATTTTCTGGAATTTTCCAAGCTGTTTAAAGGCACAGTCAACTTAGTGTATGTAAACTTCTGATCCACTGGAATTGTGATACAGGGAATTATAAGTGAAATAATCTGCCTGTAAACAAGTGTTGGAAAAATGACTTGTGTCATGCACAAAGTAGATGTCCTAACCGACTTGCCAAAACTAGTTTGTTAACAAGACATTTGTGGAGAGGTTGAAAAACGAGTTTTAATGACGCCAACCTAAGTGTATGTAAACTTCCGACTTCAACTGTACCTATTTACATTTACATTACATTTAAGTCATTTAGCAGACGCTCTTATCCAGAGCGACTTACAAATTGGTGCATTCACCTATAATATCCAGTACACTGCTCAAAAAAATAAAGGGAACACTTAAACAACACAATGTAACTCCAAGTCAATCACACTTCTGTGAAATCAAACTGTCCACTTAGGAAGCAACACTGATTGACAATAAATGTCACATGCTGTTGTGCAAATGGAATAGACAACAGGTGGAAATTATAGGCAATTAGCAAGACACCCCCAATAAAGGAGTGGTTCTGCAGGTGGTGACCACAGACCGCTTCTCAGTTCCTATGCTTCCTGGCTGATGTTTTGGTCACTTTTGAATGCTGGCGGTGCTTTCACTATAGTGGTAGCATGAGACGGAGTCTACAACCCACACAAGTGGCTCAGGTAGTGCAGCTCATCCAGGATGGCACATCAATGCGAGCTGTGGCAAGAAGGTTTGCTGTGTCTGTCAGCGTAGTGTCCAGAGCATGGAGGCGCTACCAGGAGACAGGCCAGTACATCACTCCTGGAGGAGGCCGTAGGAGGGCAACAACCCAGCAGCAGGACCGCTACCTCCGCCTTTATTGGGGGAGCACTGCTAGAGCCCTGCCAAATGACCTCCAGCAGGCCACAAATGTGCATGTGTCTGTTCAAACGGTCAGAAACAGACTCCATGAGGGTGGTATGAGGGCCCGACGTCCACAGGTGGGGGTTGTGCTTACAGCCCAACACCGTGCAGGACGTTTGGCATTTGCCAGAGAACACCAAGATTGGCAAATTCGCCACTGGCGCCCTGTGCTCTTCACAGATGAAAGCAGGTTCACACTGAGCACATGTGACAGACGTGACAGAGTCTGGAGACGCCTTGGAGAATGTTCTGCTGCCTGCAACATCCTCCAGCATGACCGGTTTGGCGGTGGGTCAGTCATGGTGTGGGGTGGCATTTCTTTGGGGGGCCGCACAGCCCTCCATGTGCTCGCCAGAGGTAGCCTGACTGCCATTAGGTACCGAGAGGAGATCCTCAGACCCCTTGTGAGACCATATGCTGGTGCGGTTGGCCCTGGGTTCCTCCTAATGCAAGACAATGCTAGACCTCATGTGGCTGGAGTGTGTCAGCAGTTCCTGCAAGAGGAAGGCATTGATGCTATGGACTGGCCCGCCCCTTCTCCAGACCTGAATCCAATTGAGCACATCTGGGACATCATGTCTCGCTTCATCCACCAATGCCACGTTGCACCACAGACTGTCCAGGAGTTGGCGGATGCTTTAGTCCAGGTCTGGGAGGAGATCCCTCAGGAGACCATCCGCCACCTCATCAGGAGCATGCCCAGGCGTTGTAGGGAGGTCATACAGGCACGTGGAGGCCACACACACTACTGAGCCTCATTTTGACTTGTTTTAAGGACATTACATCAAAGTTGGATCAGCCTGTAGTGTGGTTTTCCACTTTAATTTTGAGTGTGACTCCAAATCCAGACCTCCATGGGTTGATAAATTGGATTCCCATTGATTATTTTTGTGTGATTTTGTTGTCAGCACATTCAACTATGTAAAGAAAAAAGTATTTAATAAGATTATTTCATTCATTCAATCTAGGATGTGTTATTTTAGTGTTCCCTTTATTTTTTTGAGCAGTGTATATATACACACACTTAATATACCTTAACATACCTATATTTCAAAGGCAGTTTGATTCACAGACATGGATTGCCTGTGGAATCAATCCATAACAAATTCAACACAGGGACCTCAGCCTAATAGGCAATCGTTATTACATTATGACAGAGAAACTGCTGTGGATGTGGGCCATTAAAAGACATATTAGCAGCTAGACAGAACACGTAGGCTATCCCTGCTCCAATAGAATGGAACTCATGTACGAACGTTAAATAACAGACACAGTACTGGAGATTGTGCTTTTTACAAGTACAGTTTCTAGAGGTTGTTGAGGCCTGCGGAAACACATTGCTGATTTTCTGTCAATCATTACCAAACAGTGACTACTCTACTAGACAGACTTTGCACTTCATGAGTCAGAAAATCCAAAGCATTCCATATAGCATATTCAGATTAGTAAAACCTTGTGTCACAGGTTATGTGCCAGACTGTATAGTTCATAGTTGCATCACATTAATCATGTTCCGTTGTTGCCTTGGAGACAATAGACAATCAGGCCTCCTAACCAACCATCAAATGTCTCCTTTATTTGGTATAAAATGAAGACCAATTGAACAGAACAGCAAATTATGGCTTAATAAGACACACATCATATAGCACTTAGGTATTCAACATCAAACTGTTCCTAATGTATTGAAATGATGGTGGTTTGATTGACGATGTTGACATCATGAGTGAGTTGTACGCTAGGCCCAATCTCCAGCCTGCTCGAGTCCATTTCCCCTAACCGTCCTTGTCAAGGGGATAGCCTCTGGTACACCCAGCCCGCCTCTGCATGATGTTGATGCTCTTCTAGAACACTCTCTTCATTTTTCGGCCGTGTGAAAACAATACGGTCATGTAGCCTGTTGGTCTGACCCTGCCAGAACTCTATCATGTAAGGCTTGATGATATAGCCTCCCCTATTGGAAGACAGGCAAAAACAAGAACAGGCTTGGATGATAAGACCACTTACTGCACATGTTTGGCATGGCAAAGTCATGTAGAATTCTGGTGATTTGATAGTAATACTAACCAATAGTCAGGCATTGGGACATCTGTGTCCTTGTACTTTTCCTCCAGCGCCGCATTTTTCTGTCTCAGGTACTGCAGAGTGAAACAAAACCGTCAAATGAGCGATTCCACGCCAGGACAGACCAAAAATATTTTGTGTATCTCAGATTCTAGCAAGTCTCACAGAGAAATTTCATTGGGAGGAAGGATGTTTGACATGCTTTAACATTTGTATCACTCTTTTTTTTTTATCATGATGAAAGTGGTCATTTTAGGCCCTTTTAAGACATACAGTTAAACTCGGAAGTTTACATACACTTAGGTTGGAGTCATTAAAACTAGTTTTTCAACCACTCCACAAATTTCAACCACTCCACAAAATGGGGAGGCTTGCAAGCCGAAGAACACCATCCCAACCGTGAAGCACGGGGGTTTCAGCATCATATTGTGGGGGTGCTTTGCTGCAGGAGGGACTGGTGCACTTCACAAAATAGATGGCTTCATGAGAAGGAAAATTATGTGGATATATTGAAGCAACATCTCAAGACATCAGTCAGGAAGTTAAAGCTTGGTCGCAAATGGGTCTTCCAAATGGACAATGACCCTAAGCATACTTCCAAAGTTGTGACAAAATGGCTTAAGGAGAACAAAATCAAAGTATTGGGGCGGCACAACGCCCTGACCTCAATCCCATAGAAAATTTGTGGGCAGAACTGAAAAAGCGTGTGCGAGTAAGAAGGCCTACAAACCTGACTCAGTTACACCAGCTCTGTCAGGAGGAATGGGCCAAAATTCACCCAACTTATTGTGGGAAGCTTGTGGAAGGCTACACAAAATGTTTGACCCAAGTTAAACAATTTAAAGGCAATGCTACCAAATGCTAATCGAGTGTACGTAAACATCTGACCCACTGGGAATGCGATAAAACAAATAAAAGCTGAAATAAATCATTCTCTCTGCTATTATTCTGACATTTCCCATGCTTAAAATAAAGTGGTGAGCCTAACTGACCTAAGACAGGGAATTTTTACTAGGATTAAAATGCATTTGGCTATGGTGTATGTAAACTTCCAACTTCAACTGTATACTGTACATGCCTCCTGTAAGACCCTATGATCCGTGAACCATACATGATACAAAAACATCTTGGTGTCATTATACTTCTTTATAGTGTGCTTTCAAATATGGAGTATTTATAGATTCTGAAATAAAATGTTTAGCATTCATTCAACATAAACAACATGAATATCTCAAAAGTACCCTTTTTGATACATCGTTTAGAATAATATCCTCTTCAAACACATACAATTTCCAGAGTGGGCTCTCTGGTACCATTGAAGATATGACAAATGTAATACATAGACATGTATATTATAGGTCATTACCAATCACAGCCCTCCTTTAGGATTGCACATTCACAAAAATCACTTTTTTTTTTACTGTGTTTATTTATTTTTTATTAATTTAACTAGACAAGTAAGTTAAGAACAAATTCTTATTTACAATGATGGCCTACCAAAAGGCAAAAGGCCTCCTGCGGGAATGGGGGCTGAGACTAAAAATAATTTAAATAAAAATATAGGACAAAACACACATCATGACAAGAGAGACAACGCAACACTACATAAAGTGAGACCTAAGACGACAACATAGCATGGCAGTGTGGGTGATGCTTATAAAATAACTTAAAAATGTGGAAATTGTATGTAGTTGTAGAGTATGTCTTAAAATGAACAAAATCAAAAAGGGTACTTTAGAAATATTATTTTTCATGTTGAATAGATTCATGTGAGAAAAAAACAATCTGAATCTAGAGATACTCCGTTATGTTAGAGCACACTATAAGGAGTATAACGACACCTAGATGTTGTCTGGATCATCTACGGTTCACAGATCATTGGGTCTTACAGGAGGCATGTATAGGTTTAAAAAGGACCTAAAATCGCCAATTTCATCATCATTTAAAAAAAAATGGTTTGTCATACATGTCAAGCATCCTTCCTCCCAATGAAGTTTCTATGTGAAAATTAGCAGAACAATCTGCGATACCCCAAAATATTTCTGGGCTATCCTGACCTGGAATTGCCCAGATTTAACATATTTCATTAATTTCCCTCATTTTGAGGGAATTAAGTCCCTCAATGGTGGATGGCAATAATACGGTGGAGTAGCATGGACTGGTTCTCACATTTCTGTCAGGGACGGCAGTGCTTTGTCTGCTCACAATGGCCCCGATCTGGCTACTCTTGGGCCGGGAGTGGAAGTAGTCACAGGAACTCTGGTAGGGGATTCTCTCCACATTGCCCTCGATACGGATCTGCACACACACACATTCACAAGGGTAGTGCCAACTACTGTACAGCAAATTCAGTGTCATCCTGCATTAGTTAATTAAAAAAAACACATCACAATGTGTTTTTTTAAAAAATCTAAGATATTAGAAGATATTAAAACAATGGTTTGACAAGTACGCTACATTTTAAGAGGTAAAATGAAGCACATACCTGCCTGTTGATGGGCTCCCAGTAAAAGCACAGACATGCGTAAGGGTTGCTCTCCTACCGGAAGGGGAAAAAAAATCTGATGTCAAGTCTGCAAATAGAAGTTGTAGGGCTGGGTGATATGGCCAAAATATCATATCACAGTAGTTCTTAAAGTGTTGATGGTATTTGACTATTTCACTTTTTTGAATAATAAAAGTTCTACAATTGCTTTATGAGTAGTGCGTGATGCTACGGTGGCAACACATACATTCTACATGATTTTAATGGGTCTTTCTTCATTCTGATTGTTTTATACTGTTCAATTTCACTTCAACCTAAAACAATTTCCTACATTTCCATCAATTTCGACATTTCCTGCACTAATTTTAGATAATTTCCACACTGCCAGCTAACAAGCGATTAGCATTAGCGGCTAACAGGATTTAGCTAAAACGTGCTAAGAAAAGACAAAGTAGCTATTTGCAGATGTAACACAAACAAATTGTGTAATTATAGAACGCTCGTGGATTTAAATTAAGACAAGTGGAAATAACATCGTTGTCATCAACATTGTTGCATGTGCTGGATTGACCATGCAGACTGAACGCAAGTGTCTCGTGGTCAAGCAACAACAAATGCACTCCTTGAGTGACAAGGGGCAGGGCTACGTCTGTGTGGAAAGCGGCATAGATATAGAGAGCGGAGAAGGATGACTCAAGTAGAAGGTGTAAACTATAAAAATGGACATTACACACGGCATATCACATTTAACAAACCATACATTCAAATACCGTTATAGAAGGTATAGTAAAAACCCAAACCGGTCTGTGCATCAATATCAGTATATTGTAAAATACAGTATACTGCTCAGCCTTAAGAATAGTATGGCATAGTCTAGTAGTACATACATTTGAGAGGACAGGAAGATGCCTGCCTTATGACAGTAGCAGACACTAACCAGCTCTCCACCTTTCCGGCTCTCGTAGTTGGTAAAGAAGCGGAAGCCTTCATTGCTGTAGCCTTTTAACAAGACCATACGAGCAGATGGACGTCCTTCTCTTCACGTAGAAATAAGCAGATTGATGGAAAATGTGTTACAATTTGAGCTTAAGAAGCAAGCATTGTGTTTGATGGAGTACTTATGTGGGTACTCACTTAGTGGATGTGGCGATGCACATTGCATTGGGCTCTCCAATTTCAGGACATTTTGTGGCTTGATCAAACCAATCTCCAAACTGCTTGATGGGGTCCAGAGACACGAGCTGATTCTCCTCAAAGCACTACGACATGTTAATATAATGACACTTTTACATCAAAATGCACATTACATTGAAGACATAAGCAGACTTTGACATTTAAGGAAATACATTTTGAGCAATGTCTATTATGCCATCTTCAATACATTTCTGATATCACTCCAATTACTAGGGTGTATGCAGTGAGGTGAACCTTCATAACGTTGTAGATGATAAAGATGTTATGACTAGAGGTGACACAATTCTCTATTCTAGTATGTGGACAGCTGCTTGTTGAACATCTCATTCCAAAATCATGGGAATTAATATGGAGTTGGTCCCCCCTTTGCTGCTATAACAGCCTCCACTCTTCTGGGAAGGCTTTCCACTAGATGTTGGAACATTGCTGCATGGACTTGCTCCCATTCAGCCACAAGAGCATTAGTGAGGTCGGGCATTGATGTTTGGCAATTAGGTCTGGCTTGCAGTCGGTGTTCCAATTCATACCAAAGGAGTTAGATGGGGTTAAGGTCAGGGCTCTGTCCAGGCCAGTCAAGTTCTTCCATACCGATCTTGACAAACCATTTCTGTATGGACCTCGCTTTGTGCACGGGGGCATTGTCATGCTGAAACTTGAAAGGGCCTTCCCCAAATTGTTGCCACAAAGTAGGAAGCACAGAATCGTCTAGAACATGGATCATCAACTAGATTCAGCCGCGGGCCAATTTTTTGGGGGGCCGGCAAATTGACCTCAAGAAGCCCAAACATATACAGTATAATGTTTGACTAAAACCGAATGATTTCAAACCCTGCTTACATTTGTATATGGTCACGTTTCTGGTCACATTTCTATTATGCGTGGGACTACCTGGGAACAGATTTTTTAAAGTAAAATAATTTTTAGCTGATTTCCTGGTGTTTTTAGTCTAATATGTTTAACAAAACATGTATTTATTTATTTTCGCAGAAAACTTGGGTGGACAAATAAAACCACCAACGGGCTAAATTCGGACCGCGGGCTGCCAGTTGGGGAACCCTGGTCTAGAATATCGTTTGCTGTATTGTTAAAACTTTCTTCACTGGAACTAAAAGGGCTTGAACCATGAAAAACAGCCCCAGCCCATTATTCCTCCTCCACTAAACTTAACTGTTGGCACTATGTATTGGGGCAAGTAGCGTTCTCCTGGCATCCGCCAAACCCAGATTTGTCCGTCGGACTGCCAGATGGGGAAGCGTGATTCATCATTCCAGAGAACGCGTTTCCACTGCTCCAGAGTTCAATGGCAGCAAGCTTTACACCACTCCAGCCAATGCTTGGCATTGCGCATAGTGATCTTAGACTTCTGTGTGCCTTTTCGGCCATGGAAACCCATTTCATGAAGCTCCCGAGGAACAGTTCTTGTGCTGACGTTGCTTCTAGAAGCAGTTTGGAAGTCGGCAGTGAGTGTTGCAACCGAGGACAGAAGATTTTTACCCACTACGCACTTCAGCAGTTCTGTGAGCTTGTGTGGTCTGCCACTTCGCAGCTATGCCGTTGTTGCTCCAAAGACGTTTCCACTTCACAATAACACCACAGGGCAGCTCTAGCAGGGCAGACATTTTACAAACTGACTTGTGGGAAAGGTGACATCCTATGATGGTGCCACGTTGAAAGTCACCGAGCTCTTCAGAAAGGCAATTCTACTGCCACTGTTTGTCTACGGAGATTGCATGGCTGTGTGCTCGATTGTATACACCTGTCAGCAACGGGTGTGGATGAAATACCGGAATCCCCTCATTTTAAGGGGGTCCACATACTTTGCATATATAGTGTGTATTATAGGGCCGTTATGCTCTCTTCGCCAGTGGTGGAGCTGTTGGGAGATGCCCCTTCATTGCATCACGACGTTGCACGTAAGCAAAGTCAGCTTTGTAAGCAGATTTTACATTTGACTAAAGTACATTCAATTGACCTATCATACTTGCAATGTGATGGAAATGTTGGGGTCATCCAGGGCCTTTACACTCCAAAACAGTGCTAAATAATACACCAAAATTAGTCATTCTGCCCCGAACAAGGCAGTTAACCCACTGTTCCTAGGCCGTCATTGAAAATAAGAATTTGTTCTTCACTGACTTGCCTAGTTAAATAAGGGTAAAAAAATTAAAAAATGTGGGCAAACTGGGTGGGCATTGTTGTGCCGCTGGAATATGCAAGTATCTGCATTTGCCATTGACATCTTTACGGTCATTCAACCCAAATTAGAAGGGTAAGTGAGGTAGCTTGTGCCATAACAAGAATGTAAGAAATAAAAACTCTTGTTTATTCTCACCTCTTCGTCTCCTTTGTATTTTTTCCGCATGCCACTGAGATCCATGGCTGTAGAATCACTCGTAGATTTCGTGCAAAAGGACTGAGAAAATAAAGCTCGACAGCAAGCTGTCAAAGAGGCATGGGGATGAAAGTATTGACCTATTTCACGGATATTCTTTAATGTACTGCAACTGGGTATGCGCCTCATGCTTGTACAACAACCACGCAAAGCCTGACTGACGTAATCACGTTCACTGTCTCACGTAAAATATTACGCAAACGTTCGCTGACTTTTGTAACTAAAAACAGTACTGTAGGAAGAGAGGCAGAAACTGCTTCTCCAGGAGAAATAGGTGGCAAGCTAAGCTTATGCGCAGAACTACGCATATTCAAACTACGCATATACAGGCCGTTAAATCAATTTTTACGAAAATGAAAACGTGTCAGTTTGTAATTTGCACGAGGTTGGATAAATAACATGTTCAACTAGTTAAGACATTTGCTCGAATCTTAGTTGTTCCTTCAGATTTCGAGAAAGTTACATTATTAAATGAATACCGCTACATGTAGAGTCAAACCATGTTGTGGAGCACGAGTCTATGTCCTCGGTTGTACAGTGTACACCTTATGACTTCCTAACTAGCAGTAATTAGTTAGTTACACCGGCTAGTTACATAAAAAGATAGTTACATTGCAGCAAGTACCTGGCTAGCAAGTCCATGGCTACATTGTAACAAGCAGAGCATTGCAACAACAGCCTTTAAAAATACATCTGGAGAAAAAACGAATTGCAACTTCATGCTTTACTCTTGGGTGGAAGGTTATTACAGAAAGCTTGATGTGCAAAATGCTCTGTACACTACCACCATATACATCCTTTCTTTGATGTCAAACCTGAGCCAAGAGCAGCACTGTACAAAGATAATCACATTGACAGAAAGATGGATTGTATTGTATCACTAACACCATATACTGTATTATTGGAATGTATGCACATGCACACACAAGTGAACACTTTTATCCCATGCAACACAGTTATCAGGTTTTATTGCCTGCATAGAACGGTAGGGCTCCTGAGTGGCGCAGCAGTCTAAGGCACTGCATCTCAGTACTAGAGGTGTCTCTACAGACCTTGGTTCAATCCTGGGCTGTATCACAACCAGCGGTGATCTGGAGTCCCATAGGGCAGCGCACAATTGGTCTGGGGTAGGGGAAGGTTTGACTGGGGTAGGCCCCTCATTGTAAAATAAGAATTTGTTCTTAACTGATTTGCCTAGTTAAATATAAGATTCAGTATGTCTATTATTTTTCTATAAATCCTCCTTTATAAACACACAATAAACACCTTATTAATGTAACATGTGTGTCTACAGGATGGCTGCCGCTGATGCAGAGTGTCCAGCATGGCTCTAAGGGAGTCACACGTCACAAGAAGTCCATGCACATCCTCAAACAGAAGCTGATGACTGTCACTGAATACATTCCACCCAAACCTGCGGCTCCCCCAGGGATTCTGACCCCCCCACGTCAAACCAGTTCAGGAGGTCAGTGAAGTCCAGCGCATGTGTTTATAACTCAAAAAGAAGCACAAGAAACCTGTCAATGTTTGTGTGCGTACTGGAGCTGTCTTTTCAGCACCACACAAACACACATCTATAGTTGTGTAGCGCTGAAAGGAGCTAGCTCCTCCATCCGGTCAGTTAGGAATAGCATCCGGTTAGTTAGGAATAGTAGTGATGTGAGCTGGTATCGAGATGTGGACTGATTTATGAGTCCTGGTTTATTCACAGGAAAGTGGCCTGGTGTTGCTCTTGAAGAAGGAACAGTGTTCCAGGACTGTAAGGTGATCGCTGTGATCCAAAACAACGCCACCAATTCAGAAGATATTCTGCTTCTCAAGCACAGGCTCTACTAGCATGGCATCAAAATCAAGTTTATTTATATTGTGCCTTTGAGGCAAATTGTATAGCCGTTTGCATTTGGAAAGATTTTAATATGACGTTTTTGACATTGTTTAACCACAGGTGATGAGGTCCTACCTGCCAGACAGCCCTTACATTAACATGGGGCCTCTATTCATTGGCCAGACTGTTATATTTGTTAGTAAAGAGCCAAAGGTGAAGCAGATGTTTCTGAGTTTGAGGACCAGCCCCCAGGTGGTATTATTGGGTAAGTACAATCTGATGGTCCTACTACCAGTATAGCAGAACTGTACTACGTGACTTCAGTGAAGATACTATAATACAAGCAATTGTGTAATGTCTTACTTTTCCTCCCACTGTTTTAGGGGCCCGTATATGGAAGACATTGCTGAGTCGGCAGGGGGTGTTGAACTATGCCAGGCTGTCGTCAGTGACCCTGGTCTAGGGAGAGCTGGTGAGAGGCCTGACCATGATGACCCTCAGACAGCCTCCATGCTGCAGCGCCACCCCACCCACCTCTCATTGCTGCTCCAGCAAGAAAGTAAATGCACCAACCTACTTGGTTAAAGAGGTTAAGAGGTAATCGTCTGGGGTGATCCTTTTTTTAATATATCAAAATCTGAGTCGACATTTGCAAAAGTCATCACCAAGAGTCATGCATGTTGCAATAGTAATGAGAATCAGTCTTGCCAAAATAAACACAAGTGGTCTCGGAGATCCTGACAAATGCTAATCTGGGGATTACAGAATGTTAATCTGGGTCAGTCTATTACCGATTACCGCTGCTATTCTGGGTTCGTGGGAGAGAACCTAACATAATCATCTCAATTCAATATCGGTCTGTCACAGGGCAAGCCCTACTACCCCTCAGGGCTGCGTATTAATTGAACGTGTGTGTGCTATATCACATGAAGTATCCTGTTCAAATAGCCCTCTTGAATTTCTTATTTAACTAGAAAATAGCTTTTCACATAATGTCAAAACATTGGATCATGTGTATTCTGTGCTGCAGAACAACATTGAAGAGACTTGATTTAAATGTCTTGTAAACATGCAGCTATCCAATGGTGATATAGGGTCAGACAAGCCTAGGTGCACCATAAATTGTCAGGTCTACATGTCTGGCAACACCCCATAAGCACATCTAATTCCTTAGGCTAATGCGGATAATGCCCTGGCCACATTGCGCGGTGGCACAGCTCTCCATGGATTTGGGGGATGCGCATTTTACTCATTGCGCGAGGACAGGGAAGCCGTCATTGGCAGTTTCTACAACACTTTTTGAAGGCATTTCTTGTTTTTCCCGCATATTTGTTGATAAAGCCATTGTTGAACGATATGGTGAGGCTCTGTGATTTGACAAACAAATGGGAAATCACGAAGTTTGTTGGAGATTTGAAGAAAAAATGATTACCATGATGAGAGTGGTCACACATGAACTTCAGGTAAGCACACAGACTGATATTTGCATTTATGGAATGTGTAGTTTGACGAGATGACTTTTCAGGAAAGGGTAATTTCCAAGAATTGTATATGAATTGCAATTTCAACATGTCCACTTTAGCCAACTAAACAAACAACCACATAACCAAAACAAGCTACAGTATTTATTGGGTTGACCCATTTCAAAATGTTGCGATTGGACATAAATATGCAATAATATCAGATAATTATAGATTTGGCTATTGTAGAATACATTTGTTTTAACACTTTATTAGGCACATCATTAATCAGACTAGGATCTTATGGCTATGAATGAGATGTTTAATCAATAGATGGTTGAAAAAAAAAAATCCCACATTTTATACTTGTGCCGTGCTTAAAATGGCTTTGTTCAGTTCAGACCATGAGTCAAGTTGTGTGGGACAATAATTCATAATGGGCTTTAGATAAGAGCCTCCTTGCCACTATTTAACCCTTGTGATGAGGCCCAAGGTTATGCCTTTTTGCATAGTGCTTCCCTGAGAATAACAAGTAGTTTGAATTACTTAACCACATAGCAAGTTTACTCACTTGTTTGATCACCACCTTCATCCTGTCTGTGGTACACTCACGCAATTGTCAGACAGTGGCATCAGAGTTTTCAGGGTCATTGTCCTGTTGGAAGGTGAACCGTCACCCCAGTCTGAGGTCCTGAGCTCTCTGGAGCAGGTTTTCATCAAGGATCTCTCTGTACTTGGCCCTGTTAATCTTTCCCTCGATCCGGACTAGTCTCCCAGTCCCTGCCACTAAAAAACATCCCCACACCATGATGCTATGACCACCATTCTTCACCGTAGGGATGGTGCCAGATTTCCTCTAGATGTGACGCTTGGCCTTCAGGCCAAAGAGTTCAATCTTGGCTTCATCAGACTAGAGAATCTTGTTTCTCATGGTCTGAGAGTCCTTTAGGTGCCTTTTGGCAAACCTCAAGCGGGCTGTCATGTGTCTTTTACTGAGGAGTGGCTTCCGTCTGGCCACTCTAGCATAAAGGCCTGATTGATGGAGTGCTGCAGAGGTGGTTGTCCTTCTGGAAGAAACTCTAGAGCTCTGTCAGAGTGACCATCGGGTTCTTGGTCACCTCCCTGATCAAGGCCCTTCTCCCCCGATTGCTCAGTTTGGCCAGCTCTAGGAAGAGTCTCGGTGGTTCCAAACTCTTCCATTTAAGAATGATGGAGGGCACTGTGTTCTTTGGGGACCTTCAATGCTGCAGAAAAGTTTTGGTACCCTTCCCCAGATCTGTGCCTCGACACAATCCTGTCTCAGAGCTCTACGGACAGTTCCCTCATGGCTAGGTTTTGGCTCTGATATGTACTGTCAACTGTGGGACATTATATAGACAGGTGTGTGCCTTTCCAAATCATGTCCAATCAATTTAATTTACCACAGGTTGACTCCAATCAAGTTGTAGAAACATCACAAGGGTGATCAATGGAAACACGATGCACCTGAGCTCAATTTCGAGTCTCATAGCATAGGGTCTGAATATGTAAATAAGGTTAAACATTTTTTTATATATATATAAATGTGCAAAAATTCCTAAAAACCTGTTTTTGCTTTGTCATTATGGGGTATTGTGATGTGGCACGCAACCATTGGTTGATGCATGCAATGTCTGAGTAGGGGAACGCGACCAATGTCTTAAGTAGCTGAACCTGTCATTTCTACAACCTCATGAGAGTGACAAACTGACAGGTTTTATTTTAGTCCCTAAAACATTGTATAGAATGAGTGCCTTTCATTTGATGACCTTGTGGGGGACTTTTTTTGTTGACATGAGGTAAGCAGAGAAAGTGGGTCTACAACAGACTCGCGTTTGGAAAATCTGTTTAATAATAATTTCCTTGAGATATTTTGTCTCAAATTCCCTCCGTTTTAAGGACTAATCGTTCTGCCCACCAGGCACAGTAAGTTGAAATGGAATTTTATTTAACTTCTGGCTTCCCGCAGACTGTTTTTTTTTTTTGCAACCCAGTACAATTGGGAGCAACGCTAGAGCAAATACAGTTTCTGCCAATGTGTACAAAAGTCCCAAGGGTTTGCGATACGGTTTTGGAAACCTTTGGAACTTTACACTGAGAAATTATAATATAAAAGGTCAAATTACTATACACCTTTTTAACGCGATTCCCACACAACCATATTTCCATGGATGAGACAAATCACCAACTTGTCTGATTAATCTGGCTGTAAAACACAATTAATTGGTACATACAGCCTGAAACACTGGAGTGCAAAATCGTGTAAATGTTTCTTACAAGCCAGAATATTTATCTTTCTTTACCGGTTTTCAGTGCTGTTGGCATCCAATATTAATGGTGCATTACTGCCACCAGCTGGACAGGGTATAATTAAAATTCCATCGAGGGAAAGGGAGAAAAACTGTATCATACTAAATATAAAATAGACACGTCAACAAACAAAACCCATCCCACTTAGTCAATCGCATTCCATCCCCCCCATTTAAAAATAAATAAAATATAAATAAGGGGTCTGTGAGGGCAAAACGTTCACCGACTGGATTTCTTGCAAGGCCTCGTCTGTGAAATCACCAAGACCCAAGAAACGTTCGGCTGCATTCACAATGATTCCAATTTTCTCTGACTCTTCTCCGCTTGTGCTGTACAGTTTATGACCATTGCAATAAATAATACAAAGTCCACCTTTTTTAACATGTAGCATTTCACTATCCCTCGATTGATGAGAAACCTTCCCTCTTCGTTGTGGCTCTACTATCATTGTTTCTTCCCCACCACTCGTTCCTTCCATTCTTCTCACCGCCTCCAGATAGGAGACACAATGAACACACCTTTCTCTTGCCACCTCGGTCTCCTTCACCCTCCAGGAATTTGGGTGCAAGTTCGCCTCCACAGTTGCAGCATTTCACTTCATCTGGCATATGGTACTCTTCCCTTCTGAACACACTTGACACATGACCAAATATTTTGCGCTAATGACACTGAAGGGGCCTGTGCACAAAAGCTCTTACAGGCTATTTCATGAATCTTAACTTTATATGAGAAGGGAGAGACTCTTCATCAAAGAACAGTAGTATGGATGAAGTTAATTTATTTTCTCCATCCACCATACGGGTCAGTCGACATGCACCAACCACTCCATCTATGTCTTCAGTTATAGCTTCTGCCTCCTTGATATGCGCCCTGCTTCGAAAATCCATACAGGAAACATTTCCACTCCGATATCTTTTTGAGGGTGCTCCGCAGACACACTTGTGACTCTCACCAACTCCACACTTTCCTCCAACACATTCCAGATTTTCCTTGAGACATTAAATGGATTTCCCAGGTAGCATTGATCCAACACCCTCACTTGGATAAAACATTTGTCTACGGGTTTCCTAGTTTCCATCACAACTTGACTTCTCTTGTTTCCCTTCTTCTTCGCCACTGTAACCCACTCATTCTCACTCTCTGTGCTATTATCTTCACTCGACTCACTAGGAGTAAAAAAAACAAAAACGGTTTCCGCCATCTTCTCCTATACGCTCCAACGACTAGCCCACAAGAGCTGTCCCTCACAACACCCATAGAGCTATAAGCGGTCACACCTCACAGAACAGGTGATATGCAGGACTTTTAATTTGCATTAAGATGCAAGCACTTCCAACTGATTGTGAGAAAACGTACTTCAGTCGGAATGTTCGGCTTTACATAGTGTGTATCAAGGTTATTATAGTTTTGTGTTTTTTTGTTATTTTGTTATATATTTTTTATTTGACCCCTTTTTCTCCCCAATTTTTGTGGTATCCAATTGGTACTTACAGTCTTGTCTCATCTTTGCAACTCCCATACGGACTTGGGAGAGGCGAAGGTCGAGAGCCGTGCGTCCTCCGAAACACAACCCAACCAAGCCGCATTGCTTCTTCACACAATGCCCACTTAACCCGGAAGCCAGCCTCACCAATGTGTCGGGGGAAACACTGTATACCTGGCAACCGTGTCAGTGTGCACTGTGCCCTGCCCGCCATAGGAGTTGCTAGTGCGCGATGGGACAAGGTCATCCCTGCCGGCCAAACCCTCCCCTAACCCGGACGATGCTGGGCCAATTGTGCGCTGACCCATGGGTCTCCCGGTCGCGGCCGGCTGCGACAGAGACTGGACTCTAACCCAGAATCTTTAGTGGCACAGCTAGCACTGCGATACAGTGCCTTAGACCACTGCGCCACTCGGGAGGCCTAGTTTTGTGTTTTTATATTTGTTTTTATTTTTATTCATTTTAAGATTTTTATTTTAAATTCAGTTAAGTTTCAGTTCGTTTTTCAATTCACTTTACTAGTTTTTATTTACTTAAAATTTTATAAAAACATTTCATTTTCTTTTTTATATTATTAAATGTCAGTTTTAGTTTTAGTAGGGACAGAACGTAGCATATGCGATGGAGGCTAGGAGCCTTTTCGCCCCCGTCCCGCCCTTCTGGAAACTTATTTCTTAAATCTAAGGATCCGAGTCACGTTCTGCGCATTTATTATTTTACACACAAATTCACGTTTCTCTCTTCTGAACACTCAACCAATTTCATTGATATGATGATGTAGCCTATATTTGCCTCATATTTTTTAACAATGTTCCAAAAAACTATATGAAGGCTGTTGTAAAGGATATTGCCATAGCTGGCACAAGCAAGACGCAGTCTATACATTGCAATGGGGCAAAACAATAAGCGTTTTGTGTGATTATGTAATCTTTATAGTTATGCCGCCATATAGCCAGCAGTTTGCCTCCTGTTTAGCCAATGTTTGCAATGATAATGAAAAAAGAACATTAAATCGCTATTAACTGCCTTTCTGTGAATAGCCGCAGAAAGTAGCTGCAGCACCCCTTGAAAAATCTGAATAAAAATATATATAAATAAAAATAATTACAGTGCATTCGGAAAGTATTCAGACCCATTGACTTTTTCCACATTTTGTTATGTTACTTGTTCTAAAATGTATAAAAAAATTGTCATCAATCTACACAAAATACTCCATAATGACAAAGCAAAAGCAGGTTTTTCAAAATTTCTGCAGATTTATATATATATATATATATATATATATATATAAAAATGCAGATATGGTTATCCTTCTGTAAGGTTCTAATATCTCCACATAGGAACTCTGGAGCTCTGTCAGAGTGACCATCGGGTTCTTTGTCACCTCTCTGACCAAGGCCATTCTCTCCCGATTGCTCAGTTCGGCCGGGCGGCCAGCTCTAGGAAGAGTCTCATAGCAAAGGGTCTGAATACTTATGTAAAAAAGGTAATTCTGTTTATTTTTATACATTTGCAAAAATGTTTAAAAAAAACTGTTTTTGCATTGTCATTATGGGGTATCGTGTGTAGATTGAGGCTCTTTTTTTATTTTATTGATTTTAGAATAAGGCTGTAACGTAACAAAATGTGGAAAAAGTTAAGGGGTCTGAGTACTTTCTGAATGTACTGTATATCACGGCTGTCAGCAAATCAGCATTCAGGGCTGAAGCAGTTTAGAATTAATAAGCAATAAGGCACAAGGGGTATATTGGCCATATACCACAACCCTCCGGCCTTATTGCTTAAATAACGCACACAGTATATCAGTTCGGTAGAATAGTTCTTAATTCCCCTTTGAAGGTACAATGTACAGTATTTCCATGTAGAATCCACGCCACAATACGTTGGCAAATGACGTTGATACAACGTTGATTCCACCAGTTTGTGCCCAGTGGGAAGTTTGTTCGAACTGATTTTTGTTCAAGAGGCAGCGGAGTCACCAAAGATATTTATAACCAACCCAAGATAGTTCATCTGTGTCGTTTTCAATGGGAGTAAATTAAGCATAGTGAGCAGAATAAGCAAGGAGGTGGGCAGAGCCAAGCATGAGCTAGCGAGATCCTATTGGCGTGTTCTAGCATGTATTTGCATATTTATGTTAGGGATGCCTTCTCTGTGAATTGCACGTACACAATAACTAAATTCACCCTTGCACTCGTTGTAAACAACATTTTGGCAAAGGGTCACGTCTACAAAACTTAGTGTACTCTGTTTGCAACAGATAATAGTTTTGGGAATAGAAAACTTTATTTAAGATCTGACTTTTCTTTGGGGAGAAAATCATCAGCATGTCGGCCCAGTGCCACCTCACTCCATACAGATGTATACATACGGTGAAACAGCTGGCTCCTTGTTCTATCTGTGAACTCACAGGGTGACAGCACTGAGCAGCAGCTGAAAGGAGGTAGACTAGTGGATCCCGCATGCGTACAAATCTCTGTATTTTTAGCAACAGCAAGTCGGGTTCCTGAAAATCCGGAACCGCAGCCACTCCGTTATGGGCCTATAGTTTTTGTATTTTTAGGGATTTAACTTCTTGCCACTGTGGGGCAGTAATGCATAAGGTGATGGGTCAGGTCATAGGTTTGGTTAGTTATAAATGTAGACTCAGCGAGGTGACGTAGATGCACAAAGTAAATCGTATTAGTGGGTACATTTCCGTAACAACAACAAGCATTAAAAGGCGAGGCCTAAAGGAGAAGTTGTATTTTTTTACAACCAAATCTCTATTTTTGATGTAAATGGCATGTTATAGAAGGGTCCAGACACCATTTTTTGAGATATTACTTGTTTTTGAGAAACTTACCCCAACAGTGAATCGTCCTTTTAGAGACGGCAAAGCTCTCAGTATAGTGATGCAGCTCTTTAGATGTTGTACACATGAAATTGTCATTCCAAACTTTATCCGCAATGTTATATTCCAGTTTTCCCTTACACAGCTGTGCAGGCCGGGTGTGTCCATGTAGTATACGAACATAATTCATGATTTTAACTTTATTTTAGTTAGTTTTGGAGTCAAAGATAATCGTTTCAGTATAGTTTTAGTTTTTCAAACGGGTTTGTTAATTCTTTTATTTCAGTTTACTAAATCGTTTTTTCATGATTCGTTTTCGTTTCATTTTTCGTTTACTATAATAACCTTATAGTAAGGTTACTATGGGTGTGAAGTACGTCAGGACATGTGTATATTTGCAATTGATTCTCCTTTAGATCGTGTAGGCCTATTTGGCTGTTTTGACTGACATATCCTTCATCCTTCATTGACTCCCTGTCAAAATAAAATAAATTGATTCAGTTAGTTGGTAGTGGTCCCTTGAACATATAGATAGCTGGTGCGATCAAATGTAAACCATAAACATCACCTAGCATTCAACATCTCCACATAGTATTCATAATCCAATGGAGAAATTGCCCGCTTAAAAATGCCTTGAAAGGCAATACACAGAGCATGAGCATGCACTGTAAATGTGTCTTTTTCTGTGTTGAGTAAGCAAGCTTGAAGCTTGGCTAGCAGCAAATCTCATTATCCTGTTCCGGCCACATGCTTTCCTGACTGAGGTCAGAGAGGCACCCATCCCTACCTCTGTCCTCAACCATCACATGTAACACCAATCCAAGCCAAGCCTGCATGGGTGCACATGGACACACAGCTCTCACAGCCTAATACACATCATCTATTGTGTTTTTGATGGCTGTAGATGTGTAACCTTTGCATAGCCCTAGCACTCCCATACATAGGCCTCAAACTTTGTTGTCACCACCAGCTTCAGTGTTCTCTGCCCTGTGATGTCATTATTGCATGTGCAGGCGGGGTGTTGCTAAAAAAGACTTGGCTAAGCCAATTAGAAGGAAGGTTACTAATCCTGTTCTCAGATTCCCAGCCTGTTGGGAGGAAGTGAGCACAACACTTACCAGCCTACAGGCAATGGCCTCTGATATCATGGCTCTTCCTTTACTGTATATTGACATGGAAATGGTTATTACACTAGATGGGAAATCTGACATTGATCTTAAATAGCTCAGTAGCACAAATACCTGTAGTTCAAGGCTGAGAGGGATCTCAGGTTCTGCCACAAGCCCCCATTGAAACCATTTGCCAAGACCTAGATGTGGTTTTAGTATTTTAGAAATAACACCTGCTGACAAGTTATGAATACAGGCCTCATATCTTCATGCAACAACCTCAGACAAGAGATTTGTGAATCAAACATGGTGAAGAGTCTCTTCAGCCTCTTATTCACATAATTGCAGCAAACAATTGTCCAGTTAACAATTCATAATGTGCAACTTACTCAACAAAAGCTACACGCAAGTGCTGATGGTCCATTTCCACACCCATTTGGTCTACCCCAGAAGTTGATGTGAGGCTGGCTACTATTGCAGAATTATAGCACTGCCTAGATTTGTCTTTAGTGAGAGAGTATTTGTTTCCTGACAGAATTCAGTCTTTCTGAGGTGAACAAGCTAGATCCAGTACGACCCAGGTAAGCCTAGGCTATGTGTTCAAGTGAAGCATCTCTCTGGGAACCAGATTAGAGTGAGTCCCCTCAAGTTCTCCGAAGTTTAGTTTGTTTCACAGATTTGTGTCAGTGTTCGGGAGTGTTGGACACCTCTGGGGGAAGGGTGCATAGCATTTAGTATTATTTTTCTTTTCCGGCCAAGAATGCAGCTCTGTTGAGATGCCATTGAGATCATCTTGAATAACAACTATTTCAAAACCTTCCACGTACAGTGTCTGTGTTGTCCTCATAAGTCATAGTTTTTTTTCTGTAAAGGTTGTTTGATTATTGCTCACATTTCATGTGTTTACTTTCTTTCTCAGACCCATACCCTCCTGAGATGACAGGGAGTTTGTAGCAGGACAGTCTCACTGAAAAATCGACCAATAACACAAGGGAGGGAAGCCTGACATAATTTCAAAAATGGAATCATTTCAAAATCCTTACGGGGCCACGCTCAACCGTAGCCAATCGCTGATGAGTGGCCTGGAGAAGACTCCTCCCACCTGCAACAAGCCCACCCACTCTCGGAGCAGTAGCACTGCCTCCTCCCGTCACTCCCGGGTATGTCTCTTCCACCAAGAGAGAGTCACAATGACAAAGAATCAACATCAACAAATTCAATAAACAATCAACACATTTACAGTCACTGACAGAACTAATTAAATTCTATATGTAAGGAGTTTTAGGCCCATCCTGCACTTGTTTAAATATCAAATATCCAAACAAAACTTCAAACTGGATGTTAACATTCCACAAACAACAGGACTGTCTCTAGATGGTTGTTGATGTGTCTGGTATGGTGTTGTCTCACCCCCAGAACATTAAAGATTGGGAGGTGATGGACGACCTTCAGGTGGACGTGACGTCAGGTGACAACCCCCAGGACCTGACCATCCCAGGCATCTGTGAAGGATACCTCCTCAAGAGGAGAAAATGGCCCCTGAAAGGCTGGCACAAGGTCAGCAAATTGTCCATTCATCACTATTTTGGAAATTAGTTCATTTTGGCCTTAATTCATGTGTTTATCCTACTTTCAGAGGTACTTTGTGTTGGAAACAGGGATCTTGCGATATTCCAAAACCCAACAAGATGTAAGTGCACATTCCCTTAATTATATATTTTTGTTAAATTATGAAAATCTCCCCATTAATAATGGAAAGCACTTATTTTTTACTTTAAAGATCACAAGGGGAAAGCTCCATGGTTCATTAGATGTCAGCCTTGCAGTCATGTCAATCAACAAGAAATCCAATCGTATCAATTTGGATGCAGGAGACATTCTATATCACATGAAGGTATGCCCCGTCCCTTTCACCTTATTTTAGCTTGTTGACTATGCTACATACACTACCGTTCAAAAGTTTGGGGTCACTTAGTGATGTCCTTGATTTTGAAAGAAAAGCACTTTTCTTTGTCCATTAAAATAACATCAAATTGATCAGAAATACAGTGTAGACATTGTTAATGTTGTAAATGACTATTGTAGCTGGAAACGGGAGATTTTTTAATGGAATATCTACATAGGTGTACATAGGCCCATTATCAACAACCATCACTCTTGTGTTCCAATGGCACGTTGTGTTAGCTAATCCAAGTTTATCATTTTAAAAGGCTAATTGATCATTAGAAAACCCCTTTTCAATTATGTTAGCACAGCTGAAACTGTTGTTCTGATTAAAAAAGAAATAAAACTGTCCTTCTTTAGACTAGTTGAGCATCTGGAGCATCAGCATTTGTGGGTTTGATTACAGGCTCAAAATGGCCAGAAACAAATAACTTTGTTCTGAAACTCATCAGTTTATTCTAGTTCTGAGAAATGAAGGCTATTCCATGCGAGAAATTGCCAAGAAACTGAAGATCTCGTACAAAGCTGTATACTACTCCCTTCACAGAACAGCGCACACTGGCTCTAACCAGAATTGAAAGAGGAGTGGGAGGCACCAGTGCACAACTGAGCAAGAGGACAAGTACATTAGAGTGTCTAGTTTGAGAAACAGACACCTCACAAGTCCTCAACTAGCAGCTTCATTAAATAGTACCAGCAAAACACCAGTCTCAACGTCAACAGTGAAGAGGCGACTCCAGGATGCTGGCCTAGGCAGAGTTCCTCTGTCCAGTGTCTGTGTTCTTTTGCCCATCTTAATTTTTTTATTGGCCAGTCTGAGATATGGCTATTTCTTTGCAACTCTGCCTAGAAGGCCAACATCCCAGATTCAGTGATGTTGACGTTGAGACTGGTGTTTTGCTGGTACTATTTAATGAAGCTGCCAGTTGAGGACTTGTGAGGCGTCTGGAACACAGGAGTGATGGTTGCTGATAATGGGCCTCTGTACACCTATGTAGATATTCCATAAAAAAATCTGACGTTTCCAACTACAATAGTCATTTACAACATTAACAATGTCTACACTGTGTTTCTGATCAATTTGATGTTATTTTAACGGACAAAAAAATTTGCTTTTCTTTCAAAAACAAGGACATTTCTCAGTGACCCCCAACTTTTGAACGGTAGTGTACATTATGATTAAATAACTTAATAAACTAAGTTGAGTATTGTCCAAGGTTAATTTGAAGAACAGTTGAGTTGGATTATCTTTTTGGGATTACTTTTAGATGCCTGTAGTAATTAAAATGAACTTGACGCCACTCTTCCTGTTCTTTCGTCTCCTAGGCCAAGAGTCATGACCTGTTCTACATCTGGGTGACCAAGCTGAGTGCCCACCGCATGTTCAAGAAGAACGAGGCTGCTCAAGTGCACAATGGCTTCCTCCAGGCCTTGTCCCAGGGCACCAGTGTGGCTGGACTAGCACAGCGGAATGGCATGCAGGACGTGGTAAATTCTCTTTGTAGAGATCCAGTCTCTGTTGGCAGTGATGGTGGTTCATAGTCTTGTATTGACTCTCTTTCTTCTCCGTCTGTCTGTCTGTCCGTCTGTCTCTCTCTCTCGTCCGTATACCAGTCTTCCTACCAACACTACCAAAGCACTACAGGCTCTTACATGGGTGAGATAGCTGCACCAACACTGTCAGAGTTTCCCTCGGTCAACCCTGGGGTGAATGGGAAGGTGTCAGCCTGGTTACAACAGACTCATGACCCAGACAGCTGTGCTGAAGGTACTGCACTCTTATCTTGTATACAAAGTACACCCAATATGTTATAGTTATATACACTCAGGGCTCCCGAGTGGCGCAGTGGTCTAAGGCACTGCATCTCAGTGCTTGAGGTGTCACTACAGACACCCTGGTTCAAATCCAGGCTGTATCACAACAGGCTGTGATAGGGCCATAGGGCGGCGCACAATTGGCCCAGAGTAATCGCTGTCCAGATGTCTTGAAGTTCTTTTCGGTCATAAGACATGGTGGCGGAAACATTATGTACAAAATAAGTTGCAAATAACGTGAAAAAACATACACAATAGCACAAATGGTTATGGAATCGTAAAACGACAGCCATCTCCTTCGGCGCCATTCTGCCAAATGTATAAATATAGGATTTTTTTGTACTCATGCAAACAATATCTCTAGCTCCTAATTCTCATGAATGGTACTTCATGGACGACCACAGTTAGGAGATACAAGTGTTTTGGTCTAGGTCTTAACTCCCCAGTAGAATTGTTCTAGGACCTGCCCTAACAGCATCTGTATTGTTTTTGCAGAGCTGAACCGTTGTCAGTTGGACCTGTCTGAGCTGAACCGGCTGGTCCAGAGGCTGCAGTCACTGGAGGGGGGGCAGCAAGCCTTCACCAATGGAGAGCTGCAGCGCATCATCAGCATGCAGGTGAGTTGAAGCAAAACCACTACGGCCCAGCGCCAAACCAAAACTTCCTAGGATAGGTTTAGCAATGTGGTAATGGATCCACCCCAGACGTCTCATAGGCTAGGATCAAATATCAACACTTATCCAGATGTTTCATGTCTACACATTTTCCCAGGGGCTAGGGGTGACTTTGGAACTTGGCATACCAGTGAGTTGCAGGACAAGGGTGTGAGACATGCTTGAATTTAGTAATGTAATGAGGCAACTGGCGTATACCACTGGGCACAAACTGGTTGAATCAACGTTGTTTCCACGCCATTTCAACCAAAACATTCAACGTGATGACGTTGAAAAGGGAATTTCATATTTTTTTCACCCAACTTTACTAAATCCAATGACAGGGTGACATTTTGGGTTGAATTCATGTCTGTGCACAATGGGATGCCTGTTCAGTGATTTAAGCTGAGTCTGTTTTTTAATTCCACCAAGAATCTTTCCCTTGAGAAACCCAAGAAGTCCAGGTCTGGCAAGATATGGGGTCACTCACGCACAATGTCAAGAGTGGAGGCCCTTGGAATGGTAAGACAGGTTTGTAACATTTAAAGCATTTGGTTTTAGCTGTGGTTCTTAGATTAAATGTGAAGGTGATTTAGGAAAACTTTAGACTCACCTTTTAGTTTTGACTTATGGATTTTGTTCCAGTGAATTTTCCAATGGATTTGGTACTAATGTTCAGATATTTTTAAATCCCCCAAATCCTGAAATTCCTAAAGGTGATTGTGTACCACTAACCAATCTGTTATGAATATAATGTGTTGCTTTTGTGTATTAGCCAACCCAATCCCCTGATAACTTGTAGGCTTCTTTTTAATCCAAAGCCTTTTCGTGGGATTACAAAATCGGTGAGTCACGACTATGACACTAGGCAGACTGCCAAAGCATGGAACAACGAGTCCTAATTTAGCTCTTCCATGTTGTCCAGACAGTCAAATATAGACAAAGGGGTATATTTGTTTACAATGGAATGTAACATCAAATCCGATGTAACTTTAGGGACAGGATAAAGCAATGATTTAGAGTAAACACTGCTATCAGATGGCAGTTTGCAAGTTGTAGTTGTGATAAAAGTTTGAGAAATAAGACATTTGTTTTGGCTAAAACCTTGTAGGACATACATGCTCCTAGAACTTGACGCTAGCTTTTAGCCTTCCATAGTAGTTATATTGCATGGCTTGTACACAGCTCTCCTTAATTTTCCATCTACATTTAAATATATTTAACATCTCCCTAATGTGGGGAATCAGGGACTGACAAATACTGTAGAAAATGGTTATTCTGTTTGTTCTACTTTTTCATTCTTCACCATTCCTCAATTTTGTAGCTGTCCTCCAGTCACCTGAACAGCTCTTCCCAACTGGGTGCATCTGTCCCCTCCCTCCCAGACTATGTACCCTCCATCCCAGACTACGTCTGCTCCCAGCTGTCCCCTCCCACCAACACCTCTGCTGAAGGCAAGAAGATCCAGCAGGACATCTGTACTTTGTCCCAAAGAGGTCAGAGCCAAGTACACACAGACACACACACACACTTTGCCTTCAGGTGTTATTGCTACTACTGATGCTAAATGTGTATATCTTGATTTTCCTGTCCCCGTCAGTGCACACGTCCCTCAAGTCTGTGCATGAGGCCTTGGCCCAGGAGCGTCAGAGACTGCAGGACACTTACCACCAATCAACCACACTGGCTGAGGTGAGGGTGCACACCTTCACGGAGACAGGTTTGGTTTACAATAGACCTATGAGTGCTTTTCCTCGCTGATTCTGTCTGTTTTGCTGTCTTTCTCATGGTGTCTATTGTTCGTCACTCTTCCCCTCTCTTTAGACTGCATCTGGGAACCAGTCCCGCCGCACGCCCTCAGTGACAGACTCTGCAGCAGAGTATTTTGATGCGAGTGACGACGTCCTGAATGGGAGCTCCTCTGAGTCTGACGAGTCTGGTCTGAGCGACAGGACCACCAGCAACTCTGAACCTGAGGAGGGCCATGGTGAGCGTGAACACACACACACACACACACACACACACACACACACACACACACACACACACACACACACACACACACACACACACACACACACACACACACACACACACACACACACACACACACACACACTGTAACCAGTTATCAATTAGAAGTAGTTTTTCAGTGTTGCGGCGTCACTACAGTCTGGGGTTCGATCCTTGACCGGGAGTCCCATAGGGCGGCGTACAATTGGCCCAGTGTCATCCGGGTTAGGGGAGGGTTTGGCCGGGGGTGCTTTATTTGGCTCATAGCAATCTAGCGACTCCTTGTGGCAGGCCGGACGCCTGCAGGCTGACTTAGGTCGTCAGTTGAACGGTGTTTCCTCCGACACATTGGTGCAGCTGGCTTCCGGGTTAAGCGAGCGGGTGTAAAGAAGCGCGGCTTGGTGAGTCATGTTTTGGGGGACGCATGACTAGACCTTTTCCTCTCCCGATCCCGTTGGGGAGTTGCAGAGATGAGACAGGATCGTAATCACGAAGTTGAGGAGAAAAAGGAGGTAAAAATTTTAAATGTAAAAATATGTTGTTTTTCAAAATATTGAAACCTTTATACATTTTCCCCACAGCTTCGGCCACTCGTGAGTACCGTGCCAGCATCTCTAAGGCTCCCAACAGCGTCGTGCCCAAGAACACCGGCCGCCGTACCACTCTGCCTGCCCACTGCCCAGAGAATGCCCATGTGGGCCTGATGCAGATCCTCTACAACAATATAGGCAAGGACCTGTCCCGTGTCTCCATGCCTGCTGCTCTCAACGAGCCCATCAACCTGATACAAAGACTGTGTGAGGAGCTGGAGTACTCCGAGCTGCTGGACACTGCCAACAACACACAGGACCCCTACCAGAGGATGGTAAAGATTTTTTTTTTAAATACATTAATGTATGTGTCGTCAATATTTGGTAACGCAAAGGATGTACGGCTTTTAGATACATCTTAAAGACACTGAATGGGAAAGTGCTCAAAGTAGCAGCATTTCTTCACATCAATAAACTATGATAAAGATTTTCCATTCTGTCAAAGGTATATGCTAGAATACAGTATACATTGAGCCTCAGGATTGTAACGAAACCACGTAACGACAGCTGCAGTATGTGAGATTAGAAGACTGAAGGTGTTTCTCTGTTCTTGTGCAGGTCTACGTTGGTGCCTTTGCCATCTCTGGTTATGCTACAGCTCACTACCGCAACCGCTACAAGCCCTTTAATCCACTCCTGGGGGAGACCTACGAATGTGTGAGAGAGGACAAGGGCTTCCGCTACATCAGTGAGCAGGTAGGAGGACTGAACCTTCTCTGACATCCCTCAGCGGAAATGACGAGTGACCAGGTCAGACTAGTTCTGTCAGATTCAGACTAAGCCGTTCTCGTCTTTCGTCAGGTTTGCCACCATCCCCCCATCTCTGCATGTCACGCAGACTCAGATAACTTCTCCTTGTGGCAGGGTGAGATGTTCTGATTATAAATGAGCAAAACCTTCATTCTAGTCAGCTAGTGATACGCGTCTTAACATTTGTTTTGAACCATTTTAGATTTTTTTTTGTAACTATACTATCGGACATTTTTATCAATAATGTTTGTCATGGAACACAACATATTTATGTCACCTGAACAGACCAGCGGTGGAAGAATAAGTTCTGGGGAAAGTCACTGGAGATCATGCCAACAGGGATCGTGAATGTCACTCTCCCAAGGTAATTGTCTGGTCCTGGTGGCCATTTCTTTACTATCTGCTCTCTCAAGCTGTTAGAAATCAAAATGTGAAATGCTCTACCTTCAATCACTCTTTCAGGTTTGGGGACCACTATGAGTGGAACAAAGTAGTGACCTGTGTCCATAATGTCCTGAGCCAGCAGCGCTACCTGGAGCACTATGGGGAGGTCATCATCCGTAACCTCAATAGCAACGCATGCACTTGTAAGATCACCTTTGTCAAGTCCCGCTATTGGGGGTCGGACACCAACAAGAACGAGGTGCAGGGCACTGTGCTGGACCAGACTGGGAGTGTTATCCACCGGTTTGGGGGGTTGTGGCATGAGGGCATCTTCTGTGACACTTTTCCCACTCCGCAGTGTATCTGGAAGCCAAGTGAGTACACAAGGAAAAAACTCAGAGAGTTTAAAACAGAAATCTTGTGTAAGGGCTTTATTTCTCCTGTAAAGAAAATTGGACTCATTATGTTCGATGGCCATTGAATAAAACTATTTAGTATGTAGGAAGCCTTTTTAGAAAGACCAAGTTGTAAAAGGTAATTCTAAATGTGCAGTTTTGTCACACAACACAATGCCACAGATGTCTCAAGTTTTGAGGGAGCGTGCAATTAATATGCTGACTGCAGGAATGTCCACCAGAGCTGTTACCACGTGTAACCACGCCAGCTGATGAAACTGGGACTTTGCACAACCGAAGAATTTCTGCACAAGCTGTCATAAACCGTCTCGGGGAAGCTCATCTGTGTGCTCGCCATCCTCATCAGGGTCTTGACCTGACCGCAGTTCGGCGTCGTAACCGACCTCAGTGGGCAAACGCTGACCTTCGATGGCCCCTGTCACGCTGGAGAAGTGTGCTTTTCACAGATGAATCCCAGTTTCAACTGAGAAGAAGGCAGACAGCGTGTATGGCATCATGTGGGCGAGCGGTTTGCTGGTTCACGTTGTGAACAGAGTGCCCCATGGTGGTGGTGGGGTTATGGTATGGACAGGCATAAGATACGGACAGTGCATTTTATCGATGGCAATTTGAATGCACAGAGATACCGTGACGTGATCCTGAGGCCCATTGTCGTGCCATCCATCCACCGACATCACCTCATGTTTCAGTATGATAATGCACAGCCCCATGTCACAAGGATCTGTACATAATTCCTGAAAGCTAAAAATGTCCCAGTTCTTCCATGGCCTGCATACTCACCAGACATGCCATCCATTGAGCACGTTTGGGATGCTCTTGATCGACGTGTACGACAGCGTTTTCCAGTTCCCTCCAATATCCAGCAACTTCGCACAGCCATTGAAGAGGAGTGGGACAACGTTCCACAGGCCACAATCAACAGCCTGATCAACTCTACGCGAAGGAGATGTGTCGCGCTGCATGAGGCAAATGGTGGTCATACCAGATAATGACTGGTTTTCTGATCCTACCTTTTTTTTAAGGTGTCTGTGACCAACAGATGCATATCTGTATTCCCAGTCATGTGAAATCCATAGATTAGGGCCTATTGAATCCATTTCAATTGACTGATTTCCTTATATGAACTGTAACTTAGTAAAATCTTTGAAATTGTTGCACGTTGCGTTTATATTCTTGGTCAGTGTACATCTAGCTACACAATGCTGAACTTCCATCCTCTCAGGCCAGGGGTACAATGTATGGATTAATAGTTGGATCTGAATCTACATTATAACCATTGGCCAGTATGGAGAATTAAGTAAAACCACAAGACCAAAACCCTATCTCCATCCATGGCTAACTTAGCAAAGGGCCAATTTTATCCTCAGGAGGACAACGAGATGCAACAATTCATGTTATTTTTTTGGCTTTTGATGTGATTGGTCTTAAGCCAAATCCAAACTGGCTTCCCTTGACACTTTTTTGGGTGCGCCAGGACCTTTCACAGCTGAGCTCACTCAGTTTAGCTCAACACTGATTGGCTATTATTATTATTATTATTATTATATATTTTTATATCAAGGGAGGCCAAATGCTCGCTGGCTCCCCTTGCATTCAATGCTATGGGCGGCAACAATGTCAGACTGTGGTTACATTAGCTCACTATTGTAGCTCACCTCATTGGCTTCTTTCACTGTGCAGATCCCCAGCCCAAGGACTACCACCTGTATTACGGTTTTTCCAACTTCGCACTGGAGCTGAACGAGCTCACCCCAGGCTTGAAGCCTCTTCTGCCCCCCACAGACTCACGCCTTCGCCCTGACCAGAGGTGAGTGGTGCCTCAATGGGCCGTGGAGGGCTTGATTATTATTAAACCATTTTACAAATCATGTTTTTATATTGATAGGGCCTTAGTTGTAGATATGATGTGATAGGTTTGATGAACTGGAGCGTTTCTTATGAGGTTTTTCTCTTCCTCAGGATGCTGGAGTATGGGAGGGTGGATGATTGTGATAAGTTTAAAGAAGAAGTGGAGGACACGCAGAGGGAGCGGAGGAAACAACTAGCTAAGAAAGGACAAGAGCACAAGCCACGCTTCTTCAAGTAAGTCCCTGCTCTTTTAGTCTTCAGTGATACTGAAGCAATAACAATCAGTGTGTCGTCTTATATCTAGGATAATACTTCACCAAAAAATTCAGTTAGTAGCCTTAACTTCAAGCTATGCTTTCAGTAATTTACATTTTCTGTTCATTTTCCATATTCAGGAAAGCCGTGGATTCCTCTGGGAGGGATGTGTGGCTGACCAACGGAACCTATTGGAAATTCAGAGAGAACCCGGGGTTTGCTAACACAAACAACCTGGAACTATGGTGAAGAAACGCACCGGGGCCATTTGGTGGCTTGAGAGAATCAAATGACAAAAATGTCTGTATTGAAACCCAGAGGATATGTGGTGGGAATTGATGAAGGCATGGATGAACTGTCCTGAGAAGCCCACCTTCTATCATCACCATCTTATATGCACTCCCAAGACAAAGAAAACTTCCAGGAAAGTCTGCAAACTACTCGGATCCACTGAACAGTCAACAGTGAACAGTCAAGTTGAAAATAGTTCCCAGAATTCCCTGAAAGCGTAGCATCACCTGTTCCATCACCTGAGAAGGATAAAGAGAGACTTTGTTCATTTTTCTAATGCATTTCTACCGGTACTTGTATTGTCCATTGCAATGTAGTTACGATCATTCCCTATTGTTTGTGTACATTTATGTTCTTATATCAAGATGCATTTGCTGTCCAGAGCAGTTTCTCAACTCCAGACCTCGAATACCCCAAAAATACACATTTCTGTTGTAGCCCTGGACAAGCACATCTGATTCAACTTGTCAACTAATCATCAAAGCCCTCAATGAGTTGAATCAGGTGAGTTTGTCCGGGGCTACAACCAAAATGTGTGCTGTTGGGGGGTACTGGAGGACTCGAGTTGAGAAACACTGTCTAGAGCAGGGGTATTCAACTCTTGCCCTACGAGGTCCGGAGCTTGCTGGATTTCTGTTCTACCTGATAATTAATTGCAAACACTTGGTGTGACAGGTCTAAATTAGTCCCTGATTAGAGGGGATCAATGAAAACAAGCAGTAGAACAGGCTTCGCGGTCCAGAGTTTGAGTTTGAGCGGCCTCGAGGGGTGGAAGTGTGAGGTTAATTTGCTCAGGTGAAGAAAACATTTACTGTGGACTATTCTTCAGAGATTGTATATTTTGAAACGTGTATTTTATACTCTCTGGGCTGAATCATAACTAGATTTTTGTGTTTCATCACTCAACATTTTCACATAAATCTCCCAAAGAAATCTATGCATGATTCTTAGTTGCGTGAGTGGGTCTTAAGATACGACCCTTTATGAATTATTGTTGAATCATATTTATTTCAGTGGCACTAGTGTATTAAATACCTCTCTTTTACAAGAGTTCATTTTAGTAAGTCAAACAAGTGGACATGGGAATATAACCTATAACTTGTCTCTCTATGTCATCTAGCTTGCACATAAATTACTTTTTATAATGTAAGTGTCGTGCTTTTGATTTGTGATTTTAGTTAACACTAATAATGCTATTGTGATGATTAAAGATATTTCTCATGAAAGGGGTTACCAAGGCGAAACTGGTTGAGTGGGAACTGAATGTACTCTATTCATCATAATTCATCTGCTTTAAGGTACCTTTTATAATGGTGAATTATGAGTATAATCAAATTATAATCAAACTAGACTTGATATCAACATGTGTAATATACAGTACAATGGATATATGGGTATTATTCAATAGTTTGTATTTACATTCAATGAGATATCAAACCAAACAGTTGTGATTTAAGATAGTTAAACTTTAATTCATGAATAAAAAACAACAGTACAATACACACGTAAGCCACCTTTAATAAATAACATTTCTTCCCCTCTGTTTTCTGCCATTCAAGTCTTTTTTACATTAGAATAAATCAAACACAATATTTTGCATTTCTCTACTGCATTCCTGAATCATCTGAGTCTGTATCCCTTTCCTGCCTCCTCGGACCGATTGAGTTAATGATGATTTATACACCTCTATAAAACGTGAGGATAATTCATCTCACAGAATGGAAGGTGCCCTACTCCAAGACAAACAGTGCACATTAAACACAAATGAACATGATTCACTATCCACCGTTGGATGGAGAATTTGACCTTTCAAGTCTATCCCTTACTCTCTAAACCTTTTAAAGTCATCATTACTTCTGTACACAATAGCAATCCCAGGGGACTACATTTCCCATTCACAGGTTTATTCTGATATAGGGGACATGAACGTTAAAGGATGAATAATAATCATTGGTTATGGAGTGTTTATGAAAGATTTCTATTGTCACGAGTTGGGTTTGTTTTGCTCATTGTAAGGAGTGAGATTACCACTAGGTGGCAGTCCTGAGGAGTCCACACCACACATACAGAATTCTCTATTTCCCCCAACAGAGACACTCACTAGCTGTCATGTTAGTGCAGGTTCAGTGCCAGTGTAACATACAAAAAGATACAGAGTAAAATGTCAGCACATTTTCATAGCATTTGATCAAACCAACGTTTTTAATTGCTCTTGCCATATTGAATACCTTATAAATAATTGCACTTAAATGACGTAAATAACTCTCCACCTCTTATCAAATAACTCTAATTTTTAAGTTAAGATATATTAAGAAACCTCGTCCCTTTCTTCGTTTTTTTCAATTAAACTGCTTAAAGGTAAAACCGAAATGTTCAGGAAGCAATATACTATTTTTGTACAGTGTCCAGCATGAGATTCTACATAAGAAAACATCTAGCTTGACTTTTTAAGTTCCAGTTTATTCCCTTTCCCTATTTAAAAACACAAAGTCAGTCCAATGTCATGTGCGAGACCTTTACTGTGCTGCAGCATTATTGCATTATGATGGTGTCACAGCAGTCAAGATTAGTTCCGTTTAGGGAAGGATGTCTTTCTGTTTACAAACATATTTAATATAGGATTCTGCATTACCACAGACCTGATTGTCTTTTCCATCCCATTGCTCCAATTTCTGTCAGAGAATCACTGATTAGCCTGACACAAATGGCAGAATTTCCTTTCGAAAGTTGGCACCTACTGTATATAAGTCATGAATGAATAATATAAAAACACTTTGATGAGGTCAACAAAATTAACATCTAGTATACTGTATATGTATGTCTTTTTTTAATACAATTCTATCTTACATTAAGTGTATTCAATCTTAGCCAGCAGTGTTGACTATAGACACACATAACTTTCTTCTTTTTTTTTTAAGTGGATGTGTTCGTCACCTTCCGGTGTGAGTGGTTGACTGTGTTTATGAGTCATGTCTTCATGGTTGGCCTGTCACTCACCAAGTGCTAATTATACCATGTCTGTCCTCTGTGCATCATATACTGTAATCATATACTTTAGCTACAGAAGCTTGATAAATAATGAGGTCTTGCCTTGATTACATTCCTGTCTGTTTTCTGATGGCCTTGCAATTGGAGCACACAAACCCAGCAATACGTGGTTTAAGACCACCACTATCCCAGGGTCCTCTGAGTGAGTGGCTGCCTGTCACCCAATAGTTGTCTGTGGTCATTAGCACCTTGTGAAGGCAAGGGCTCTGATCAGCTCAGACTGGAGGCTCTCTCTCTCTCTCTCTATAGATCTCTTGTCACCTTGACAGGAAGCTGCGCCTTTGTCACGACATGATGAACCTAACGTCTGGGGGTGGACACGGTCTGTCAGGTCACCCTAACCAAGCCTGGGAGTGACAATACTGTACATAGGCTACATGTACCCTGTCTGTTTGGCTCTCTCTTAGCCCTAGGATACATATGTGCCTGGTATCGGGTTGGGTGGAAATGGAGAAGCAACAGAGGTCATCAAATCCAATGAATAAATACAAATACTACCCTATATTACCATTACCCTGTGTAGGCCATATAATGGGCTTTTGGCATTATGATTGTGTCTGTGTGTTTGTGTGTGTCATTACCAGCTCTCTGTTAGTAAGGATTTCCAGTGTGTGTTGTCCGAGTGGCCCCCGTTTTAATGCAGTTATTGATTGTGGTCTTTATTTGTGTGGTGACGGGGGCACTTTCAGATTGATTTAAATCACACAGAGGGCGACCTCTGTTACAGTGAAACCGTCAAAAACTTTTACCCTGTAATACCGAACGCAGCTCCCTGAAATGGTCTGGGATGGATGCCTGAGAGTAAATTCATTCCAACGATTTAGGTTCCCTTTGTGCGTTTACAAATTCAAATGAATCGCTACTCTAGTTGCCTCCAGAGTGTCTGTGAGATATGTTGAATTCCATTGTGTTGTGAGTCTTTCGGAGTGGCGACTCCTATTGGCTGCTAAGGCCAATACTTCTAAATGAGAGACCTGCTGTAGGCTTCAGAAGACCAGAGGAAGACTAGCCCGTCGGGCTTGAGGCTGATTAGGGTTGCCACTTCAGATCAAGATGGCTAAGGTCCCCCTGACCTCTGACACCTGACCTCTGGCCTCTCGCCTGTGTGCTCGACCCTCAGCTTGCAGTTTTTCACTGCTGTCACAAGGGGGAGTTGCAATCTCCTCAGACAGTAGAGGATAAGCCAGAAATTACTCAATTATGTTATTAACATGCAACCAGTCTTGTCTGCATCTTAGTACATTGGGGCATGTGATTGCGATCATATACTAAAAGAGTTGGGAGAATAGAGAAATGTCTGTGCGTGAGCATGTGTGTGTGTGTGAGAGAGAGAAAGCGTGTGGGCGATTGTGTAAGTGTGTGTGTGTGACGTGGGAAGACCGGACAGTCCCTGCAGGGGTCTGTCAGCAGGTGTGCAGACGTCTTATTTTCTAATCCCCAAACGTTAGAAAGACTTAAGTCACAGGTCTGCGTGTCGTTGTGTCTACGTGTCTCTAGGGCAGTGTCAGTGGACCCAGTCAAATCGCCTTGGCTCTTTGGCCCTCACACACTTTGACAGTCACCTTCAAAGTGTTAGTGTCTGACCTCAAAAGGGTCCTTGTTCTGAAACACGTAGCCAACACAAAGAGAGGGCCTTATGAGCAGAGTAGCCACACTTTTGGGCTATAGAGAGGTCTACTCTATTTGTAAAGTATATATATATATATGTGTGTGAAAATAGCTGAGATACAAGGTATCTGACTTGTCTTCACCCTTTTGATGTTGGACTTCCGTAGCCCATTGAGCTTCAGTCCAGCACCATTACATGACTTCATTGGACAGGCAGAGACACACGGCCATGTGGGAGATACTACAGCACAAAGAGGATCGGGTAGGACACTAGGAGAGGGTATTTACGTGGTGGGTGGGGGGCTCAGTGGGTGTAAAAGCCGTAGTAGCCAGCGTCACTACTGCTGTCTTTTTCACAGACCTCCGCACTGCGGGTGGGTGGCGAGTTCTCCGTGCTAGAGGCGTAGGGCGACACTCGCGGTTTCTTGCTCTCCACCCCGCTCTCAAACAGGCCGGAGTCGGCCGAGTCCACTGATTTGACCGAGGGGGGTTCCAGCCAGGGGTCCTCTCCCCCCACCTCCTTGGGCTTGTCCTGTAGTGGGGGTGGGGGGCGGAGCGGATCTAGCAGGGATGGGGGGTGGAGCCTGGCATGACCTGAAGAGGAGGAGTTGGTAGAGGACACGGGCCTGAACCAGCCTAGACTGGGGCCGGCTTTACTGGGGTGGGGGTGGTTGAGGTACTGAGGGGAGGGCCGGCTGGTGCTCCAGGCCGCTGAGGAGGCTCCCGAGACGGATACGCTGGCAGGGGCGAAGGGGCTGTCCCCGTAGTAGCCCAGTGCATGGTGGGCCGACGTCTGCAGGGGAAAGGGCTTGTAGAAGCTGTTGCTAGCGAAGTCGCTCTCGTAGGTGTTGAAGTCCAGCCGGTTGGAGGCGACACTCTGCTGGGGGGAAAGGTACCAGCGGCTGTGGGGGCTGGCTGAGGGGTCTTTGGACTGCTGGCCCATGGCAGCCATGTGCTCCCGGCTGTAGAATCGGCTCTGAGGCAGCGGGTTCATGTACTGGTCCGTCAGGTACCCCTGTGTGTAGCAGGTCCCCGCCAAAAACTGCTGGCCCTCGGTGGGGGATGGGGTGAGGCGGTCCGTGTCAGGCGGTGCATACAGCCTAGGCAGGGGAGGTGTTACTTCCTGGCAAAACCTAAGCCAAAAATATCTCTCAATGAACTATAAGGCTTCTAACGCCTATTCATATCAACACATCTTTGTGAGATAGAAATACATAGGCCTACCAGCGTTAGCAATTTTACATTATACACTGCTCGAAAAAATAAAGGGAACACTTAAACAACACAATGTAACTCCAAGTCAATCACACTTCTGTGAAATCAAACTGTCCACTTAGGAAGCAACACTGATTGACAATAAATTTCACATGCTGTTGTGCAAATGGAATAGACAACAGGTGGAAATTATAGGCAATTAGCAAGACACCCCCAATAAAGGAGTGGTTCTGCAGGTGGGGACCACAGACCACTTCTCAGTTCCTATGCTTCCTGGCTGATGTTTTGGTCATTTTTGAATGCTGGCGGTGCTTTCACTCTAGTGGTAGCATGAGACAGAGTCTACAACCCACACAAGTGGCTCAGGTAGTGCAGCTCATCCAGGATGGCACATCAATGCGAGCTGTGGCAAGAAGGTTTGCTGTATCTGTCAGCGTAGTGTCCAGAGCATGGAGGCGCTACCAGGAGACAGGCCAGTACATCAGGAGACGTGGAGGAGGCCGTAGGAGGGCAACAACCCAGCAGCAGGACCGCTACCTCTGCCTTTGTGCAAGGAGGAGCAGGAGAAGCACTGCTAGAGCCCTGCAAAATGACCTCCAGCAGGCCACAAATGTGCATGTGTCTGCTCAAACGGTCAGAAACAGACTCCATGAGGGTGGTATGAGGGCCCGACGTCCACAGGTGGGGGTTATGCTTACAGCCCAACACCGTGCAGGACGTTTGGCATTTGCCAGAGAACACCAAGATTGGCAAATTCGCCACTGGCGCCCTGTGCTCTTCACAGATAAAAGCAGGTTCACACTGAGCACGTGACAGACATGACAGAGTCTGGAGACGCCGTGGAAAACGTTCTGCTGCCTGCAACATCCTCCAGCATGACCGGTTTGGCGGTGGGTCAGTCATGGTGTGGGGTGGCATTTCTTAGCCCTCCATGTGCTCGCCAGAGGTAGCCTGACTGCCATCAGGTACCGAGATGAGATCCTCAGACCCCTTGTGAGACCATATGCTGGTGCGGTTGGCCCTGGGTTCCTCCTAATGCAAGACAATGCTAGACCTCATGTGTCTGGAGTGTGTCAACAGTTCCTGCAAGAGGAAGGCATTGATGCTATGGACTGGCCCGCCCGTTCCCCAGACCTGAATCCAATTGAGCACATCTGGGACATCATGTCTCGCTCCATCCACCAACGCCACGTTGCACCACAGACTGTCCAGGAGTTGGCGGATGCTTTAGTCCAGGTCTGGGAGGAGATCCCTCAGGAGACCATCCGCCACCTCATCAGGAGCATGCCCAGGCGTTGTAGGGAGGTCATATAGGCACGTGGAGGCCACACACACTACTGAGCCTCATTTTCACTTGTTTTAAGGACATTACATCAAAGTTGGATCAGCCTGTAGTGTGGTTTTCCACTTTAATTTTGAGTGTGACTCCAAATCCAGACCTCCATGGGTTGATAAATTGGATTTCCATTGATTATTTTTGTGTGATTTTGTTGTCAGCACATTCAACTATGTAAAGAAAAAAGTATTTAATAAGATTATTTCTTTCATTCAGATCTAGGATGTGTTGTTTAAGTGTTCCCTTTATTTTTTTGAGCAGTATATATTAGTTGGCGATATCTAGTGTTGATACAGAGGACTGAGTAGGTGTGTGAGCACTGTGCCTCAGCGCCTGCTTGAATAGACATAGAGCGGCTTTAAACATTCTCATTCAAGACTAGAGGCCCCTCTGGAGAGCAGGGTTTTGTTTTCTCTTTATTAATTCAGTTATTTTCTGGCATACTCACGTGTCATAACTGTCCCGGAAACCTTTAGCAAAGGGGTTATGGTCTATTTTCAGCTGAGTGATCTGTGTAAGAAATAGCAGGAGACAGGATGGGAGAGGGGGCAAGGATAGGACAGAGAGATCGTTGGAGAGAGAGTGTGAGAGCGTAGACGCATTAGAAAAAGAGAGAGAGAGAGAGATCACTGACTGCATGAAATAATTCATGAGGGTTACACACAGTTAATTTTCTTATCGTGGGAAAGTCTTCTGCTTTGGCACCTTTGTGCGAGTATACTTCTATTCCCAATTAAGTTATAATTGTCTATGATATGCTATGGAAAAGAGCACGCCCAATGAGCTGTTGAGGTCAGGCGAGGTTACTCACATCTGCATTTTGATAGGCTGTGACAGCGATGAATTGGTTCTCCGGAAAGATGAAGGTCTGGGCCTTGGTGGTGAGGAAGGGGTCCTCAGAACCATCGTCTTTCACCTCAATGATGTGCAGCCGTGGCTGGTACTTATGGAGTGACTGCAGCACGATCATCTAGAAGGCAACAGCACTGGAGAGTTAGTTATAGAAGAGCATTACGACCATCATAGCCTTAGGAAGTAGTTTGGGGGTGGGGGTGCTGCGATATTTTTCGCTGTGGGGGGAGGGGGGATGCTGAGAATTTTGGGTCAAAGGGGGGAGGGGGGCGGCGCTGAAACAAATGTGTTGTCCGCGCTACAGACGGCTATATCGGTCTGCTAATACAGGACTAGTAAAGGCCCAGTGCACTACATTTGTGAGAATATATATATATATATATATATATATATACATACAAACACAGGGCATTTGGAAAGTGTTCAGACCCCTTTTCTTTTTCCACATTTTGTATGTTACAGCCTTATTCTAAAATTGATTAAATAATTATTTTCCCTCATTGATCTACGCACAATACCCCATAATGACAAAGGAAAAACAGGTTTTTATAAATGTTTGCTAATTTATAAAAATTAAAAACAGAAATACCTTATTTCCATAAGTATTCAGACCCTATTCTATGAGACTCGAAATTGAGCTAAGGTGCATCCTGTTTCTATCGATCATCCTTGAGATGTTTCTACAACTTGATTGGAGTCCACCTGTGGTAAATTCAATTGATTGGACATAATTTGGAAAGGGACACACCTGTCTATATAAGGTCCCACAGTTGCATGTCAGAGCAAAAACCAAGCCATGAGGTAGAAGGAATTGTCCACAGAGCTCCGAGACAGGATTGTGCCAAGGCACATATCTGGGGAAGGGTATCAAAAGATTTCTGCAGCATTGAAGGTCCTCAAGATCACAGTGGCCTCCATCATTCTTAAATGGAAGAAGTTTGGAACCACCAAGACTCTTCCTAGAACTCGCCGCCCGGTCAAACTGAACAATCGGGGGAGACGGGCCTTGGTCAGGGAGGTGACCATGAACCTGATGGTCACTCTGACAGAGCTCCAGAGTTCCTCTGTGGAGATGGGAGAAACTTCCAGAAGGACAACCATCTCTGCAGCACACCATCAATCAGGCCTTTATGGTAGAGTGACCAGATGGAAATCACTCCTCGCTAAAAGGCACATGACAGCCCGCTTAGAATTTGCCAAAAGGCACCTAACGGACTCTGACCATGAGAAACAAGATTCTCTGGTCTGATGAAATCAAGAATGAATTATTTGTCCTGAATGCCAAGCGTCACATCTAGAGGAAACCTGGCACCATCCCTACGGTGAAGCATGGTGGTGGCAGCATCATGCTGTGGGGATGTTTCAAGGGCAGGGACTGGGAGACTAATCAGGATCGAAGCAAAGATGAACGGCACAAAGTACAGAGAGATCCTTGATGAAAACCTGCTCCTGAGCGCTCAGGACCTCCGACTGGGGCGAAGGTTCATCTTCCAACAGGACACCAACAACCCTAAGCACACAGCCAAGACAATTCAGGAGTGGCTTCGGGACAAGTCTCTGAATTTCCTTGAGTGGCCCAGTCAGAGCCCGGACTTGAACACATTTGAACATCTCTGGAGAGACGCTCCCCATCGAACCTGACAGAGCTTGAGAAGATCTGCACAGAAGAAAGGGAGAAACTCCCCAAATACAGGTGTGCCAAGCTTGTAGCGTCATACCCAAGAAGACTTGAGGCTGTAATTGCTGCCAAAGGTGCTTCAACAAAAGTACTGAGTAAAGAGTGTGAATAATAATGTAAATGTGGGGGCTGGTGCCAGGTTTCCTTCAGACGTGACGCTTGGCATTCAGGCCAAAGAGTTCAATCTTAGTTTCATCAGACCAGAGAATCTTGTTTCTCATGGTCTGAGAGTCTTTAGGTGCCTTTTGGCAAAGTCCAAGTGGGCTAGCATGTACCTTTTACTGAGGAGTGACTTCCATATGGTCACTCAACCATAAAGGCCTGATTAGTGGAGTGCTGCAGAGATGGTTGTCCTTCTGGAAGGTTCTTCCATCTTCACAGAGGAACTCTGGAGCTCTGTCAGAGTGACCATCGGGTTCTTGGTCACCTCCCTGACCAAGGCCATTCTCCCCTGATGGCTCAGTTTGGCCGGGCGGCCAGCACTAGGAACAGTCTTGGTGGTTCCAAACTTCTTCCATTTAAGAATGATTGATGCCAATGTGTTCTTTGGTCCCCTTACCAGATCTGTGCCTTGACAGAATTCTGTCTCGGAGCTCTACGGACAACCTCATGGCTTGGTTTTTGCTCTGACATGCACTACAATCAAGTTGTAGAAACATCTCAAGGATGATCAATGGAAACAGGGTTTCACAGAATTGGTTCTGAATACTTATGTAAATACGGTATATGTTTTTATTTTTAATACATTTGCTAAAATGTAAAAAACTGTTTTCGCTTTGTCATTATGGGGTATTGTGTGTAGATTGCTGACAATAATTGTTTTCTAAATCCATTTTACAACAAGGCTGTAACGTAACAAAATGTGGAAAAAGTAAAGTGGTCTGAATACTTTCTGAAAGCAGTGTGTATATATACTAGAGCTCGACCGATTAATCCGCATGGTCGATTAATTAGGGCCGATTTCAAGTTTTCATAACAATCGGCAATCGGCATTTTTGGACGTCAATTATGGGCGATTACATTGCACTCCACGAGGAGACTGCGTGGCAGGCTGACCACCTGTTACGCGAGTGCAGCAAGGAGCCAAGGTAAGTTGCTAGCTAGCATTAAACTTATCTTATAAAAAACAATCTTCACATAATCACTAGTTAACGACACATGGTTGATGATATTACTAGGTTAACTAGCTTGTCCTGCATTGCAAATAATCAATGTGGTGCCTGTTAATTTATCATCGAATCACAGCCTACTCCTACTTCGCCAAACGGGTGATGATTTAATAAGCGCATTCGCGAAAAAAGCACTGTCATTGCACCAATGTACCTAACCATAAACATCATGTATATTTTTTTAAACCTGCATATTTAGTTAAAAGAAATTCATGTTAGCAGGCAATATTAACTAGGGAAATTGTGTCACTTCTCTTGCGTTCTGTGCAAGCAGAGTCAGGGTATATGCAGCAGTTTGGGCCGCCTGACTCGTTGCGAACTGTGTGAAGACCATTTCTTCCTAACAAAGACTGTAATTAATTTGCCTGAATTTTAGCCAGCAATATTTAGACTTATGGATGCCACCCGTTCGATAAAATACGGAAGGGTTCCGTATTTCACTGAAAGAATAAACGTTTTGTTTTCGAAATGATAGTTTCCGGATTTTACCATATTAATGACCTAAGGCTCGTATTTCTGTGTGTTTATTATATTGTAATTAAGTCTATGATTTGATATTTGATAGAGCAGTCTGACTGAGAGGTGGTAGGCAGCAGCAGGCTCGTAAGCATTCATTCAAACAGCACTTTCCTGCGTTTGCCAACAGCTCTTCGCAATGCTTGAAGCACAGCACTGTTTATGACTTCAAGCCTATCAACTCCCGAGATTAGACTGGCAATACTATAATGCCTATAAGAACATCCAATAGTCAAAGGTATATGAAATACAAATGGTATAGAGAGAAATTGTCCTATAATTCCTATAATAACTACAACCTAAAACTTCTTACCTGGGAATATTGAAGACTCATGTTAAAAGGAACCACCAGCTTTCATATGTTCTCATGTTCTGAGCAAGGCACTTAAACGTTAGCTTTCTTACATGGCACATATTGCACTTTTACTTTCTTCTTCAACACTGTTTTTGCATTATTTAAACCAAATTGAACATGTTTCATTATTTATTTGAGACTAAATTGATTTTTATTTATGTATTATATTAAGTTAAAATAAAAGTGTACATTCAGTACTGTTTTAATTGTCATTATTACAAATATATATATAAATAAAAATCATCCGATTAGTCGGTATCATCTTTTTTTGGTGTATCGGTATCGGCGTTGAAAAATCATAATCGGTCGACCTCATATATATATATATATATATATATATATACATATATACATATATATATATATATATATACATATATATGTATACACATATATATATATGAGGTCGACCGATTATGATTTTTCAACGCCGATACCGATACACCAAAAAAAGATGATACCGACTAATCGGATGATTTTTATTTATATATATATATATACATATATATTTGTAATAATGACAATTAACACAAAAAAATAAAATAGAAAGAATATATATATACACTGCTCAAAAAAATAAAGGGAACACTTAAACAACACAATGTAACTCCAAGTCAATCACACTTCTGTGAAATCAAACTGTCCACTTAGGAAGCAACACTGATTGACAATACATTTCACATGCTGTTGTGCAAATGGAATAGACAACAGGTGGAAATTATAGGCAATTAGCAAGACACCCCCAATAAAGGAGTGGTTCTGCAGGTGTTGACCACAGACCACTTCTCAGTTCCTATGCTTCCTGGCTGATGTTTTGGTCACTTTTGAATGCTGGCGGTGCTTTCACTCTAGTGGTAGCATGAGACGGAGTCTACAACCCACACAAGTGGCTCAGGTAGTGCAGCTCATCCAGGATGGCACATCAATGCGAGCTGTGGCAAGAAGGTTTGCTGTGTCTGTCAGCGTAGTGTCCAGAGCATGGAGGCGCTACCAGGAGACAGGCCAGTACATCAGGAGACGTGGAGGAGGCCGTAGGAGGGCAACAACCCAGCAGCAGGACCGCTACCTCCGCCTTTGTGCAAGGAGGAGCAGGAGGAGCACTGCCAGAGCCCTGCAAAATGACCTCCAGCAGGCCACAAATGTTCATGTGTCTGCTCAAATGGTCAGAAACAGACTCCATGAGGGTGGTATGAGGGCCCGGCGTCCACAGGTGGGGGTTGTGCTTACAGCCCAACACCGTGCAGGACGTTTGGCATTTGCCAGAGAACACCAAGATTGGCAAATTCGCCACTGGCACCCTGTGCTCTTCACAGATGAAACCAGGCTCACACTGAGCATATGTGACAGACGTGACAGTCTGGAGACGCCGTGGAGAACGTTCTGCTGCCTGCAACATCCTCCAGCATGACCGGTTTGGCGGTGGTTCAGTCATGGTGTGGGGTGGCATTTCTTTGGGGGGCCGCACTGCCCTCCATGTGCTCGCCAGAGGTAGCCTGACTGCCATTAGGTACCGAGATGAGATCCTCAGACCCCTTGTGAGACCATATGCTGGTGCGGTTGGCCCTGGGTTCCTCCTAATGCAAGACAATGCTAGACCTCATGTGGCTGGAGTGTGTCAGCAGTTCCTGCAAGAGGAAGGCATTGATGCTATGGACTGGCCTGCCCGTTCCCCAGACCTGAATCCAATTGAGCACATCTGGGACATCATGTCTCGCTCCATCCACCAACGCCACGTTGCACCACAGACTGTCCAGGAGTTGGCGGATGCTTTAGTCCAGGTCTGGGAGGAGATCCCTCAGGAGACCATCCGCCACCTCATCAGGAGCATGCCCAGGTGTTGTAGGGAGGTCATACAGGCACGTGGAGGCCACATACACTACTGAGCCTCATTTTGACTTGTTTTAAGGACATTACATCAAAGTTGGATCAGCCTGTAGTGTGGTTTTCCACTTTAATTTTGAGTGTGACTCCAAATCCAGACCTCCATGGGTTGATAAATTGGATTTCCATTGATTATTTTTGTGTGATTTTGTTGTCAGCACATTCAACTATGTAAAGAAACAAGTATTTAATAAGATTATTTATTTCATTCAGATCTAGGATGTGTTGTTTAAGTGTTCCCTTTATTTTTTTGAGCAGTATATATATAAAAGTGTTCATTCAGTACTGTGTTAATTGTCATTATTACAAATATATATATATTCTTTCTATTTTTTTGGGGGGGGGGGGGGGGGCACCCCTACTATGACGACCATGAAATACGATCAAAAGCACCATCAATAGAAAATCGAATTTGGATAAATATTCAAACTACTGAACAAACACACAAACAGCAAAAAAGCAACAACATAAAACATGAGGATTTGATGACATATTTCAATGAGTTTCTGAGCATACTGTATCTGTTACCTGCCCAACGTTGTTGGAGCTGCCCTTGTTGTTGGTGAGCTTGAGCTTGCCAAACGACACCTCCTGCCTCATCCAGTGAGCCCCTGTGTTGGGAGAGTCTGGGTGCATATACATCCTGTTCCCTATGGGAAAGAGTGAGTAACAACGTTCATGAAGCCATCGTGAGCCCTTTATAAGTCTACATTAGCCTACATAAATGCTTCGCAAATCACTTACAAGCAAATGCCATACTACACAGTCACAGCTCCAGTTAACATCGGCACCACAACATTCTAACCCGCCACCACATAATCATTAGCTACCATGGCGATGTTACCACAACTACCACTACAGTGTAATAAGTCCGGTGCCACACAGCCACAATACCTGCTATGACACAGGTTGACCTATTTCGATGACTGCAGTGCTCTGTGGTAGTTCAAATTGATGCTCTATCTCTCAAGGCTACTCTGGACGAGTATTGTGGATTCACTCATTGTACCACTGTATGTCATTGATTGGAGCTGTATGGATGACAGAGAGTGTGTGGTGTGGCAATATTATAAACTGGGTGGATCGAGCTCTGAATAGTGATTGGCTGAAAGCCGCGGTATATCAGACCGTATACCACGGGTGTGAGAAAACATTACTTTTAACTGTTCTAATTATGTTAGTAATCAGTTTCTAATAGCTATAAGTCACCTCGGGGGTTTGTGGTATATGGCCAACATACCACGGCTAAGTGCTGTATGCAGGCACTCCGCGTTGCATTTATCTTAAGGACAGCCCTTAGCAGTGGTATATTATCCATATACCACACTCCCTCTGGCCTTATTGCTTAATTATAATACAATCATACCTGGCATGTTGCCCTCTGCTTTGCCACACTGGACCCACTTGCCTCCCTGGTACCTCCAGTGGTGCTGGTCAGCCAGGACCACGTCCACATACACATTGTAGTGGGCTGACGGGTCCAGAACGCTGATGTTGAAACTCAGGAAGGGGAACATCCTCCTAGAGTAGAAGAGAGGAGAAATACATCATGGTCAGATGAGAGAAGAGGGAGATCTATTTGGTTAAAATACAATAAAAGAGATGTACTGTAGTACATTCTTATAGGGCAAGATTTAAATGAAAGTAAAATACCACTCAAAAATGCATTTCTTGGTATTTGTTTTATTAGTCCACTGTTGATACAGTCAAAAAGATTTTGGGACAGTTGACTAATGAAACAAATAGCAAAATATAGTTTGAGTGGAATTATTCCATGAAGTAACACAAACATGATACTGTATTGCTCTTTCTAATAACCTTATGATGTGTGGTGTTGTCGTTTTACCCCTATTATTCCAATGTGGATATACACAGTACAAACAATTGGAATTAAAATACATGAACATTTCTTGACTTGACAGCTTTACAACACTACCATCAGAATGACTAAATCTACTTCGAGCTACAAATTGTACTACAATCTGAACCAATCCCAAGGCATCTTTGTCAGAAACAACATCGAGCAAGATAGAGAGGGGATTTTTTTTAAAGCTCTGTGTGTGTTTCTTCTGTGTGAGGTCAGACGGCTGAGAGGTGATAGGAGGGGGGGGGGGGCAGGGTGTTGTAGTGGAGGTGAATATTTAATATGGCTGTTAATAAAAGATGGGCCAGAAAGCAGCGTCTGATTGCTGGAGCTTTACTTGGTGAACTGATTTGATCACAGGGGCAGTCACTGAGGAGGTAACGGGGAGGTCAGCCTGTCCCAAGGCAATACAGTGGGGGAATGGAAGGTAAAGTTTGCCCAAAAACAGGAAAAACACACTCATACATACATAATGTACTGTAAACACACACACACACACACACACACACACACACACACACACACACACACACACACACACACACACACACACACACACACACACACACACACACACACACACCAATACATAAGGCTACCGGGGCAGCATGGCACAACACAACCACAGGATTACTTTCTGTTGGAGTGGATTCCCGGTCTCTAAGCCTGTGTACATTTTATAACCCCTTGCGTGCCCTTTGTCACCCTGGCATATCCACTTGTAACGGCCGTTGTCAGAATTAGACCAAGGTGCAGCGGAGGATGTGTTCATCATCAGAATTTTAATTCAAAAAGAGAACACTTTACAAAAATGAAACAAAAACAACCAGAAACAGTCCTGTCAGGAAAACACACTAACAGAATACAATTACCCACAAAACCCAAAGGAAAAACATGCTCCTTATGTGTGACTCCCAATCAGCAACAACGAACTACAGCTGTGCCCGATTGGGAGCCACACACGGCCCAAAACAAAGAAATACAAAAAAACCTAGAAAACGAACATAGAACGCCCACCCAATGTAACACCCTGGCCTAACCAAAATAAATAACAAAAAACCCCTCTCTATGGCCAGGGCGTTACAACACTATACATATCACTTTACACTAGGCTGTATATGCCTTCATTATGATACTGCAGGTTGCTGCTGTTTGAGATAAGCACAGGGTAATTGGTGTTGCTAAATATTCGCGGCATGCTTTTGGCCCGCTGTTTTTATACTTCATAATACATGAGGCTATAGCTGTATAGCACTTCCAACGCAATACATAGACTGAGATAGTGTGCCTCTAGTGAAGGTAAGATACTTGATCAGATAAGGCTGTGACCACTCCTTAGTGGTTCAAAAAGCTGTGCTAAAAACACACTTACTTTCCAGAAACTCTCACCACCACCACCAACTAGCCAACTCAGGAAATTACTATTATGGTGAGAACAGGAATGCAATTTCTGCTACGATATTCATCATTAATACTGAAGGTGCTTACGTTTTAGAGGGTTATTTGTTGGTTGACTACTATGGCGAGAATATGAAGGCAATTTCTGCTATAATATTCAGAATTAATACTGAAGGCGCTTACTTTTTATAGGGTTATATGTAGGTTGCTTTAAATGAAACCATGGTAAAGTATGTAATGCTACAATACTATAGCAGAGATCGAGAGAGAGCTACTCTCTGCCTCTTACGCTGACAGCCCTGTCTACCTCGGTATGACAGAAGGGGCATTACCTTTTCCACTTGGTGTGAGCCTATAAAGTCAGCTCATTTAAATTCAGTCAGCTCGACCCTCAAGCTCTTTCAGCATTTAGCAGTGTAAAACAAGTGAGGTGTATAAAGAGACATTTCTCTGTGTGTGTGTGTGTGGGGGGGGGGGGCATCCACTCTGGAGGCTAACTCCTATTCCAATGGGGTGTGTGTGCATGGCATATGTGTGTATCTCCCAGATTTCAATACCACAGTCAATTAGTCAAGGCAAACTGTACTCTGCTGAGACAGCGTTAACCTCTCCTCTTCAATGACAGACATTAGGGAACCCAAAGGATCTGTGCCAGAATACTATATAATTCATTAAAATGTATTCAGAAAACAAACCACCTTAGGTTGTGACATTGTTATAAAATCTGTTTTGTTTTGTGTTTGTTCTGCATACTTTTATGTGACAAGATGGAAGAGGCTGTCGTATCTGTACGAGGCAATGTGCCATTGACAAAACCCACACGAGACCTTACACACATCATACCCTTTGGTAAGACAAAATACAATTGGTTGGTGATATTTTTTCCTTTTACAGTAAATCTCCACACTGTTGGATAGCAGTATGTCGACCTGAATCATGGGCAGTCCAGTGCAACAATCAATCCCAATTCTCTGTGAAACCCAAGTATTGTGGCAGCTCCTTAGCTGCTATTACATGACAGGTGATAGGTTTCTCTTTCTACGTATGTGGTTAATATAAGTGAAAACAGACACTGGCAGCAGGCTGTTTGAGTCATGAGTGGAACCCCACTACCCCATGAGAGAAAACAGAAAACAAGAACACTGATAGCTGACATTTTCCTTCACTGATATTGTCAGACTTATTTAAACTGAGGCCTTTTATAGGAAATCAGAACTTGTCGAGAGGAAACCAAAGGGCGAGCCACAGAGATGTGGGGGAGGTTCAGGGGTTTTCATTATTGATTATGCAGGATGAGATCTGGAAACTTCTCTGGCTGAGTCTGAAAGGCAGAGAGCCTGACTGAGAGTGGGCAGCCACAGACGGGTCTAGCCATGCCATGATTCCATGTCTATTGACTCCTATACTACTGTCTTTAGCCTAAACCTGTCTGGTAGGACAGGGATTGTGGTGGCACAGGTAGTATCTGTTCTAACTAAACCTGTCTGGTAGGACAGGGACTGTGGTGGCACAGGTAGTATCTGTTCTAACTAAACCTGTCTGGTAGGACAGGGATTGTGGTGGCACAGGTAGTATCTGTTCTAACTAAACCTGTCTGGTAGGACAGGGACTGTGGTGGCACAGGTAGTATCTGTTCTAACTAAACCTGTCTGGTAGGACAGGGATTGTGGTGGCACAGGTAGTATCTGTTCTAACTAAACCTGTCTGGTAGGACAGGGACTGTGGTGGCACAGGTAGTATCTGTTCTAACTAAACCTGTCTGGTAGGACAGGGACTGTGGTGGCACAGGTAGTATCTGTTCTAACTAAATCATCGTATTTAAGTCAAATACTTGCCAGACAGCCAATCATTCAACATGTTGGTGTAGTTTGGAAAAACAAAGCTCAATGACAAACATCGGCTTGTCGTTGAAATGGGTTTAGAGAGAAAGAGAAAGGGGGTTGTCCTGGGAATGTGAAGCAGAAGCTGGTGAGTGACTGCGTATTCACAGGGGAGAAGACTTTTCTGCTTGAGTGCACCCACTGATTCAACAGGACAGGAGTTCAGGTCCAGTTTATGTCACCACACATGTACACTTGATCATCGGTGATGAAAACATGCCAGTCTACAGCTGCTGCTGGACACAAGGAGAGTATCACACTATTTATAGGCATCTATTCTCTATCCAGTGGATCAAGGTACAGTATAGAGAACCTTTGTGTAGACAGAAAACCGAACAGCAGCTCAGGAATATAGTCAGATGATGTTATTTGATACACTATGACGATATGATTGATAATATACTGTTTGCATTGGACTTTAGATATTGGCTGGACAGTAATTAAAATATTCTGAATATATTCCAACAACATATTTTTGCTGAAAGCATGAACTTTAGGAATGCACGATATATCGGTGAACATATCAGAATCGATGTCTAGTTTAATGCCCAATGTGCAAAACCGATGCCAAAGCTGACGTGCATACCTATATAACGAAGGTACATGACGTAAAGACGCCACGTAAAATTTTGCGCTATACTTGCAGCACACAGCATTCCTAAACTAGCCCACAATGTCTGCTGTGTGGATCGAGCAGTCAACATGTCGAGCAGTCATTTGAAAGAGTAACGACATTTCAGCGAGACAACTCAAAGGCGAAATCCATTAACGCCAAGATAATGGAATTTATTGCCCTTGACAATCAACCGTTCTGTCGTGGGTGATGTTGGCTTTCGCCGACTGGTCAAGCACCGGTTAACACTACCAAGTGCGCTATTTTTCCGATGTTGCCCTACCGGAGTTATACAGCGTCACTGCTATTAGCTTCACGACATACATATTATGGAACACCGTTTGGGTCTTTGCGTGTCAAAAAAGATACAGTAGCACTGTCAAAGCTGTACAAAACAGACAGCAAACAAGCAAACACCGGCCACGAACTATGTGTTTACAATACCGTGTTGGTAATAAAGCATAATTTGTCCGACCGCAACTTCTGGGGTAGCTAGCTTTAGCTTGGTACCTAGCAAGCACCAATACAACCAGCCTGCAAACAATGACCAGCAGAAACTGCAGTCATTTTCATTATTCTTAGCAATGATTTAGGAATCCTTGTGAGTAAGTATTAGCTAAGTTGCCACTTGTTGTTCGCTTATTGAAATTGAACTTCAGTTCATGAAAATAAATAGCTAGCCAGCTACTTAACCCTGTGGCCCAAAGCAAACGTTATAAGCAGCCAGCTAGCTTATGTGTTGTGAAGCTAGCCACAATAAGGATTAGGCACAATAGTGGAATTTGCAGTTTGCCTTCAAAATAAAAGTATGTCATTGACAGTGATGCAAATGAATACGAATAGTAAATTATGTGATCCTTTTATTTTGAAGGCTAACCTTAAAGTCCACTGTTGTGGCTAATCCTTAATGTGGTTAGCTTCACAGATGGTCCGACCGCCATTAATCAAATAAAAACTGTCTTATAAATTAGGGTTATTTTAGATGATGACACCTAGCTATATAGTTAGCTAGCTAACTGTAGCTACTGAAACAGATGTCGTTTTGCTATGTTTTTGGGGAAGAACATTGTTTGCATCCATGAGCTAGATAGCTGTTTTTTAATGACCAGCACTGTAAGTGCGCGGGACAACTTTACCAGCATCATAGCATACATATCAATGAATCGTTGTGACATATGAATTACAAGTGAGTGTAATCAATGTGTAATAACTACGTAAAAAATGTATGAGCGCATTAAATTATTATGTGACGTGCAGTCATCTTCAGGTCCTGATTGGTCGACAAGCTTATTTGACACGTCAAATAGTGTTATTTGACGTGTAAAATAGTATATTTTTTGACACGCAAACACCGAAACGGCGTTCCATAGAAATCCTGCTTGAGAATGAGACGACTGAACAAATGAACAACGAAACAGCACAGCAAGTAAGTGAAAGAAATAGGTTTTGATTATGCTTTACTGGTAATGGGGACATACGTAAATGCCAACAAAATAACTTTTTGGTCAGTGTGGTGTATGTGTGTGTGTGTGTGTAACCTTTATTTAACTATGCAAGTCAGTTAAGAACAAATTCTTATTTACAATGGTGGACTACCCCGGCCAAACCTGAACGACGCTGGGCCAATTGTGCACTGCCCTATGGGACTCCCAATCACAGCCGGATGTGATACAGCCTGGATTCAAACCAGGGACTGAAGTGACGCTTCTTGCACTAAGATGCAGTGCCTTAGACCGCTGCGTCCATGTGTTGCGTCCATGTGTGTGTGTGTGTGTGTGTGTGTGCGTGTGTGTGTGTAACTGTACTAGAAAGGCTGCTAAAATTGTAAATATCGGATATCGGTATCAGGTTTTTTTGGCAAGCAAAATATTGGATATCGGTATAGGCCAAAAAGGTCATATCGGTGCATCACTAATGAACTTCAAATCAAAGGTTTCTATGAGTGGATGCCACCATACATGCAGGGCTCTACGGCTACACTGACTTTAAAAAAGTAGCATGTGTGCGCCTAAGTTTAAAAATTGAGTCGCACAAAAATAAATTTAAGAGCACAATGAAAAATATTTTGGATATAAAAAATGTATTTGCGCACTGGTGCTCCTAAACTATTTTACTACAGTGTGAGTAAAATGGTCACGCTGTAGAGGCCTGGCATGCTCCCCATTCTCGACATCTGTCAAGAGGTGATGAGAACTTAAACATCAGAGCGTATAGGAAGTACTTGGGTTAGTTCCTTCTGAAATGTTGGTATTAGAGGTTTCTGCAAGACACTGCATACTTCAAGTATGCACACACCAACATCTGTACAGGATGTGACAAGTTGTTTAAAAAGCCTAAGACACCAAAACCTTGAAATAGTCCTACTTCTGCTTGTGGTGGAGCATATGTGCATTACCCAGACACAGACTAGGTTGCACTTGATGTTGACAGACACTGATTGCTATATCTCTACAAACGCTTGTGTGCATTTTTATTTAACCCCAGTTTTCAGAAACACCTCGACAGCTACAGTAAATAAACCTAAAAGCCTAAAACGTCCAACACTTTCTGCTACAGTGTCAACGGCCAATATAGTATTATTCCATGAACTTGAATTCTAAAAAAAAAGATTACAAACATTGGGTTTATATAGTACTTTTATAGGACCAAAGACACTTAAAACCAATGAACAAAAACTTGACTTTATCCTTGATCATCATATTCTATTTGAGGCGTGTTCATTACTTGTTTATTTAGAAATGGGTTATAAACAGTCAAAATGGTTTATTTACATTACGATTGATTGATCCTAGTTACAATTTTAAAATGTTTTTTTTGGAACATATTAAGTGACAAATATTACCGAGATTCATTGAACCAGAGAAACAGAGATGTATTTTCTCTCTGAGCAGGTTACCATGATTCCTGTGAGTCTCAGGTTAGGGCAGAACTCTTCCTCTGAAATGGGCTGCCTACACTGTAAGAACTTACTCAATCCTATCTCCGTCCAAGAACACATCTTGCTATAGATCGATAATAGCTAGAAACGTCATCAAATTAGAGAGTATTCCAAATTCGAATACTGCAACAATCCAAAAAGCACGCAACAATATAACGCTCATGTCTTCTTTTACAAGAGACGTTTCTGAAACCTAACGATGGCTGAATGCAGTTGTTGCTAAAAAAATGCATGTCTTGGTTCAATTCCAATCATGAAGAACCAGCACCTGACATCATCTCCTCAGTTATGTTTCTATCAGCAATCTTAGTACATGGTGGACCACTATCACAATCGATAGAAACCTCTCACCAACAGATAGAGTTCCATTGCCACTGCCATGAGTCAAACAGAGTCAGTGGTGGTGGAGATGGCTGGGCCGAGCCAATGTTAAATTAATTGTTCTTGTCTTACAGGAACACTTGAAAAGAGCAGGAGAACCCTTGCCCCCGCTGCATGCCTTGGGATTGCAGCACATTTCAAAAGGCCAGACTTGTTCTTCTGAGGGAATGGGATCCTCACTCGCTATACTCTTAACTGTACCAGAGAAGAGGTGTGAGTGAAGAAAGTGAAAAAACCCCAGCTTGCCTTCCTTCCTGGACTTCAAAGGGTGCCTAGCACCACTGCTCTGTGTATGGCCATCTGAAGCCTCGCTGGTGCCTGCTCTGCCCATCACCCCACACCCCTCTCTCTCTCTCTCTTTCTTGCGTGCACATGCGTGCTCTCTATATGTCTCTCTCTATGTCTCTCTCTCTCCACAGTATGTCTCTCTATGTCTCTCTCTATGTCTCTCTTTCTACTGTATGTCTCTCTGAGTCTCTGTCTCTCTGAGTCTCTCTATGTCTCTCTCTCTGTCTCTCTCTCTATATGAGTCTCTCTATGAGTCTCTCTCTCTCTATGTCTCTCTGTCTCTTTATGAGTCTCTCTATGTCTCTCTCTCTGAGTCTCTATGTGTCTCTCTGTCTCTTTATGAGTCTCTCTATATGTCTCTCTCTGTGCCTCTATGTCTTTCTCTCTATGTGTCTCTCTATGTCTCTCTCTCTCTCACCCTTTCACTTGGCTCCATTTAAGTTCCATTGGAAGTGAGTAGCATTGCAGAACCCAATGGCTCCAATACTTTTCTTTCACTATCAGTGGAAAATTATATCATGAGAGTAGCTATTTGGTGGTAAGTCTGTTTACACATACAGTATTTCAATTCAATGTGCATGTAATCATTGATATCATGATTGTGTAGGGGTGTATGTTGCCTGTGCCTCTGTGTTTGTGTGAAGAGGGGTGGGGGGGGGCACGGCAAAATGTGTATTTTAAGATATGCATTAATTACTTTAATTATATGAGCCGAGATGACCATGACCAGACTGTCATTTTCCACAGGGTTATCTGCCAGGAGAGGTTATATCAAAAACGGACAAACACACACACAGACAAACACAAAGGCAAGCACTAACATACTGTAGGCCTACACAATCATGATAGTAATGATTCGAGTAGAGAGATGAATGTGATTGAAAGAACCTGAACCAACTGTCACTGATTTAAACCATGACAGAGAAGTGAGGGTGTTCTTTCAATCTGGAATAAGGTTTTATTTTCATATTTACCATTGTAGCAGTACAACATTGCATTTGAAACAAGTAGGAAAATGGTTCAATTAGAGACGGTGGGTAATGCCAGCGTGGTGATACACTCGGCATGCACTTCAGGGAGTCAGGCTGAAGTATCATAATGTTTTCCAGCAACAATATTTCCATGATATTGTGGCTGGTATTTATGCTCCTCTGCTTAGCATATTGGACTCAAACCAGCGCATGAGAACTTGGATTGCTTTGCCTAAAATGTTCACGATAAGTTGCACAAGTTAAATCAATTGGAACATACAATAAAAAAAAATATGCAAAGGAAAACTAGAAAAATATTTGAGAAGCTCACAATGTTGGAGTTTATTTAAAGTGTAGCTTAAATAGCATGCATATTTCATTATGGGTAAATAGCAACAACTAAAATAGCCAGCGAGTTTAACATGTAAATGATTATGTTTTGTGCATCATATTAATTAATATCTAATAAACAAGCCTGAATATTTTTGAGCACTTTGTTAGTCTGTAGCGGGTCAATACCCTCATGCCGGGTCTGGATTCATTCTTATAGGCCCAATTCATTTTCGTGTGACATACTTGGCTTTGGCAGTTTGGCACACACTGATATGGCTAACATTATGTAGCCTACACATACAACGTTTAGGAATGAGTTTGAGGAAAACATGAGCAATGCACTAAGGAACAACTTTCCCTGAACTTCTCACCAATGATTAGCTCACATTTGCTCATGCCTTGACACCTGTCAAAAACTTTTGGCGAACTAACCTAGTCCTACAGTACACTAGCGGTTCTGGGGGGGGGGGGGGGGGGGGGGGGGCAGTGCCCAAGTGACAACAATTGTGGACCCTCTTATGGCCCCCCTAAATGTGGAGTATGAAATAATTTTTAGATAAAACATTTTTTCTATCTCTCTTTTTTACATCCGTTATTAGACAGTTGTAACGATGATGATTATGAACATGGTCTTTTGCCTGCTAATGCCTGCAATGCAGTGAAGAAAACGATATGACAACAATAACGTCTAATGTAACTGGCCCCTCTAACAGTACAACTGGCCCCAGCTTGCCCCCCCCCCCCCCCCCCCAGTTGAAATGGTCTAGAACCGCCCCTGCTACAGTACCTATGGAACTAACACATTTTGCTGGTTGAATTAATGTTGTTTCCACCTCATTTCAACCGAAAACAATACGTGTGATGATGTTGTATCAACATGGAAAACTCTTTTTTTACCAACGTTTAGCTTAAATCCATTGTCAAGGTGTCATGTTGAATTCACGTTAGTTGAAAACTCAACCAAAAAAATACATTTTGAACTGACGTCTGTGCCCAGTTAACTGTCATTTGGAGTCTACATAAGATGTTATAGGCGTATAATAAACAGGCAATACGTTTCCCTCTGAGGGAATTTGCATTTTTACTCACCGTCCCTGTTTCGTTATGATCATTTCCGTTTGGTATTTGTGGAACTTCGCCCACAGAGGATAGTTGTTGAGGAGAGCCTGCGTCTTCCCGCACACCTGTAGCCCAGGTAACGGGTAGAGTGGAGTGCGAGGGTACCCGTGTTGAAAGGGTGCGGAATAACTCTCCGGAGAGGCAGGGTAAACTTCTTTGCTAGTTGTCGAGAAACCTTCGCCTCCCGTCGGTAAATACGTCTGTCCCATCCCGTTTCTAGTTGGCGACCTGACACTGCTGAAGTGGCAGCTATTGAGGGGAGTTGGTGAGTAAAACCTCCCGGGTTGTGCTCCGAAACCTGCCACAGTTTGGTCTGCGTGGTATGGCAGTACCAACCCGTCTTGTCCGTTTTGAATTGCGTCTTGGTAATATAACCTGGTGTCCTGAATTCCCATTTTGAACTCCGCTAAATCCTTGCTGCGTTGAATTTGATTGTTGCTGTCCGTGTCTTTTCCGAAAGTTTGCGTATCAGTCCCATTCAACATACTGAGATAAAGATTGGGACCTATGCCGCCCATGTGCAGCCCCAGTCTCAGTGTATGCGCAATGTCATAGGTTCACCGTGCCCCTTTGTTTCGAGTCGAGTGGAATGAAAGCGCGTTTTAACGATTTTGAGATAAAGGCACAACATTCAACATTTCGCCCACCTACCGTTTTTTGTTCACCCAACAACTAAATAACACGTTCTAAAGTTCCTAGAACAATAGGTCTATCGACTTCTGGAAAACACACCCTCAATTTCAATATATCAAGAAATAGGCAATAGTTTAGTAAAAGTCACGAGGTAATGATTTTATCATTATCCTTCGAAAATAATTGTCTTTTTTCCCCCCCAAGAGTCCCTGCCAGTGTCTCAAACACATGCCCTGCTTCCTAACCTATGATATATACATTTTGCGATTGGTAATTGGTTGGAGGTGGATCTGATGCCGGAGCCGGACGTGATAGGCTTGAATTTCGCAAAGACCCTCCCCATTTCCCAAGGACTTGCTCGTGCGCTCATATGCTCTAACTAAGCGGACAACACGATAAACAATTGTTAAACTGTCTGAAATGGTTGTGGGGGCAACGTTTTCTCACTTTAGGCTACTTAAGGTCATAAACACATTTTAGGAAATATAAATAATACGGTGCATCAGTCCATTGATTACTGGAATTGCTTGTGATCAAAATAAACTCAATATTTTATTGTAGTGGCAGATGCAGGTAGGTAATGATAATATTATAATGAAAATTATAATAATAATAACAACATCAACAATATTATTATGATTACTTAGTAGAAACCAACTATAATGCCACTGTACTAGGCCTAATAGCCTAATAATAAATTAGTCATTTTGAATACAGCATACAGAGAAATTAAACAGATAATTAACATATATAGGCATATTGTTAATCAGATGTAAATTATTCCTATAACTTGTTATTAAGATAGTCATACCCTAACTGTTGTGAGCCTATTCTTCGATAGCCTATTCTTCTCTGATTTTGGCCCACAATATTTTGCCCTTTTGTTTTAAAAACTAACAAACAAATAAACAAACAAAAACAAGTTAATGGTTAGTCTTTCGTTTAATCATAACCTTTAGATATAAACAAATGCACATTTCTGGCCTTTATGTTGTCATAATTCAAATGTTGAAATATCAACCATTTACAACGCATTGGTTAACTGAGACAGCGTGCACTGGCGTGCTCAACACGTTCTGTACCACGCTGACACCAGACTGTGATTAATATATTCTCAACTCCGTCTCTGACTTTAAACCAACTTAGCCTACATGCAACATTTTAATTGAACGCTATTTTTTAAAACATGTTTTAGTCATCATCGGAGGGATGGTTGATAAAAGCATCCGCACACCCACAAGGTTTGGATTTAATTTAGAAAAATAGTCTAATCGGGTAACAGAACGAGTGTGAACGATTCAATTTAACAAAAGTTTCAGAGTTTTGTAATGTTTCATAAAATGACATTTCTAAAATGTTTTTGTTTTGTAAATGAATGCATATCACATGTATTTCATATATTGACTCAATCATGTTTTAGAAAATTTAACAAATATTGTTTGTAGAGGAATACATTTGCAGTAATCTAATACCAGTCATTGTCACCTTGATGTATTTAAATTAGCCTGATCATGATCAGTTATTGATTGCTTGAAAAGAGAGGTATAAAATTTGAATACATAATAGTCCAGAGGTTCTTCTAACTCTGACTTTTAAAATGTTTAACAGTTTTGTTTTTGGACTTAAATTGGTCAAATCTCTGACATTTGCTGTCAAATTAACCACATAAACACATTGATTTCACAAAGAAGGGAGTTATTTCTAGTAATTTAGTGAAAATAATGGGATCTGACCGCTACAATAAATGTATTAGCTCAGTAGCAGAGTTAAGAATACTAGAGAATAGTGTACAAGATGAAATAGAGACTGAGGTGACTAAAATATTGTCTATGACTGACTCCAGCAACTGTCCCTGTGTGTTCCAAGAACACAGACACAACTTCTGTTAAATCTGCTCGAAGAGAAGATCTTTATGTTAAACACAGATAAAACAGATAACTCCAGGGGTATTGACCCCCCGCCCCACACACACACACACACAAATACACAGAAATCCCCCAAGTGCACGTATGACACAGTCCTCCCACTCCACACTGTCATTGCTCTAATCTTAACTTCCTGTGTCTCTCCTAGCAAGGTGAGCTCACAAGGGCACGCCGCTGAAGTCATCGTTGTTGACACGAATGGCGAGAGGGCCACAGTCTGAGCAACACAGCGGCCAGGCCAGCCAGGCGTACCCATGAGCCTCCGGGGCAGAGCCACCATTTCTCTCATGTCATCCTACTGCAGGTTGCCCCAGGACATTACCTTGGTGTGCACAATCAGCTTTCATTTGATCCTCTAACAATTACAAACAGGCCACGTGCTAGTTCTCAACATATTCATCGGTTTTGGATCTGAGCAAACAGACCAACAGAATTATAAGGCACTAACCTCACATTTTATGTGGTGACAAATTATTTCAGATATTTGTTTGGCCCCATTTTCCAAAAATGTACTTACTATATATTGGTCAAAATGCAGTTAAAAGCTGTCTTTGACCTGGCAATCGAAGTAGCTAGAATGGACCTTTAGCCTTTTAAAAACGTCCGTGGGCTGACAGATTTAACATTAGAAGTGCTAGACCTCTGAATGATTTACGCTCCGGTGTGGAGTCAGTTGGTTAATCCAGATCTTTATCAAGATTGTCATCTAGCGCCTTGACTAAACAGTGACACATCTTTGTGAAAAGTATTACATATCTCACATCGGACATTAGCGAGTGGCCTCTGAAGATCTCTACCCAAAGGGTTACATGATCGTAAAAGTTACTGATCGATTAGTCGACACCTCGAATGATCAACGAACACTACGCTTGGTTGTTACCCATAACGTTTATAGTAGTATAAGTCTACCGTGTTACTAAAGACTGAATTAGAGCTAGGTTACAAGACACAGCAATTACATTTACAAACTGTTGACAACAGTACGGTCCTTATGCCTTCAGGCGGATACATTGATTCCGTCTGTATCATGCCCCCATTGGCTCAGTGCGGAGAGGAAGGGAACAAGTGCCCCCAACCCCCCACTGAACCTGATTGGGCAGTATGGTGCCTAGACGGAGGACTACAACACGGTACACTATGTCAAACTGTACTCCATAATTCATGCTTCTCAGTTGACAACACTTGTTTACAATCTAGTTTATGTGCGTTAAACAGAGACTTGCTTAGACCGCTGCTTTCCAGAATTCTGTCAAACTCTATAATATAATTGTTATCCATGTCTTCGGTGTCAACTTTTTCCACTGAGTGCATAACCTCTAGTCATAAATACTAGTGCCTTAAAATTTCACCAATGTGGGTGGGCCTCCCAAGTGTGACCCACATGGATCTCAAATCAATGAATCAGTTGTAGCCTGTATGAATCATAATGTTGACTTGCGGTGCACCACACTTGAAGTTGGTTTCGAAGCTCCTGCAAAACTCTTGAATGGAGCAAATAAAAACTCTGCAGTCATTACACCTGGCACACCATCACTACGAAGCATGACAAATTAGAATCTTTGTTCAACATTAAATGGATAATAATCCCAGGGTTATGTCAATTGACATAAGTCTTACGAATGTTGTTATAATCTGTCGTTACGTTAACGACAGGTGTCGCATCTTCGTATGACTGTGTTATAACCGATACATTGGTGCGTGTTTCATGGCAGCTGTGAGAATGTGATGAAGTCTCGGTTTGTGTTTGGGTGTGTTGATTCTGCTGAGGCGGTGCGGTGCAGGTGTGAAAGCAGAAGCGGGAAGCTCCTCGTAATCGCTCTGCAAATGGTTCTGATTAGAAGGACTTAGCGGCAACACATGCTTCTCAACCGGCTCCTGGAGAACCACCTTCCATTCTGGGTGCGCCGTGGCAACGGGGCCCTAATTAAAGCAACATATGTTTATTTAAATCTCCGTGCGGAGTGTGAAAGGAGGCTTCAGGAGGCACCACCTACCGAGGTTGTGAAAACAGAGGGACGCCAAATTAAGTGGTGAAGGGAGTAGAAGGATAGGGAGAAAGAGCGAGAGACTGCGAGAAGAAGTGAGAGAGGAGAAGATAGCACTTAGTACTCGGCGGCATTCGCACCCGATATCACATTAACTCTTGGAGAAGTGAAAATGTATTCCACTGCAACCCTAGAAACAAACAAGTTGCCACTTCCTTAGTTTATAATTAGATGGTAATCAATGCTGGGTTGGTTTCTCCCTCAGTAATAGAGCTTCAGCCATGGCCGCGCAATGCCGGCCCTGCAGTTGCAAACAGACAACTGTGACAGAAGATCCAGATAATTCTTTGACATTAAAGAAGAGACACTTTCCATGCATTCTTGGCACAGTATTTGAAATAAAGGTTGTCTTTATGGCCTGACTTAACAAGTATTTACAAGCATACTTTATGGATTGGCCTTGAAAAAATCATTTTGGAAAGTCCCGATTCAAGAATTCACACATGGCTAGCCTAGAAAATAAGTTCAATTAAAGAAAGCTGGAGGCCATGTTTGCTTCACCAGTGATTTCACAGAGAAACTTGGCCATTGACATGGCCTCTAAAAGCATTGTTATGGAGCGGCCCTTTGACATTTGCGATCAGAGAGAGCTTGCGTAAGATGAGGGCAGTGTTGTGATGGCTAGTGGGTGATGCACAGATAGACAGCTCATTCTCTGGTCAGCTCGTGAACCCTGACTCACCCCCATAAACACCCAGAGTGTTTTTAAGCCACAGACATCTGCCTGCACCTTCTCAAGCACACAGAGCTGCCCTCACACACCCAGACTCCAGACGTGACCTTTCAGCCTGGAAATGCTAACATTGGAGCAAACTGTTCAGAGATCAGTCACAAAGGCCTCTGTGCTCGCCGTGGGCACTCAGCAGACCCAGCTGTAGGACCAGTCAACCTAAATTGACCTAAGATTAAACACACAGTCTGTGATTAGATGGCTTAATCCCATTTATAGGTGCTAAAGCATCAAGGCATGATTAGCACCTCACCGTCATTTTTTAAAAATGAGGTTCCAATATTCGTAAAGAGTGCTGCAAAGAAAAGTTGTGGTGTACGTGATGCATCTTTCTCAGACAGTGCATCTCATTCAAAGTCCTGGGGGTTGCTCAAGTGTCAGTATTTTTTTTTCTCTCTCTCTCTCTCTCTCTCTCTCTCTCTCTCTCTCTCTCTCGCAAGCTTGACTGGTACACCATGATATATAGAGCCTCATTACTCCCTAAAAATGCCATACACCTGCAGGATCAGAAACTTTATGCTGTAAGATGAGCAAGCCTAGTTTCCAAATGCCAAGGAATTGTATCCCACCTTGAGGGGCTTGAGTGTTTATCACCAGGAAGTGCTCTTATACGGAACTCTGCATGATGCATCCCAGGCCCTAAACTCCATCCATGAAAGGTCCTGCTCCTCAGACAGCACAGTGCCTGTGGTTTGATGGGACGGGGCAGCTGTGCACTCCATCGAATTCCTCTGGCTTGCTCCGGGGGCACAGAGCGACCCCCATTCCAAAACACTGCCAGTAAGTCTCAGTCTTCCCTTACAGGGACCATGCGTCTCACTTCCCCTGCACCCCCCAAATGCACAGAAAGATGGACCCTCCCAGTACATCCACAGTCCACCCAGCAGGGCCCACTGACTGCATTAAGAAATCATCGCCCCTGTCGTCCACGCCTGGGGTCTGCCTGGCCAAGGTGAACACTCACAATACCATGTAACTGATCTAAGGTAAACCAGAGAACACTGAATCTGGAATGACCATCGTTGCCCCCAAAATACATAATATACGATCGAAACCATGAATGTGTAAGAACCGACGCTGGAGATGAGAAGCAGGTACAGAGACTGAACATTTAATTTACACAGACATGGAACAGGATAGGAACAGCTTCAGAACCGGGTAATATAAAGACATACAACAATTAATTCTGAAATGGGGAACAGAGCTGGGGAACAGACAGATTATAGGGGAGGCAATGACACAGGTGATTGAGTCCAGGTGAGTGCAATGAATCGCTGATGCGCGTGACGAGGGGAGCAGGTGTGCGTAATGATGGTGGCAGGAGTGCGTAGTGCTGGGCAGCCTGGCGCCCTCGAGCGCCAGGGAGGGGGAGCGGGAGCAGGCGTGACAGAATGAAGTGTAGCTGTGGAAGCGTAGCGGTTGGCCGCTAGCTCTGGAAAATATTCTCTCGTCATGTCAAGCCACAGCTTTGTTAGTGTGCTGAGACCCAGTTTATCTACACTTTTGTGCAGAAGTCAAAACAAAGCTAGATGAAGAAGATCTGGTCGGTCTCAATCCGACAGGGCAAGAAGCAGAGACATGGTAGAAAAGAGACGCGTTGTTAAATGAAGACATGAGAGTGTCGAAAGGAGTGATGTAGAAGAAGGGCTGCCCTATCATTGATGGAGGAGACTCACTGAAAAGAGGATAATCGTATATCAAATGTTGGGATCCTGAGAGTTTATTGATTTAATGTTGTTCATTGAGTCATTCACTGGTAGAGGTTTAAATGTGTCTGATATGTGTCCAGAACACAGTACTGGCCCCTACCCTATTGCCTGCACAATGGCTTTTAGCACGTCCACTGTATCTGGAGGAGGAAGAGCTGAATGAACCACACAACTCCTGTGCCCCCTTACGCTAAGTCCAGGCAGTGTATCTCTCCCAGAGTTCTCCAGCAGCCTCCACTGTTGTGTTGTCTCTGCACTCTCCGCTCCCTTCCATTCACCCAGGGCAACAAGAGTCTGCAAAGAAAAGCAGGGCACATTAGTCACTTAGCTTGATTCGGCATATTTCAGTAAGTTCACAGCGAGTTCAAGACAGCTTTAATTAAAGAGTAAACAACAAGGTTAACAGCTTTTGATGTCCCGAAACAAGCGGAGTCAACGAGATGAGCCACTAATTCATCGCATCCTCATCACTGGAGTCACTCATAGTGGTGCGGACGAAGCTGACTTAATGAAATTACATTCATACAAATAGAGTAATACAGTAAGTTTACCTAAGGCAGGCAGAGGTTAGTGCCAAGCTGGACGTCTGACTTTATTTTCAATGCTATGGGATGTATACTCTAGCTGCCATTTTGAAAAGATCTAATGCCTAATTATCATGTCATAAATCCCAGTGGACAAGGTGTTAGATGCTGTCAGTTCAGATGAAAACTGTGGAGGGTTCCATTTCCCCCCTCCCTTCCAGACAAAGGCGCTGTCTGTCTGTTCACTCAATAATTCATCCTTTCTCCTCCAGCCCTCATGTTCAACGCTTTCAGACACTTCACATGCTTATTTCCTTCCAGTCTCAACATTTGATTTGTCCCCTCATCCATCCATTCCCTCATATTTCCCCATATTGACACTCACAAACTGATTGATGATACATTTATTGTGGATTGATGTAGATTTTGATGCATAGCATAATGCCATGATGGTCAATGCTTGATTCAGTGGATGTAATGGCAATAAGGCAGGAGACATTTTTCGCATCAGGGGCTCATTTGCGCAAAGAACATACAGTTGAAGTCGGAAGTTTACATACACCTTAGCCAAAATACATTTAAACTCAGTGTTTCACAATTCCTGACATTAATCCTAGTAAAAATTCCCTGCCTTATTTCATTTTTGATTTTTTTCACCTTTATTTAACCAGGTAAGCTAGTTGAGAACAAGTTCTCATTTACAACTGCGACCTGGCCAAGATAAAGCATAGCAGTGCGACAGAAACAACACAGTTACACATGGAATAAACAAGCGTACAGTCAATAACACAATAGAAAAAAAAGAAAGTCTATATACAGTGTGTGCAAATGACATGAGGAGGTAAGGCAATAAATATGCCATAGTAGCAAAGTACTTACAATTTAGCAGATTAACACTGGAGTGATAGATGAGCAGATGATGATGAGCAGATGATGGTGTGTAAGTAGTGATACTGGTGTGCAAAAGAGCAGCAAAGTAAATAAAAACAATATGGGGATGAGGTAGGTAGATTGTGTGGGCTATTTACAGATGGACTATGCACAGCTGCAGCCATCGGTTAGCTGCTCAGATAACTGATGTTTAAAGTTAGTGAGGGAAATGTAAGTCTCCAGCTTCAGCGATTTTTTTTTTAGCAATTCGTTCCAGTCACTGGCAGCAGAGAACTGGAAGGAAAGGCGGCCAGAGGAGGTGTTGGCTTTGGGGATGACCAGTGAGATATACCTGCTGGAGCGCGTGCTACGGGTGGGTGTTGTTATCGTGACCAGTGAGCTGAGATAAGGCGGAGCTTTACCTAGCATAGACTTATAGATGACCTGGAGCCAGTGGGTCTGGCGACGAATATGTAGCGAGGGCCAGCCGACTAGAGCATACAGGTCGCAGTGGTGGGTGGTATAAGGCGCTTTGGTAACAAAACGGATGGCACTGTGATAGACTGCATCCAATTTGCTGAGTAGAGTATTGGAAGCTATTTTGTAGATGACATCGCCGAAGTCGAGGATTGGTAGGATAGTCAGTTTTGCTTAGGGTAAGTTTGGCGGCGTGAGTGAAGGAGGCTTTGTTGCGAAATAGAAAGCCAATTCTAGATTTGATTTTGGATTGGAGATGTTTGATATGAGTCTGTAAGGAGAGTTTACAGTCTAGCCAGACACCTAGGTATTTGTAGTTGTCCACGTATTCTAGGTCAGAACCGTCCAGAGTAGTGATGCTAGTCGAGTGGGCGGGTGCGGGCAGCGAACGGTTGAAAAGCATGCATTTGGTTTTGCTAGCATTTAAGAGCAGTTGGAGGCCACAGAAGGAGTGTTGTATGGCATTGAAGCTCGTTTGGAGGTTAGTTAACACAGTGTCCAAAGAAGGGCCAGATGTATACAGAATGGTGTCGTCTGTGTAGAGGTGGATCAGGGAATCACCTGCAGCAAGAGCGACATCGTTGATATATACAGAGAAAAGAGTCGGCCCAAGAATTGAGCCCTGTGGTACCACCATAGAGACTGCCAGAGGTCCGGACAACAGGCCCTCTGATTTTACACACTGAACTCTATCTGCGAAGTAGTTGGTGAACCAGGCGAGGCAGTCATTTGAGAAACCAAGGCTATTGAGTCTGCCGATAAGAATACGGTGATTGACAGAGTCGAAAGCCTTGGCCAGGTCGATGAAGACGGCTGCACAGTACTGTCTTTTATCGATGGCGGTTATGATATCGTTTAGGAACTTGAGCATGGCTGAGGTGCCCCCGTGACCAGCTCGGAAACCAGATTGCACAGCGGAGAAGGTACGGTGGGATTCGAAATGGTCAGTGATCTGTTTATTAACTTGGCTTTCAAAGACTTTAGAAAGGCAGGGCAGGTCTGTAACAGTTTGGGTCTAGAGTGTCACCCCCTTTGAAGAGGGGGATGACCGCGGCAGCTTTCCAATCTTTAGGGATCTCGGACTAAATGAAAGAGGTTGAACAGACTGGTAATAGGGGTTGCAACAGTTGCGGTGGATAATTTTAGAAAGAGAGGGTCCAGATTGTCTAGCCCAGCTGATTTGTACGGATCCAGGTTTTGCAGCTCTTTCAGAACATCTGCGATCTAGATTTGGGTGAAGGAGAAGCTGGGGAGGCTCGGGCAAGTAGCTGCGAGGGGTGCGGAGCTGTTGGCCGGGGTCAGTTAGGATCCCCATTAGGTCAGTTAGGATCCCCACTTTATTTTAAGAATGTGAAATGTCAGAATAATAGTAGAGAGAATGATTTATTTCAGCTTTTATTTCTTTCATCATATTCCCAGTGGGTCAGAAGTTTACATACACTCAATTAGTATTTGGTAGCGTTGCCTTTAAATTGTTTATCTTGGGTCAAACGTTTCGGGTAGCCTTCCACAAGCTTCCCACAATAAGTTGGGTGAATTTTGGCCCATTCCTCCTGACAGAGCTGGTGTAACTGAGTCAGGTTTGTAGGCCTCCTTGCTCGCACACGCTTTTTCAGTTCTGCCAAGAAATGTTCTATAGGATTGAGGTCAGGGCTTTGTGATGTCTACTCCAATACCTTGACTTTGAGGTACTTAGGCCATTTTGCCACAACTTTGGAAGTATGCTTGCGGTCATTGTCCATTTGGAAGACCCATTTGCGACCAAGCTTTAACTTCCTGACTGATGTCTTGAGATGTTGCTTCAATATATCCACATAATCTTCCTCCCTCATGATGCCATCTATTTTGTGAAGTGCACCAGTCCCTCCAAACATAACGATGGTCATTATGGCCAAACAGTTCTATTTTTGTTTCATCAGACCATAGGACATTTCTCCAAAAAGTACGATCTTTGTCGTCATGTAAGTAGATGTAGATGTCCTAACCGACTTGCCAAAACTATAGTTTGTTAACAAGGCATTTGTGGAGTGGTGGAAAAACAAGTTTTAATGACTCCTAAGTGTATGTAAACTTCCAACTTCAACTGTAGTTGAGCCTAAGGGAACAAGGAAATGTATGCAGTCTACCAAAGTCATTTTAATGAAATCTCAGAGCATAACATGTGACATGATTAGGCATAAAATACTAATATGAGGCTAAAATGGTCCAAATGTTTCAAAATATTTTTTTTGTTCTCATCTCAGTGCGGATATCAGTTAGCTAGCAAAACTTTGATCAAACACTATGATCAACATCAACATCAGCCATTTCAACCTGTATATACAACACTGATTCCAGACCGGCCTGCCTCCCCCTCTCCCTTTTCTCCCCCTCTCCTTACCCATCCATTCGTGGTGACACACATGGCAAAGGATCTTGACCCTGCCACACTCACTCTCCCCTTCGATCCAGTTCAGACAGTCCTGCCACAAACCTGCCAGTGCCTGGTATATTTAGTCCCGGGCCACGAAGGATCACTGTAGGAAAACAGCCTTGGAGAACCATGCTCTGAGGGACCCAGGAAGGATCACTGTGGGAAAACAGCCTTGGAGAACCATGCTCTGAGGGGCAGGAAGGATCACTGTGGGAAAACAGCTTGGGAGAGCCATGCTCTGAGGGGCCCAGGAAGGGGGACCAGAGACTAGATCCTGTAATGAAACTGCATCTTAATACGCTTGTGCTTTGCTATTTTTCTCTCCTCTTGTGGTGCTGGTGGGTAGAGAGGGTAAGAGGGTGAGAGTCCTGGGTGGGTCACACAGGGCTGACCCTGCTGGCAGACTGGGGAGTCATGGGGGAGTGAGGGCACGAGAGGAGAGGATCTCAGGATGCTCTTAAAAGCCCTATAGGAAATGAGGTTGTGCAGTGTCATTTCCATAAAGGGTTTGGATTGTGTATCCATTTTTTAAAACAAAAACAACGAAACAAACCTTAATTAAAAATGTCAACATTTTGTTTAATGTCATACATGAGATTTATTTATCAAAAAGCTTTTTGGTGTCCAATAATGGTTAAAACATCGTTCTCTGTGGTCTAAGGCACTGCATCGCAGTGCTAGCTGTGCAACTAGAGATTCTGGGTTCGAGTCCAGGCTCTGTTGCAGCCGTCCGCGACCGGGAGACCCATGGGGCGGCGCACAGTTGGCCCAGCGACTTCCGGGTTAGGGGAGGGTTTGGCCGGCAGGGATGTCCTTGTCCCATCGCGCGCAGTGCACGCAGACACGGTCGCCAGGTGTACGGTGTTTCCTCCGACACATTGGTACGGCTGGCTTCCGGGGTTAAGTGGGCACTGTGTCAAGAAGCAGTGTGGCTTGGCAGGGTTGTGTTTCAGAGGACGCATGACTCTCGACCTTTGCCTCTCCCGAGTCTGTATGGGAGTTGCAGCGATGAGACAAGACTGTAACTACCAATTGGATACCACGGGAGAAAAAGAGGATAAAAAAATAAAATAAAATAAAAACATTGTTCTCTGAAAATTTCCCAATGCAGTTATTCCAGGCATTTATTCTGACTGTCATATTTGGCTCATTCAAAACAATCCCATAAATTGTACAATTAGCTACTTTTGAAGGAAATGAGTTCTGAACATACTATAAAAATAAGCTGCCCACTTCTCCATAACCTGCTATTAGCCTGTGCTGGGGGGCCTGATTTTACAATCACTGAAATAATGTTATGATTGATTGAATGTTGCAGACAGGCGTAATGAATGACTTGAGCTGGTGCACAAATACAATGATGGACATGTGGCTCTAGCTGTGAAGCCATGGAAAGTGCAGCAGGGTTAGGGCACAAGGGCCCAGGACACAGTGCTGTGTGTGTGTACATTATGTGTGTGTGTATCTGCCTCAGGTCTGGCGGGCCCTGCTCATTCCACTTGCTCCTGGGTTGCGGCTGGAGCAGGCGTTGGGGTGTGTGTGTGGTATGTGAGTGGCAGGAGACAGAGGGGGGCTGTGCTTGGGAGTGGTCTAACACAACCAGCGCATAGGGGGAAGGAGGGGATGTTGGGACGATGATCTGGATGTGGTGGTGGCTTTAAGCGGCGTTCCAACTGACAACAGCTTGCCAACAAGAGGACTTGCCCAGCCCACCTCCCAATCCATCTGTCTTTATCAGTCTGCCGCTTTCTGTATCAATCATTTGCATCATTTATTTTTAGTGGGATGTGGCCCCTCGCCCTTGTCGCCCCCCTCGCCACCTGCCCACCCCGCTGCCCTCCTCATGCCCCCCACAGGCCCCTTGCTTAGAGGCCCTCACTAATGAGTGTCAATCTGGGGACTGTGGCACTTTGACTGCAGAGTAGACACCTTCTCTGACAAATGCAGGGCTGCAGTCAACACGCATCATGTGCAACAAGAACAAACTGACATCACGCTGCCTCGGACGCTTCCCTTCCAGTCCCAAGAGGCCTCAGTTTGCTGGTGGAAAACCCTTGTTCATTTGTTTTGATAACTCCAACATGAACGAAGTGTTGAGAATCTGTGTTAAGCGGATCTTCCTGTAGATGCCATCTGGGGAAAAGCAATTAACAACAGATCCATCTTGGACAGTATCTCTCGTGCCATAGTGTCTTTAGGAGCATGGTCCTGCTGCTACTGTACATTACGTACTGTACTGATCCGCTCAATGGAGTTGGAGTCACCAGGTCACCCCCCCCCAATCATATTACTCTGTTTAAATACAACTCAACACTTCTATGAAGTGATGGCTGCACATTGTTTAATTGGCAATGCATGAACTTTGCCAACTGTTTCTGTTCATCAAGTCACAATAACAACTCTGGAGAGAGAAAGAGAGAGTGTGTGTGTGTGCGCACTTCTGTCTACTGTCTACGTGGGTATGTCATGTATCTGTGTCTGTGAGTGCCACTGTACCCCCTCAGCGTTAGATAGGGATACATCTGAGCCAGGGATGTTGTCTTGTGTATCCTTGCTCCCGCGGTTCCCGGGACAGGGTGGTTTTCTAGCAACCAGGGCGGACGTCACAGGGCTATTCTGGCCGCCCGGTGTGACAGCCGGACAGCAACAGTATGCCGAGGGCAGGAATGTAGTCTCGTCCGGAGGCCGAGCCGAGCGCTGATCCTGTCGGAGGAAGTGGAGAGTGGTGCTCTCCCATTTCATGGGCTATGGAAAGGGAGGAGGGGCTGTGGGGGGAATTGGGCCCACTCCATATCCCCCAGGATAGATGAGGGAGAGAGAGAGACAGGATGAGGGGTGGGCAAAGGTATTTGGGTTTGGTGCCAGTCGAGCCAGGTCTCTGGCATGCCTCATTCCAGGAGATCAACACCCCCCCCCCCCCAATATCCAAGACATTATTACAATCAGGCTTATTTGGACTTTTATTACGTTTATAGTAATACAGCTGTTTTTTTACAGGATGAAAATCCATCACACTGTTGATGCGAGTGTAAGCGGAGACTCTTTACTAGGATAAAGGCATCTCAGAGCACTTAGGTTTTGGTATGGTGATATCAAAGGTATATTAAAACATAGGATAAGAATAGGCACATACTGATACAACATCCCCACCCCACACACGCACATCCCTGCTACCATGATTGGCATCTAAGGACCAAGGGGCACTGACCCCCAGATGCCACCGGATATTCCAGACTCTGTTTTACAGCAAATATATTGAGGATTGGATTTACACATTATGAATTATGGTCGACCATTGATCTCCTGCGACATTTGCCTTAACATTTTCAACTTCAGGGAGCAGTCACTGTCCTCAGAAAAAAAGAGAAGAGAATCAAGTGGAATGCTGTAATCAAGGGGAATGCTGGAATCAAGGGGAATGCTGGAATCAATCTATCAAATAGAGTGTGCCGAAAAAGCCTTGGTCATAAATAGGAGTTTACAATTCATCGCCATTGGCAAGTCATCCATTGACATGCAATCTTTATGCCTCTCGTGCAGAATGGGCAAGTTATTGACTTTTAAGAATCCAGCTTTTAGAATCTGTGTAAGTTTTTCTCCATTTGATACAAACATGCATCAAGTAGCTGACAAAAAGCAGTGGATAGTTTCATATGTAACAGATTATCCATGTTTTTTACAATTTGAGTTACTTTCAGAATGTGAACAGTAAGTATCACATTTACAGTTCACTGACTGTATAGACCTTTATTCTCTTTGTTCCTGCTATTTAAGGGCATTCCAAAAACGTCTGCCGTTCTTGATTGACAGAAAACAGATGGAGCAACTCATTTATTGTCAGTAGAAGTTCAGATGTGCGTGTACAGTATATGTACAGTATGTGTCCGAGTTTTGTATGAGTGTGCATTTGAGTCCCCGTCTGTGTGGTATGATTGTATGTTTGTGTATGTGTACATTATGTGTGTTTATGAGACTTTGTATGCGTATGAATGTGGGTATTTTCATGATTGTGTGTGTGTGTGTGTGTGTGTTTGCACTCTGTGTGGTAATGCTCGTGTGGCTGTGCCTGTCTGTCAGCTCAGGTTATCTTGACGCTGAGTAGCCACACCTTGCGGCTGCACAGACCTCCGGGATAGGCTCCCTCTCATCAGCAGCATTATGCCCCAGTGTATGATGGGTGCTGACCCCTGGCCGAGCTTGGCGGTGGCGGCCGGTGTGGGTGACAACGGCTCACTTCCTACCAGGAGCACAAACACCCTGGAATGCCCTGGTACCAGTCACTCTGCTGTCGAGCCACGCGGGCCAGGGAAAAGACAACACGCCGACTAATTTGTGCCTGGCCTCAGACAAAGGGCCCTCCCATTATTAAACCACCCTGTCTCTCCGAGTCACAGGCCATAGAGGAGATGGTTGACTGAGGGATCTGAGAAACTAGTTGAAGGAAGCAAAACTTTTTCTGCTTTGTTGAATACTCTGAATACTCATATACAAACACAAATCTATTTTATTTATTGTTTGTGTATAGAGGAGTATGGATCCCCATTGAGTGCAGTTGTGCCTTTCAGCCCCAAAAGCAGGGGACGAAGGGAGGCGAGGGCAGTTCCAATAGGAGAATGACCCCTGTATATAAAAAGACAATGAAGAGCTGTTGCATTTGGAGCCTTGAAAATATGAAGTGACAAAGGCAGCCCTTTGTGTGGGAATTGACGTGGTGTAAGGCTGACTCCGTGCACCCTCTAGGGGTTAACCTTCCAGTCAGGATCAAATGCTAAAACTAGGTCAGGGGAAAGAGGGGAGAAAGGGAGGGACGAAGAGAGGGAACATGGTGAACAACGAGAGGGGACTCGTGAAGGTTGGGGGGGTAGGGATGTGGAGCTGTGACAAACCAACAGCATCCATGCAGAGAGTGAGATGGAAGGAGAGAAAGAAGGAGAGGGAGAGACAGGTAGAGGAGAGTAGCTTGAGAGAAGACATGGGTGATACAGACTGGCAGATGGACTGAACCCGAAACGCTTTATGCCTCTTCTCATGACCTCTAGCATTTCCACCCAGATCCTCATCCTAAATTAAGAGGAAGTAGTAGACAACCATGGAACCATGCTGTTGCCCTTACATGGACATCCCTGTCCTGTCTGGCTCCGTTGTGCCTAGCCAGGTTGCCACTGCCGGTATCCCCCAGACATGAAACAAAGGGCAACTGGGCCTGACAACTACACAAAAAGGATTCTGGTAGTTGCGATTCTCATTGCTCTCATAGTACTTCACAGATCCACTGTGCACCTGCCAGCGGATCCAATGCGTTGGTGAACTTTCAGAAGGGAAGAGGGGATGTAAGGTCTCCAGCACCAGTCTGCTCCCGCCTCTAGCTTAGATCAGGGGCAGCTTTGACCACCATCAACCTCCACCACCTTCCACCACGTCCCTTTGTTTGTCGCTGTAGCTGACCCTTCCCTTCCATTTAATTAATTAAAATTAGCACCCGTCCCCGTAGCATTGACTTATTACGTCTGATAGAATCAACTTTTGTATCAGCGGGCCCTGGGGTTGCCGGCCCTAATGAGGCCCAAGATCCTAATTAGACGGTGTGGGGGGATAAGGGAGGGGTGAGGGTCTGGGGGGGGCAGAAAGGGCCCTGCTGTACCGAGCGGGCCCCTGAGGGGACTGGGGATATTTATGTTTATACATCTTTTCTCCATCCTGCACCTACACATAGAGGGAAACGAGAAGAAAGCGGCCCCTGGTCTCAGACAGTGCCTGCTCCTCCTCTCTCTCTCTTTCTCCCATCACAACCACTCACAGGCCAGGCAGCTGGGTGATCCGTCGTCTGGTCAAGGGTCAGACAAGCCTACACTGCAAAGGACACAGCGTGGCATTTACCGCCAGTAAACTCAGTACACAAAAAAACGAAAACAATTTTCTCATGACAATAGGGACCAACAGAGAACGTATTGCAAATTCATGAAAAGTGTATTTAATTAAATGTGATTAATTTATACATATGGTGTGTTTTGAATGTGTTTTATACATACATGGGTTTCCAGTTCTCTTCCAAATACTAATTTCGATGTATCAAACATGGGAAGTCGCCAAGCAGATTCACTACAGGAAGTAACCAATCACACAGCATCTAGACAGACAATGCGCCACTCACCCACCCACTGGTCATTTCTCGCTCTCTTCCTTGCGAAGAGTCACTACTGACAGAGTCACTTCCGACAGGTTAACGCTGCCGAACATAGGATCTCGTCTCTTTGTGTTGAACAACTGACTGAAAGGAAAGTTTTTTGCTTCTTTTAGATTTACCTCTTATGCTTTTTCTAGTCACTACGTCTCCATGGCAAGCTACTGAGACTTGGCTAGCTCTCGCTAGAAGGCTTAGCTAACCCGGCTAACTCGCTGCAAGGCTTGCTATATACCACCAAACTAGCTTTTCTAACTGTCCAGATGGTAGAATTGCTAGCTCTCCTCTCTAGTTTAGTTCGACCCACGTCCCCTTGTGTCGTATTGACTAGACTGACCGTCCTTGCTTCACAGCTCGACATCAGAGAGAAACGCTTTGACAAAGAAAGCACGTGCTTCTCTGGCTAGCATTGTGCTAACTAGTTAGGCTATAGCCCACGAGGCGAACGATAGCTAGCTTACGCTTTGCCCGAAGCCCTTCTGTTGTTTAGTACAACCTACGTTCACTCGTTTGTGTTGACTAGACTGACCAGTTTAGCCTCTCTGCATTATACACAGTGCTGACTTCAGCTAGCCATTCAGCTAGCAAGGCCTCTAATAAGCTAGCTCACATTTGTCAAGGCTAAATCGCAGCAGGCACTACTGGGTTAGCAGGCCGGTTTCCATGATTAGGGATGTAGAAGGAGTAACAGAGGCTTGAACGTGGCCCAAACTGACTCCTCAATTCAACAAATTATGGTCACTGCTACCCCGTCTGAGGCAGGCACTCAAACCCTCTTGCGCTGGTGGCTCGATGATGCTTGGATGACAGCCGCTACTGCTCTTCCACCTACGGAGGATTTCTAGCTTGCTCTCTTATTTGGTACATCTAATGTTCACTCATTTCGTTGGCTAAATTGGCCGGTTATACCTTACAGTGTTATGGTTAAAAGAGACTCCCAAGACCGAAGAAGCAACGCTATTCACAAAGCTTTTCTTTGGCTAACGCGGTGCTGGCTATAGCTAGGCTATTAGCCCACTGGGTGAACACTAGCTAGCTAACACAGAAGCCTCACGGCGAATGCTAGCAAGCTTACCACCGTCTAGCGAATGCTAGCTTAGCTCTCGTATTTAGTTCACCTAGCATCAAGTTGCTTTTTGCCTACTAACTGAACCAGTCCCACCATGCTGTATCACTGCTAACCTAGGCTTGGCAAAATGCACAGCCAGAGCCACAGTGTTAAGGTTCCTCTGGGTTGTTAACACTGTGGCTCCCATTAGGCAAGTTAGAGTAAACCATAGATTTTGCCCTGGGTTTAGTCATGAAATCAAGGAACAAGGCCTTTAAGCAATATAGTAAGACCCAAGATCATTCTGACTCCCTTTTATATAAAAAGGTTCATGACTACGGCTCGGAAGAAGATTGTGGAAGCCAAGAATGGGTACTCTACTTACAAAATTGCAGAGAAAAAACAACCCCAAAAAGATGTGGAAATTATTCAAGAAATTTGTATGTAGCCAAAAACAAATCCAGATGTATTGGCCTAGACCAGTGGTTCCCAAACTTTGAGTTTTTGTCACAACCCGGCTCGTGAGAAGTGACAAAGAGCTCTTATAGGACCAGGGCAAAAATAATAATAATCAATCATTTTGCTCTTTATTTCGCCATCTTACATATAATACCTTATTTGTTCATTGAAAATTGTGAATAACTCATCACAGGTTAATGAGAAGGTTGTGATTGAAATTATGCACATAACTCTGCAATGTTGGGTTGTACTGGAGAGAGTCTCAGTCTTAAATAGTTTTCCACACACAGTCTGTGCCTGTATTTAGTTTTCATGCTACTGAGGGCTGAGAATCCACTCTCACATAGGTACATGGTTGCAAAGGGCGATTTGCCAAGGCATGATACTCTGAGCGCAGCCCAATCCAGAAATCTAAGAGTGGCTTCTGACTAAATTCAATTTCCACAGAACCGCTTGTTTCAATTTCGATGAGGCTCTCTTGTACAGATATCGGTAAGTGGACTGGAGGGAAGACATGAAAGGGATAATGAATCCAGTTGTTTGTGTCATCCGTTTCGGGAAAGTACCTGCGTAATTGCGCACCCAAATCACTCAGGTGCTTCACTATATCACATTTGACATTGACCGTAAGATTGAGTTAATTTAAACACAAAAAATAATACAATGATGGAAAGACCTCAGTACAGATAATGTAAATGTAAATGTAATGTTGTCCTTGTTAATGCAGACAGAGAAGAGCTCCAACTTCTTAATCATAGCCTCAATTTTGTCCCGCACATTGAATATAGTTGCGTAGAGTCGCTGTAATCCTAGATTCAGATGATTCAGGTGAGAAAAACATCACCCAGATAGGCCAGTCGTGTGAGAAACTCGTCATCATGCAAGCGGTCAGACAAGTGAAAAATATGGTCAGTAAAGAAAACTTTAAGCTCGACTCTAAATTTAAAAAACATGTCAATACTTTGCCCCTTGATAATCAGCGCACTTCTGTATGTTGTAAAAGCATTACATGGTCGCTGCCCATATCATTGCATAGTGCAGAAAATACACGAGAGTTCAGGGGCCTTGCTTTAAAAAAGTTAACAATTTTCACTGTAGTGTCCAAAACGTCTTTCAAGCTGTCAGGCATTCCCTTGGCAACAAGAGCCTCTCGGTGGATGCTGCAGTGTACCCAAGTGGCGTTGGGAGCAACTGCTTGCACGCGCATTACCGCTCCACTATGTCTCCCTGTCATGGCTTTTGAACCATCAGTACAGATACCAACATGAGCAGCAGCTACGTTTGTGTAATTTCTGTGATAGAGCAATGGTTAATGTGATTGGATGTTAATTATTTGACTAGGCTACCTGTATTTGACATTTTGTTGTTATTTTGCTGAACACTAGATGGTTTAATTTTATTTTTGGCAGTGAAACAAGGTTACTCAGGCGAGAACAAAACCTCACCCAAATGTATAGCCCCGGTGGAAAATATAAATGGACTGTTTATTTTTTTGAAATGTGAATCAGATTTTTATTTGGCGTTCACCCGACGGCATTGCGCGTACCTGTACCCCAGTTTGGGAATACCTGGCCTAGACAAGATGGGCGAGGTGGTTTCCAACAAAACAATGGTGGCTAACTAATTCAACTCATATTTTAGTTGCCAGTAAGTTGGTTAGCAACCCACCACCACTGGTTTGTTTGGGAATGACAAAGTCAAGAGCTACTATGCCAAGCTAGGGGTCCAACCAATCTCTTTCTGATTTGAAAGTGTTTCAACATCCAAGGTTGCTAAAATGCTAGCTGAGCTTAACTGCTTCAAAACCACTAGCTTACCAGCAAAGTTGTTAAGATATCTAGATGTTTGAATTGCCCCATGCATTACTTATGTCATTAACCTCTCTCTTGATCAATTTACATTTCCAAAGGATATGAAAATGGCCTAAGTAATTCCTTTGCACAAGAAGGGGAGTAAGACCAACCCTGGGAACTACAGTGCAGTCTCTATCCTCAGTGTCACGTCCAAGATCTTGGAGAGAATATGATACATGAGCAGCTCTATGAATATGTAAACAAAGATAATCTCATGTTTGAATTCCAGTCAGAGCTCAGAAAATCATACTCTACTGTCTCAATGATCAAATAAACTAAAATACCTCAGTTAGCTCACCACTAGCAAAGATTTTTCTAACTAACCCAAGATAGACCACAGCCTGTCGTTTCCAATGGGAGCAAATTATTAAATAGTGGGCAGAACAAGCAAGGTGTAAGGAGTGCGTACTGGCGGCAGAGAAGTCAGACGCAGGAGAACAAAAACTGTGTTTCCAAACGGCGCAGTTTAATAACAAAAAAAACCACCTGAAAACAGAACAATCAAATAATGGGTAAATAACCCGACGCACACCAGGACAGACGTGCACAAGCACTTACAATAAACAATCACCGGCAAGGACATGAGGGGGAACAGAGGGTTACATACATAACAGTAATTGATGGGATTGGAACCAGGTGTGATGGAAGACAATTCAATACATTTCATTACATTACAACGGAACGATTTGATTAGTGTAATGTTAGCTAGCTACATAGTTGTCTTTGCATCAAGGATAAAGGTGTAGCTAAAGGCGTAGGTGTAGCTTTGAGAAACTAACTTTGAGAAACTAACAAAGTTAGTTAGCCAGCTGTATTCGTTCGTTCGCGCCGTTTTCCAAACGGCGTCAATACCACAACACCACAGCCACTGCTAGCTAGCCAACTTTACCAACTAGCAGTACTGTAGAAACTAAATACATTACAACGGAACGATTTGATTAGTGTAATGTTAGCTAGCTACATAGTTGTCTTTATATCAAAGATAAAAGATAAAGGTAAACGCAGCCACTGCTAGCTAGCCAACTCTACCAGCTAGCAGTACTGTATCATCTTTAGTCAAAAAGATTTTTGCAACGTAAGCTTAACTTTCTGAACTTTCGAGTTGTGTAGTCCACTTGTGTAGCTAGCAGGACTGACTTAGCCAACGTTTAATTACTTCTGCGTTATGAAAGGAACTAGACACGGACACGAATGATCCATTGGTAGTTTGTTGTAACCAATTATCGGTGCTAACCGTGTGTTATTGCATGCTAGCATGCTAGTTAGCTACGGCGTCATAGGACAAGGTGCACTGGGTGGGTTTCACGGAAGAATACTGTACCAAGTTATCTAGCTGAATAAACTAAGTTTGAGCCTATTCCTGGAAACATTGAACCACTGTAGTTTACATCAATTATAATTTCTAAGTGGAAGCTGGAAAAGTTATATTTGAGTGTTTCAGTGAATGGTTAGTGAGGGAGGCCCTGCTCTCTCGCTTCCCCAGTTGTTTAGTTAATTTTCATTCCAATCTCCTTTGCATTAGCGTAGCCTCTCCTGTAGCCTATCAACTATGTGTCTGTCTATCCCTGTTCTCTCCTCTCTGCACAGGCCACACAAACGCTTCACACCGCATTGCCGCTGCCACTCTAACCTGGTGGTCCCAGCGCGCACGACCCACGTGGAGTTCCAGGTCTCCGGCAGCCTCTGGAACTGCCGGTCTGCGGCCAACAAAGCAGAGTTCATCTCAGCCTATGCTACCCTCCAGTCCCTCGACTTCTTGGCGCTGACGGAAACATGGATTACCACAGAAAACACTGCTACTCCTACCGCTCTCTACTCGTCTGCCCACGTGTTCTCGCCTACCCCGAGAGCATCTGGTCAGCGGGGTGGTGGCACTGGAATCCTCATCTCTCCCAAGTGGACATTCTCTCTTTCTCCCCTGACCCATCTGTCTATCTCCTCCTTTGAATTCCGTGCTGTCACAGTCACTAGCCCATTCAAGCTTAAAACCTGTTAGGGCTAGGGGGCAGTATTGACACGGCCGGATAAAAAAACGTACCCGATTTAATCTGGTTACTACTCCTGCCCAGTAACTAGAATATGCATATAATTATTGGCTTTGGATAGAAAACACCCTAAAGTTTCTAAAACTGTTTGAATGGTGTCTGTGAGTATAACAGAACTCATATGGCAGGCAAAACCCTGAGACAAATCCTGACAGGAAACTGAAATCTGATGTGTGGATATCACTTCAAACATTTGCCATTGAAACACACAGGGGCTGGTGGATCATTTAGCACTTCCTATGGCTTCCACTAGATGTCCCCAGTCTTTACAAAGTGGTTTGAGTCTCCTACTATCAAAAAAGACTGAAAGAGAGCCTGTTTATCTTGGTCACAGGGGATGGGCCATTACCATTGTGACGTCGGCGCCCATGGGTACTCTCCCTTTTCGAAATGTTTTGAAAGACAATGCAACCGTCCCAATGGAATATTATTGAAGCCCTGGTTGAAAAAGCCCCTAAAGATTTATGTTATACAACATTTGACATGTTTGAACGAACTTAAATATATATTTTTTGCTCATTCCTGACGACAAGTCAGACGCACACGGTATATTTTCACTAGCCTTCGGAGCGCGCTAACACTATTGGGACATAAATTATTAACTTTTTTGAACAAAACTACATTTGTTATGGACCTGGGATTCCTAGAAGTGCCTTCTGATAAAGATAATCAAAGGTAAGGTATTATTTACAATAGTATTTTTGATGGTTGATCGTTCCAAGATGGCTCCAACATTTATAGGCTAGACTTTTTTTCTGGGCATACCACGTCGTTTATTGCAAAGTGTGATTTCCCAGTAAAGTTATTTTTAAATCTGGCAAAGAGATGGCATTCAAGACATGTTAATCTATAAGTCTTTGAATGACAATATTACATTTTAACAATGTTTTCGAATAGTAATTTTGTAAATTGTAGCGCTAATAAACCGGAAGCATTTGAGGCAAAAGATTTTCTGAACGTCATGCGCCGATGTAAAATGCTGTTTTTATATATAAATATGAACTTTATCGAACAAAAAATGCATGTGTTGTGTAACATGATGTCCTAGGAGTGTCATCTGATGAAGGTTGTCAAAGGTTAGTGCTGCATTTAGCTGTGTTTTGGGTATTTGTGATGCATGCTAGTTGCTTTGAAAATGGCTGTGTGATTATTTCTGGCTGGGTACTCTGCTGACATAATCTAATGTTTTGCTTTTGCTGTAAAGCCTTTTTGAAATCGGACAACGTGGTTCGATTCAGGAGAGGTTTATCTATAAAACGATGTAAAATAGTCATATGTTTGAGAAATTGAAGTTATAGCATTTATGAGGTTTTGCATTTAGCGCGACGCGATTCCACTGGCTCTCGATTAGGGTGGGACGCAAGCGTTCCACTGGCCCAGAGAGGTTAACATCCTTATCATTTATCGCCCTCCAGGTTCCCTTGGAGAGTTCATCAATTTTATTGAGCTTGACTCCTTGATAAGTTCCTTTCCTGAGGATGGCTCACCCCTCACAATTCTGGGTGACTTTAACCTCCCTACGTCTACCTTTGACTCATTTCTCTCTGCCTCCTTCTTTCCACTCCTCTCCTCTTTTGACCTCACCCTCTCACCGTCCCCCCCTACTCACAAGGCAGGCAATATGCTTGACCTCATCTTTACTAGATGCTGTTCTTCTACTAATCTCACTGCAACTCCCCTCCAAGTCTCTGACCACTACCTTGTATCCTTTTCCCTCCAACACTACACTCTCTGCCCCTACTCAGATGGTATTGCGCCGTTGAAACCTTCGCTCTCTCTCTCCCGCTACTCTCTCCTCTTCCATCCTATCATCTCTTCCCTCTGCTCAATTCTTCTCCAACCAATCTCCTGACTCTGCCTCCTCAACCCTCCTCTCCTCCCTTTCTGCATCCTTTGACTCTCTATGTCCCCTATCCTCCCGGCCGGCTCGGTCCTCCCCTCCTGCTCCGTGGCTTGACGACTCATTGCGAGCTCACAGAACAGGGCTCCGGGCAGCCGAGCGTAAATGGAGGAAAACTAGCCTCCCTGCGGACCTGGCATCTTTTCACTCCCTCCTCTCCACATTTTCTTCCTCTGTTTCTGCTGCTAAAGCCACTTTCTACCACTCTAAATTCAAAGCATCTGCCTCTAACCCTAGGAAGCTCTTTGCCACCTTCTCCTCCCTCCTGAATCCTCCTCCCCCCCTCCTCCCTCTCTGCGGATGACTTTGTCAACCATTTTGAAAAGAAGGTTGACGACATCCGATCCTCATTTGTTAAGTCAAACGACACCGCTGGTCCTGCTCACATTGCCCTACCCTATGCTTTGACCTCTTTCTCCCCTCTCTCTCCAGATGAAATCTTGCGACTTGTGAAGGCCGGCCGCCCAACAACCTGCCCGCTTGACCCTATCCCCTCCTCTCTTCTCCAGACCATTTCCGGAGACCTTCTCCCTTACCTCACCTTGCTCATCAACTCATCTTTGACTGCTGGCTACGTCACTTCCGTCTTCAAGAGAGCGAGAGTTGCACCCCTTCTCAAAAAACCTACACTCGATCCCTCCGATGTCAACAACTACAGACCAGTATCCCTTCTTTTTTTTCTCTCCAAAACTCTTGAGCGTGCTGTCCTTGGCCAGCTCTCTTGCTATCTCTCTCAGAATGACCTTCTTGATCCAAATCAGTCAGGTTTCAAGACTGGTCATTCATCTTAGACTGCTCTTCTCTGTGTCACGGAGGCTCTCCACACTGCTAAAGCTAACTCTCTCTCCTCTGCTCTCATCCTTCTAGACCTATCTGCTGCCTTTGATACTGTGAACCATCAGATCCTTCTCTCCACTCTCTCCGAGTTGGGCATCTCCGGCGCGGCTCACTCTTGGATTGCGTCCTACCTGACAGGTCGCTCCTACCAGGTGGCGTGGCGAGAATCCGTCTCCGCACCACGTGCTCTCACCACTGGTGTCCCCCAGGGCTCAGTTCTAGGCCCTCTCCTATTCTCACTATACACCAAGTCACTTGGCTCTATACACCAAGTCACTTGGTCATATCCTCACATGGTCTCTCCTATCATTGCTACGCAGACGACACACAATTAATCTTCTCCTTTCCCCCTTCTGATAAACAGGTGGCGAATCGTATCTCTGCATGTCTGGCAGACATATCAGTGTGGATGACGGATCACCACCTCAAGCTGAACCTCGGCAAGACCGAGCTGCTCTTCCTCCCGGGGAAGGACTGCCCGTTCCATGATCTCGCCATCACGGTTGACAACTCCATTGTGTCCTCCTCCCAGAGTGCTAAGAGCCTTGGCGTGACCCTGGACAACACCCTGTCATTCTCTGCTAACATCAAGGCGGTGACCCGATCCTGTAAGTTCATGCTCTACAACATTCGCAGAGTATGATCCTGCCTCACACAGGAAGCGGCGCAGGTCCTAATCCAGGCACTTGTCATCTCCCGTCTGGATTACTGCAACTCGCTGTTGGCGGGGCTCCCTGCCTGTGCCATTAAACCCCTACCACTCATCCAGAACGCCGCAGCCCGTCTGGTGTTCAACCTTCCCAAGTTCTCTCACGTCTCCTCCGCACACTCCACTGGCTTCCAGTTGAAGCTCGCATCTGCTACAAGACCATGGTGCTTGCCTACGGAGCTGTGAGGGGAACGGCACCTCCGTACCTTCAGGCTCTGATCAGTCCCTACACCCAAAGAAGGGCACTGCGTTCATCCACCTCTGGCCTGCTCGCCTCCCTACCTCTGCGGAAGCACAGTTCCCGCTCAGCTCAGTCAAAACTGTTCGCTGCTCTGGCACCCCAATGGTGGAACAAGCTCCCTCACGACGCCAGGACAGCGGAGTCAATCACCACCTTCCGGAGACACCTGAAACCCCACCTCTTTAAGGAATACCTGGGATAGGATTAAGTAATCCTTCTAACCCCCCCCTCCCCCCTTTAAAAGATTTAGATGTACTATTGTAAAGTGGTTGTTCCACTGGATATCATAAGGTGAATGCACCAATTTGTAAGTCGCTCTGGATAAGAGCGTCTGCTAAATGACGTAAATGTAAATGTAAGACAAGACAAAACCAAAGGAAAATGAAAAGAGGATCAGTGATGGCTAGAAGTTCGTTGACTTCGACCGCCGAACGCCGCCCGAACAAGGAGAGGGACCAACTTCGGCAGAAGTCGTGACACAAGGAGGTGGGCAGGGCCAAGCATGAGCTAGTGAGAGCCTATTGGCGTGTTCGAGCATGTATTTGCATAGTTCCGTTAGGGAATACCTACTCTGTGCAGTGCGAGTGTGCAATAACTACATTTGCCCTTGCGCTCCTTCTACCCTTGCGCTTTTTCTACTGCATCATTGATTGTATGTTGTTCTACTCCATGTGTAACTCTGTGTCGTTGTATGTTGTCGAACTGCTTTGCTTTATCTTGGCCAGGTCGCAATTGTAAATGAGAACTTGTTCTCAACTTGCCTACCTGGTTAAATAAAGGTGAAATAAATAAATTAAAATAAATAAACAACACAATTTTAAAAAACTTAGTCAGAGGGTAAAGTCTACAAAACTTAGACTACTCTGGTCATAATACATTTTTGTTTTGGAAACAGAAAACTGTATTGAGATCAAATGTTTCATTGACGACAAATTTAGCAGAGTGTCGGGCAAAATCCATCTCGCTCCATCTTTTCCCAATGCCAGACACTGGTCGAGTGGAAATGCCAACTGGAAGCTTCACATGTATATATCCAGTGAAATATCTGTCTCGTTGTTCTATCTGTGCCGCTAGCATCAAATCAAACCAAATTTTATTGGTCACATACACTTGGAAGGCAGATGTTAATGCAAGTGCAGCGAAATGCTTGTGCTTCTAGTTCTGACAATGCAGTAATATCTAACAAGTAATCTAACAAATTCACAACTACCTTATACACACAAATGTAAAGGGCTGAATAAGAATAAGTACATATAAATATATGGATGGGCGATGGTCGTGCGGCATAGGCAAGATGCTGTAGATGGTTTAGAATACAGTATATACAGTTGAAGTCGGAAGTTTACATTTACATTTACATTTTAGTCATTTAGCAGACGCTCTTATCCAGAGCGTTTACATACACTTAGGTTGGAGTCATTAAAACTTGTTTTTCAATCACTCCACAAATTTCTTGTAACAATCTATAGTTTTGGCAAGTCGGTTAGGACATCTACTTTGTGCATGACACAAGTCATTTTTCCAACAATTGTTTACAGACAGATTATTTCACTTATAATTCACTGTATCACAATTCCAGTGGATCAGAAGTTTACATACACTAAGTTGACTGCGCCTTTAAACAGCTTGGAAAATTCCAGAAAATGTCAATGCCATACAACACTCTGTCCGAGGCCTCCAACTGCTTTTAAATGCAAGTAAAACTAAGTGCATGCTCTTCAACCGATTGCTGCCCACACCCGCCCGCCCGACTAGCATCCCTACTCTGGACGGTTCTGACTTAGAATATGTGGACAACTACAAATACCTAAGTGTCTGGTTAGACTGTAACTCTCCTTCCAGACTCACATTAAGCATCTCCAATCCAAAATTAAATCTAGAATCAGGTTCCTATTTCTCAACAAAGCCTCCTTCACTCATGCTGCCAAACACACCCTCGTTTGTGTCCAATACATGGGTTGCGCACTTACTTGGATAGCCCAAGAGTTTTATGGAAGTGAGGGCCCCTCTCTCATCAATGTCTATTCAATAGGATAGTAGAGGCTACTATATTGGCTTAAAATAGCAAGGTTGAAGTCACCGGAGGGCCCGAGGGCTCATTCCACCAGAGATTTGGCTACCTCTTGGGCGCAGTTCAAAGGCATCTCCTTACAAAGAGATTTGTGATGCTACATGTTGGGCTACCCCTCATACTATGAGGTTTTTACCAACTGAATGTCACTGCACCTTCATGGTACTGTTGGAAGACTACCCGGGCTTTGGAGAGCATATCTGCGATACGGGTGTTGGCCATATCCCATATGTGATACAGTACATCGAAACGAGTATTTTAAAGAGAACTCAAGGTTACTTTCGTAACCCCGGTTCTCTGATAATATGAGTGAGATATATCACAGATTTTTCCACCTCGCAGAGTGCAAGGAAGAGAGACATGCTTGAGAATGACCAGTGTCTCCAACAGACGCTGTGTGATTGGTTACTTCCTGTAGTGAATCTGCAAGGAGACTTCCCATATGTGATACATCTCACTCATATTACCAGAGCCCTCAGATCCTCATGGGACCTCAGATTCTCAAAAAGTTCTACAGCTGCACCATTAAGAGCATCTTGACTAGCTGCATCACCGCTTGGTATGGCAACTACTCGGCAGCTGATCGCAAGATGCTACAGAGGGTAGTGCTTATGGCCCAGTACATCACTGGGGCCAAGCTTCCTGCCCTCCAGATCCTCTGTACTAGGCGGTGTCAGAGGAAGGCCCTAAAAATGGTCAAAGACTCCAGCCACCCAAGTCACAGTCTGTTTTCTCTGCTACCGTACGGCAAGCGGTAACGGAGCGCCAAGTCTGGGACCAAAAGGCTCCTGAACAGCTTCTACCCCAAAGCCATAAGATTGCTTTTCACCCCCTACCTACATGTACATAGTACTTCAATCAATCACCTAACCAAATCTACATGTACATATTACCTCAATCAATCACCCCAACTACAGTACCATGTACCCCACTGACAACCAGGGTTACGAAAGTAACCTTGAGTTTCCTCACCCCTTCTCTATTCATTTCGCAAACTGCTTCCGATTTTAGTCTGCAGGCATTTGTCACTGCTGTTGCTCTCTTCCAACAACTCTGAACCATCATGGCTCACACAACCATGCCAGTTTCATAACCAGAGCTGTTTGTCCCCTCCAATAGGCCCTGTGACAACCACTGAAGACTTTAATGTGTTGGTGTCATATCATCTTTGGCTTACTATGGCGAGGGGGCTGGAAGTCTTCCAGCGACAATAATTCTCCTTTGCCGGGGCAGGCACAGAGAGACAGAGACAGTCTGGGCACAGGCGCTGAGGAGGCGGGTGGCTGCTGGTGACACGGGTGGTGCCAACGTTAGCAGACAGGACATGGGCACAGGGGGCAATGGGATGGCAGCAGCGCCCAGGATAGATGCGTGTCACTAACTCGCTGGGTGACGCGTGAGGACACCCAAGTGGAGGGAGACGCTAAGGCTTTGTGAAGGTGGAGGAGGCGAAGGGTTAGAAGGACGGAGGGATAGAGAGGGGCTTCAGCCTGATACCAGTAGACATGCCCAGCTTCTCTCTCCTACTGGTGGCCTGGTGAATCAGTCAGCCAGGCATGAGTCAGGCAGCCCATGATAGCAGCAGAGCTGTGAAACTGTACCAGATATATAACCCTGCTCAGCCAGATGCCCACATGCAGGTATCCAGAGCAACCAGCCACCAGCACACCGCGCTGGCGCCTGACCTTCTCAGCAACCCACTTCTCTCTCTCTTGCTCTCTCTCTCTCTCTCTCTCTCTCTCTCTCTCTCTCTCTCTCTGTCTGTCTCTCTCTCTCTCTCTCTCTCTGTCTGTCTCTCTCTCTCTCTCTCTCTCTCTGTCTGTCTCTCTCTCTGTCTCTCTCTGTCTGTCTCTGTCTCTCTCTTTCTCTCTCACTCACTCTCACTATTTAACCCTCTCTCCCAGTCTGTCTTTTCTTACACAACCAAGCCGTCAATAACAAAATAACATGAATGCCTTAGTACAGAGTAATACACAAATCACTATATTTTGTTGTTTAATTTTACTCATGTCACACAGTCCACTATGTCTACTTAGGCACCATGGATGCTGTTGACAGAAGCTGGCATAGTGGTGTGCATGGTGCAGTGTAGTGAGGATAGAGTGTGTGCATGCGGGGTGAGGGGTGAGAGGGTGCTGGGCAGGAAGCCAGAGTCATGTCAAAAAGGGGGGCAGGCATCACCCAGGGTGTGAGAAACAGGACTGGGACCACGTGGCTGATATTAGCTGTGTCAAAACGACATGCACTCCCCAAATCAGATCCTTCGGTCACACAGAAGTCGCTACATGCAGCAGCATTTTAGCAACGCCGAGAAAATGAATAAAAATGTTAAAATAACTACACACTACACACAGGAACATTTTGAAATGTTTTGCATTGTTATGAAGGGAGACGGAGTGACCGAAAGAAAGAAACAACTGGAAAATGACGGGAGAGATAAAAAGGGAGCGGAAATGTTGAACGAAAGTGAGAAAAGTGAGAAATCAGCCAAAGCAAGTGGGCAGTGCTTGTGAGGATGGCGCGTGTGTCTCTACATGTCTACAAGGACAGCTCCAACAGCCAGCCAGCCCCTCTCTGTTTGCCAGCCAGTGTTCTCAATATAAAGTGCTCTAATTGCTCAGAAAATGACAGCTAACGATGATTACACATGACATCGGCTGACATTACGGTGACACTGTGACGCCTCGTGTCCCCTCCCATCCTCTTCTTCCCCCATATCCGTCCCCTCCCCTTCCCCCCCGTTCCTGTGTTGTGCCATCCCCCGTTGACCGAAGCCATGCCCCTCGTGACCGCCGGGTGCCCTCTGCTTGTTGAAGCTGTCGAGAGCAGAGATGTCCCAAAGTTCAATCTTGTCATGCTCTGGCATCGCTTCCTGCCACCCCCCATCCATCAGCCAAGCTGTTTTGGAACCGTGTGTGTGCCGGCCCCCCTGCCCGCCACTGTTCTCTTTCCCCAGCTGTGAGTCGAGCAATAGATTTTGGTTTGCGTACGCATTGGTATTTCTTTTAACGTTTTATGTGTGTGTGTGTGTGTGTGTATATTTGTTTTTGTGCATAAGAATATTTTATATCATTCTGTGTGTGTATGTATGTATGTGTGGGTGTATCTGCCGCTGCGGGCTGGGATGTGTCACCCTTTTGTCTCGTCAATGTTAATAGGAGCGTGGCCAGCCAGGCGTGGAGCTGTGACAGATCAGCAGACAACCCCCCCCCCCCCCACACATACACCCCCCTCCTCCCCTCTGCCCCCCCTGCTCCCAGCGTACAGCTCTAATATCCCTGCCTGCCCGGGCATCACCCCTGGCACACGTAAATCTTAATTTAATTTCAGGTCAGAACCTGCCGGGCTGTGTCTCTGGCACTGGGCTAGGAAGCAGCACCATGCAACGCGGTGCCCGGCGGGTACTGCCAGGGTGGCAGGTAGGAGCAGCGATGATGGCTGGGATAACGAGGCACCTTTCGGCAGTATTACTCACCGCTAGGGGCCATAGTGTCACAACGAGCCGCTTCAGATTTTTGGGGGGATAAACTCTCATACGGTAGCGTGCAAATCTATGTGATTGAGAGTGAGCTTGTTAAACAACGCTTTAATAGATATAAACTCAGTAAAAAAATAAACGTCCTCTCACTGTCAACTGCGTTTATTTTCAGGAAACTTAACATGTGTAAATATTTGTATAAACATAACAAGATTCAACAACTGAGACATGAACTGAACAAGTTCCACAGACATGTGACTAAAAGAAATTGAATAATGTGTCCCTGAACAAAGGAGGGTCAAAATCAAAAGTAACAGTCAGTATCTGGTGTGGCCACCAGCTGCATTAAGTACTGCAGTGCATCTCCTCCTCATGGACTGCACCAGATTTGCCAGTTCTTGCTGTGAGATGTTACCCCACTCTTCCACAAATGCACCTGCAAGTTCCCGGACATTTCTGGGGGGAATGGCCCTAGCCCTCACCCTCTGATCCAACAGGTCCCAGAAGTGCTCAATGGGATTGATATCCGTGCTCTTCGCTGGCCATGGCAGAACACTGACATTCCTGTCTCGCTGGAAATCACTCACAGAACGAGCAGTATGGCTGGTGGCATTGTCAAGCTGGAGGGTCATGTCAGGATGAGCCTGCAGGAAGGGTACCATATGAGGGAGGAGGATGTCTTCCCTGTAACACACAGCGTTGAGATTGCCTGCAATGACAACAAGCTCAGTCCGATGATGCTGTGACACACCGCCCTAGACCATGACGGACCCTCCACCTCCAAATCGATCCCGCTCCAGAGTACAGGCCTCGGTGTAACGCTCATTCCTTTGACGATAAACGCGAATCCGACCATCACCCCTGGTGAGGCAAAACCGCGACTCGTCAGTGAAGAGCACTTTTTGCCAGTCCTGTCTTGTCCAGCGACGGTGGGTTTGTGCCCATAGGCGACGTTGTTGCCAGTGATGTCTGGTGAGGACCTGACATACACCAGGCCTACAAGCCCTCAGTCCAGCCTCTCTCAGCCTATTGCAGACAGTCTGAGCACTGATGGAGGGATTGTGTGTTCCTGGTGTAACTTGGGCAGTTGTTGTTGCCATCCTGTACCTGTCCTGCAGGTGTGATGTTCGGATGTACCGATCCTGTACAGGTGTTGTTACACGTGGTCTGCCACTGCGAGGACGATCAGCTGTCTGTCCTGTCTCCCTGCAGTGCTGTCTTAGGCGTCTCACAGTACGGACATTGCAATTTATTTCCCTGGCCCCATTTGCAGTCCTCATGCCTCCTTGCAGCATGCCTAAGGCATGTTCACGCAGGGACCCTGGGCATCTTTCTTTTGGTGTTTTTCAGAGTCAGTAGAATGGCCTCTTTAGTGTCCTAAGTTTTCATAACTGTGACCTTAATTGCCTACCGCCTGTAAGCTGTTAGTGTCTTAACGACCGTTCCACAGGTGCATGTTCATTAATTGTTTATGGTTCATTGAACAAGCATGGGAAACAGTGTTTAAACCCTTTACAATGAATATCGGTGAAGTTATTTGGATTTTTACGAATTATCTTTGAAAGACAGGGTCCTGAAAAAGGGACGTTTCTTTTTTTGCTGAGTTTATGTGTTAGGTACTTATTGGCCTTTAACGAGCAGGTAGGGCATCCTCAACAGATGTTGTCAGAATGTTTAAGTAACATTCCTCTAGCTCAACCTTTCCAATGCCTCTCTGAACAATCCTTATGCTCACAGTCAAGAGTGTTATTTTGCAGCAATTGGATTCAAAACTGTGTTATTCTTGTTGTGCATGTTAAGTTGTCCATGCAAGCCAAGTGTGAGTATAATCATATTCAGATGCAGTATTTCACACAATACACCACTTAGATATAATTGAGGTCAAGTGGGAACAGTACAATCCAGGCAGAAATATTACCCTTTTCACATGCAATTCATTCCTAATGCTGATGGTAGCATGATATTATACGAAAGTGTAACACCAGCTTGCTGTTAGAAATCACTCGCCATCAAATGATAAGGGAAATCCTTGTCATGGAAAGTATCAAAGTGACGCCATTTTAGTCTTCTACAAGATTGAAACGCTGTGATTCTTTCCACATGTACATTTGTTGTTTGTAAAAAAAATTACCCACAAAAATGAAGTCGAGGTATTACGCTGTCTTTCCTGCATGACTAGAGACCTCACCGACATCCATTGCGTCTCTCTCAACACATTATAGACTTTCAGAGACACTCTCGGCCTTCCATTTTTAGGTTTTGTTAGGATGAACCTGTCTGTGTGCATTCTATGCTGTAGAATTGATTTGTTCGTCCATATCATCTACACTATCCTCCTGTTGAGGCTGTTCGTGTTCATAGCAGTTGTTCACCCAAGATGTGAACTTCCGCCCACCTTGACAGTCTGCTCTGCTCTACCCAGTGTCCCCTGATGCTGGTGTCCGTATGTATGCAGTGGGGCCCCTGCCATAGTGCTACAGTACACTGTCTGAGCTGTGGTAGCAGTGACAGTGTTGGTGGGGGATGTGTGATATATTGTGACAGCGGGAGCCAGAGCTGGCGGGCGGTGACCGTGCTGCACCATATTGCCAGGCTCCCTGGGGACGGGGGATCAGCGTGCCAGCCTTACCAGGAAGTGCTAATAGGCACAACACGTCTTGCTTTCGCACATTAGGGCGAGCGAAGGGTGACAGATCGGAGCTGTGATACTGCCATGTGGAGAGAAAAAAGGACCCACGCCACCCGTTTGCCATGCGGCGCCGCCTAATGATGAAAAGGAACGTCCCTAGTCGATCAACATGCCCACCCGGCAATCATTGGGCTGATGTGTTCTCAGATGGACGTTTCCCTATCTCTCTGTTGTCATCAAACGTCAGCGGACATGACCCTACTATCCCTCAAGTGACAGTCACTGACTGTACATACTGTATCTGAGAATAAAGTTACAAGTGTGAGGATAGGCCTACACTCCTGAAAACAAGCTGTTTGACTACATGTGCCAGGCTTGAGGGTACAACACGATTGTGATATCTGTTATTTGATACCCAAATAACAGGGTTGTTAACGGGTCTTTAAACCGCTGAACCGTGTTTTTCACAATGGAGAAAGAATGGCACTCCTGGATACAGTACGGAGCTAGTTGTTCGTTTTGGTAGATCCCACTTCTGACACCGATTGTGTTTAGCATTTTCACTCCCTCCACTTATTTGGCAATTGTTTTTGATATTAGGAATCGCATAGAGAACTGGGGCTAAGATCATTAGGTAGCTACAGTACCGTACCTGAATGTTCCTGACACAAAAAAGATCAGGGCCAATACTAACCTTGCCTAATAGTTTTTCTTCATAATTATTATTGGCCGGCAGTGTGCTGTACACGTGGGGCTGCTGGTGTGTAAATGTGTCATTGATATTGTGTCACTGAGGATAATGTGTTTCCCGGACTCTTTAATATTTCAGGTAGAACTCTCGAGAATGACAAACATTGCAGCCAGCGCCTAATGCAAAATTTGAAAATGTACATGGAAATGAAATGAATGATTCATAGAGAGAGAGAGAGAGAAGCTCACCTCTCTGTCAACTGTGCTTGCGTAGAGAAGAATCCCTGCGAGTCTATGGTTCTGAGTGGTTCAGACAGACTAGCAGCAGAACCGACTGCAACACATACACAGGCACACACTACATTTACACGCACGCATACAACTTGTGATCAACCACACTTTTGTCTGATCATCCTAAGGCTATATTTGTTATCTTTGTGCTAGCTATGCCTTTCAAACGTCCTACAGTGCCTTCAGAAGTATTCATACCCATTGACTTTTTTCACATTTTGTTGTGTTACAGCCTGAATTTTAAATAATTACATTTAGATTTTTTGGGCCACTGAACTACACACAATACCCCATAGTGTCAAAGTGGAATTATGTTCTTCAAAATGTTTACAAATTAATTAAAAATGAAAAGCTGAAATGTCTTCAGTCAATAAGTATTCAACCCCTTTGTTATGGCAAGCCAAAAATAACTTCAGGAGTAAAATTTTGCTTAACAAGTCACATAATAAGTTGCATGGACTCACTCTGTGTGCGATAATAGTGTTTAATATTTTTGAATGACTACCTCATCTCCGTACCCCACACATCAATTATCCGTAAGGTTCCTCAGTCGAGAAGTGAATTTCACACAGATCCAACCACAAAGACCAGGGAGGTTTTCCAATGTCTCACAAAGAAGAGCACCTATTGGTAGATGGGTAATGTAAACAAAAAAGAAGCAGATATTGAATATCCCTTTGAGCATGGTGAAGTTATTAATTACACTTTGGATGGTGCATCAATACATCACAACAAAGATACAGGCGTCTTTCCTAACTCAGTTGCCAAAGAGGAAGGAAACTGCTCAGGGATTTCACCATGAGGCCAATGGTGACTTTAAAATGGTTACATAGTTGAATGGCTGTGATAGGAGAAAACTGAGGATGGATCAACTACATTGTAGATACTCCCAAATACTAACCTAATTGACAGAGAGAAAAGAAGGTAGCCTGTACAGAATACAAATATTCCAAAACATGCATCCTGTTTGCAACAAGGCACTAAAATAATACTGCTAAACATTTTGGCAATGCAATTAACTTTTTGTCCTTGAACACAAAGCATTATGTTCGGGGAAAATCCAATGCAACACATTATTGAGTACTACTCTCAATATTTTCAAGCATACTGGTGGCTGCATCATGTTATGGGAATGCTTGTAATCGACGAGAGTTTTTCAGGATAAAAAAATAAAAGGAAGGGAGCTAAGCACAGGCAAAATCCTAGAGGAAAATCTGGTTCAGCCTGCTTTCTAAATTCACATTTCAGCAGGACAATAGCCTAAAACACAAAGCCAAATCCTGCTTACTAAGAAGACCGTTACAGTACATTGAATGTTACTGAGTGGCCGAGTTACAGTTTTGACTTAAATCTACTTGAAAATCTATGACAAGACCTGAAAATGTTTGTCTAGCAATGATCAAGAACCAATTTGACAGAGCTTGAAGAATTATGAAAAGAATAATGAGCAAATGTTGCTAAATCCAGGTGTGGAAAGCTCTTAGAGACTTACCTAGACAGAGACTTACCCAGAAATTCATATTTCATATTTCAATTTTCAATTTGTAAAGAATTCTAAAAACATGTTTTCATTTGGTTTTTATGGGGTGGGGTATTGTGTAGATGGGTGAGGCAAAAATCTATTTAATACATTTTGAATTCAGGCTGTAACACAACAAAATGTGGAATAAATCAAGGGGTGTGAATACTTTCTGAAGACACTGTATCTTTATCCTCTGCTGCAGTATGTATTTCTGCCGAGCTTCCCCTCTCTACCCCTGCACCATAGCCCTGTTTCCTAGCTTTAATTTAGCATGTTGAACTGGGTACAGAAAGGCAGGGCATGAGTTTAAACTGTAGCATTATCCAGTTAACTTTCACTAACCCTGCCTGGGGGGCACATTGTGTGCTCATTGTTCTCTCTCTCTCTCTCTCTCTGCATCTTTCCTCTTTGCCTCAGTAATTATTGCAGTGTAAAAACTCAACATAGCAACCCAACTCTCCTCCACTGGCAGACTGGCACTCCTGCCTCTGTTTGTTTTTGACTCGGGCTCATCTCTCTCTCTCTTTCTCTCTCTTTCTCTCTCTCTCCATCCCTTCCCCACAAGTCTCACTCCCCCTCCACTCTGACACCCAGTGCCCCTTGGGCCATGCTGTGCCTGCTGAAGCGCTATGCCGTGAGTGAGCGAGAGCGTGGCCCGCCATCAATAGGGGTGAGTTACACAGGTCGGCGGTTCAAACGCAGGTCACAGCGTCACGGCGACGCTCAACATCTCTACCCGAGCGCGGCTGTGTGTGTGTTTGTGTGTGTGCAGCTCATCATTTATGCCAGCGTGTGTTTCTGACTGAGTCTCAGCACCCAGGGTTCGATCCCTTCTCTGGGCTAGTTTCCGATTAACATGCAATGAACATGTGATGGGGGCACATAAGAGGCAGTGATTCTCCGATGCTGTGTTGTATATTTGCTGTTCATCAAAGATCTTAGACTGTAAAATAAATAGTAGGCTAACTTTTATAAGAACATACTGGGGGGGGCGGCAGGCAGGCAGACTAGTGGTTAGAGCGTTGGGCCAGTAACCGAAAGATTGCTAGATCGAATCCCTGAACTGACAAGGTAAAAATCTGTCATTCTGCCCCTGAACAAGACAGTTAACCCACTGTTCCTAAGCCATCATCGTAAATAAGAATTTGTTCTTAACTGACTTGCCTAGTTAAATAAATAAAAATACTCACTGATAAAAGAACAACGGTGATGATGTGAATGATGAGAGGCGGAATAACCATAATCACATCTTTCTCATCCTTATTACCATGATCAATATATTTGTGTCCTTTTGCAAATATAACTGTAACACTTTTGGGAAACCCTATTCTCTGATTTACTTTCTCATTATCATTGAAATAATACTGTTTTATATCCTTCTTGAAGTTAAATGCTGTTTGATCGTCCAAATGCTACATGATGTACATGTTGTACGGGTTATGTTTGACGTGCAATGGGTTATGATGACAGTGGAGTTGGAGGTTGCCCTGTGTAAGGTGGTTGTTGTGGTCTGGATGGCCACCTAGTGGGCTGTGTGGAATGTTCTGGCCATGGATACAGGACAAGACAGGGATGCGTTGGAACAACACCACACTCTTAGAAAAAAAGGTGCTATATAGAACCTAAAAGGGTTCTTCAGTTGTCCCCATAGGAGAAGCCTTTGAAAAAACCCTTCTGGTTCCAGGTAAAACCCCCTTTGGGTTCCATGTAAAACCCTTTCCACAGAGGGTTCTACATAGAACCCAAAAAGGTTATGCCTGGAACCAAAAAGGGTTCACCCTGGAAACAAAAAGGTTTCTCCGATGGGAACAGGCAAAGAACCCTTTTAAAATCCTTTTTTCTAAGTCCAGGCATAATGCTGAATATAGCTTAGCATTGAATACATTTTCAGGAGTGTAGTGTACAGCAATCATTTTGCAACTAACTACTCATCTTACAAAACATTTCACCCCTTGTTGATCTCGCAGTGGTTTCTGTTTGAAGGTAGAGCACAATGTGGCAGAACAGTCATGTCAGAAGTGAAAGAAGGAGCATTAGAGAGCAGAGATAGGGCAGAAACCGCTCACATTCTGCAGTGATAGAAAGTAACACTTTACAGTCCCTTAATTATCTGGAAATTACTTACAAATCAGTGCATTCGGAAAGTACTCAGACGCCTTGACTTTTGCCACATTTTGTTACATTACAGCCTTATTAAAAAAAAAATCTGAATCAATATATACACCATACCCCATAATGGCAGAGCAAAAACAGGTTTTAGAAATGTTTGCAAAATTCTTACAAATAAAATATGGAAATATTACATTTACAAAGTATTCAGACCCTTTACTCAGTACTTTGTTGAAGCACCTTTGGCAGCGATTACAGCCTCGAGTCTTCTTGGGTATGATGGTACAAGCTTGGTAGACCTGTATTTGGGGATTTCTCCTATTCTTCTCTGCAGATCCTCTCAAGCTCTGTCAGGTTGGATGGGGGAGCGTCACTGCACAGCTATTTTCAGGTCTCTCCAGAGATGTTCGATCGGGTTCAAGTCCGGGCTCTGGCTGGGCCACTCAAGGACATTCAGAGACTTGTCTCGAAGCCACTCCTGCATTGTCTTGGCTGTGTGCTTAGGGTCGTTGTCCTGTTTGAAGGTGAAACTTCACTCCATTCTGAGGTCCTGAGCACTCTGGAGCAGGTTTTCATCAAGGATCTCTCTGTACTTTGCTCCATTCATCTTTCCATCAATCCTGACTAGTCTCCCAGTCCCTGCCACTGAAAAACATCCACACCGCATGATGCTGCCACCACCATGCTTCACCTTAGGGATGGTGCCATGTTTCCTCCAGACGTGACGCTTGGCATTCAGGCCAAAAAGTTCAATCTTGGTTTCATCACACCATAGAATCTTGTTTCTCATGGTCTGAGAGTCTTTAGGTGCCTTTTGGAAAACTCCAAGCGAGCTGTCATGTGCTTTTTACTGAGGAGTAGCTTCCGTCTGGCCCCTCTACCATAAAGGCCTGATTGGTGAAGTGCTGCAGAGATGGTTCTGGAAGGTTCTCCCAACCTCTGGAGCTCTGTCAGAGTGACCAATGGGTTCTTGGTCACCTCTCTGAGGCCCTTCTCCCCCGATTGCTCAGTCTATTAGAATACATAGAGAATATGGCTGTAACGTAACAAAATGTGGAAAAAGTCATGGCGTCTGAATACTTTCCGAATGCACTGTATACTGAACAAAAATATAAACTCAACATGCAACAATTTCAATGATTTTACTGAGTTACAGTTCATTTAAGGAAATCAATTGAAATAAATTCATTGCGCCCTAATCTATGGATTTCAGATGACTGGGTAGGGGCACAGCCATGGGGGGGGCTTGGAAGAGGAAAGGTCCACCCACTTGCGAGCCAGGCCCAACCAATCAGAATTGGTTTTCCCCCACAAAGGGATTTTTTACCGACAGAAATGCTCAGTTTCATCAGCTGTCCGGGTAGCTGGTGTCAGACGATCCTGCAGGTGAAGAAACCGCATGTGGCGGTCCTGGGCTGGCGTGGTTACATTGTCGTGTGCCGGTTGGACGTACTGCCAAATTCTCTAAAATGACATTGGAGGGAGCTTTAGTAGAGAAATTAACATCCAATTCTCTGGCAACAGCTCTGGTGGATATTCCTGCAGTCAGCATGCCAATTGCATGCTCCCTCTGTGGCATTGTGTTGTGTGACAAAACTGCACATTTTAGAGTGGCCTTTTATTGTTCCCAGCACAAGGTGCACATGTGTAATGATCATGCTGTTTAATCAGCTTTTCGATTTACCACACCTCTCAGGTAGATGGATTATCTTGGCAAAGAAGAAATGCTCACTAACAGGGATGTAAACAAATTTGTGCACAACATTTTTGAGAAATAAGCTTTTGTTTGTATGGAACATTTCTGGGATCTTTTATTTCAGCTCATGAAAACATGAGACCAACAGTATACATTATGATTTGTCATTAATAGTTATTCACTAAGAATTACTTCTCGGGTACAAAGGGACTTTTTGTTGAATCATTTCAAGTAATTGTTAATACCAAATGAGTGTAAAATTAAGGATTGTAAAATGAAACAAAATAGGTTTTTTGCTGTACAGCTAAAAGCTAGGGCTGACTCAGAGCCTGTGATAAAGAGGACTAACAAAGAGTGGATTACTCATTTTTTTTGCTAGGCTGCATAGCTCTAAATTAAAACAGTGGCTGAATAAAATTAATATGTTATTGGCTGAGGTGAAATGTTATAAAAAATGTGTCGAACAGCACAGCTTCTCTTTACTCAGTTCCTGTTTCCTTTTCAAGAGACATAAAAACATGTTTTCTTCCTCTTCTTTCTTTGCTATTTTAAAATGTTAAAATTAGTAATTCGTGCTACAATATTAATTTATTTAAAAACAACAAGTTTACGCGCCACATTTTATTTCATATATTTGTAATACTTGTGTTTTTCGACCAAATGTATATTTTGGAGCTGTGATCAATTTGGGCCCACATAAAAGTTGAAAAAAGTTGACTAAAAGTTGACTTAGTGTATATACTGATTGAGAAATGGCAATTGTTGTGCTTAGGCCCACTCTGTATTCTTAAAAAATGTGAAGGATCACACTTTTAGATATTCTTCGCACTTTAGGGTGCAAAGCTGACAGACCACAACACAGTAAAATACTTTTACCGGTGTTAACCTCACTACGAGCTCTTCTTTAGTTGTTGTTTAAAGGAAATTGTGTAGTTTTAAAGCATCTAACCACAGCACACTTCAAATACAGCATTTTAAAAATGTTTTACAGATTCATTGATGTACTTGTCATTCAAATTTCTTGCATAAAAAACATTATTGAGAGGGTGTTGTACAGACTAGTATGAAGGTATAAAAGAAGATAACATGTATGTATATATACACACACACACATGTATGTGTATATATATACAGTGCTGTGAAAAAGTATTTGCCCCCTTCCTGATTTCTTATACTAGCAAGTCCACCTCTGAATGGCTTAAAAAACCCAAAATGAAGGTTTTGGAGTGGCCTAGTCAAAGTCCGGACTTGAATCCGATTGAGATGCTGTGGCGTGACCTTAAACAGGCGGTTCATGCTCAAACCCTCCAATGTGGCTGAATTAAAACAATTCTGCAAAGAAGAGTGGGCCAAAATTCCTCCACAGCGATGTGAAAGACTCATTGCCAGTTATCGCAAACGCTTGATTGCAGTTGTTGCTGCTGAGGGTGGCACAACCAGTTATTAGGTTTAGGGGAAATTACTTTTTCACATAGGGCCATGAAGGTTCGGATAGCTTTTTTTCCCTTAATAAATAAAATCATCACTTAAAAACTGCATTTTGTGTTTACTTGGGTTATCTTTGTGTAGTATTAAAATTTGTTTGATGATCTGAAACATTTAAATGTGACAAATGTGCAAAAAAATAAGAAATCAGGAAGGGGGCAAATACTTTTTCACAGCACTGTATATATATATATATATACAGTACCAGTCAAAGGTTTGGACACACCTACACATTCAAGGGATTTTCTTTATTTTTACTATTTTTTACATTGTAGAATAATAGTGAAGACATCAAAACTATGAAATAACACATATGGAATCATGTAGTCACCAAAAAAGTGTAAAACAAATCCAGATATATTTTATATTTGAGATTCTTCAAAGTGGCCTCCCTTTGCCATGATGACAGCTTTGCAAACACTTGGCATTCTCTCAACCAGCTTCATGAGATAGTCACCTGGAATGCATTTCAATTAACACGTGTGCCTTATTAAACGTTTATTTGTGGAATTTCTTTCCTTCTTTATGCGTTTGAGCCAATCAGTTGTGTTGTTACAAGCTAGGGGTGGTATACAGAAGATAGCCCTATTTGGTAAAATATATTATGGCAAGAACAGCTTAAATAAGCAAATAGAAATGACAGTCCATCATTCCTTTGGGACATGAAGGTCAGTCAATACGGAACATTTCAAGAACTTGGAAAGTTTCTTCAAGTGCAGTCGCAAAAACCATCAAGCGCTATGATGAAACTGGCTCTCCACCACAGGAAAAGAAGACCCGGAGTTACCTCTGCTGCAGAGGATAAGTTAATTAGAGTTATCAGCCTCAGAAATTGCAGTCCAAACAAAAGTAACAGACACATCTCAACATCAACTGTTCAGAGGAGACTGCGTGAATCAGGCCTTCATGGTCGAATTGCTGCAAAGAAACCACTACTAAAGGACACCAATAAGAAGAAGAGACTTGCTTGGGCCAAGAAACACGAGCAACGGACATTAGACCGGTGGAAATCTGTCCTTTGGTCTGTTCAGTCCAAATTTGAGATTTTTGTTTCCAACCGCCGTATCTTTGTGAGACGCAGAGTAGGTGAACGGATGATATCTGCATGTATGGTTCCCACCGTGAAGTATGGAGGAGGATGTGTGATGGTGTGGGGTGCTTCGGTGCATTCTGCAGCGATACGCCATCCCATCTGGTTTGCGCTTAGTGGGACTATCATTTGTTTTTCAACAGGACAATGACCCAAAACACACCTTCAGGCTGTGTAAGGCTATTTGACCAAGGAGAGTGATGGAGTGCTGCATCAGATGACCTGGTCTCCACAATCACCCGACCTCAACCCAATTGAGATGATTTGGGATGAGTTGGATCGCAAAGTGAAGGAAAAGCAGCCAACAAGTGCTCAGCATATGTGGGAACTCCTTCGAGACTGTTGGAAAAGCATTCCTCATGAAGCTGGTTAAGAGAATGCCAAGAGTGTGCAAAGCTGTCATCAAGGCAAAGGGTGGCTACTTTGAAGAATCTCAAATCTCAAATATATTTTGATTTGTTTAACACTTTTTTGGTTACTACATGATTCCATATGTGTTTTTTTCATCATTTTTATGTATTCACTATTATTTTACAATGTAGAAAATAGTAAAATAAAGAAAATCCCTTGAATGAGTAGGTGTGTCCAAACTTTTGACTGGTACTACATGTATGTGTGTGTGCGTGTGCTGAGTTTAGGAGTTTTATTTTTCATTAGAGAGGAAGGTATGGCCTGTATCACTATTTGAATAGGTCAATACGTGTGGGGCTTGTCTTGGTACTGTAGCTCTTCAGTCCAGACTATACATGGGTATGTACGCATATCCTGTGCTCAGCTCTGCTAGGGGTTTGTGGTTAGTAAGGACCGGATGGGTGGATGCTTTGAGTGTGTGAGTTTCTGAGGTATAGCTCGAGGTTAGTGGCAGAAAGCTGAAGCTAGGAAACGGGGCTATGGTGCAGGGGTAGAGAGGGGGAGTTCGGCAGAAATACTTACTGCAGCAGAGGATAAACATACAGTGCCTTCAGAAGTACTCACAGCCTTCGACTTATTCCACATTGTGTTGTGTTACAGCCTGAATTCAAAATGGATTAAAGAGATGTTTTCCTCTCTCACCCATCTACACAGAGTACCCCATAATGACAAAGTAACAACATGTACATTTTTTTTGCAAATGTATTTAAAATGAAATACAGAAATATCTAATTTACATTTATAAGTATTCACACCTGAGTCAATGCATGTTAGATTCACTGTTGGCAGTGAGTACAGCTGTGAGTCTTTCTGGGTTGGTCTCTAAGAGGTTTGCACACATGGTTTATACAATATTTGCACATTATTCTTCAAGCTCTGTCACGGTTGTCGTCGGTGAAAGAGGACCAAAATGCAGCAGGTACGTGTATGCTCATTTTTAGATTTATTAACTTTCAAAATAACACTCCAAAACAAACAAACCACAAAAACGAACGAACAACAAAACAGTCTGGCAAAGCCTAGGGCTGAACACAGAACAATCACCCACAAATCACAAACACAAACACACCCTTATATATGGGACTCTCAATCAAAGGCAGATAGACAACACCTGCCTTCAACCGAGAGTCCCAACCCCAATTAACCAACATAGAAACACACTCACCAGACATAGAAATACATAAACATAGACTATAAACCAAAACCCCGGAAATACTAAATCAAACACCCTTAATCAAATACACCACCCTGAACCACATAAAACAAATACCCTCTGTCACGCCCTGACCAAACTACAAACAATTAACCTTATATACTGGCCAGGACGTGACAAGCTCTGTCAAGTTGGTTGTTGATTATTGCTAGACAGCCATTTTCAAGTCTTGCCATAGATTTTCAAGCCGATTTAAGTCAAAACTGTAACTAGGCCACTCAGGAACATTCAATGTCATCTTGGTAAGCAACTCCAGTATATAATTGACCAGTGTTTTAGGTTATTGTCCTGCTGAAAGGTGAATTTGTCTCCCAGTGTCTGTTGGAAAGCAGACTGAACCAGATTTTGCCTGTGCTAAGTTCTAGTTTATTTTTACCCTATAAAAACTCCCTTGTCCTTGCCAATGAAAAGCATACCTATAACCTGATGCAGCCACCACCATACTTGAAAATATACTCCCTCAGTGATGTGTTGTGTTGGATTTGCCCCAAACATAACACTTTGTATTCAGGACATAAAGTTTATTTCTTTGCCACATTTTTAACAGTTTTACTTTAGTGCCTTGTTGTAAAAAGGATGCATGTTTTGGAATATTTTTATTCTGTACAGGCTTCCTTCTTTTCACTCTGTCATTTAGGATAGTATTGCGGAGCAACTACAATGTTGTTGATCCATCCTCAGTTTTCTCTCATCACAGCCATTCAACTCTGTAACTATGTAACTGTTTTAAAGTCACCATTGGCCTCATGTTGAAATCCCTGAGTGGTTTCCTTCCTCTCCGGCAACTGAGTTAGGAAGGATGCCTGTATCTTTGTAGTGACTGGGTGTATTGATACACCATCCAAAGTGTAATTAATGCCCAAAGGGATATTCACTGTCTGCTTTTTTCTAGGTGCCCTTCTTTGCGAGGCATTGGAAAACCTCCCTGGTCTTTGTGGTTGAATCTGTACTTGAAATTCCCTGCTCGATTGAGGTTAGGTAGTCAATAAAAAATAAGAATTAAAATAAATAAAATTGTTATTTGTCACATGCGTCGAATTCAACAGGTGTAGCCTTTACCGTGAAATGCTTACTTGCAAGCCCTTAACCAACAACGCAGTTCAAGAAATACAGTTGATAAAATATTTACTAAATAAACTAAAGTAAAGAAAATCGAATCAATCTAAAAGTAACACAAGGAATGTACATAACAATAACTAGGGTATACACGGGGGTACTGGTACCGAATCAATGTGCGTGGGTGCAGGTTAGTCGTGATAAGTTGAGAGCTGCTCTACAGACGTTAGGTAGTCATAAAGAAAATGATGTTAAACACTATTATTGCACACAGAGTGAGTACATGCAACTTACTATGCAATTTGTTAAGCAAATGTTTCATCCTGAACTTATTTAGGCTTGCCATAACAACGGGGTTGAATACTTATTGACTCAAGACATTTCAGCTTTTCATTTTCTATTAATTCGTTTAAAAAAAATCTAAAAACATAATTCCACTTCGACATTGTGGGGTATTGTGTGTGTAGGCCAGTGACACAAAATCTAAATGTAATCCATTTTAAATTCAAGCTGTAACAGAACAAAATGTGGAAAAAGTCAATGGGTGTGAATACTTTCTGAAGGCACTGTGTTTAGCTCATGTTTGAGGTCTCTTAACAAAGATGTGGATTTGCTTTTGTCCTATTTTTATGCACAGTGGCTGTGGGGGGACGACTTTAGTAAGTGAGAAATAGAGCCAAGGTTATTCATTTATACGGAGGAGGAAATAAAAAAAACAAGTGTTGAGATATTTTTGGTGTCAGTATATAAAGTGATATATGCTGTGGTGGAGTGTAGGCCTATGTGGTCCAGCAAAGCTTTTTACGTAGATTCACCAAGAACAAACAATCACATCAGATTAAGAGTTGTCAATTGGCAGGCAAATTAGCAGAAAAAAAGACACTGGGCCCTAAACCCACTATAAATGCATTGCACTATCAATGCAAACTAGTTATCACACAACCTTACTATAACCATAGTGGAATCATCCGAATTGTTTAGCGTGATACAACAGCAGAGTTCTCCTCAAAGTTGATTACTTCTGAAACAGTATGTTTGGGTGGGGTGAAGAACATGTTTTCACAGTAAGCTCAGCTCTCTCTCTCACAGTGTGTAGTCATCATTGGGGCTCGAATGAATGTGTCTGATTACAGCTTCTGATGACCCACTGCTCGCGATAGCTGCATGCACAGTGCAACACAGCCCACACCTTTCATCACACCTTGTGTGTGTGCATGTGTTCTTGTTCTTCTGTCCTCGTGGGGACCTACAATCCCCCAAAATCTCCACAAGGATAGTAAAACAAGGAAAATTCTCCCTAGTGGGGACATTCCCACGTCCCCATGAGGACAAAGGCTATTTTAACCTTAAGGGTTAGGTTTAGGGTCCAATTAGGGTTAGGGTTAGAATTAGGTTAAGGGGTTAGGGTTTAGGGAGGATAGAAAAACAAGTGTGTGCGTGCGAGAGAGAGAGGTTCATGCCCATCTGTAGTTTACGAAATAGACAGTGAAGAGAGTGGATTGTAATTCCCAATGTGATTCCGACTGTCTGCTTCCCTCTTGTGCTCAGAGTCCGCTCTGCAGTTTGGAGTGGCTCTGGGAGGGATAGATAGAAATATGGGAAATAGAAATTACAGCAGCCTGGTAAAGCTTAGCAATGACTGACCTGGATAACTGTTCATCTCTGAATATTCACCACATTGGAGATATAATATTAGAGATATAGAATAAATGTGTGGGGATACACATTGAGTGCACAATAAATGCTATCTTGACTACTAAATAGCATTGATTGTGTATCTCTACATATTTCTTCTGTATCTTTAATATTATATCTCCACTCTGGTGAATATTCAGAGATAAACAGTTATCCAGGCCAGTCATTGCTAAGCTTTACCAGGCAGCTGTGAAACCAACCAATTCCAAGAGTAATTTCAGTGCAAGTTACAGTTTATTTTTCAGAATATTTACATACAGAAAGAAAAGAAAAAGTCCTTATGCATCTCTTTTTATTATAATTTTTTACACGTTGCTGAAAGTCCTTGAAAGCCAACAGTGTACTCACAAAATACCTCCATAATGATTATTCTTCCTCGTTAGCGGCCCTTTAGCTTGTTAGACAGATCTGATGAGTTCTTATCAGTCAGTCGTGGTAGGGTCCCCAGAGCCACAGAGAGGCCCCAAGAGAGGAGCCATATTCACAAAGCTTTGTCCCCGGAGTCTTTCCAGACGAGGGTTTTCTGTTATCATCAGATCAGTCTCAAAGCTAGAAATCACAGGCAGAGGGATTGAAGATTGACAGTCTAAAAACAACGCCAGTGCTCAATCTGATTTGATTCTTGATGGAGGATTTGAGGAAAAAGAAAAGCGAAAGAGAAAATCTTTACATATCTCCCGAGTTAACTCGTTGTGAAATAGTGGCTTGAGTGTCAGACTCCTACTCCAACAAAGTGTCTGTGTTTATGTGGCCATTGAAATGACAACATACTGTATATACATTTCACTGCTTAACATTGTGAGCTGATAGGCATGTTTGCTATGTACTACAGCTGCTGGTCAACATATTTTGGTCATGAATGTGTTCCTTAAAACAGTATAATTTATCTATTCATATATACTGTATGTGTCATCTCTCCATTCATACCTGTGAGCATGATATGATTAGTTGGTACTTAGTCATTATCAAGAGAGATAAGAATAGTGTACAGAGCCTTCAGAAAGTGTTCATACATTTTGTTGTGTTGCAGCCTGAATTCAAAATGGATGAAATGTTTTTTTTCTCTCACCCATCTACACACAATACCCCATAATGACAAAGTGAAAACATGTTCATAATTTTCTGTCGCAAATGTATTCAAAAGTATTCACACCCGAGTCAATACTTTGTAGAAACTAATCTAGCTTTCTTTGGTTATAAAAGAGTAGTGATTGTTCCTTCAGTCAAAGTAATCAAAAGGTATACAATGTAACACGGAATTCTGTACATGGTCAATGAAAGCCAATGTTGTCTGTGTGGGCATGGAAGTAATTAATACTATTAATCTAACTGCCCAATCACTTATTGTGATATTGTTGTTAGTTTCAAATTAGAATATAGATGTACTGTACTACCAGGGGTGGAAGTGGGCAGGAATGTGTGGGAATGGAGTTCCCAAAGTGAAATCATTTTGAGATTTAAAAATTCTTCGTTTTTTTACATAGAATCATAGGAATATACATCAGTAAATTCTCAGAACCTGCGTTTACACAGGCAGCCCAATTCTGATATTTTTTCCACTAATTGGTCTTTTGACCAATGACATCAGATCTTTTAACATCAGATCTTTTTCAGAGCTGATTTGATTGGAATTTAATTTTCCCACCCTTTTGTACTAGGCTTTAGAACATACATACACATACATACAGAACCAGTCAAATGTTTGGACACACCTACTCATTCAAGAGTTTTTCTTTATTTTCACCATTTTCTACATTGTAGAATAATAGTGAAGACATCACAACTCTGAAATAACACATATGGAATCATGTTGTAACCAAAAAAGTGTTAAACCAATCAAAATATATTTTATATTTGAGATTCTTCAAAGTAGCCATGCCAAGAGTGTGCAAAGCTGTCATCAAGCCAAAGGGTGGCTACTTTGAAGAATCTCAACTATAAAATATATTTTGATTTGTTTAAAACTTTTTTTTGGATACTACATGATTCCATATGTGTTATTCCATACAACACTCACTCAGATTTTTTGGGGTTATATTTGACATGTATATATATTAGATATAAAATGCAAAGTGTGCCAGCTTCAGACTGTAAGATTGAGAAATGTTATAAATACTTTATCAGATGTGTTTGCAGGTCGTCGGTTCTTCAGGAAGACTAAAGAGACTCCCAGTTGAATCATTGTTATCATATACAAATATATTCCATTCCCTCTTCCATATACAAACTCCTGTCCCACTAGCTATATACAGTATTGTGCAAGCTTAGGAGGGGGAAATGTCACCAACATAAGACATGTTCGGCACAAAGATTTTTTTTTACAGAATTCTTTTGCCTCATTACTTACAGATATATCAAATGATACATTAAAGGGCAATCATGACACTTTTCAACCTTATATTCATTATCTCCAGCACCAAACCAGTGTCTGCATATGTGAAAACAGCGCGTTTCTATGATCTGTGGTTAAAAAGATAAGAACAAAGGTCCTAAAAAATGCTTCTCTGTGACATCACAGGGTAGCATAAAAATGTAAAAAACCATTGATTAGCCAGAGGGCATTTTCTTGCTCCTCAATACACTGCGCATCTCATAGTGTTTGAGAATCACAGTTTTTTTTAAATGTTGTAACTTTTGATGATGTCATCTGGGAGAACTTTAAAACTTTATATTTATTTCTACAAAGCATAGAAATGCACCCTTTTCACATATGTAGACACTGGTATTGTCCTGGAGATAATGACAATTAGGTTAAAAAGTGGTGGAATTGCCCTTTAACCCATTACAGTCTAAGCCCTGTCTAAGCCGGGGAGGTGGGGTGGGGTTCTACTAAGCTATATGTAATTGTTTTAAGAAGGTCATACCAAGGATCATTTTGCTATTTGATTTTGAACTTTAAAACCCCTTGATGTATCCCCAAAAATATTACAAAATAATTTTGTGCAGAAAAATGTTTGGCCTTGCTATTAGCCCATACCAACGCATTGAATAACATATTCACTACATGGAATAACAGATAAAGGAAGTTTGTTCGAGAGTGTCTGTCCTATATCTGAAAGATATAAGAAAGATCAGGAAACATTTTTTTTTTTTTTTACATGTATTTAACCCCTTATTTTTGGCACTAAACAGTCTCCAGATATACAGTGCTTCCATTTTATTTCAACTGGTACAGGGAGAACTTCAACTGACATGTTCGTGAGAGTCTCACCTTTCGACAGAGGGGTCATATTAGTGTGTAGCCCAAACTGTTCGGACGCTAAAGACAGAAGTTGGCAGATTGGCTGTACCGATTTCAGACGAGTCCCAAGAATCTGGTGGGGGTCGTAGAGCAAAAGGGTTCAGATGCTACAGACGATTTTGTGAGAAGACCACTGCTCTAGCTCTGTCACCTTTCACCGCAGATGCAAAAGTGTGGCATCGGCTGATGCGGTGGATTGAGACACATCCCATGCAAAAACAGATATCTCTAGTTTATATTGATAGATTTTTATGGGGATTTTTGTATTATGCTAATTAGATGTCTGTGGGGCGCAGACATCAACTCTAGGGAGTTAAATAAATAATATAGGGGTAAAATTATTATTTACTATAGGCTTATATACTGTAGGTTAACTTAATGTGCTCAGATTTATATGGATTTCTGATCAGGCCGCAAGCATACAGATAATCTGCCTATGCACTTCACCACAGCAAGGTTGTCACAGCAACTACATGCCCCACCCTGCAGGACAAATTCTTACCGACATACTGTACAATCAGTCAAAGTCACAACACTGCCATCCTCTCTTCATAACTCTGACCTCTGACCGCACATTGTCAAGCCCTGAAGAACAAACAAACTGGATTTATCCATTTGGCCCCCCAGATAATTCCAGGAATGAATTGTGGTTGGTCTGTATTTCACAAGCCTTATACTGTACATGGGTAGAGAGTTAACTAAAGCAGGCCACATTACAGCAAGTAGTAGTGGTAAGGTGTAAGATATAAAAACAAATGGACTGCAAGTTGACCGGAACCCTCAGGACATTGTCTGTCATGAACCTCGAAGCCATCCTTGTCATTCCCTAAACCTAGTCCCATACATGGACTACTAAACACACAATAAGCCCTCTTGTCTTGTCAAACAAAAGGCACCCAGCTATAAAACAAAACCAAACCTAAAATTACTCCACAATGTAAGTGAAGAATTGTTGCAACTAAAAAGAGGGTGCAGTGTTGCCGTGGCGATCAGATCTTGCTGTTCTCCAGGTGCGAGTCGATGTGCTTGATTAGGGCGTCGTCAGGGTAACCCATGGGAAAGATCAGCTGGCACAGAGGGCAGCTCCTCATGTCACTCTCTTCTGTCTCCATCCACAGCTGCAACAAACACGCACGCACGCACGCACGCACACACACACACACACACACACACACACACACAAACATTCAGGTCAACAAGCAGTGTGGGTCTATGGCAACAATCAATGATAATAGTTTGACCATTTAGGTCATTTCATGAAGAAAATAAGCTTATATGTAAAAGTGCATCAGAACATATGTCATGTTACACAGAGAATTTCCCATGAAATAGCACAGTGCAGGAAGACATTGGCAAGTCAAGGGCAGTTTATTTTCAAAGAGAGAGATTTTGACTGACCCATTTTACAATTTTAGAGAATGTTTTGATATAATAAAGATATTATTATACAGTATATTTGGGATAGAGTGTGCGTGTGACTCACATTGATGGAGGGCCAGGACTGGGCGTGCTCTGTGTGCAGGTAGCCTGGCGGGTGGCAGGTCAGAGTGTTGGGTCTGGATGGGATGGGGAAGGCCGAGCAGGACGCTGGCCCCTTCATGACCCCATGAGCTGACACACTGTTGGGCACGCCCAGTGTCCGTGGGGGGCTGATGGGGTGCGGACAGGTCCACTCTTCCTCGTCTTCAGAGGACTGCGGAAGCTGGGGGGTGGGCGTAGGGGGTGGCAGGGGCTCAAAGTGCAGGTGAGACCTGGGAGAGACCTCGGACAGGGGGAAGGGCAGCTCTCGAGAGTGGCAGGAACTTTCGTGGAGGCCCACCTCACTCCCTGCCCTCTCTAGCCCAGACTGGAAAGCTCGGAGCTGGCCTCCTCTGTGGGGTGACCCTCCATGCTGGGAGCCTCCATGCTCATGCTGCTGATGCTGCTTTGAGTAGCCGGAGTCCATGTAGGGCCGGGGCTTGGGCAGGGTGGACACGGGGTCCAGGCTGAAGCGCGGTGGCCGCTGGTAGGCCGAGGGGTCGGCCACCTCGGAGTAGCTCCGTCGGCCCTGGAAGCTGGCCCTCAGGTGGTGGCTGGCTGGCCGGCAGGAGTAGGAGGCAGGCCCATCGTTGACGTCCAGCAGGGGCGAGCGGCGGTGCATGTCCGGGGAGAGATGCTGCGGCTGGAGCACCGGGGAGCGGCACTGGGCAATGGGGGAGTGGTGCTGAGGAGGGACGGGGGAGTGGCGTTGGGGGATGGGGGAGTGTCGCTGGGGCACAGGGGAGTGGCGTTGGTGAGGGATGGGAGATGGGGGGTGGGAGTGGCGTTGGACTGAGGAGACAGGAGAGACACGGGGAGTCAGAGAGCAGCTCACGAGACAAGACTCCCTGTGGCTGTCTCTGGAAGACCAAAATTATAGATTCTCGCCAAAATAGGACTAGAGCCTGTTGTTATTCATAATTACATATGAGAAGTAACTAGGGTCAGGAGGAGTTTTGGTCTGGTAAAATCTCTAGCAATATCAGATAGTGTATATATTTTTGATAATGATGAAGAAAAAGTGTGTAATCTTTCATATCTATTTTCTTGAATAACATTCCTGTACTTCTCTCTACTGTGTGTAAGACATGCTGCGTTGCTCTGGATTTGCAGTGCAAATGTTTGTCTGATCAAAAGACATAACTCAATTCGCAACAAGAGGCACACTCAACAAGATATGCAAAAAAGAAACACCCTTGAATAGATTTATTTTCCGCTTACCTAAGACACAGATATAAGATGATGTAGACAATTTTTACAGTACATTATGTTGTGCTTCCTGTAACCATAAGATAACTATCAGCCATCTAGCTAAAAACAAGACTTGCACCGATGAATCAGAAGCATCTCAAAGGGGAAACGTATGGTTCTGTGGTTGTGAAAAAACGTATTTTAAAAAAAGAGGGGGGTTGCTGTGCTCTCAAACTATCCACAGAGACTTGAAATACAGAGAAAACACACTCGAGGAAGAGGATTTTTTTTTTTTGTATTTCAGTACATATACTGTATTTGTAACTCTGCAACCCCAGGAGAGTAAAAAAACAGCTGCAGGCCTACTTATATATTTTTATCTTGAAACAGTGCTGAGTATGAGCTGAGTATGTAGTTAGAGAGGCAGGCTAGTAACCGGAGGGTTGCTGGTTCAAATCCCTGAGCTGACTGGGGGTAAATCTGCAGGGAGTGAGCTGTAAGCCATAGTATACTGTACACTAACGTTCAAAAGTTTGGGGTCACTTTTTGAAAGAAAAGCAAATTTTTTTGTCCATTAAAATAACATCAAATTGATCAGAAATACAGTGTAAACTGCTTCTTTAATCAGAACAACAGTTTTCAGCTGTGCTAAAATAATTGCAAAAGGGTTTTCTAATGATCAATTAGCCTTTTAAAATTATAAACTTGGACTAGCTAACACAACGTGCCATTGGAACACAGGAGTGATGGTTGCTGATAATGGGCCTCTGTACGCCTATGTAGATATTCCATTAAAAACCAGCCGTTTCCAGCTACAATAGTCATTTACAACATTAACAATGTGTAACTCAATATTAGGAAAGTGTTCTTATTGTTTTGTACACTCAGAGCATGCATTAGGGATAAGGAGCAACACCTTTTCGGATTGGGGTTTGCGGTAAAGAGATAGGTGAGAGAAAAGTATGTTGATATGACACAGGAAGAAAAAGGTGTCGATTGAATGTTTCCAGTGGACAAAACTGGTTGCAACAATGTTATTTTAGCGTCTTTGTGATGTCATGGTAAGGTTGTATAGTGATTGTTGATGTTTAAATTTTTTTTAAATATGTTATTAAGATGTAAACTTCTATAGGGATTCTGCTAACCTGTTAAAGTGGGCCATATATCATTTTCTAGAGATGTTACTAACCTGGGCTATGCTGCTCCTGAGAGACCATCCTCAAGATCTCTTTTTGTTTGGAGCTCAGTGCCTGTAGACGTCCCAACTCCTCAGTTAGCTCTGTGTAGGCTAGCGCCAAATTCACCCTGCAGGGGGAAAGAACAGAGTCAATCAATCAGTTGGAGAGATTGACTGCATCACTTCTAGATTTCGTTAGAAATATGAATGTGTTAAATTAAAAATGGTCTATTTAATAAACTAACATACAGCTCTGACAGACCCCTGTCTTAGTCTCCAGTATCTATGCTTCAATAGTCTATGTGCCGGGGGGCTAGGGTCAGTCTGTCCTGGTGTAATCTGATCTTAAGTATGCTCCCTCTAATTTTCCCATCTCTCTCTCCCCTTCCGGAGGACCTGAGCCCTATGACCAGGCCTGACGACTCCTGGCTGTCCCCATCCCCAGTCCACCTGGTCGTGCTGCTGTTGCAGTTTCTGCTGTTCTGCCTGCGGCTATGGAACCCTGACCTGGTCACCGGACGTGCTACCTTGTCATGCTGCTGTTCCAGTTTCTGCTTTTCTAGCCTGCGGCTATGGAACCCTGACCTGTTCACCGGACGTGCTACCTTGTCCCGGACCTGCTGTTTCGACCCTCTATAACCACTGTGATAATTATTTGACCCTGCAGGTCATCTATGAACGTTTGAACATCTTGAAGAATGATCTGGCCTTAATGGCCATGGACTCTTGCAATCTTTACCGGGCACAGCCAGAAGAGGACTGGCCAACCTCAGAGAGCCTGGTCCTCTCTAGGTTTCTTCCTAGGTTCCAGCCTTTCTAGGGAGTTTTACATAGCCACTGTGCTTCTACAGTACATCTGCATTGCTTTCTCTTTATGGTTTTAGGCTGTGTTTCTGTATCACTTTGTGACATCTTGTAGTGGTCTGGGTGTAGCTGGTGCAGAGGAGTCAGGCTCAGGACAGCAGAGATGAGTAACACAAGTAACTTTACTCAAATATTCCAATAACATGTCGTAATACCGAGCCCACAATAACGGACCGAACATACATAAAACAATCACGCACAAAAACCATGGGAAAAACAGAGGGTTAAATAATGAACATGTAATTGGGGAATTGAAACCAGGTGTGTAAAACAAAGACAAAACAAATGGAAAATGAAAAGTGGATCGGCGATGGCTAGAAGGCCGGTGACATCGACTGCCGAACGCCGCCCGAACAAGGAGAGGGACCGACTTCGGCGGAAGTCGTGACACATCTGCTGATATAAAAAGGGCTGTTTAAATAAATGTGATTGGTTGATTAATATATACCCCACAAGACATTAAAGTTTCAAGTTTTAATGTCACATGCACAAGTACAGTGAAATTGTCACAGTATCCACGGAAGATGGCGCCCCTCCCCAGTCGGGCGGCGCTCGGCGGTCGTCGTCGCCTGCCTACTAGCTGCCACTGATCTATGTTTCTATGTTGTTTGGTTTTGTCTGTCTAGGTCTGCACCTGTTCCTTGTTTGTAATTAGTGTGGGGGGGTATTTAGTTTCTCCATTTTGGTCAGGTATTCGTGCGGGATTGTTTTGTGTCATGTCGAAGGGCTGTTGGTATTTACGCTGCCTGTTTGTTCAGCGTTTTGTGGAGCTGTCAATTTATTATTGCCGGGCTGCGCCCCGTTCTCTTTATTGTTTTGGAGCTGTGCTCCTGTCGGGTGTTTAGGCACACCCAGTATTACGACTGCCTATTTTTCCCATACGGTGTTAATAAACATCTGTGTTTTTGGACCTCTGTCTCCTGCCCTTGACTCTGACCCTTCCTGCTACACTGATAGTCGTGACAGAAATGCCTTTCTTGCAAACTCAAAACCCAACAATGCAATAATCAATAACAATGTAATACTAGAAAAATGTGTTAAAAAATAAGAAGAAATATGAAGAACACAATAAGTAAGTAAATAAGCATACTATATACAGGGTCTGTTCCAATACCATATTTAAAATGCGCAGGGATACTGGAGTGATGGAGGTAGATACTGTATGTATAGGGGTAAGGTGACTAGCCAACAGGATATAAGATAAACAGAGTAGCAGCAGCTTGTATGTGAGTGGGTGTGCGTGTGTCAGTATAAATGTATGCGGATATTACAGTGCATTCGGAAAGTATTCAGACCCCGTCACTTTTTCCACATTTTGTTACGTTACAGCCTTATTCTAAAATTGATTAAGTACATGTTTTTCCTCATCAGTCTAAACACAATATCCCATGAGGACAAAGTGAATACAGGTTTTGAGAATTTTTTGCAAATGTATTAAAAATTTAAAACAGAAATAAATTATATACAGGGGCGGCAGGTAGCCTAGTGGTTAGAGCATTGGGCCAGTACCCGAAAGGATGCTAGATCGAATCCCTGAGCTGACAAGGTAAAAACTGTCGTTCTCAAATTCTTATTTACAATGACGGCCTAGGAACAGTGGGTTAACTGCCTTGTCTGAACAAGGCAGTTAACCCACTGTTCCTAGGCCGTCATTGTAAATAAGAATTTGTTCTTAACTGACTTGCCTTTAAATAAAGGTTAAAGGTTAAATAATTAACATTTACATAAGTATTCAGACTCTTTGTTATGAGACTCGAAATTGAGCTCAGGTGCATCCTGTTTCCATTGATCATCCTTGGGATGTTTTTACAACTTAATTGGAGTCCACCTGTGGTAAATTCAATTGATTTGACATGATTTGGAAAGGCACACACCTGTCTATATAAGGTCCCACAGTTGACAGTGAATGTCAGAGCAAAAACCAAGCCATGAGGTCGAAGGAATTTTCCGTAGAGCTCTGAGACAGGACTGTGTCGAGGCACAGATCTGGGGAAAGGTACCAAAACATTTCTGCATCATTTAAGGTCCCCAAGAACACAGTGGCTTCCATCATTCTTAAATGAGAGAAGTTTGAAGCCACCAAGACTCTTCCTTGAGCTGGCCGCCAGGCCAAACTGAGCAATCGGGGGAAAAGGCCCTTGGTCAGGGAGGTGACAAAGAACCTGATGGTCACTCTGACAGAGCTCCAGAGTTCCTCTGTGGAGATGGGAGAACCTTCCAGAAGGACAACCACCTCTGCAGCACTTCACCAATCAGGCCTTTATGGTACAATGGCCAGATGGAAACCACTCCTTAGTAAAAGACACATGACAGCCTGCTTGGAGCTTTCAAAAAGGCACCTAAAGACTCTCAAACCATGGGAAAAATATTTTCTGTTCTGATGAAACCAAGATTGAAATCTTTGGCCTGAATGCCAAGCGTCACGTCTGGAGGAAACCTGGCACCATCTTTTTCGGTGAAGCATGATGGTGGCAGCATCATGCTGTGGGGATGTTTTTCAGTGGCAGGGACCGGGAGACTAGTCAGGATTGAGGCAAAGTACAGAGAGATCCTTGATGAAAACCTGCTCCAAAGCACTCAGTGGCCACGCAGTCTTGGGGGAACAGGGAGTACAGGAAGGGACTACGCACACACCCCTGTGGGGCCCCCACATTGAGGGTCAGCGTGGCAGAGGGGATGTTGCCTACCCTCCTGGGGTCGGCCCGTCAGGAAGTCTAGCATCCAGCTGCAGAGGGAGGTATTCAGACCCAGATTCCTAAGCTTAGTAACGGATTTAGAGGGGACAGTGTTGTTGAAAGCTGAGCTGTAGTCAATGAACAGCATTCTCACATAGGTATTCCTCTGATCTAGGTGGGTGAGGGCAGTGTGGAGAGCAATTGAGATTGCGTCATCTATGGATCTGTTGTGCCGGTATGCAAATTGGAGTGGGTCTAGGGTGTCTGGGATGGTGGAGTTAATGCGTGCCATAACCAGCCTCTCAAAGCACTTCATGATTACAGAAGTGACTGTTACAGGGCGATAGTCATGAAGCCTTAGAGTTCTTGGGGACAGGAATGATGGTGGTCATCTTAAAACATGGGGGGATTACAGACTGGGACAAGGAGAGATTGAAAATTACAGTGAATATGCCTGCCAACTGCTCCACACTGTGAGACCGTGCCTTGGAATAACGTTGGGCCCAGTGGCTTTGCGGGTGTTGACCTGATTAATAAAGACCTTTCTCACGTCGGCCTCGGAGAAGGGAGTTCACCATGCAATCATGGCTCTATATAATACTGTGCGTTGCCTTGAATTTATTTTGGACTTGGGGACTATGAAGAGACCCCTGGGAGAATTAACACAGAGGTTGGCGCTGAACTAAAGGACATGGTTACCGCACACAGAGCTATCGTAGACAACTCTGAGGCTACGGCCGAGGACAGGAATAAGTACAAGATTTCCCGCAATGACCTCTGTAGAGTCTTCAAACGAGCAGAAGGACATTATAGGAATAAGGTGGAATTATACTACACAGGCTCCGACGCCTGCTGCATGTGGCAGGGGCTACAGTCCATTACGGATTACAAAGCAAGACCCAGCCATGATCTACCCAACGATGCCTCTCTTCCAGACGAACTCAATGCATTTTATGCACGCTTCGACAATAACATCACCGTACCCTGTGCGAGGGCCCACACCGGACCTGTGGAGGTCATAGTGGGACATCTTGTACTTCTTCCTGTCCTCGGCCGTAGCCTCAGAGTTGTCTACGATAGCTCTGTGCGCGGTAACCATGTCCTTTAGTTCAGCGCCAACCTCTGTGTTAATCCAGGGCTTTTGATTTGGAAAGCAGCGAACCCTCACCGTGGGGACAACGTCACTGATACATTTTCTATATTCTCCCAGGGGTCTCTTCATAGTCCCCAAGTCCAAAACAAATTCAAGGCAACGCACAGTATTATATAGAGCCATGATTGCATGGAACTCCCTGCCATCTCAAATCACTCAAGCAAACAGCAAAATGTGCATTGAAAACACATTAAATAGCACCTCACATCACAATGCCTCTCCCGTTTCTGACCTAAATAACTTGTAGACCTACAGTATGTACACTGAGTATACAAAACATTAAGAACACCTGCTCTTTCCATTACTGACTGACCAGGTGAATCCATGTGAATGCTCTGATCCCTTATTGATGTTGTTAAATCCACTTCAATCAGTGTACATGAAGGGGAGGAGACAGGTTAAATAATAATGTTTAAGTCTTGAGACAATTGAGACATGGATTGTGTTTGTGTGCCATTCAGAGGGTGAATGAGCAAGACAAACGATTTAAGTGCCTTTGAATGGGATATGGTAGTAGGTGTGCGGCTTTCCTTTATTTTCTAGTGTTCTGCTCCGCTAGCCAGCACCTCGCCTTTATAGGTGTGCGTTTCTTTTTTCTAGATTATATGGTAGTAGGTGCCAGGTGCACCAGTTTGAGTAAAGAACTGCAACGCTGCTGGGTTTTTCACTCTCAACAATTTCCCGTAAGTATCAAGAATGGTTCACCACCCAAAAGGACATCTAGCCAACTTGACACAACCGTGGGAAGCGTTGGAGTAAACATGGGCCAGCATCCCAGTGGAACGCGTTTGACACCTTGTAGAGTCCATGCCCCGACGAATTGAGGCTGTTCTGAGGGCAAAAGGGGGGAATGCAACTCAATATTTAAAATGTGTTCCTAATGTTTGGTATATGCAGTGTACTGTACTGTATATGTACTGACATGTACATACTGTATGTACGCGTGTATTCTTATTTTACATTCATGTAATTCGGTCCTTGAGCTGTTCTTGTCTATTAATGTTCTGTATTATGTTTTGTGTGGACCCCAGGAAGAGTAGCTGCTGCTTTGAAATCATGCTACTACATTGCTTCAAACGTGTACACACTAATGTGTGAGGTTACCTGACTTAATGCATTCCAGTTTTCAAATGTCTACGGTTATTCACACTTGACGTCTATCCAAGCAGTTCCTTACTCATCTCCAAATTGACTGAATACCAATGACATTGTTGATATCATTGCGTAATACAATCATACAAATCACATATGAATCACACTATTGTGTAGCAGTTAGCCGTACAGTAACTCTCGCACTAAATACACTACAGTTAGTGCTAAATACGGCTGCTAGAATCCTGACTAGAACCAAAAAAATTGATCATATTACTCCAGTGCTAGCCTCCCTACACTGGCTTCCTGTTAAGGCAAGGGATGATTTCAAGGTTTTACTGCTAACCTACAAAGCATTACATGGGCTTGCTCCTACCTATCTTTCTGATTTGGTCCTGCCGTACATACCTACACGTACGCTACGGTCACAAGACGCATGCATCCTAATTGTCCCTAGAATTTCTAATCAAACAGCTGGAGGCAGGGCTTTCTCCTATAGAGCTCCATTTTTATGGAATCGTCTGCCTACCCATGTGAGAGACGCAGACTCGGTCTCAACCTTTAAGTCTTTACTGAAGACTCATCTCTTCAGTAGGTCCTATGATTGAGTGTAGTCTGGCCCAGGAGTGTGAAGGTGAACGGAAAGGCTCTGGAGCAACGAACCGCCCTTGCTGTCTCTGCCTGGCCGGTTCCCCTCTCTCCACTGGGATTCTCTGCCTCTAACCCTATTACAGGGGCTGAGTCACTGGCTTACTGGTGTTCTTCCATGCCATCCCTAGGAGGGGTGCGTCACTTGAGTGGGTTGAGTCACTGACGTGGTCTTCCTGTCTGGGTTGGCGCCCCCCCTTGGGTTGTGCCGTGGCGGAGATCTTTGTGGGCTATACTCTGCCTTGTCTCAGGATGGTAAGTTGGTGGTTGAAGATATCCCTTTAGTGGTGTGGGGGCTGTGCTTTGGCAAAGTGGGTGGGGTTATATCCTGCCTATTTAGCCCTGTCCGGGGGTATCATCGGATGGGGCCACAGTGTCTCCTGACCCCTCCTGTCTCAGCCTCCAGTATTTATGCTGCAGTAGTTTATGTGTCGGGGGCTAGGGTCAGTCTGTTATATCTGGAGTATTTCTCCTGTCTTATCCGGTGCCCTGTGTGAATTTAAGTATGCTCTCTCTAATTCTCTCTTTCTTTCTTTCTTTCTTTCTTTCTTTCTTTCTTTCTTTCTTTCTTTCTTTCTTTCTCTCTCTCGGAGGACCTGAGCCCTAGGACCATGCCTCAGGACTACCTGGCATGATGACTCCTTGCTGTCCCCAGTCAATCTGGCCGTGCTGCTGCTCCAGTTTCAACTGTTCTGCCTGCGGCTATGGAACCCTGACCTGTTCACCGGACGTGCTACCTGTTCCAGACCTGCTGTTTTCAACTCTCTAGAGACAGCAGGAGCGGTAGAGATACTCTCAATGATCGGCTATGAAAAGCCAACTGAGGTGCTGACCTGTTGCACCCTCGACAACTACTGTGATTATTATTATTTGACCATGCTAGTCATTTATGAACATTTGAACATCTTGGCCCTGTTCTGTTATAATCTCCACCCGGCACAGCCAGAAGAGGACTGGCCACCCCTGATAGCCTGGTTCCTCTCTAGGTTTCTTGCTAGGTTTTGGCCTTTTTAGGGAGTTTTTCCTAGCCACCATGCTTCTACACCTGCATTGCTTGCTGTTTGGGGTTTTAGGCTGGGTTTCTGTACAGCACTTTGAGATATTAGCTGATGTAAGAAGGGCTATATAAATACATTTGATTTGATTTGATTTATATATTGACAGAGCAGCCCTATTTCCAGCTGCCTAAATTTTACACCCAGGCATTTGCTTCACCATGGCAACGAGGCAGCTATTTCAAACAGCTCTGTTACAAGGCAACACCGGTGGTAATCGAAAACATAGAGAGAAAGGGAGGTGGTTGTGGCAGATAGATGCCAGCAGTGTGTATCTGCTATCCAGACAAAGATCTGACAAAAACATAGCCTATCTGAACTTACAAACCAATTTCCCAAAAGCTTTTTGTTATTTATTTGGACTTGAACACTATCATTTTCACATTGATGATGGTGGTAGATAAAGATGGTAAAATGACTGGTAAAGAACGGACACCTTATTGAATAAGGTGCTACAGTAGTAATGGAAAATGTGACGATTGGAGAAAGAAATAAGTCTCACATTCTATGGCTGTGTTTACATGGGCAGCCCAATTCTGTATGTTTTTTTTCCACATTAATTGCTCTTCTGACCAATCAGATCAGCTCTGAAAAAGAGCTGATGTGAAAAGATCTGATGTGATTGATCAAAATACCATTAACTGGAAAAAAGATCTGAATTGGGTTGCCTGTGTAAACGCAGCCTATTGGTCTTTGCTGTGTGATTTATTTTATTGTTTAACTTCAGCAGCGTTTTAGTATTATTTTACAGACAATAGTTAAATAAAGTGGTGTGATAAATGTGACTGCAGTGAAAAATAGAGTGCATCTTTCGTCTCCTTTTCAGAAATACAAGATGGCAAAGAATAGTTTGTTTAGACTGGACCGGTAGAACATCTTTCTTTGCTCTTTATCCAGAAGAGAAGCAATGATTTCGCCTATACTGTATGAACCATGTACTGTATCATCATTTCTAGCATAAATATTGCCCCAAACCTTATGTAATACTATAAAATTGGTTGACTTCTTACATTTGTGTAAGCACAACCCCATTTGGGGATGAAAAGAGGAAACTAGGGAGGAATTAGAAGACATTCAGTGCCTATCATAAGTATTCACCCTCTTTGATTTCTTCACATTTTAGTATGTTACAAAGTGGGATTAAATTGTCATTTTTTGTAAAGAATCTGCACAAAATACTCTAATGTCAAAGTGGAATATTTGTTTCATTCTGGGGGGGATTAATGAAAAATAAAACACTAATATACTTTGATTAGATAAGTATTCACCCTGCTAAGTCAAAACATATTAGAAACACCTTCTTGAGTAACTCGCTTAGAGCTTTGCACACCTGGAATGTGCAGTATTTGCCCATTATTCTTTTCAAAATTCTTCAAGCTCTGTCAAGGTGTTGGGGATCATGGCTAGACAGCAATTTCAAGTCTTGCCATAGATTTTCAAGCAGATTTAGGTCAGAACTTGGCCACTCAGGAACATTCACTGTCTTCTTGGTAAGCAACTCCATTATAGACTTGGCCTTATGTGGTAGGTTATTGTTCTGCTGAAAGGTGAATTCCTCTCCCAGTGTCTGGTGTAAAGCAGACAAGCAGGTTTTTCTCTAGTATTTTGCCTGTGCTTAGCGCCATCCATTTTCTTTTTATCCTGAAAAACTCCCCAGTCTTTGCCGATGTCAAGCATACCCATACCATGATGCAGCCACAACCATGCTTGAACATATGGAGGCAGTTACTCGGTGATGTGTTGTTGGATTTGCCCCAAACTTAAGGCTTTACATTAAAGCCAAAACGTGTATTCCTATGCCTTGTTTTTTTTCAGTATTACTTTAGTGCCTTGTTGCATACAGGATGCATGTTTTGGGAATATTCAGATGTTTTTATCTTTTCACTCAGTCATTTAGGTAATTACAACTACAATTACAACTACAATCTTGTTGATCCATCCTCAGTTTTCTCCGATCAAAGCCATTGAACTCGGTAGCTGTTTTAAAATCATCAATGGCCTCATGGTAACATCCCTGAGCAGTTTCTTTCCTGTCCTGCAGCTCAGTTCAGAAGGACAACTGTATCTTTTGATGTGTCTGGGTGGTTTAATACATCATCCACAGCAGAATTATTAACTTGGCCATGCTTAAAGAGATATTCAATGTCTGATTTGTTATTGTTACCCTTCTACAAATCACTGCCCTTCTTTATGAGGCTTTTTTAAAAGAAAAGTGGTGTGATAAATGTGACTGCAGTGGTCTTTGTAGTTGAATCTATGCTTGAAATTCAATATTTGACAGAGGGACTTTACAGATGTTGTATGTATGGGAGACAGAGGAAGGATTAGTCATTCAAATATCATGAAGTGAGTCCATGTAACTTACTATGTGATTTGTAAAGGCACATTTTACTCCTGAACTAATTTAGGCTTGCTTAAACAAAGGTGATCAATACTTATGCAACAACTATATTTTAGTTATATAATTTGTATTAATTTGATAAAAATATATAATTTTCTTTTCACTTTGACATAATGGAGTATTTTGGGTAGATCAATGAAAAAATTATACATTTAAAAATCTATTTCAATCCCACTTTGTAAATCAACAAAATGTGAAAAAATCCAAAGGGGGTGAATAATTCCCTGTGGCTCAGTTGGTAGAGCACGGTGTTTGCAATGCCAGCATGGTGTGTGCAACACTAGGGTTGTGGGTTTGATTCCCACGGGGGGCCAGTACAAAAAAACAAAAAAAAAAGGCATGAAATGTATGCATTCACTACTGTAAGTCGCTCTGGATAAGAGCGTCTGCTAAATGATTAAAATGTAAATGTAAAAAGTATTATACCTTCTGTATGTACTGTAGATATGCTGTGGTAGATAGGTGCCAGTCTGTATCCAGACAGATCTGTTAAAGCTTATCTGAGCTCTCGAACCAATATCCATACAAATCTGACTCAGCTAACTCTACATAGTGATAGCAACAGATATAGAGAAAGATTTTCGATGGACAAACAACAACTTCCCATAGACTTCAACTGCACGACGGCGAATCTGGAAACATCTCAATTAATTTATATGGTCATGCCAATTATAGAGCCAACACGAGAAGTCTCACCTTGTCATCGGAAAATGATGAGTCCTCTACACAACCCACTGAATAACTTAATTGAGTCTTAATGTGTTAGGTGTTTTGTGTGTAGGAGGGAGAGGGAGGCAGTAGAAAACATACCCCATTTTGCCTGGAGGTTTTTGACCAGTAAACACTGAACCATTAGATAAAGGAAATGGAAGTCATCATGAGTCATTATTGTTGAATCTTTTCCATGAACACATAACTGTCATCACAATATATTTCAGCCAGGAAAATTGTGTTGACACCAGAAATGAATTACAGCTAGATCTTTCCATTTTAGGGTCTCGATACAACCTCTATTTTAGGAAAATTGAGAATTCAACAAAATCATTTCGACCACAGACAACAACGCATTCATACATTCCATCGCTTAGTTAGTCCTTCAGACAGGCCTACCAAGTCCTCCCACTACGTTTCTGTATGACTCAGACAGGGCTATTGAGTGGGCTATTGAAGCCCCCTTCAACACCTTCACCTGAACCTGAAAATAGAAGAGATCATACATAACTTACAGGAACCGTGGAAGCCACTGATGACAGTGGAAGCCCTTATTCCCTCCTTCCCAACTGCCTCTATCGAACGCTGTCATGAATATGGAAGTACCGGTATTCTATTTGAGAGCTGAAATCTCCTGTCCTTCTTTTACAGTCCAAGGGGGGTGTCTGAGTGACTAGCCACACCTCGGTTACAGTCTCAAGTCTCTTGGATTTTCTACGCACCAAACTGTATTTATTGACTATTTTGACATCCGCGACTTTTCCCTTTCCACACTTCTGCTCACGCAATTCTCAAGTTCGCCTGCGCCTCTCAGCAATCTTTGAAAAGCACGGCTTGGAATGCAACACGTTTCACTCACACGTGTGTGATCTCTTATGTTTGCTCATGAAAGCTACCAAGACTTCAATTGCACTGCAGCCCCCTTTGTTTTGGAAAAGCTATTTGGAGGTGTGTGTGTGTGTGTGTGTGTGTGTGTGTGTGTGTGTGTGTGTGTGTGTGTGTGTGTGTGTGTGTGTGTGTGTGCGTGTGTGGGAGGAGAGATGACGAGTGTGTATCTAGCGAGAGGAGATTCATGACAGCCAATCTATATGCTGGTGTGTGTGGGAGAGGAATTGTATGTGGGCCGTATGAGCTGGAGCTGACCTCTGAATACATGTTAGAGAGTACGGACTGTAGGCTTGCTGTTTCTGTAACTACTACACAGCTTTTTGTTTGTGTGCTCTAACATCTATTTTGCCATACTACTATTGAGTACAGCCTGTCTGCTGTCACTCAACTGTAAGTAACGCAGATCCTAAACATAACTCAACATATCCACTACCGTTCAAAGGTTTGGGGTCACGTAGAAATGTCATTGTTTCCATGAAAACCTACCTTTTTGGAGAAATGTCCTCTGGTCTGATGAAACAAAAATACAACTGTTTGGCCATTATGACCATCGTTATGTTTGGAGGAAAAAGGGGGAGGCTTGCAAGCTGAAGAACACCACCACACGTAAAGCACGGGGATGGCAGCATCATGTTGTGGGGGTGCTTTGCTGCAGGAGGGACTGGTACACTTCACAAAATAGATGGCATCATGAGACAGGAAAATTATGTGGATATATTGAAGCAACATCTCAAGACATCAGTCAGGAAGTTAAAACTTGGTCGCAAATGGGTCTTCCAAATGGACAATGACCCCAAGCATACTTCCAAAGTTGTGGCAAAATGGCATAAGATAACAAAGTCAATGTATTGGAGTTGCCATCACAAACCCTAACCTCAACCCTATAGAAAATGTGTGGGCAGAACTGAAAAAGCGTGTGCGAGCAAGGACGCCTACAAACCTGACTCAGTTACACCAGCTCTGTCAGGAGGAATGGGCCAAAATTCACCCAACTTATTGTGGGAAGCTTGTGGAAGGCTACCTGAAACGTTTGACCCAAGTTAAACAATTTAAAGGCAATGCTACCAAATACTTATTGAGTGTATGTCAACTTCTGACCCACTGGGAATGTGATGAAAGAAATAAAAGCTGAAATAAATAATTTTCTCTACTATTATTCTGAAATTTCACATTCTTAAAATAAAGTGGCGATCATAACTGACCTAAGACAGGGAATGTTTACTTGGATTAGATGCCTGGAATTGTGAAAAACTGAGTTTAAATGTATTCGGCTAAGGTGTATGTAAACTTCGAACTTCAACTGTATGTGTGAAGAGGACAAAAAGTATACAGCCTTCACTGGGTCTGCATGAATACAGTCGAATGCCACAGGGCCTATGCAATAGTCCAGCCTCATTTATGAGGATGATGCTTAGCATTTCTGGAGACTTAAACTTCAGTAGCCTGCTGTGCTACCTAGACGACCTCTTGGTGTTTGCACCAAGCGAAAGACAAGCCTTGGATAGATTGGAGCTGGTGTTCCAGAGACCGAGACAGTACAACCTGAAACTGAGCCCAAAGAAATGCAATTTCTTGCGGACGTCTGTAAGATTTTTGGGTCATGTCATTAATGGTGACGGGGTGGCTGTGGACCCGACCAAGGTGGATGTGATATCCAAAATTACAAAGTTGAATCTAATGGAGGAAGATGGGTGCACGCCTTCAGCACGAAGGATCAAATCCTTCCTAGGAATGATATTCTACTATCAACATTTCATTCCAAACTGTTCTGCTATTGCCAAGCCGCACTTCGCTCTCACTGCAGGTCAGAAGAGAAGGGGGAAGGTGAAGCCTGAGAAGCAAGCTGGCAGCTTCAGAAAGTTGAAACGTACTGACTGGACTAATGAGTGTGATTCTTCACTTAACAGCCTCAAGGAGAAGTTGTTAAACTGTGCTGTTCTTGGTCATCCGGATTTCACAAGGCCATTGATGCTGTCAATTGATGCCTCCCTGGACAGGTTGGGTGCAGTACTGTCTCAAATACCTGCTGGTGAAGATAGAGCGTGTCCCATCTCTTTTGCCAGTAAAACATTGAGTGGCTCACAAAAAAGATATCCTGCCCACAGACTAAAGTTTTTGGCCTTGAAATGGAGTGTGTGTGAAAAGTTTACCCACTGGCTTAAGGGACATTCATTTACAGTTTGGACTGATAATAATCCGCTCACATACATAATGACGAAACCAAAACTCGACGCCTGCGAACAACGATCGGTAGGCAAATTGGCGCCCTACTCATTCGATCTGAAGCACATAGCAGGTACAAAGAACGCTGTGGCTGATGCCCTCAGTAGGGACCCATTTGCCAAGTTAGTTAGTCACAGTGAGAACTATGTCAGTCTGCTTGCCGAAGCCGATGCTATAGGAGAAGATGGGATTCAAGATGCGTTTCGCTTGAAGGTCCAGAGTCACATAGTGAAAAAACAAGGATAGACAATCTCTGGAAATCAGTCTGACAGCTGTCCTTTAACCTGTGGCTCTGCAGTAGTGAAAGCGATCTGTGAAGTCTATGATCAGTGTGATGTAGCGACCGAAGCTCGAGCAGTACAGTTAGTGCAGTCTGTGCAACAACTCATATCTCCAAGCCATGACTCCCTTCCTGCGATCTCTTTTGAGGAGCTCCAGCGGAGTCAAAAACTTGATCCTACGATTTCTAAGGCTATCCTGTTTATCAACCGCAAAAGATGTCCTTCAAGGCGAGAGAGGGATGGATTTGATTCACAAACCCTTGCACTCATCAAGCAGTGGGAAAGGCTCAGGGTCCAAGATGGAGTGCTTTACAGGTTGACAAAGAATCCCCTGAGCAAACAAAAGAGACATCAGTATGGGCTGCCCACAAATATGAAGGAGAAATCATTGGGTGGTGTGCATGACCTTGCTGGCCACCAAGGGCAAGCTACAACTCTTAATTTGGCAAGGCAGTGTTTCTTCTGGCCCAAGACTGAGCATGATGTGAAGGAGTATGTCAAGTGCTGTCGGAGATGCATCCTGGCTAAGTCTCCTGAGCCGTCTGCTCGAGCTCCCCTCGAAAGCATCAGAACCTCCGCGCCTATGGAGTTAGTATGTCTCAACTTTTGGAGTGCTGAGGACAACAAGCAATGCTCAGGGGATGTCTTGGTTCTGACAGATCACTTCACCAAGTTAGCTCACGCCTTTCCATGCTCAAATCAAATGGTAAAGCAAGTTGCCAGAACGATATGGGACAACGTATTTTGTGTTTATGGATTTGCTGAGCAGGTCCACACCGATCAAGGGGCCAATTTTGAGAGTGAGCTAATCGCAGAACTTCTCAAGCTCTTTGGTGTCGCCAAGTCACACACAACTGCATATCATCCCATGGGGAATGGGGGAACGGAAAGGTTCAATCGAACTCTGGGAAATATGCTTCGCTCACTCCCTATAAAACCTAAAGAGAAATGGCCGCAGCAGATACAAACTCTAACGTTTGCCTACAATGCTACTGTACACAAAACCACTAGATATGCTCGATTCCAGCTCATGTTTGGTCGTGTTCCGAGACTCCCTGTTGATGTAATGTTCAAGTAAGTTTTGAGGGATCCTGTGGGTTGTTGTCTATAGTAGCTATGTCAAAAAACTGATGTCCCATGTCCATGAAGCAGCGAGCATCGCTCAACGGCATATAGTTAAAGAACAACAGAAACAGGCCAAACAATATGACAGAAAAGTCAGAGGCACTCACCTGAACAAAGGAGCCAGAGTGCTTCTCGCTAACAAAGGAGAAAGGGGAAAAATAAAACTTGCCGACAAGTGGGAAGCTAAGGTGTTCACGGTCATTGACAAAAACCTACATACACACATATATAAGCTGGTGGATGATAAAGGAAACACCAAGGTGGTACATCGGAACCTTCTTCTAGACATCAGCTTTCTGCCGGTAGAAACGCCTAAGGATGATTCACATGAATCTCAACTCAGATGGAGCTGTAGATCCAGAGTATGAGGGTCAGTCAACGGACCTTTCAGGCTTTGATGAAGAGGAAAGCTCTGGAGATATGACCAGTTCATGGACCCCGCAAGTCAGGAATCTTCAGAGAGACAGGAGACTGTCAGAGATGAGATGGAGCAAGAACAGTCAGCGTACAGCTGCAGGGACAATCCAAATCAAGACCATCAAGCTCAGCTATCTCTCGATAATGAGACTGCTATTAGCATTCCTGACTATGACAGGGTAGCTGACACAGAACCTTCAGGTTTTCCTGACTCAGTCGCACCAGCTGATTTAGCTAGTGACCAAGACTTACGAAGACCGGGTTCACGTGATTCGCAAGATGTGGTCAGAACACGCACTGGCAGGGTAGTGAAATCTGTAAGTCGTCTTATTGAGACAATGGCTTAGAGACCATTCACTATGGAGGGCTTAGCCACCAAACTAGGAAATAAGTCCCAGTCTCTTCTAACTAAGTTTTAAAAAGGGTTTTCTTTATTTCTTCTGTTGTTCTGAGGAATAATCATGGATATGTAAAGTCAGTCGTGGCCAAAAGTTTTGAGAATGACACAAATATTAATTTTCACAAAGTCTGCTGCCTCAGTTTGTATGATGGCAATTTGCATACACTTCAGAATGTTATGAAGAGTGATCAGATGAATTGCAGTTAATGCAAAGTCCCTCTTTGCCATGCAAATGAACTGAATCCCCCAAAAACATTTCCACTGCATTTCAGCCCTGCCACAAAAGGACCAGCTGACATCATGTCAGTGATTCTCTCGTTAACACAGGTGTGAGTGTTGACGAGGACAAGGCTGGAGATCACTCTGTCATGCTGATTGAGTTCAAATAACAGACTGGAAGCTTCAAAAGGATTGTGGTGCTTGGAATCATTGTTCTTCCTATGTCAATCATGGTTACCTGCAAGGAAACACGTGCCGTCATCATTGCTTTGCACAAAAAGGGCTTCACAGGCAAGGATATTGCTGCCAGTAAGATTGCACCTAAATCAATCATTTATCAGATCACGAGAACTTTAAGGAGAGCGGTTCAATCGTTGTGAAGAAGACTTCAGGGCACCCAAGAAAGTCCAGCAAGCGCCAGGACCTTCTCCTAAAGTTGATTCAGCTGCGGGATCGGGGCACCACCAGTACAGAGATTGCTCAGGAATGGCAGCAGGCAGGTGTGAGTGCCAGTGAGGCAAAGACTTTTGGAGGATGGCCTGGTGTCAAGAAGGGCAGCAAAGAAGCCACTTCTCTCCAGGAAAAACATCAGGGACAGACTGATATTCTGCAAAAGGTACAGGGATTGGACTGCTGAGGACTGGGGTAAAGTCATTTTCTCTGATGAATCCCTTTTGTTTGGGGCATCCGGAAAAAAGTTTGTCCGGAGAAGACAATGTGAGCTCTACCATCAGTCCTGTGTCATGCCAACAGTAAAGCATCCTGAGACCATTCATGTGTGGGGTTGCTGCTCAGCCAAGGGAGTGGGCTCACTCACAATTTTGCCTAAGAACACAGCCGTGAATAAAGAATGGTACCAACACATCCTCCGAGAGCAACTTCTCCCAACCATCCAGGAACAGTTTGGTGACGAACAATGCCTTTTCCAGCATGATGGAGCACCTTTCCATAAGGCAAAAGTAATAACTAAGGGTCTCGGGGAACAAAACATCGATTTTTGGGGTCCATGGCCAGGAAACTCCCCAGACCTTAATCCCATTGAGAACTTGTGGTCAATCCTCAAGAGGCGGGTGGACAAACGAAAACCCAGAAATTCAGACAAACTCCAAGCATTGATTATGCAAGAATGGGCTGCCATCAGTCAGGATGTAGCCCAGAAGTTAATTGCCAGCATGCCAGGGCAGATTGCAGAGGTCTTGAAAAAGAAGGGTCAACACTGCAAATATTGACTCTTTGCATCAACTTCACGTAATTGTCAATAAAAGCCTTTGACACTTATGTAATGCTTGTAACTATACTTCAGTATTCCATAGTAACATCTGACAAAAATATCTAAAGACACTGAAGCAGCAAATTTTGTGAAATTAATATTTGTGTCTTTCTCAAAACTTTTGGCCACGACTGTAAGTGATGTGTAGAATGGTGTCAAGGGATACTGTGATGTGAGGACGAGTGTTGTATGATGCTCTTGGCATCGTATTTGTCTAGGAGGTTCTCAGGCCTGATCAACCTTAGATTCCTTTGAATCTGCCTGCAGATAGCTTATATAGCAGAGACCAAAGATGAGATCTTGGTGTTCACTTGTGCCAGTAGTGACTCAGTAAGTAGAGTTTGTTGTCCCTTGTGTTCCATATCTTGTTTAATATGCATTCAGAATTTTGGTGAAAGGAGGGGTGAATGTAGCAGGTGTAACATATACTTAATGTATTTCACCAACAATCCCTCATACTTATTTTAATGTATTATTTTAAGGTTATTTTAAGATGTATTACATTACTTTCAAGAGTGAATTATTTCATTGTATTTATTTTCTAAATTATGTTAATGCTGTGATGTCATCAAAGGGAGCCATGCTCTTACTCCTCAGTTTGCTCAGAGCATGATGAGGAGAGGTAGGTGTTACGTATGCTCCGGTCTTTTGAATGCACGTTTGCAAATGCTCACAAATTCACAAGAAAAGACAAGCAAAAGTTAGTGTTGCATTACTGTTTCTAGGAATATATATTCATTTGAATGGGGATAATGTTCGAGTGCAACACAGAAAGGTACAGGTGCAGAACCGGTTACACAGACCTTTGGCATTCTAGTTGTCAATTTCTGAAGAGATTTCACCCCATACTTCCTGAAGCACCTCCTACAATTTGGATTGGCTTGATGTGCACAATTTACATACCATACGGTCAATCTGCTCCCACAACAGCTCAATAGGGTTGAGATCCGGTGGCTGTGTGTCACACCCTGGCCATAGAGAGGGTTTTATTCTCTATTTTGGTTAGGCCAGGGTGTGACTAGGGTGGGTATTCTATGTCCTTTTTTCTATGTTTTGGTATTTCTTTGTTTTGCCCGGGTATGGTTCTCAATCAGGGACAGCTGTCTATCGTTGTCTCTGATTGGGACCATACTTAGGTAGCCTTTTCCCACAGGGTTGGTGTGGGTAGTTGTTTTCTGTTTGGTGTGTTCACCTGACAGAGCTGTTGCGTTTTGTTCCACTTTGTTTTTTGTTTCAGTGTTCTGTTATAATAAACATCATGAACACGTACCACGCTGCACTTTGGTCTACTCCTTCTTCCACAGACAACCGTTACACTGTGCTGGCCACTCCATTATAGAGAGCCCAACAGCTGACTGCTTCTTCCCAAATAGTTCTTGCAAAGTTTGGAGCTGTGCTTTGGGTCATTGTCCTGGAAATTGGCTCCAATTTAATGCTGTCCACAGGGTATGGCATGGCGTTGCAAAATGGAGTGATAGCCTTCCTTCTTCAAGATCCATTTTACCCTATACAAATATCCCACTTTACCACCACTAAAGCACCCCCAGACCATCACATTGCCTTCACCATGCTTGACAGATGGCGTCAAGCACTCCTCCAGCATCTTTTCAGTTTTTCTGCATCTCATGAATGTTCTTCTTTGTGATCCGAACACCTCAAACTTAGATTCGTCTGTCCATAACACTTTTTTCCAATCTTACTCTGTCCAGTGTCTGTGTTCTTTTGCCCATCTTAATCTTTTCTTTTCATTGTCAGTCTGAGATATGTATTTTTCTTTGCAACTCTGCCTAGAAGGCCAGCATCCCAGAGTCGCCTCTTCACTGTTGATGTTGAGACTGGTGTTTTACAGGTACTATTTAATGAAGCTGCCAGTTGAAAACTTGTGAGGCGCCTGTTTCTCAAACTAAACACTCTAATGTACTTGTCCTCTTGCTCAGTTGTGCACAGGGTCCTCCCACTCCTCTTTCTATTCTGGTTAGAGCCAGTTTGCTCTGTTCTGTGAAGGGAGTAGTACACAGCGTTGTACCAGATCTTCACTTTCTTAGCAATTTCTCGCATGGAATAGCCTTCCTTTCTCAGAACAAGAATAGACCGATGAGTTTCAGAAGAAAGGTCTTTGTTTCTGGCCATTTTGAGCCTGTAATTGAACCCACAAATGCTGATGCTCCAGATACTCAACTAGTCTAAAGGCCAGGTTTATTGCTTCTTTAACCTCAGAACAACAGTTTTCAGCTGTGCTAATTGCAAAAGGGTTTTCTAATGATCAATTAGCCTTTTAAAACGCTCAACTTGGATTAGTTAACACAACGTGCCATTGGAACACAAGAGTGATGGTTTCTGATAATGGGCCTCTGTACGCCTATGTAGATATTCCATAACAAATCAGCCGTTTCCAGCTACAATAGTCATTTACAACAATAACAATGTCTACACTGTATTTCTGATCAATTTGATGTTATTTTAATGGACAAAAAATGTTATTTTCCTTAAAAAAAAAGAACATTTCTAAGTGACCCCAATATTTTGAACGGTAGTGTACATACACCATACAATTTCTCAGTAAAAGTTCCATTGGTTAGTGATATTTAATAAAAGGTGATGGATGATTACAGATACCAGTATCTAAAGTCACAGAGCAGTGGAGGCTGCTGAAGGGAGAACGGCTCATAATAATGGCTGGAATAGTTTTCATGTGTTTGATGTATTTGATACCATTTCCAGTGATTCCACTCCAGCCATTAGCACGAGCCCGTCCTCCCAGATGAAGGTGCCACCAACCTCCTGTGTCACAGAGGCAGTAGTAATGAGGCCCCGTAGCCCCTTTAGGTCTCTGATGAAACAAGCACTAAATAAGTGCAGGCTTTCGACTCTCATGTCCACAGCTTACACACCGTCAGAAGCCACTGTACAGTAATATCACATTTATAACACAGAGGTATATTCTCTGCTGTTCCTTACTCTTTTCCCTTTTACTTTCTGAATTTGTTTGAGATTGAAAATGTGATCTCCATACTATGGAACTGAACAAAGTGATTACAATTGTCAACCATGTCAAGTTCATTCCAAAATAGTCTACACAATTCAATTAACACATTCAATCTCTGTATTTTTCTGCGTGGGAATTACAAAATTTGAAGCCAATCATTAGAATTGTCTGTGAGGGCCAAACTGCTCTCCAGAACATGCAACACGCGACCAATTTCACAAGAATCTAAGAGCCATTTACATTAAACAAGAGCACTTACAAGAAGTCAGCTCTCATTCAGAAAGAAAATAGGGTGAGTAAGGCAGTGAAACCAAGATGTGACTGAGGTCTGGAAAAGTAGTAGGCTTCCCCTCCCTGGCCTCTGCCCCACTCAATCTCAGCCCCTTTACAGTGCAATTTACATCCACTTTCTTATCGAAACAGTATTCACGTTTCACATGTTGGTTTTTCATACAGCTAGTGGGCGAGCTGTATGTGGTGTGACTGATGTGTGTAGGAGGATGGGGAGACTGAATGGGGTAGAGGGGCGCATAGTCCCCACAGAGGTGTCAGTGTCGGTTCCCCTGAGAAACAACATGAAGAACTGCTGTCAGGAAACGCTGTGCTCACATTGCCCTCTACTGTTGTCTTATATATTACCACACAAGACAAAACTGTTCCCCACATTGAAAGACACTGAGGTCCACAAAATGATCCAGTGCAAATTGTATGGGCACTAATGTACTAGTAATATCAATGCATGCAAATGCAATGGAAAGGCCATTATTCTAGGCAGAGTTCTACTTTAAGATGGGCCTGGAAAAAAGCTCATTTAGATTCTAATGAGTTCCCAAGAGATGACCCTTTAGACCCTAGAATGTCTAGGCCAGGGATTTGCAACTAGCGGCCAGCAGACTAATTTAAAGCATAATAATAAATCAATAAAATAAAAATGTTTGGCGGAGGGGAACTCAGTCATGGTCTCAACTTACTGTTGAAAGTTAGAATAATAGACTATGCAAGGTGCAATTTGGAAATTTGGTTGTGCATCAGCAGTCAATTAATTAGCCCATGTCAGCATTTTATTTTAGATAGGTAAATGAGTCTAGCTGTCAGCTACACTAAATATACAAAAGTATGTGGAAACCCCTTCAAATGAGTTGATTTGGCTATTTCAGCCACAGCCGTTGCTGACAGTTGTATACAATTGAGCACATAGCCATGCCGTCTACATAGACAAAAGCATTGGCAGTAGAATGGCCCGTACTGAAGAGCTCAGTGACTTTCAACACGGCACCGTCATAGGATGCCACCTTTCCAACAAGTCAGTTCGTCAAATTTCTGCTCTGCTAGAGCTGCCCTGTAAATGTTGTTATTGTTAAATGGAAATATCTAAGAGCAATCATGGCTCAGCTGCAAAGCCTGTCCTCGGTTGCAACACTCACTACCGAGTTCCAAACTGCCTCTGGAAGCAACATCAGCACAGTAACTGTGAAGTGGATTTCCATGGCAGTGCAACCGCACACAAGCCTAATATTACCATGCGCAATGCCAAGTGTCAGCTGGAGAGGTCTAAAGCTTACCGCCATTGAACCCTGGAGCAGTGGAAACGCGCTCTCTGGAGTCATGAATCATGCTTCACCATCTGGGAGTCCAACGGACAAATCTGGGTTTGGTGGATGCCAGCAGAACGCTACCTGTCCAAATGCATAGTGCCAACTATAAGGTTTGGTGGAGGAGGAATAATGGTCTGGGGCAGTTTTTCATGTTTTGGGCTAGGCCCACTTTTAGGCCCACTTTTCATCCGGACGTGAAAATAGTGCCCTCTAGCCCAAAGAGGTTTTAATGCCCATTATTTTGGAATGAGATGTTCGACGAGCATGTGTCCACATACTTTGGTCATGTAGTGTACTTTGAGTAAACATGGTCAAATTACCGACCGGGGTGGGAAATGGGGGAAAGGGGGATACCTAGTTAGTTGTACAACTGAATGCCTTCAAATGAAATGTGTCTTCCGCATTTAACCCAACCCCTCTGAATCAGAGAGGTGCGGGGGGCTGCCATAATCGACATCCACGTCTTCGGCGCCCGAGGAACAGTTGGTTAACTGCCTTGCTCAAGGGCAGAACGACAGATTTTGACCTTGTCAGCTCTGGGATTCAATCCAGCAACCTTTTGGTTACTGGCCCAACGATCTAATCACTAGGCTACGTGATCATCAGTTAACATATTAAAAACTGCACATATTTGCCTCTACCCTATGGCAAAATGTGTAGAATTGCAGGAAATTAGCTGTAAAACGGACAATGAACACAATTGCCTTTTATCGATGGCAATTTGAATGCACAGAGATACCCTGACGAAATCCTGAGACCCGTTGTCGTGCCAATCATCCAAACTCATCACTTCATGTTCAGCATGATAATGCACAGCCTCATGTCACAAGGATCTGAACACAATTCCTGAAAGCTGAAAATGTCTTCTTCCATGGCCTGCATACTCACCAGACCATTGAGCCTGTTTTGGATGCTCTGGATCTACGTATACGACAGTGTGTTCCAGCTCCCGCCAATATTCAGCAACTTTGCACCGCCATGGAAGAGGAGGGACAACATTCCACAGGCCACAATCAACAGCATGATCAACTATATGTGAAGGAGATGTGTCGCGCTGCATGAGGCAAATGTTGGTCACATCAGATACTGACTGGTTTTCTGATCCATGCCCCTACCTTTTTTGTAAAGGTATCTGTGATGAACAGATGCATCTGTATTCCCAGTCATGTGAAATCCATACATTAGGGTATAATGAATTAATTTCAATTGACTAATTTCCTTATATGAACTGTAACTCCAAAAAACTGTTTCATGTTGCGTTTATATTTTTGTTCAGGGTAAATTATTGCCACCGTGGCCCGCCAGTGTAACTGCTAAACTAACACGTTATTTCTATTAGACTATGTTGACTATGACATTACTTTAGTGAATATGGTGACAACGATGTAGGCCTTGTGTAGCGGTTATGATATGAAGGTTTGGCTTGGAAATGTTTTTGCGCCTGGTCACAGACAGCTGATGTGCTGTGCATTAAAATCCACAAGCAAAGGGAAAAGGTGAGAGGAGGAGAGCACGTAGATGTGAGAAGGAATACGACGAGCTGTTTGTTTGTGGCTATGAAAGTGAACTGTTTGCGTTTGTTCAGGTGTGTATTCAGTCTGCCCGATTCTATTGAAAAACGTTTCTTAAATGGAAGCAAACGGGGAAAAACATACCTGAATTTGTCCAATAGATACTCTCCTTTGCAACCGTTGGACTACTGATTACAGCCTAGATCAGCTAGATGCAGGTAAGAGTGTGCAAGGCATGACTGTTCTCTTGACCTGTGTGCACCTACGTTTTAAACTTCCATTTATTGGCTAGGTTGCAGCAACCTCATGATGTAGTAGCCTCAACCTATCGATGTTACGTTGAGCTGAGTGAATGGAATATAAATGACAGTCATCCAATATGCTGTTATAGAAATAAGGCCTTGCTCATTAAAAAGCACTGCGGACCTCATGATGAGTGAGGCTTTTTTGTGGCCCCCGTCCCCATCAAAGTTGCCCATCCCTGGTCTAGACCTTCAGATATGAGTCAGGTACAGATCCTAGTGAAACATTACTGTCTGCTACTATTCTCTCTCTCTGTCTCTCTCCCTCTCTCTTTCTCCCTCTGTATGTCTCCCTGTCTCTCTCTCTCTCTCTGCCTCTCTCTCTCTCTGTTTCTCTCTCTCTCTCAAACTATTTATCTTATAGTCCCCTCTCGCTTTCTCTCCTTCCGTCCCTCCCAACCTCTCCCTCTCTCTATCCGACAGCTAAAAAGTTGCAGGTCTTATGGTGTCACATAGAAAATGGTTGTTGTCGTCACTTACTGCTCATCTCCCACCTTCTTTATCCACTCCACATCACACTGTTCACACGGCGAAGTCATTTCCTGCCAAAGTAGAGCATGAAATTACATTAGCATGCAGGTGCTCGAAGTGGATTGGACAAAATGGGACAGCAAGAGCCAGGCGAGAACAAGAGTTAGACAGAACTGACTATGCTTAAGAAAATAGAGGGAGGATATATCAGTTTGTTATACATACCAGTGCGTTAGTTGTGTGTGTGTGTGTGTTGTTCACTGACCCTCCCTATGTGGTTGTTCTGGATCTGTCTCAGCTCCTCCTGCAGTCTCTCACACTCGGCCTTCACTTCCTCTTCCCTCTGACACCCCTGCTCGGCCTCATGCCGCGCCCTCTCTAGCTCCGCCTCCAGACGCTGCAGCTTCAGGTCTGACAGAGTGTCTAGACTACGAGAGCTCTGCAGGGTCAGCGCAGGACAGTCCAGCACTGGGGAGGGGGAACACACACGCACAAGCGCAAACACACACACTCACAGCATCAATCTAGAGGGACTTAATTATCCCAGTGTTTATAACATCCATCATTGTACTTTGATGTGAAGGGATAATAAGGGATAGATAAGTGGACTTAAGGCCAGATAAGAACTCCACGTTTCTTAATTTTCCACTTCGGTGGTTGAGCGTGCGTGGGCACAGCCATGGAGCCAAGCTCATACCGACTCCGTCCTTAAACCAGTATGGATTGTTCAGCAGGAGAAGTCTTTATTTCATCTCACCCAGCCAGCCAGCCTCCTCACACAACACATAGGCACACACATTGACACTGGAATAAAACACATACAACGCACATCGATACAATACAGTACACACGAAACCTTTCAAACACACTGTCCTGCACCCAACGTCCGTAATTACATCAAACACACACATTTGTTTTTGTTTTTTTGTTGTTGTGTTTTTTTATGGGGTAGATCAGCTTTAATATTGCAGATACGGGGTTCGATCAACGTAATTGTCTGCATCTGTCATGCCCTGACCGTAGAGATCCTTATTATTCTCTATGTTTGGTTAGGTCAGGGTTTGACTCGGGTGGGAACATTCTAGATTTTCTATTTCTTTGTTGGCTGGGTATGATTCCCAATCAGAGGCAGCTGTCTATCGTTGTCTCTGATTGGGGATCATACTTAGGCAGCCCTTTTCCCACCTGTGATTGTGGGATGGTGTTTTTGTTTAACATCTGTGCCTGACAGAACTGTGTGCTTTTGGTTTCGCCTTTGGTTATTTTGTTTGAGTGTTTCTTGTAATAAAAGATCATGAACACTTACCACGCTGCGCTTTCATCCACTTCTCCTTCAACTACAAACAACGAGCGTTACAGCATCATTTCCAATCGCCATATTTTTTTTCTCCTTTTCAAAAAAACTGAATACTTTTATTTTTGCTCAGAAGCTTTTTTTTGGGGGGGGGGGGGGGGCAAATGTGACCCGTTGCACGTCACTACTTCACAGGAGAGGCATTTCAATGTTTCATTTTTAGAAAAATATGTTTTTTTGGAACATGTGAACTTTCATGTGCTATAATAACAAACTTGTATGCCATCTGTAAATATGAATACAATTGTTTAATAACAAGCCTAGTTGGTTTAGCCACGGAAAAAATACAGGAACCTTCCTCCTAGCCAGGATTGTGTGATAATGGATGGTCTGGAAATGCAGAGAGATGAGTTCGGATTGGTCTGCCATGTAGCATGCTTCTGTCTATAACATGAGCTGCAAAGTATGTGTGGATAATCCTGTCTACCACAGCATTTTTTGAAAGATATCATGAAGAACTGAAAAAGTTATGCTACTGCTCTCAACATTGCTGCCCTGAAGTTAAGAGCGCTATCGACAAAGCTCAGTGGGAAAACGTTGTGATGGATTACTTTCTGGAGGATGATCGTGCCATGCTGACTCTCTCTGACTGAAAATGAATCAGACAATGAAGAAATCCATGATTTAGGTAAAAACATTTTAATTCAATCAGACATTGTAGAGTCTTCTGATGACAATGGTGGGGAAGAAACGGTGTCGTTGTCATGGAAGAAGTTGACCGAGTTTTGAAATCAGTGAAATGGAAGCAGAGAGATGATTTCCAAATGCGGCGAGAGTCCAAAAAGAGAACACAGAAATAAGGCTGTTGTATAAAACATCTGTCTCCGGATTACATCTTCAAACTATGGGCAACCATGGCATCCATGACAGAGGGAGAAGCGTTCATCCATGTATACAGTTAAGAGTCTAGTTACATTTTCGGATATTATACGTTTGTAATTTTATCAGAAAGTCATTTTCATTACAAGTTAAAGCGTACTGTTAGCTAGCTAGCTAACGTTAGCTGGCTAGTTCGCTAGTTAACATTACATGTATGATCTGTGTAGGAGATCTAGAGTTCCCAGTTGTTTGAAGGGTTGGGATTATGGTTCATTGTTTAGCTAGCTAGCTACATGTCTAAACAAAAGACTCCACTATGCAAGTAACCATTTCACTGTACCGTTTACATTTCACTGTACCGTTTACACCTTCTGTATCCTGTGCATGTAACAAATAAACTTAGATTATATTTCATATAGTGTGTGTTTACCAGAGAAAAGTAAAGTGAAGAACAACATGACCTGCACCAAAATCAGATTATGATATAGGCCAAGGACTAGATATTGCTACTACTTTCACCACTTTAACCTCTCTAGGGCAGGTGGCACCAAATCGTCCCACCTACGTAACAGCCAGTTGAATCCTGTGGCGCGATTTTCAAATACCTTAGAAATGCTATTACTTCAATTTCTCAAACATATGACTATTTTACAGCTATTTAACCTCTCTAGGGCAGGTGGCACCAAATCGTCCCACCTACGTAACAGCCAGTTGAATCCTGTGGCGCGATTTTCAAATACCTTAGAAATGCTATTACTTCAATTTCTCAAACATATGACTATTTTACAGCATTTTAAAGACAAGACTCTCGTTAATCTAACCACACTGTCCGATTTCAAAAAGGCTTTACAACGAAAGCAAAACATTAGATTATGTCAGCAGAGTACCCAGCCAGAAATAATCAGACACCCATTTTTCAAGCTAGCATATAATGTCACAAAAACCCAGAAGACAGCTAAATGCAGCACTAACCTTTGATGATCTTCATCAGATGACACACCTAGGACATTATGTTATACAATACATGCATGTTTTGTTCAATCAAGTTCATATTTATATCAAAAACCAGCTTTTTACATTAGCATGTGATGTTCAGAACTAGCATACCCCCCGCAAACTTCCGATGAATTTACTAACAATTTACTAAATTACTCACGATAAACGTTCACAAAAAGCATAACAATTATGTTAAGAATTATAGATACAGAACTCCTCTATGCACTCGATATGTCCGGTGAAAGCACATTTTGCAATATTCTAAGTAGATAGCCCGGCATCACAGGGCTAGCTATTTAGACACCCACCAAGTTTAGCCCTCACCAAAGTCAGATTTACTATTAGAAAAGTTTGATTACCTTTCCTGTTCTTCGTCAGAATGCACTCCCAGGACTTCTACTTCAATAACAAATGTAGGTTTGGTCCAAAATAATCCATAGTTATGTTCCATCAGCGGCGTTTTGTTCGTGCGTTCAAGACACTATCCGAATGGTAAATAAGGGTCACGCGCACGGCGCATTTCGTGACAAAAGATTTCTAAATATTTCATTACCGTACTTCGAAGCATGTCAACCGCTGTTTAAGTCTTGAAATCTTTGTTTGTTTACTACACCGTGAATCCTTAAAGAGATGGGTGGGGCTAAGGCTTAAGAGAGTGTGGACGATGCTGAATGGGTGTAGACAAAGAAGAGCTCTCCAGTAGCTGTACCAAAACATTCACGGGCCATTTTCTCAAAAGTGGGGTTACAAGTTTATCAACTTTCAAAGCAGAATGACTTTCTCATTGTTCCTCAACTGCAGTGTATGATATACAATTTTCTAGCTTGGAGTCTCTACTTTTATCCAATGTAAAAAAAACACAATTTAAAATTTAGCTACATAGGACCGAATCTAGGTGGTGGGTCACAAATGTTCCCCAATGCTAGAAAGGTGCCTTAGTGAAAAAGTTTGGGAACTAGTTTGTGAACATACTATATACATTTTACGAACACGATACATTTTACACCAGTTATCTTGTTTTTTTTGCTACCCTCAACCCCTCCCATCTATCTCTAAAAAACATCCCGTTTTGATTTCTACTTGCCATTATACTTTTCAACTGTGCTGGGATGTTCAAAAGTTCAAAAGTTTGGGGTCACTTAGAAATGTCCTTGTTTTCCATGAAAACATACATGAAATGAGTTGCAAAATGAATAGCAAATATAGTCAAGACGTTGACAAGGTTATAAATAATGATTTTTACTTGAAATAATAATTGTGTCCTTCAAAATTGCTTTCATCAAAGAATCCTCCATTTGTTGAGGTAATCTGAAGAGATTTCACCCCATGCTTCCTGAAGCACCTCCCACGAGTTGGATTGGCTTGATGGGCACTTCTTACGTACCAGACGGTCAAGCTGCTCCCACAACAGCTCAATAAGGTTGAGATCCAGTGACTGTGCTGGCCACTCCATTATAGACAGAATACCAGCTGACTGCTTCTTCCCTAAATAGTTATTGCATAGTTTGGAGCTGTGCTTTGGGTCATTGTCCTGTTGTAGGAGGAAATTGGCTCCAATTAAGCGCTGTCCACAGGGTATTGCATGGCGTTGCAAAATGGAGTGATAGCCTTCCTTCTTTAAGATCCCTTTTACACTGTACAAATCTCCCACTTTACCACCACCAAAGCACCCGCAGACCATCACATTGCCTCCACCATGCTTGACAGATGGCGTCAAGCACTCCTCCAGCATCTTTTCAGTTTTTCTGCATCTCACGAATGTTCTTCTTTGTGATCCGAACACCTCAAATTTAGATGAATCTGTCCATAACACTTTTTGCCATTCAGACCAGTGTCTGTCTTCTTTTGCCCATCGTAATCTTTTCTTTTTATTGGCCAGTCTGAGATATGGCTTTTTCTTTGAAATTCTGCCTAGAAGGCCATCATCCCGGAGTCACCTCTTCACTGTTGACGTTGAGACTGGTGTTTTGCGGGTACTATTTAATGAAGCTGCCAGTTGACGACTTGTCTAGACACTCTAATGTACTTGTCCTCTTGCTCAGTTGTGCACCGGGGCCTCCCACTCCTCTTTCTATTCCTTGTTAGAGCCAGTTTGTGCTGTTCTGTGAAGGGAGTAGTACACAGCGTTGTACCAGATCTTCAGTTTCTTGGCAATTTCTTGCATGTAATAGCCTTCATTTCTCAGAACAAGAATAGACTGACGAGTTTCCGAAAAATGTTGCTTGTTTCTGGCCATTTTGAGCCTGTAATCAAACCCACAAATGCTGATGCTCCAGATACTCAACTAGTCTAAAGAAGGGCAGTTTTATTGCTTCTTTAATCCGAACAACAGTTTTCAGCTGTGCTAACATAATTGCAAAATGGTTTTCTAATGATCAATTAGCCTTTTAAAATGATAAACTTGGATTAGCTAACACAACGTGCCATTGGAACACAGGAGTGATGGTTGCTGATAATGGGCCTCTGTACGCCTATGTAGATATTCCATTTAAAAAAATCAGCCATTTCCAGCTACAATAGTCATTTACAACATTAACAATGTCTACACTGTATTTCTGATCAATTTGATGTTATTTTAATGGGGAAAAAAGCTTTTCTTTCAAAAACAAGGACATTTCTATGTGACCCCAAACTTTTGAACGGAAGTGTATAATAATTTAAATAGAAAAACATCAAGTTTTGAATCCAGTGTTGTTTTGTATATCAGTTTATAAACAATAAGCCATGGAATTGGCACATCGAAAATCTCACTATTTTGCAACCTTTATGGTGCAGCTGTAATTTTTTGGCGTCCTTAAATGGAACTGGTTAAACATTCTTATTTGTATATATACTGCTGCTCTTTAATTAATTGTTACTTTTATTTCTTATTCTTATCTATATTTTTTTTTAAACTGCATTGTTGGTTAGGGATTCGTAAGTAAGCATTTCACTGTATTCGGCGCATGTGACTAATATGATTTGAATTGATTTGTAAGGTGCCAGTCAAAAGTTTGGACACACATACTCATTCCAAGGTTTTCTACATTGTAGAATAATAGTGAAGACATCCAAATGATGAAATAACACATTTGGAATCACGTAGTAACCAAAAAAGTGTTAAACAAATCAAAATATATTTTATATTTGAGATTCTTCAAAGTAGCCAACCTTTGCCTTGATGACAGCTTTGCACACTCTTGGCATTCTCTCAACCAGTTTCATGTGGTATATTTGTTTAACACTTTTTTGGTTACTACATGATTCCATATGTGTTATTTCATAGTTTGTGACACGCTACGCAGCATGCGTTAGCACATAGCAAGCAGCAGGGCCAGAGAAATATATTTATTTACAGTGCCTTCGGAAAGTATTCAGACCTCTAGATTTTTTCCACATTTTGTTACGTTACAGAATATTCTAAAATTGATTAAATACATTTTTTCTTAATCAATCTACACACAATACCCCATAATGACAAAGCGAAAACAGGTTTTTACACATTTTTGCAAATGTATAAAAAATAACAAACAGAAATACCTTATATATATATATATAAGTATGCAGACCCTTTGCTATGAGACTCAAAGTGAGCTCAGGTGCATCCTGTTTCCACTGATCATCCTTGAGATGTTTCTACAACTTGATTGGAGTCCACCTGCGGTAAATTCAATTGATTGGACATTATTTGAAAAGGCACACAATTGTCTATGTGAGGCACAGAAGGTTACCAAAAAATGTATACAGCATTGAAGATCCCCAACAACATAGTGGCCTCCATCATTCATAAATGGAAGAAGACTCTTCCTAGAGCTGACCGCCCAGCCAAACTGAGCAATCTGGGGAGAAGGGTCTTGGTTAGAGAGGTGAACAAGAACCCGATGGTCACTCTGACAGAGCTCTAGAGTTCCTCTGTGGAGATAGGAGAACCTTCCAGAAGGACAACCATCTCTGCCGCACTCCACCAATCAGGCCTTATGGTAGAGTGGCCAGACGGAAGCCACTCTTCAGTAAAAGGCACATGACAGCCTGCTTGGAGTTTTCCAAAAGGTACCTAAAGACTCTCAGACCATGAGAAACAAGATTCTCTGGTCTGACGAAACCAAGACTGAACTCTTTGGACTGAATGCCAAAGAGTCACACCTGGAGGAAACCTGGCACCGTCCCTACGGTGAAGCATGGTGGTGGCAGCATCATGCTGTGAGAATGTTTTTCAGCAGCAGGGGCTGGGAAACTAGTCAGGATTGAGGCAAAGATGAAGGGAGCAAAGATCCTTGATGAAAACCTGCTCCAGAGTGCTCAGGACCTCAGACTGGGGGCAAAGCTTCACCTTCCAACAGGACAACGACCCTAAGCAGACAGCCAAGACAATGCAGGAGTGGCTTTGGGACAAGTCTGAATGTCCTTGAGTAGCCCAGCTAGAGCCCGTACTTGAACCCGATCGAACATCTCTGGAGAGACCTGAAAATAGCTACAGGTGTGCCAAGCTTGTAGTGTCATACCCCAAAAGACTCGAGGCTGTAATCGCTGCAAAAGGTGCTTCAACAAAGTACTGAGAAAAGGGTCTGAAAACTTTTATTTAAAAGAAATGTTGGCCAGCTATGGCCAGCGCTGACAATATTTTTTTATGAGGTGGCGTGTATTCATGGATGCCAAGGGAAGCCAGGCTTCCCAAATATTTGACCAATATAAATATTAAAATGATAAAGTAATTGATCTTTCATCTCTCTGTGTTTTCATAATTTTCAGCCAATTTGCAAGTGGCTGAATCTCACAAATCTGAGCGAAGAAATCAGTGGTCCTCTGTCTCAGTATGAGTAGCCCATGTATCTGACGCTGTCTGGACCAAAAGAGTAGCATTTGATTGATTGATGCCAGCAAGAATTTGGCCTCCCTTGATAATTTGCCAATTAGCATTGAGCTGATCTCAACTGTAGGTTGTCCTGGTGCAGCAAAATGCCCCCCAAGGGAGGCCAGTTTGGATTTGGCTTCAGACCAATCAAATCACTTCCTAAGCAAAACGTAATTTTCTGAAAAACGTGTCTGTTTCTGGTCAGCTTGTGTTGATGTCCTGCAGTAGCTAATCTGCTAAATTGTCCCTTTCCTAATCTATGGATGGAGATGTGGATTTGGACTTGTGGTTTTGACTTCAGTCTCTGTACAGGCCAATGATTATGACGCCGATTCTGATCTAACGATACATTTATATGTTTTGCCACTGGCCTGAGATGATTGAAGTTCAATATGTAGCCTAGATGTAGCCTAGTAGGCTCACGTTAACTAGCTAGCTAGTTAACTTAGCTGGTTCATTGTTGCCCATGTGAGGAACTTCGGCTAGTAGCAAGCATTTTAGCTAGCCTCTGACAACAGAAACTACAAAGTCTACTGTATGACAGACCCATAGACCGTTTAGCCAACATGAAAGAGAGGAGGATGGCATTGGTGTTCAACTCGTCTGCAAGTGGGGTGAGTCAACATTTTTTGTTTTACTTGTGCACGCAGGCACACATTCACACGCAGACACACACAGACACACACACACACAGAAATCAGTACCATGGACAACCACATGATATTTAGCAACATTGATTGGACAAAATTATTTTTGGCATCTTTAAGTTTGTTCTCACTGTATTAAATTAAGCATATATAGCCTTGTTGATCTGTTTAAATGTTTAAGTGTAAATGGTGCTGGAATAGGGGAGGCAAGGGCTCCTGTTGCCTTTGTGATGATTTGCGGTAACTCCACGGTTCTAAATCAGTAGCTGTTTAGTAAACTGTTCGAAAACCTGAACTTGCTTGACCACGCTGCAGGTGATATTACTGTTTGTTACATGCATTATTTGCTTCGCGGACTTCACCGGACAGATGGGGGGGGGGTATGGACGAATGTGTTATAGAGCAAACAACGCAATTATCACAACATAGTTTGTAATATGGCTTCTTTACTGGCTAGGCTTCCCCAGTGATTTTACCCACGCACCACTACTGTTTTTATGAGGACATTGACTAATCAAAATCAGCTCCTGAACTAAAGTGTATTGAAATTAACAATCTAATTCGATCCTGCAAGTGCCAGCTGACAATATAGAGTCTGAGAACGGTATCATCTATCCTACAAGTGCCAGTAGAAAAGAGAGAGTGAGAAGGATATCTATCCTGCAAGCGCCAACATAGAGTGTGTGTGAGAAGGGTCTCAAGCCTTATGTCACACTCATAGGGACTCACTGTGAATGTCTGGGCTGTGTAGCTGCAGGTATTGGATGTCCTTGCTGTGTAGCTGGGTGTTGAGCTTCTGTAGCGAGTTGTCTCTCTGTCTCAGAGCAGACTCCAGATCCACGATATGCTCCACGTGCTTATCCACTAGACTGGTCTAGGATCAGATACAGAAACACAAACAGATGTCATTGACAACAATATTCAGAGAATTTGGGTAAAGCACAGACAGATCTGGAATCAGACTAGGCTTATTAGTGTCCTGGTTAGGGTTTGATATAGAGCATACATAATGGCAGGTCTAACATAGTTAAAATCTTAGACAATGTAAAGCAATTTTATGGGATCTCACATTTACTGTAAATTGTTCAGGGCTTGGCAGGTGATCTCTACAACCAACCTCTTTGGGACACTTGATCTAAAATCATTTGGAACACATGCAAAATGCTGAGACTGCAGAGTGTTGCTTTTCAATTTCAGATAAGATTTTCTTTGATTAGTTTTTTTGGACGTAATCTTGAAAGTAATCTTGGGCATCTCTGCTTCATTGTGTTTCAAGTTGGCTTAGAACCAGATATAACACAGGTGGAGGGGTAGAACCATGGCCTCAATCATAAGAGACACCCTACTGATATACGGTAGGGGCTTCTGAACAGCTACTTAAGGTTAAGTAAGGCTCTAGCCACCATGTCGCCATTGTAGCTTAGAGCTCAATAAATAATAAATGTTCCTAGAAAGTTTGAATGTGAATATTTAAGATCCTGATATGGATGTTAAAAAAGCATTTTGGGAACATTTGGGAGCATGTTTTAGATTGAATGGAGGGATGGAGGGATGGCGGGAGGAAGAACACGGATGGAATATTGGATGGATGGGAGGGTGGAGGGACGCAGGCATGGAGGTATGGGATGTCTGACCATTTTGTCCAGGTCTCTCTGGAGGTTGTTCTTCTCCATGTGGATCTTCTCATAGGCCTGGATCACATCCTCCAGCTGCTCCTGGCGCTCTTTCCTCTTCTGGAGCTGAGAGAGGGAAAGAGAGGGCGAGAACGAGAGAGACAGAAAGAGGTTGAGGGAAAGAGAGAGACAGAAAAAAAGTCCAGTCGCCAGGACCACAAATACAAATTCTATCTAGACACAGATGCCCTAGAGCACACAAAAAACGATACATACCTTGGCCTAAACATCAGCACCACAGGTAACTTCCACAAAGCTGTGAATGATCTGAGAGACAAGGCAAGAAAGGCCTTCTATGCCATCAAAAGGAACATAAAATTCAAAATACCAATTAGGATCTGGCTAAAAATACTTGAATCAATTATAGAACCCATTGCCCTTTATGGTTGTGAGGTCTGGGGTCCGCTCACCAACCAAGAATTCACAAAATGGGACAAACACCAAATTGAGACTCTGCATGCAGAATTCGGCAAAAATATCCTCCGTGTACAACGTAAAACACCAAATAATGCACGCAGAGCAGAATTAGGCCGATACCCGCTAATGATCAAAATGCAGAAAAGAGCCGTTAAATTCTACAACCACCTAAAAGGAAGCGATTCCCAAATCTTCCATAACAAAGCCATCACCTACAGAGCGATGAACCTGGAGAAGAGTCCCCTAAGCAATCTGGTCCTGGGGCTCTGTTCACAAACACAAACATACCCCACAGAGCCCAAGGACAGCAACACAATTAGGCGCAACCAAATCATGAAAAAACAAAAGATAATTACTTGACACATTGGAAAGAATTAACAAAAAAACTGAGCAAACTAGAATGCTATTTGGCCCTAAACAGAGAGTACACAGTGGCAGAATACCTGACCACTGTGACTGACCCACTGTGACTGACCCAAACTTAAGGAAAGCTTTGATTATGTACAGACTCAGTGAGCATAGCCTTGGCTCTCAAGAGAAGACAGGCTATGTGCACACTGCCCACAAAATGAGGTGGAAACTGAGCTGCACTTCCTAACCTCCTGCCAAATGTATGACCATATTAGAGACACATATTTCCCTCAGATTACACAGATCCACAAAGAACTTGAAAACAAACCCAATTTTGATGAACTCCCATATTTACTGCGTGAAATTCCAGTGTGCCATCACAGCAGTAAGATGTGTGACCTGTTGCCACAAGAAAAGGGCAACCAGTGAAGAACAAACACCATTGTAAATACAACCCGGATTTATGTTAATTTATTTTCCTTTTGTACTTTAACTCTTTGCACATCATCACAACACTGTATATAGCATAATATGACATTTGAAATGTCTGTATTCTTTTGGAACTTCTGTGAGTGTAATGTTTACTGTTCATTTTTATTGTTTACTTCACTTTTGTTTATCATCTATTTCACTTGCTTTGGCAATGTTAACATGTGTTTCCCATGCCAATAAAGCCCTTGAATTCAATTGAATTGAATTGACAGAGAAAGAAAGTGAGACGAGGAATTAAATGATCGAAGAGCCAGTCCCAATTTCCTGTTTTCATTCATTTCACTGTTGAAACTTCTTTTTAGAAGCAAAATAAATAAACTTGTTCTATTATAGTTAATTTTTTATCTAATGCTTCTCTCAGTCTGAAGCCTAAAGAAATACTCCATAATGATTCTCATGCAGGACACAAAAATAACTTCAGACAGTGCCTGTGTCTCCCAGACAGTCTAGACAGCCATTACATGATTTTTCCATTACCGCAACTACTTGTAATATTGAGACAAGAAAATTTACAACAATAGTATCTTGATGACTTTCACACCCACAGATCGAGGCCCATATTCAAGCATCTCAGAGTAGAATCAGACCCCGCTGTCCATATAATCATTAATTATTATCTGAAAGGCCAACCTGCTCCCATATCAGCACCCCTACTCTGAGACTCTTTATGAACATGGGCCCTGTCTGATGTCAACGTCATAGACACTCAATACTGTAAATGATATCCAGTGATTTAAGTGGGAGACATGGTGGACAAATGGATAGATGACTGAGGAAGAAGACAAATGAATAAGATGAAGATGGAAATGAATGAGGGGTTGGGGGGGGTCACTGGAGGAAACGCTGACAAAGAGAGGAGAACTGAAAGAATCTGACGAGAAAGAAAATCAGAGAGAAAGAGGGAGAGAGAATGAGAGGGGGAGAAGAGGTCCAGAGAGAACGAGGGAGTGAGAGAAAGAGAGTGACAAAGTCACAAAAAGAGAGGGAAAGAGAGAAAGCAACTTAGGACAAAGAGTGATATGACAGTACAAGATGCTTGAGCAGTGGAGATTTCAGCAGAAGCGTGTCTATGGTAACACATTGAAATCACCGCCAAGGTGAGCCAGGCAGTCAACATCGTGACAAAGAGGAGTGGAGACAGATTACACGTGAAGCAGACTCACTCACTACCCTCCTGGCTGTGTGGATAGAAAATGTGGTTTCCTAGGTGGAAGCCACTGTTTCAGGTTGGCAGGGGAAGCAAATATTGCCTTGACTGTGTACGGGGCTTGCTCATTGAGGCGTGACACTAACAATCTCAAAAGGCCTTTGTCGAAGTGCTCTGACCTTGTGTGTTCAAGGGACAAAGCGCATCCCTTGAACATGTTCCCATGAACCTCTTCCTCCCCCTCACTCTTTTTTTAATCACGGCTTCGTATTCTTCCTTCACACCACTCCCCCTCTCCTCACCTCTCCTCTCCTGCCTCTCCTTCCTCCCTCTCAACAATAGACAAAGTGATATATAAATTCTTCGGGGAAGAATAGAGTAGTCCTTTCGTTTTATAGCTAGCTATAGCAATGTTTACACTGTGTACTTGCTAATAGTGGTACGTTTTTCACAGTACTCATCATCCTGTGATTTTACATGCCACGGGAAGGAAGTTATAAATACTGCATTGTGGGTGGGATTAAATGAAGCCCCAGGTGTTTTCTCAGTCTCACCTCGTGGGTGAGGGTGCTGACTTTCTGCTGCAGGTTGCCGTTCTCTGACTGCAGTAGAGTTGTCTCCTTGGACTCAAAGCTGCAGTAGGAGTTCCTGTCCTCCCCAAACTCACTGATCATAGGGAACTGGAGAGGGAGAAAGGAGCACAACATTATTTATAATTCGTACGATACAGGTCTTGTCATGTAACTTTTTTCCCACACATTCTCCATACATAACAGTATATAATAATCTTTCAATCTTGTTAGACATTACTCTTATAACTCCTATATTGTTTGAGAAATACAGAGAAAAACAGCGCACCGAGCAACAGCATAGAGTGAGTTGAGCATCTGTTTACTTGGGGAACTCATGGTCCAAACACACCAGGACAGTCATGAAGAGGGCACGACAATGCCTATTCCCCCTCAGGAGATTGAAAAGATTTGGCATGGGTCCTCAGATCCTCAAAAAGTTATACAGCTGCACCATTGAGAGCATCCTGACTGGTTGCATCACCGCCTGGTATGGCAACTGCTCGGCCTCCGCCTGCAAGGCGCTACAGAGGGTAGTGCGAACGGCCCAGTAGATCACTGAGGCCAAGCTTCCTGCCATCTAGGACCTCTATACCAGGCGGTGGCAGAGGAAGGCCCTAAATATTGCCAAAGACTCCAGCCGTCCTAGTCATAGACTGTTCTCTCTGCTACCGCAAGTGGTACCGGTTTGCCAAGTCCGGGTCCAAAAGGTTTCTTAACAGCTTCTACCCTCAAGCCATAAGACTGCTGAACAGCTAATCAAATAGCTACCCGGACTATTTGCATTGACCCCCCCCCCACTTTTTTTTCTTATTTAAAAAAATACTAATTATTATATATTTTTGGGGGTATTATTATTTACGCTGCTGCTTTTCACTGTTTATTATCTATGCATAGTCACTTTACCCCTATCTATATTTACATATTACCTAAATTACCTCGACTAACCTGCACCCCCGCACATTTACTCGGTACAGGTATCCCATGTATATAGCCTCATTATTGTTATTTTATTATTACTTTAATTTTTTTTTACATTCGTTTATTTAGTATATATTTTCTTAACTATATTTTCTTAAAACTGCATTGTTGGTTAAGGGCTTGTAAAGTAAGCATTTCATGGTAAGTGTAAAAATGGCCAGCTCATCTCCTTTCCAAGACCCCAACTATCTTTTGGTTTTCCTATTAGCCAATCAGCAGCCTTTTTTCCGGGACTTAGCATAATGCCCGACCAGGCAGGGCCTCAGGCAGTCTGTAGTGTCCATTTTGATAGCCAACCTGTTTTTCTCCTGCTTATTCTACCTCCTTTTAGGAAATTGCTTTTCTTTCTGATGTTTATTGTGCGTGCAGCTAAATGTAAGTGCCAAAATCCTGATGTCTTGTTGTTTGGAGCTAAATAGTGTCTGTTGTAAATATGTATAATTTCTGTTAAACTTGCTAGCTTGTGTACTCGCGCTAGCATTGTCATCCAGAATGCATTACTATTTAGCATGCTTATTAGCGATTAGCATTTGTTAGCATTTGTCTGTGGTGCTAGGCTATTTTTGGTTGTAGATCGATCATGCTTATTATGTTTTATAATGTTTAGATATTTCTACATTGCTCTATTGTTCTTTGTGCATCCAGCATGTGTTTGGGTCCACATAGCCTTTTTAGTTGTTGACATGCAAATAGGCATATTTTTCCATACTGTGCAATAGCGTAAGTTATCCTCTTTTCTTTACAGAAGCACAATTAAAATCAAATCAAATGTTATTTGTCACATGCACCGAATACAACAGGTGTAGACCTTACCGTGAAATTTTTACTTACAAGTCCTTAATCAACAATGCAGTTCAAGAAATAGAGTTAATAAAATATTTACTAAATAAACTAAAGTAAAAAAAAAATCAAATCAATCAAAAAGCAACACAATACATTTACATAACAATAACTGTGAGTAGTAGCAGTCTAAAAACAAAGGGGGGGGGTTCAACGTAAATAGTCCGGGTGGCCATTTGATTAGTTTAGTTGTTCAGCAGTCTTATGGGGTAGAAGCTGTTAAGGAGCCTTTTGTTCCTAGACTTGGCACTCCGGTACTGCTTACCGTGCGGTAGCAGAGAGGATGGCTGGAGTCTTTGACAATTTTTTGGACTTTCCTCTGACACCGCCTAATGTACACTAACCCCATTCTGTACTTGTGCGCAACCGCAACAGTCAAACGAGGCTGCAAAGAAAACTAATGGGACTGTAGCGACTGTTTTAGAAATCAAAATCTGGGGTGTGAAGTATGTTTCTATTCAAGCGTTGATTGACATGGTAATGGCTCTATAGTATTGGAGAAAAGTTGAAAAAACGGACCCCTCCGCCGCTGTACATTACATCGTGACGTGTCATGGCGTAACGTACAGCACGCATAAAGCAACTAATTCTGTCTTACAGCCTCTCTCCACCAGGTGTAGCACTTCTCTCACCATTTAAAAACAAGAAAGGGACAGGGTAAGTAGTAATTTTTTGCATCATCACTGCAAGCTATCATGACTCTCAAAAGCCGCTGTTTACTTCTGAAGATCACTTTAGCACCGCCCTAAAAATCTGATTCAAATTCAACACAAACCTTCAAATAGGTATGTAATGACACATTATATAAACTCTTTATAGTGTTTTATTTACATTTTAGAGACGATAAGGTGATAAGTTGGACAGATCGAGTTAAAAAAGCCGTTTCCCCACATGACATCTCTCCTTCTCACTATCACGCAATAGGTTTAGCAGCCCCACACGCCATTTTTAAAAAGACCAGACGGAGGTCATTGCCTTCTTCAATCATGCAGAGATGGGCATCATGAAGGTCTCGTCATTGATTTCGTTGGAAAGGAGAGAAATTGTGCTTTACAATGGTATTGATATTACAGTTGATCTGGAAGTATTACATTTTTTGGGTGCTAAAATAAGGTAAATTGTACGTACCAGCACGATGTACAAAAGTGAGTTAGTTTACGTTAGTATATAGGTCCTGAATGTCAGGAAGCTTGAATCCAATGATGTACCGGGACGTATGCACTACCCTCTGTCGCGCCTTACAGTCAGATGCCGAGCAGTTGCCATACCAGGCGGTGATGCAACCGGTCAGGATGCTCTCGATGGTGCAGCTATAGATACTTTTGAGGATCTGGGGACCCATGCCAAATCTTTTCAGTCTTCTGAGGGGGGAAAGGTGTTGTCGTGCCCTCTTCACAACTGTCTTGGTGTGTTTGGACTAGAGGTCGACCGATTAATCGGCATGGCCGATTAATTAGGGCGGATTTCAAGTTTTCATAACAATTGGTAATCTGCATTTTTGGATGCCGATTATGGCCGATTACATTGCATTCCACGAGGAAACTGAGTGGCAGGTTGACCACCTGTTACGTGAATGCAGCAAGCAGCCAAGGTAAGTTGCTAGCTAGCATTAAACTTATCTTATAAAAAACAATCAATCTTTGCATAATCACTAGTTAACTACACATAGTTGATGATATTACTAGGTTAACTAGCTTGTCCTCCGTTGCATATAATCAATGCTGTGCCTGTTAATTTATCATTGAATCACAGCCTACTTCACCAAACGAGTGATGATTTAACAAAGGCGCATTTGCAAAAAAAAGCACAATCACTGCACGAATGTACCTAACCATAAACATCTTTTGCTTTTCTTAAAATCAATACACAGAATTATATTTTTTTAAACCTGAATATTTAGTTAAAAGAAATTCATGTTAGCAGGCAATATTAACTAGGGAAATTGTGTCACTTCTCTTGCGTTCATTGCACGCAGAGTCAGGGTATATGCAACAGATTGGGCCGCCTGGCTCGTTGCGAACTAATTTGACAGAATGTTCCATAATTATGGCATAACATTGAAGGTTGTGCAATGTAACAGCAATATTTAGACTTAGGGTTGCCAACTGTTTGATAAAATATGTAACGTTCCGTATTTCAGTGAAAGAATAAACGTTTTGTTTTCGAAATGATAGTTTCCGGATTTGACCATATTAATGACCAAAGGCTCGTATTTCTGTGTTTGTTATATTATAATTAAGTTTATGATTTGATATTTGATAGAGCAGTCTGACTGAGCGGTGGTAGGCAGCAGCAGGCTCGTAAGCATTCATTCAAACTTTACTGCGTTTGCCAGAAGCTCTTAGCAATGCTTGATCACAGCGCTGTTTATGAATTCAAGCCTATCAACTCCTAAGATTAGGCTGGCAATACTAAAGTGCCTTTTAAAACATTCAATAGTCAACGGTATATGAAATACAAATGGTATAGAGAGAAATAGTCGACGAGTCATAATTTCTATAATAACTGCAACCTAATATTTCTTTACTGGGAATATTGAAGAACTGTGAATATTGAACCACCAGCTTTCATATGTCCTGGCACCACACTGCCAGGACTCTGACCTCCTACCTATAGGGTGTCTCATCGTTGTCGGTGATCAGGCCTACCACTGTTGTGTCATCAGCAAACGTAATGATGGTGTTGGAGTCGTGCTTGGCCATGCAGTCGTGGGTGAACAGGGAGTACAGGAGGGGACTAAGGACGTACCACTGAGAGGCCCCATTGTTGAGGATCAGCATGGCAGATGTGTTGCTGCCTACCCTTACCACCTGGTGGCGGCCCATCAGGAAGTCCAGGATCCAGTTGCAGAGGGAGGTGTTTAGTCCCAGGGTCCTTAGGTTAGTGATGAGCTCTGTGGGTACTGAGGTGTTGAATGCCGAGCTGCAGCCAATGAATAGCACTCTCACATAGGTGTTCCTTTTGTCCCGGTGGGAAAGGGCAGTGTGGAGCAGTGATGTAAAAAGTACCCAGTAAAATCCTACTTGAGTAAAAGTCCAAAAGTAATTGGTTTTAAATATACTTAAGTATCAAAAGTAAATGTAATAGAAAAAATATACTTAAGTATCATAAGTAAAAGTAAATGTATAAATCATTTCAAATTCCTTATATTAAGCAAGCCAGACAGCCCGATTTTCTTGTTTTTTAAATTTACGGATAGCCAGGGGCACACTCCAACACTCAGACATAATTTACAGTCACAGCATTTGTGTTTAGTGAGTCTGCCAGAACAGATGCAGTAGGGATGACCAGGGATTTTCTCTTTAAGTGCGTGAATTAGACAATTTTCCTGTCCTGCTAAACATTCAAAATGTAACAAGTACTTTCGGGTGTCAGGGAAAATGTATGGAGTAGAAATGACATTATTTTCTTTAGGAATTTAGTGGAGTAAAAGTAAAAGTTGTCAAAAATATAAAGTACAGATCCCTCCCAAAACTACATAAGTAGTACATTTACATTTACGTCATTTAGCAGACGCTCTTATCCAGAGCAACTTACAAATTGGTGCATTCACCTTATGATATCCAGTGGAACAACCACTTTACAATAGTACATCTATATCTTTTTTTTTTGGGGGGGGGGGGGTTAGAAGGATTACTATATCCTATCCCAGGTATTCCTTAAAGAGGTGGGGTTTCAGGTGTCTACGGAAGGTGGTGATTGACTCCGCTGTCCTGGTGTCGTGAGGAAGCTTGTTCCACCATTGGGGTGCCAGAGCAGCGAACAGTTTTGACTGGGCTGCGCGGGAACTGTGCTTCCGCAGAGGTAGGGTGGCCAGCAGGCCAGAGGTGGATGAACGCAGTGCCCTTGTTTGGTTGTAGGGCCTGATCAGAGCCTGAAGGTACTTTACACCACTGGAGTGCGATTGAGATGGTGTCATCTGTGGATCCGCCAAGGCGGCATTCAAACCGGAGCGGGTCCAGGGCCTCTGTGAGCCATGACCAGCCCCCCAAAGCATCTCATGGCTACCGACGTGAGTGCTACGGGGCGGTAATCATTTAGGCAGGTTACCTTGGCTTTCTTGGGCACAGGGACCATGGCGGTCTACTTGAAACACGCAGGCATTACAGACTCGGCCAGGGAGAGGTTGAAAATGTCAGTAAAGACACCCACCAGTTGGTCCGCACATGCTTTGAGTACACATCCTGGCAATCCGTCTAGCCCCGAAGCTTTGTGAATGTTGACCTGTTTAAAGGTTTTGCCCACAGCTACGGAGAGCGTGATCACACAGTCGTCCGGAACAACTGGTGCTCTCATGCATCCTTCAGTGCAAGCACAAAAGGCATTCAGCTCATCTGGTATTCTCGAGTCACTGGGCAGTTCGCAGCTGGGTTTACACATCCAACGAGCGTCAGAGCCAGTGCAGTAGGATTCAATCTTGGTCCTGTATCGACGCTTTGCCTGTTTGATGGTTCGTCTGAAGGCATAGTGGGATTTCTTACAAGCCAGTGTCCCGCTCCCTGAAAGCAGCAGCTCCAGCCTTTAGCTCATTGCGGATGTTGCTTGTAATCAATGGCTTCTGGCCGGGAAATGTAGGCATGGTTACTGTGGGGACGCCGCCGTCGACACACCCATCGATGAAGCCGGTGACCGAGGTGGTACACTCCTCAAATTCCACCAGATGAATCCCAAAACATAATCCAGTCTGCACCGGCAAAACGGTCCCGCAGTGTAGCATCCGCCTCATCTGACCACCTCCACATTGAGCGAGTGAGACACTATTACCTCCTGCTTTAGTCTCCACTTTTTTAGCAGGAATCAGGAGGATAGAACCATGGTCAGATCTGCCAAAACGTCCCCGGCCACTAGGAGCGCTGCTTCTGGATGAGCATTTTCTTGTTTGCTTATGGCCTTATACAGCTCGTTGAGTGCGGTCTTAGTGCCAGCATCGGTTTGTGGTGGTAAATAGAAGGCTACGAATAATATAGATGTGACCTCTCTTGGTAGATAGTGTGGTCTACAGCTTACCATGAGGTATTCTACCTCAGGCGAGCAATACCTCGAGACATCTTTAATATTAGACATCGCACACGAGCAGTTATTGACAAATAGACACACACACCCGCCCCTTCGTCTTACCAGAAGTAGCTGCTCTGTCCTGTCGAAACACAGAGAAGCCAGCCAGTTCTATATTATCCGTGTCGTTGTTCAGCCAAGTCTCGGTGAAACATAAGATATTACAGTTTTTAATGTCCCGTTGGTAGGATAGTCTTAATTGTAGATTGTCCAGTTTGTTTTCCAATGTTTCGCATGTTGGCCAATAATACCGAGGGTAGTGATGGTTTACTCACTCGCCGACGAATTCTCACAAGGCACCCAGACCTCCACCCCCTGTATTTCCGTCTTTTCTTCACGCGAAAGACGGGGATTTGGGCCTGGTCTCTGGGAAGCAGTATATCCTTCGCGTCGGACTCATTAAAGAAAAAATCTTCATCCAGTTCGAGGTGAGTAATCACTGTTCTGATGTCCAGAAGCTGTTTTCGGTCATAAGAGACGGTAGCAGCAAAATTATGTTCAAAATTTGTTACAAAAAATGCAAAAAAACTAACAAAATAGCACAGTTGGTTAGGAGCCTGTAAAACTTGTATTATTAGAGAGAGTGGTGTTGAATGAATTTGTTCTTAACTGACTTGCCTAGTTAAAGGTTAACTTCTTGGTGACAGGGGGCAGTATTCGGAAATTCAGATGAATAACGTGCCCAAATTAAACTGCCTGCTACTCGGGCCCAGAAGGTAGGATATGCATATTATTAGTAGATTTGGATAGAAAACACTCTGAAGTTTCTAAAACTGTTTGAATGATGTCTGTGAGTATAACAGAACTCATATGGCAGGCAAAAACCTGAGAAAAAATCCAACCAGAAAGTGGTTTGTAGTTTTTCAAATGATTGCCTATCTAAACTACAGTGTCTGTGGGGTCATTTTGCACTTCCTAAGGCTTCCACTAGATGTCAACAGTCTTTAGAACCTTGTTTCATGCTTCTACTGTTACTGGGGAGAGAATAAGAGCTGTGGACTGCCTGAGACCAATGAGTTGTTTACTGCGTGGTCTCGCAGGCGTGCCGTTCCTTCTTTTTCCTCTGTAATGAATACGCTATTGTCCGGTTGGAATATTATCGAAGAATTATGTTAAAAAGACCCTAAGGGTTGATTGTAAACATCGTTTGCCATGTTTCTACGAACGGTAATGGAACTTTTTGACTTTTCTTCTCGGGCTTTGCGCGAACAAAACGGAGGTATTTGGACATAAATATGGAGTTTATCGAACAAAACAAAACTTCTTGTGGAAGTGGGAGTCCTGGGAGTGCATTCCGACGAAGATCAGCAAAGGTAAGGGAAGATTTATAATACTATTTCTGAGTTTTGTTGACTCCAGAACTTGGCGGGTAACTGTATAGCTTGCTTTGATGGCTGAGCTCTGTACTCAGAATATTGAACAATGTGCTTTCGCCGTAAAGCTATTTTAAAATCTGACACAGCGGTTGCATTAAGGAGAATAATTCTTTCAATAACTGTTGGAAATTGTATCAACGTTTATGATGAGTATTTTTGTAAATTGATGTGCTCATTCACCGGAAGTTTTGGGAGGCAAAACATTTCTGAACATCACGCGCCAATGTAAAATGGGGTTTATGGATGTAAATATGAACTTTATCGAACAAAACATACATGTATTGTGTAACATTGAGTCCTGGGAGTGTCATCTGATGAAGATCATCAAAGGTTAGTGATTCATTTTAGCTGTATTTCTGGTTTTTGTGACGCCTCTCCTTGCTTGGAAAATGGCTGTGTGGTTTTTCTTGTCTCGGCGCTGTCCTAACATAATCTAATGTTATGCTTTCGCCGTAAAGCCTTTTTGAAATCGGATAATGTGGTTGGTTTAAAGAGAAGTGTATTTTTAAAATGGGATATAATAGTTGTATGTTTGAGAAATTTGAATTATGAGATTTTTGTTGTCTTGAATTTGCCGCCCTGCTATTTCACTGGCTGTGACTAATGTGTCCCGCGGGTGGGAGGTACGTGTGTGTGTGGATCTTCATTAAACCCTTGAACTGGAACTGCTGCTTCCTCGTGTTCTGAACGGACACCCTGTGGTGGTTGCTACCGTCCTAAAATCCAGCACCTAAGGTTTTCATCCCTTTTATTGGTCCTTCGAATTCATAAACAACCCATATTGTTCATGGTCCTTTGAGACGGATTCAGTAACTGCCAAAGTCCAAGGATGCCAGTCTCCAGAGAAGATCCTCCATAAGTTGTGGTTCATCCCCGCCGTCAGACTCGCCCTCCACATCGTCTGGTTGACTATGAGGTAAGCTACGAGTCAAGGCGAACACCACACACAACAACACACCACTCCAGCGAGGGACCACAAGCAGAGGGCACTGTGAGTGGAATTAATTACTCTCACAACAAGACGAGCAGCAGCTATCCTCCTGTACAAGATAAGAGAAAAACCTGTTCTTCTTCCAGAACAGTCATAACGTGCCTGAAGCTGGTAGGAGAGGAAACTGAGAAGTTGACACAGGAGATACTGGAGCTATCGGAAGAGCTAAATTAATCCGTTCCAATGGGCCCCACAATTGCTCACACATCTCCCGCCTCTTAGTTAAATTACCACACAACCAAGAGCCAACTTCAAGAGATGTGTGAACCCCATCAAGACACCCATTCCAACCCTCCTTCACCTGGCAGAAGGGCTCGAGTACGAGGTGAGAGTGCAAGTAGATGGCACACAGTTCAGTAGCAACCAAAGCAGGGACCACCCTAGCTCACGCCGAGATCAGTGTAAAGACAAATCCTTCCCCAAGACCACCACCATCCTCCACGAGGTGAGCATAGAAAGGATGAAGTCAGTCTCTGCACAGAACCAGTCTCCGCAGGAAAGGTCACGGGAGAAGCCAAAAAAGTATTGTCTGTTCTACATCACCACCGAGCATTACATGAATCAATGCACCAATTTTCAGCTCCTTTACAAAGAACATAAAGAATCCTGGATCAAGACAAATGAAAGATGTTGGAAGTGTGGACGCGAACACCAAGCAGCTCAGTGTATTCTCAAGGCTAAGTGCGAGAAGAAGCATCTTGAGATTGTCCATGAGGTCAACACTAGCCCGACTGCTACAAAGAATGCTAGCACGAATGCTATGAAGACAGCCAGCACAAAGGCGCCAACAGAGAGCATTTGCCTGGTGAGCTCCACTCCAGGCTCTCTATGTTGATTGACCTTCCGGCAGCAGCAAGGTGCTGCTGAAGATGAGTTGAGTCATCTTGCGGAGCGGCAACAAGTCACTTGACACGTACGCCCTGTTGCACTATACTTCTACCCGAAACAGCAGAGCAGCTAGCCCTCCAAGGCAATCAAGAGGACTTGGCACCTTGTACGGTGCGTCAAGATGTCAATCAACCATGGAGCTTCTGTGTCATTCTCTGTGGACCCTGTTACTCAACCAAACAGGTCCTTTGACATCCACAGAGCCTTCACAGCTGAAGAGTTGGGCCTTGCACCGCATACCTTCCCGGTCAAAGCCCTTCAGAAAAGATATTGGCACCTCAAAGGCCTACCCCTTCAACCACTGGATCAGGTGCAGCCGTTACTGCTCATCGGATCAGACTATCCCCATCTAATCACTCCGACAGAGCCAGTGTATTTGGGTCCCCCTGGCGGACCTGCCGCCATCAAGACTCAGCTCGGATGGACCCTTCAAGGCCCTTCAAAGTTCCTGCAGCAAAGTCTTGCTCCACAACAGTGCCTTCATACATCCCTTGTCTCTCCATCTGCAGAGCTCTTCAGCCATGTAGAGAAGCTCTGACAGTTGGATACGCTACAGTACAGGAGTGAGAAGCTCGTCACACGGTCCAGACAAGATGTAGAAGACATGCATCTACTGGAGGAGAAGACAGAGTCGAACTTTAGTGAGCCGTAGAAGATGTGCGCTTTTCTGTAGAACGTCTGCAAAGCCTCCCCTCTGCAGATGAACCCAAGAAACTGGTGGACAAGCTGAAGCACCTTCTTGCTGAGGGAGGATTCGATCTACGCCAGTGGGCCAGCAACCTTCCAGCAGTCATCGAACACCCACCTCAAGATACAGGTTGGAGAGCAGTGAGCTGTGGTTCACCCAGGATGGCGTGGAACCCCAAGAGCACACCCTTGGATTATGATGGTAATGTCTGTCTGACAATCTTGGCTACAAGCAAGGTCACATGGAGAAAGTTGAACCCACCATGCTAAACATATATCGGATCCTTGCCAGCCAGTACGATCCACTTGGCCTCGGTGTCCCATACACCACACAGGCCAAGGTTGTGGTCCAGAAGCTCTGGACCAAGAAAAGAGTGTGGGATGACCCAGACCTACCTGAAGATCTTCTCCAAGCGTGGCTTATTTGTGAGAACAAACTTCCACAGCTGTCTCAGGTCACACTACCAAGGTGTTACATCAGCCTCGACATGGATCTCCCAACGAGCAAAAGAAGTGTTCAAGTCTTCAATGATGCCTCAGAATGTGCATACGGTGCCATCGCATACCTCTGTACTGAAGACACCAATGGACAGCTCCAAGTGGTATTCCTTGCAGCAAGATCAAGAGTGGCCCCAAAATGACAACAGTTGATGCCAAGACTTGAGCTCTGCGCTGCACTCATTGGTGCCCAGCTGGCCGTGGTCATCAGAAAATAACTCACCCTGGAAATCCATGAGGTCACGTACTGCTCGGATTCTACAACAGTCTTAACCTGGCTCCAGTCACACTCCTGCAGATACAAAGTATTTGTAGGCACAAGAGTCGCAGAAATACAGGAGCTCACGGACCCCCAGGCCTGGCATTGCGCGGACATGGAGAGAAATCCGGATGACGATATCACATGCGGCAAGATGCTGTCTCAGCTTTCAGAACACAACCGTTGGAGTCAAGGTCCTCCATTCCTGTGGCAGTACCTCCCGACAAAGCAAAGGAGCTGCGGAAGCCTACCTTCTGTGGACTCCTGTCAGCGGACTTCACGTTGTCTCTCTCTGATGTTGCCCAGTTCAACACTTTCCATGAGCTGGTGGAAGCCACAGTGCAGTTGCTACACGGGGCGGCCAGTAGTGCAGACAGCCCTTCAGTTGATGATTTCAAGCAAGCAGAACTCGAAGTACTCAGACATGCTCAGTCTGAGAGCTTCCCAGAAGACCTCTCCCTACTAGAGGCAGGGAAGCCAATCCCTCCGAGCAGCCATCTGGTGAAGCTGGCCCCGGAGTATGACAATGACACCAGACTGATACCGTGTTGGAGATTGCATTTGGAGGTGGTTCTGGACCCAGGTCATCCACTCACCAGGTTGTAGATCAAGAAATATGATGAGCAGCTGAGGCACCCAGGACCAGAGAGGGTGTTTGCTGAGTTACGTCGAAGGTTCTGAATTCTGAGAGGGAGGGCACCCATTTGCTGTTTTCAGCTTGGCTGCACCGGATGCAGGATGTAGCGAGGCCAGCCAGATGTGCCTAGGATGGTTGACCTGCCTCCATCCCAACTGTGGCTCCACAAGCCCACATTTTATTCTACAGGCGTGGACTGCTTTGGACCATATATCATCAAGATTGGCCGAAGAAATTAAAAGAGAAGGGGCATCATCTTTAAGTCCATGACCACCCGGGCTGCACAAGTGGATCTACTGACGAACATGGATTCCAGTTCCTTAATCGCTTAAAGAGGAAAGCCATTTGAGTTTCTGTCCGATCAAGGAACAAATTTCAAGGGAGTGGAGCGAGAGCTACAGGAGGCCTTCACGAGTCTCCACCCACAGTTCCAGGAACAGTTAGCCAGTCAGAAGATTCGCTTCGCCTTCAACCCACCAAGTGCACCACACTTTGGAGGATGCTGGGAGAGAGAGATCAGATCCATCAAGACTGCCCTGCAAACCACCCATGGTGCACAGAATATCTCTGAAGAGGTGCTGAGGACTGTCCTAATCGAAATAGAAGGGATCTTGAACTCCAATCCCTTGGGATATGTGTCATCGGACATTGCGGATCCGGATCCAATCACTCCAAACTCTCTTCTCATGGGGCGGCCAGACTCATCACTACAACAGGTGGTCTACCCAGAGTCTGAACTGCTCAGTCGCAAAAAATGGAGACACAGCCAGGTTCTAGCCGACCATTTCTGGCACTGCTTCACATGGAACTACTTACCTGCACTTCAAGGCCGCCATAAGTGGCACAAGGATAAGAAAGACCTTGTAGTTCGGACGGTTATGATGATCGTGGAGGAGTTGGAACTATCAAGTAAGTTATCCCTGGAGCAGACGGGAAAATGAGGACAGCAGAGATCCAAGTCAAGGACAGAACCTACGTCAGGCATGTTGCTCGACTCATCCAGCTGTCCATCCTTCCTCAAGAAGCTACTGACCCTTAGCTGGCTTGTCAGTTGAAGCAAATATGTATAACACATTTGCGTGTGGCTGTAAAAATAGCCAGCTCATCTCTTTTCCAAGAGACCAACTTTCTTTTGGTTTACCTATTGGAATAAGGTCACACCAATCATTATAATTTTATTAGCCTATCAGCATCCTTTTTTCCCAGGACTTAGCATAATATCCGACCAGGCAGGGCCTCAGGCAGTTTGTAGTTTCCATTCTGATGACCAGCCTGTTTTTCTCTCCTGCTTATTCTACGGCCTTAGAAGAAATTGCTTTTCTTTTTGATGTTTATTGTGCGAGCATCTAAATGTAAGTACCAAAATCCTGATGTCTTGTTGTTTGGAGCTAAATAGTGTCTGTTATAAATATGTACCATTTGTGTAAACTTGCTAGCTAGCTACCTAGCTTGCATACTCCTGCTAGCATTAGCATTGTCATCCGGAATGCATGACTATTTAGCATGCTTATTAGCGATTAGCGATTTGGTTGTAGATCGCTCATGCTTATTACGTTTTCAAATGTGTAGATATTTCTACATTGCTCTATTGTTCTTTGTGCATCTAGCATGTGTTTGAGTCCACATAGTCTGTTTAAATGTTGACATGCAAATAGGCAAATTTTCCCATACTGTGCTATAGCCTAAGTTCTCCTCTTTTCTTTACAGAACCACAATTAGTATCAGAGAGAGTGGTGTTGTGTGTGTGTATCTTCATTAAACCCTTGAATTGGAACTACTGCTTCCTCGTGTTCTGAACGGAACACAATGTGGTGGTTGCTACCGGCCAAAAATCCAGCACCTACATTTTTTATTCCTTTTTATTGGTCCTTTGAATTCATAAACAACCCATATTTTTCAGTATTCCTACAACTGTTGAATTCGGCACGTGACAAATAACATTTGATTTGACTTCACACAAAGACAGAACAACACACGTTATATAATATAACCAGAAATCACATGAGTGTTTCCATCTTAATGCATATCTCTTTTGGAGTGCCAAAATTTGACTGACTTAAATCATCCAATGATATTGATGTGAGGACCAAACAAACATTTTCCATTTAGAAAAACACCTCTTTCTACTTAGACTGAATTAGCAGAGTGTGTTGTAGCTCTGGAAGGAACTCTTCAGGGCCACACAGTCCTCACACTGTGAGGCACCAGCCACTCTAAACTCTCTACTAGTCAGCCACCTTACTCTTAGCCGGTCTTAAAGTTGGAGAACATTTTCCAACATTTTCATATCTGATACTCAGATTCAGACCATTTATTCAATTTTGGAAAGACCAATCGCATTATCTTGCATGCGAACTGGCCAGCTATTAAATTTTGTCTCATTGTCTGTCACAAGAGACTAATTCAGTACTAACAAAATCAATACATTCGTTTTTTGCGTGATTCAAACTGAACAAACTGTTCCTTTAATAAATAATTTATAACCATTTCACTGAAATGCAACCTAGTGGCAAAGCCTTGAGTGCCAGCTGCTCTGTTATGGACAGGTGTGTTAGTGAGTGACTGAGCGTACACACATCTGGGGAGGCAGTACAGACAAAACAAGCAATCTGAAGGTCCGAGGGCACCCTCTTCATCACCCTACCTCTCTCTTCTTCTCTTTCTCTCTCTCATGCCCTTCTCTCTCACGTTCTCTTTCTCCCTCATTTGCACTCTGTCCTTTGTCATTCAGCCATCGCACTTCTCCCTCTCTCTCTCTTCCCTCCCTCCATCCCTCTCTCTCTCCCTCAACTGTTCTCTCTCCTCTCTTTCATCTCATCTGCAGTGTTCTCACCCACATCACAGTCACCCTGCCAGGTGGGACAGCTCAGAGAGTTCATCTGCTGCACCAGCTGTGTCCCTCTACACCACTACTCTGCTACTCCATGTACGTAGAGAGCATGAGTGGCACATCACTGACTCAGCACAATATCACCACTGATGAGATACAGAGACCCTCGTCCCTCACACACAACATGCAACAGTGTTAGTCGTCAATATAGGGAATATGGAAGCTAGATTAGCCAGTAAGTGAGACTTATTCCACTCCTCTAACAACTATTCCAGGAGTTTTTCCTTCCCAGAAAAATCTCAGAGCTCTCTCTAACTAGAGTTTAGATTATTTCCTGGTCAAGTCACATGGTCAGGATCAGGAAAAGCTCATATGCCAATCGGCTCTTAGCCCTACCTTGATCTCGTAGATCTTGAGCTTCCTCTTGATGCCACTGTTCTCTCTCTCCAGGCCCGCGAGCCGTGTCTTGATGTCCTGGTAGGCGGTGATGAGGGCGAAGTGGGAGACGGAGTACATATCATCAGGGAGGGATGAGGAGGACCAGCCTACGTCGCCACAGCTGTCCTCCTTCAAGCCCTCGCCACCTCCCAGTAGCCTCAGCTCACCACCGAATAGAGATTCCATTGCTCAGAGCCTCAACCTGTCAGGATAGAACGAGACAGAGAGAGAGAGAGAGAGATGATTAGTATGAAGATACAGTATGTAGAAACACTATGTGTGGTGTGAGGCCAAGAGTTTTTTTCCTGACCATATTTCCTGGAAAGGAACAACTCTGGGCCCTAGTTATAGTCTGTGAAAGGGGTACGTGTCTCAGTCTTAAGGGCAATTGTGCAGCAGGAGGCAAAACAATATTTTTACATTTACATTTACGTCATTTAGCAGACGCTCTTATTCAGAGCGACTTTTTCCCATAATGCCCCTTCATCCTGGCATATGCTTCAAAAGATATTAAAGTTAGGGGAGTTAGTGTCCTTGCCTGTTTTTAAGATTCTCATCGACAACACTGTTTGATAGCTGCAGTTTTTTCTAATATTCAATTGTATCCGTAACTTGTGACACTTTGTCTTTTGTGTGTATTTAGTATTTTATTGTAATATTTCTATTTCCCTGTTTTGCCTTCTTGCCAGGTCGCCCTCGCAAAATAGTTTTTTAACCACAATGGGTCCTACCTGGTTATATAAAGGTTAAATAAAAATAATTTTAAAAAGTTCAAGGTGCAAAATCTGGTGTAGGTGTAACAGTGTAGGTTCCGTCCCTCTCTTCGCCCCAACCCGGGCTCGAACCAGGGACCCTTGCACACATCAACAACTGACACCCCACGAAGCATCGTTACCCATTGCGCCACAAAAGCCGCGGCCCTTGCGACACAAGGGGAAACCCTACTTCAAGTCTCAGAGCGAGTGACGTCACCGACTGAAACACTATTAGCATCAATGTAACAGTGTAGGTTCCGTCCCTCTCTTCACCCCAACCCGGGCTCGAACCAGGGACCCTTGCACACATCAACAACTGACACCCACCGAAGCATCATTACCCATCGCGCCACAAGAGCCACGGCCCTTGCGACGCAAGGGGAAACCCTACTTCAAGTCTCAGAGCGAGTGACGTCAGCGACTGAAACGCTATTAGCGCGCACCACCGCTAACTAACTAGCCATTTCACATCGGTTACATAGGTTTATTAAATAAAAGGTGCTACAAAATTAAGCTGGGCAAAATATTTACAAAAAACCTCAAAGTACAAAAACACAACAACAAAAGAAGAAAACACTGAAAGGGTCCATAAAGGACTAGCCCTAAGCACGCATTTCTGCCTGTACAACTCACTTAGCACAGGTAGGTCTACCAGGATCTGAGCACCCTCCCCATGAGCAATGCTAACACTAGCAAAAATGACAAACTTCACCTAAACATACACTACCGTTCAAAAGTTTGAGGTCACTTAAAAATGTTGCTTTTATTTTTTAAATAAAAGCAAATTGCCAAGAAACTGAAGATCTCGTACAATGCTGTGTACTACTCCCTTCATAGAATAGCGTAAACTGTCTCTAACCAGAATAGAAAGAGCAGTGGGAGACCCCTGTGCACAATTGAGCAAGAGGACAAGTACATTAGAGTGTCTAGTTTGAGGAACAGAAGCCTCACAAGTCCTCAACTGGCACCTTCATTAAATACTCCCCGCAAAACACCAGTCTCAACGTCAACAGTGAAGAGGCAAATCTGGGGTGCTGGCCTAGGCAGAGTTCCTCTGTCCAGTGTCTGTGTTCTTTTGCCCATCTTAATCGTTTATTTTTATTGGCGAGTCTTAGATATGCCTTTTTCTTTGCAACTCTGCCTAGAAGGCCAGCACACCGGAATTCCTGGCACCACTTCGCCAGGGCCCTTACCTCCTCCCCGCAGGCTGTCTCGTGATTGTTGGTAATGAGGCGTACAGCTGTTGTGTAGTCTGCAAACTTGATTGAGTTGGAGGCATGCATGGTCACGCAGTCATTGGTGAACAGGGAGTACAGGAGGGGGCTGAGCAGGCACAGTTGTGGGGCCCCTGTGTTGAAGATCAGCGTAGTGGAGGTGTTGTTTCCTACCTTCACCACCTGAGGGCAGGCGTCAGGACATCCAGGACCCAGTTATACAGGGCAGGGTTCAGACCCAGGGCCCCGAGCTTAATGATGAGCTTGGAGGATACTATGGTGTTGAAGACTAAGCTATAGTCAATGAACAGCATTCTTCCATAGGTATTCCTTTTGTCCAGATGGGATAGGGCAGTGTGCAGCACAATGGCGAGTGCATCGTATGTAGATCTATTGGGGTGGTATGCAAATTTAATGGGTCTAGGGTGTCAGGTAAGGTAGAGGTAATAAGATCCTTAACTAGCCTCTCAAAGAACTTTATGATGACATAAGTTAGTGCTGCGGGGCGATAGTCATTTAGTTCAGTTACCTTTGCTTTCTTGGTTACAGGAACAAGGGTGGAGATCTTGAAGCAAGTGGGGACAGCAGACTGGGATAGGGAGAGATTGAATATGTCCGTAAACACTCCAGCCGGCTGATCTGCGCATTCTATGAGGACGCATCTAGGGATGCCGTCTGGGCCGGCAGCTTTACAAGGGTTAACACGTTTAAATGTCTTACTCGCGTCGGCCACGGAAAACGAGAGCCCGCAGTCCTTGGGAGTGGGCCACGCCGGTGGCACTGTGTTATCCTCAAAGCGGGCGAAGGAGGTGTTTAGCTTGTCCGGGAGCAAGACGTCGATGTCCGCAACATGGCTGGTTTTCCCTTTGTAATCCGTGATTGTCTGTAGTCCCTGCCACATACATCTCATGTTTGAGCCGTTGAATTGCGACTGTTTGATTGTCTTACGGAGGGAATAACTGCACTGTTTGTATTCAACCATATTCCAAATCACCTTGCCATGGTTAAATGTGGTTGTTTGCACTTTCAGTTTTGCGCGAATACTGCCATCTATCTATCCACAGCTTCTGATTTGGGTAGGTTGTAATAGTCACAGTGGGAATAACATCCACTATATACTTCCTGATGAACTCAGTCACCGTGTCAGTGTATATGTTGATGTTATTCTCAGAGGCTACCCGGAAGATATCCCAATCCGTGTGATCAAAACAAGCTTGGAGCATGGATACCGATCGGTCAGACCAGCGTTGAATAGACCTTAGCACAGGTACTTCCTGTTTGAGTTTCTGCCTATAGGAAGGGATGAGCAAAATGGAGTCATGATCTGATTTGCGAAAGGGAGGGCAGGGGAGGGCCTTGTAGGCATCCCGGAAGTTGGAGTAGCAGTGGTTGAGTGTTTTAGCAGCGCAAGTACTACAATCAATGTGTTGGTAGAACTTCGGTACCGTTTTCCTCAAATTTGCTTTGTTAAAATCCCCAGCTACAATAAATGCAGCCTCAGGATATGTGTTTTCCAGTTTGCACAAAGTCCAGTGTAGTTCCTTGAGGGCTGTTGTGTTGCCTTTGTTGCCTTTGTTGCCTTCACTCCTTTGTTGCCTTGGCCATGTGTTTTGGGTCATTGTCATGCTGGAATACCCATCCACGACCCATTTTCAATGCCCTGGCTGAGGGAAGGAGGTTCTCACCCAAGATTTGACGGTACATGGCCCCGTTCATCGTCCCTTTGATGCGGTGAAGTTGTCCTGTCCCCTTAGCAGAAAAACACCCCCAAAGCATAATGTTTCCACCTCCATGTTTGACGGTGGGGATGGTGTTCTTGGGGTCATAGGCAGCATTCCTCCTCCTCCAAACATGGCGAGTTGAGTTGATGCCAAAGAGCTCCATTTTGGTCTCATCTGACCACAACACTTTCACCCAGTTATCCTCTGAATCATTCAGATGTTCATTGGCAAACTTCAGCCGGGCATGTATATGTGCTTTCTTGAGCAGGGGGACCAGCACATTAAGGTCCTGGAGTGGCCTAGCCAGTCTCCAGACCTTAATCCCATAGAAAATCTGTGGAGGGAGCTGAAGGTTTGAGTTGCCAAACGTCAGCCTCGAAACCTTAATGACTTGGAGAAGGTCTGCAAAGAGGAGTGGGACAAAATCCCTCCTGAGATGTGTGCAAACCTGGTGGCCAACTACAAGAAATGTCTGACCTCTGTGATTGCCAACAGGGGTTTTGCCACCAAGTACTAAGTCATGTTTTGCAGAGGGGTCAAATACTTATTTCCCTCATTGAAATGCAAATCATTTTATAACATTTTTGACTTGCGTTTTTCTGGATTTTTGTTGTTGTTATTCTGTCTCTCACTGTTCAAATAAACGTACCATTAAAATTATAGACTGATCATTTCTTTGTCAGTGGGCAAACGTACAAAATCAGCAGGGGATCAAATACTTTTCCCCCTCACTGTACATTATCACAATCCCACCATGAGTAGTTAATCATGAAACATACAACCCCACCTTTCTTCTTCCCAGAGAGTTCTTTAATCCTGTCTGCACAATGTACTGAGAACCCAGCTGGCTGTATGGACGGGGACTGTCCCTGATGTCTCTCTCGAAGGAGATCCTCGCCCTAACTAGTCTACTTTATTGTCCAGAGACTGAACATTAGCGAGAAGCGGTGGATGGTGTGCACGTCTCTGAGTCGTACTAGAAGTCCATTCCGAATACCTCTTCTCTACCGACGGCATCTTTGAGCAGCCTCTGGGATAAGTTGAATTGCCCTGTGGGGTACGAACAAAGGATCCAATTCGGGAAAGTCGTAGTCCTGGTCGTAATGCTGGTGAGTTACCGCCGCTCTGATATACAAAAGTTCTTCCCGGCTGTATGTAATAACACAAAAAACTTTCTGGACTAATAATGTAAGAAATAACACACAAAAAAACTAAATACTGCAAAGTTGCTCAGAAGCAGAGCACAGGACCGCCGGTGAAGCGCAGGAACACAAACAAAAGAAGCAATGACATGAAAATAAAATGAGAAGTAAAGAAAACATCTAACTTCTAAGTGCTCATGAGTTCATACACACTGCTTCCACTCAGATGATCAAACAGCAGATGAACAACATGAAATAATGGAAGAAACAAAGGTTGACAAATGTTGACGCAGGTTGACGTTTATTGTCATGAATCTTGTCCTGGGGGTAGAACTGAGCGCTATGCCAGCTGCAAAGTCAAAATTGTCTATATCGTAAGAATTCTTGAAAACTGATATTTGCTTTTGGTCTTAATGTAAGGTAAGGGTTAGGCATTAGAGTTAACAGTGTGATTAAGGTTAGGTTTAATATCCGATTTTATGACTTTGTAGCTGTGCCAGCTAGTGACCACTCTGCAAAACTGCCTCCAGGACATGAGTCATTCCAATAAATGCCAACCTGCAACACAAACTGGCAGAAGCTGAATTGACATAAATAGGGAACTTCATGCAGAATGTCTGTGTAACACCTGGTCTAGTATCCACTAATTATACAAAGAATACTCATGTTACAGTAACATTCATAACTGGAGCATTTGGCTGCTCTCAAATCATCACTCCATGCATTCAGCATCCTGTCGAAGACATTGCTAAAATGTCATTAAGGCTAATGCAACTCCTTGCATGTCTATAAACTATCTCTAACATGCTGACCACACCGCCTGCGTCGCGTGCGCGAGGGTTGCAAAATTAATTTACACATACATGTTATTTAATCACTGCTCGCGCGGGTCAACGAGCGTCTGCGTAGCCAGGTGATTAAAAAATAGAACTTGGTTCTATTTGTGATGCTTGAAGCGCTGCAAGTCTTGCCTCTCCCATCTCCTCATTGGTTTTTAGGAGCTATGGTAGAAAATTACAAGATTATGTCATAATACTGTTCTTGCATCAAATAGCTTTGATGAGTACTCTCTTATCTGTGTCTGTGGGACTGAGTTGGGCCTCTGGGGCTTGGTGCTGGAAATTTATTTATGATGGCTTGGTGATAAAACTTACAGCCTGCATTCCATAGAATGAGTTGGTGTTTGTGTACTATGAGGTACCAGGGAGGAGATGTCTCTGGTGTGGACGGCTGATGGGAGGAACTTTGTCTTTGATTTCTATACAATTAGAACAGTCTTCACAGCAAATGTTATCTGTCTGGGGGGTTACTTCTTTCTCACATACAAAACCTCACCTTTGACCCATTCCACACATCTGTTCTTTGTCACATACTCAGAAGGATGTGCTTAGTCTATAAAGGTTGCAACCCAACTCTGCTCATTGTGTTCTCAACAATCACCTCCCGAGGTGGTTGTTGACGGCTCCATTACAGCAGTAATGTTGTTGTGAAGAAATCTAAACGTCTCCTTTGATTAAAATTATTTCCACAACAGAGCATATACCCATGTGGAGAATTGAAAGATGAACTGTGGTCCACACTCCAGTCTAGTTGTTGGTGGTAATGCACCTTAAAGTTGGTTGCCAACCGCCATATAAAGTCCAACGAAGGAGAAGAAGCCTGAAGGAGGAGAGATTACTAGAAACAAACTTTTACCCTTTTATCTGTGGATTCATTGTCAGAGTAGGGGATCTTGTGCATTTCAGGTAAAATAACAACCCAATGTTTATATCCCCAACACAAATTAGCTAGCAACAGCAAGCTAGCTAGTTAAATTGCCATACATGTTTAATGCTTTTCGACCTGTCCCCAAATTAATATAGTTGGTTCAGAGTTCATTTTGATATTCCAACCTGCGTGTCCTGATCACGTCTGGTGTGGGTGGACAAAATCAACATGTGCGCGAGCGGTCTGGTCAGCATGTAATGGGAACATCCAGACTCTTCTGGCAAAATATTCAGTGAGGGAAAGGGAAGTGAGAGGCATAGAAGTCAATGACAAGCCGCCTCACCACAGTATGTAATAATATTGTAACATTTGCCCTAGACATCCTATGCGAACACTCTAGGCTAGCCTCATGCTCTGTGCTAGCTAGCCAAGCTAACTGACCACATGCTAATTCACAGTGACCAGCCCTCAGTCCCCTCACATTCCACCATGACTTTGGGCAGTTAGTTGTCATGGAAGATGAATTGCACCAATGATGACATCAATACTTTCAATTTTTTCACTGCACAAGCATCACTACATAGGCCTACAGAGAAGGATGTGTAATCCAATCATTTTAAACAAACAGTAGGCAAGACACACAGATGCACACAGAACTTGGAGAGCAAACAGAACATTTGCACAGCAGCATCCTAGTCTACTTGTGTAACGGTTGTCGTACGTGGTAGACCAAGGCGCAGCGGGTTGAGTGCTCATTTTAACTTTTATTGAACACGTAACGAAACCAAAACAAGAAACCGAACGCACGCACGCACGCGCACACACACGCACGCACGCACGCACACACACGCGCGCGCGCGCGCGCGCGCACACACACACACACACACACACAAAGCTATGCAAAAACAACTTCCCACAAGGGACAGGTGAAAACAGGGCTATCTAAGTATGACTCTCAATCAGCAACAACGATGTACAGCTGTTCCTGATTGAGAGCCATACCAGGCCAACACAAAGAAAAACACAACATAGATAGATCATAGAAATACACAACATAGAACATAACCAAAACCCCAGAATACTCTAAACAAACACCCCTCTACATAAACACATATATCAACAAACCCCGAAGCACAAAAAACAAACACCCCCCTGCCACGTCCTGACCAAACTACAATAACAAATAACCCCTTTACTGGTCAGGACGTGACAACTTGCTACTGCTTGGACATGGATACTGACACGTGTGTGTATGAGCGATATCAAACTCTACACACTTTCAATATAAACACAGCCGGTGTCTTCAAACCTGGCTGTTATATATGGGCCTATCCTTATTATTAGCCTGATAGGCTACACTTGACAGTTTTTTTGGCTGTCCCTGTAGGTGTAGGAGAAGCCTTTTCACCCAACAAAGGACCCTTTATGAACCATCTACCCGGAACGGAACGGCAACATTCCTTTCACAGCAGGCGGGGCTACACCTGTGGTTCCAACACCTTCCGATAAAGACCTACGCTGATCAATAGCCAAAGCCATGACCACAGACTCCCCCTGGAATAAAACAAAGCACAGGGAGACAGAGCATCCATCTTGTCCGTTCTGAATTTATGGCATTTCTCTGGCCATTCTCTGGCTGCTGCCTACCCTCCTCACCCCTTACATCTCTCTCTCTCTCTCTGTCTCTCTCTCTCTGACCTGCAGGGCTCATTTGCTGGTACTCTAGTTGGAGCCCTGGTGGACCCAGTGTAATGAAACTGGCTGCCTCCCCTCAATGCCTGCTTCATTAGAGCGATTACTACAGGAAATCATACATTACATTGGGCTGAGATGGCACACATTGCACCAGCACAGAGACATAGCAGCACCTTCTACCGCCCTATATGACTATACTACCACCACCATTAGAACCAGACACTGTGCATACTGGTTGGGTAGCACACTACACTAACACGCCAACATAATAGTAGGCCTGTGTTCATGTTCATTAGGCAAGAAGGGAATGCTTTATTGACAGTTACTGAAGAATGACGGCATCAGCATGCATAATATTACAGAATCACTATGTGTTGTCGCCATCAGCCTGTTGTCTTGTGTAGTGTACCTGCTATGTGGGGTTAGATTGTAAAATCATATAGTATATCACACATACTGTGCCATATGTATCCCATAATATGAGGATCTGTATTAATCATGGGCAGCCATTGTGAGTAAACACATGAAAGATGTGACAAAAGCTACGCTCACAGTCCCACTAGGATGTATTGAGACAGTCTACGTATACAGAGCTGTGGACATATTTCATTTCTTCACATTTGTTTTTCTCTCCAGCACCTGAACCACTGGGGTGTGTGTACTTCTCCATTTTTCATGGGTCGTTCTGAGTAAAGTTGCATCCCCATTCCCCAGCGGCTTTGGACACTTTATCACTTGAGGCCAGAAGAGAGATGTTTCTGGGTATTTTGTCCAGATGCTGCAGCTCATAATTCTGACGTTAGAATAATTCATCAATTATTCTTCCTCTAAGATGCAATCCGTTTAGTGTGTTGTTGGCTCCGGGCATAAATAATATGTGAAAGAAGCGAGAAACCCTCGCCAGACGGGTCAAGCTGAAGGTATTCCAATGGCAACAGATTCAGAATCAAAGAACTTTGAGAGTGAGTCACTGTGAGTGTGTGTGTGTGAGTGTGTGTGTGTGTGTGTGTGACTTGATGTGTATGCCAGAGATAGAAAAAGCAGGGATACAATGGCATGCAAATGTCCTGCATGTTCACATCTTTACAGTTCTTATTCTGGGTTAGCTGATGTCAAGCATGAAAAGCCCATTGATGGCTCCTGAGTGAACATATACTTGCCAAGATTTCAAGACTTTTCGTATTTGCTATGGATCCCCATTAGCTGCTGCCAAGGCAGCTGACCACACGACTTAACAGTGGTCCAGGTGCAACAAAACTAGAGCCTGTAGGACCTGCCTTGTTGATAGTGCTGTTAAGAAGGTAGAGAAGCACTTTATTATGGAAAGACTTCTCCCCATCTTATCAACTGTTGTATGAATATGTTTTGACCATGACAGTTTACAGTCCAGGGTTACTCCAAGCAGTTTAGTCACATCAACTTGCTCAATTTCCACATTATTTATTACAAGATTTAGTTGAGGTTTAGGGTTTAGTGAAAGATTTGTCCCAAATACAATGCTTTTAGTTTTTGAAATATTTAGGACTAACTTCTTCCTTGCTACCCATTCTGAAACTAACTGCAGCTCTTTAAATGTTGCAGTCATTTCAGTTGCTGAAGTAACTGACATGTATAGTATTGAGTCATCTGCATACATAGATTGAAAAAAGTAAGGGCCCTAGCTAGCTAACCTGGGGAATTCCTGATTCTACCTGGAGTATGTTGGAGAGGCATCCATTAAAGAACACCCTCTGTGTTCTGTTAGACAGGTAACTCTTTATCCACAATATAGTAGGGGGTATAAAGCCATAACACATAAGTTTTGCCAGCAGCAGACTATGATCAATAATGTCAAAAGCCGCACTGAAGTCTAACAAAACAGCCCCCACAATCTTTTTATCATCAATTTCTCTCATCCAATCATCAGTCATTTGTGTGCTGAGCTTGTTGAATGTCCTTCCCTATAAGCGTGCCGGAAGTCTGTTGTCAATTTGTTTACTGTAAAATAGCATTGTATCTGGTCAAACACAATTGTTTCCAAAACTTTACTAAGGGTTGAGTAACAGGCTGATTGGTCAGCTATTTGAGCCACTAAAGAGGGCTTTACTGTCCTTAGGCGCGGAATGACTTTTGCTTCCCTGCAGGCATGAAGGCACACACTTTCTAGTATGCTTATATTGAAAATATGGCAAACATGGGTGGCAATATCGTTCCCGCAGTAATTTTCCATCCAAGCTGTCAGACACTGGTGGCTTGTCATTGTTGATAGACAACAATAATTTTTTCACCTCTTCCACACTCACTTTATGGAATTCAAAATTACAATTATTGTCTTTCATCATTTGATCAGATATAAACTTAGCAAAAAAAGAAACGTCCCTTTTTCAGGACCTTGTCTTTCAAAGATAATTCGTAAAAATCCAAATAACTTCACAAAAGAAAGATGTCCAGGGTCCCTGCTCATCTGCGTGAACGTGCCTTTGGCATGCTGAAAGGAGGCATGAGGACTGCAGATGTGGCCAGGGCAATATATTGCAATGTCTGTACTGTGAGACGCCTAAGACACCGCTACAGGGAGACAGGACAGACAGCTGATTGTCCTCGCAGTGGCAGGCCACGAGTAACAACATCTGCACAGGATCGGTACATCCGAACATCACACCTGCGGGACAGGTACAGGATGGCAACAACAACTGCCCGAGTTACACCAGGAACGCACAATCCCACCATCAGTGCTCAGACTGTCCTCAATAGGCTGAGAGAGGCTGGACTGAGGGCTTCTAGGCCTGTTGTAAGGCAGGTCCTCACCAGACATCACCGGCAACAACGTCGCCTATGGGCACAAACCCACCGTCGCTGGACCAGACAGGACTGGCAAAAAGGGCTCTTCACTGACGAGTCGCGGTTTTGTCTGACATGGGGTGATGGTCGGATTCGCGTTTATCGTTGAAGGAATGAGCGTTACACAGAGGCCTGTAATCTGGAGCGGGATCGATTTGGAGATGAAGGGTCCATCATGGTCTGGGGCCGTGTGTCACAGCATCATCGGACTGAGCTTGTTGTCATTGTAGACAATCTCAACGCTGTGCGTTAACAGGGAAGACATCCTCCTCCCTCATGTTGTAACCTTTCTGCAGGCTCATCCTGACATGACCCTCCAGCATGACAATGCCACTAGCCATACTGCTCGTTCTGTGCGTGATTTCCTGCAAGACAGAAATGTCAGTGTTCTGCCATGGCCAGTGAAGAGCCTGGATCTCAATCCCATTGAGCACGTCTGGGACCTGTTGGATTGGAGGGTGAGGGCTAGGGCCATTCCCCTGAGAAATGTTCGGGAACTTGCAGGTGCCTTGGTGGAAGAGTGGGGTAACATCTCACAGCAAGAACTGGCAAATCTGGTGTAGTCCATGAGGAGGGGATGCACTGCAGTACTTAATGCAGCTGGTGGCCACACCAGATACTGACTGTTACTTTTGATTTTGACCCCCCCTTTGTTCAGGGACACATTATTCAATTTCTGTCAGTCACATGTCTGTGGAACTTATTCAGTTTATGTCTCAGTTGTTGAATCTTGTTATGTTCATACAAATATTTATACATGTTCAATTTGCTGAAAATAAATGCAGTTGACAGTGAGAGGACGTTTCTTTTTTTGCTGAGTTTACTTGGATGTGTAGTGTCAGCGTTTGTTGCTGGCATGTCATGCCTAAGTTTGCTAATCTTGCCAATGAAAAGATAATTAAAGTAGTTGGCAATATCAGTCGGTTTTGTAATGAATGAGCCATCTGATTCAATGAATGAACAAGCTGAGTTTGCCTTTTTTCCCTAAATGTAATTAAAGGTACTCCAAAGCATTTTACTATCATTCTTTATGTCATTTATCTTTGTTTCATAGTGTAGTTTCTTCTTCTTTTTATTCAGTTTAGTCACATGATTTCTCACTTTGCAGTATGTTTGCCAATAGATTGTGCAGCCACACTTATTTGACATTCCTTTTGCCGCATCCCTCTCAACCATACAATTTTTTTCATTCCTCATCAATCCACAGGGATTTAAGTTTTTACAGTCATTTTCTTAATGGGTGCATGCTTAATAGTAACTGGGATAAGCAATTTCATGAACGTGTCAAGTGCAACGTCAGTTTGCTCCTCATTACACACCACAGACCAACAAATATTATTTACATGAGCAACATAGAATCACTACAAAACTCATTGTATGACACCTTATACACTATATTAGGCCCAGCCTTTGGAACTTTGGATTTCCTAGATATGGCTACTATATTGTGATCACTACATCCGATAGATCTGGATACTGCTTTCAAGCACATTTCTGCAGCATGAGCTCAATACATGTTGATGATTTCATTCCTGTGCTGTTTGTAACTACCCTGGTAGGTTTATTGATAATCTGAACCAGGTTGCAGGCACCAGTTACAGTTTGAAGCTTTTTCTTGCGTGGGCAGCTTGATGAAAGCCAGTCAATATTTAAATCACCCAGAAAAACCATTCAAAAGTTTGGGGTCACTTAGAAATGTCCTTGATTTTGAAAGAAAATAAAAAAAATTGTCCATTAAAATAACATAACATTGATCAGAAATACAGTGTAGACATTGTTAATGTTGTAAATGACTATTGTAGCTGATTTTTAATGGAATATCTACATAGGCTTACAGAGGCCCATTATCACCAATCATCACTCCTGTGATCCAATGGCACGTTGTGTTAGCTAATCCAAGTTGATCATTTTAAAAGGCTAATTGATCATTAGAAAACCCTTTTGCAATTATGTTAGGGCAGCTGAAAATGGTTGTTCTGATTAAAGAAACAATAAAACTGGCCTTCTTTAGACTAGTTGAGTATCTGGAGCGTCAGTGTACCTCTCTGTTGATATCACATATATTATCAAGCATTTCACACATGTTAAGACCGGACTTTAAACAAAGTAGCCTACCACATACTTCAGGATAGATCCTCCAAATACCCAATTCCCCATGTTAATGATAGTTCACTTCACAATCAATGTTTGTCAGATGATTTAAGAGCTCGAAAGTCCAATGTCAAGATACAGCTACAGTGCCTTCGGAAAGTATTCAGACCCCTTGACTTTTTCGAAATGTTGTTACGTTACAGCCTTATTCTAAAATGGATACATTTTGTAAAAAATCCTCAAATCTGCACACAATACCCCATAATGATAAAGCAAAAAATGTATTTTTTGCAAATGTATTAAAAATAAAAAACAGAGCTATCTTATTTACATAAGTATTCAGGCCCTTTGCTATGAGACTCTAAATTAAATTGAGCTCAGGTGCATCCTGTTTCCATTGATCATCCTTGAGATGTTTCTATAGCTTGATTGGAGTCCACCTGTGATACATTTAATTGATTGGACATGATTTGGAAAGGCACACACCTGTCTATATAAGGTCCCACAGTTGACAGTGCATGGACCAAAAATCAAGCCATGAAGTCTAAGGAATTATCCGTCGAGCTCAGAGACAGGATTGTGTCGAGGCACAGATCTGGGGAAGGGTACCAAAAATATATGCAGCATTGAAGGTCCCCAAGAACACAGTGGCCTCCATCATTCTTAAATGGAAGAAGTTTTTTACCACCAAGACTCTTCTTAGAGCTAGCCTCACAGCCAAACTGAGCAATTGGGGAGAATGGCCTTGATCAAGGAGGTCACTCTGACAGAGCTCTTATGAAACCAAGATTGAAATCTTTGGCCTGAATGCCAACCGTCACATCTGGAGGAAACCGGACACCATCCCTACGGTGACCTGAAAATAGCTGTGCAGCAATGCTCCCCATCCAACCTGACAGAGCTTGAGAGGATATGCATAGAAGAATGGGAGAAACTCCCCAAATACAGGTATGCCAAGCCTGTAGCGTCATACCCAGGAAGACTCGAGGCTGTAATCGCTGCCGAAGGTGCTTCAAAGTACTGATTAAAGGGTCATCGAATAGGCAAAGTGTTAAAACAGGACTAAGATCAAATTATACTACGCCGGCTCTGATGCTCGACAGATGTGGCAGGGCTTGCAAAATATCAAGGATTACAAAGGGAAAACCAGCCGTGAGCTGCTCGGAGACATGAGCCTACCAGACGAGCTAAATGCCTTCTATGCTCACTTTGAGTCGAGCAACACTTAACCATGCATGAGAGCACCAGGTGTTACGGACAACTGTGTTATCTTGTTCTCCATAGCAAATATGAGTAAGACCTTTAAACAGGTTAACATTCGCCACGCCACAGGGCCAGACAGAATACCAGGACACATACTCATAGCTTGCACGTAGCAGCTGGCAAGTGTCTTCACTGACATTTTCAACATATCCTTGACCCGGTCTGTAATACCAACTTGTTTCAAACAGATCACCATAGTTCTTGTGCCCAAGAATGCCAAGGTAACCTGCCTAAATGATTATTGCCTCAAAGCACTCAAATCTATAGCCATGAAATGCTTTGGAAGGCTGGTCATGGCTCACATTAACACCATTATCCCAGACACCCTGGACCCATTCCAATTCACATTCTGCCCCAACACATCCACAGATGATGCAATCTCTATTGCACTCAACACTGCCCTCACCCACCTGGACAAAAGGAATACCAATGTAAGAATGCTGTTCATTGGTGTTGAATGCTGCGCTGTAGTCATAGTCCCCTCCAAGCTCATCACTAAGCTTGGGACCCTGGGACTGAACACCTCCCTCTGCAACTGGATCCTGGACTTCCTGATGTGCCGCCCCCCAGGTGGTGAGGGTAGGCAGCAACACATCCACCACACTGACCATCAACACAGGGGCCCCTTAGGGGTGTGTGTTGTCCCCTCCTGTACTCCATGTTCATCCACGAATGAATGGCCATGCACAACTCAAACACCATCATTAAGTTTGTTGATGACACAACGGTGGTAGGACTGATTATCGACGACGATGAGGCAGCCTATAGCAAGGAGGTCAGAGACCTAGCAGTGTAGTGCCAGGAAAACAAACTCTTCCTCAGTGTCAGCAAGACAAAATAACTGATAGTGGACTACAGGAAATTAAGGGGCGATCATGCCTCCATCCACCACGAAGTGGCTATAGTGGAGCGGATCGAGAGCTTAAAGTTCCTCTGTGTCCAAATCACTAAGGAATTAACATGGTCCACACACACCCATACAGTTCTGAAGAGGGCACAACAGCTCCTCTTCCCCCTCAGGAAGCTGAAAAGATTTAGCATGGGCTCTCAGATCCTCAACAGGTTCTACAGCTGCACCATTCAGAGCTTTTTCACTGGCTGCATCCCCACTTGGTACTGCAACTGCAAGGCACCCGACCGCAAGGCGCTACAGAGGGTGGTGAGTACGGCCAAGTACATCCCTGTGACATGTCAGAGCAAACCCCAAGCCATGAGGTCGAAGGAATTGTCCGTAGAGCTCAGAGACAAGATTGTGTTGAGGCACAGTTCTGGGGAAGGGTACCAAAACATTTCTGCAGCATTGAAGGTCCCCAAGAACACAGAGGCCTCCATTCTCAAATAGAAGAAGTTTAGAACCACCAAGACTCTTCCTAGAGATGGCCACCCGGCCAAACTGAGCAATCGGGGGAGAAGGGCCTTGGTCAGGGAGGTGACCAAGAACCCGATGGTCACACTGACTGAGCTCCAGAGTTCTTCTGTGGAGATGGGAGAACCTTCCAGAAGGACAACCATCTCTGCAGCACTCCACCAACCAAGCCTTTAAGGTGGAGTGGCCAGACGGAAGCCTGTCCTCAGAAAAATACACATGACAGCCTGCTTGGAGTTTGCCAAAAGGCACCTAAAGGACTCTCAGACCATGAGAAAAAATATTTTCTGTTCTGATGAAACCAAGATTGAACTCTTTGGCCTGAATGCCAAGCAGCACGTCTGGAGGAAACCAGACACCGCTCATCACCTGGCCAATACCATCCCTACGGTAAAGCATGGTGGAGGCAGCATCATGCTGTGGGGATGTTTTTCAGTGGAAAGGACTGGGAGACTAGTCGGGATCGAAGGAAAGATGAACAGAGCAAAGTACAGAGAGATCCTTGATGAAAACCTGCTCCAGAGTGCTCAGGACCTCGGACTGGGGCGAAGGTTCACCTTCCAACTGGACAACAACCCTAAGCACACAGCCAAGACAACGCAGGAGTGGCTTTGGGACAAGTCTCTCAATGTCCTTGAGTGGCCCAGCCAGAGCCCGGACTTGAACCCGATCTAACATCTCTGGAGAGACCTGAAAATAGCTGTTCAGCGATGCTCCCCATCCAACCTGACAGAGCTTGAGAGGATATGAAGAGAAGAATGGGAGAAACTCCCCAAATACAGGTGTGCCAAGCTTGTAGAGTCATACTGTCATCGCTGCAAAAGGTGCTTCAAAAAAGTACTGTGTAGACGGTATGTAATGGGACCCATGTCGTCCAAAAAGTTATACTTTTGACTAATCTGTCCATAGAACATTCTTGCAAGAGTCTTGATGATCATCCAGGTGCTTCCAGGTGCTTTTAGGCAAACTTGAGTCAACTTTTTGGATGAGATGGGTCCCATTATGTCTGGCGAAAACCGAACACTGTATTCCACAGTAAGAACCTCATAGCAGCGGTCAAGCATGGTGGTGGTAGTGTAATGGTTTGGGGATGCTTTGCTGCCTCAGGACGTGGACGACTTGCCTTAATAGAAGGAACCATGAATTCCTCTCTGTATCAGAGAATTCTACAGGAGAATGTCAGTCCATTCATCTGTGAGCTGAAGCTAAAGCTCAGCTGGGACATGAAAATGAGCAACACATTTTCATTTTTGGAATGGCCTAGTCTTAGTTCAGACCTAATCCCAATTGAGATGTTGTGGCAGGACTTGAAATGTGCAGTTCATGCTTGAAAACCCGCAAATGTTGCTGATTTAAAGCAGTTCTTCATGCAAGAGTGGGACAAAATTCCTCCACAGCGATGTGAGAGACTGATCAACAACTACAGGAAGCATTTGGTTGCAGTCATTGCAGCTAAAGGTGTAATTACCAGTTATTGAGTGTAAGGGGGCAATTACTTTTTCACAAAGGGGAATTGGGTGTTGCATAACAAAAGATAATTAAATAAATCAAATATATTTTTTAAATAAAGTATTTTTGGGGGGTATTTGTAAACTCAGGTTCCCTTTGTCTAATATTAGGTTTTGGTTGAACATCTGATAATATTCAGTATAAAAAAAATTCTAAAATAGAGAAAATCTGAAAGGGGGCAAATTGGTTGAAGATCTGATAACATGCAATATCAAAAATATGCAAAAATAGAGAAAATCAGAAAGGGGGAAAATACTTTTTCACGGCACTGCATGTTCACACTGCACAGCCACCACATGTAATGCTGTGCTGAGCCATTCCATGCCATGATTCATCCCTCTCCATCAGCGTAGGCAGTTCTGGCAAAATGCAGCAGCAGGCTCCATCCTTAGTGCGTGCGTGTATGTGTAGGGGGTTTGTGTGAAAATGTGGAGGCGGGCGTCACCAAAGAAATTGATGGATGGAGCAGGGGGTAGACAATGTGCTCTCTCTCTCTCTCTCTCTCTCTCTCTCTCTCTCATTCATCCACCCTGTCGTACTGGAGGGAACCCGCAGCTCCAGCAGCAAAGTTCATTACAGCCCCCCAAGGAGGAGGAATTACTCTCAGCACCAAAGTTTCAATGAGAACTTTCCCACAACATACATTCATCTCCTCATTATTAGCATTGCAGTCCCTCCTTCTCAAGGCTAGCTCAAAGTCTGCAGCAGTCTCCAAGTGCAAACAGAAAACAATGAGATTCTGGTGTTTTCTATGTCATTTTTTCATCCAATCACAACCCGCACCCATCCTACACCTGCCACCTATAAGCTCTCCATCAAACTTGGGCACACACTCGCACAGAAGCACACACATACAAACATGCAGACGCATAAACACACACACGTGTGCATGTGTACACACCCACCAAAACACACACACACACACACACAGTATTGAGTCAGAGGCTCTAACCAGGAAGCATTCCTTCCCCATCATTTCAACTGCTCAGCTGTTACGAAGCAACATTAAGGCCACCGAGCACAGCCACATGCACAGTAGGCATAAACACTGGAGTGAACGATTGCTACTTGGAAGAGATAAGATGGAAGGATGAGATAGAGAGGAGCAGAATCACGCAGAGAAGAAGAGTGTGTTATTTTTTATTTTATTTTATTTGGATCCCCATTAGCTGTTGCAAGAGCAGCAGCTCCTCTTACTGGGGTCCACACAAAACATGGAACATAATACAGAATGACATAATACAGAACATCAATAGACAAGAAAAAACGTAAAAGGCACATGTAGCCTACATATCAATGCATACACACAAACTATCTAGGTCAAATAGGGGAGAGGCGCTGTGAGAGGTGTTGCTTTAGCAGTTTTTTGGAACCAGGTTTGCTGTTTATTTGAGCAATATGAGATGGAAGGAAGTTCCATGCAATTTGGGGTCTATATAATACTGTATGCTTTCTTGAATTTGTTCTGAATTTGGGGACTGTGAAAAGACCCCTGATGGCATGTCTGGTGGGATAAGTGTGTGTGTCAGAGCTGTGTGTAAGTTGACTATGCAAACAATTTGGGATTTTCAACACATTGATGTTTCTTATAAAAAAAGAAGTGATGCAGTCAGTCTCTCCTCAACTCTTAGCCAAGAGAGACTGGCATGCATAGTATTTATATCAGCCCTCTGATTACAATTAAGAGCAACATGTGCTGCTCTGTTCTGGGCCAGCCGCAGCTTAACTAGGTCTTTCCTTGCAGCACTGGACCACACGACTGGACAATAATCAAGATTAGACAAAACTAGAGCCTGCAGAACTTGCTTTTTGGAGTGTGGTGTCAAAAAAGCAGAGCATCTCTTTTTATTACGGACAGACCTCTCCCCATCTTTACAACCATTGAATCTATGTGTTTTGACCATGACAGTTTACAATCTAAAGTAACACCAAGTCATTTAGTCTCCTTAACTTGTTCAACAGCCACACCATTCATTACCAGATTCAGCTGAGGTCTAGAACCTAAGGAATGATTTGTACAATGCTCTTAGTTTTAGAGATGTTCAGGACCAGTTTATTACTTTCCACCCATTCCAAAACAGACTGCAACTCTTTGTTAAGGGTTTCAGTGACTTCATTAGCTGTGGTTGCTGATGCGTATATGGTTGAATCATCAGCATACATGGACACACATGCTTTGTTTAATGTCAGTGGCAGGTCATTGGCAAAAATAGAAAAGAGTAGAGGGCCTAGAGAGCTGCCATGCGGTACACCATACTTTACATGTTTGACATTAGAGAAGCTTCCATTAAAGAAAACCCTTTGAGTTCTATTAGATAGATAGCTCTGAATCCACGATATGGCAGAGGTTGAAAAGCCATAACACACGTTTTTTTTCAACAACAGGTTATGGTCAATAATATCAAAGGCTGCACTGAAATCTAATAGTACAGCTCCCACAATCTTTTTACTATCAATTTCTTTCAACCAATCATCAGTAATTTGTGTCAGTGCAGTACAGGTTGAGTGCCCTTCTCTATAAGCATGCTGAAAGTCTGTTGTTCATTTGTTTATAGAGAAATAGCATTGTATTTGGTCAAACACCAATTTTTCCAACAGTTTGCTAAGAGCTGGCAGCAAGTTTATAGGTCTGCTGTTAGAACCAGTAAAGGCCGCTTTACCACTATTTGGTAGTGGAATTACTTTGGCTTCCCTTCAAGCCTGAGGACAAAGACGTTCCAAAAGGCTCGAATAAAACATATGACAGATAGGAGTGGCTATAGATTCAGCTACCATCCTCAGTAACTTTCCATCTAAGTTGTCAATGCCAGGAGGTTTGTCATTGTTGATCGATAACAATTTTCCCACCTCTCCCACACTAACTTTACAAAATTCAAACTTGCAATGCTTTTCTTTCATTATATGTTTTTTTATGCATGAATACAATTGCTCACTGTTTGTTGTTGGCATTTCCTGCCTAAGTTTTCCCACTTTGCCAATGAAATAATCATTAAAATAATTGGCAACATCAAATGGTTCCGTGATGAATAAGCCATCTGATTCGATGAAAGATGCAGTTGAATTTGTCTTTCTGCCCATAATTTAAAGTACTCCAATGTTTTTTCCCACCATTCTTTATATCATTGATCTTGGCTTCATAATACAGTTTCTTCTTCTTTTTGTTGAGTTTAGTCACATCATTTCTCAGTAAGTGAGTAAGTCAGATGAGTAACTCAGTAAGTGAGCCAGTCAGATGTGCAGCCAGACTTATTAGCCACTTCTTTTGCACCATCTCTTTCAACCATACAGTTTTTAAATTCCTCATCAATCCATGGAGCCTTAACAGTTCTAACAGTCAGTTTCTTAACAGGTGCATGTTTATCAATAATTGGAAGAAGCAATTTCATAAATGCATCAAGGGCAGCGTCTGGATGCTCCTCATTAATCACATCATCCACATAAGAGTCACAGCAACAACAAAAAATATCTCTTATACAGTATTTTAGGCCCAGCTCTTGGAACTTTGGCTTTCCTGGAGATAGCCACTATATTGTGATCACTGCATCCAATGGGTACGGATACATCTTTAGAACAAAGTTCTACAGTATTAGTAAAAATGTGATCGATACATGTGGATGATCTTGTTCCTGTTGTGTTTGTAAACACCCTGGTAGGTTGATTAATAACCTAAACCAGATTACAGGCACTGGTTACAGTAAGAAGCCTCCTCTTGAGCGGACAGCTTGATAAAAACCAGTCAATATTCAGGTCCCCAAGAAAGTAGACCTCTCTGTTTACATCACATACACTATCAAGCATTTCCCACACATCATTTAGATACTGACTGTAAGCACTTGGTGGCCTATAGCAACACCCCAAAAGAAAAGGCTTTAGATGTGCCAAGTGAACCTGCAACCACAACACCTCGATAACAGTTGACATTAGATCTTCTCCAAGCATTACAGGGATATGGCTCTGAATAAATACAGCATGTAGAAGGGAAATAGTACCATGCAGTCTGCCAGGGAGATATGTGTACTGTAGTTAAGAAAGTAATACTAAGTGTATGTTGTGTAGTAAGATGTTAGTAGTGTCACGCCTGCTCCCACTTCCCCTTTCTGGCGCTCAAGGGCGCCAGGCTGCCCTTCATTACGCACACCTGTCACCCTCATTACGCGCATCTGCACTCATTGGACTCACCTGGACTCCTTCACGTTTTGATTGCCTTCCTCTATATCTGTCTGTCTCCTCGGTTTCATCCCCGTGTCAGCATTATTGTTGTTTTCCTCTGTCCAGACGCTGACTATATTCTGTTCCTGTCCGTGTTTCATGAAATGTTCACTCCCTATACTTGATTCTCGTCTCCAACGTCTGTCCTTACAGAATGCTGACACCAATATTTGAAGCATCAAGGAGGTTTTTTGTTTTGTTGGTGATGTCGGGTCCGGGTGCCGCTGCCGTAGGAACTGGCTCAAGAGGTTTCCTTTCCTCGGTTGTCTCAGCAGGCGCCCATCCCACGTCATGCCTCAGCCAGCTCCTCGGGCTCCCATGCCTCAGCCGGCTCATCAGGCTCTCATCCCACGTCATGCCTCAGCTGGCTCATCAGGCTCCCACGCTTCAGCCGGCTCGTAGGGCTCTCACGCCTCAGCCGGCTCGTCGGGCTCCCACGCCTCAACGGGATCGTCGGGCTCCCACGCCTCAGCGGGATCGTCGGGCTCCCACGCCTCAGTGGGATCGTCGGGCTCCCACGCCTCAACCGGCTCGTCGGGCTCTCACGCCTCAGCCGGCTCGTCGGGCTCCCACGCCTCAGCCGGCTCGTCGAGCTCCCATGCCTCAGCCAGCTCGTCGGGCTTCTACGCCTCAGCCGGCTAGTCCAGCGCCCATGTGTCGGCCGGGTGGTGCCACTAGAGGGGGGGTGGTACTGTCACGCCTGCTTCCGCTTCCCCTCTCAGGCACTCGAGGGCACCAGGCTGCCCTTCATTACGCACACCTGTCGCCATCGTTACACGCATCTGCACTCATTGGACTCACCTGGACTCCTTCACGTTTTGATTGCCTTCCCTATATCTGTCTGTTTCCTCTGTTTTATCCCCATGTCAGCATTATTGCCGTTTTGTTTTCCCTTGTCCAGAAGCTGTCTGTATTCTGTTCCTGTCTGTGTTTCATTAAATGTTCTTGCTTCTCGTCTCCAGCATCTGTCCTTACAAGTAGCCCATGTGCCTCACCCTAATAATTTGGTCCCATTTCCCCACCTAATTTCTCCCACTGTTCTGATTTGGTGGTGCACATGTAGCCTATAGCCTGCTTTAGAAAAATGTAATCATTGAATATTGTAAAAGCTTTCATTGTCTGCTTATAGTGCTGAACAAATAGTTATATTGACTACGTTCATCCTAGCTCGCTCATTAATGCCTTATTCGAAATTCCGGATTTCCTCTTATCCGCTCATCGTCCCCTTACGCCATAGGTTGTACATCTCAATTGTCAGTAGAAACCATATTTGTTTAAGCAAATCAGCCATATCAGCGATGTTTTTTTTTTAAAGGCAGTAAATGAGGCTGAATGAACTGTTTCGCTACCAAACAATGCTGTAGCAGTAGTAAGGTGTTGGGACTGCTGTTGAGACTCTGCTGTTGGGACAGCTTCATGTAGTCCCTAACAGTGTGTGGGCACCGTTTGTCACCGTTACAGTGCAATGACATGCATTGTTTAGAGTTGTGTTGTGTAGTGGGTTTGCTGACATGCATGTAAAAAAACATATATATTTTTTTGCCCCACCAAGATTTACATGCTAAAATCACCACTGTCAACTAGTATAATGATTCCCTGCCAATGTTCCTGACACTTTGCTGTGCTCTCACTTTGTCTTCCGCCAGACCACATCTAAAGACATTAACTCCACTTGGTCTTCTCTGATGTCAGGTTCTAGCTCAGTGTGCACTCAAATGAGATGGAAAAAACACACACTAAAAAAGTGTTGTAAAATTCTGGTCCTGGGGACTAGGTGTGCAGGCTTTTGCTCTAGTTAGTACAATCACACTAGAGTCAACTATTAAAGGAAAGACTCACCCATTTTGAATGATATATCATGATGCATAACTTGTCATATTGGCTGTATTACTGCCTGCTTGAACAGCATTAGTTCAGATACACATAAAAACATGAAATGACCCCGGGAATTGACAGAACATCGCTCAGATGCACAAAAACTATATAACATAAAAAAATGGGTGAATCTTTCCTTTAAACGCTTGGGGATTAGTTAACTAATGTTTTTAAAACAGTGTTAGAACAAAGCTTGAACTCCCTGTGGGTCCCCAGCACCAAATATAGAAGATATTGGAGTCCAATATTGCAAACTCCTAAAGTTCGATATTGCTGGCAAGCAATGACAAATGAGATTTAGTGAATCTATAACAATATGTGTGATTTAATTGACTTTCAGTGCTATGACATTCTACCAGCAGATTCATTAAAACAGCACGTGTCTTATGCTCCTCTCTGGCTGGAGCAGCAGGAGAGAAGATGATGAGTGGGAAAGCAGTGGGTTGGATCAGGAATATTTGATGAATGTGAGCAATGTACCTTTGTGTTTATGTGTGTTTGCGTGCAGTGCAGTGTTTCTGACTTTATATGTCAACATCTATGTAGGTTTGTTAGTGAAACACAATGTATCCAAGTGTGTGTGTGTGTGTGTGTGTGTCTCGTAGTGTGTGTGCACACGTGTTCCTCTCTGTCAAGGCGTTAGTCCATTACTGTGGTGAAAGGCCTGGAGTGTCCTTGTCAAGGACACATTGCTCTGCCTCCTCTCCCCCCACCACTATCCCTGTAATGCTCCGCTCATCTCCTTACAGACTGGGGGAGGGGGAGGAGAGGGGGGAGAGAGAGAGGGAGGGAGAGAGAGGGAGAGAGACTGTGATAGAAGGACCCAAGGGAGCACAGAACACAAAACAGAGGAACCACTGCTGGAGGGATAGAAAAACACAGACCAGGAAAAAGTAGAGGAAAGAACGAGAGAGAGTTATTGAGAGAGAAAGAGAGAGACAGACAGAAAAAGGAGAAAGAGAGGGATAAAGACAGACAGAGAGAGTGTGAAATATGGAGAGTGATTGATTGGGACTATATTTCATATTTTAGCTAAACAAAATACCCCAAGTTAAAGCTTGCTGTTAACTAGCTAACGTCAGCTGAGGTTAGGTGGCTGGCTTGCTAGCTAACATGAATTTATGTGTATGCAGTGTGTGCAATGTTAGTGTAGTTTTCTCAGAATGCCATTGCACATTGCTAGTTATAGCCTAATGTTAGTTAGCTAACATTGAACCTATTGAACCATAACTTTAGCTAGCTATGAAAATCGGTTTGTATTGCTAGTTAAAGCTTACTGTTGGCTAGCCAGCTGGCGTTAGATGGAGCTAGCATCCCTGTATGAACTGTGTGTAGTGATATTTCAGAATGCCATTCTGCATCTATGGTATAATAATGCTAAAAGAATTGTATCTGGAATTTGTCTTTCAGCATTAATCAGTAGAACACGCCTGACTCTAATCCACCAGTCATACAGTCATCAAAAAGAGAGCTGGCCCAAGCAAGCAAAGGCAGCAGCGCAGTCATCAACTACATACACCATTTCTTCACCAAATACAGAGTTGGGAAAACACGTGTGGACCTGAATTGTGATAACTGAAATGGCCAAAACAAGAACAAGTTTGTGCTCTGGGATTGTGCCTGGTGGACCATGCACAAGTTCCACCACAATCTGGACCTTCACTTCCTGATCACAGGCCACACTAAGTTTGCCCCTCACTAGTGCTTCGGCCTCATCGAGCAGCGCTTCAGAAAGACCAGAGTGAACACTTTGTCTGAGATTTCTGGTGTTGTGAAGGACCGCACTATGACAAGGGTCAAAATCACAGAGCTGGTTGGACTGGAGGATGGTACGGTGCTGGTGGAAAGCTATGGCTGGCAACAACACCTGACTCCGTACTTCAGGCCCGCTGCCACAGATCAAGCAGTAACAGCACTTCAGGTAAAAAAAATATTTTCATTGTATGAGGTTATTCTTATCTAAACTTGGGAGGTGAATTGATGTTGTGCAGGGTTGTAATATCTTCAGATTTTTTGTTATTCCCTGTTTTACAGCTTCGATGCTCTGGAGCCTGGAGTTGTCAATCAATCAATCAAATTCATTTCTAAAGCACTTCTTACATCAGCTGATGTCACAAAGTGCTGTACAGAAATCCAGCCTAAAACCCCAAACAGCAGGCAATGCAAGGAGTAGAAGCAAGGTGGCTAGGAAAAACTCCCTAGAAAGGAAGAAACCTAGAGAGGAACCAGGCTATGAGGGGTGGCCAGTCCTCTTCTGGCTGTGCCGGGTGGAGATTATAACAGAACATGGCCAAGATGTTCAAATGTTCATAGATGACCAGCAGGGTCAAATAATAATAATCACAGTGGTTGTCGCCAAGGAGTGTTCGGACTGTCGGGACAAGGTTTCAGCTGCTGCGCATCCTTCCTCCCACAGATGGTCTGCCTGTAAAAGCACCACCTGGACTGGACACAGCTAGACAAACTATATTTTTGACAAGATCAGGGAGTTTTGCGACGAAGAGGCCATGGACATCACAAGCCCTGCACCAAAGTCAAGGGCAGGATAGAATCAGGCTCTCCGAATATAGATTCCCTTGTTCATGCGTGGTTCGGACGGACCAGTCATCAGCCCTATCTGCAGTGCCTCTATTCACATGACTCTCTCCTAACCCACATTGCTGCTACTATTTTTTTTCTTCTTGCTGCTCAGCCACTTTACCCCTGATTGTATACATAACCTTGACTATCACTGATATTGTTATTGATATTGTTTTTGTACACACTGTATTATGTTTTATATTGACAAAATCTATTTCTGATATTGCTACTATGCAAGTAACTATTTGGCTGTACCGTTTACACCTTCTGTAGAGACCCATCCACTTAGCAAGATATTGATATACAGTTGAAGTCGGAAGTTTACATACACCTTAGCCAAATACATTTAAACTCAGTTTTTCACAATTCCTGACATTTAATCCTAGTAAAAATGCAATGTCTTAGGACAGTTAGGATCACCACTTTATTTTTAGAATGTGAAATGTCAGAATAATAGTAGAGAGAATGATTTATTTCAGCTTTTATTTCTTTCATCACATTCCCAGTGGGTCAGAAGTTTACATACACTCAATAGTTATTTGGTAGGATTGCCTTTACATTGTTTAACTTGGGTCAAACGTTTCAGGTAGCCCTCCACAAGCTTCCCACAATAAGTTGGGTGAATTTTGGCCCATTCCTCCTGACAGAGTGAGTCAGGTGTGTAGGCCTCCTTGCTCGCACACGCTTTTTCAGTTCTGCCCACAATTTTTTTATGGGATTGATGTCATGGCTTTGTGATGGCCACTCCAATACCTTGAGTTTGTTGTTCTTAAGCTATTTTGCCACAACTTTGGAAGTATGCTTGGGGTCATTGTCCATTTGGAAGACCCATTTGTGACCAAGCTTTTACTTCCTGACTGATGTCTTGAGATATTGCTTCAATATATCCACATCATTTTCCTCCCTCATGATGACATCTATTTTGTGAAGTGCACCAGTCCCTCCTGCAGCAAAGCACCCCCACAACATGATGCTGCCAACCCCGTGCTTCACGGTTGGGATGGTGTTCTTTGGCTTGCAAGCCTCCCCCTTTTTCCTCCAAACATAACGATGGTCATTATGGACAAACAGTTCTATTTTTGTTTCATCAGACCAGAGGATATTTCTCCAAAAAGTACGATCTTTGTCCCCATGTGCAGTTGCAAACCGTAGTCTGGATTTTTTATGGCGGTTTTGGAGCAGTGGCTTCTTCCTTGCTGAGCAGCCTTTCAGGTTATGTCGATATAGGACTCGTTTTACTGTGGATATAGATACTTTTGTACCTGTTTCCTCCAGCATCTTAACAAGGTCCTTTGCTGTTGTTCTGGGATTGATTTACACTTTTCACACCAAAGTCTAGGAGACAGAACGTGTCTCCTTCCTGAGCATGACGGCTGCGTGGTCCCATGGTGTTTATACTTGTGTACTATTGTTTGTACAGATGAAAGTGGTACCTTCAGGCATTTGGAAATTGCTCCCAAGGATGAACCAGACTTGTGGAGGTCTACAATTCTTTTTTCTGAGGTCTGGGCTGATTTATTTTGATTTTCCCACGATGTCAAGCAAAGAGGCACTGAGTTTGAAGGTAGGCCTTGAAATACATCCACAGGTATACCTCCAATTGACTCAAATGATGTCAATTAGCCTATCAGAAGCTTCTAAAGCCATGACATAATTTTCTGGAATTTTCCAAGCTGTTTAAATGCACAGTCAACTTAGTGAATGTAAACTTCTGACCCACTGGAATTGTGATACAGTGAATTATAAGTGAAATAATCTGTCTGTAAACAATTGTTGGAAAAATTACTTGTGTCATGTACAAAGTAGATGTCCTAATCGACTTGCCAAAACTATAGTTTGTTAACAAGAAATTTGTGGAGTGGTTGAAAAGCGAGTTTTAATGACACCAACCTAAGTGTATGTAAACTTCCGACTTCAACTCTATAATGAGTATTGATATGTGTGGTCGTAACATGATTCTGTGACATACCACAACAATATCATGTGACCGTATCAAGTGCCCACCACAAAAATATATGGCGCATGCATCTGTTTATGTACTCTACATGTGCGCCTCACTAAGGTTTCAACTCAGGTTGCATGGCCTTAACCTATGTATAGAATACTGTGATAAGTGTATGTGTAACAGTATATAAAGTATGCTACTGTACTGGTGTGAAGGCATTTGGGCAGTGGCGTAAAGTACTTAAGTAAAAATACTTGAAAGTACTGTACAACTTAAGTAGTTTTTTGTGGTATCTGTACATTACTTTACTATTTTATATTTTTGGGTACTTTTACTTCACTACATTCGTAAAGAAAATAATGTACTTTTTACTCAATACATTTTCCTTGACACCAAAAAGTACTTGTTACATTTTGACAGGAAAATTGTCCAATTCACACACTTATCAAGAGAACATCCCTGGTCATCCCTACTGCCTCTGATCTGGCCGACTCACTAAACACAAATGCTTAGTTGGTAAATTATGTCTGAGTATTGGAGTGTGCCCCTGGCTATCATTTATTAAAAAAATTAACTAATTGTGCCATCTGGTTTAATATAAGGAATTTGTAATGATTTATACTTTTACTCTATGACAATTTAGTACTTTTTCCACCACTGCATGTGGATGGGGGTTATTGCATTTATTTCACTTGACCCATCAATTTAGACAAGTGTGTCTGGGTAAGTGTCTAATATATATATATTTTTTATATCTGGACACTATGTTAACCTGGAATTGTTCCTTATTGTAGGCTACTTCCACTTCCACTTTTAGTCTTAATCTTTACTACACTACTCACTGTTTAGCACATGACCTCACATGTAAATCCTTAAAGAGATGGATGGAGCTGGCTTAAGAGAGTATGAACAATGCTGAATGGGTGTTGACAAAGGAGAGCACTCCAGTGGGTACCTGTCACGACTTCCGCCGAAGTCGTCTCCTCTCCTTGTTGGGGCGGCGGTCGACGTCACCGGCTTTCTAGCCATCGCCGCTCCATTTTCCATTGATCCATTTGTTTTGTCTTGTTCCCTGCGCACCTGGTTTTCATTCCCCAATCTCACTGCATGTATTTATTCCTCTATTCCCCCTCATGTATTTGTGTGGAATTGTTTGTGTTAGGTGTTTATTGTTGATGCGCCAGACTGGTTTGCTTTTACTGTGTTGTTCACGAAGATGTTTATTGTTGAACATAAATTATTGTGACTGTTTTGCGCGTTTTTGCACTTTTGCCTATGGGCTGGAGGTTTTGACGCAGTTGCGTCCGTCTTTTGGTTTCTCCTGCCTCAATAAAGTGTGCGCCTGTTCACACCTCTCTGCTCTCCTGCACCTGACTTCACTTCCAGTACGCACACACCTGACAGTACCAAAAGTTTCAAAGGCCCTTTTCTCAAAAGTGAGTTTACAAGTTGATCAACTTTCAAAACAGAATTACTTTCCCATTGTTCCTCAATTGCAGTTTTATGATATACCATTTTGTAGCTCTGAGTCTCTACTTTTATCCAATGTAAAAAACACAACTTCAAATTATGCTACATAAGACCGATTTGAGCAGCTCAGTCACAGATTTTCCCTTTAAGAGTAAAATCATAAAGCAGGTCCTGAGCCCTATACTACAAATTTAGTTTGAGTAGTTAGCAAGGTAACTTTGGTTAACTCTGAGCTAAAATCAAGATAACCAGTACAACGAAGGAGACTCACCTTTTAGCCAGGTACATTTCGATGGCAACAAATCCTTCAGATCTAACCTGCTTCAGGGCAGGCTGACTCAGGCCTAACTAGCTTTATCTGAGTGTCTGAGTTGGGGACCAATGAAATCAAATTCCCTCCCACTAGCAAATCATCCACTTCATTTGGGGAAGACAATTGAATAAACATTTTATTAATCAAATGTTTTTGTGTGTTACATTTTTTATGTTCAAATATTTAGTCATGACAAATGCATTTGAAACTTTACCCACAGTAAAACTTTTTTATGAGTTAATTAAATAATTTTATCGATGCTTGTGCATTGATGACCAAACCAAAGCGAACCAAAGTAATACAATAAAGACGGCACTTCACACGATAGCCGGCTGAATTAGCAAGATAACTTTTCTCTGTTTCAGGGTTGTCTCAATGAAGAGTTGGGCGTTCGACTAGCTATGTGAGACATGCATGCACAGTTACAAGCCTGCTAGAGTTAGCGGCAGGCAGACAGGCAATATCCACCGCCGTAATACGGATGAAGCCTGAACTGGAATTGGGAAGCTAACTGAATCTAGCTAGCTTTAGAAAACTGAGTAGATCTAACTTGCTTTGTTGGATAACCCTCTGGACGAGTATAATCACCTAAATATATATGAGTAATTTGTTTCTTTCATGTAAGCACAATCACATAGATTCAGGACCATGGACAGTGGTCATACTTCACTGCAGGAAAGAACCGTTAAAAAATGATCCAGAATCAGATATTTTTACTCCACTTAACCTCAACCAATGTGATCAAAACTGCCCCTGGGTCTTTAGTTAAGAAGAACAAACACTAACACAGCTAGGAGGCACAAAGAGAGGCTCGGTTTAGACTCTTCTCCGCTTGAGGGATTGTTTTCACTTTCATTATGGGGTATTGTGTGTAGCTGGGGGAGGGGAAGAAAAAAAATCTAATCCATTTTGAATTCATGCTGTAACAACAATGTGGAATAAGTCAAGGGGTAGGAATACATTCTGAATGCAACTCCCCTTAAATTCTACCTCAATGTAAAGTGTTACCAAATAAATTAAACAAGCAAATGAAATTTTACGACAAGCCACAGCTTCCTCTTTTTATTTAATAACTAGGCAAGTCAGTTAAGAACAAATTCTTATTTACAATGACGGCCTACTGGGGAACAGTGGGTTAACTGCCTTGTTCAGGGGCAGAATGACATATTTTTACCTTGTCAGCTCGGGGATTTGTTCTAGCAACCTTTCGGTTACTGGCCCAACGCTCTAACCACTAGGTTCCTGCTGCCCCCCTTAATCTCTGTTTTCTCTCCAGACACCAGCAGAACATCTTAGCAGCTAGCGTACGACTGTCTCCTCAGCAAGCCTTTTTTGGAAGATATTTAAAAGAAATGTATGGGCCGTGCGAGCCCTGTTACAGCCACAAATGATTTCCTCACAGATTTAAATACTGTTCGGCTTCTCTGAGTTGATTTAATGCCCGGCATATTAGTTGAGCCTCATTTAGAGAGAGACCGTTTCTTGTTCTTTGAAACGTATCGCTGTTTTGTTAAACTGTCGGACTATTTTCCACTTCCTCAAGGATTATTCCATACGCAGTGCTCTGATGCTTTGGTGACATTAGTATTAGGACTGTTCACAATAGCTGTCATGGCACTGCTAACGTTGAAGAGTCCACTGAAGATTAAATTAAGTTGAAGGCTAAGTTGCTACGTTGAATCCATCCATAGAAGGAAAGAGGTTTTCCAGCTGAACGCAGCTGGAGGGGCATTCTGACAGCATTAGTGGCTATTTTTAGGGCCACCTGGGGGAATTTAGGCAGTCCAGCACAGCACCAAGTGACAGGCAAGTGGGTAACCTGGTTTTTCAGAGATACAAAAAGAACACTGTGAATCCCCAACGTGAATAAGGGCCTAAATCAAACTCTCTCTCACGTCACACACTCCCTCACACTCTTTTTCTCTCCCACACACTATTTCTCTCTCTCGCTCTCTCTCTCTCTCATACAACACACACACACAACTGCTCTCTATCAATTTCCCCCTACCTCTATTACACACACTCCTCTGCTCTGTCTCTCCCTCTCTCTTTCTTTTTACAGATTACATTACGCCTCCATGGACGGGCTCAGTGCCTTGACTGGGCAAAGAGAGAGGTCCGTCCCACAGTTCATTTGCATCACTCTCTCCCAGCCAGTCACAGATTGAACCAGGTGTTCTCTATATGGAGGTAGATTCATGACTTAACTATAGCATGTCAAGTATGATTTGCTCATGTAAAATATGAGTTGCACCTTTATACTGAGTTTTGTAGTTGCAAGTGTATAACAAGATGTGTGAATAAATACAAAAACACTTGCAAACAGGTAAGTTCAATACGGGTAAATTCAATACGATTTACAAGCATGCAACTACCTTTGACAATGAATACAACTCATTTACTAAACTTGTGACTGGTGAATCTTCTGTGAATCAAAACTACACTTACAGATGTCAAATGTGTGCACTAAGAGTTTTGGCACTAATTTGGCGACTAACCTGAGTCAAAGGTTTTGCAGTTGTAAAACAAATTCAGTAAGCAGGCAGCGCATAAAAACATGAGCTCTGATGAACAGGGCTTTATCTTCTGACCAATCTTGTTAGGTGTTGTCAAACTTTAACATGCTTTCACGTTTTATAGGGTTCAGTCTGGAAGCACGCTTTCTACTGTGCTAAATATGGATCATATTTGTTCAAATTAATATACAAAAGTATGTGGACACTCCTTCAAATTAGGGGATTTGGCTGCTTACAGGTGTATGAAATCGAGCACACAGCCCATAGACAAACATTGGCAGTAAAATGGTCTTACTGAAGAGCTCAGTCTTTCAACGTGGCACCGTCATAGGATGCCACCTTTCCAACAAGTCAGTTCGTCAAATTTCTACCCTGCTACAGCTGCCCCATTTAACTGTAAGTGCTGTTATTGTGAAGTGGAAATATCTAGGAACAACAACGGCTCAGCCACAACGTGGTAGGCAACACAAGCTCACAGAATGGGACCTCTGAGTGCTGATGCGCGTAACGTGTAAAAATCGTCTGTCCTCGGCTGTAACACTCACTACCAAGTTCCAAACTGCCTCTGGAAGCAATGTTAGCGCAAGAACAGTTCGTCGGGAGCTTTGTGAAATGGGTTTCCATATCAAACACCTTTGGGATGAATTGGAAGACCGATTGCAAGCCAGGCCTAATCGCCCGACATCAGTGCCCGACCTCACTAATGCTCTTGTGGCTGAATGGAAGCAAGTCCCCGCAGCAATGTTCCAACATGTAGTGGAAAGCCTTCCCAGAAGAGTGGAGGCTGTTATTGCATCAAAAGGGGGAGCAACTCCATATTAATGCCCATGATTTTGGAATGAGACTTTGGACGAGTAGGTGTCCACATAGCTTTGGTGTCGTGACGTGACTAAACATTAAACTGATGACTATTATGTATCGAATCAAGTAACTAGGTTTAATTGTTACTCGATTAAATTAATCATGTAACAATTAACTCATTAGGAATTGGGGCACCACAGAAGAAGTTGTTTAACGAGTTACCATCTCCCAAATGAAACTCTCGGTAACAGTAATTTATTAATCATTACCTCATATCAGTGTAATAATTATGAATGTCGCATACTCCTTGCATCTGCACAAACCCCAGCTTTACTTATCATTCCGTACCACACAAATTGATTTAATTATTTATTTACTAACTAAACGATAACACAGGATACACGCGGTATAGGTTATTGATTAGAAACTTAATACGTTGGAAACAGGTCCAAAACCTCACTAGGGTAGGGGGCACTATTTTCACCTCCAGATGAAAAGTGTGCCCAAAGTAAACTGCCTGCTACTCAGGCCCAGAAGCTAGGATATGCATATAATTGGTAGATTTGGATAGAAAACACTCTAAAGTTTCCAAAACTGTTAAAATAATGTCTGTGAGTATAACAGAACTGACATGGCAGGCGAAAACCTACGAAAAATCCATCCAGGAAGTGGGATTATTTTATGTTTGTAGTTTTCCATTGACTGCCTATACAGTATCCCATGACTTAGGACTCAATTTGCACTTCCTATGGCTTCCACTAGATGTCAACAGTCTTTAGAAATTGTTTCAGGCTTGAATTCTGAAAAATGAGGGAGTAAGACAAGTCTGAGTAAGTGGATAGTGGGAAGTCCCCAGACCTGTTTACTGCGCACGACTGAGAGCGCGCCTTTCTTGTTTTTCTTTTATATTGACGACGCTATTGTCTGGTTGAAATATTATCGATTATTTCGGCTAAAAACAACCTGAGGATTGATTATAAACATCGTTTGACATGTTTCAACGAACTTTTGGATTTGGATTTTTTGTCTGCCTGTTGTGACTGCCTTTGAGCCATTGGATTACTGAACAAACGCGCCAACAAAACGGAGGATTTTGGATATAAAAAGGGACTTTATCGAACAAAATGAACATTTATTGTGTAACTGGCAGTCTTGTGAGTGCAACAATATGAAGATCATCAAAGGTAAGTGATTCATTTTATTGCTATTTCTGACTTTTGTGACTAATCTACTTGGCCGGTAACTGTATGTAATGTTTTGTGTGCTGGGCGCTGTCCTCAGATAATCGCATGGTATGCTTTCGCCATATAGCCTTTTGGAAATCTGACACAGCGGCTGGATTAACAAGAAGTTAAGCTTTATTTTAACTTTATTTTTGTTATTTTTATAACACATATATTTTCAAGAATGTTAAATATTTGAATTGAGTATTTTTGAATTTCGCACTCTGCAATTTCACTGGATGTTGGCCAGGTGGGACGCTACCGTCCCAGGTACCCATAAGAAGTTAACAGACTAACGACAACATGACCACTTGTTTATCAAAAGACGGAGGAGTAGAGGGGAAAAGTGGGAAGGAAAGAGAGACAACACTTATACACTTGTAACTACGCTCACAGTAATCCTAATGCTTTGCTCCCGAAACGCCACCCATTTAGGGTAAGAAATAATGAATGTATTTATGTGTTTGAATGTCTTCCTTCATCGTTTATCTCTGTTGGACCCAAGCCTTCGTGAAAAGGGTTCCGTTGGGCCTTCTACCGAGCTCTTAAGTGTAAGGCTGTAAGTGTAAGTGTAATGGGACCTGACACGTGATTAATATTCCCTTGATTGATGATTAATATTCCATTTTGTCAATAACATCTTCTCCACATCATGGCAACATGCTTGACTGAAAAAATCTTTAAACATGGGGTGATGCTGTCGCCCATCAGATTTCACATTATACCAATCTGTCAAAGTTACCAATTAGGAAGATGGGTCTGTTCAGAATGACATGTTCATGACTGTTGATGTTCACTGGACTCTCCTAATGCTATGTTGAACGAGCACCACGGATGAAGGAGGGGAAGGAAAACCGACATCTTCTTTACCACACCTTCACCAAGTCATCCAATGTTTGCTTCATGAACAATTGTTGTGTCTTGTAAAACATATTTTTTCTTCGTTTTTTTGTTGTTGTAATTTAGCAGGTCTATAGTATAAAGTATTGTTTTTAAATGTTTCTTAAATATATATATATATTCAATCACGAGACACTTTGGATTATTTTATGTTGCCTATTTAAATGTTTGCTAAAATGATGTATGTATTGTATGTATTGCTACTTTGCACATGCTGAAACAGTCTCATTAGTTTTGGGCTAGACACTGATCTGTAAATGTCTCCTCTTTTTAAAAAGTTGAGTGAAATTAGCACTCATCAATCACGCATTTGTATTAAATATGGATATAAAGTGGACTTGAGTGCTGAAAACCAAAACGTATTAAACTTAATTGACCAGGAGAGATAGCTGACAAACATAACTGGATGGCAAGAATCATCACAGACACCCTAAAGTGTTGTGTCATATGTTTCTTGTTGAATATGTAATAAAGTGAAACAAAATTATATATGCTTCAAACTACAGATGTAAGGGCATTGAAGTGGTAAACATAATGTCATAAAAGATGAGAAAATACATGTACAATGGCCATTGCACTAGAACAACAACAACAACAACAACTAGCTAGCTACGTCAGATGGACATTGTCAGGAAAAGCAGCTCATAGCAAGCCAATAAATGTCTATCATTGCATTGGTTCAACATTGACATCTAGCTATCTATTTAAGATAGAATCTGAGCGATCTCACCTTTTTTTTATCACTGTAGCAGTTTGCTATCATCTCTTCTGGGTACTGCAACACCCTGATTGAAGCAACTGCACATCTCATTTTCTCCCCCATCCCCTCTTGATTGCACAGGGACCTAGCCCGTTTTCCTCAAAACATTGCTAGCAAGCTAACTAACGTTAGCCAATTTGAGCAGAGATCTCAGCTTGCTAACTAGCACACCAAACTATACACCAAATACACAGAGCAAACAATAATTTTGTAAACTAATGTTAGTTTCGACCAAATGACAAGTTCCTACATAGCTAGCTACAGTAGACCTATTGCTCTGTTACACAACAAAGAACCTCTATATACATGTTAGCCAGTTCTAATGCCAACTAGCATCATCTCTATAGCGGTTATACTATGTGGAAATACATTTTTTTTTAATTCCAAAGCCTTGCTGTAGCTTTTCAACTAATTTGATTCATATTTAGCACAGTGGAAAGCGTTCTTCCAAGATAAGCCCTTGCCGCCTGTATGAAAGCATGTTCCAGAATGATAACCATAAACTAGAATGGAGCTATTAGGGAAGTAGCCTGTATGCAGTTAAAAAACAGCTTGGACAAGCAGTAGAGTTGGTCCTTATTAAGAGTAGCAAAACAGAGAATGAAGGAAAGGTGAGGCCTCTCCCTTCCAGAATGAATAAGTCCTAACAGAGACTCATCTGAAGCAAGCGCTCATGATGGAGGAGCACTGTGTCAGCGTGGCTGCACGCGGCAAGCCCTACCCAGCTAGCACAGTGGATCTGGGCCGATTCCGTCTGAGAGTCGGGGCACTCGGCTGAAAGTCAGACTCGGCCGACGTCATGTGGCCCAAGTGCTGTACCAGTTTAAGTGGTTTTATCCTTATGTTGATGAAGGTTAAACACCTCATTTGTCCAATGCCAGTTCTACAATCTTTGTAAGAGCTTGGAATAACCAAGCGCTGCACTGTTAAGAGGTTACTGTGCATTGTCCAGTAACGTAATAGCAGTTAGTAAATGGGAATAACACTAGTGAGGTCCAGAAAACTTACTGTCAACTTACTTACTGTTATTGTAAAATTCACCATAACTTACTGTGGCGGATCTCTGTCACACTCACTGACATGATGGTGTGGCAGGAAGGTAATTTCGCTGCCAATATAGAGGTTGAGGCCAGGTGAAGCTGGGTCCCAAGTATGCTCACCAGAAATAAAGCTTAACAGTTGTCACCTAATGTCATAAGCTTTCTTGTAATCAGAAAAGGTCATTGAAGGTGCAGTGCGCTACTGCAGCTAGTTGCAAGTATGTTACTGTGCATTTTACAATAACTTACTGACACTTAAGTTGCCAGTATGTTAATGGCAGTTAGTTGCCAGTGAGTTACTAGCAGTTACTGGCTATTAAGAGACAGCTGGTTGACAACTCAGTAGCACAAAATTCACAGCAACGGCCAGGCAACTAACTTCCATAAAGTTACTGTGAAATGCACAGTAACCTCTTATCAGTGCAGTTCTTTCATGTTACAGTGTTAAAACACTTCCACTGACGGTTGGTACAAATAAACATACACTACAATAGGCCATAATTGATTTTGGCCCAATAGGCCTGGCATATTTCCACATTCAAGGAGCTTTCCATGTTGATTGAGTTATTTTGCCTATAAACATTTAGGCCTACCTATAGATTTTAAATCTCTGAATCTCTGAATCTCTGCTCAGCCTGGCAAGAGTGGCCAAAGGGGTCTCTGCAAGTGTGGAGAGAATATTCTCAGCTGCTGGCCTGCTCTCCAGGCACCATCGGATGAGCATTAAACCACAAACTGGCCAAACTCATGTTTCTAAAAATGTATTAAAAAAATGTATTCAAAGGCACTAATAAGTCATTTTTCGTTTAATTAATATTTCATTCTAAGTCAAAGCCTATATGTGCAAATTCTAGACTATAATGATTTAATATAACAAAGTGTTGTTTAAATGTTAAGCGCTTTATGTCCTTACATGCCTATTGTGTCGCACTCGCAAATGCTTCACAATGTATTTGAAATAATTGAAATAATATAACCAAAATAATTCATTTTAGTTTTTTCTTAGGTTCCCTGTCTGGCTCCTGACCTATTTAGAGTGTTTATATGCTGTTTAAAATTACATGTGTGCTTCTTACATTCATCTCATATTTATTCAAATCCATATGCTTTGGTTTCAATGCTTCAAAACCAAATGGTAGGTCCAGGTCGTCATAAAAATAGATGGGTGTTGGTTGTGATTTTAATGAATGGAGCGAATTTGGAGCGGAAAAAAATGGTTTCCGAGATCGGTGTGGAAGAACTTGACTGGCACACAAATCTAAAAAGTTAAAGAAGGGAATTAAAAATATAGAAGTATTAGGACGAACAATGTTGGAGTTCATAGTATAAATACACTACCGGTCAAAAGTTTTAGAACACTTACTCATTCAAGGGTTTTTCTTTATTTGTACTATTTTCTACATTGTAGAATAATATGGAAGACATCAAAACTATTAAATAACACATATGGAATCATGTAGTAACCAAAAAAGTGTTAAACAAATTCTTCAAATAGCCACCCTTTGCCTTGATGACAGCTTTGCACACTCTTGGCATTCTATCAACCAGCTTTATGTGGTAGTTACCTTTCTGGCGCAGGCGTTCCGCTAGCGACACACCTCGACAAAAATCCAGTGAAATTGCAGAGCGCAAAATTCAAATTACAGAAGTAGAAATATTTAACATTCATGAAAATACAAGGGTCATACATCAAAATAAAGCTTAACTTCTTGTTAATCCAGCCGATGTGTCAGATTTCAAAAGGCTTTACGGGCGAAAGCACACCATGCAATTATCTGAGGACAGCGCCCCGCATACAAGAGCATGAAAAATATTTTTCAACCAGGCAGGTGCGCCACGAAAGTCAGAAATAGCGATATAATAAATGCTTACCTTTGAAGATCTTCTTCTGTTGGCACTCCAAAAGGTCCCAGCTACATCACAAATGGTCCTTTGATTCGATAAAATCATTCTTTATATCTCCAAAAACTCAGTTTAGCTGGCACGCTTCATTCAATAATCCACCGGTTTCCCTCCTTCAAAATGCATACAAAATGAATCCCAAACGTTACCAATAAACTTCTCCAAACAATTCAAACAACGTTTATAATCAAACCTTAGGTACCCTAATACATAAATAAATGATACATTTAAGACGGAGAATCGTTATTGTCTTTACAGGAGATAAACAACAAAAAACGCGCTCTCATCCACGCGCATGAAAACACTACAGCCAAAATGGGAGCCACTTAGAAAAACTACAAATTCTAGCTCATTTTTTCAAAAACAAGCCTGAAACTCTTTCTAAAGACTGTTGACATCTAGTGGAAGCCCTAGGAACTGCAATCTGAGAGGATTTCGCCTCATAATAAACATGACTGCCATTGGAAACAGTGGTAGGCTGAACATTTTTCTTTTTGGATGGTTTGTCCTCTGGGTTTCGCCTGCCATATCTGTTCTGTTATACTCACAGACATTATTTTAACAGTCTTATTAACTTTAGAGTGTCTTCTATCCGAATCTACCAATGATATGCATATCCTAGCTTCTGGGCCTGAGTAACAGGCAGTTTACTTTGGGCATGCTTTTCATCCGGACGTCAAAATACTATCCCCTAGCCCAAAGAGGTTAATGCGTTTGAGCCAATCAGTTGTGTTGTGACAAGGTAAGGGGGTATACAGAAGATATTTGGTAAAAGACCAAGTCCATATTATGGCAAGAACAGCTTAAAGAAGTGAAGAGAAACAACAGTCCATCTTTACTTTTAGACAAAGTCAGTCAATACAGAACATTTCAAAAACTTTGTAAGTTTCTTCAAGTGCAGTCGCAAAAACCATCAAGCGCTATGATGAAACTGGCTCTCATGAGGACCGCCACAGGAATGGAAGACCCAGAGTTACCTCTGCTGCAGAAGATACGTTCATTACATTTACATTTAAGTCATTTAGCAGACGCTCTTATCCAGAGCGACTTACAAATTGGTGCATTCACCTTATGATATCCAGTGGAAAGAGTTACCAGCCTCAGACATTGCAGCCCAAATAAATTCTTCACAGAGTTCACATAACAGACACATCTCAACATCATCTGTTCAATAGAGACTCTGCGAATCAGACCTTCATGGTCGAATTGCTGCAAAGAAACCACGACTAAAGGACACCAATAATAATAAGAGACTTGCTTGGGCCAAGAAACATGAGCAATGGACATTAGACCGGTGGAAATTTGTCCTTTCGTCTGGAGTGCAAATTGGAGATCTTTGGTTCCAACCGCCGCATCTTTGTGAGATATGGTGTGGGTGAACGGATGATCTCCGCATGTGTGGTTCCCACCGTAAAGCATGAAGGAGAAGAAGGTGTGATGGTGTGGGGGTGCTTTGCTGGTGACACTGTCTGTGATTTATTTAGAATTCATGGCACACTTAAACAGCATGGCTACCACAACATTCTGCAGCGATACGCCATCCCATCTGGTTTGGACTTAGTGGGACTAGCATTTGTTTTTCAACAGAACAATGACCCAATACACCTCCAGGTTGTGTAAGGGCTATTTTACCAAGAAGAAGAGTAATGAAATGCTGCATCAGAAGACCTGGCCTCAACAATCCCCTGACCTCAACCAAATTGAGATGGTTTGAGATGAGTCGAACTGCAGAGTGAAGGAAAAGTAGCCAACAAGTGCTCAGCATATGTGGGAACTCCTTCAAGACTGTTGGAAAAGCATTCCAGGTGAAGCTGGTCGAGAGAATGACAAGAGTGTGCAAAGCTGTCATCGCGGCAAAGGGTGGCTATTTGAAGAATATCAAATATAAAATATATTTTGATTTGTTTATCACTTTTTTGGTTACTACATGATTCCATATATGTTATTTCATAGTTTTGATGTCTTCACTATTATTCCACAATGTAGAAAATAGCAAAAATAAAGAAAAATTCTTGAATGAGTAGGTGTTCTAAAACTTTTGACTGGTAGTGTAAATTTGTATATGATGGGATGTATAGACATTATGGACAGTATATGGACAAAATATGTTGTATATCTGTAGAATACGTAGGATATAATAGTATATGTACAGCAAAAGTTAAATAACAGACTAGAATTCAGTATATACAGTGCGTTCGGAAAGTATTCAGACCCCTCGACTTTTTCCACATTTTGTTACGTGACAAGCCTTATTCTAAAATGGATTACAAAAATTATAATTCTCAGCAATCTACACATAATACCCCATAATGACAAAGTCCCGTATGGCTCAGTTGGTAGAGCATGGTGTTTGCAACGCCAGGGTTGTGGGTTCGATTCCCACGGAGGACCAGTATGGAAAAAATGTATGAAACGTATGCATTCGCTACTGTAAGTCGCTCTGGATAAGAGTGTCTGCTAAATGACTAAAATGTAAAGTTAAAACAGGTTTTTGACATTTTTGCAAATTAAAAAAGAATTGCAACTGAAATACCTTATTTACAAAAGTTTTCAGACCCTTTGCTATGAGACTCAAAATTGAGCTCAGATGCATCCTGTTTCTATTGATCATCGTTGAGATGATTCTACATCTTGACTGGAGTCCACCTGTGGTAAATTCAATTGATTGGACATGATTTGGAAAGGCACAAACCTGTCAGAGCAAAAACCAAGCCATGAGGTCGAAGGAATTGTCTGTAGAGCTCCGAGACAGGATTGTGTCGAAGCACAGATCTGGGGAATGGTACCAAACTATTTCTACAGCATTGAAGATAACCAATAACACAGTGGCCTCTGTCATTCTTAAATGGAAGACGTTTGAAACCACCAAAACTCTTGCTAGAGCTGGCCGCCCGGCCAAACTGAGCAATCAAGGGAGAAGAGCGTTGGTCAGGGAGGTGACCAAGACCTCGATGGTCACTCTGACAGAGCTCTAGAGTTCTTCTGTGGAGATGGGAGAACCTTCCAGAAGGACAACCATCTCTGCAGCACTCCACCAATCAGGCCTTTATGGTAGAGTGGCCAGACGGAAGCCACTCCTCAGAAAAAGGCACATGACAGCCTGCTTGGAGTTTGCCAAAAGGCAAAGACTCTCAGACCATGAGAAACAAGATTCTCTGGTCTGATGCAACCAAGGTTAACTCTGTGGCCTGAATGCCAAGCGTTACGTTTGGAGAACCTGGCACCATCCCTACGGTGAAGGATAGTGGTGGCGGCATCGTGCTGTGGCGATGTTTTTCAGCGGCAGGGACTGGGAGACTAGTCAGGATCGAGGCATAGATGAACGGATCAAAGTACAGAGAGATCCTTAATGAAAACCTGTTCCAGAGAGCTCAGGACCTCAGACTGGGGCGAAGGTTCACCTTCCAACAGGACAATGACCCTAAGCACACAGCCAAGAGAACGCAGGAGTGGCTTTGGGACAAGTCTCTGAATGTCCTTGAGTGGCCCAGCCAGAATCCGGACTTGAACCTGACCGATCATCTCTGGAGAGACCTGAAAATAGCTGTGCAGCAATGCTCCCCAGCCAACCTGACAGTGCTTGAGAGGATCTGCAGATAACAATGGGTGAAACTTCACAAATACAGGTGTACCAAGCTTGTAGTGTCATACCCAAGAAGACTCAATGCTGTAATCGCTGCAAAGGTGCTTTAACAAATACTGAGTTAAGGGTCTGAATACTTTTGTAAATGTGATATTTCAGTTTTTTATTTGTAATCAATTAGCTAAAAATTTGAAAAACCTGTTCTTGCTTTGTCATTATGGGTTCTGTGTGTAGATTGATGAGGGAAAAAAACAAATTAATCATTTTTAGAATAAGGCTGTAACCTAACAAAATGTGGGGGTCTGAATACTTCCCGAAGGCACTGTACATATGAAGCCGGTAAAACAGTTTGTGAATATTATTAAAGTGACCAGTGTTCCCTGACTATGTACATAGGGCAGCAGCCTCTAAGGTGGAGGGTTGAGTACTGGGTGGTAGCCGTCTAGTGACAGTGACTAAAGTTCAGGGCAGGGTACTGGGCGGAAGCCAGTTGGTGACGATTTAACACTCAGATGGCCTTGAGATAGAAGCTGATTTTCAGTCTCCCTGTGTCAGCTTTGATGAACCTGTACTGACCTCGCCTTCTGGATGATAGAGGGGTGAACAGGGACCAAGTCACATTTCTTTAGACTCCTGAGGTTGAAGAGGCACTGTTGTGCTTTCTTTACCACACTGTCTGTGTGGATGGACCATTTCAGATTGTCAGTGATGTATATGCTGAAGAACTTGAAGCTTTTCACCTTCGGGGTGAACAGGGGCCAAGTCAAATTTCTTCAGACTACTGAGGTTGAAGAAGCACAGTTGCACTTTCTTCACCACACTGTCTGTGTGGATGGACCATTTCAGATTGTCAGTGATGTATACGCTGAAGAAATTGAAGCTTTTCACCTTCTACACTGCGGCCCCGTTGATGTGGATGGGGGCATTGAGGAAGAAGTTATTTTCTTGGCACCACTCCGCCAGGGCGCTCACCTCCTCCCTGTTGGCTATTTTGTTATTGTTGTTAATCAGGCCCACCACTGTTGTGTCGTCTGCAAACTTGATTGAGTTAGAGACATGCGTGGCCACGCAGTCATGGGTGAACAGGGAGTACATGAGGGGGCTGAGCACACACCCTTGTGGGGCCCCTGTGTTGAGGATCAGCGTACAGCATAGTGGAGGTGTTGTTGCCAACCTTCACCACCTGGGGGGCGGACCGTCAGGAGGTCCAGGACCCAGTTGCACAGAGCGAGTTTCAGACCCAGGGCCCCGAGCTTAATGATAAGCTTGGAGGGTACAATGGTGTTGAAGGCTGAGCTGTAGTCAATTAACAGCATTCTTACATAGGTATTCCTCTTGTCCAGATGGGATAGGGAAGTGTGCAGTGCGATGGCGATTGCATCATCTGTGGATCTATTGGGGCGGTATGCAAATTGCAGATGGTTTAAGGCGTCGGGTAAGGTGGAGGTGATATGAACCTTACCTAGCCTCTCAAAGCACTTCATGATGACAGAAGTGAGTACTATGTGGTGATAGTCAATTAGTTCAGTTACAGTACCTTCGGTTGTTGGGGTACAGGAACAATGGTGGACATTTTGAAGCAAGTGGGGACAACAGACTGGGATTGGGAAAGATATAATTAATGAATGAATGAATTTGTCCATAAATGCTCCAGCCAGATGATCTGCGCATTCTCTGAGGATGCAGCTGGGGATGTCATTGAGCCGGCAGCCTTGCGAGGGTTATCACGCTTAAATGTCTTACTCACGTCGGCCACGGATAACGAGAGCTCACCATCCTCGTGAGCAGTGGTGGCCCTCGTTGGCGGCACTGTGTTTTCCTCGAAGCGGGCGAAGGTGTTTAGCTTGTCCGCGAGCAAGACTTGAGTGTCCACGACGTCGCTGGTTTTCCCTTTATAATCTGTGATTGTCTGGTGTCCCTGCCACATACATCTCGTGTCTGAACCGTTGAATTGCGACTACACTTTGTCTCTGTACTGACGTTCTGCCTGTTTGATTGCTTTACAGAAGATATAACTGGACTGTTTGTATTTGACCATATTCCCAGTCACTTTGCCGTGGTTAAATGCGGTGGTTTGCGATTTCAGTTTTGAGCGAATGCTGCCATCTATTCACAATTTTTGGTTTTGATAGGTTTTACTTGTAACAGTGGGAACGATATCCCCAATGAACTTCATGATGAACTCAGTCATCGTGTCAGTACATACGTCAATGTTATTCTCAGAGGCAACCTAGAACATATCCAAGTCCACGTGATCAAAACAATCTTGAAGCATAGATTACAATTGGTCAGACCAACGTTGGACAGTCCTTACTTCGGGTTCTTACTGTTTGAGTTTTTGCCTCTAGGAAGGGAGGCACAGAATGGAGGCGTGATCTGAATCTGTAGATATATTAATAACATTTTCTTCAATTACAATGCATAAATATTACATATATAACCTTTAATATTATTACATTGTATTGTACTGTATTACACCGTATAAACTTATAAACTCTTGGTCAAAATGTGTTTAATCGTTTGTTGTTAGTAATATTGATTAAAACATTTTTTTTTAACAAAACACTTTTTGTTGATCTGGCCGTGGATCCCCAGCAGTACATCCGCGGACCCCTACTTTGAGAACCCCTGGTCTAGCTCTGGTCAAGCTGGTTTGCAAAACCACGCCCATTATTATCATATTTCTCAGCATACTCTACTGCAGTTTGATTTTGTATAATTATTTGTTTCAATATCTGTGTTTTTGCATGCATGCGTACATGTACATACATTGAGAAAGTATTTGTACTTGAGAAAGTATTTATACCTTATTCCACATTGGTGTGTTACAGCCTGTATTCCAAATTCTAAATTGTTTTTTCCTCTCCCATCTACACACAAATCCCCATAATGGCAAAGTGAAAATTTGTAAAAAATGAAATACAGAAATATCTAATTCACATAAGTATTCATACCCCTGAGTCAATACTTTATAGAAGCACCTTACTAGCTGTGAGTCTTTCTGGGTATGTCTCTAAGAGCTTTCCACACCTGCAAACATTTGCCGATTACTATTTTCAATATTCTTTAAACTCTGTCAATTTGGTTGTTGATCATTGCTAGACAACTATTTTCAGGTCTTCAAGTAGATTTAAGTAAAAACTGTAACTCTGCCACTCTGGAACATTCCTTATCTTCTTGTTAAGCAACTCCAGTGCAGATTTGGCCTTGTGGTTTAGGTTATTGTCCTGCTGAAAGGTGAATTCATCTCCCAGTGTCTTGTGGAAGACAGACTGAATCTAGGACTGAGCCTGTGCTTAGCTCCATTCTGTTTCTTTTTTTATCCTGAAAAACTCCCCAGTCAAGCATCCCCACAACATGATGCAGCCACTGCTATTCTTGAAAATATGGAGTGAAATACTTAGTAATGTGTTGTATTGGATTTGCCCCAAAAATAACACTTTGTATTGAAGTTAATTGCTTTGCCATATTTTTTGTAGTATTAGTTTAGTACCTTGTTGCAAACAGGATGCATGTTGTGGAATATTTTTTATTCTGTACAGGCTTCCTTCTTTTCATTCTGTCAATTAGGTTAGCATTGTGGAGCAGTGTTGGGAAGTAACTCGTTAGGTTACAACGTTACTGTAATTAAAAGTAAATCGTTACATTACTGAGGAAAATAACTCTTTAGTTGTTACATTACTTTTGCGTGTGTTGGTCATTGTTATGTGCTGTAGAGGGCGTACACTACCTTAGAATGGCTTGCCTACTTAGTACTCACCATTGGCCTCATGGTGAAAATCCCTGACTGGTTCAGCAGAACTACAAAGGCTGTGTACAAACACACAGTTTCAACAGCTGTCCAGGTGACTGGTCTCAGACGTTCCCGCATGTGAAGAAGCCGCATATGGAGATCCTGGGCTGGCGAGGTTACATGTGGTCTGCGGTTGTGAGGCCGTTTGGACATACTGCCAAACTCTCTAAAACGAGGCGGCTTACGGTAGAGAAATGAACACTCAATTCTCTGGCAACAGCTCTGGTGGACATTCCTGCAGTCAGCATGCCAATTGCACACTCCCTCAAAGCATTACTTTATAATGTATAGTTGGACTTATTGCACTCGTTACTGAAATGGTTGTTCCAGTTTAGATGGTTTAGGTACCTATTTATTGATCTTTCTAACCCTGGCAGTCATTCTGAATGCAGATTGTGGGTGAATAAAATGTCCAATTGTTGGATATCCCCACTCAGGCTGGATTCCAATAGTAATTAGACATCACTTTGCAAGCCAGCATACTGTTACTTCAAATCAAATCACTTGATGCTGGTTTTGCTGGTGACCAACCATTCTGGTACACTTGTGACCAGTCTCCAAAACACAGCGAAGGCTGGTCACCAGCAAAAACACAATGATGGCTGGTCGTTAGTGAAAACACAATGAAGGCTGGTCACCAGCGAAAACACAACAAAGCCTGGTCAACAGCGAAAACACAACAGTCTATGCTGGTCTATGCTGTTTTTTTCAGCACGGGGTGATCCCAAATTGACAGCACGCTCTTGGGGAAACAAATTGGCTGGACATTGGCAGATATTTGTTACGCTCATATCAAGCAAAGCATTGTGAAAGCTTTGCAATAGAAACAGGATACCTTGAGCTAACGTCTATGTGTTGCAGTGAAAAGCACAGTAGCACAAACACCCATGGCATGAAATGTGCTAGTTGGTTGGGAATTATTGTGCTCTTGGGAAACAACATTCGGCTGGACACCGACTGGTATTTTATTGTACTCATATTAAGTCAAGCAGCCAGCAACACCGTTGTGTAATCATCCAACAAACTCTATTATCGGTCACACTTCAAAAGGCGCCATTGCATTCCAATTTCCCCCAGTGGCTCTGCCTGAGGATCTCTTCTGGTTAATTGGATTCTGGTGCTTGTCTTAATGGTTAATGACTAACAGTTAGTAAGAGAAGCAGAGCATCCACTGTCTCTGGTAGTTGGTAAAGCTCTGTGGAGGAGCTAGCAACGACAATGACCCTCGGTTTACCCAATATTCATCGGACAGCAACTGAATGAGAGAGAATGTTCCTCCTTCCCGCACAACTCGACAGAAGTTATAAACCGTTGATACTGGGTCACCTCGGGTTGAAGTTGGAAACACGGAGAAGAAAAGGCCTGTAGAAAGTGTCCAAGCACCTTTACAGATTTGCTAGGTGTGTTGTTATGCAGTACTTTTGAAGGAAGAAGGAATGGGGGGAGATCAGTGCCACAACTGCAGGCTCTCTCTCTCCTTTCTCTCTCTCTCCTTTAATCACCCCTTGCGACCCTTAAAAGCAGCCCATTAATATTATATCATGTATCATCTCCCTCCTCCCTCATCATCAGCTAAATTTGACAGAGTGTGAGTGGCTTACATAAACGTACAGCAGCATCATTGTTGAATGGGTAAGGCAGAAATGAGAGACACGGAATTCGTTTTATATACATGGGCAGGCTATGCTGAGTCACATTAGTGGCGTTTCTTGGTTGGTAGTCAGCCGTGCTTATGAAGGCATTACACATGTACAGTTAAGCAGAGAGCCCAGAGGTAGGGCAAATTCAGGTCTCAAGTGATGAGGCCATGGAGTGAGATGAATGGCCTCAATATGCTAGTGTGCTAGGCAGTCGTCAGGTATTGGGTGTATTAAAGACACATCACTCAGATCTACTCTATGGTGGTAGGCTTTGCAGCAGTTGATCTCATCTCACTGCAATATGGGTTTAGGGCAGTGTTGGGCAGCCAAGAGGTGACACCTCTAATAATCAAAGTTTTGATTGAAAAGATGAAATAAAAGCCTGCACCTACTGTACACCAAGCATATGTAAGACTGCCTCCTCCTGGTATTGGGTGTTCCAATTCTAAAGTATTGATTGAAAACTAGTTGCTAGATTGTTAGAATCAGGTGTGTTACTGATTGACTGGTACAAAAGTCTGCACCCACACTGGCCCTCATAGATTGCCTATAAAGTTTGAATTCAAAGGGAAAGAGTTGACTCAGATGATAGGGAAGAGAAGCTGCAATTTCCAGACCAATTCGATTCCAATTGAGCTAGAAATGTGAAGTTTAACGACGAGTCATGCTTAAACCGGCTAATTCAATGTGTTACTCACCCTCAGCGGGCTACCTTTCAGAGAAAAACATTCTTCTATTCAGCACTCCTTGCTGTACGGTGCCAAATTGCTCACTCTCTTTAATCCATGTGCGTCAGCCCTTTGTTATCACTGGAGAGTAAGAACACTTGGTGAAGGTCACACTGCACAATGTAGCGCAAAAAGTCTTAATTAATCAACTGAAGCAATCAGCTGCTTGATTGGTAAGGCCTCTGATTATGGGGGACCCATTAAAAGCCAGACAGGACAGACTGCTACTTTGGCCAGAAACTGGAGAGATTTGTGTACTATGGGACCTTTGTTGGGCAACATGGGTCTGGACCAGCAAATGGCCATATCACTTTCACACATGATGAGGTAACTGGTAAATACATGTCCCCATGGTTGTCAGTGGTTTGGAGGTATATCCTTCTCACCAAGGCTCCCTATGGATTCCTTGTTGGTTTTCTGCTTTAGAGTATGATTGTGCTTTGTTTCCCTTAAAGGAAGCAATTAATCCTCAAAATAGACATACTAACAGGTACATCATCGCCACATTATGCATCGTTCATAATGCACCAATAATAACAACTATAATACAGTTCTGCACTCATAAATTACAGCTCAAACACAACACTTTACATAAGACATCAGAAACAAGCCGAGATGCTCCCACGATCCAATTTAAGGGTGAGAAAAGCAAAACATGGTTAGCTGAAAAAACAAAGCGAAACACAATAGCCCGTGAGAGTCTACAGTGGTTACAGTGGCAAGATAAAGTATGTGAACCCTTTGGAATTACCTGGATTTCTGCATACATTTTTCATCAAATTTGATCTGATTTTCATCTAAGTCGCAACAATAGACAAACATAGCGTGCTTAAACTAATAACACACAAATTATTGTATTTTTCTTGTCTATATTGAATACATCATTTAAACATTCACAGTGTAAGTTGGAAAAACTATGTGAACTCCTTGACCTTCATAAAGCTGGAAAGGGTTACAAAAGTATCTCTAAAAGCCTTGATGTTCATCAATCCACAGTAAGACAAAATGTCTATAAATTGAAAAAGTTCAGCACTGTTGCTACTCTCCCTAGGAATGGCGGTCCTGCAAAGGTGACTGCAAGAGCACATCACAGAATGCTCAATGAGGTTAAGAAGAATCCTAGAGTGTCAGCTAAAGACTTACAGAAATCTCTGGAACAGGCTAACATCTCTGGTGACGAGTCTACAATACGTAAAAACACTAAACAAGAATGGTGTTCATGGGAGGACACCACGAAAGAAGCCACTGCTGTCCAAAAAAACATTGCTGACCGTCTGAAGTTTTTAAAAGTGCACCTGGATGTTCCACAGTGCTACTGGCAAAATATTCTGTGGACAGATGAAACTACAGTTGATTTGTTTGGAAGGAACACACAACACTATGTGTGGAGAAAAAAAGGCTCAGCACACCAACATCAAAACCTCATCCCAACTGTAAAGTATGGTGGAGGGAGCATCATGGTTTGGGGTTGCTTTGCTGCCTCAGGGCCTGGACAGTTTGCTATCATCGACGGAAAAATGAATTCCCAAGTTTATCAAGACATTTTGCAGGAGAATGTAAGGCTATCTGTCTGCCAATTGAAGCTCAACAGAAGTTGGGTGATGTAACAGGACAATGACCCAAAATACAGAAGTAAATCAACAACAGAATGGCTTCAACAGAAGAAAATAGTGGTCCAGTCAGAGTCCTGACCTCAACCCGATTGAGATGCTGTGGCATGACCTCAAGAGAGCAGTTCACACCAGACATCCCAAGAATATTGCTGAACTGAAACAGTTTTGTAAAGAGGAATGGTCCAAAATTCCTGACCATTGTGCAGGTCTGATCCGCAACTACAGAAAATGTTTGGTTGAGGTTATTGCTGCCAAAGGAGAGTCAACCAGTTATTAAATCCAAGGATTAACATACTTTTCCCACCCTGCACTGTGAATGTTTACACGGTGTGTTCAATAAAGACATGTTATTAGTTTATGCAGACTGTGTTTGTCTATTGTTGTGACCTAGATGAAGATCAGATCAAATGTTATGACCAATTTATGCAGAAATCCAGGTATTTGCAAAGGGTTCACCTACTTTTCTTGCCACTGTATGTGATTGGCGATTAGCAGGTAGGCTAACACACACAGTGAACACACACTTAAATGAGCCCCTGCACACAGACAGACAGGCCCTGGCGGGACCAGCGGAGAGCCGCGCTGCAAATGAAGTGCACAGTAATCAAGTCAGGCTCTGGCCCAGAACACCACTGATAACACAAGGGCCTGCAGGGAAACAGGCTAGGTGGTGGTGGTTGGAGTGGTGGGGGTCATTCTACAGTACCACCTCCCTCCTCTCAGTGCCACAGGTTATCAGATTCTTATTAACAGTCTAATTGAATGAGCGTTTAATCGTTCACTGTTGAGCCACTGACTGCATGGCCTAAGTATTATTGACATAGTGAATTGCGAGGCCAGTTTAAAAGCATGAGATGAGATGCATGCCCTTCAGCTAGTAAGCTTGGATCAAAGATGTATTTTTCCATCTCTCTGATGGAGATCTGGGGGAGATCTTACACAACTCTCCACCAGGGTAGAAGATCAGTTAGATAGAGACATAATTTAAGTAAAATGCCTTTGGCTTTGATAGCGCTATTTTTGATATTTCTGAAATGTGTGAATTAGGCAAATGTTTCCATAACAGCACTGTATTTTTTGCCTACTTAAATTCTGCTTTTAAAGCACATATTCTGTAAGTCTGGCAGGAAGTCTGTCATTCCCATTTGCTACACATGACTACTAACTCACAAGGACCCTGGCTGTCAGAGAACCCCAAACCACAACCTAAAACACAATCAATCAACAGTTGAAATAAACTCCACAAACCTTTTCTCTCTCTTCTGAAACCAAAAGTCCTATTTAAACTCGTCAATTCATGTATTATGATAATGAAGTATTTCAGTACCAAGGTGCTGTCCCCTTCATTGCAACTGTAGAGACACTGCAGCCCACTCTCCAGTCCACTCCATAACAGTCTACTGGACAAGAAGTCCTTTATCCTCTCAAGGCAACCTCTGATTCCCCTAAATCTCTAGTGCCTACAGTACTTTAATTGAATTTGTTATCAAGCTAGGCACTTCACACAGGCTTCCTCAATGACTGACACCAGAAAGACCCAAACGTCATGCATCATCCCTGTAAGAGACTGCAATTGTATTTCGTCTTTAGATATGGTCTTTAGATGGTACAGTATATGCCGGTATTACATGCACTATTGAGACTTAAGGCCTATCCATGATTAAAAATGCCTTTAGCTCACCTCAGAATGAACGTCCTTATCTATCCAATTACACCTTGTGTCATGTCACATTCCTCTTTAAGTTCCAGATATTGCTCGCGTGATTTTCCATTCGACTGATTTCATTCCAAGATCACACGGTCTGTTGTTAGTTTCACGTCATTATGTTATGGTTGTTCTACAGCCTACCAAACACTTCTGACATAACTGGAGAACGAAAGTCGGTCTACAACAAGATCCAACAAACAGACGCCCCATGCCTATACTGCTGCCCATACTGCTGCCCACATAGCCTAAAGGTGCCTTCCTTTCAACAGTGTACAAATGATCAATAAAACACTATCTTCGTGTATTTATTGGTATAGAATTGTAATTAGTCTAGCCACCTAAATGAGTGGCCAACGGTTAAATAAACCTGCACGGTTTTGACAATTGAATTGCAAGCTATACCTTTTAGTTTATGTAATCTAAATTTGCCTAGAGCAAATGATTTGATCATCTATTCAAAATATTGTATGAGTATCCCTCACCTACGTGGCGCTCGAAGTTGGGCGATTTCTGCGGCCAGGATCAGACGATAACTCCTTCCATTTGAGGTGGTGATGATGTTGTCAAAGCACGCGCGTCTCCTTTAAGATGCATCAGCTTTGTTCAAGAACACTGCTAATTTATGGTGTGTTCATTAGCAGCTGACGATTAATCAATATTTGACCCATGTGTTACGAAGTCTACTAACAAAAAATATGCATGGGAAATATTGTGTTTTTTTTCTGTGGTCATTTGTAGTCCAATCTGTAGGATCACGGGTATACACGGAGCGCGCTGCTTCTTTCACATTCCCAACCTTGTCTGCCTATGTTTCTCCATGCACTCACATCAGAGGCTATGGAATACTCTAGTATCACTGTATGATACATCTAATCTACTGATAATACATGGTAATAAAAAAGGCGACCCCATTCTCACACGCTCCCTTTGATCGATCTAGAGATGCCATTGCTCAAGAGGGGCAGTACACCCAAAAAAGCGCAAGGTTGCGGCGAGTCCCAATGTCCGTTGATAGTAGCCAGTGTTCTTCTGTTCTCTCCTTCCACAGTTCTGTAACTGCTGCTATAACTGGAGATCAAACACTTTGTTCTCGATTGGAGTGGATTCTTGAAGCGGAAATAGGAGCTTCATATGGCTCCAACACGCAGCAGCAGCACATGTAGTCCAGCGCATAAGAACCAAATATGCTGAGATCGTTCGACTTTATGATACAAGTATCAAACTTGGTACACTAATACTAGATACCTTAAGGAACATTCTAAAGATTGTAACCTTTATTTAACTAGGCAAGTCAGTTAAGAACAATATCTTATTTACAATGATGATTTCTTAAAATTGACACAACAGAATATCATATTAAATATCATTGCAATGATAAACTTCATGGAACACCCATATACTTTTTTGAGTGTTTACATGTAAACTATTGGAACTAGCCGTTGAATATGTTTTTAACCTCTCTCGGGTATGTGGGACGATTTCGTCCCACCTACGTAACAGCTACTGAAATTCCAGTGGCGCGATTTTTGAATCGTTAGAAATACTATTACTTCAATTTCTCAAACATATGACTATTTTACAGCTATTTAAAGACAAGAATCTCGTTAATCTAACCCCACTGTCCGATTTCAAAAAGGCTTTACAACGAAAGCAAAACATTAGATTATGTCAGCAGAGTGCCCAGCCAGAAAAAATCATACAGCCATTTTTCAAGCTAGCATATCATGTCACATAAACCCAAACCACAGCTAAATGCAGCACTAACCTTTGATGATCTTCATCAGATGACACACCTAGGACATTGTGTTATACAATACATGCATGTCTGTTCAATCAAGTTCATATTTATATCAAAAAACAGCTTTTTGCATTAGCATGTGACGTTCAGAAAAAGCATAACCCCCGCAAACTTCCGGAGAATTTACTAACAGTTTGCTAAATTACTCACGATAAACGTTCACAAAAAGCATAACAATTATTTTAAGAATTATAGATACATTACTCCTCTATGCACTCGATATGTCCGATTTTAAAATAGCTTTTCGGATGAAGCACATTTTGCAATAATCTAAGTACATAGCCCGGCATTACAGGGCTAGCTATTTAGATACCCACCCAGGTCAGCCTCCACCAAAATCACATTTCCTATAAGAAAAATGTTCTTACCTTGCTTGTTCTTCATCAGAATACACTGCCAGGACTTCTACTTCAATAACAAATGTTGGTTTGGTCCCAAATAATCCATCGTTATATCCAAACAGCGACGTTTTGTTCCTGAGTTCTAGAATGCTTCTTCACGGTCTTGCGCATGGCGCATTGGCGTGTCAAAAATGTCTAAATATTCTATTACCGTACTTCGAAGCATGTCAACCGCTGTTTAAAACCAATTTTTATGCCATTCAACTCGTAGATTAGTGATAATATTCCGACCGGGAGTATGCATTGAGCCTAAACAGCCGAATAAAATTTCTCCTCAGAAGCGACTCATGCACGCGCATCATTCAAAGGTCCTCGGAGCAGCCACTTACAAAAGGTGATAATGTGTTTCAGCCTGAGGCTCCCTCGTAAACCTTCAGGTTTTTCGCGGGCTCTGAGAGCCTATTGGAGCCCTGGGAATTGTCACGTTACAGCTAAGATCCTTACTTTTCAATAAAAAGATGCAAGACGCACGACTCCTTGTCAGACAGGGTACTTCCTGCTTGAAACCTTGTCAGGTTTTTGCCTGCCATAGGAGTTCTGTTATACTCACAGACACCATTCAAACAGTTTTAGAAAATTCAGAGTGTTTTCTATCCAAACCTGAACAATAATATGCATATTCTAGCTTCTGAGTTGGTGTAGGAGGCAGTTAAAAATGGGAACATATTTTTTCCAAAATTCTCAATACTGCCCCCTAGCCCAGACAGGTTAAAACAGTAAGTTTGCACACATTTTCACCACTTTTCTACTAAAATGTTAAAGGATAAGTATATATGGCATCTTTGGGCATTTTATTATTTATGGAGATATGGCCATGTGAACTATGTCCAATACGCCCCAAGTAGCTGGTTGGTGGCTGTACAAAAGCCCTCAGAGTGGAGCAGCATACTACTAAGATGAACTTGATCAACCAAGTTGATTTTACCCATTGACTCTCTCTCAATACAACACACTTGTCACTAATTATCAGAACTGCCTACTAATTGGTTGATGATGTAACTGGAAACACTTATGCTCCTCTATCTTTTTGACTGCAAAACATAAAAATGTGCTATTTTCACATACAGTGCATTCGGAAAGTATTCAGCCCCGTTCCCTTTTTCCACATTTTGTTACCTTACAGCCTTACTCTAAAATTGAATAAATATTTTTTTTACTCACACAATTCCCCATTATGATAAAGTGAAAAACAGTTTTTAGACATTTTTGTAAAAAAAAATGAAAAGTAATAATAACTGAAAAACCTTATTGACATAAGTATTAAGACCCTTTCCTATGAGAAGCAAAATTGAGCTCAGGTGCATCCTGTTTCCATTGATCATCCTTGAGATGTTTCTAAAACTTGATTGGAGTCCACCTGTGGTAAATTCAATTGATTGGACATGATTTGGAAAGGCACACACCTGCCTATATAAGGTCCCTGTCACGACTTCCGCCAAAGTTGGTCCCTCTCCTTGTTCGGGCGGCGTTCGGCGGTCGAAGTCACCGACCTTCTAGCCATCGCTGATCCTCTTTTCATTTTCCTTTGGTTTTGTCTTGTCTTCCATCACACCTGGTTCAATCCCATCAATTACATGTTGTGTATTTAACCATCTGTTCCCCCTCATGTCCTTGTCGGTGATTGTTTATTGTAAGTGCTTGTGCATGTCTGTCCTCGTGTGCGTCGGGTTACCCTTCCCTGTGGCTTAGTTGGTAGAGCATGGTGTTTGCAACACCAGTATGGTGTGTGCAATGCCAGGGTTGTGGGTTCAATTCCCACGGGGGGCCAGTACAAAAAAAAAAATGCATGAAATTAAATGTATGCATTCACTACTGTAAGTCGCTCTGGATAAGAGCATCTGCTAAATGTAAATGTACCCATTATTTGATTGTTCTGTTTTCTGGTGGGTTTTTGTTATTAAACTGCACCGCTAGGAAACAGTTTTTGTTCTCCTGCGTCTGACTTCTCTGCCGCCAGTATGCACTCCTTACAGTCCCACAGTTGACAGTGCATGTCAGAGCATGCTGTGGGGCTGTTTTTCAGCAGCAGGGACTGGGAGACTTGGTAGGATTGAGTGAAAGATGAACAGAGTAAAGTACAGAGAGCTCCAGAGCTCTCAGGACCTCAGACTGGGGTGATGGTTCACCTTCCAACAAGACAACAACTCTAAGCACACAGCCAAGACAACGCAGGAGTGGCTTCGGGACATGTCACTGAATGTCCTTGAGTGGCCCGGCCAGAGCCCGGACTTGAACCCTATCGAACAGCTCTGGAGAGAAATGAAAATAGCTGTGCAGCGATGCTCCCCATCCAACATGACAGAGCTTGAGAAGATCTGCAGATAGGAATGGGAGAAAGTCCCCAAATACAGATGTGCCAACCTTGTATCGTCATACCCAAGAAGACATTGAGGCTGTAATCGCTGCCAAAGTTGCTTCAACAACGTACTGAGTAAAGGGTTTGCATACTTATGTACATTTTATATTTATTTTAAATGTTTTATACATTTGCACAATTTTTTTAACCTGTTTTTGCTTTGTCATTATGGGGTATTGTGTGTAGATTGATGAGGGAAAAAAAACATTTAATCAATTTTAGAATAAGGCTGTAATGTAACAAAATGTGGAAAAGGTGAAGGGGTCTGAATACTTTCCGAATGATGTTGGGGGGGTGCTGGAGATGATGAATATGAAGTTGAATATTTTCCTTATTTGAGATGCAGTATATTGGTTTAATAGACTCATCCTTATCACCTTTTATGTTACACAACCTGCTAATGCCTCTGCCTTTTTGCAGAACCACACAAATCCAACCACAAGTCCTTAATAAATACACTATATATACAAAAGTATTTGGACCCCCTTTCAAATTAGTGGACTCCAGCTATTTCATCCACAGCTGTTGCTGACAGGTGTATACAATCAAGCACACAGCCATTTAATCTCCATAGACAGACATTGGCAGTAGAATGGCCTTACTGTAGCGCTCAGTGACATTCAAAGTGCCACCATCATAGGATGCCACCATTCCAACAAGTTAGTTCGTATAATGTTTGATCTGCTAGAGCTGCCCTGGTCAACTGTAAGTGCTGTAATTGGGAAGTGGAAACGTCTAGGAGCAACGAGTGCTGAAGCGCGTAAAAATCGTCTGTCCTCGGTTGCAACACTCACTACCGAGTTCCACACTGCCTCTGGAAGCAACGTCAGCACAAGAACTGTTCGTTGGGAGCTTCATGAAATGGGTTTCCATGACCGAGAAGCTGCGCACAAGCTTAAGATCACCATGCGCAATGCCAAGTGTTGGCTGGAGTGGTGTAAAGCTTGCTGCCATTGGACTTTATAGCAGTGGAAACCCGTTTTCTGGAATGATGACTCACGCTTCACCATCTGGCAGTCCGACGGATGAATCTCAGTTTGGCGGATGCCAGGAGAATGCTACCTGCTCGAATGCATAGTGCCAACTGTACAGTTTGGAGGAGGAATAATTGTGTGGGCCTCTTTTTCATGGTTTGGGCTAGGCAGCTTAGTTCCAGTGAAGGGAAATCTTAACACTACAGCATACAATGACATTCTAGATGATCCTGTGACAACGGTTTGTGGAAGGCCCTTTCCTGTTTCAGCATGACAATGCCACTGTGCACAAAGCAAGGTCCATAGAGAAATAGTTTGTTGGGCCTCCCAAGTGGCACAGCGGTCTAAAGCACTGCATCGCAGTATTGAGGCATCACTACAAACTGGGGTTTGATCTCAGGCTGTGTCACAATCGGCCGTGACCGGGAGTCCCACAGGGCAGCGCACAATTGGCCCAGCGTCGTCTGGGTTAGGGGAGGGTTTGGCCTGGGCTCTTTTGTTGGCTCATCACCCTCTAGCTAGTTCTTGTGGTGGGTTTTGGAATGAGATGTTCGACAAGTAGGTGTCCACATCCTTTTGGTCACGTAGTGTATGTGAACTTTGGAACTGTCTCTGTCATCTGCTTATTGGAAACGACTGCAAGGTGGGAAATTGCCAAAAATACTTCTTTAGACATGCCCTAGTTGTGTGTGAAATTTGGTGGCTCTATCACAAAGTCCAAAAAGTTTTCACGCAGTCAAAATGACCTCAATGTGGACCCCATGAAGGTCTAAAGAGTTTTTCATTATGATAACTATTGTTTATATTATCTGTGGGGATGATTTATTGGGTAGGTAACATTATAAAGTCATTGTTATATTGTTTTCATTGATTTTACCAGATTTTCTTCAAACAGGAAATCCAGATGGCAAATATATTATTAAAATGGCTGCTCGGGTTGACTGACAGGCTTCCCAGACTGTCTCCAATCTTTAAAATGTTCCTTAAGTTATCTAGCGTTAGTGTACCAAGTTTTGTACTTGTATCCTAAAATGGAACAATTATTTCACCTATCTGCTGGACTAATCACTGAGCTCTCAACACTTTAATAAGTAATTTGCGTCATCTATTATAAGAAAACTACACTAGTATACCAAACAATAGGGACACCTTCCTACTATTAAATTGCACCCCCTTAATCTGTCAAAATAAAATGTATTTTTCAGATGATGATATACAGTATTTTACTCCTTGGTCTATTCCAATAATCCAATATCTTGCTATTCACATATTTCAAAAGACCATTATTTTAGTAGCTCATTGCTGCTGTCATCTGCAGAAGTTTATTTGGATAAGTTGATCATGAAAACCAACAGCCGTTAGTCATCTGACTCACAAGAGACCAGTGCTGTCTGGGCCGTAGCCTAGAAATTGCAATGTGCAAAATAACAGATGCGTTAAAAAACGATCTGGTCAGGCTTATTGTGAATTGATAATGTTTTGGTTGTGGTCTCAGGTGTGCTCATGTGTATCCTCATCAACAGTAGTCTCTCTCTCTCTCTCTCACACACACACACACACACACACACACACACACACACACACACACACACACACACACACACACACACACACACACACACACACACACACACACACACACACACACCCACAGTCTTTCTTTCTCTCTCTCTTTCACAAACACACACACATGGCCACAGTCTTTCTGTCTCTGTCTCTCTCTCACACGGCCACAGTCTTTATCTCTCTCTCTCTCTCTTTCTCTCTCTCTCTCTCTCTCTCTCTCTCACTCCCTCCCTCCCTCCATCCTTTGTACCCCCATCCCCCAAAAACAACAAGCAAAAAAACGTATATGACCACTGACAGACAGCAGATTCTGTACTGTTGTTCACCTTCCTAATTACACTTATGAATTGTTCACAAGTAGCACTTCAACGATGCACTCTGTTTAGGGCATAGCACAACATGATGTTGGCATGTCAGTAATGCCCTCTAAAGGTGAATGTTGGAGCGGTCCCCCACACAGCCTCATCCATCCACAATGCAACAGGAACTGATTGATCTCATTAAGTGGCTAAGTGGTGCTTTGGTCCATTTGGAGTAGTGGTTGTTCAGTTGTGCTAAGTAGGCCATCAGCTCCTCCAGTCAGGGGTCACTAAACGACCTGTTATTTACAATGGGGACTGCAGCCTGGAATGCAGCCAGGACTATTTTAATTGTACCTTTATTTAACTAGGCAAGTCAGTTAAGAACAAATTCTTATTTTACAATGACGGCCTACCCCGGCCAAACCCTGAATTACTATGCAAGAATATATTAGCCATTAGGTACTAGTAATTACATCGTTACTCATAAGAGCAAGGGTTGTAGATTAGAACATAAAGCTGGATGATGTTCTTATGATCACCACATGGGGGTGTATAATCATAAGGGGAAGTGCTTTACATGGCCTTTTCACGAGTGACTAAGACTACATTTTTAACAACACAACTGTATTTAGGCATTGACCATGAGTTAGTAAACTGCTGCCAAAATGAATACAGAAAAGTTCTACAGGCATAGGTGTGGCAGAATAATTTCACCAGCCGTGACTTGGCTGAATCTCGTGCACCATTCATAGTTATTGAATCACACTCAAGCATGTATGTTTTCCAAATGTAGCTATCTAGATAGTCATTTGATTTGTCTCAAAAGTTAAGTTAAAGCTGCGCAGTCCTTCAAAAGTTGTCGATTCATCTCTATTAGTCTTTTATTGTGCCTAGAGCCATGTCTTCTATCCTCTGAGTGAGTTACTCTATGAATAGTTCAACAAGTGTGTATAGTTAGGCAGTTGATTCTCTTTACAAAACAGTTATAACAATGTTACAATCATCAGTATTTCAACATGTGCATATAGCTAGTTAGGCAGTTTATTTTTTTTATCAGTGGCGACCCGTCATTCAGGGTTTTGATCCCCACATTTTTATATGTGTCACATATCACTTTACAAACAATGTAAAATATATATATCTATTATTGAGTTAATAAAGCCGCATACAAATATGGTCTCTTTTTTGCTTTCTTGAGTAAGGCAGCTCCAAAATGCAAGTGCTTCAGCCCAGCTCAGTGCTTTCTGTGGTTTTGGGGCAAGCCAGCCGAAAATATGGAGCATTGCGTCGTGATACAGTAGCTTTGATTGGACTGATCATGTCAACATCATACTTTCAAAATCTTAGCTAGCAGTCATCATCATGAATCAAGTTGACAATCTACTGGCAAATCCGTTTTAATCCTTGTCATATGAAGATAAATATTGAAGAGAAATTATAGATAAAACGTATCGGTGTTCATTGGCCACTGAACATAAACATGACACAACAAGTTGAAAATCGCAAATTCAACAATGAGTGGTTTGGAAGGAATCAGTGACAGTGGCTAGTTGCAAGCATTGCAAAGCAATCACTAGCCTGCTATTCAGTGGAGTGGCTGTGTGGTCCCAAATCTGGGATTAAGTGTCTCTTTACCAAGTTTAAAATGATAAACATTCAACATTGACCATGCTGTCAATGAAGCATGATTAGTGCCGTGCTCAAAACAACTGTTAACTCAGAACTGCAAAACTTGACTTCAGTGAGTTCAAGACAACTGGGAAGTTGGGAATAAATGAGAGCCGACTGGGTAAATACGTTTTGAATGGTCATCCAACTCGGAATTGTAAATCCGGCCTCTTTCTAGAGGTACGACCTGACGATCAATGACATCATCATGATTTTACCTTGTTTTTTTCTGAGTTCCCAGGTGTTTTGAAAGCACCATAAATCCAGAGAATGGCAGACTTTGATGACAACATTTGCCCACAAAGGACCGCCGTGCCACCTTCCTGTTCAAGTGAGCACAGCGCAACACAACAACTCCAAAAATATCTTGCATGCTACTGGATAAATGATGTAATATGCCAGGGAGATATGTATAATGTAGCTAAGAAAGTAATACTAAGTGTATGTTGTGTAGTAAGATGTTAGTAGATTAGCCCATGTGCCTCACCCTAATAATTTGGGATTGGAGATGCTTAATGTGAGTATGGAAGGAGAGTTTACAGTCTGGCCAGACACCTAGGTATTTATAGTTGTCCACATATTCTAAGTCAGAACTGTCCAGAGTAGTGATGCTAGTCGGGCGGGAGGGTGCAGGCAGTGATCGGTTGAAGAGCATGCATTTTGTTTTACTAGCATTTAAGAGCAGTTGGAGACCACGGAAGGAGTGTTGTATGGTGTCGAAGCTCATTTGGAGGTTTGTTAACACAGTGTCCAAAGAAGGGCAAGATGTATACAGAATGGTGTCATCTGTGTAGAGGTGGATCAAAGAATCACCCACAGCAAGAGCGAAATCATTGATATATACAGAGAAAGGAGTCGGCCTGAGAATTGAACCCTGTGGCACCCCCATAGAGACTGCCAGAGGTTCCGGACAACAGGCCCTCCGATTTGACACACTGAACTCTGTCTGAGAAGTAGTTAGTGAACCAGGTGAGGCAGTCATAAGAGAAACCAAGGCTGTTGAGTCTGCCGATAAGAATGTGGTGATTGACAGAGTCGAAAGCCTTGGCCAGGTCGATGAAGATGGCTGCACAGTTCTGTCTTTTATCGATGGCAGTTATGATATCATTTAGGACCTTGAGCGTGGCTGAGGTGTACCCGTGACCAGCTCGGAAACCAGATTACATAGCAGAGAAGGTACGGTGGGATTCGAAATGGTCGGTGATCTGTTTGTTAACTTGGCTTTCGAAGACTTTAGAAAGGCAGGGCAGTATGGATATAGGTCTGTAACAGTTTGGGTCTTGAGTGTCTCCCCCTTTGAAGAGGGGGATGACCGCGGCCGCTTTCCAATCTTTAGGAATCTCAGACGATACGAAAGAGAGATTGAACAGACTAGTAATAGGGGTTGTAACAATGGCGGTGGATAATTTTAGGAAGAGAGGGTCCAAATTGTCTAGCCCAGCTGATTTGTAGGGATCCAGACTTTGCAGCTCTTTCAGAACATCAGCTGTCTGGATTTGGGTGAAGGAGAAGCGGGGGGGGGGGGGGGCTGTCACGTTCTGACCAGTAAAGGGGTTATTTGTTATTGTTGTTTGGTCCGGACGTGTTAGGGGGGTATTTGTTTTAAGTTGTTTGGGGTTTGTTAGTATATGTGTTTATGTAGAGGGGTGTTTGGTTAGAGTATTCCGGGGTTTTTGGGTTATGTTCTATATTTCGTATTTCTATGCTCAGTCTATGTTGTGTATTTCTTTGTTGGCCTGGTATGGCTCTCAATCAGGAACAGCTGGACATCGTTGTTGCTGATTGAGAGTCATACTTAGGTAGCCTGTTTTCACCTGTCCCTTTGTGGGAAGTTGTTGTTTGCGTAGCTGTGTGTGTAGCCTGTAATCCTGTTCGTGCGATCGTTTTCTTGTTTTGTTTATTTTGTGTTCAATAAAAGTCACTATGAGCACTTGACCCACTGCGCCTTGGTCCACTACGTTCGACGGACATTACAGGGGCTTGGGCCAGTTGCTACGTGGGGTGAAGAGCAGTTGGCCGGGGTTGGGGTAGCCAGGTGGAAAGTATGGCCAGCCATGCTGAAATTCTCGATTATCGTGGATTTATCAGTGGTGACAGTGTTTCCTAGTCTCAGAGCAGTGGGCAGCTGGTCCAGAATGGCATGAGCTGCTGGTCCAGGATGGCATGAGCTACTGGACCCACTATGCTTGTACAGAGTGATGCACAAGGTCCGTGAAAACTCCTGCCTTTTTAGGGAGTTTTTCCTAGCCACCTTGCTTCTACATCTGTGTTGCTTGCTGTTTGGGGGTTTTAGGCTGGTTTTCTGTATAAGCAGTTTGTGACATCTGCTGATGTAAAAGGTCTTTATAAATACATTTGATTTCATTTCATTTGAAGAGAAAGGAGGTGCCTGATGAAAGCTGTGGTTTATTTGATGTTCACATCAGGTACACTAGATGTAAGAAGCCATTCTCATGTGGCAAAATGTATTAAAACAACAATTTGTTTGTATTTGCAGTCAACTATTTGTACTCGTGTATTTTTTGTAAAACTGACAGCAATCTCATAAGAGAACAGTCTGTATCTGTAATCTGCAGGCGACAGGTAGCATACATACATAAAATGTTCTCTTACAGAAACATATGATGAAGAACAGCAGGGTGCTCAAGACAAAGGAGATGATTGTGGACTACAGGAAAAAGAGAATCAACGGGCCTGTAGTGGAGCAGGTTGAGAGCTTCAAGTTCCTTGGTGTCCACATCACCAACAAACTAACATGGTCCAAGCACACCAAGACAGTCGTGAAGAGGGCACGACAAACCCTATTCCCCCTCAGGAGTCTGAAAAGATTTGGCATGGGTCCTCAGATCCTCAAAAGGTTCTACAGCTGCACCATTGAGAGCATCCTGAATGGTTGCATCGCTGCCTAGTACGGCAACTGCTCGGCCTCTGACCGCAAGGCACTACAGAGGGTAGTGCAAACGGCCCAGTACATCACTGGGGCCAAGACTCCTGCCATCCAGGACCTCTATACCAGGCGGTGTCAGAGGAAGGCCGTAAAAAATGGCAAGCGGTACCGGAGCGCCAAGTGTAGGTCCAAGAGGCTTCTAAACAGCTTCAACCCCTAAGCCATATGACTCCTGAACATCTAATCAAATGACTACCCAGACTATTTGCATTGCCCCCCCCCTTTTACACCGCTGCTACTCTCTGTTGTTATCATCTAAACATAGTTACTTTAATAACTCTACCTACATATACCTACATATGTACATATTCCCTCAACTAACCGTTACCCCCGCACATTGACTCTGTACGGGTACCCCCCTGTATATAGTCTCGCTATTGTTATTTTACTGCTGCTCTTTAAGTACTTCTTACTTTTATTTCTTATTCTTATCCGTATTTTTAAAAACTCCATTGTTGGTTAGGGGCTCGTAAGTAAGCACTTCACTGTAAGGTCTACACCTGTTGTATTCGGCACATGTGACTAATAAAATTTGATTTGATTTGCTCTGGATGTTCTTTACCATTCGAGCGGCTAGATGTTCTTTACCATTCGGCCATCAGATTTGCCACCAATGCTCCTTATAGGACATATCACTGCACTCTATAATCTGTAAACTAGCATCTCTGTTTACCCAACGCAAGACCCACTGGTTAATGCTTATTAATAAAACCCTCTTAGGCCTCACTCCCCCCTATCTGAGATACCTACTGCAACCCTCATCCTCCACATACAACACCCATTCTACCAGTCACATTCTGTTAAAGGTCCCCAAAGCACACACATACCTTGGTCGCTCCTCTATTCAATTTGCTGCAGCTAGCAACTCGAACGAGCTTAAAAAAACATTCAAATTGGACAGTTTTATCTCCATCTCTACATTCAAAGACTCAATCATGGACACACTTACTGACACTTGGCTGCTTCGCGTGATGTATTGTTGTCTCTATCTTTTTGCCCTTTGTGTTGATGTCTGAACCTAACAATGTTTGTACCCTGTTTGTGCTGCTACCATGTTGTGCTGCTGCCATGTTGTATTGCTAACGTGTTGTTTTCATGTTGAGTTGCTTCCATGCTGTGCTGTCATGTGTTGCTGCCATGCTGTGTTGTTGTCTTAGATCTCTCTTTATGTAGTGTTGTGGTATCAGGAGACAAAGGGCTGTGAGACAAGGATTTAACTCTGGACACATGAAAGGTGGAATGTATACAGAGGGTACGGGGCAACAGAAGACAAACAGCAGTGGGGCTAATGACCTTGGAGATGGGAAAAGGGCAGATAAACTGGGGGGAGAGTTTGCGAGATTCCTCCCGGAGGGGCAGATCCCAGGTGGATAGCCATACATTCTTCCCGAGTTGATACCGGGGAGCCGGGGTCTGGTGGCAATCCGCTTGTCATCGATACCTGGAGGTGGTCTTGAGGAGGGCCGACCGGGCTCTCCTCCATGTGCGACAACAGCGGTGGACAAACATCTGGGCTGAAGGTATGCCGACCTCTTCTTCTTGCTCAGGGAAGAGCGGGGGCTGATACCCCAGGGAACACTCAAAGGGTGAAAGGCCCGTGGCAGAGCAGGGAAGGGTGTTGCGAGCGTATTCGACCAGCACAAGCTACTGGTTCCAGGTGGTGGGATTGGTGGAGTGTAGGCAGCGCAGAGGAGTTTCTAGGTCATGGTTGGCTCGCTCTGACTGGCCGCTGGACTGGGGGTGGAACCCGGAGAACAAGCTGGCTGACAACCCAATGAGGGTGCAGAACGCCTTCAAGAACCGGGACTAGAACCGTAGGGCCCACCTAACTTGCCTGGAATTGAGGCACTTGGCGGTGCAGAGGTATTCCAGCATTGTCTATGTGCCCTCCTATCTTGACCACATGTTTGAGCTTTTCAACGTATGGCACATTTTTAATCTGACCATGTCTATTGGTTCATTTTCCAGAACGCCATAAGGGCCACAATTGAGAACCATGAAGTCAGCAACAGTCTACCACCCATTCAAGTCATGGTGGCCATTGGAGGAGAGGACCTGTCAATTAAGGTATGGTATATCCTTATTTAAACCTGTTGTGTAAGAGTTGACCCTTACTCATTCTGTGTTTAATGTTAAACCAAGCCGCTAATCCCTGATAAGATTAACACGATTCGGCTTGCTTTGCATTCCATACTCAGAGCCCATAACCTAGTATTGCAGTAACTTGATCTCAGCACTGCTTGTTCTTTTGGAGATCTGACGGTGCACCTGGCAGTGACATAATACAATACAGGGGAAACTGAGGGGCCTTGTTGTCCGGTTACCTTGACGATATGCAGAATAAATGACTTGGCTTGGCCTATCGTCAGGCAGGCCGTTGAATTTGAGCCAATGGCACAAGGGGCACCCACATGTCTTCCTTGCAGCATCTCTGTCATTTTATGACTGACCATTCCTCCAATGCCGGCTACATGTACTCTACGGCCCCCACGCCAGAGATGGGCAAGCACTCGCAGACACCATTAGTGAGTGTCTACACTCTTTGCCAAGTCTATTTCATAGACCAGGGTCGTATTCAGAAGGGTGCAACGTACTGAACATCGCAGATAGAAATGGCAAGAAATAGAGCTGACATGATTCCTTACTCTACATGTCAGAGAGGCATGTCTGTCTCAGTTCTGCACAATATATTTCTATCCAAAACATTGAGCCCAGCCCAGTCTTCCAAGTGTTTTCACTCACCCCCATGTTTATCAGAGTATTGAAGCAGCCATGGTTTAACCCTATTGTGTGTCACATCTCCAGGCTGGCTTTGGTTACTGCCTGCCCATCTCCCGCCTCTACGCTCAATACTTCCAGGAAGACCTGCAGCTCTACTCTATGGAGGGATACAGCACTGACACTGTCATCCACATGAAGGTCAGCTACTGTACATCATTTACATTTGACATTTTGTCATTTAACAGACGCTCTCATCCAGAGCAACTTACAGGAGCATACTAAGACAATGGGACTTATGTAATTCTCATAGAAATCATCTTGCTATGGATTCATTTCTGGAAACTCTGAAATACCCAAACACTCAAATTGTGTCATTTCACAATTGTGTATTTCTCCAGATGATTAAAACACAATGCAATCCAACCCAATCTCCTTCCCTCCACAGGCCTTGTCCACAGACTCTGTGGAGAGGCTCCCGGTGTACAACAAGACGGCTCTGAGGCACTACAAGGTGAGCCAGGAGGCAGACGACTGGCGTGCAGTAGCGGTGCGTGGGTAAAATCACTAATGAAGCAAGAAAAAAAGGCCATATTACAACCTTTGTGTTATTTGCTCTATAACCTCTTAGTTCAAATGCCTTGCGACTGTGATATATAGGCCTGAGGCCTGAGGCTGAGATAATAACAAGACACAGTGGCAGAATAAATTCAACCACACCTTTGTTTCATCACAAAAGTGGAGAGCAACCTCTGTCCGGTGAAGTCCACAAAGCATATTGCATGTAACAAACAGTTACATAACCTAGAGCATGGTTAGGTTAGTTAATGTTTTCGACATTTTCGGACCACTAAACAACTATTGATTTAGAACCACGGAGAGTTACCGCAAGTCACAAAGAAAACAGGAGCCGCCTCCACTATTCCAGCACCATTTCAACTTCAACATTTCAACATCATCAAATCACTCTGTCATTCAGTACACACTTACATGTTTTGCTGTCCTAGGCTACCTGACTAAAAATCTTGCTCGCTAGCATAATTTCCTTTTGTGGGCAACGTTATCTAGTTAACATTAGCCTTCTACATCTAGCTACATATTGAACTCCCATCCTTTCAGGCCAGGGGTGTCACGTCCTGACCAGTAAAGGGGTTATTTGTTATTATAGTTTGGTCAGGACGTGGCAGGGGGTATTTGTTTAGAGTGTTTCGGGGTTTTTGGTCTATGTTCTAGGTTAGTGTTTTTCTATGTTCAGTCTAGTTTTCTACTTATATGTTTAGGGTTTGTTGATTGACCTTCAATTGGAGGCAGCTGTTCCTCGTTGCCTCTGATTGAAGGTCCTATGTATAGGGGTGTTTGTGCTATGGGGGTTTGTGGGTAGTTGTCTCCTGTTTTGTGTCTGTGCACCTGACAGGACTGTTTAGTGGCGTTTGTTGTTTTGTATACGTGTTTCTTTTGTTTTTCCTTCTTTTAATAATAATAAAGAAGATGAGTATACATGTTCCCGCTGCACCTTGGTCTAATCCTTACGACACCCGTGACAAGGTGCACAATGCATGAATTTATGGTTAGATTGGAATCGGCATTAAAATCATTGGTCAAAACGGAGATTTAAGTAAAACCACAAGTCCAAATCCTTATCTCCATCCATGGTTAATTTAGGAAAGGGACGATTTTAGCTAGCTGGCTAGCCACCGGAGTACAACAGCACAACGAGATGCACAACGAGTTTCTGTCGGTGACATATGCTCTCAATGCGATGTGATTGGAGTGAAGCCAAGACCATTCATAGTTGAGCTCACTCAGTTTAGCTCAACGCTGATTGGCTATATTTTATTATTTTTTATTATCAAGGGAGTCCAAATGCTCGCTGGCTTCCCTTGCATTCAATGCTACGGGCAGCAACAATGTCATATTATTTTGGACCAGACAGTATCAGATAGATAGCCTACACATAGAGACAGAAGGGTGCTGTTTCGCTCACTTGGATGCCTTCTCTGGTGAGATTCATTCAGCCTTTTGCGAATTGAAGGAAAATTATGAAACACAGAGAGACGAAAGATAAATGATTTTCTTTTTTTTTCTTGACATCCATGAACACATGCCACTGCTGGCGTGTGCCCAGTAGAGAACCCCTGGACCTGACCAATTACAGGGTAGCCAAATGAGGATGATGGCGATGCCACCCTGGTTTTGACTGAGGCCTGCCAATCTGTATGCTAACCCCCTTCCCCCAGCAGCAAAGGCAGACAGCTGGATGATGATAATGTGTTATCCATCCAGGTTTTGCCGTTAGCACGTATTCTGCTGTCCTAACAATGATGCCTGCTCTTCATGTTTGGCTTTTAGAGTGTAGATTGGGGACATACGGAAGAATGAAGAGTGAAAAGGCGTAATGGCACTTTAAAAAAGGAAAAAAATCTATAATCTTTGTCCACCTCATGAGGGTCTTTATGGGAGTGTCAGATGTTGATAAAATGCACCCAGGGCCCACATCGGAGGGTGTCGGGTGAGGAGGCCTCAAAATCACGCTTCATTTTGGGGGGAGAGATGTGGCAAAGTGGGTCTGAAGACCCAGACATTGTGCCCAGTACATTACTGAGTCGGTGTAGTGTGACAGTGGAAGAGTGGGAATATGTAACACCAGGGTAGCGTTCATTACGGCATAATACATAGAACGTTCAGGTAGAAACATGTGTAGAATAGCCATGCTTTTTCTATTATGTCGACTAGAGAATCATGGCATCTCTATATATTACATTACTATCTGCAATATTCAGAACATGGCGTCCTTCTGAAAGTGACCCAAGTCGAAAAGACAAGGCAATGACCTCTCTACGAGGCTCTTTATGTACTGTTAATGGAGATGAGGTGTAGATGTTTAGGTTGTTAGAAGTCAGATGAACCAATAATTGAATGTCCTGGTGGGCATTAGATCTCCTCTCTGAATCACTGACTGCCAGAAAATGTCACCTCAGCCTTAGGTGCTCAAAGAAAAAATGTCCACAATCATCAGTCGTGATAAGTTTATTTACTGGAAACATGTTAATTATTAACAATGTAGTATTCAATCTATGAGAAGGGTGCTATTTACTAACTAGTGTTATTGAATGCAGTCTATTTCATTGATTCTAAAATAATATTGTTAAGTACTGTTCTACAATGTGTCTTGATGGCTGCATGAGTGTTGGTCCTGATGCCTATATTGAAATCATCACTTCATACTTCAATATGTAGTATTATTGAGTTGAAATAAAAGTGATCGGCAGACAGCCAGGTTGTGGTTGTCCTGAGTTGGTCCAATGCCAAGTATGGGAGAGGTGGCCGCTACAGTGGGCCCAGAATAAACAAGTGGCTGGGAAAAATCATAGGGTTCAGTGACTCTCTCTCACAGCCATGGCTACTTTCAGAGTCCGTACACAGGACTATTAATAGATTCCCTCTGTTAACTTTTATAATGCTGTGTCCTATGTGTAGCATGTACCAACCTGCATTGCTGCCATCTATGTTTAGCATTAACACTGCATTACCATACACATTATCCCCAAAGTGATGCTCATTTGACATAGCAGACACATTTACCAGCATAGGGATTTCTTATTGAGGAAGCCCATTGCCTGTCTTGACCAAATGGAATCAAGGGTGGCATAGTCAAGTGAGGCTTATTTTATAGTTAGTCTCATATTGCTTGTGCCCTCAGCCAGCCTGTCCATATAAGGCAATCAAACCTCTGTTTACATACAGCATTCCAAACTAATGGACCCTCTGCAATTTCAGATACCGCCTGCATGTATGTGTGACATTTCTGTGTGTGGGGGGATTTAGCAGACACTTTTATCTAAAGCAACTTACAGTCATGCGTGTGTACATTTTTTGTATGGGTGGTCCCAGGAATCGAACCCACTGTCCTGGCATTGCAAGCACCAAAGCAGCATGCTCTACCAACTGAGCTACAGAGGACCAGGTCTTTAATAGCATTACGTTCAAACAGTGTTGTTCAACCGTAGAGTCTCAATGTGTGTTATTTCTGTACATTTCTTTTGTATGTTTTTAGCTTTGCCAGTCAAGTCATCTTATCAGTGGCATCATGAAACAAGTAAGCTACCAAATGGGGATGCATATTTGATAGGTAAAGCTGTATTGCCACTATGCCCTCAAACATCATATGCAGCTGCATCCCTCAGTCTAGCAAAGCATAGGAAGTCCCTTTTTTCTCAGGTATTACAGTGCTGAGTGAATTGCTAACATTTCAACATGTAAAAACTGGACATTTTAAATACAGAGGAGAGGAAATGTGAAATAGTACCACTTGTAACACTCGCACTAACGCGATCTATGTTTTAAGTATCAATGTGTTTAACACATGTTTTGCCCACATATGATTGAATGGAAAATGCTGGTAGTGTTTTTAGATTCATACTGCGGCCTATGTTGCTGCTCTTAATTGTGCCGATGCTGGCAAAACATTGTGCCCAGCCCATAGCTTCAGCCAATCATATCTTGCATGTGGTTTTCACATGCGCTGCCTACCCCATTACCTGCTTACCTAAGGAACATCTCTCAAACCTAACCCAAAAAGATTAACCTTTTCCTTCGAATACTCATTGCTGATTTTACCTTTCAGATCGGTGTATCAGGTTTATTTCATTTAATGAACAGCATCATATTTGTGGCTATATATTGATCTATTATATTGATCTTATATTGGTAGTATCTGTTTTGTTCTGATTCAATTTCAATTTAGCCCCATTAGAAGAAGTTTAAACTGTCCTTGTTGATTGTTTGTCTGTTTTCACCAGATGGTTGCCTTAGCTGTGGCTGTGTTTGCTATGTTATCATCCTGAGCAGTGGGCTCAATAAAGAATGCCAGTTCTGTGAGTATCATTTACTCCAAGTGATGTTCAAAAGGATTTCAAATTGCGCTTTGGTATATACAGTTGAAGTCAGAAGTTTACATACACCTTAGCCAAATACATTTAAACTCAGTTTTTCACAATTCCTGACATTTAATCCTAGTAAAAATGCAATATCATAGGTCAGTTAGGATCACCACTTTATTTTAAGAATGTGAAATGTCAAAATAATAGTAACTGTTTAACTTGGGTCAAACGTTTTGGGTAGCCTGCCACAAGATTCCCACAATAAGTTGGGTGAATTTTGGCCCATTCCTCCTGACAGAGCTGGTGTAACTGAGTCAGGTTTGTAGGCCTCCTTGCTCGCACACGCTTTTTCAGTTCTGCCCACAAATATTCTATAGGATTGAGGTCAGGGCTTTGTGATGGCCACTCCAATACCTTGAATTTGTTGTCCTTAAGCCATTTTGCCACAACTTTGGAAGTATGCTTGGGGTCATTGTCCATTTGGAAGACCCATTTGCGACCAAGCTTAACTTCCTGACTGATGTCTTGAGATGTTGCTTCAATATATCCACATAATTGTCCTGTCTCATGATGCCATCTATTTTGTGAAGTGCACCAGTCCCTCCAGCAGCAAAGCACCCCCACAACATGATGCTGCCACCCCCATGCTTCACGGTTGGGATGGTGTTCTTCGGCTTGCAAGCCTCCCCCTTTTTCCTCCAAACAACGATGGTCATTATGGCCAAACAGTTCTATTTTTGTTTCATCAGACCAGAGGACATTTCTCCAAAAAGTAAGATCCATGTGCAGTTGCAAACCGTAGTCTGGATTTTTTATGGCGGTTTTGGAGCAGTGGATTCTTCCTTGCTGAGTGGCCTTTCAGGTTATGTCAATATAGGACTCGTTTTACTGTGGATATAGATACCTTTGTACCTGTTTCCTCCAGCATCTTCACGAGGTCCTTTGCTGTTGTTCTGGGATTGATTTGCACTTTTTGCACCAAAGTACGTTCATCTCTAGGAGACAGAACGCGTCTCCTTCCTGAGTGGTATGACGGCTGCATGGTGTTTATACTTGCGTACTGTTGTTTGTACAGATGGACGTGGTACCTTCAGGCGTTTGGAAATTGCTCCCAAGGATGAACCAGACTTGTGGAGGTCTACATTCTTTTTAGCTGATTTCTTTAGATTTCCCCATGATGTCAAGCAAAGAGGCACTGAGTTTGAAGGTAGGCCTTGAAATACATCCACAGGTACACCTCCAATTGACTCAAATGATGTCAATTAGCCTATCAGAAGCTTCTAAAGCCATGACATCATTTTCTGGAATTTTCCAAGTTGTTTAAAGGCACAGCCAACTTAGTGTATGTAAACTTCTGACCCACTGGAATTGTGATGAAGTGAATTATAAGTGAAATAAGCAGTCTGTAAACAATTGCTGGAAAAACTATTTGTGTCATGCACAAACTAGATGTCCTAACCGACTTGCCAAAACTATAGTTTGTTAACAAGAAATTTGTGGAGTTTTAATGACTCCAGCCTAAGTGTATGTAAACTTTCGACTTCAACTGTAGAACTGTTATACATTGTGTATTAGATACTTCCTTATTTTTTCTAATGTTAACTTTGGATGGAAGTTCCAAACACTCCTATGTATATTTATAATGAGACTGGCACCCTGCTATAAAACTTACAGAGGTTTGCTGAATGAACAACACAAAGAAATTCTCTTAATCTTCCAGGTTGAGTTTAAGATTTTGAAGTTTGAGGATCAACCTTTGGCGATGCAATTTGCTGCTGTCTACAAGGTAATGCAATTTTTTTTGGGGGGGGGAAATATAAATAACATGTTAAAACATTTTTTTAATCTAATGTAAGAATCAATCTTCGCTAGCCCCATACAATAATGCAATGTAACAAGATTCATTAGTTATTCATTGGTTATTTAAAGTGGAACTGACAGCGTTTTAACTACTTTGCAGATATGGAACAAACAGACAATCATATTAGTCAAAAATATCAAATTCCCAGTTTATGCTACAAAACAAACTTTTTAAGAGGTTTTAAAAATAGGTTATATTTGACATTATAAACTGGGTGATTAGAGCCCTGAATGCAGATTGGCTGACAGCTGTGGTATATCAGGGGTATGACAAAACATGTATTTTTACTGCTCTCATTACATTGATAAACAGTCTATAATAGCAATAAGACACCTTGGGGGTTTGTGGTTTATGGCCACCATATAAACTTACATCAGTAAAGAAATACAATTTCTATGCTAAATAACATGTATTTATTAACTGAAGGGAAGATTATATAATTACTGTCACACCCTGATCTGTTTCACCTGTCTTTGTGCTTGTCTCCACCCCTCCTCCAGGTGTCGCCCATCTTCCCCATTTATACCTGTGTTCTCTGTTTGTCTGTTGCCAGTTAGTTTTGTTTCGTTAAACCTACCAGCGTTTGTTCCCCTGCTCCTGTCTGTTCTTGCGCCTGTTTTCTAGTCCTTCCAGGTTTTGACCGTTCTGCCTGCACTGACCCTGAGCCTGCCTGCCGTTCTAAACCTTGCCCCACCTCACTGGATTATTGACCCCTGCCTGCCCTGACACTGAGACTGCCGTTCTGGACCTTTTGCACCCTCTCAGGATTACTGACCTCTGCCTGCCTGCCTGCCTTTGACCTGTCGTTTGCCTGCCCCTGTACTAGAAATACATTTTGTTTCTTTGACACTGTCTGCATCTAGGTCATACCTGATAATTAGAAAATGAACACAAACAAACAATAAATCATTTTCCTCAAACTCCCACGTCTGTCCGGTGCACACTAGCACCAGTCTGAGGTCCTTCTACACCTGCTCTACACCTGCACCTCCAGAGGAGTCAGGTCTGGTTGCTGCCCAGTGAAGGTATTCAGCCATGTTGGTTCCGACCTGTCTATTACAGAATACGCATATAGGATGCTTGTGCGAACATTTTTTCTCCCAAGTCGGTACATTGGTGGTGGGAGCAGCATCGGAATGCCACCTTTTTTTTAATATCTGGCGGAGAAAGTCATAAGGTTTAGTAGAAAGTCAAAATGGATAAACTTCAACTGTATCTACAATACAAAATGTTTGATACCACCATACAACAATATCACAATGCCTGTGTATGTATGTGTCAGTATCTTTGTATGTGTCTCTTCACAGTCCCCGTTGTTCCATAAGGTGTATTTTACCTGTTTTTTATCTGATTCTACTGCTTGCATCAGTTACCTGATGTGGAATAGAGTTCCATGTAGTCATGGCTCTATGTAGTACTGTGTGCCTCCAATAGTCTGTTCTGGACTTGGGGACTGTGAAGAGACCTCTGGTGGCATGTCTTGTGGGGTATACATGTCAACATCTCTTACAAAAACAAGTAGTGATGAAGTCAATCTCTCTTCCACTTTGAGCCATGAGAGACTGACATGCATGTCATTAATGTTAACTCTCCTCTTTGTGGCACCTGACCACACGACTGAACAGTAGTCCAGGTGCAACAAAACTAGGCACTGTATGACTTGCCTTGTTGATAATGTTGTTAAGATGGCAGAGCAGCGCTTTATTATGGAAAGACTTCTCCCCATCTTAGCTACTGTTGTATCAATATGTTTTGACCATGACAGTTTACAATCCAGGTTAACTCCAAGCAGTTTAGTCACCTCAACTTGCTCAATTTATACATTATTCATTACGAGATGCAGTTGAGGTTTAGGGTTTAGTGAATGATTTGTCCCAAATACAATGATTTTAGTTTTGGAAATATTTCGGACTAATTGATTCCTTGCTACCCATTCCAAAACTAACTGCAGCTCTTTGTTAAGTGTTGCTGTCATTTCAGTTGCTGTAGTAGCTGACGTGTATAGTATTGAGTCATGGCTTTACTCAAAGCCAGTGGCATGTCATTAGTAAAGATTGAAAAAAGTAAGGGGCCTAAACAGCTACCCTGGGGAATTCCTGATTCTACCTGGATTTTGTTTGAAAGGCTTCCATTAAATAACACCCTCTGTGTTCTGTTATACAAGTGACTCTTTATCCACATTATAGCAGGGGGTGTAAAGCCATAACACATTTGTTTTTCCAGAAGCAGACTTTGATTGATAATGTCAAAAGCTGCATTGAAGTCTAACAAGACAGCCCCCAGAATCATTGTATCATCAATTTCTCTCAGCCAATGATCAGTAATTTGTGTAAGTGCTGTGCTTGTTGAGTGTCCGTCCCTATAAGCAGGATGAAAGTCTGTTGTCAATTTGTTTACTGTGAAATAGCATTGTATCTGGTCAAACATCATTTTTTCCAGACGTTTACTAAGGGTTGGTAACAGGCTGATTGGTCGGATATTTGAGCCAGTAAAGGGGGCATTACTATTCTTGGGTAGCAGAATTACTTTAGCTTCCCTCCAGGCCTGAGGGCACACACTTTCTAGTAGGCTTAAATTGAATATGTGACAAATAGGAGTGGCAATATTGTCCGCTATTATCCTCAGTAATTTTCCATCCAGATTGTCAGACCCAACTAAATTGAGATGGTTTGGGATGATTCTGACCGCAGAGTGAAAGAAAAGTAGCCAACAAGTGCTCAGCATATGTGGGAACGCCTTCAAGACTGTTGGGAAAGCATTCCAGGTGAAGCTGGTTGAGAGAATGCCAAGAGTGTGCAAAGCTGTCGTCAAGGTAAAGGGTGTCTATTTGAAGAATCTCAAATATAAAATATATTTTTTTTGTTACTACATGATTCCATATGTGTTATTTCATAGTTTTGATATCTTCCCTATTATTCTACAATGTAGAAAATAGTGAAAATAAAGAAAAAGCCTTGAATGAGTAGGTGTTCTAAAACTTTTGAACGGTAGTGAACTTGGATGTGTAGTGTCAGCGTTTGTTGCTGGCATGTCACACCTAAGTTTGTTTTTCCTGCCAATGAAAAGGTAATTAAAGTAGTTGGGAATATCAGTCGCTTTTGTGATGAATGAGCCATCGGATTCAATGAATGATGGAGCAGAGTTAGCCTTTTTTCCCCAAATGTCATTTAAGGTGCTCCTAAGCTTTTTACTATCATTCTTTGTATCATTGATTTTTGTTTCATAGTATAGTTTATTTTTATTTAGTTTAGTAACATTATTTCTTAATTTGAAGTTTGTTTGCCAATCAGTTGGGCTGCCAGATTTATTTGCCATATCTTTTCCCTCATCCCTCTCAAACATACAATATTTCAATTCCTCATCAGTCCAAGGGGATTTACAGTCATTTTCTTAATGGGTGCATTCTTATTATTAACTGGAATAAGCAATTTCATAAATGTGTCAAGTGCAGCGTCTGGTTGCTCCTCATTACACACCACAGACCAGCAAATATTCTTAACATCATCAACATATGAATCACTACAAAACTTATTGTATGACCTCTTAGACACTATATTAGGCCCAGCGGTTGGAATTTTGGTTTTCCTAGATATGGCTACTATATTGTGATCACTACATCCTATGGATTTGGATACTGCTTTACATTTTTCCAGCATTAGTAAAGATGTGATCAATACATGTTGATGATTTCATTCCTGTGCTGTTTGTAAATACCCTGGTGGGTTGCCTGACAACCTGAACCAAGTTGCAGACACTGGTTAAAGTTTGACGTTTTTTTTTCTTGATTGGGCAGCTTGATGAGAGCCAGTCAATATTTAAATCACCCAGAAAATATACTTCTCGGTTGATATCACGTACATTATCAAGCATTTCACACATGTTATCCAGAAACTGACTGTTAGCACTTGGTGGTCTACAGCAGCTACCCACAAGAATGGCCTTAAGGTGAGGCAGATTAACCTGTAGCCATATTACTTCTACAGTATTTAACATGAGACCGTCTCTAAGCTTTACAGGAATGTGGTTCTGGCCACAACACCGCCACCGTTGGCATTTCTGTCTTTTCAGTAGATGATATAACCATGTATTGCCACCACTGTATCATCAAAGGTATTATCTAAGTGAGTTTCAGAGATAGTCAGAATATGAATGTCATCTGTTACAAGCAAGTTATTGATTTCATGGACCTTGTTTCTCAGGCTGCATATGTTAATATGGACAATTCTTTTGCACTTTTCTGGGTTGCTTGATTGTTTTTAATGCTTATCAGAAGTAGACTTGCTCATGTTATTTATATTGTAGCTGATAGTGCAGGGTGAGCTGCACAAAGTGGTGTTCCTACTAGGGCACACCGCCTCAGTGCTAACAGTATAACTGTAGTTCATAGGCTCATGATTACTGCATACAATTGCTATAGGATCAACAGAGGTATTCAGGGCAATTAGGGGGACATAATTTAAGTTACTTACATTGTCAGCCAACACCTCTAGGATAATGTACATTTCATGTAGCATTATGATGACTCATAACAATGGTTGGGATTAACTGAGCTGGTCTTGCGTCATTGATATATCATTGTTTCAACACAGCCTTGAAATGCGTGGACAGAGTCGAGGAGCCAAGATGATTTGGATGGACTCCGTCATTCCTGTAGAGTATCTTCTGTTTCCAGAAGGTGTCAAAGTTATCTATAAAAGTTATTCCAGCAGAGCTACGGTAATCTTTTAGCCAGATGTGTAATGCCAGCAGTCTGCGGAATCTTTCACACCCGCGGCCCAACGATGGTACTGGACCTGAAATGATTGGCAATGTTTTGGAGTCTTTAAATACTAAAATCAGTGTCTTTAAAATACATTTTCAGATGTTCCGAGCTAGCCCTCCTGATGTCGTTTGACCCCACATGGACTACAACAGCATCAGCTCCCGGCATCTGCCGTAGAACAGTCGAAAGCAGCCTTGTGATGTCCTGTACTCGTGCTCCTGGGTAGCACAGGGTTTTTGCACTGGGAACCGAGATGTTTCTCACCATAGAGCTGCCGATGATGACAGCTGGTGATGTTGAATGGGCCGGTCTCTCAGGCAACCTCACGGTCTGATGAGGGTGGGAGCTCTGAGGATCTGAACCCGAGGTAGAAGCCACCGGAGAGGGAGACAGAACAGAGGACTAAGATGCCTCCGGATCCGATCTCGAATGGAAAGCCCCATTTGAGACTGCTGTGTTTCCCTCTGTACGTATTATAACAACCTGTGTGTTACTGTCAAACCTTTTAGTTTCAGGAGATCCAGGGCAAGAAGTATAGGCAAGAAATATATGACTTTTAAAAGGTGACTACTTTTTGTAGATTAAATGTTTGTAAATAGTAGTAGTCTGCAGTCTTTTAGTAAAATGGCTACCATGGCCCACAGTAGCCAAATCTGTGGGGGCTCCATATCTAAATCTTTTGAGGGTACATACATTTACTTTTGTGCCAAATTTGGTGTGTTCATCTCAAAATAGGACATCTGCACTATAAATTGTATTACTGTCTATGGCCATTTCATAAGATGACTGCCACGCCCCCAAAGAGCCACATTTTTTACATTAATATTTTATTAATTTAGAGGACGCTCTTATCCAGAGAAACTTACAGTGGTGATTGTATACATCTTCATATATGTTTTCATACTGGTCCTCCGTGGGAATCAAACCCACAACCCTGGCATTGCAAGTGCCATGCTCTACCAACTGAGCCACACAAACCTGGGGTGGCTCCATATCTACATCTTCTCAGGGTCCATAAACATACCTCTGTTCCAAATGTATTAGGGACCTTAACCCTAATTGCTCTTCTAAGTTACTTTAGTGTCTGCTAAATAGACTAAACTGTAAACATTTTACATGAATCTATCGCCGTGCCAAATTCTGTGCGAATTTATCACAAAATGCACAATTGTTCCAGATATTTCTGTCAGCTTGATGAAAAGATTTGGGGCTATGCACAGACCTTTTTGGGGGCATTTTATTTGTATTCATTTATTTAACCTTTATTTAACTAGGCAAGTCAGTTAAGAACAAATTCTTATTTACAATGACGGCCTACCAAAAGGCAAAAAGCCTCCTGCTGGGACGGGGGCCTGGGATAAAAAAAAACAAAAAAACAATATAAATAGAAGACAAAACATAGGGCACCCCCGAAAATTTTACCAAAACTGTGGTCACATTGTTGCGAAATAATTCAAAAAAAGGGGAAAGCGGCACAATCTTAGAATCTGATGAGTAAAGTATAGCAAAAGTATTTTGAAACGGAATAAGTACTGCACTTATTTAACAATAACCAACACAGTTCCAGTCAAGATAGAACATTGTAAGAAATACTGTAGGCTTCCATTACTATATCCAACCCAACTCCGAATGTTGCCTGTCATTACAACTATAAATGGTGATGCATTTTCAAAACACAAGATAAGGCTACAGAATAAACAATGTTTTACAGCTGCATTTGGAGCTGAATGTCATGTTAGCAGCCAATATCAACTAGGAATACAGTATATTATGTCACTTCTCAGGAGTCCAGAGCAAGCAAAATCATATGGGCTACTTGTAGTGGAATATTCCTCCTATAGTTGGGAGATGACTTAGAGTATTTGGGGGGGGGGGGGGGGGTAAATTTAGCCACACTGATACTCTTAGTCATCTCCCAACTATTCCCCTATCTCCACCCCCTCTCTCTGATTAGCTGGCTGATTATATTTTTTGTGGAAAAAATTATATCAGACAAACAGACTAATTTATACTAGCTGCATGGCTAGCTGGCTAAGATCAAGATCAGGCTAGATAGATTTATTATTATTATCATTACTATTATATAGTACACATTTCTCTCTAACTTTTGACATGCAAAAGTTATGGAATATTATTTATCTGAAGACATCAAATGTTTTGTGAGGAAAACTTTTTGTAAAATACATACATGTATCAGATGATGATGAAATTGTTGACTGTAAGATGTGTTGTCCACTGTAAATATATTCCTGACTGGAAAAATGTACTAGGATCAAAGGTTCCTATCAAATTCCATGACAAATGAATATGTGTCATTTTTTACCCGGCATAATGCAAACTTGGGGTAGTAATGCAAAAACTCCTTTTACTCAATTATTTAAAAAGGAGAACTAACAACTAATAACAACAAGGTAACTAATGTAAAACATACTGTGCCCTTAAAACCTATATAGGTTCATTAAGAACTTTTGTGAAAGAGTACAGTTTGAAAGATATGGCAAATGAAAATCAAACCAGGATGGACATCAGAAATAGATGAGAGAGGTTGAGGGTAGAGGAAGGACAGGAGTAAAAACAAACAAAATAGAACTATTTTAAAATAGACTGTGTCCATAAAAGGCATATAGTATGTATAAGCTGGAAATACAGGCCTAAGTGTGGTTGTTCACTAGTTTGCTCCAATTGGTAGGGGTGTAGTGTAATAAAGGAAAAAATATATTTTAAAAAATATATGTATTTATATGTATGTACAGTTAAAGTCGGAAGTTTACATACACCTTAGCCAAATACATTTAAACTCCGTTTTTCACAATTCCAGACATTTAATCCAAGTAAGAATTCCCTGTCTTAGGTCACTTAGGATCACCCATTTATTTTTAGAATGTGAAATGTCAAAATAATAGTGGAGTGAATGATTTCTTTCAGCTTTTATTTCTTTCATCACATTCCCAGTGCGTCAGAAGTTTACATACACTCAATTAGTATTTGGTAGCATTGCCTTTAACTTGGGTCAAACATTTTGGATAGCCTTCCATAAGCTTCCCACAATAAGTTGGGTGAATTTTGGCCCATTCCTCCTGACAGAGCTGGTGTAACTGAGTCAGGTTTGTAGGCCTCCTTGCTCGCACACGTTTTTTCAGTTCTGCCCACACATTTTCTATAGGATTGAGATCAGGGCTTTGTGATGGCCACTCCAATACCTTGACATTGTTGTCCTTAAGCCATTTTGCCACAACTTTGGAAGTATGCTTGGGGTCATTGTCCATTTGGAAGACCCATTTGCGACCAAGTTTTAACTTCCTGACTGATGTCTTGAGATGTTGCTTCAATATATCCACATAATTTTCCTGTCTCATGATGCCATCTATTTTGTGAAGTGCACCAGTCCCTCCTGCAGCAAAGCACCCCCACAATATGATTCTGCCACCCCCGTGCTTCACGGTTGAATTGGTGTTCTTTGGCTTGCAAGCCTCCCCCTTTTTCCTCCAAACACAACGATGGTCATTATGGACAAACAGTTCTATTTTTGTTTCATCAGACCTGAGGACATTTCTCCAAAAAGTACGATCTTTCCCCATGTGCATTTGCAAACCGTAGTCTGGCTTTTTTATGGCAGTTTTGGAGCAGTGGCTTCTTCCTTGCTGAGCGGCCTTTCAGATTATGTCGATATAGGACTCGTTTTACTGTGGATATAGATACGTTTGTACCTGTTTCCTCCAGCATCTTCACAAGGTCCTTTGCTGTTGTTCTGGATTGATTTGCACTTTTCGCACCAAAGTACGTTCATCTCTAGGAGACAGAACGCGTCTCCATCCTGAGCGGTATGATGGCTGCGTGGTCCCATGGTGTTTATACTTGCGTACTATTGTTTGTACAGATGAACGTGGTACCTTCAGGCATTTGGAAATTGCTCCCAAGAATGAAGCAGACTTGTGGAGGTCTACAATTCTTTTTCTGAGGTCTTGGCTGATTTCTTTAGATTTTCCCATGATGTCAAGCAAAGAGGCACTGAGTTTGAAGGTAGGCCTTGAAATACATCCACAGATACACCTCCAATTGACTCAAATTATGTCAATTAGCCTATCAGAAGCTTCTAAAGCCATGATGTCATTTTCTGGAATTTTCCAAGCTGTTTAAAGGCACAGTCAACTTAGTGTTTGTAAACTTCTGACCCACTGGAATTGTGATACAGGGAGTTATAAGTGAAATAATCTCTCTGTAAACAATTGTTGGAAAAACTACTTGTGTCATGCACAAAGTGCAATGTATGTATGTGTGTAAGTATGTATGTATGTATGTATGTATGTATGTATGTATGTATGTATGTATGTATGTATGTATGTATGTATGTATGTATGTATGTATGTATCTATGTATCTATGTATCTATGTATGTAAGTATGTATGTATGTGTATATATCTGCAATATTAAAGCTGATCTACCCCCTAAAAAAAATTTAAAAAAGGAGAAATGAAAACGGTGATTAATGAACATTAAAAACAAGATAAATACTTAATTAATTACATGTATTTTATTGTTGTAGCAAAAAGAAAGGTCAGTTTGACGAGTGCAATGTAGTGAATTCCATAGGAAATACATACGGGTCATATTTGACCCACATAAAGTATGAAAACTTGGGGGAGTGATGCAAAAACTATTTTTACTTCAAAAATAACAAATTACAAAACTAAACTATGATGTCAAAGACACATTATTTAAGGAATTCCTGGAATATTAGATGCTGAAATTTCAAAGGATTTGTTTTCTGGCCAAACAGATGGAAAAGGGGTCTTAAACATCTACCAGAAAAAGTCTTAAAAGGTATTAGAAATACATCAAAACACAATAATATTGAAGTAAAGTCCCCTGCAAACTACACTGAACAAAAATATAAATGCAACATGTTTCATGAGCTGAAATAAAAGATCCCAGAAATGTTCCAGTTGCATAAAAAGCTTATTTCTCTAAAATGTTCTGCACAAATTTGGGCCATGTGAAATCCCATAGATTAGGGCCTAATGAATTTATTTCAATTCAATGATTTCCTCCTATAAATTGTAACTCAATAAAATCTTTGAAATTGTTGCATGTTGTGTTTATATTTTTGTCCAGTATAATATCAACACATATTTAGTTTTGAAGAAATTATTTGCCCTCAAAGTGTAAGAAACATTGCCTTGTGCCTTGTAATCCCATTACAAAACCCCACATCTTTAAGATATTTTCTAATTTCTCTCCCTCATGAGGAAGGAGGATACTGAAAGTTCACAGTAGTAACAAGTAGAGGTAGACCTACCAATTTGTTATAGTATTTTTACTGATATCAAGTTTGTTTATAAATAACTATGTGATTAAAGCTCTTAATTCTGTAACCAAATCGGTAAAGGAATTACTATAATTTAATTAGCTACAATGGGAAATCGTAGTAGTCATAAACCACAGTTGGGTCAGCTGCTACTGTCCTCCAACTGGCATACTGTTATATTCAGCTCATAACTGTTTTTTTTCCTTATTTTGTCATCTGGTGGTCAAAGTGAGACTGTGAAAACAGTCTGGACTCTCTCTCTCTCTCTCTCTCTCTCTCTCTCTCTCTCTCTCTCTCTCTCTCTCTCTCTCTCTCTCTCTCTCTCTCTCTCTCTCTCTCTCTCTCTCTCTCTCTCTCTCCTCTCTCTCTCTCTCTCTCTCTCTCTCTCTCTCTCTCTCTCTCTCTCTCTCTCTCTCTCTCTCTCTCTCTCTCTCTCTCTCTCTCTCTCTCTCTCTCTCTCTCTCTCTCTCTCTCTCTCTCTCTCTCTCTCTCTCTCTCTCTCTCTCTCTCTCTCTCTCTCTCTCTCTCCACTTCATGTCACCTCTCCTGGCTATTACTGACACCTACCACCATGATACCTACCCTTTCCATTTACTGTAACAAGAATCCTCACCCACTGAGCACCGACCGGCACCGGACATCCATGGATGTTAAAAAGTACTTGAAATTTGGCCAGTCCTCCCTGGCCGACCCATTTATAGACGTCTATGTTTCATAAGTTTGGACAGAAAAGTACAGTATAGCACAGTACTGCACAGAACAGTACAGTAAAGAAAAGTACAGTACAGTAGAGCACACCACAGTAGAGTATTATGTACCGTATTATACTGTACTGAACATATCTACTTTACTGTACCCTACTGTACTGTAAGGAACTCTACTCTGTGCTGTGCTGTGCTGTACTGTACTGTACTGTGATGTCCAAACTTGTGAAACATAGACGTCTATGATTATTTCAAATTTGGTCTGGTCCGGAACAACCAAATGTGGTCTTGTTTGGGAGCAGAGATCAATACAATAATAGCCAGTGTGTAGAATAATAACCAAATATGTAAAATAAGGATATTGCATATTTCTACCTTTGTGTACTTATTCAGGATACATCACCATAAAGAGAATAATATTCATAGCCATAGTTATGCATTTTTGTATAGTACAGATCAGGGACCCATGATGTAATTCTGTTCCCGTAATTCTGGTACCCGATGTAAATCCACTTCGACTACTCTAGTACAATATCCAAACAATATGTGTCATGTCAAAGCTGACACCCCATTCTTTCTGCAGACATCTTTTAATCTTAATTCAAAGCTGTGGTTGTACAAAAAAAACTGAGGGAGATTTCACCCAAATTCTGTTACCAAACTTTGCATTTGCACAGTTATTCCAGTAAATGTGTTTTTGTGAAGATTTCTGTGTGAAGTAGTCCTTGTGCATAGAGTTGGTTTGTTAAACTTCGAAATCAAGGTTTTTTTTTTTTGGCAAACATTTTAAAGTGAACAATCTGATTCAAAGCGTAATTCCTTCCAGTGAAACTGCCGAGAGGCAAAAGGCATCAGCGAAAATACTTCCCGCCTGTGACGTTCAGAGTAAAATGATGTGTTAGTTGATACTGTATGTCAGTGAGACAGGCCTTCTGCATTTGAATATGATTACAGTACAGTAGTAAGATATTATAAATGAATACCTCTCTGAAACACAAGATGGCATACTAGCGTATACAGTTGCCATTAGTAGGCAGATTGCAGCAGCATCGGTGAAGTGATAAACCAGATTGTACAGCAGCGTCAGCTGTCTCTCATAAACCTAATCTATTCAGTTTATTTTGGAAGTGTTCAGTAGGCCTAAAGTGTTTTTGTCATATGTTCATCCTCATCATATATATGATATGGTCAGTTTGTGGTCCAAATTCTGTGACAGGGAGTTGAGTTAGTTTAACAATTTCTAACCTGTTATATCTTTATTAGGCTATGTCTTTTTACATCTTATTCTTTTTTTGACACACACAAACTACCCAATGTCACACATGGTAGGCCTGCATGTAAGATGCATTGTAGGCTATGAATGTTTCCTTATATGGTATAATTACAGGGCATCATTTGAGGCCCTGACCATACCCGAACTCGTCAAAATGACTCGCCATCCCCGAGTAATGTATTAAACTGTTCATTATTGGTCTTGGGGGATCTGTGTGATATTTTCAAACTTACACACGCGACAAGTTCAGAAGGAGGAGCGTCAGGAGGAGGGTAGGATTATATTCGTATGTATAAAGTCGAGACGAGAAATTCAAGGAAAGGGCTCTAATGGATAGGCGTTAGTGTAACCATACTTTTTCGCCGAAAGCAACAAGTCTGTCTGGATGTGAATGCATATTCTGGAATAACCATTACTTTTTCAAACCGGGTAGAGTATTGAGATCAAATAATTAGATATACGTTTTGCTGTTGGTTTAGTTTGGCTGTTTTGTGTCGTTTCCTAGCATGCTTATTTGTTCAGCTTACTCAAAATGAGTAAAAAAAATAACAATGTATGAACGCGTACTGCTTTTTTAAATGAACGAAGACAATGCTCGTCGATCATTCAGCGCTTGAATCGGTGGACTGACTAGCTCACCATCGTTTACCTGGTGTCGCGGAGGAGCACTCCGCTTCAAAACAGTGAAGTTGTCTTTTACAACAACAACAAATATTTTTCCCTGACCCGAATTTTTTGGGGACCAAAATACAACATGGCAGAACACGAGAGTCTGGAGTTTGGAAAGGCTGACTTTGTTCTTCTGGACAGCGTTTCTTTGGAGGAATTCATGGCTAACCTAAAGCTCAGGTAGGCAGTGGCGTCAATGAGACTATATATATATATATATAGGCGCAGCCTAGCCTACTGTAGTCTACTGTAAGGACCAGCGTGGTTCATTAAAAATCATGTTACCTTGTATGAAGTATGCTTTTGATAGCATTAAGCCTAAATAATTATACTTGTTATATTTTTATTATATTGGACCCTTGAGTTTAGGACTGAGACTGACTAATGTATGAGTGGTTTCCAAGCACCGGAGGTGCTTGAGTGCTTGCTGCTCATTTTGACAGGTCAGAGTTACAATGTTATTTAGAGATACATTATTACAAAGAACTGTTTCACTTGCAGTGCAACATTCTTACACCACACCTTACAAGAAAATGGTATGCGTTGTTTAGGTTTAGCTTGCTTTGTCAGACTGCCGGTACCACAGCCCTTAAGCTACTATTGAATGACTGTGTAATTGGAATGGAATTCGAATTCCATTATGGAGTGCACATCTAGCAGAGCAACTTTTCTTTGTCATAGATGTCCCAGTTATTCATTGTCATTTCACTGATGGAACAGGGAACAGCAGTTTTATTTCTTGGCCTTTACTACAGGAATGTCGTATCATGTGAGAACTATTCCTCATGTTTTGTTTGCATACATTATTATTTTGGCCATTCATCCACTGCAGGTCAGACAGCACAATGGGCATTGTTTTCCTATTGGAACCTGTTCTGACAGGACACTGAGATGCATTCCTCTGAGATGTTGTCTTTGTCAGACTGGTAATTCTATGAGCCATGCTGTGTGTGAGTGGGGCTCCACCCAGAGAATCACAGTGCTCCCATTGAAAAAGCATCATCTGAACAAACAGATCGCCCTAGGCTATTTTGCATCATGAGTGGTTTCAGTGGGTTGATGCCAAGTATGGTATGTAGTTTGGGAAGGTGAATGTGAGAGAGATTTGAAGTCACTCACTGCCCTGGCCCTCTGTGCTTGTCCTCTGCTGCAGCTGCATGCAACTTTGCATGTGGTTTCTGACACCCCCATCTAATGTCAGGGTGGGGACGTGTGGATGGGAGGCTTTTTTTATGTAAATGTAGGCCTATTCCTGTTTGACTTTAATATGGACATTTGATTCTAGTAGAATTCTCCCAAATGCTTTTCTGACAATACAGTGAAATGAGTCTGAACAATTGCAGGGTCGTTCCACCTCCAAAAACACAAGAAAGAGGATTTCGACACCCACCATCTCAGATTGTTCTGAAATCGTTTTTGTTGTTAGAAACAGGTAAAATTAGCATTACTTCAACATTATTTTGTTGAAATGTAATTTGAGCTCTAAGAAACTAATTGCACCCAAATTGGCTATTTTCATTTATGGGATTCATATAATATTCAATAAATATAGTAACAAACATTTGATTTGGACCACACTTTTTTTTCTAACAATGACTTAGACATAAGGAATCCAAAGAAATGGTCGAAGTCGAACCACAACAAAGTCCCACACCAATCCCACCCCAACAAAAAGTATATGGTGTCAGTTTGTCTGTGTCTGACAAGTAGTATGGAGCTGAGGCTCGGAGTATTGTTTCTTCATCCAATATAACTTATTCTTTTGTGACTTATTTTTCCCCTGTTCAGAGAAATTAGTCATTGAAGTTGTTAGGTATATGTCCCATCCAGATATTGCCAATTTTCTTTGTCCCCCCCCCCCCCCCCACGTCAATGTAAAGGAATAAACAGTCTATGGACAACTCAATGATGTTACTAATAGATTATTATTTTTTTTTGGGGGGGGGGGGGGGTTCTCGTCAGACACAGAACTGATGCTATATCCATGTGCAGCGTTTTACCATTTCTTTGAATTCCTCATATCTTACTCATTGTTAGAAAAAAGTTTCTGGCAAATCGGTTGTTAGGTTGTATAATGAATGAATATTATATGTATGAGTCATATAAATTAAAATGGGCAATTTGGGTGCAATCAGTTAGCTTCATTTCTCAGAGATCAAATTATATTTCAGCGAAATAATGTTGCTAACAACAACAAAAAAACAATAAAAAAAAATCTGAGATGGTGGGTGACATGGCTTGCTGAAATTACCCTGTAGTCTGTTTTCCTGAGCACCTCTTGCCTACATCTGAGAGGAAGAGGCGAAGCGAGAGGTTTCTATATTTTTTATTTTTGTATGCATGTCAATGAGAGCGTGTTGCATTTGGTCAACACTAATGTTGCTACATGAGGCTTATCTGATCAAATAGAAGTTTCGTAATGGTTAGGTTGTTACGAATGCTCTGATATAAGTGGACACACGTGGCATTTTGTCAACTTAAAAAACCCAGACTTTATATCAGTGTTTTGCCTGTTGTCATAGAGATAGATAGAGGACTCATGGATACAACCCTTTTTAGCATGGACATTGCCATTGAGGGCTTCCACCATGGGTGGGGATTCCTATGATTTGGGAGCAGTCAGCCAATGAATATTAAAATGTACTGCTTTATAATTCTCAATGGTGCTGTCACAGACACAAAGATGAGTCCTCTATCTATCTCTATGGCCTGTTCTTTACACACGTATCTGCCCTCTCATTGGCTAGAGTGATCTCACCTGATCTCGCCTCCTTCTGCCTGTCTTCCATCTTTGAGGACATTGTTAGAGCGGTCACTCGAATATCTTGTCAATAAAATAGAAACTTTTACTACATCAAAGTGCAACTCACACTTATTGCTGACAACCATTTCAATTAAGGACACCTTGAGCTGTTTGATATATAGGAGTAATAGCAATGGGCTGAATATTAGTTTACATGGCCACGTTTTAGACTTTTAGGCTTATGGAAAGTATTTATAATGTTATGGTAATGGCTGAGAACCAGACTTCAGGATCTAGTTTCCTGAATATTAGGAATGTAGCTTACCAACAGACCTTCTTTTCTAGGTGGCCTCTCCAATTTTTGTATCTGCACAAATAAACAAATAACTTGACATCCTGTAATGGGTCTCATGTAATAACTAAGAAAGTGTTAAACAAATCAAAATATATTTTATATTCTTCCAAGTAGCCACCCTTTGCCTTGATGACAGCTTTGCACACCCTTGGCATTCTCTCAACCAGTTTCAGCTGGAATGCTATTCCAACAGTCTTGACGGGTTTCCCACATATGCTGAGCACTTTTCCTTCACTCTGGTGTCCTACTCATCCCAAACCATCTCAATTGGGTTGAAGTCGGGTGATTGTGGAGGCAAGGTCATGTGTTGCAGCACTCATCATCCTTCTTGGTCAAATAGCCCTTACACAGCCTGGAGGTGTGTTGGGTTATTGTCCTGTTGAAAAACAAATGATAGTCCCACTAAGAGCAAACCAGATGAGAGGGCGTATCGCTGCAGAATGCTGTGGTAACCATGCTGGTTAAGTGTGCCTTGAATTCTAAATAAATCACAGACAGTGTCACCAGCAAAGCACCCCCACACCATCACACCGCATCCTCCATGCTTCACGGTGGGAACTACACATACAGAGATCATCCGTTCACCTACTCTCACAAAGACACGGTGGTTGGAACCAAAAATCTCAAATTTGGACTCATCAAACCAAGGACAGATTTAAACCGGTCTAATGTCAGCTGCTCGTGTTTTTCTCGGTCCGCGCAAGTCTCTTCTTCTTATTGGTGTCCTTTTTAGTAGTGGTTTCTTTGCAGCAATTCAGCCATGAAGGCTTGATTCACGCAGTCTCCTCTGAACAGTTGATGTTGAGATGTGTCTGTTACTTGGACTCTGTGAAGCATTTATTTGTGCTGCAATTTCTGAGGCTGGTAACTGTAATGAACTTATCCTCTGCAGCAGAGGTAACTCTGGGTCTTCCTTTCTTGTGGCGGTCCTCATGAGAGCCAGTTTCATCATAACGCTTTTTGGTTCCACATTGACTGACCTTCGTGTCTTTAAGTAATGATGGACTGTCATTTCTCTTTGCTTATTTGAGCTGTTCTTGCCATAATATGGACTTGGCTTTTTTACCAAATAGGGCTATCTTCTGTATACCCCCCCCCCCCCCCCCCCCGACCATGTCACAACACAACTGATTGGCTCAAACGCATAAAGAAGGAAAGAAATTCCACAAATGAACTTTTATCAAGGCACACCTGTTAATTGAAATGCATTCCAGGTGACTACCCCATGAAGCTAGTTGAGAGAATGCAAAGTGTGTGCCAAGCTGTCATCAAGGCAAAGGGTGGCTGCTTTGAAGAATCTTAAATCTAAAATATATTTTGATTTGTTTAACACTTTTTTGGTTACTACATGATTCCATATGTGTTATGTCATAGTTTTGATGTCTTCACTATTATTCCACAATGTTGAAAATAGTAACAAATAAAGAAAAAACATTAAATGAGTAGGGGTCTCCAAAGTTTTTACTCGTACTGTATATACTGACCAAAAATATAAACGCAACATGCAACAATTTCAACGATTTTACTGTTCATATAAAGAAATCAGTCAATTGAAATAAATGCAGTAGGCCCTAATCTATGGATTTCCTCGACTCACCTGTACCCCCGCACATTGACTCAGTACCGGTACCCCTTGTAAACTCAGCAAAAAAAGAAACGTCCTCACTGTCAACTACGTTTATACACGTGTAAATATTTGTATGAACATAACACGATTCAACAACTGAGACATCAACTGAACAAGTTCCATAAACATGTGACTAACAGAAATGTAATAAAGTGTCCCTGAACAAAGGTGGGGTCAAAAAGTATCAGTCAGTATCTGGTGTGGCCACCAGCTGCATTAAATACTGCAGTGCATCTCATCCTCATGGACTGCACCAGATTTGCCAGTTCTTGTTGTGAGATGTTGCCCCACTCTTCCACCAAGAAACCTGCAAGTTCTTGGACATTTCGGGGGGGAATGGCCCTAGCCCTCACCCTCTGATCCAACAGGTCCTAGATGTGCTCAATGGGATTCAGATCCGGGCTCTTCGTTGGCCATGGCAGAACACTGACATTCCTGCCTTGCAGGAAATCCCGCACAGAACGAGCAGTATGGCTGGTGGCATTGCCATGCTGGAGGGTCATGTCAGGATGAGCCTGCAGGAAGGGTACCACATGAGGGAGGAGGATGTCTTCCCCATAACGCACAGCGTTGAGATTGCCTGCAATGACAACAAGCTTTGTCCGATAATGCTGTGACACACCGCCCCAGACCATGATGGACCCTCCAACTCCGAATCGATCCCACTCCAGAGTACAGGCCTCGGTGTAACGTTCATTCCTTCGACAATAAACGCGAATCTGACCATCAACCCTGGTGAGACAAAACCGCGACTATTCAGTGAAGAGCCTGTCTGGTCCAAGCCTGTCTGGTCCAGCGATGGTGGGTTTGTGCCCATAGGTGGCGTTGTTGCCGGTGATGTCTGGTGAGGACCTGCCTTACAACAGGCCTACAAGCCCTCAGTCCAGCCTCTCTCAGCCTATTGCGGACAGTCTGAGCATTGATGGAGGGATTGTGCGTTCCTGGTGTAACTCAGGCAGTTGTTGTTGCCATCCTGTGCCTGTCCCGCAGGTGTGATGTTCGTAGGTACCGTTCCTGTGCAGGTGTTACACGTAGTCTGCCACTGCGTGGACGATCAGCTGTCCTTCCTGTCTCCCTGTTTCACTGTCTTAGTCGTCACACAGTACGGACATTGCAATTCATTGCCCTGGCCACATCTGCAGTCCTCATGCCTCCTTGCAGCATGCCTAAAGCACATTCACGGAGATGAGCAGGGACCCTGGGCATCTTTCTTTTGGTGTTTTTCAGAGTCTGTAGAAAGGCCTCTTTAGTGTCCTAAGTTTTCATAACTGTGACCTTAATTGCCTACCGTCTGTAAGCTGTTAGTGTCTTAACGACCATTCCACAGGTGCATGTTCATTAATTGTTTATGGTTCATTAAACAAGCATGGGAAACAGTGTTTAAACCCTTTACAATGAAGATCTGTGAAGGCATTTTACGAATTACCTTTGAAAGACAGGGTCATGAAAAAGGGAAGTTTCTTTTTTTGCTGAATTTATATAGCCTTGTTATTATGTGAACTTATTCGATTAAAAAAAAAAAATTGTTTAGTTTATTTAGTAAATATTTTAAATATATTTCTTGAACTGTATTGTTTATTTTTTTTGTTTATTTAGTAAATATTTTATTAAATATATTTATTGAACTGTATTGTTGGTTAAGGGCTTGTAAGTAAGCATTTTACGGTAAGGTCTACACCTGTTGTATTCGGCGCATTTCACATGACTGGACAGCGGTGCAGCCATGGGTGGGCCTGGGAGGGCATAGGCCCACCCACTTGAGAGCCAGGCCCGCCCGCTGGGGATTCAGGCCTAGCCAATCATAATGAGTTTCCCCTCAAAAGGGCTTTATTGCAGACAGAAATACTCCTCAGTTTCATTAGATGTCCAGATCGCTGATTGCAGATGATCCCGCAGGTGAAGAAGCCATATGTGGAGGTCCTGGGCTGGTTTCATAGGGTCTGCGGTTGTGAGGCCGGTTGAAAGTACTGCCAAATTCTCTAAAACGACGTTGGAGGCGGTTTATGGTATAGAAATTAACATTAAATTCTCTGGCGACATCACTGGTGGACATTCCTGTAGCTAGCATACCAATTGCATGCTCCCTCAAAACTTGAGACATCTGTGGCATTGTGTTGTGTGACAAAACTGCACATTGTAGAGTGGCCTTTTATTGTCCCCAGCACAAGGTGCACCTGTGTAATGATCATGCTGTTTAATCAGCTTCTTGATATGCCACACCTGTCAGGTGGCTGGACTATATTGGCAAATGAGAAATGCTCACTAACAGGGATGTAAACAAATTTGTACACAAACTTTGAGCGAAATAAGCTTTTTCTGCATTTGGAAAATGTCTGGGATCTTTTATTTAATTTCATGAAACATTAGACCAACTCTTTACATGTTGCATTAATATTTTTGTTCAGTATATGGCTGCAAATATTGGCACATCTTAATAATGCACTAAATCGCAGATGTGGTACATTATTGTTCCCATGTTATTACACATCATTAAATACATTGAGCGAAAAAATAGACTGTAGCCTACAATTAGGAAAATATAACTCAATTGAATCAATCAATCAATCAAATGTATTTATAAATCCCCTTTTACATCAGCAGATGCAACAAAGTGTTGTACAGAAACCCAGCCTAAAACCCCAAACAGCAAGCATTGCAGATGTAGAAGCACAGTGGCTAGGAAAAACTGCCTAGGAAGAAACCTAGGGAGGAACCAGGCTCGGGGTGGCCGATCCTCTTCTGGCTGTTCCGGGTGGAGATTATAAGAGTACATGGCCATTAAGGCCAGATTGTTCTTCAAGATGTTCATAGATGACCAGCAGGGCTGTAGGAGTAAATGACAATTGGCTTTTTGAGAGAGCAGATGCTGTAGAGAGAGTATCGAAAACAACAGATCCGGTACAAGGTAGCACTTCTGGTGAACAGGTCAGGGTTCAATAGCCGCAGGCAGAACAGTTGAAACTGGAGCAGCAGCACGACCAGGTGGACTGGTGACAGCGAGGAGTCATCAGGCCAGGTAGTCCTGAGGCATGGTCTTAGGACTCTCTCCCTCCGGTAGGGGAGGGAGAGAGAATTAGAGGGAGCATACTTCAATTCACACAGGACAACAGATAAGACAGGAGAATATAACAGACTGACCCTAGCCCACCGGCACAGGGGCACTATCGCAGCATAGATACTGGAGGCTGAGACAGGGGTGGGTCAGGGGACACTATGGCCCCATTCGACACTGTGGCCCCATCCCCCCGTACAGGGTCAACCAGGCAGGATATAACCCCACCCACTTTGCCAAAGTACAGCCCCCACATCCCTAGAGGGATATCTTCATACCACCAACTTACTACCCTGAGCCCAGGCTGAGTATAGCCCACGAAGATCTCGTCCACCACAGAAGCCCGAGGGGGTGCAAAACCAGACAGGAAGATCACGTCTGACTCAAGTGACGCACCGCTCCTAGGTACGACATGGAAGAGCACTAGTAAGCCCATGTAATCGGGTCAGAGGCAGAGAATCCCAGTGGAGCCGGCCAGGCAGAGAGAGCAAGGGCAGTTCTTTGCTCCAGTGCCTTTATGTTCACCTTCGCACCCCTGGGCCAGACTGCACTCAATCATAGGATCTTCTGAAGAGATGAGTCTTCAGTAAAGACTTAAAGGTCGACCGAGTCTACTTCTCTCACGTGGATAGGCAGACCATTCCATGACAATTGAGTTCTATAGGAGAAAGCCCTGCCTCCAGCTGTTTGCTTAGAAATTCTAGGGACAATAAGGAGGCCTGCGTCTTGTGACCATAGCGTACTTATAGCAATGTACGGCAGGACCAAATCAAAGCGATAGGTAGGAGGAAGCCCATGTAATGCTTTGTAAGTTCTAAGTAATACCTTGAAATCAGCCCTAGCCTTAACAGGAAGCCAGTGTAGAGGGGCAAGCACTGGAGTAATATGATCAAATTGTTTGATCAAATTGTTTGGTTCTAGTCAAAATTCTAGCAGCCGTGTTTAGCTCTAAGTTTATTTTATGCTTTATTTGGGTAGCCGGAGAATAGAGCATTGCAGTAGTCTAATCTAGAATTGACAAAAACATGTCTGCATCATTTTTGTACAAAATGTTTACAAAGATGGTGGAAAAAGCTGTCCTTGAAATATTCTTCATATGTTCGTCAAAAGAGAGATCAGTGTCAAGAGTAACGCCGAGGTCCTTCAGTTTTATTTGAGACGACTGTACATCCATCAAGATTAATTGTCAGATCCAACAACAGATCTCTTTGTTTTTTGGGACCTAGAACTAGCATGAAACACAGGCTTCCAGGTAAAACATTTTAGGGCTTCAACATCTTTCATCGAAATGTACAGCTGTGTGTCGTCCGCATAGCAGTGAAAGTTGATGGGTTTTTCCGAATGACATCACTAAGAGGTGGAATACATAGTGAAAACAATAGTGGTCCTAAAAACGGAATCCTGATTTGTCAAAGGACAAACCATCCACGGAGACAAACGGATATCTTTCCGACAGATAAGATCTAAACCAGGCAAGAACTTGTCCGTGTAGACCAGTTAGGGTTTCCAATCTCTCCAAAAGAATGTGGTGATCGATGGTGTCAAAAGCAGCACTAAGGTCAAGGAGCACGTGGACAGAGGCAGAGCCTTGGTCTGACGCCATTAAAAGGTAATTTACCACCTTCATGAGTGCAGTCTCAGTGCTATGATGGGGTCTAAAACCAGACTGATGCGTTTAGTATACGTTAGTTGTCTTCAGGAAGGCAGTGAGTTGCTGCGCAACAGCTTTTACATTTTTTTTATGAATGGGAGATTCGATATATCCAAGATGGCGTAGCAGTTCAGACGTCCATTACCCTCCTCTTGTCGTGTCCCGTGTATATATATATTTACATATTTTTTCTTCACTTATCTTTTTACATTTTTTATTCTAAAAAACTCAACCTCAAAGCACTCTCCTGCAACCCGCCTCACCAAGTTAAAAAATAAATAATTATTTACCTCATCTGAATTCCACAACAGAAGCTAGCCAGAGGTTAGCCATTCTCACTGGCTAACATTGAAGTTCAGCTAGCCACGGTTAGCTGTCCTCAGCTATCCATTAGCTCGAAAAGCTATCGCCAGTTTTTGTACAGTGCGACCCAGGGCATACCGGACCTATTCTCTCTCCTTTCCCCGATTTCTACCGCAGGCTCTGGACATTTACACCTGGATCTTGCAGCTAGCTAGCTGCTATCTGAGTGACTATTGGCAACGTCGGTCACGGAATTAACACACATTATTACGGAGCTAGCCAGCTAGCCAGCTGAAGAGTTCCGTCAGCCACTCCTGGGCTAGTCCTGAGCTAGCCAGCTGAAGTGTCTCCTGGGCTACAACTCACCTATCCTGACCCGTTTTACTGCCGATGCGGAGCCCCATCGGATCTTCACGACTGGACCACCGACGTTATCTGCCCGAGGGAGTTATCCAACTGGCCCCTCCGTCGCGACGTAACCTGATCGCCCATCTGCGGCCAGCTAATCGTTAGCTGTCTTTTCGGCTGCGATCTGAATAGGTCTATCGGACACCTTTCTTGGGCCACTATAACTAACTATTTTGCCAACTTGGACAGGTCCCCCCTTCCACACGGAACCCCACTAACCCACAGACGGAAACGCACGAGGTGGCTAAAAACAGACCTCCCTCCCATCTTCCACCAGCTTGCTACCTATGGCCCGGCTAGCTGTCTGAATCTCACTGGACCCTTTGATCACTCGGCTAAGCATGCCTCTCCTTAATGTCAATATGCATTGTCCATTGCTGTTCTGGTTAGTGTTTATTGGCTTATTTCACTGTAGAGCCCCTAGCCCTGCTCATTATACCTTATCCAACCTCTCAGTTCCTCCACCCACACATGCTATGACATCTTCTGGTTTCAATGATGTTTCTAGAGACAATATCTCTCTCATAATCACTAAATGCCTAGGTTTACTTCCTCTGTACTCACATCCCACCATACCTTTGTCTGTACATTATACCTTGAAGCTATTTTATCGCCCCCAGAAACCTGCTCCTTTTTCTCTCTATTCTGGACGTCACAGACGACCAATTCTTATAGCTTTTAGCCATACCCTCATACTTATTCTTCTCTGCTCCTCTGGGGATGTAGAGGTGAATCCAGGCCCTGCAGTGCCTGGCTCCGCTCCTACTCCCCAGGCACTCTCTTTTGATGACTTCTGTAACCGTAATAACCTTGGATTCATGCATGTTAACATTAGAAGCCTCCTCCCTAAGTTTGTTTTAGTCACTGCTTTAGCACACTCTGCCAACCCGGATGTATTAGCTGTGTCTGAATCTTGGCTTAGGAAGTCCACCAAAAACTCTGAAATCTTCATCCCTAACTACAACGTTTTCAGACAAGATAGAACGACCAAAGGGGGCGGTGTTGCAATCTACTGCAGAGATAGCCTGCAGAGTTCTGTCCTGCTATCCAGGTCTGTACCCAAACAATTTGAACTTCTACTTTTAAAAATCCACCTCTCCAAAAACAAGTCTCTCACCGTTGCCGCCTGCTATAGACCCCCCTCGGCCCCTAGCTGTGCTCTGGACACCATATGTGAACTGATTGCCCCCCATCTATCTTCAGAGCTCGTGCTACTAGGTGACGTAAACTGGGACATGCTTAACACCCCAGCCATCCTACAATCCAAGCTTGATGCCCTCAATCTCACACAAATTATTAATGAACCCACCAGGTACAACCCCAAAGCCGCAAACACTGGCACCCTCATAGATATCATCCTAACCAACGTGCCCTCTAAATACACCTCTGCTGTTTTCAACCAAGATCTCAGCGATCACTGCCTCATTGCCTGCACCCGTAATGGGTCAGCGGTCAAACGACCTCCACTCATCACTGTCAAACGCTCCCTGAAACATTTCAACGAGCAAGCCTTTCTAATCCACCTGGCCCTGGTATCCTGGAAGGATATTGACCTCATCCCGTCAGTAGAGGATGCCTGGTTATTTTTTAAAAATGCCTTCCTCTCCATCTTAAATAAGCATGCCCCTTTCAAGAAATTTAGAACCAGGAACAGATATAGCCTTTGGTTCTCCCCAGACCTGACTGCCCTTAACCAACACAAAAATATCCTGTGGCGTTCTGCATTAGCATCGAACTGCCCCCGCGATATGCAACTTTTTAGGGAAGTTAGAAACCAATACACACAGGCAGTTTGAAACGCCAAGGCTAGCTTTTTCAAACAGAAATTTGCTTCGTGCAACTCCAACTCTAAAAAGTTCTGGGACATTGTAAAGTCCATGGAGAATAAGAACACCTCCTCCCAACTGCCCACTGCACTGAGGATAGGAAACTCTGTCACCACCGATAAGCCCACTATAATTCAGAATTTCAATAAGCATTTTTCTACGGCTGGCCATGCTTTCCACCTAACTACCCCTACTGCATTCAACAGCACTGCACCCCCCACAGCTACTCGCCCAAGCCTCCCCCATTTCTCCTTCTCCCAAATCCATTCAGCTGATGTTCTGAAAGAGCTGCAAAATCTGGACCCCTACAAATCAGCTGGGCTTGACAATCTGGACCCTTTCTTTCTAAAATTATCTGCCGAAATTATTGCAACCCCTATTACTAGCCTGTTCAACCTCTCTTTCGTGTCGTCTGAGATTCCCATAGATTGGAAAGCAGCTGCTGTCATCCCCCTCTTCAAAGGAGGTGACACTCTTGACCCAAATTGCTACAGACCTATATCCATCCTACCCTGCCTTTCTAAGGTCTTTGAAAGCCAAGTCAACAAACAGATTACCGACCATTTCGAATCCCACTGCACTCTCCGCTATGCAATCTGGTTTCAGAGCTGGTCATGGGTGCACCTCAGCCACGCTCAAGGTCCTAAACAACATCGTAACCGCCATCGATAAGAAACAATACTGTGCTGCCGTATTCATTGACCTGGCCAAAGCTTTTGACTCTGTTAATCACCACATCCTCATCGGCAGACTCAGTAGCCTTGGTTTCTCAAACGATTGCGTCGCCTGGTTCACCAACTACTTCTCTGACAGAGTTCAGTGTGTCAAATCGGAGGGCCTACTGTCTGGGCCTCTGGCAGTCTCTATGGGGGTACCACAGGGTTCAATTCTTGGGCCAACTCTTTTCTCTGTATACATAAATGATGTCGCTCTTGCTGCTGGTGAATCTCTGATCCACCTCTACGCAGACGACACCATTCTGTATACTTCTGGCCCTTCTTTGGACACTGTGTTAACAACCCTCCAGACGAGCTTCAATGCCATTCAACTCTCCTTCCGTGGTCTCCAACTGCTCCTAAACACAAGTAAAACTAAATGCATGCTCTTCAACCGATCGCTGCCTGCACCTGCCCGCCTGTCCAGCATCACTTCTCTGGACGGTTCTAACTTAGAATTTGTGGACAACTACAAATACCTAGGTGTCTGGTTAGACTGTAAACTCTCCTTCCAGACTCACATCAATCATCTCCAATCCAAAGTGAAATCTAGAATTGGCTTCCTATTTCGCAACAAAGCATCCTTCACTCATGCTGCCAAACATACCCTCGTAAAACTGACCATCCTACCAATCCTCGACTTCGGCGATGTCATTTACAAAATAGCCTCCAATACCCTACTCAACAAGCTGGATGCAGTCTATCACAGTGCCATCCGTTTTGTCACCAAAGCCCCATATACCACCCACCACTGCGACCTGTACGCTCTCGTTGGCTGGCCTTCGCTTCATAATCGTCGCCAAACACATTGGCTCCAGGTCATCTACAAGACCCTGCTAGGTAAAGTCCCTCCTTATCTCCGCTCACTGGTCACCATAGCAGCACCCACCTGTAGCACGCGCTCCAGCAGGTATATCTCTCTTGTCACCCCTAAAGCCAACTCCTCCTTTGGTCGTCTCTCCTTCCAGTTCTCAGCTGCCAATGACTGGAACGAACTACAAAAATCTCTGAAACTGGAAACACTTATCTCCCTCACTAGCTTTAAGCACCAGCTGTCAGAGCAGCTCACAGATCTCTGCACCTGTACATAGCCCATCTTTAATTTAGCCCAAACTACTACCTCTTCCCCTACTGTATTTGTTTATTTTATTTATTTTGCTCCTTTGCACCATATTATTTATATTTTAACTTTGAACTTTCTTCAAACTACAAATCTACCATTCCAGTGTTTTTCTTGCCATACTTTATTTACTTTGCCACCATGGCATTTTTTGCCTTTACCTCCCTTATCTCACATCATTTGCTCACATTGTATATAGTCTTATTTTTTTCTACTGCATCATTGATTGTATGTTGTTTTACTCCATGTGTAACTCTGTGTTTTTGTATGTTGTCGAACTGCTTTGCTTTATCTTGGCCAGGTCGCAATTGTAAATGAGAACTTGTTCTCAACTTGCCTACCTGGTTAAATAAAGGTGAAATAAAATAAAAAATAAAAAAAATATGCTGATAGTTTTTTATATTTTCTGGGTCAAGGTTTGGCTTTTTCAAGAGAGGCTTTATTTCTGCCACTTTTAGTGAATTTGGTACACATCCGGTGGATAGGGAGCCATTTATTATGTTCAACATACGAGGGCCAAGCACAGGAAGTAGCTCTTTCAGTAGTTTAATTGGATTAGGGTCCAGTATGCAGCTTGATGGTTTAGAGGCCATTACTATTTTCATGAATGTGTCAAGAGATGCAGGATTAAAAAACTTGAGTGTTTCCATTGATCCTAGGTCCTGACAGACTCCGGACAACTGAACTTTGGAGAAATACGCAGATTCAAAGAGGAGTCCGTAATTTGCTTTCTAATGAATGAACATGGAATTGATTTCAATATTATTTAAATATAGGCTTAGCCTATACTATAGGCTATTTATATTTTAATGCAGTCATCTCGGTTTTCATTTGAAGCAACTTTTATCCTTCGCTTGTTTGTAACAATTGCAAATACATTGGCAACTATGTACATTGCATTTGAATGGTATTCAGACCCCTTCACTTTTCCACATTTTGTTACATTACAGCCTCATTCTAAATTGATCAAAATTTCCTTATCAATCTACACACAATAGCCCATAATGACAAAGCAAAAACAGTTTTTTTGTTGTTGAAATTTCTGCAAGTGTGTGTGTGTGTATATATATATATATATATATATATATATATATATATATGAAATCAGACCCTTTGCTGTGAGACTCGAAATTGAGCTCAGGTGCATCCTGTTTCCATTGATCATCCTTGAGATGTTTCTACAACTTGATTGGAGTCCACCTGTGGTACATTCAATTGATTGGACATGATTTGGAAAGACACACACCTGTCTATATAAGGTCCCACAGTTGACAGTGCATGTCAGAGCAAAAACCAGGAATTGGGAATTGTCCCAATTGTCTGTAGAGCTCAGAGACAGGATTGTGTTGAGGCACAGATCTGGGGAGGGGTACCAGAACATTTATGCAGTTTTTAAGGTCCCCAAGAACAATAGTGGTCTCCATCATTCTTAAATGGAAGAGGTTTGGAACCACCAAGACAGAGCTGGCCAAACTGAGCAATCGGGGGAGAAAGGCCTTTGTCAGGGAGGTGACCAGGAACCCGATGGTCACTCTGAAAGAGCTGCAGAGTTTCTCTGTGGATGGGAGAACCTTCCAGAAGGACAACCATCTCCGCAGTACTTGACCAATCAGGCCTTTATGGTAGAGTGGCCAGACGGAAGCCACTACTCAGTAAAAGGCACATGACAGCCCGCTTGGAGTTTGCCAAAAGGTACCTAAAGGATTCTCAGACCATGGAAAAACAAGATTATTTGGTATGATTATACCAAGATTGGACTCTTTGGCCCGAATGCCAAGCGTCATGTCTGGAGGAAACCTGGCCAATACCATCCCTATGGTGGTCGTAGGTGTGGGGATATTTTTCAGCGGCAGGGACTGGGAGACTAGTCAAGATCGAGGGAAAGATGAATGGAGCAAAGTATAGAGAGATCCTTGATGAAAACCTGCTCCAGAGCGCTCAGGACCTCAGACTGGGGAGAAGCTTCACCTTCCAACAGGTCAACGACCCTAAGCACACAGCCAAGACAATGCAGGAGTGGCTTTGCGACAAGTCTCTGAATGTCCTTGAGTGGCCCAGCCGGAGCCCGGACTTGAACCCGATTGACCATCTCTGGAGAGACCTGAAAATAGCTGTGCAGCGACGCTCCCCATCCAACCTGACAGAGCTTGAGAGGATCTGCAGAGAATGGGAGAAACTCCCCAAATGCAGGTGTGCCAAGCTTGTAGCGTCATACTCAAGAAGACTCCAGGCTGTTATCGTTGCCAAAGGTGCTTCAACAATGTACTGAGTAAAGGGTCTGAATACTTATGTAAATGTGATTTCCGTTTTTCATTTATAATACATTTGCAAAAACTTCTAAAACCCTTTTTTTTGCTTTGTCATTTATAGGGTATTGTGTTTAGATTGATGGGAAAACCAATTTTATCCATTTTAGGATAAGGCTGTAACGTAACAAAATGTTGAAAAAGGTCTGAATACTTTCGGAGTGCACTGTATTTGTAGTCAACTTCCTTGTGAAGTTATCGGCGGTCACATAGAGACAGATGTTTATTTGATTCAATGTTTATCGGAGATCTTCTGTATGTAGGTAAAAAAAACGCATCTAACGATGGAGGCAATGTTCTAGGAGTGGTGCAACTTAAGTAATAATGGTTGTGGGGAAACAGCTGGGATATTTAATTATGCCCCTACGAAGGTTCTAATGATGAAACCCGGGCCCAGACTGCTTGTCCAGTTGACATTTACTTTGTTTGACTTGAAGTCGAGCAGTCTGGCCTCAGAGAGCACAGTGCCAAGGAACTTCCTAAATATATCCCCAGCAGATGCCCAATCTCTTTGTGGAAACGTTTTGTATGGAAACTGAAATTCCAGTAAAGGTCCTGGGAATTCTGCTTCAACGGACCAGTCAGCAGATAAGAGGCCGAATGTAAGCGAATCATGGCAGATTCTGGAACATCCTTATCTACACATCTCTGGTGGTGTAGCCCACTCAGTGTTTCCCCCATATTCATTTAGCACTAAATTGTTGCCCCCAAAAACACAATTTAACATAAAAACGTTTTCAGTGTAACCTCAAATGACTTTAAACAGATATAAAGTATTGTCACGGTTGTCGTCGGTGAAGGAGGACCAAAACGCAGCAGGTACGTGTATGCTCATCTTGATTTTTAATTACTCTCAAAAAATGAACATACAAAAATAACAAAGAAACGAACGGACGAACAACTACAAACAGTCTGGCCAAGCAAAGCTCAACACAGAACAATCACCCACAAATACCAAACACAAACACACCCTACTATATGGGACTCTCAATCAAAGGCAGATAGACAACACCTGCCTTCAACTGAGAGTCCCAACCCCAATTAACCAAACATAGACATACACTTACTAGACTCCACATAGAAATACTTAAACATAAACCAAAACCCGGAATTACTAAATCAACCACCCTTTTAACAAAAACACACCACCCTGAACCACATAAAACAAATACCCTCTGCCACGCCCTGACCAAACTACAAAAACAATTAACCGTATACTGGCCAGGACGTGACAAGTATGTAGAAAAAATAATGGAGCTATAAGATAAATAACTAACAATAACCAGAATAAAACTTTGACAGTCAGGGAATATTTTAAAATGAATTGATTTTGTTATAATGTTTGAGTCACTCAGATGGCGTATGCCGCGTTCTTATGCTATGGCAAAATGTGTAGAGTTGCAGGAAATTCGTTTTTAAAACTGCAACAAAAAAAAGTCTGAGGACAAGCGGAGGTCCTCTAAAATATTTGGTCGGATTTGGCGTCGTTGGCCACACCCACTACCACGCTATATGGAACTTTGGCAGTGTTGTTTTGGCTGACGCTGGGTCTGCAGGAAACCTTTTTGGCAAACCGCTGCCATTAAATGTCATTATTTTCCAAAACAATTGGGAGGCATTTTTTTATTCTTCCTGACAGGAGTCCCTGATACTGCAGATTAAATAGCTGATAACCACTCCACCATGTCAGCAGTTAAGACTGTTCTCTTCTCTCACTGACTCTCAAACCTACATCCTCATTCTAGATCTAGAGACATTCCTTGGAAAATGTGTACTTTTTTGTGTGAAAAACACTTATAACTAGCGTGATAGTGACCTTGCCCATCACCCCCAGTGGTGTTGGGTCGGTTAGACTAGGATGCACGTTTCTTTTGCCAGCCTTATCTGATGGTTTCCACCTAATCAAAACATGAAGATGGTGGTGACCCTTGTTGGGGACATCATGACTTAGTGACTACAGTATTTTTTTGTTTAGTATTCAAAGCTAATCTTATTCTATCTTTGTTCCAATTGGTTTGACCTTTGAACTCTTCTAAGAGGAGTTTGGGGGATTGGAACAGGAAGGAGCCAAGAATATGGAGCCTGGAGGAGGGCAAAGGAAGCAGGAAAGCTGCCTCTTCGCATTGGCATTTCTCTTTAACTGGCTTCACATTTAAATGCTTCCTGCATCTCCTCTCTAAGTCTGAATATTGGCTGACAGGTCACAATGTCTTGAGATTTAAAGTCATACTGAAGTTATGATGACAAGATTTAAAATAAGAATAATACTCAGAAGACAAATAATAAGATGAGAAATAGGCTCATATGATTTTCATCTACACTACACACAACTGGTGCTCCACTTCCTGCTCAGAGTGGGACTGCATCTGCATGAAAGCACCTCCCAATTCCTCAGGGAGAGTTGTTAGAGGCATCCCTGGCTAGGAAAGGCTTTCTCTGTGAAATTGTGTGTGTAAGACTGTGTCTGGCCTATAGAGCCCAAATGTTATGTACTTGTAGAGTATATCGCAGGGATTTTTCTGCTAAAGAAATACTTGGGCAGACCGAGCCTTGAAAGCGGTTTTTTCCGGGATGCCTTCAGTGTAAATTTAACCACGCCCCCTGCCACACCAACACCTAAGCCCCTTGTTGATCCAGAAAAAAAACTGTATTGTTCCAAACACAATTTTTTTTAAATGAACAAAATAAAAAAAGGTTGTTTTGAGATATTCATACATTTTTTTTTTGATTGTTGAATAAAACTACACACAAACTACCATTGAGCCCCACTGTAACCCAGTATCTGCTATGTATCCTAAGTATTTAACCACTATTAAAGTGCAGGACAAATAGGGCCTGGCAGCTTCTCCCGTTTTCAGGCGTATAAACGCTCATTTGTTGCCGTAACAGCAGATTGAATCGTCGAAGAGATTGAGGTACACCAAACATAGCAACCCGACTCCGTCCATGTGACTCTTTCCCTGCAGAGCAATCACTGGGATTAAAGTCTCCACGGTTTGGGTGCAGTGAGCAGAAGCAGACGGGATAGGTGAAAGGTTCTACTTCCTCTTTCCATGATACAGGATCGGCCTAATATACAACACCACACTGTCTCTTCTAGTATAGAGGAGAGTTTATAGGAGTCAGAAAAGCTATCTATTGTGGAATACATTGCCTTCGACCAAATCAAACCAAATTTTACAACAGGTGTAGACCTTACAGTGAAATGCTTACTTACGAGCCCCTAACCAACAATGCAGTTTAAAAAAAATCAAAATAAGATAAGAAATAAAAGTAACAAGTAATTAAAGAGCAGCAGTAAAATAACTATAGCGAGGCTATATACAGGGGGTACCGGTTCAGAGTCAATGTGCGAGTGCACTGGTTATTTGAGGTAATATGTACATGTAGGTAGAATTATTAAAGTGACTATGCATAGATGATAACAACAGAGAGTAGCAGCGGTGTAAAAGAGGAGGAGGGTGGGGGGGAAATGCAAATAGTCTGGGTAGCCATTTGATTAGATGTTCGGGAGTCTTATGGCTTGGGGGTAGACCATGTTCGATTGGAGTTAATGCAGTATGGTAGCACTTGGCCAAGGGTCTTTCTTGTGCCAGATCTTGCATATTTCTCAGCCTTTGTTCTTCCCCTGATAAAAACAAACTCCAGGAGAACACGTTGTCCTGACAGACATTGCTGAACCCTGGAGCTAAAAAAAGAAAATTGGCGATAACACGCCACATAGCCTCCAGGAATGTTAGAGCCTAAACCCTCATATTAAAGTTTTTTTTCCCCTTAGTGGTAGTCACTATTTAAAGACACAGAACTCGTCCCGTTTCTCTGCTTCTCACTTGCCGTTGCCCAGCTGAAAGTTCCTCTTGCCAAGAACAGCGAAGAAGGTGGATGGATGTTGATGAAAGCAGATGACTAGAAGGAAACTTCGACAATGTCACCCCACAAGATCATTGCAAATGTACAGGCAACTACCAAAATAAAGGAAACACCAACATAAAGGGTTTTTAATAGGGTGTTGGGCCACCTCGAGCCAGAACGACTTCAATGCACCGTGGCATAGATTCTACAAGTGTCTGGAACTCTACTGGAGGGATGCGACACCATTCTTCCATGACAAATTCCATAATTTTGTGGACGGTGGCGACAAACCGTCTCAGGCAATGCTCCAGAATCTTCCTTAAGTGTTCAATTGGGTTGAGATCTGGTGATTGAGACAGCTACGGCACAGTTGTCATGCTCATCAAACCATTCAGTGACCACTTGTGTCCTGTGGATAGGGGCAATGTCATTCTATGGGGCATATCCATTGGGAGACAAAATAATGTCTTCCCAGCATTTTTATACATGACCCTAAGCACGATGGGATGTTAATTGCTTCTACACAGGATCGACACCTGTGTAGAAGCACCTGCTTTCAATATACTTTGTATCCCTCATTTACCGAGTGTTTCGATTATTTTGGCAGTTACCTGTAGGATGGTAGCTGTATGCTCTTACGCCGAGTCCGACGCAATCCTCAACATTTTAGCAGCAAACTGTATTCGTCAGAGTTTCTGAACTAGACTACTGCCAGACATCTCTACTCCATTCCTCTTTTTCAGCACAATTTGGTAGTATTTTAGACCCCTCCCTAGCCTAGCATACAGTACTCCCCCTCCCTATTTCCTTGACTTTTGCTTCCTCAGTACCTCAGTATTCCCTACAGCATTATTTTCTAAAGCTGAAAGAGGTAGGACCAGCACATGGATAGCCTTTTCTGAAAAATGTCTCCTTCCTTTTTCTCTCTCACTCTCCAGCATTGAAAAGGCCAGTCTTGCCACAAGAATTTCCATACAACCCCCCTGTAATCTGAAACACATTACCGCCCGTACATAAACAGGGCTGTGCTTTTGGAGCCGTTCCCCTCCTAAAATAAGTCCCGCCAGGCTTCGCAGAGTCACAGACGTCTCATTTGTGGACTGTGTGCGTTGGCAGGCGGACGCTGGCCGTCCAGCGCCATGTTTGTGGTCCTTCTAATGCCTCCTCCCTCTTCCCCACTCTTTCGTTCAATTTTTCTCTCGTCATATCCCTCATACAGTTTATTGCTTTTCTCTCTCCATCTTTCTCTCTTTTTTCCCTTGCAATTCCTCCTGGGCCGCCCCCCCATTATGTTGCCCACTTCTTGATATTAGTCTATAATACAGTAGGATCATAATGTAACCCATCTTATGTATAGAGTGTGTACTAGTCATTCAGTAGATCGGTCTGTCTGGCATATGCTTACTGCCCAGGGCAGTGTGTCCAAGCTCTGGGAAGACCTTGATTGAATCTATCAAGATTTAAATCAGATTAGGCTTCCAACTAAGGTTGTTTGGCTCATGCTTTAACAAGGTGAACCACATCCTCCGTTACATCAACTTTCTGCTGAAAGATCCCGGAAACTAATTTACTTACAGTGGGGGGAAAAAGTATTTGATCTCCTGCTGATTTTGTACGTTTGCCCACTGATAAAGAAAGGATCAGTCTACAATTTTAATGGTAGGTTTATTTGAACAGTGAGAGACAGAATAACAACAAAAATATCCAGAAAAACGCATGTCAAAAATGTTATAAATTGATTTGCATTTTAATGAGGGAAATAAGTATTTGACCCCCTCTCAATGAGAAAGATTTCTGGCTCCCAGGTGTCTTTTATACAGGTAACGAGCTGAGATTAGGAGCACACTCTTAAAGGGAGTGCTCCTAACCGCAGCTTGTTACCTGTAAAAAAGACACCTGTCCACAGAAGCAATCAATCAATCAGATTCCAAACTCTCCACCATGGCCAAGACCAAAGAGCTCTCCAAGGATGTCAGGGACAAGATTGTAGACCTACACAAGGCTGGAATGGGCTACAAGACCATCGCCAAGCAGCTTGGTGAGAAGGTGACAACAGTTGGTGCGATTATTTGCAAATGGAAGAAACACAAAAGGACTATCAATATCCCTTGGCCTGGGGCTCCATGCAAGATCTCACCTCGTGGGGTTGCAATGATCATGAGAACGGTGAGGAATCAGCCCAGAACTACACGGGAGGATCTTGTCAATGATCTCAAGGCAGCTGGGACCATAATCACCAAGAAAACAATTGGTAACACACTACGCCATGAAGGACTGAAATCCTGCAGCGCCCGCAAGGTCCCCCTGCTCAAGAATACATATACATGCCCGTCTGAAGTTTGCCAATGAACATCTGAATGACTCAGAGGACAACTGGGTGAAAGTGTTGTGGTCAGATGAGACCAAAATGGAGTTCTTTGGCATCAACTCAACTCGCCATGTTTGGAGGAGGAGGAATGCTGCCTATGACCCCAAGTACACCATCTCCACCGTCAAACATGGAGGTGGAAACATTATGCTTTGGGGGTGTTTTTCTGCTAAGGGGACAGGACAACTTCACCGCATCAAAGGGACGATGGACGGGGCCATGTACCGTCAAATCTTGGGTGAGAACCTCCTTCCCTCAGCCAGGGCATTGAAAATGGGTCGTGGATGGGTATTCCAGCATGACAATGACCCAAAACACATGGCCAAGGCAACAAAGAAGTGGCTCAAGAAGAAGCACATTAAGGTCCTGGAGTGGCCTAGCCAGTCTCCAGACCTTAATCCCATAGAAAATCTGTGGAGGGAGCTGAAGGTTCGAGTTGCCAAACGTCAGCCTCGAAACCTTAATGACTTGGAGAAGGTCTGCAAAGACGAGTGGGACAAAATCCCTCCTGAGATGTGTGCAAACCTGGTGGCCAACTACAAGAAACGTCTGACCTCTGTGATTGCCAACAAGGGTTTTGCCACCAAGTACTAAGTCATGTTTTGCAGAGGGGTCAAATACTTATTTCCCTCATTAAAATGCAAATCATTTTATAACATTTTTGACATGTGTTTTTCTGGATTATTTTGTTGTTATTCTGTCTCTCACTGTTCAAATAAACCTACCATTAAAATTATAGACTGATCATTTATTTGTAAGTGGGCAAACGTACAAAATCAGCAGAGGATCAAATACTTTTTTTCCCCCACTGTACAGACACAATGACACATGTTGCATACATGTGGATAGTGATAAGAATGACACTTTTGAATGAATGATTTAAGGTGGTTGGTAGGAATCCCGTGTGTCATGTCATCCAGGAATCCTTTAAGTGTGAGTCAAACTGTAATTCCGCTGTGTGTTTGTAGTGGCTGGGGCGGACTGAGGTCATGTCATTCTCCAGTTCTTTTTGTTCCCTTTGTTCACCTGTTGGCTTTGTTCCCTGAGGCACTGTGAGGGATCTGGCTTTCACAGCCAGGTCTGAGATCAGTTCACAGCACTAGCATGACTCACTTCACACACCTCTGACTGGCCACCTAGCCACTCTTTATCATCATCTCTCTCTCTCGCTCCCCCCTCTCTCTCTCTCTGTTTCAACCCCAATAAAAATGTCCACTAATTATAATCCACACAATAATTCCCATTTCCTGTTGCTGCAGGATTATTTTCTTGCTGTGAGAAACTGGTCAAATTAAGATTCTGCATCTGTAACTTCTCCCTTTTCTCTTTATCTCCCTCGCTCCTTTTCTGTCTGTTTTTGTGCTTTTCCCTGCCCTCTTTTTACCCGTGACAGAAATCAGAGTGCTTTCCTGAAATAGCCTGCTGAGTAATGTCTGAGTCTATTTTGGATGGCCTTGTCTTTCTTTCTCTCTCTCTCTATCTCTCTCTCTCCAGCGGCCTGTCGTCATCCTCCTATGTGCTGGTTGCTGTGCCTTTACATTAGTGACTGGACTGGCCAACGTGTTAAAGTGCAAACGGGTTCCGCATTGGGCCGGCAGACAGGCCCAACAGCCAGCCAGCCATCCAGACTCCCATCCCCTCTCTGAAGTCTCTTTATTGACTTCTTGAAACTTAATCTGACTAAAACGAATCTTTTCTTCTCTCGCTGAGCTCCCCTAGCTCAGGATTGGCCTAGGAAGTAGCTGTGATCTTCTCCGTCAGGGTAGTAATAAAGGTCCGAGGCACAAAGGAACACTAGTGTCAGCCACCCGATCTCCTGCCAAGCTGTTTTACACCTGCCTCCCATTTGCCTAAGTATTCAGAGGCGGGCCAATGAAAGTGAAGTGCATGGGAACACATGCTAGTCATGCTAGGCGAAAACTCATGCGCTATTATGAAACATAAATCTGCAGATGTGCTGTCATTAGAGCAGAGGGAAGGGAGGTAGTGAGCTCACCCAGTCAGCCTTGCTCCAGCTGTGCTCCAGTAGCTACGCTACAGTACAGAGGAGGAATCCAGATCCACTCCTACAGTATATGCTTATAAAGATTGATTTGTCTGTGGGCCAAGGGCTGGGAGTGTTAAGTGTTTGAAGGCCCCTGGTCTTCCACAGCCAGGCAGACAGGCTGGAGTGGGAGCTATGAGCTGCTGTTTAGCACTAAGCAGGGTTTACAAAGCAGCGGAAAATCTCCTAATGCAGTCCCCAGATGTTTGACGAGCTGAAGGAGGAGGCCCATAGATGCATGTAGAAAGAGTGGGAGGGATTGATGCTAGGATTGCTTCATTCAGGTGTAATGGCCAGTAGGCCATCCAATAACATAACATTTTATATCAGATATACAGTAGTATGTACTTTGACTTGAAATTGTGGTTCAGATTATCAAAGTCTTTGGCGATGTCTAGATCTTGGATTTGTCAATTGATGCCTGTGACTAAATATTTGTTTTATATTTAGGACTTGACCAGTAATGAGTGTTTTGAAGTGAATATCTCTTCAATTTAATCAAACACTTCCAGAACTATGACTTCTTATACAATTGCATTGGCTGAAATCACCCAAAATGGCCTCAAATAACCCTTAACTACCAGTAGAAAAACTTTACTTATCCCTGAATCACCAGTTTCCATTTCTCTCATGAACTGCCCCATAAAAGTGTGAGAAAACCATAATCCCTGAATGGTCGTACCCAGCATGCACTGGGCCAGATAAGCTGTAAATCATGCTATCAGTCTAAACAGAGACAGCAGAATGCTGCTTGATGGTATAGTCACGGAGAGAGAGAAAAGTGAAACAGCCGGATATTATCCAAGTCTTAATTCCTGGAAGTCCCCAACAATTTTAAGCACTGATAACAGCCAGCCAGCACGTGTTGTTGGATCTCTAGATACAATTTTTGGCTAACACAGTGTCTGGCTGTGTCTAGAAACAACCCCTAGCCCTTTTACCCCTAGGCATCGTCTGTAGATAAAGAAATGATTGAATAGATCAGGGATGGGTAACTGGCAGCCCCCCTTTAGTAGGCCTGTGCATCAATTCCCCCTCCCCCACTTGTTTTCTTTGGGAGGGGGGTTGTGCATCAGAAGTTTTTCTCTTGTTATGTCAGTCACTGACAGTCACTAAATTCAGCCCCATGTCAGCTAAAACATGTTAGATTGGTAAGTATGGCTGTAACGTTAGACTTATTCCTACTGAACCGTTCGGTATGTGGAAATCGGTTCAGTCTGCACTGTGAACCCGAATGAATATTAAAAATAATAATAATAAAAAAACACTAGGCCTATAGGCTATGCCTACGCTGCATTGTATGCCATTACCTCATGAGTAAATCTGAGCTGAAAAAACATTCTAGGCTATTCTGTTGAAACAACCACAGCCTATGTGCGCATTCTAATTTTAACTGGCGGATTTCAAATTATTATTTTGTGAGGCGAACTCAAGTCCTTTTGTTCACCTGACCTAGAATTCCTTACATCAAATGCCGACCGCATTATCTACCAAGAGAATTGTCTTCGATTATAGTCACCGCCATGTATATCCCCCCCAAGCAGATACCTCGACGGCCCTGAAAGAACTTCACTGGACTCTATGTAAACTGGAAACCATATATCCTGAGGCTGCATTTATTGTAGCTGGGGATTTTAACAAAGCTAATCTGAGAACAAGGCTTTCTAAATTCTATCAGCATATCGAATGCGCGACACGAGCCGGTAGCATTCTGGACCATTGCTACTCTAACTTCCGCGATGCATACAAAGCCCTCCCTCCCTTCGGCAAATCTGACCAAGACACCATTTTGTTGCTCCCAGCCTATAGACAGAAACTAAAACAGGACACGCCCATGCTCAGGTCTATCCAATGCTGGTCTGACCAATTTGGATTCCACGCTTCAAGATTGCTTCGATCATGTGGACTGGGATATGTTCTGGGTAGCCTCAGACAACAATACGCTGACTCTGAGAGCGAGTTTATTAGCAAGTGCAACGGTGATGTTGTACCCACAGTGACTATTAAAACCTTCCCTAACCAGAAACCGTGTATTGATGGCAGCATTCACGCAAAACTGAAAGCGCGAAACACCGCTTTTAATCATGGCAAGGCGACTGGAAACATAACCGAATACAAATTCTCTCCATAAGGCAATCAAACAATCAAAGCATCAGTATAGAGACAAAGTAGAGTCGCAATTCAACAGCTCAACATGAGACGTACGTGGCAGGGTCTACAGTCAATCACGGATTAGAAAACGAAAACCAGCCCCGTCGCGGACTTCGTCGTCTTGCTCCCAGACAAATTAAACAACTTCTTTGCTCACTTTGAGGACAATACAGTGCCACTGCCAATTAAACAACTTCTTTGCTCACTTTGAGGACAATACAGTGCCACTGGCCTGCTACCAAAGCCTGTGGGCTCTCCTTCACCGTGGTCAACGTGAGCGAAACATTTAAACGTGTTAAGTCTTGCAAGGCTACCGGCCCAGACGGCATCCCTAGCTGCGCAGACCAGCTGGCTGGTGTGTTTACGGACATATTCAATCAATCTATATCCCAGTCTGCTGTGCCCACATGCTTCAAGATGGCCACCATTGTTCCTGTTCCCAAGAAAGCTAAGGTAACTGAACTAAATGACTATCGCCCCGTAGCACTCACTTCTGTCATCATGAAGTGCTTTGAGAGACTAGTCAAGGATCATATCGACTCCACCCTACCTGATACTTTAGATCCACTCCAATTTGCTTACCGCCCCAATAGGTCCACAGACGACGCAATCGCCATCGCACTGCACACTGCCCTATCCCTTCTGGACAAGAGGAATACCTATGTAAGAAGGCTGTTCATTGACTACAGCTCAGCATTTAACACCATAGTACCCTCCTAACTTGTCACTAAGCACGAGACTCTGGGTCTCGACCCCGCCCTGTGCAAATGGTTCCTGGACTTTCTGACGGGCCGCCTCCAGGTGGTGAGGGTAGGAAACAACATCTCCACCCTGCTGATCCTCAACACTGGGGCCCCACAAGGGTGCATTCTCAGCCCTCTTCTGTACTCCCTGCTCACCCATAACTGCGTGGCCATGCACGCCTCCAACTCAATCATCAAGTTTGCAGACGACACTACTGTGGTAGGCTTGATTACCAACAACGACGAGATGGCCTACAGGGAGGAGGTGAGGGCCCTCGGAGTGTGGTGTCAGGAAAATAACCTCTCACTCAACGTCAACAAAACAAAGGAGATGATCGTGGACTTCAGGAAACAGCAGAGGGAGCATTCCCCCCATCCACATCGACGGGACAGTAGTGGAGAAGGTGGAAAGTTTTAAATTCCTCAGCGTACACATCACGGACAAACTGAAATGGTCCACGTACACAGGCAGTGTGGTGAAGAAGGCGCCTCAGCGCCTCTTCAACCTCAGGAGGTTGAAGAAATTTGGCTTGTCACCTAAAACACTCACAAACTTTTACAGATGCACAATCGAGAGCATCCTGTGGGGCTGTATCACTGCCTGGTACGGCAACTGCTCTGCCCACAACAGCAAGGCTCTCCAGAGAGTAGTGCGGTCTGCCCAATGCATCACCAAGGGAAAACTACCTGTCCTCCATGACACCTACAGCACCCAATGTCACAGGGAGGACAAAAAGATCATCAAGGACAACAACCACCCGAGCCACTGCCTGTTCATCCCGTTATCATCCAGAAGGCGAGGTCAGTACAAGTTCATCAAAGCTGGGACCGAGAGACTAAACTGCTTCTATCTCAAGGCCATCAGACTGTTAAACAGTCATCACTAACACAGAGAGGCTGCAGCCAACATACAGACTCATCTCTGGCCACTATAATACATTTAATAAATTGATTTAATAAAGGTATCACTAGTCGTTGTGAATTTGTTAGATTACTTGTTAGATATACTGCACTGTCGGAACTAGAAGCACAAGCATTTTGCTACACTCGCATTAAAGTCTGCTAACCATGTGTATGTGGCCAATAAAATTTGATTTGTAGATGGCGAGTGGTGGGGCGAGTGGTCGGATCGATAAACCACAATTGGAGGATCTTCCATTATCGTTTAAATCTCCTGTTTGGGAACATTTTAGCTTCAGAGTGGATTGCATTGGCGATGGACAGAGATTTGTGGATAAAACATTAATAGTATGTTCTCCACTGCTCAATGAGAATAGCCCAGATCTCCTAACTTGGAGCATGTTAGGAGATGATCTAATCAGCGGAAGATGGAATTAAAGTGATGTAATAAAAAGTTAAATGGGAAGTACAGTGCATTCAGAAAGTATTCAGACCCCTTCACTTTTCCCATATTTTCTTACGTTACAGCCTTATTCTAAAATGTATCAAATCGTGTTTTTTTTCTCCCTCATCAATCTACACACAATACAAAGCAAAAAAAAAATTTTAGAAAGAAAGAAAAAATCTATCACATTTACATAAGTATTCAGACCCTTTACTCAGTACTTTGTTGAAGCACCTTTGGCAGCGATTACAGCCTTGAGTCTTCTTGGGTATGACGCTACAAGCGTGGCACACGTGTATTTGTGGAGTTTCTCCCATTCTCTGCAGATCCTCTCAAGCTCTGTCAAGTTGGATGGGGAGCGTCGCTGCACTGCTATTTTCAGGTCTCTCCAGAGATGTTTGATCGGGTTCAAGTCTGGGCTCCTGCTGGGCCACTCAAGGACATTCAGAGACTTGTACCGAAGCCACTCCTGCGTTGTCTTGGCTGTGTGCTTAGGGTCGTTGTCCTGTTGAAAGGTGAACCTTCGCCCCCAGTCTGAGGTCCTGAGCACTCTGGAGCAGATTTTCATCAAGGATCTCTCTGTACTTTGTTCATCTTTCCCTGAGGAGTATTTCTGTCTGTAATAAAGCCCTTTTTGTGGTGAAAAACTAATTCTGATTGGCTGCCAAGTGGGTGGGCCTTTGCCCTCCAAGGCACACCCATGGCTGCACCCCTGCCCAGTCATGTGAAATCCATAGATTAGGGCCTAATGAATGTATTTCAATTGACTGATTTCCTTATGAACTGTAACTCAGTAAAATCCTTGAAATTGTGGCGTTTTTGTTCAGTATAGCGATGACAAGCTAGAAGTTAGTATTCTAGCGTGAGAAGGCTTATGTTTGGTTGCTTTCCCTCCCTCCTCCTTGCTCCCGTGTCACTCGCTCACGGTACACACACCTCAAGGCTCCTCCTCCGCCTACTTTCCCTCGTGCTGTATCAGCTCTGGTTAATAAAGTAGCTTATAAAATTACTTCTCTGCTGCTTCCCTCACTCAGATCCGACCATGTCTAATACGGAACTGGTCGTCCTCGGGTCCGTTCGGAACGTGTCTCTATATTGAAAAATGTATTTATGCATATTTGTCCAGCTGGGAAAGCCCCAGGTCCATTTCGGAACAGGGCCACTTTTTTAAAAAACTTATATTTAGCCAAATAAACAGAAATTAATTAAAGTAACTGTTGGCATTTCATTTTCCCGCTGTACCGTAACCGAACCGTGAACCCAAAACCCCAATACGTACTGAACCGTGGGTTTGTTGAACTGTTACACCCCTATTGGTAAGTTAGTCTAGCGGCCAGCTCTCTAAACTTGTAGTAATCATGGTCAAATTACTGACCGGGGGGGGGCCCATTGATTTTGTTAGTCACTCTCACTCCGATATCATATTAAAAACTAACATTTCTCTCCACCCTAGAATTGCAGGAAATTAGCTCAACCAAATTTTGCTTAGGGCTGACTGTGGGTGTGGGTATGGATGTGGGTATGACTGTGGCTATGCAAAACCGCGAGCCACTGCGGCCCCTCATGATGAGTTCCGATTTATAATTTTTTTTTGTAGACCCCAACTCCATCAGTGTGTGTGGCATTGGGATGGTTATACGGACAGGATGAACTGACAGTCACAGTGTAGTAGACATTAACAAACAAGTTCCGAGCCAAGGGCAGGTCTTGAGATTGATTGTTTGTGGTCTAGCTTGTGGTGTAGCCCGTTTCTGTTTTGTACTGTATAAGGAGGCCCAGTCCCTATCACCTCTCTGACATGCAGTCAGTCACTTAAAATAGAGTTAACCAGTGTAAAAAGAAGAGAGCAGTAGAGGTCAAGTGAAAGCGACAGTCCCAAACTTTTGGCCACACCTTACTCTCGAGTCCTGAAATCTCTTTCTCTCCCTCTCCGACCTCTCTTTCTCAATTCAAGGTCTTTATTGGCATGGGAAGCATATGTTAACATTGCCAAAGCAAGTGAAGTAGATAATAAACAATACAAATTTACAGTAAACATTACACTCAAAGAAGTTCCAAAAATAATGAAGACATCTCAAATGTCATATGTGTATATATACAGTGTGTCTCTCTCGCTCTCTGCTCTCTCACTCTCTCTCTGGTCTCGCCCTCCCCCCCCGCCCCCTTTCTGCTCCGGGCCCAGTTGTGAGGGGAAGTGTATCTGACTGGCACGGTCCACAGCCTTGATCTCTTTCCAGCAGGACCCCTCCTTAGAGCTGCCGGGAAACGGAAGGAAAGGGAGGAGAAGGAGGGGAGGGGTTACCATAGAACCCTCCCACCCACCTCCAATTATTCTGAAGACCATAGCCCGGGACCCAAAGGCCCACAACGTTTCCCAACCTCCCAGAAACATCCACACAATGTTTAGCCTACACTCCCACTCCAGTCTGTTTATCTTTTTAGCCATCTCTCCGTTTTACTGAAATTCCCCAGAATGAGAACACACACTCCCACAGATGTCTCTCATCATAATACACACACAATTGAATCTGTTTTTGGACTGATGCCCTCTGATACCAACTACAGATTATGATGGAATAGGACGTTAATCATAATGTCTGTTTATAAAAGCCAGATATTGGGAAAACACTAGGTCATAGCTGGGATTTTACCAGACACTGTCTGTATTGTTGAAACTGGGTGGGACGTTGTTTTCCATGAATAATAATTTAGTTTAGTTGTACCGCAAACAGATGAGGATATTTCTTTGCCTATCATAGTTTTTTTTTCTGTTCCATATAGGTTATTATTGGGTGTGGATGGAAACCAAACCACAATGACAAAATTACACTCCCTAGTGACGTTCTCGATAACACTGAAATTCGGACAATATTTTCCCACGTCCCATCTGAAAGCTGGGCCTACAGTAACCTATTACGTAGATTCACCTTCAATTATTATGCTGTCAAGTAGTTGATTTTTCCTTCCAACTGAGATCACAGATAGATCACATCCAACTGGTAGTTCATTGTATACGTTCCCCCAGAAGCCATTGGACACGTGCACTTTAAATGGGCAGCCCTCTTTGTTGGCACAGGGTATGTAGGGAGGAGGAGGCCTATCTGTGCTTCTTAGACAAAGACCCCCAATTGACATCTGAACAATGGAGCAGGCAGTGCACACAGCAGCATTCCGCCCTGGAGGATGGCACAATGGCTCTTTCTCCAGTGCCAGTTCAAAGCCAGGGCAATTGGTTTTGCAGCAAAGGAGGGTAAAAAATAAAAAAATAAAAAAACGACATCGAACATATAAAATCCACATGGATCACAATGACACATACAGTTACAGAGTACAATGTGCTGGCACATCAAGTCACAGGGCTGACTCGCACCAGGGGAGGTGCCAGCATGCCAGGCTGCCAGCCTGCCCACCACTTCAACAGGCCCTGCCTGGGGGACACAATGCCACCCTGGGCACACGAGCACAGTGTCTTGGTGTCACCCATGCCCAGTGGTGCGTGGGATTGATGACATGAGAGCTGACACATAGCTGGGTGCAGAAGAATGAGCTAACCACCGCCTGTTGACCTGTCAGAGACTTAGCGGTGGCGTGCTTGTTTGTGGAAGTGGCTAATTGTAGTTTCTGTGTGTACTCTGTGTAGTTTTAAAGAAGCTCTTCATTTGTTCTCTGTTCTCATTTGAATATCTAAAGCCATCCTCTGCTCTCTCCGTTTTGTACAGTTCTAAAACAACCCGGGTTTATATGTTGTGGCTCTGCTCAACTGCTCTGTCAATGTTTTGTAGATCGCTCTGCTCTGTTTATCTTTTAGATATGGGCAGTATCTAACATCACCAATGCAGTTGCTTTGTCGGAGTCAGAATCAAACCGAGAACATTATGCTGAACCGCTATGTGATCATTTCACTGACGTTAAAGATTGTGGACAGAGATTAGCGAGCTAAAAATTCCACGTTCATTGAATGCCAAGGTTTCCAGGGACTCAAGGACATGGATAACCAGGGCTGTAGTAAAGTTTGATGTTGTTGTAAGATCGTTATAACCACTAACCGGGTCGTTATAACACTGTAAAAGAGGATCTGTCCTCAATGGCTGACCATGGCTAAAACAGGTTAAATCAAGTAAGTGCATCAATGCAGAGGGTCACTCTCAGGACAAGCAGTGATTCTGAAGGTGTATAGTAGATATGCTGTATTATATTGTTAGTGTAGGCCTCTGGAACCCAGGGACACCAGGTGGAACCCTGGGGCCGGAGCAGAGGTAGGCCTGACTGGGGTGGAGCTGAGAAGAAAGGCCCTATTCTTCTGTGTAGGGGGGAAGAAACCCTGGTCCACTCAGAGAAGGAAGGAAGTGAGGCAGGCTGCCTGAGGGCATAGAGAGAGAAGGCCCAGGTCAAGTCTCTCTCTCTCTCGTCTGCATAGCTCACTGCTCGAAGATCAGTGTGGCTCCTTGAGTGTAGGATTTAGAGTTGGGGCCCCACCATTCCTTTTGAGCACCTGGTCCCGTCCCATCTCAAAACCACCACCGACGCCCTCCTTGCCAAGAGGTCTATGGACGACCTCTTGGGCCTTCGCTACATCCTCCAACACCTCGACAACCCAAGGACATATATAAGGATATTGTTTGTGGACTTTAGCTCAACACGATCCTTCCGAACCTGCTACAGCACAAACTCACCCAGCTGATCGTTTCTGACTCCATCAGGATACAGCGCATTAAGATGGTGGGGGGGAAACATATTTCAGCACGGGGGCGCCGTGACGTTGCATGCTTTCCACCCTCTACTCACTCTACGCCAATGACTGCACCTCCAATGACACAGCTGTCAAACTACTCCGACGGCGACAGGTCCAAGTAACGTGGTGGCCTGGCGCAGTCAACAACATGGAACTTAGCACAGTCAAAACCGGGGAGATGGTGGTTGACTTCTGGAAATGACAAATCTGGTATCGGTTCTACACGTCCATCTCACCTCTTCTATCACTGTTTGGGTCTGCGTCTGACCGTTGCAGGGGCAAACTGCAGCGCTACGTCCAGTCTGAGGAGAAGGTCATCAGCTGTCACCTGCCCGCCTCCAGGACAAGGAAGTGTGCAGGTCAGATCATCGCTGACCCCGCCCACCCCGGACACCCCGTCTTCCAAAGACTCCGCTCTGGCAGACGGTTTAGGTCAATCATGACAAAAAGTAGCCCTCCAACTGAATAGTTTCCTCCCCCCGTGCTGTGGCCCTCATCAACCGGCCATCGGGCTCATTGGGATGAAGTGACTTTGCATTGGGCTGAACACTGCACCTTGCCATCAATGGCCTCTAATACTAATAACTGCACTATACTGCATTTGCACTATGTACACCTCTGCACAACACTGAATATGCACTGGATACATTCACCGTGGCAGCATCCCTCTCTCTGCTTAGATACAGTATATCCCCCTCTCTAAATGGTATATTCCCACTGCAATCAGTCTAAACTCCATAGTTTTATGTTTACTGTACCGATATATATCCAATATATATTCTGTATGATGTCTATGTGGAATACAGACGCGTGTCTATGTGGAATACAGACACGTGTCTATGTGGAATAGAGACGCGTGTCTATGTATTCCGTTTCTGTATTGTCTATTGCTGGCAGCACCTTCACACTAAAGCAAATTCTGGTTGTGTGTAAATGTACATGGTGAAAATAGTTGATTCTCACAGTGTACCAGACACATGGTCCTACTATATGTAACTTCTAGGCGATATGTTAACCCCACACGCACGCATCCCTCTAGGCTGCAGACCCCTATAGAACGCTATCAGTGTCTGACGTAAAGCGTTGTAGTGTTGAAGGGGGGATTGACGTCTAGAGAGGAATGCAAACATGACCTGGTATAGCCTGAGTCTCTGCTGCTTTTTGGTGCTAAAATGTTACTTTGGACTGTACTACTGAACTGTATTTGTGGTGCTGTTATTACGGTATGTTTTAAATAAGTGCCTTTTTTCTAAATAGTGTCCCTGTCCTGTAACAGTCGTATGACTCGGCGGTATGGCATCATGTTGTCAGGTGACGGTGAGTTCCCTGTGCTCTTTCTCCCGTGTGGCTGCAGGTTTGAGAAGGGCCGTATCTACACCTACATCGGCGAGGTGGTGGTGTCGGTTAACCCTTACCGCGCCATGAACATCTACGGCCGAGACACCATCGAGCAGTACAAGGGCCGGGAGCTGTACGAGCGACCGCCGCATCTCTTCGCCATTGCAGACGCAGCCTACAAAGCCATGAAGAGGAGGAACAAGGACACCTGTATTGTCATCTCAGGTAACGGGGGGAGCCCTCTAAACGGCCAACCAAATCACAAAGTTATTTGTCTAGTGAATAAATTCCAGCATATAAATACATAGTTAACATATTATAAGCCCTATAATAGGACATTCATAAGGGCTCATACATGCTTATAAGAAGTAATAGACGTGCATATAACACTGGTTCAGGTCAAGTCATGTCTTCCTGGATGCCAACTTAGATTTTGTTTGAAAATGTAGCTTTAAAGTTCAAACTTAATGTTCTCTCAAAATATCTTTGTAATGTCTGACTTTTGCTCTAATGTTTTCTGGCTGGAGTAATGTGAGATTGTCATTTAGGTGGAGAGTATTTTGGGGGAAATCGATATGACCCTATTTAGTTGAAAATAGCAGGGTCAACGTTGCCTTTTTTCTAAGAAAACAAGCAAAGTAACCACAAGCTGTGACGGCATGGTGAAGCTATTCGGTTGATAAAGCGCCACTTAGTGGTGAAGAGAGGAATATTCTGTCTCGAATGGCTCAAAACCCAAAACTCACCTCAAAAAAGCCCATGATATTGGAGATCCCATTTTAGAGGTTCCAATTGAATTCAAATCTGAAATGTCACATACACTGCAGTACAAAGCTATAGCAAATTATGGCACTATATAACAAAAATAATTATGTTTTTCCATTGCAGGGGAGAGTGGAGCCGGAAAGACGGAAGCCAGCAAATATATCATGCAATACATCGCTGCTATAACAAACCCCGGCCAAAGAGCTGAGGTCGAAAGGTGAGAAATGATTGCCATTAAGTTGCCATTTTAACCTTCTCAGAATGTCCCTTTTTTAAATCTGCATTATGTAACTTTTTGGGCGACCTGACCAAATTCGCATAGGAATGTGACCCACCACCTCAATTTGGTCTTATGAAAGCAAAATTTAAAATTGTGTTTTTTACATTGGATAAAAGTAGAGCTAGAAAATGACATATCATACACTGTAGCTGAGGAATAATGGAAAAGGAATTATGCTTTGGAAGTTGCTAAACTTGTAATCCCACTTTTGAGAAAATGGCCCTTGACTGTTTCGGTACACCTACTGGAGAGCTCTTCTTTGTCTACACCCATTCAGCATAATTTCACACCCTCTTAATCCTTAGCTCCACCCATCTCTTTAAGGATTCACATGTGAGGCCATGTACTAAACAGAGTGAGCTAAACAATTAACCATAATCCTAACCCATACTACAAGCAATACAAACTGATTGTCATAGCTAGCCACCATGCATGAATCTGCAGGTAGTTAAAGACACTACCGGTCAAACGTTTTAGAACATCTACTCATTCAAGGGTTTATCTTTATTTGTACTATTTTCTACATTGTAGAATATTAGTGAAGACATCAAAATTATGAAATAACACATATGGAATCATGTAGTCACCAAAAAAGTGTTAACCTGTTTGGGATAGGGGGCAGTATTTTCACGGCCGGATAAAAAACGTACCCGATTTAATCTGGTTACTACTCCTGCCCACAAACTAGAATATGCATATAATTATTAGATTGGGATAGAAAACACTCTAAAGTTTCTAAAACTGTTTGAATGGTGTCTGTGAGTATAACAGAACTCATATGGCAGGCCAAAACCTGAGAAGATTCCATCCATGCATCTCTAACGAAAATACAGCATCTCTGCTGTAACGTGACATTTTCTAAGGCTTCCATTGGCTCTCAGAAGGCGCCAGAAAGTGGAATGACGTCTCTGGGTGAAAAACAGCAGGAGTTTTTGTGAGTGGTCAGGCAGGGAACAATGACACTGGAGATGCGTGTCCACGAGACGACTCCATTTTTTTCTTTCAGTCTTTGAATGAATACAACGTCGCCCGGTTGGAATATTATCGCTATTTTACGAGAAAAATAGCATAAAAATTGATTTTAAACCGCGTTTGACATGCTTCGAAGTACGGTAATGGAATATTTAGAATTTTTTTGTCATGAAATGCGCTCGCACGTCACCCTTCGGATAGTGACTTGAACGCACGAACAAAACGGCGGTATTTGAATATAACTATGGATTATTTGGAACCAAAACAACATTTGTTGTTGAAGTAGAAGTCCTGGGAGTGCATTCTGATGAAGAACAGCAAAGGTAATCACATTTTTCTTATAGTAAATCTGAGTTTGGTGATGGCCAAACTTGGTGGGTGTCAAATTAGCTAGCCATGATGGCCGGGCTATGTACTCAGAATATTGCAAAATGTGCTTTCGGCGAAAAGCTATTTTAAAATCTGACACCGCGATTGCATAAAGGAGTTCTGTATCTATAATTCTTAAAATAATTGTTATGTTTTTTGTCAACGTTTATCGTGAGTAATTTATCGTGAGTAATTTAGTAAATTCACCGGAAGTTTGCGGTATGCTAGTTCTGAACATCACATGCTAATGTAAAAAGCTGGTTTTTTATATAAATATGAACTTGATTGAACAAAACATGCATGTATTGTATAATATAATGTCCTAGGAGTGTCATCTGATGAAGATCATCAAAGGTTAGTGCTGCATTTCGCTGTGGTTTTGGTTTTTGTGACATATATGCTTGCTTTGAAAATGGCTGTGTGATTATTTTGGCAGGGTACTCTCCTGACATAATCTAATGTTTTGCTTTTGCTGTAAAGCCTTTTTGAAATCGGACAATGTGGTTAGATTAACGAGAGTCTTGTCTTTAAAATGCTGTAAAATAGTCATATGTTTGAGGAATTGAAGTTATAGCATTTTTGAGGTATTTGTATTTCGCACCACGCTATACTATTGGATATTGGTGAGGCGTTCCGCTAGCGGAACGTCTGTCCCTAACAGGTTTTAAACAAATCTAATATATTTTATATTTGAGATTCTTCAAATAGCCACCCTTTGCCTTGATGACAGCAAGGATTATCCACACATACTTAGCAGCTCATGTTATAGACAGAAGCATGCTACATGGCAGACCAATCCGAACTCATCTCTCGGCATGTCCAGCCCACCCATTATCTCAGCCAATCATGGCTAGCGGGAAGGTTCCTGACTTTTTCCATGGCTAAACCAACTAGGCTCATAATAAACATTTTCAAAAATGTATTTACAGATGGCATACAAGTTTGTTATTAAGGCACATGAAAGTTCACATGTTTACGTTCAAATGCATCTCCTGTGACGTACACCTAGCTTCTTGAAACAGGTCACATGTGTTATAGATCTGTCATTCTCATTGAAAGCAAGTCTGAGAAGCAGTAGATCTGAAAATAATTGAAATTGGTTTTGAAGTTGCATTGGTATTCACTGCAATGTTGTAGTTCCCAGGGTATGTCAATTCTGATTAGCCAATAGGCTTTCATGATTTTGTAGGAGTTTCATATTATTAGTTCAGCGCAAGACTACCCACCTCGCCTCTTCTGCCAAATTCAAAACCAAGGCAGCCCTGAAGATGAGAGATTTGTTTTCACACGGCTAGCAGCTAGCAAGCTTTCTTTTGTTATCCTCTCTAGGGTAGGGGGCAGTATTTTCACATCCGGATAAAAAACGTACCTGATTTAATCTGATTATTACTACTGCCCAGAAACTAGAATATGCATATAATTGTTTGATTTGGATAGAAAACACCCTATAGTTTCTAAAACTGTTTGAATGGTGTCTGTGAGTATAACAGAACTCATATGGCAGGCCAAAACCTGAGAAGATTCTGTACAGGAAGTGCCCTCTCTGACCATTTTTTGGCCTTCTATACTCTCTTTATCGAAAACAGAGGATCTCTGCTGTAACGTGACACTTTCTAAGGCTCCCATAGGCTCTCAGAAGGCGCCAGAATGTTGAATGATGGCTTTGCAGTGTCTGGCTGAAAAACAGTAGCGCATTTGGATAGTGGTCGATCTGAGAACAATGAGACGGGTGCGTGCGTGCACGTGAAGAGGCCATTTTACATTTTCAGTCTTTGAACGAAAAAGACGTCTCCCGGTCGGAATATTATCGCTATTTTACGAGAAAAATCGCATAAAAATTTATTTTAAACAGCGTTTGACATGCTTCGAAGTACGGTAATGGAATATTTTTACATTTTTTGTCACGATACGCGTCCGCGAGTCAACGTTCGGATAGTGTCTTGAACGCAAGAACAAAACAGAGGATATTTGAACATGACTATGGATTATTTTGAACCAAAACAACATTTGTGGATGAAGTAGAAGTCCTGGGAGTGCATTCTGACGAAGAACAGCACAGGTAATCCAATTTTTCTTATAGTAAATCTGAGTTTGGTGAGTGCCAAACTTGGTGGGTGTCAAATTAGCTAGCCCGTGATGGCGAGCTATCTACTCAGAATATTGCAAAATGTGCTTTTGCCGAAAAGCTATTTTAAAATCTGACACCGCGATTGCATAAAGGAGTTCTGTATCTATAATTCTTAAAATAATTGTTATGTTTTTTGTGAACGTTTATCATGAGTAATTTAGTAAATTCACCGGACGTTTTCGGTATGTTTGCTAGTTCTGAACGTCACATGCTAATGTAAAAAGCTGTTTTTTGATATAAATATGAACTTGATTGAACAAAACATGCATGTATTGTATAACATAATGTCCTAGGAGTGTCATCTGATGAAGATCATCAAAGGTTAGTGCTGCATTTCGCTGTGGTTTTGGTTTTTGTGACATTATATGCTAGCTTGAAAAATGGGTGTGTGATTATTTCTGGCTGGGTACTCTCCTGACATAATCTAATGTTTTGCTTTCGTTGTAAAGCCTTTTTGAAATCGGACAATGTGGTTAGATTAACGAGAGTCTTGTCTTTAAAATGGTGTAAAATATTCATATGTTTGAAAAATTGAAGTAATAGCATTTCTAAGGTATTTGAATATCGCGCCTCTCGATTCCACTGGCTGTTGACTAGGTGGGACGATTTCGTCCCACATACCCTAGAGAGGTTATTTAAAAGGGTGCAAAAATGTAATCAGCAAGAAAAATAAAGCAATTGTCTGCTCGTTTATTGCGTCTTGGACAAGGGAATATGGATGTGTTTTACTGAAGGACTGGACTGTTTTCTCTCTCTGTTGTAAAACTGTTTGTCGGACATCAAGTGCATGGCGTCATTTTGAAACCGAGACATGAGAAAAACTCCAAGGATGAGGCGGACAAGCCTGAAGGAATCAAGAGGGCTGTGTCCAGTTATGAAAAGCAAACCAGTGGGTTTACAAATCTACATGCAGTCAAAAATCAAGCTACAGAGGGGAGCTATAAAGTTGGGCAGTGCATTGCTAAACATGGACAACCATTTACTAATGGGGAATATATCAAGGAGGCTTTCCTCAGTAGTTTGCAGGTTTTATTTGATGGATTGCCTAACAAAGACACAATCATCTCAAAGAAAGACATGCCTGTGTCTGCCAGAAATGTTGAAAGGCTCGTTACCGAGATAGTTGAAAATGTAATGGAGCGGCAAACTGCAGAGTTAAGATGCACCTGTGTTTAGTGTGGCTCTTGATGAGAGTGTGGATGTGAATGACATTCCACGTCTGGCAGTTGTTGCAAGATACTGTGACTCAGAGCAGGTACGTGAGGAGCTGCTTTGTCTCAAACTGTAACGGCTGTCGTATAGAGGGGACCAAGGCGCAGCGTGTTGAGTGCTCATAATTACGTTTATTTAAACTCAGAACACTAAAGAAAATAACAAAGAGAAAACGAACAGCTAACAGTTCTGTCAGGTACTGAAGTCTACACAGAACACAACTAAACAGAATTTAACTGCCCACAAACACACTAGAAAAAACCCCAACATAAATATGATCTCCAATTAGTGTCAGGGATTTCGTCGTCGCCAGACGATATGGCGAAATAATCGTCGGAAAAGGAGGACCAATATGCAGCAGGATTGTGTTGGCTCATCTTGAACATTTATTAAACTCCAAAATGAACATACAAAATAACAAAACGAACTCACGATATACCGACAATCTTCTCAGGCTCACATACGCTAGACAAGAAACAATCTCCCACAAATGACAAACACACCCTAATATATGGGACTCTCAATCAAAGGCAAAGAGAAAACACCTGCCTTCAATTGAGAGTCCCAACCCCAATTAACCAACCATAGAAACACACTCACTAGACTACACATAGAAATACATAAACCAAAAACCCCGGAAATACTAAATCAAACGCCCTTCTACCAAAACACCACCCCGAACCACATAAAACAAATACCCACTGCCACGTCCTGACCAAACTACAATACCAATTAACCCTTATACTGGCCAGGACGTGACATAGAGACAACGCGAACCAGCTGCCTCTAATTGGAGATCATCCCAAAAACCTCCAACATAGAAATAGAATACTAGAACAAAACATAGAAAACATAGACAAACCACGCAAAACACCCCCTGTCATGCCCTGACCTACTCTACTATAGAAAATGACATCTTACTAGGGTCAGGACGTGACACAAACCTATGCATGGTACTACTAAAGGGGAAGATGTAGCAAAAGCCTTCACAGATCATTTTGAGAAGAGAGGTGTCGATTATTAAAAACATATTCGCTATTTCAACTGACCGTGCCCCCGCTATGGTGGGGAAACATAAAGGATTTGCAAAGCTGACTGAAGATAAGATTGGCCACCCTGTGGTTAAATGTCACTGTATCATTCACCAAGTTAATCTGTGTTCCAAGATCAAGCCCGTGGTGCTAAGGGACAGCGCCTCTGTTTAGCGAGCTATGGAATTCTTCCGTTTGTGGGCAATTAGATATTCAATAGACACAATTAGTTGTAATGCACATATGGAAATCATTACTGGCACGCAGATCTTTAGAAATGGTAGGATAAATTGTAAATTGACACACCACACCAAAAAGTATGCCGACCCCATGCTCTACACTGTACTTTCTTGTTTTGCCACATAAACTGAAATTAGGCAAACTATTAGAATTTGAAAATGCGTCTTTTCCGGACGTTGAAATCAGGTTAATTTTTGGTTCTGAAAGAATCCGGTGTGCTAGCTCTGGAATAGATCGATTACATTGAACGACCTGGGATCCCCTTGGAGAGATTTGAGAACCACTACTTCACTATACTGTACTGTGCTGTCTGAGCTTGGGAAACATAGATGTCTATGATTGGTTCAGATTTGGTCCAGTCTGGACCGGACCAAATCTGAACCAATCATAGACATCTATGTTTGGACCAACTCAAGGCCAGTCCCTATTTCTATCCTTCCCGTTCTCAAGTTTTGTTTTTGCGTCTTTTACTTTAGGTTTTGTACACCAGCTTCAAATAGCTGAAAATACAACATTTTTGGTTATGGAAATATATTTCACAGCGGTTTAGATGGTACAATGATTCTCTATACTATAATTTCTTGTTTTGCCACCAAAAACAGAAATTAGGCGAACTATTCGAATTTTAGCAACCAGGAAATGGCGAAGTGATTTCTGTATAGTGCACCTTTAACAATCTGGGAATGCAGAAGTAACCAGAAATGATGGCCTGGGAGTGATACAACTGTAGGTAAAGGTATTGACCACCATATCAACAGTAGAATGCACTGGGAGTGTGCAAGTGTGAGAGAAAAAGAGAGCTTTGCCACAGGAATTTAGCACGTCATTGTGTTGAATATCTTTATAGGCCTTATTTGCTAAGGTACACATGCAGTTTCAATGTAAACAGCAAGCAAGGGCACCGCATGTCTTCCATATGAACAGTATCTCATATCAGGTCTTGACTAGTTATAATTTATAACTACAGTGACCCGAAGAGCAAATCTCTTGTATGCTTTGGTTGAAGCTCAATGTTAAATTCAAAATCTCCTTACCATCATATCTAAGCCAATTCTGGACATTTTTTTTATATTTATTTTCCGGGCATTGAAAATGTGTATTTTCCGAATGTTGAAATCGGGTTAATTTTCGGTTCTGAATGAATGTTTAAAATACTTTCTCAACTTTTTTTTTACTGTAATGTACTGCACTCTGCTATGCTTTACTCTTTTTACTGCAGTGGTTCTGAAACCTCTCCTTGGGGACCTCCAGACGTTTCAAGTTTTAATGTCACATGCACAAGTACAGTAAAATGTCTTTCTTGCAAACTCAAAACCAAACAATGCAATAATCAATAACAATGTATTACTAAAAAAAACACACAAGAAATACTGTATTAAATACACAATTAAGCATGCTATATACAGGAAATACTTTTAAAAGTCAGTTCCAATACCATATTTACAATGTGCAGGGATACTAGAGTGATGGAGGTAGATATGTACAGCTGAAGTTGGAAGTTTACATACACTTAGGTTGGAGTCATTAACTTGTTTTTCATCCACTCCACACATTTCTTGTTAACAAACTATAGTTTTGGCAAGTCGGTCAGGACATCTACTTTGTGCATGACACAAGTCATTTTTCCAACAATTGTTTACAGACAGATTATTTCACTTATAATTCACTGTATCACAATTCCAGTGGATCAGAAGTTTACATACATTAAGTTGACTGCGCCTATAAACAGGTTGGAAAATTCCAGAAATTATTTCATGTCTTTAGAAGCTTCTGATAGGCTGATTGACATCATTTGAGTCAATTGGAGGTGTACCTGTGGATGTATTTCAAGGTCTTCAAACTCAGTGCCTCTTTGCTTGACATCTTGGGGAAATCTAAAGAAATCAGCCACGACCTCAGAAAAAAAGAGTGTAGACCTCCACAAGTCTGGTTCATCCTTGGGAGCAATTTCCAAACACATGAAGGTACCACGTTCATCTGTACAAACAATAGTACACAAGTATAAACACCATGGGACCACGCAGCCGTCATACCGCTAAGGAAAGGAGACGCGTTCTGTCTCCTAGAGATGAACGTACTTTGGTGAGGAAAGTCCAAATCAATCCCAGAACAACAGTAAAGGACCTTGTGAAGATGCTGGATGAAACGGGTACAAAAGTATCTATATCCACAGTAAAACGAGTCCTATATCGACATAACCTGAAAGGCCGCTCAGCAAGGAAGAAGTCACTGCTCCAAAACCGCCATAAAAAAATCCAGACTACAGTTTGCAACTGCACATGGGAACAAAGATCGTACTTTTTTGAGAAATGTCCTCCGGTCTGATGAAACAAAAATAGAACTGTGTGGCCATAATGACCATCGTTGTGTTTGGAGGAAAAGGGGGATGCTTGCAAGCCGAAGAACACCATCCCAACTGTGAAGCACGGGGGTGGCAGCATCATGTTGTGGGGGTGCTTTGCTGCAGGCGGGACTGGTGCACTTCACAAAATAGATGGCATCATGAGGATGGAACATTATGTGGATATATCGAAGCAACACCTCAAGACATTAGTCAGGAAGTTAAAGCTTGGTCGCAAACCCTAACCCAAACCAAACCCTAACCCTAACCCAAATGAACAATAACCCCAAGCATACTTACCAAGTTGTGGCAAAATGGCTTAAATACAACTAAGTCAAGGTATTGGAGTGGCCATCACAAAGCCCTGACCTCAATCCTATAGAAAATGTGTGGGCAGAACTGAAAAAGCATGTGCGAGCAAGGAGGCCTACAAACCTGACTCAGTTACACCAGCTCTGTCAGGAGCAATTCACCCAACTTATTGTGGGAAGCTTATGGAAGGCTATCCAAAACGTTTGACCCAAGTTAAACAGTTTAAAGGCAATGCTACCAAATACTTATTGAATGTATGTAAACTTTTGACCCATTGGTAATGTGATGAAAGAAATAAAAGCTGAAATAAATCATTCTCTCTACTATTATTCAGACATTTCACATTCTTAAAATGAAGTTGTGATCCTAACTGACCTAACACAGGGAATTTTCACTAGGATTAAATGTCAGGAATTGTGAAAAACTGAGTTTAAATGTATATGGTTAAGGTGTTTGTAAACTTCCGACTTCAGCTGTATATGGGTAAGGTGACAAGGCAATAAGATATAAGATACACCTAGTAGCAGCAGCTTGTATGTGTGCAGGTGTGTAGAGTCATTTGCAATGTATGTGCATATTATGTGTGAGCGAGAAAATGGAATGTGCGTTTGTGTGTGTTGGATTGACAGTATGTATGAGTGTGTAGGGCCCTGTGAGTGTCCATAGAGACAGAGCAAAAATTGAAATAAAAGGTCAATAATGATTAAGTTTAAGTCAGATAGACCGTGTAGCTATTTTGTTAGCTATTTATCAGTTGTATTACTTGGGGATAGAAGCTGTTCAAGAGCCTGTTGGTGTCAGACTTGATGCACCGGTAACTCTTGCCATGCGGCAGCAGAGAAAATTGTCTATGGCTTGGGTGGTTGGCATCTTTAATGATTTTCCGGGCCATGTTTTCATACCGCCTGATATAGAGGTCCTGGATAGCAGGGATCTCAGCAGCAGTGATGTACTGGGCTGTCCGCGCATCCCTCTGTAGCGCCATGCGATCGAGGGTGGTACTATTGCCATACCAAGCAGTGATGCAGCCAGTCAAAATGTGTAACATGCACAAGATAAAGAAGGTGTAAACGGTACAGTAAAATGTTTACTTGTATAGTGGCGTCTTTTGTTTGCTAAACAATGAACCATAATTCCAACTCATAACATTACTACCCTGCATGTATATACAGTGTATTCGGAAAGCATTCAGACCCCTCAACTTTTTCCACATTTTGTTACGTTACTTTTTTAATCCTCAATCTACACACAATACCCCATAATGACAAAGCAAAGACATTTTTCAATTTTTTTTGCAAATATCTTGAAAATAAAAAAACGTATCACATTTACATAAGTATTCAGACCCTTTACTCAGTACTTTGTTGAAGCACCTTTGGCAGCGATTACAGCCTCAAGTCTTCTTGGGTATGACGCTACAAGCCTGGCACACATGTATTTGGGGCATTTCTCCCATTCTTCTCTGGAGATCTTCTCAAGCTCTGTCAGGTTGGATGGGGAGCATTGCTGCACAGCTATGTTCAATTCTCTCCAGAGATGTTCAAGTCCGGGCTCTGGCTGGGCCACTCAAGGACATTCAGACACTTGTCCCGAAGACACTCCTATGTTGTCTTGGCTGTGTGCTTAGGGTCGTTGTCCTGTTGGAAGGCGAACCTTCATCCCAGTCAGGTCCTGAGTGCTCTGGAGCAGGATTTTATCATGGACCTCTCTGTACTTTGCTTCATTCATCTTTCCCTCGATCCTGACTAGTCTCCCAGTCCCTGCCACTGAAAAACATCCCCACAGCATGATGCTGACACCACCTTGCTTTCCCGTAGGCATGATGCCAGGTTTCCTCCAGACGTGACGCTTGGCATGCAGGCCAAAGAGTTCAGTCTTGGTTTAATCAGACCAGAGAATATTGTTTCTCATAGTCTGACACTCCTTTAGGTGCCTTTTGGCAGATTCCAAGCAGGCTGCATGTGCATTTTACTGAGGAGTGGCTTCCATCTGGCCACTCTACCACAAAGGCCTGATTGGTGGCGTGCTGCAGAGATGGTTGTCCTTCTTTAAAGTTGTATGTGGTACAAATCACATTATTGTTAGATCACCTCCTCTAAGAGTATGAATTACAGTGAGGGGAAAAAGTATTTGATCCCCTGCTGATTTTGTACGTTTGCCCACTGACAAAGAAATGATCAGTCTATCATTTTAATGGTAGGTTTATTTGAACAGTGAGAGACAGAATAACAACAAAAATATCCAGAAAAACCCATGTCAAAAATGTTATAAATTGATTTGCATTTTAATGAGGGAAATAAGTATTCCAAACTCTCCACCATGGCCAAGACCAAAGAGCTCTCCAAGGATGTCAGGGACAAGATTGTAAAATTATAGACCGATCATTTCTTTGTCAGTGGGCAAACGTACAAAATCAGCAGGGGATCAAATACTTTTTTTCCCTCACTGTAGGCTGTTTGAGAAGGTTTGAATCCGTAGCAACCCGCATACACATTATTTGAAGTAAAATAGACAGTGGACCATTATACATTTTTTTATTTTATTTTACTTTATGATGATGATTTGAGAGCTATACTGTTTGATAAAATTTTGCAAAGAAAACCGGAACTATTCTGGATTAGAGATGAATAAAAACTTGAATGGCTATTTAGGAAAGATGTATTCCTGGTTGCATACGTTATCTCCAAAGCTTGGAAGATGCGACAAGATAAGTTGTATACTACAAATAGTTTTACTTGTATTTCTCAATTGTTTTTCCCTGCCGTATGAATGTATGTTTATTTGAACATACGTATTTTATTTTGCTACAGCAAATACAGTGTCTTAAAAGCCCATGTGGGCTGGGAATCCTGAAGATGCACGACACTATAATAATGAAATCAATCATCGCTTCTATAGTCGGTCAAAGCTGTCTGCTGGAAAACCTTGGTAGAGCATGGGTGGAGTAGGCATTGTGGTGCTCGTGAATTTACTTTATTTTCCAGCTTCAGACCATTGTCTACATCTCATTTAAAATGTACTTCGTTGTTTTTAATACACATATGGCTGGCACGCAACACTTGTAAGAAAGTCCCACAAATAGGGCTGTTTTTTTTTTATCCAGGCAAGTCAGTTAAGAACAAATTCTTATTTACAATGACGGCCTAGGAACAGTGGGTTAACTGCCTTGCTCAGGGGTAGAACAACATATTTTGACCTTTTCAGCTCAGTGATTCGATCTAGCAACCTTTCGGTTACTGTCCCAATGCTCTAACCACTAGGGTACCTGTCGCCCCTGTTTATGGCATTTTGGTGCTGAATATATTGCGCCTGACCCACTACGTATTCCCTGTAGCCATTTAACTAAGAAACTGTATTTTTATGTTTTTTTAAAGTCAATACTAACCCCCAACTCTCACAGTTCTGCCCTATCAGTCAGGAAACGCTACAGTCTGTATGGAGCTCAGATTTATGCGAGAGCCACAGCAGGCTGTGTCACGTGTGTGTGTGTGTGTGGGCCATGGCAGGCATGCAGCACAGTGTATGGGTGAGGAGCCTGTGTTCTGACATCGACACTACACAGCATCAATCATCAGTGCCAAAGCAGTCTGTGTGTTAAGTAGAGTTGTGGTATACTTCTGCGAAAGAACTTGCCGAGAAAATACATTTCAAACGACTATAAACATGTCCAGACCCAGATGGGCCCCATAAATGACAGACAACTCTAGGATTTGAGTGAGTAATGACTGTACAACTGAATCAATGTGAAATGAATCACTTCAATCTTAAAGCTGAGAGCCACATAAGGTGAAACAGCGCCACTGGTCACCCCAGGCGCATTTGTTTTTGTTTTGTTTATGAAATGGAGCAGAGGAGCACCCAGCATTGTGGTAAAAGAATCATAGTACCTACTCTGCTTTTCTATTGCATGTGCAAGGTTGTCAGAGGGGGGGAAAAAAACAGTGTTCGTTGTTAGAAGGAACATCTTTTGTTGTTGTAATATCGCAATCGGACGTGGCAGTTTTCACCGCTATGGATTCCAGCTGCAACTCTAGCTCACACTACTGTATTCATTCCGATCATTCGCTATAGGCCACCTTATTGTTTGTTTATCTCTATGGGCTAAGGATCAGCTGAGCTAGGCCTAGTATCAGGTAATAGGAGCCAGGGGAGCTGTTAGTAGTACTTTAAAAAGATGTGTTGCCTCTCTCTCTCTCCAGGGTGAAAAACATGCTGCTGAAATCCAACTGCGTCCTGGAGGCCTTCGGCAATGCCAAGACCAAACGCAACGACAACTCCAGTCGCTTCGGCAAGTACATGGACATCAATTTCGACTTCAAGGGAGATCCCATCGGGGGCCACATCAACAACTATCTGCTGGAGAAGGTAGGGGGCACTGGGGAGCAGTGAGATCACCTGTTATAAATAAATGGTCAATTATGTTTCACTCTGTCTGACTCAAACCATCTGTTTCTCTTACAGTCCAGAGTCATCTTCCAGCAGGAGGGGGAGAGAAGCTTCCACTCATTCTACCAGGTGTGTGTGTGTGTGTGTGTGTGTTGTGGTGTGTGTGTGTGTGTGTGTGTGGGAGTATAGATGTGTGTGTGTGTTACATGCCAGACTGATGCCACCATAAGCTGGTATACAGACCAGATGGGCCGTGGGTCTGTGACTGTGTTGATCATACAGGCTTTGTGATATCATAGGTGTTACAACTCTATGCTGCCATTTAGAAATATCCATACTTTCACCTGATTTAACTCCTCAAATACACATTCATCTTTCTCACTCCATAAACTCCCCCATTCTCAAGGTACTTCACCCTACATTGGTCAGGACACAATGTAGAGTTTCTTTAACTTTGCTCCATATTACTGTGGAGTTACATACTGTATGACTCACCGCAGCATTTGAAATCAAATGGTTTAGAATGTAAATACTGAACAATACTGAACAGTCTTCGACATGTCACTACTGACTCTGTCTTCCTTCTCTCTCTCTCGCGCTCTCTCTCTCGCGCTCTCTCTCTCTCGCGCTCTCTCTCTCTCGCGCTCTCTCTCTCGCGCTCTCTCACTCTCTTTCTTTGTTCTCTTCAGATGGTTAAAGGGGGCTCCGAGTCCCTCTTGCGTTCCCTCCACGTCTCGAAGGACCCCACAGCCTACAGCTACATCAAAGTAGGAGGCCAGGTCAAGGTAGGTTACCACAGAAGTATATCCGCTTTGACCCTTTGTATAAACAACCACAAAATGTCACTTTATTTCTCAAGTTCTAGACCGTGAACGTCACTAATGCTGAGTTTATTTGGTAACACTGTTTATTTTTACAGGCATAAATAAAACGCAAGCCCATGCTCAGCAGATGTGCACGGTTGTTTGAATTTCTGACCACGTGAGCAGCTATGTTTACAACTGATGCTTTCGTGTTGCATAACAAAATGTGCAGCTATTGCATGAATTCAAAGTAATATATTATGTACGAACATCCAAAGGGTGCCAATGATGTCATGGTTTTGAGTGTCCGTCCCTCTAAAACAAGCCTTTGTGAAATTTCTGGGAGCCGTATAATTCCAGCTGTTAACACCCCGCCAGCAAGCATCTCTGTTCTGCTGTCTCTGCACTTGAAGTTTAATAAGTAGGAACAAAACAAAGTTGTATAACAGCAAACAGCGTGAAGTCATGGAACAGAGCAAGGCCAAAACAGCTGAAGTAGTTTGTGCATGGTGTGCAATGCTCCCATTTTAATAGAAACAGTCCTCGGCTGATGCTCACACCATCCTGTCTTAAAGACATTTGTGGTCATCTTGTCGTTCCTACTTTATGACTTTGGCTGCTGGGAGGAGGAACATGTCAGGAATGAACTCATACTTGCCAAAGTGAGGAAGTGGTGTACAGTATTTGGCTGGTGTTACAGACTAGTGAAAAGTATATGTCAAGGAAATAATTTTTGGAATAAGTTTTACTTCAAAATGGACAAAATGTTGAACGTGTTTTGTGTGAAGGGAACAGAAACGTTCCTGTTGTTTCCAATTTGATTGTCTTACTCATCCATTTCGTCCCTTCTTTCTCCCCATCACAGTCGTCCATTAACGATGGTGCTGATTTCAAAGCTGTGGCGGACGCCATGAAGGTGATCGGCTTCACACCAGATGAAATCCAGACTGTTTACAAGGTCCTGGCCACTATCTTGCACCTGGTAATACCCCATATTGACTCCTAACTCCTGGCCTTCCAGCAGGGTTAGCATAGGTTAAAATGAAACAGGGTAAAAGGGTATACTCAGCAATATGACAACATCATATACTGAGGGGTGTCTCCCTGTCGTGTGACCAGTGTCCCTTTTAAAATGGAACAGGCTTGAATGAAACGGCATTGAATTGAAACAGTCCTGCCCTTATTTGTCCTATTCCATTTACATTTTAGTCATTTAGCAGACGCTCTTATCCAGAGCGACTTACAGTAGTGAATGCATACATTGCATTATTTTTTTATTATACTGGTTGCCCATGGGAATCGAACCCACAACCCTGGCGTTGCAAACACCATGCTCTACCATCTGAGCCACACGGGACCTACCCTACACCACTACCCTTAGATCCAATGCTATCACTGTGTTCCTGTATTTATCTCCATGTGACCTCTCCCAGGGGAACCTGACATTTGGTGTGGACGGCGACACAACGCTGATTGAGAACTCCAAGGTGGTGGCGGTGATCGGGGACCTGCTGGCCACTAAGGAGGAGAATGTGGAAAAGGCCCTGCTCTACCGCACCGTTGCCACCGGCCGTGACGTCATCGACAAGCAGCACACGACCCAGGAGGCCAGTTACGGCCGGGATGCCTTGGCCAAGGTAGCTACTGCTAGTACGCTACGTTAACCGATTCACAGTTAACTGTCAAAATGCTGACTCTTAGCTAAGCTAGCTAATGCTAACTCTCAATGAAAGTGCTAACCCTCAAAAAGGGTTTGTGAAATGGGCCCCAATGTTAGACGTGGTAGGCGTAACCAAGTTTTAAAGTACCCAAGGTATTATTATGAAGGCTTCTGGGTAAAATAGCAGCCAGTGTAGGTAGCTGACCTATAGTACCCTGCTGTCTCTCATATGATCTTTATCTACTGTTGTCTGCCTTGGTGTTGGGGCGTGTGACCCACAGGCTATGTACGAAAGAATGTTCTGTTGGATCGTGGGAAGGATCAATGATGTCATCGAAGTGAAGAACTATGACGCCAAAGTCCACGGGAAGAACACAGTCATCGGAGTGCTGGACATCTACGGCTTTGAGATCTTTCAGAACAACAGGTTAGGAGACGTTACCGCTAGAAATATTGAATGTATTTCAGCGTAGAATGCCTACTTGAGTAAGTCTCTACATCAATATGAAATATACTGATTTTAAACACAATGTCTCTGTCATGACACTTGTATGTAACACAAGTATAAAACCGGGGTCACAGCCATTCGCTCACCCTCTCCTCTGTCTGTCTGTCTGTCTGTCTGTCTGTCTGTCTGTCTGTCTGTCTGTCTGTCTGTCTGTCTGTCTGTCTGTCTGTCTGTCTGTCTGTCTGTCTGTCTGTCTGTCTGTCTGTCTGTCTGACAGCTTTGAGCAGTTCTGTATCAACTATTGCAATGAGAAACTGCAGCAGCTCTTCATTCAGCTTGTGCTGAGGCAGGAACAGGAAGAGTACCAGCGCGAGGGAATCCCCTGGAAACACGTAAGGCCACATCTTGGTTCCACTCCACTCATGTCTTGTATTGCCTCCAACAGCATGGTCAATTTGCGTCAAGTCATTCTCCTTCAGTTGATTATGACTATTAGGATCGTCTTACTCCCTGTGCTGGTTGTAATGATATACTGATCCCCTGTTTTCTCTCTGTGCCTGGGCATAGATTGACTACTTCAACAACCAGATCATTGTGGACCTGGTGGAGCTGCAACACAAGGGCATCTTCTCTGTGCTGGACGAGGCCTGTATGAATGTGGGCAAAGTCACCGATGAGGTCTTCTTACAGGGACTCAACAGCAAGCTGGCCAAGCACGCCCACTACACTAGCCGCAAGGTATGTTTGAAAACAATTGGAAATAATTTTCAATTCATGAATTGAATTTCAATTCATTGACTGAATTGAAAGTGGAATTTACCTTAACAATGTGGACACATGGATACTTTCAAGGCTTGTTCCCAGCGATTACCTAAGTAATTCTATTAGCCCAACAACCAGTGGTTTTAAAACATAAGACAAGACTGAGGACTGTATACTTTGGCTAGTTTAAATGATCAGCTCCATCAAATGCTGTTTAAAGGTCCAATGCAGCCGTTTTTATCTCAATATGAAATAATTTCTGTGTAACATTAAGTGCAATACTATGATTGTTTTCAATTAAAATGGTCAAAAAGAAACATAAATAGCTTCTTAGCAAAGAGTAATTTCTCAGGCAAAAATATTGCTATGATTGTCTGGGAGTGGTCTGAACGGAGAGAGGGAAAACTGAATATTGGCAGAGATGTTTGAAACTTTTTCTTATTGGTCTATTAACTAATTTACTGCATGGTGATGTCACCAGGTTGGCCAAAACTCAATCCCACCAAAACAGGCAACAATTCAGGCTTTCTTTTCAACAACTATTACACTAAAATGGCATTATCATAATTTTCACAATTTCACAGTATTATTCCAACCTCATAGTGTGGAAATATATATATATATATATATATATATATATATATAAAACATTACACTGGGCCTTTAAAGTCGAATTGGCATTAAAAACATTGTAGACCACCAGAATAAGCTGACATGTGGAATTATTTTAAGAAGGTCATAACAAGGATAATTTAGATATTCCATTTTTTATTTTAAGACCCCTTGAATTATAAAACTATTTATATAAAAAATGATTTGATGAAGCTTTGAATTTGGCCCTACAGCTATTAGTCCATACAAACACATTAAATAACAGATTCACTACATGGAACAACAGATAGTCCGGAAAAAAATCTAAAGGAAGTTTGTTCTGAAATGTCTGTCCTATACCTGAGCAATATAAGAAAGATCAGGAAACCATTTTTTATTTTTTTTATTTTAAACATGTATTTAACCCCTTATTTTTGGCACTTAACTATCTCCATATATACTGTACTTAAAATGTGTTTTAAATAACTGGTACTGGGGGACCAGACGAGTCTTGTGAGGCTTGTGGTCATCCTAGAGCAAAACAACCGACATGTTTGTAAGAGTCTCACCTTTCCACAGAGGGGTCATAGTAGTGTGTAGCCCAAACTGTTCGGATGCTACAGACAGAAGTTGGCAGATCAGCTGTACCGATGTCAGACGAGTCGCGTTCGGATGCTACAGACAATTTAGTGAGAAGACAGATTTTTCAGGGTGTCCCATGGTCTAACAAACATCGCTCTAGCTCTGTCACCTTTCACCGCAGACACAGAAGTGCAACATCAGGGGCTGCAGTGGATTGAGACGCATCCCCCACAAAAAAAGTATATATATATCTATATCTCTATATCTCTATATCTCTATCTGTAGCATAAACTGATGGATTTTGATGGGGATTGTTTTTATTATGCCAATTAGATTTCCGCGGGGCAGGAGAAAACCACTCTAGGTTGTTTAACAGGTTAGATGACTGCATTTTACAGGGTAGTATTTCACTCAGTGGACCACAAGAGGGCAACAGGCCCTCGTTTCTCTATCTAACTCGACACTTTGCTCCCGGTGATGTCACTGGCAGCCAATGAGAGTCAATGGAGCTGGCGTCTTGCTGCGCTGGCATGGGTGTTAGAGGGTAGGAGAAGAGAATGGAAGAGACTGAGGATCATAGCAAGAGAAACAGATATTCAGGTAAAGAGGAGGGGAGGGAGATGGTGCACGGTAAAGATGGAGGCCGTGTCAACTGACATCCAGGTTGTTTTCCCCCCAACATCTTAGAATCAGTGTTATGTGTCATCATCCTGGCTGTTGCTGACTTGTACCCTGTAAAGATTGTTCTTCAGGCAATGCTGCTAGCCAAGGTCTCATTCAGTCCAGTGGGTGATGGTATACAGTGTCTTCGGGAAAGTATTCAGACCCCTTAACTTTTTACACATTTTGTTAAGTTACAGCCTTATTCTAAAATGTATTAAATAGTTTTTTCCCCCCCTAACCAATCTACACACAATAACCCATAATGACAAAGAAAAAATAGTTTTTTAGAAAATTGTGAACATTTATTACAATAAAAATAAACTAAATATCAGATTTACATAAGTATTCAGACCCTTTACTTAGTACTTTGTTGATGCACCTTTGGCAGCGATTACAGCATCAAGTCTTCTTGGGTATGACACTACTAGCTTGGCACACCTCTATTTTGGGCTCTGGCTGGGCTACTCAAGGATATTGAGACTTCTCCCATAGCCACTCCTGCGTTGTCTTGACTGTGTGCTTAGGGTCGTTGTCCTGTTGGAAGGTGAACCTTCGTCCCAGTCTGAGGTCCTGAGCGCTCTGGAGCAGGTTTTCAACAAGGATATCTTTGTACTTTGCTCCGTTCATCTTTGCGTGCGGAAAATGTGGGAAAAGTCAAGGGGACTTGACTGCATCCCCCCTCAGGTGAATAAAGCGATTACATATATACTTCATAGACCAAGTCATAGATTATCTTGAGGACTGGCAGGCAGGTGGTTATCATACTATGTTTATTTTATTTTTATTTATTTTACCGTTATTTTACCAGGTAAGTTGACTGAGAACACATTCTCATTTACAGCAACGACCTGGGGAATAGTTTCAGGGGAGAGGAGGGGGATGAATGAGCCAATTGTAAGCTGGGGATGATTAGGTGGCCGTGATGGTATGAGTGCCAGATTGGGAATTTAGCCAGGACACCGGGGTTAACACCCCTACTCTTACGATAAGTGCAATGGGATCTTTAATGACCTCAGAGTCAGGACACCCGTTTAACGTCCCATCCGAAAGACGGCACCCTACACAGGGCAGTGTCCCCAATCACTGCCCTGGGGTATTGGGATATTTTTTAGACCAGAGGAAAGAGCGCCTCCTACTGGCCCTCCAATACCACTTCCAGCAGCATCTGGTCCCCCATCCAGGGACTGACCAGGACCAACCCTGCTTAGCATCAGAAGCAAGCCAGCAGTTGGATGCAGGGTGGTATGCTGCTGGCGATGTGTGCGCGTGTGTGTGCACTGGCCTCTGCAGAGATAACACACCTAGCGCTACACAGAGTCCCCATAGACTCCAGCGGAGAAGATTGACAGGCAGAGAACGAGAGAATAAAAAAATGGAACCTTTATTTAACTAGAGAAGGGGGAAAAAAAGTAGATTTGAATGCTGCTGCCACGTTAGTATGATGATGTGGATGTCTGTTCGCATAGCGTACTTACGCTATCATCTACAATCTGGTTAGACACAGTAACTAAGCTCTGTAACAATACAGGAACTTCTACTTAAAGACGCTTGACTCCTGATATTGTTATCAGTAAAAAAAAGAAAAAATCCACTCAAATGTTACTTTTAAAAGTTGGATTTATTGCGGAAGCATGACGTTATTGCAGCAGCGTAGCAGAGAATGCTCCGAGGCTCATCCCTGGTGCATTGGAGGGACACATTCTTTGGATTTACAGATTCTCCTCACCTCACGCCCCGTACTCTAGAAGCAGCTCTGATTGGAAAGTTTTGAAATGTTCATGGCTGCCAGGTTCAAAGTGACTCACAGACTCTGCGGGCCTGAAATACCTTTTTTTTTTAACATTGCAGTTCTTGTCGGGAATCTTCCAAAGTGAGTGTGGGAGTTGGAAGTGTGAAAGGGAATGGGGAGGGGAGGTAAAGATGGGATGAGGAAGAGATTGAGCGAGACCGAGCGAGGGAGTGAAAAAGGCAAAATGAGGGATGTGTGAGAGAGAGCGGGGGAGTGAGGAAAAAGGGAGGAGAGTGCGAGAAGCAGCGCTGTCATATTCGATTAGCCTGTAATAGGAGTTGCACTGTCTGTCAGCACTAATGTCCTCACCCTCTTTATATAAAGGACAAGTCCTGGAGCTGCTAGACACCAAGGTTTCTCTGTGTTCTCCTGGCTGACTGTCGCCCTGTATAAACTCTCACAACACACATAGACACCGTTGGCAAAGACCTCACACTCCAGATCAGAGAGAGAGAGAGAGAGGGTGGAAACGAAGCAGCGTCTTGATCAGTGGCGGCGTCTTCAGGCGCGTCTTGGCTTCAAAAACTCCTCCAGATCTGGTTGTTGTGTTATTGCTCTGAGTGTCTGATGAAAACATCCCTTTTTAAAAAATCCCTGTTATTGGTTTTCCAGTCCTGTTAGGGCTGTTAGATATTAATCAAGGGGTTGTTTGAAGCGGTGGAGCTGGGTTGTTGTTGTCGTCAGACCTCTCACTTAGATAAAACTACTGGAGGTAATTGATACTGTACATAATGGGACTGTTGTGGAGGGGGGGCGGTTGTGTCTTGCCTCTTCATAGTGTGAGACAGGAGTGGTCACTGACAACTGTATAATAGAACTTTTGAAGACACGTTTAAACAGGACTGCAGTTGTTCTTGCTCGATTAAAGTTAAGGAAACACTTCCCTGCTTCTTCGAGAACTCCCTGTTGTCGATACCAATACACGAATCTCTCCTCTCTGACTCATATGCCTTCTCTTCTGCACTTTATGAGGTTGTACCCCTGTAATACCACGTCTGAAGGCTGGTTTTAAGGGCTACTTTTCTACCACCTTTGCATGGGTCCTGGTCCTCTGCCGCATGTAGGACTTGTTGTCGTCTGCTTTCCTTCTCCGGGTCGCTTTGATCCTCCCAGATGTTTTTTTTTTTTTTTACTCCGTTAACTCTTTGCTGACACAAGCCTTCCTGCTGAGAGCGGTCGTCATGGCAGCCTGTACCCACCCCTCCCTTGCTCTCTCTCCCTCTATCGCTCCCTCTTCTCCCTCTATCGCTCCCTCTCCCTCTTCACCACCTCTCTCTTTCTCGCTCTCTCTCTCTCCGTACTATCACGCAGACACACACACATACACACACACTCACAATCTGTCTCCTCTCCCTCCGTGCCCCCTTTCTCTTTACTGTCTACCCTCTGATCCTACTATTTGCAGTCTCTGCACATGCCCTGTACAGTCGCAGCATAGGATGCTGTGTGTTTGTGTGCGTGTCTTTGCGTGTCTGTGTGTGTATGTGCCTGTATGCTTGCGAATGCATGCAGCGGCAGGCTGCCCCTAAGTGATTACCCTTTCATGCACCATGTGGTGGAGATGCTAATAGCGGGGTCCTGCTGTTCATTAGCTCTAATGTATTTACATTACAATACAACACAAGGACAGGGGGGGACAGGAAAGAGGTACGTCTAGAGTGGTCTCATGCATGTCTACGAGAGACCTTCAAACAAGCGCTTCCGGTTCCAACACATAGGCTTTTCACCTTCTGAATGCAGCATATTCTTGATGTCACGTTTTGAACTTCTCCTCGAAGTGGGTGCTTAGTCTCTGTTGATGTTTCTGTTTTTAGAGAATGCGGTAATGATAATATGAATGCGGGTCTAGAGAGGTTGTGTAGGGAGAGAGTAAATACCATGGTGCAGTGGGCGTGCAACAGCACCATTCATCTCCCTGGGTCCTGATTGGCTCCTGTGGTGAGTGAATGACAGGTTTGGAGCAAGTCAATTGGCCCGCGTGGCGCGTGTGCCCTGCAGGTGCCAGCTTAGTTAGCAGGCGGGACTGCGAGGCCCTGGTGGCGAACAGGATGGCGGGTGGAGGTGGCAGAGGAGAGGCGCTGGAGGGAGGGCAAGGTTTGGGCAGGAGGACGAGGGACAGCAGGTGCTAGGGTGATCAGAGGGGTTTCTGCTATAAAGCTGTTCACATTTACACGAGGCTATTGGCCTCATGTGACAAGAGTTGCGCAGAAAATTGGAGTTGGACAGATATGAATGGCCAACATGATCACATACGTTTTAAATCAAAGAATGTTCAGTGCTCTTGTGGACAGGTGCGGTGTCTTCTTCAAAAGAATGAATGTGGAACTATAAGACCCAAGAGCGCCGTGGCCGAAAGGCAAGGGAACTAATGCCAAAAATCTTCTCCATTCTCATTTCTCCCTCTCTCGCTCTGTCTCCCCTCGTAACTCTCTCGTTACCTCTTTTTCCCCCGTCACCTCATCCCAAATGTAGCTCTGTCCTTCTCTTTAATTTCCCTTTCTCTTTATTTTCTCCCTCTCTCTAAAGCCCCCCCTCTTTCTCATCTGAAATAGGCATTAGACTGGATAAAGAGTGAGGCAGACACGGACAGACACGTGGCAATAATGCTCCTTTGCACCCCATTATTTCTATTTCTACTTTGCACTTTCTTCCACTACAAATCTACCATTCCAGTGTTTTACTTGCTATATTGTATTTACTTCGCCACCATGGCTTTTTTTGCCTTTACCTCCCTTATCTCACCTCATTTGCTCACATTGTATATAGACTTATTTTTCTACTGTATTATTGACTGTATGTTTGTTTTACTTCATGTGTAACTCTGTTGTTGTATGTGTCGAACTGCTTTGCTTTATCTTGGCCAGGTCGCAATTGTAAATGAGAACTTGTTCTCAACTTGCCTACCTGGTTAAATAAAGGTGAAATAAATAAAATAAATAAAAATAGTATAGCTGGTAGTGTCTGTGGAGGGGGACGTATTGTCGTAGATGAGGACAAGATGGCTTCCAGTGGCCTCCGTCTGTCTAGCTGCCAGGATCGCTGTCTGTTTGGTCTGGCTGGCTGCACTGGGCCCTTCATGGATCAATTCCCTATCACAGTTCGACTGAAGTATTTCTGCTATGGCCGTTCCCATTCATTTCCAAGGCTTTGAATAGGAATTTGAATGCGTTCACACAGATTTACACAGTATAGAGATTTGTGTATTTTCCTCCACGGTTTTTGGCCTGTCAGGCGTTCTCGTTAGCAACATCCTCATTCCGGTCTTCAGGGACTTTCCCTTCTCTCTTCTTCCTGTGGTGTGTGTGTGTGTGTGTGTGTGTGTGTGTGTGTGTGTGTGTGTGTGTGTGTGTGTGTGTGTGTGTGTGTGTGTGTGTGTGTGTGTGTGTGTGAGCTCTCCGCTCGATGACTCATCCGCTTCGGCACTCTCTTCTCTCTGTTTCTCCTAACATCTTGGCTGTCCCTCTTTTATATAACACTCTGGCTGTCCCAATGGCTCTGGCTGTCCCAGGAGGCTCTGTATCATTGTACTCCGCTATACAGCCTGCAACCTCCTCGTCCTTCTAGCTCTAATCATATTGCTAATCATTTCTGCCTTGTATTTGAATGAGACTGGATGCCTCTCTCTCTGATGTCAGTGAACTATTTGATGGATGTCACTGCAGTAGTGGCGCTAATATCATGCTACTCGCTTGCCTTGTATGTCGCCATGCCACAGGTCTGCCTAGGGCGTCCTCTCTCTGTCACCAGACACACAAGTTGGTCTACCGTCGCACACCGATATACCACTGACACGGTCACACACATTAACACAAAGGTGCACACACGTGGATGGATGGATATACAGACACAAACAAACAGGTACACACACATACAGTCGGGTATTCACGCATGCCCACAGACAGGGAAATGACAGGTGGCAGAGGACTGCGGCAGACCTCTCTAAAGTTCCCGGCATGTTCCTTTTCTCTCCTCTCTGCACTCCACCACTGGCCTACATACAGCTAGCCACATCAGTTCCTGCGTCACCCCACACGGCTCATTCATATTTCACGTGCACAGATTGCCCCCTTCTCTCTCTGTCTCTCTAGCTCACACTCCAGTGGGAGAGAATAGCATGTATCCCACCTGACTGTGCTGGTGTTTTAGCAACCTTGTTTTCTGCACCAGTGGCTCTGCTGCTTCTCTCCCTCTCTAATGGGGATACAGTACAGGACGTTATATCTGGGGAAGCAGCTTCTCTGTCTCTAATGGGGATACAGTAGGTTATATCTGGGGAAGCAGCTTGTCTCCCTCTAATGGGGATACAGTAGGTTATATCTGGGGAAGCAGCTTCTTTGTCTCTCTAATGGGGACACAGTAGGTTATATCTGGGGAAGCAGCTTCTCTCTCTCTAATGGGGATACAGTAGGTTATATCTGGGGAAGCAGCTTCTCTCTCTCTCTCTAATGGATACAGTAGGTTATATCTGGGGAAGCAGCTTCTCTCTCTCTCTAATGGATACAGTAGGTTATATCTGGGGAAGCAGCTTCTCTCTCTAATGGGGACACAGTAGGTTATATCTGGGGAAGCAGCTTCTCTCTCTAATGGGGATACAGTAGGTTATATCTGGGGAAGCAGCTTCTCTCTCTAATGGGGACACAGTAGGTTATATCTGGGGAAGCATCTTCTCCCTCTCTAATGGGGACACAGTAGGTTATATCTGGGGAAGCAGCTTCTCTCTCTCTCTAATGGGGACACAGTAGGTTATATCTGGGGAAGCAGCTTCTCTCTCTCTAATGGGGACACAGTAGGTTATATCTGGGGAAGCAGCTTCTCCCTCTCTAATGGGGACACAGTAGGTTATATCTGGGGAAGCAGCTTCTCTCTCTAATGGGGACACAGTAGGTTATATCTGGGGAAAAAGCTTCTCTCTCTAATGGGGGTACAGTAGGTTATATCTGGGGAAGCAGCTTCTCTGTCTCTCTAATGGGGGTACAGTAGGTTATATCTGGGGAAGCAGCTTCTCTCTCTCTAATGGGGATACAGTAGGTTATATCTGGGGAAGCAGCTTCTCTCTCTCTAATGGGGATACAGTAGGTTATATCTGGGGAAGCAGCTTCTCTCTCTCTAATGGGGATACAGTAGGTTATATCTGGGGAAGCAGCTTCTCTGTCTCTCTAATGGGGTACAGTAGGTTATATCTGGGGAAGCAGCTTCTCTCTCTCTAATGGGGGTACAGTAGGTTATATCTGGGGAAGCAGCTTCTCTGTCTCTCTAATGGGGATACAGTAGGTTATATCTGGGGAAGCAGCTTCTCTGTCTCTCTAATGGATACAGTAGGTTATATCTGGGGAAGCAGCTTCTCTGTCTCTCTAATGGGGATACAGTAGGTTATATCTGGGGAAGCAGCTTCTCTGTCTCTAATGGGGATACAGTAGATTATATCTGGGGAAGCAGCTTCTCTCTCTCTAATGGGGGTACAGGACGTTATATCTGGGGAAGCAGCTTCTCTATCTCTAATGTGGGTACAGTAGGTTATATCTGGGGAAGCAGCTTCTCTGTCTCTCTAATGGGGATACAGTAGGTTATATCTGGGGAAGCAGCTTCTCTGTCTCTCTAATGGGGGTACAGTAGGTTATATCTGGGGAAGAAGCTTCGCTCTCTCTAATGGGGACACAGTAGGTTATATCTGGGGAAGCAGCTTCTCTGTCTCTCTAATCGGGATACAGTATGTTATATCTGGGGAAGCAGCTTCTCTGTCTCTAATAGGGATACAGTAGGTTATATCTGGGGAAGCAGCTTCTCTCTCTCTAATGGGGGTACAGGACGTTATATCTGGGGAAGCAGCTTCTCTGTCTCTCTAATGGATACAGTAGGTTATATCTGGGGAAGCAGCTTCTCTGTCTCTCTAATGGGGATACAGTAGGTTATATCTGGGGAAGCAGCTTCTCTGTCTCTCTAATGGATACAGTAGGTTATATCTGGGGAAGCAGCTTCTCTCTCTCTAATGGGGATACAGTAGATTATATCTGGGGAAGCAGCTTCTCTGTCTCTCTTATGGATACAGTAGGTTATATCTGGGGAAGCAGCTTCTCTCTCTAATGGGGGTACTGTAGGTTATATCTGGGGAAGCAGCTTCTCTGTCTCTCTAATGGATACAGTAGGTTATATCTGGGGAAGCAGCTTATCTCTCTCTCTAATGGATACAGTAGGTTATATCTGGGGAAGCAGCTTCTCTGTCTCTCTAATGGGGACACAGTAGGTTATATCTGGGGAAGCAGCTTCTCTCTCTAATGGGGATACAGTAGGTTATATCTGGGGAAGCAGCTTCTCTCTCTCTAATGGGGATACAGTAGGTTATATCTGGGGAAGCAGCTTCTCTGTCTCTCTAATGGGGACACAGTAGGTTATATCTGGGGAAGCAGCCTCTCTCTCTCTAATGGGGTACAGGACGTTATATCTGGGGAAGCAGCTTCTCTCTCTCTAATGGGGGTACAGTAGGTTATATCTGGGGAAGCAGCTTCTCTGTCTCTCTAATGGGGATACAGTAGGTTATATCTGGGGAAGCAGCTTCTCTGTCTCTCTAATGGATACAGTAGGTTATATCTGGGGAAGCAGCTTCTCTGTCTCTCTATTGGGGATACAGTAGGTTATATCTGGGGAAGCAGCTTCTCTGTCTCTAATGGGGATACAGTAGGTTATATCTGGGGAAGCAGCTTCTCTCTCTCTAATGGGGGTACAGGACGTTATATCTGGGGAAGCAGCTTATCTCGCTCTAATGGGGGTACAGTAGGTTATATCTGGGGAAGCAGCTTCACTCTCTCTAATGGGGGTACAGTAGGTTATATCTGGGGAAGCAGCTCCTCTGTCTCTCTAATGGGGATACAGTAGGTTATATCTGGGGAAGCAGCTTCTCTGTCTCTCTAATGGGGGTACAGTAGGTTATATCTGGGGAAGCAGCTTCGCTCTCTCTAATGGGGACACAGTAGGTTATATCTGGGGAAGCAGCTTCTCTGTCTCTCTAATGGGGATACAGTAGGTTATATCTGGGGAAGCAGCTTCGCTCTCTCTAATGGGGACACAGTAGGTTATATCTGGGGAAGCAGCTTCTCTGTCTCTCTAATGGGGATACAGTAGGTTATATCTGGGGAAGCAGCTTCTCTGTCTCTCTAATGGGGATACAGTAGGTTATATCTGGGGAAGCAGCTTCTCTCTCTCTAATGGGGGTACAGGACGTTATATCTGGGGAAGCAGCTTCTCTCTCTCTAATGGGGGTACAGTAGGTTATATCTGGGGAAGCAGCTTCTCTCTCTCTCTAATGGGGGTACAGTAGGTTAAATCTGGGGAAGCAGCTTCTCTCTCTCTCTAATGGGGATACAGTAGGTTATATCTGGGGAAGCAGCTTCTCTGTCTCTCTAATGGGGGTACAGTAGGTTATATCTGGGGAAGCAGCTTCTCTCTCTCTAATGGGGACACAGTAGGTTATATCTGGGGAAGCAGCTTCTCTGTCTCTCTAATGGATACAGTAGGTTATATCTGGGGAAGCAGCTTCTCTGTCTCTCTAATGGGGATACAGTAGGTTATATCTGGGGAAGCAGCTTCTCTGTCTTTCTAATGGATACAGTAGGTTATATCTGGGGAAGCAGCTTCTCTCTCTCTAATGGGGATACAGTAGATTATATCTGGGGAAGCAGCTTCTCTGTCTCTCTAATGGATACAGTAGGTTATATCTGGGGAAGCAGATTCTCTCTCTCTAATGGGGATACAGTTGGTTATATCTGGGGAAGCAGCTTCTCTGTCTCTCTAATGGGGTACAGTAGGTTATATCTGGGGAAGCAGCTTCTCTCTCTCTAATGGGGGTACAGTAGGTTATATCTGGGGAAGCAGCTTCTCTGTCTCTCTAATGGGGATACAGTAGGTTATATCTGGGGAAGCAGCTTCTCTGTCTCTCTAATGGATACAGTAGGTTATATCTGGGGAAGCAGCTTCTCTGTCTCTCTAATGGGGATACAGTAGGTTATATCTGGGGAAGCAGCTTCTCTCTCTCTAATGGGGGTACAGGACGTTATATCTGGGGAAGCAGCTTCTCTGTCTCTCTAATGGATACAGTAGGTTATATCTGGGGAAGCAGCTTCTCTGTCTCTCTAATGGGGATACAGTAGGTTATATCTGGGGAAGCAGCTTCTCTGTCTCTCTAATGGATACAGTAGGTTATATCTGGGGAAGCAGCTTCTCTCTCTCTAATGGGGATACAGTAGATTATATCTGGGGAAGCAGCTTCTCTGTCTCTCTTATGGATACAGTAGGTTATATCTGGGGAAGCAGCTTCACTCTCTCTAATGGGGGTACAGTAGGTTATATCTGGGGAAGCAGCTTCTCTGTCTCTCTAATGGGGATACAGTAGGTTATATCTGGGGAAGCAGCTTCTCTGTCTCTCTAATGGGGGTACAGTAGGTTATATCTGGGGAAGCAGCTTCGCTCTCTCTAATGGGGACACAGTAGGTTATATCTGGGGAAGCAGCTTCTCTGTCTCTCTAATGGGGATACAGTAGGTTATATCTGGGGAAGCAGCTTCGCTCTCTCTAATGGGGACACAGTAGGTTATATCTGGGGAAGCAGCTTCTCTGTCTCTCTAATGGGGATACAGTAGGTTATATCTGGGGAAGCAGCTTCTCTGTCTCTAATGGGGATACAGTAGGTTATATCTGGGGAAGCAGCTTCTCTCTCTCTAATGGGGGTACAGGACGTTATATCTGGGGAAGCAGCTTCTCTCTCTCTAATGGGGGTACAGTAGGTTATATCTGGGGAAGCAGCTTCTCTCTCTCTCTAATGGGGGTACAGTAGGTTATATCTGGGGAAGCAGCTTCTCTCTCTCTCTAATGGGGATACAGTAGGTTATATCTGGGGAAGCAGCTTCTCTGTCTCTCTAATGGGGGTACAGTAGGTTATATCTGGGGAAGCAGCTTCTCTCTCTCTAATGGGGACACAGTAGGTTATATCTGGGGAAGCAGCTTCTCTGTCTCTCTAATGGATACAGTAGGTTATATCTGGGGAAGCAGCTTCTCTGTCTCTCTAATGGGGATACAGTAGGTTATATCTGGGGAAGCAGCTTCTCTGTCTTTCTAATGGATACAGTAGGTTATATCTGGGGAAGCAGCTTCTCTCTCTCTAATGGGGATACAGTAGATTATATCTGGGGAAGCAGCTTCTCTGTCTCTCTAATGGATACAGTAGGTTATATCTGGGGAAGCAGATTCTCTCTCTAATGGGGGTACTGTAGGTTGTATCTGGGGAAGCAGCTTCTCTGTCTCTCTAATGGATACAGTAGGTTATATCTGGGGAAGCAGCTTATCTCTCTCTCTAATGGATACAGTAGGTAATATCTGGGGAAGCAGCTTCTCTGTCTCTCTAATGGGGACACAGTAGGTTATATCTGGGGAAGCAGCTTCTCTCTCTAATGGGGATACAGTAGGTTATATCTGGGGAAGCAGCTTATCTCTCTCTCTAATGGGGATACAGTAGGTTATATCTGGGGAAGCAGCTTCTCTCTCTCTAATGGGGACACAGTAGGTTATATCTTGGGAAGCAGCTTCTCTCTCTCTAATGGGGACACAGTAGGTTATATCTGGGGAAGCAGCTTCTCTCTCTCTAATGGGGATACAGTAGGTTATATCTGATGAAGCAGCTTCTCTCTCTAATGGGGGTACTGTAGGTTATATCTGGGGAAGCAGCTTCTCTGTCTCTAATGGATACAGTAGGTTATATCTGGGGAAGCATCTTCTCTCTCTAATGGGGATACAGTAGGTTATATCTGGGGAAGCAGCTTCTCTCTCTCTAATGGGGATACAGTAGGTTATATCTGGGGAAGCAGCTTCTCTCTCTAATGGGGATACAGTAGGTTATATCTGGGGAAGCAGCTTCTCTCTCTCTAATGGGGATACAGTAGGTTATATCTGGGGAAGCAGCTTCTCTCTCTCTAATGGGGACACAGTAGGTTATATCTGGGGAAGCAGCTTCTATCTCTCTAATGGGGATACAGTAGGTTATATCTGGGGAAGCAGCTTCTCTCTCTCTAATGGGGGTACAGTAGGTTATATCTGGGGAAGCAGCTTCTCTCTCTCTCTAATGGGGGTACAGTAGGTTATATCTGGGGAAGCAGCTTCTCTCTCTCTCTAATGGGGATACAGTAGGTTATATCTGGGGAAGCAGCTTCTCTGTCTCTCTAATGGATACAGTAGGTTATATCTGGGTAAGCAGCTTCTCTCTCTAATGGGGACACAGTAGGTTATATCTGGGGAAGCAGCTTCTCTCTCTCTAATGGGGATACAGTAGGTTATATCTGGGGAAGCAGCTTCTCTCTCTCTAATGGGGGTACAGTAGGTTATATCTGGGGAAGCAGCTTCTCTCTCTCTAATGGGGGTACAGTAGGTTATATCTGGGGAAGCAGCTTCTCTGTCTCTCTAATGGGGGTACTGCAGGTTATATCTGGAGAAGCAGCTTCTCTCTCTCTAATGGGGATACAGTAGGTTATATCTGGGGAAGCAGCTTCTCTCTCTCTAATGGGGACACAGTAGGTTATATCTGGGGAAGCAGCTTCTCTCTCTCTAATGGGGATACAGTAGGTTATATCTGGGGAAGCAGCTTCTCTCTCTAATGGGGATACAGTAGGTTATATCTGGGGAAGCAGCTTCTCTCTCTCTAATGGGGACACAGTAGGTTATATCTGGGGAAGCAGCTTCTCTCTCTCTAATGGGGGTACAGTAGGTTATATCTGGGGAAGCAGCTTCTCTGTCTCTCTAATGTGGGTACTGTAGGTTATATCTGGGGAAGCAGCTTCTCTCTCTCTAATGGGGATACAGTAGGTTATATCTGGGGAAGCAGCTTCTCTCTCTCTAATGGGGACACAGTAGGTTATATCTGGGGAAGCAGCTTCTCTCTCTCTAATGGGGATACAGTAGGTTATATCTGGGGAAGCAGCTTCTCTGTCTCTCTAATTGGGATACAGCAGGTTAATTCTGGGGAAGATGCTTTCCAGTAAAGAAAAATAGAGCATAGCACATCTGAAAATAGATACCCTTGATATTACAGACTAAAGTGGCCCATTTGTTTTAGCTCCTTTGCATAGGAGCTATTAGATTACTAGGCAGAGTCAAGTAAACTCACCTCCATGGCTATGTGAATGTATTCCTCCCTACTTCCCCAGGTTTGTTACTCAATTTCTTTCTCTCTCTCTCCATCCACAGCTCTCCCCGACAGACAAGAGTTTGGAGTTTGACAGAGATTTCCGTATCCGGCACTATGCAGGGGATGTCGTGTAAGTAACTGTATACAGTGGTGTACAGTGCTGTATGGCACCACCCTTTGCTATAAGTCATAGTGGTGGCAGAAGTGACATCATTACATTTCACTTTGTTGTTTAAATACCGTTGTTGGTTTCAATTTTCTGGGCTCTGTTATTTACTTAACAAATAAGGAATACTCAAAATGTGCACTTATTTTAATCAAAATACAGCTGTAGACAGAAGTCAAAGATCAAACATACAAATTATGTCTCTCCCGAGTTCTGCAAAATAGGAAAAGTCCAAGTTGCTTTAAATATGCTTGCAGTCAACCCATAGTGATGTAACTGTCTACGTCAACACCTTCTACTCATGAGACCAAGCCCATGCATATACAGTTATACAAACTTGCAGGAGAGAACAATAGTTTGTGTTTTCTAAGGGCTCAGCAGTAATTTTGCACTCCCCAAGTTGCTTTTATAGTGGGATGTCTGACTTGTCTCTTATCTCTTTCACTCCCCTGCAGGATTCTGTGTCTATGAATCTCTTTTAGCCTTGAAGCGCTTTCTCACAGACACCCTGTTTAGACTGCAATAACTCACACAGCTCTCAGACCATTTCTTGTAAGAGGCAAAGACTAGAAAATAACTAGGGAACAATATTAAACCTTATAATGAATATATATATATATTGCTAATCTGTAGTCCAGGACCCTATAAATGTAGTGGGGGAGGGGTCTTATAGCCCTACCCCTTCTATTAATGCAACATAAGCATAATCAATTATTATAATACATCAAACATTTGGTGCAGCCCCTGTCATGACCCTAAGGTGACCCCATCACCCTCATCATTACAAAAACATGAGATCATCAAACCCTATCATCAACCAAATCACCAGCTGTGTATGCTACAGTATGCAAGTCATCCTCAACGCCTGCATGTCTGTCCTGCCCAGCATCTTCTAGCTACATCCCCATGGTTAATATCGTTTTATTTTTATTTAACCTTTGTTTTATCAGGGAGTCATACTGAGACCAAAGTCTCTTTCACAGAACCCTGAATTACATGAATTAAAGAAAATACACACATCAATTATATGGCTTTAAAGATGAGATGAGAGCGGTATAAATACCATGGACTGTGACATCCACTCTGCCTGCAGCCTAGCCTAACTGGTTCAGGGAGTACTCAAACTTGAGACCTCCTGCGTTCCGAATGGCACCCTATTCCCTATATAGGGCACAAGTGTTGACCAGGGTCCATAGGGCTCTGGTCAATGGGTCCTGGTCAAAAGTAGTGCACTATATAGGCAATAGGGTTCCATTTGAGATACAGCCTGAGACTGTGGAGTCAGGCCTTTAATGGGCCAGTTTACTCCTGGGTCTTACTGATGGCTCCTACACTCCCACTGTTTTTCTGGAAACAGAGGATTTGTTCTCTAATTCTTCTGTGATTCATCCATTGTCATAATTTCTGAGAAGGGTTTAGGAGACGCTGTTGTCATTTTTAAGCACGGTATTTGGTGCTGTATGTTGTCTTAGTGTCTTAAAAAGATGATCAAAGTGTGTGTGTGTGTGTGTGTGTGTGTGTGTGTGTGTGTGTGTGTGTGTGTGTGTGTGTGTGTGTGTGTGTGTGTGTGTGTGTGTGTGTGTGTGTGTGTGTGTGTGTGTGTGTGTGTGTGTGCTACTGCAGGTACTCTGTGGTTGGCTTCATCGACAAGAACAAGGACACTCTCTTCCAGGACTTCAAAAGGCTACTGTACAACAGGTTAAAGTCAACACACACCTGCTATCCCCTCTCCACCTCGTCTTCACCTCGTCTCGCCCTCCTCCCTAACTCATGACCCCACTGTAGCCTTCTATGATGCACTGATAACCAATTTTTCCTCCCCTCTTTTTTTTCCGCTCCTCTCTTTCTCCCTCTCTTTTCCTCTTCCCCTCTCCTCCTCTCTCTCCGTAGCTCCAACCCAGTGCTGAAGATGATGTGGCCGGAGGGCAAGCTGAGTATCACTGAGGTCACCAAACGACCCCTAACGGCCGCCACCCTCTTTAAGAACTCCATGATCGCATTGGTGGAGAACCTGGCATGCAAGGTGAGGGGTGTGGCCACCGCCGGGCAACTATTTCATTGGCCAACAACAACATGACATTTTTTTGTTGAGAACATGTACTACTGACTTGACAGATCGAGTGCATCTCAATAGTCTAAAGGGGGTTTTCTCTCCTCATCTCGCCTCCTCCAAAATTACACAAATGTGAACTCACGGGATGTAAAAAAAAAAACATGTTGGATATCCTATAGGAATTAGCTTTCACCTGTCCAGTTGTTCCACATCTGTGCAAATAGAGGATAGGAGACTGAGGGGGGGCTGTGTCTCCTCGCTGTGTCTCCTCACTGTGGTCCCTCTGGTGGTTTGTGTGTACAGGAGCCCTACTATGTGCGCTGCATCAAGCCCAACGACGTCAAGTCGCCCCTGCTGTTCGAGCACGAGCGTTGTCGCCACCAGGTCGAGTACCTGGGCCTACTGGAGAACGTTCGTGTGCGCCGCGCCGGATTCGCCAACCGCCAGGAGTACCCCCGCTTCCTCCAGAGGTACGAGCTTCCACCTCATCTCCGGGTAGAAGGAGAATCAGGTCCCGCATTCAAAATGCATCTCAGAGTAGTGGTGCTTTAGGATCAACTCCCTCCTTTCCATATAGTCTTATTCATTATGATATAAAAGGCCTGATCCCCATCCTATAGCAGCATTCCTAGTCTGATGGGGACATTTTCCCAGAGCAAAATCATTGTGCAAAGTTCCAAAAATGCATTAAAACTCTTTATAATCTCGCAGTGGGATTTAATTTGAAGATTTTCTTAAACAATTCCCTCTTTGTGAATACGAGCCCCCTCCAACACAATGTTGGACACAAATACAGTTTCTTGGTAAACTAGTCTAAAGAAGGCCAGTTTTATTGCTTCTTTAATCAGAACAACAGTTTTCAGCTGTGCTAACATTTTTGCAAAAGGGTTTTCTAATGATCAATTAGCCTTTTAAAATGATCAACTTGGATTAGCTAACACAACCTGCCATTGGAACACAGGAGTGATGGTTGCTGATAATGGGCCTCTGTAAGCCTATGTAGATATTCTATTAAAAAATCTGCTGTTTCCAGCTACAATACTCATTTACAACATTAACAATGTCTACACTGTATTTCTGATCGATTTTATGTTATTTTAATAGACAAATAAATGTGCTTCTCTTTCAAAAACAAGGACATTTCTAATTGACCCGAAACTTTTGAACGTTAGTGTACATCAGTACTCTTACTAACACAAACTCGTGACTAAATGAATAGACCGGGGCTGGCCTTGAGTTTGATAAAGCAGAATCGAGTCACTACTGGACTAAATCATAGAGAGCTTTGCAGAGGAGAGGAGGGCCTTAGCATCATCATATCACCTTGTGATGAGCGCTATGCGACACCAATGTCACTGACGTTGCTGCAAGTCTCTCGCATCAGATTAGACTAGACGACACCGTAGACAACTAAATGCGATTCTGTCTCTCAATCATACATACGTGCGCACACACACACACACACACACACACACACACACACACACACACACACACACACACACACACACACACACACACACACACACACACACACACATACTCATGTTACATAATAAATTATGACAAAATATAGCAAGATATGACATTTCTTCTAAAAGTGTGTTATAACACATCTGGGAAACAGAGGAAGGTTCACATTTTGTACAAAGGGAGGATTTTTAATAGGATTTATTTTGGACTCTTGGCAGTTTAAATTAGGATTTAGTCCAAAACTGCGCTCGCACACAAGCTCCAAATGGTCCCAAACAAATGCAAATACACGCGCAAACACACCCTTTTTTTTTTTTATCCCTCGCCCCTAATTCATTCACAGCTGTCTCGCTCCCCACTGCCCTGCCCTTCCTCGGTCAAATGAGATGAGGTAATCGCTGTGGTAGTTAGCGGTGATAGTTTTGCGTAACGCACTTCTCCTCTGACTCTGTCCCTCATTTCCTTCACTGATGAATTTGGACTGTGTATTACATCATGCTTTGGCAGTAAAATGCCAGTGAATAACTAATGTAGGAATCGGTTGACGGGCCTGCTAGCAGTGTTTTGACCTCTCTCGGCAGTCCAATAATATCTTGCCACAGTGTCCTGTAATGTTGCCAATCTTTCTGTTTTCTCATGTATTTTGCTGGGCAGTTTTTATGTGAGTCACTGGCAAAGAACCAATCACTTCAACAAAGTGGATGTTTTGTAAAAGAAGAAGAGTGATGCAGACACAATTGGGAATTGAAGTCACAGTCATTTAGTCCAATGTGACGCACAGTTAACACACAGTTTGCAGTGTTTTTGGGCCCATGCAGCAATAAACCCAATTATTACGGCATTGCACGCACCATGCTCTGAACTATCAGAACCACGCTGGTTAGCGATGGTGCTAAAGTGTTTTTAGGCCCACTAATATTGGACCCTCTCTGCCTCCATTTTGCCCCCTCAGGTACAAGATGATCTCGGAGTTCACGTGGCCCAATCACGACCTCCCGTCGGACAAAGAGGCAGTGAAGAGGCTGGTGCAGGGCTGCGGCTTCGAGCACGACGTGGCCTACGGCAAGACCAAGGTGTTCGTCCGCACGCCACGCACCCTCTTCTGCCTGGAGGAGCAGAGGGACGAAATGGTTGGGAGAATAGTCCTCTTCCTTCAGAAGGTCAGTGTCAATGTCGTCACCTTTGACCCTCGGCCTGGTCTCCATCGCAACGGCCCTATGTCGAGTGTAAACATTGTATAGGTGTGTCTCCAGGTAAATCTGTTTAAAAAAAAATTAAAATCGACGTAAAAAAAACCTGCTTTAAATTCAATAGCGGACACGTATTATATTCAATATCCTATTGACAATGAGAAATGAAATGCCACTACTGTCACTAACATAATTCTATCAGGGAGATTGATTACTAGTCAAAGCTACCCATTCTCCAGTAAACTCATTATCTTGTTTCTTCAACACTCATTGTGTTCTCATTTAAATCCACTCTCTTTGCTTTTCATATGAATAACCAACTCTCGAGACTTGATATGCCACTGTGCGCTGAGATATTTTCTGAGCCTAAAATAACGCTGCGTTATTATAGCGTTAGCTCTCTCTCCCTCTCTGGGTTCTATCTGCCCGTACAAACCCAGCTCAGTAAATGAGCTAGAGGAGAAAAAAAGAGCAGAGGTCCACACATCCGCACTGCAGACTTCTGGGAAGCCGCCGGCATTCCTGCACAGTAAAAGAACAAACAAACTCTGGGACTGAGAACATAATGTTCACATAACCCTAAAGCCATTCAACCCTTATTATTGACCCCTTATAATAGTTGAAATATATTACAAATATACCACAGCTCCTGAGGTGCTATGGAAGCATTCAGAGGATTGAAAACGAGATATGGATCTTAATATAAACCATTAGCTATGTAACAGTGTGAATATGCTGGAGCCATAGGGAAAATCTATTTCGTATATATGTGCACCTTTTATCATAATGACAGTTTTATGACATTGATACAGACCAGAATGTAATCCCATGTTACTGCTCCATTACGACCGATTCTCCATTTAATGTTCTCTATGCTTTATGATTGGGATATGGATATTAGCTTTTCTACATCTTCCTCCCTTGATTGGCTGGTAAAGAAAGTCATGTGATTGTGTTGTGCACGAGAACGCGCCACTGACTTTCAGACGCCTCAGGTAAGAATGATGGCATGTGTCATAACATGTACCATTACACACCCATTAAGCCAGACTAGCCTAAGACGTACTCTATAATACTTCTGTATAGATGGAGGATTTTTTTTTTTTTTAGAGTGTAGTGTAGAATGCGGCCCTGTCATTTTGCTGTCAAAGCTAGCTGACCTTCTCAAAAGGTAATGCCCCCTCTGACTGACAGATACAGAGATCAAAACGTCCATTTGTCAGCATCTGACTGCTCTGTTTCATGTTTCCTTCTTCCGGTTTGGGATTTGAACCCCTATTTTATTCATTCACCTGGGAGCCACTCATACGATTGGTGACAGAATGAAGATTGACGGCTATACATTTACCGGCCATGTGATTGCTACTCAAATCGCTAGGAGTACAACTACGTTCCTTCCCGTTCACAACACCTTTCATTCGGACAGCTCTCTCCAAGGACTGGGCTGCAATATAACTGCCCGCAGACATCAAAGGGTTAAACCAACCAAATTGCTTCGATGTGGGATTGATTGTTTGGCCTCTGTATTGCTCTACAGGGCCCCGGTTGGGCTGCCCGGCAGACGAGCTCGACGTGTGTTCCTATTCGCTCTTAGGACTATCTCAAAGGATGTCGCCACTTTGATAACCAAGCACAAAGACGAGAGATGAATTCCAGATGTTCGACCCAAACAAGCATCGTGCGAAATAGAGGTTTTGGGGTTGAAGGAATGGTATAGGGCTCGCTCTGTCAAAAAGAAGAAGCACGCAGGACCACACACACACACTCCCGTTCACCACCCTCCACAAATAAGCAAAATAGACCTCTAACGACCTCTAGTGTATTTGACTCTATTTTCCACCCTGCCCCCTACACACACAGCTCATCGTCTGTGCCAAGCAATCCCCTTATCAGCAGCTGGCACACCACTGTGGCTTATGCCAACGGGCCCCACCATGCCAGGGGTGGCAGAACCCATGTCAGTACCTCAAGCTCTCTTCCCCTCCCCCTATGAGCCTCCTTCCCCAGACAACCACAATACCCTGTCATTGTCTGCATCCTACACATTAAGGAGTGAGGGATCCCATATATTACATTTGAGGTGCCCTTCTCCATACTTGGTTCTAGTACACAACGTGGCCTTTCACCCTACCGCCCCTTCGCCCCTCCTTGCAGCCTGACTCCCTCCCTCCCAGCATCCCCCCCCCCTCGAAGCCGTTCCGCTCTGGCTCTCTTCTCCTCCCCGAGGAAGCGGATAGAACTCTGGACTCGCCACTGACTGACTGCACTACATCCCGCAATTAGTTGTCCATATCTGCTCCACTGGACACTCCCTAGTGTGGACTGTGCAGTCAGTTGAACACACAACCATGCATCCAAACCACAATCAGAGCCTTATCCTCAGGAAGGAGCAATAGTCCCAATCTGAACCAACCTAAAGGGGATTAAATACTACAATCCAACACAAATACAGACTTCATGAATGATTCATAAGCTTCCCCCCTTCTTTTTAATGAGTATTTCATAAATGGAAGCCCAGCCATCCACATCGGTGTCTGTCAGGTCTGAGAGAGAGAGAGAGAGAGAGAGAGAGAGAGAGAGAGAGAGAGAGAGAGAGTTAAAGCGGCAATCCGCAGCTAAAACAATAAGAAAGCGTACTCATCGCTCCATAAAAATCTGATGGACGGGGCTAGAGAAATGCAACCATTCTCAAATTCCATAGACAGAGCTATGGATGCAAGGACTGACCCTCCATGATTTCAAAATGATTGTTTTTAACCAGGTTTTGTTTACATTTACTTTGTTTACAAACATATGGAGTAAAACAAGCTTATATTTTGGGTTCTGATGGGATACGACAGTCGAGCAACCCTCATGAGGCATTTATAAGTTATATTCTTCAAGAATCTATGGGTATATATCATTCATTTATAAGTCCAAAAATGGATGTTGCAACTGCAGATTGCCCCTTTAATTGCTGTTGTTTACATGTGTCTGGGCGACTGTGGGTTTATCAGTGAGACTGTAGGCTAGGCTAGCATTCGTCTTCTAGGCTAATGCTAGGCTATCTGCCTACTGGGCCAGAACTGATCCCCCTTCTATCTGCACGCTTCAGCAGTACGTAACCTGATCCTAATTCATCTGATGTAGGCATTATTAAAATAGCGTGTGAAGTGTTCTGTTACTTATGGTACATTTTACAAATGCATGGCACCTGCAAAACACCTACAATAGCCATCTCCCAAAATGGTCAATCTTCCAGACAAAATCAAAGGGAAACACGTTTCTCTTCTCACTCCTTTTTATCAGTGACTTTGGCTTCGCTTAGGGAGATGCTGTACCTGCACCCTCTGTTGTTGTGGAAGACTTTGATGATGAAGTGTCTCTTGATTAAACTGAGGGATTTTTCCCTTCCCGTCTCTCGGAGCTCGTCTGTGTTCACATCTTGTGTTCTTTGATGCTCTTTGTTTACCACTGTGCTGTCAACTATGCTCAGTAACCGTTTGAGTATTCTCTTAATGCAATTTCACACTGCCTCAACAACCTCCTAACAACTTCCCACTGTTAAAGAATGAAACACATTCAGGCACGTGTCCTTTGAATTCACTATCACTTATTTTTTTAATATTTGAGATACAATGCAACATAAATTAATACCGGCTTATATTTTATTCATAAATCCTGGTCTCTGCTTCCGAGAGTTGGTAATGTAATTGATTCTCACCAGAACAAAACGTTGCAGGCTATTTGAGTATAATAATTCACACTTGGATTCACTGCACTAACAACAAGAAGAGAAAGTAGTGCCGGGCGTTTTACACTCAAAACAATCCACTGACCTGACAGCAATGCATCTCCTCGACAGTGTGGAAGGATATGGGTAGACAGGGGGCTCTCGCCATGGCAACCAAGGTTTGGCTCCCAGCCAAGGTGCACTGTTTTCCTCTGATATGACCTTCACTTGCCATTCTCTCTACTTCCTCATAGAATCGCCCCTTTTCTTTCTATCCTCTGACATGTCTATTCATGTATAATGCAGTATGTTATAATTAACAGACCTGACTGTAAGATCCAAACATTAATTTCTAAAGGTTTATTTGTTTCAGTTAGTGGCTGACAATCCGTCCATGGAGGCAACCCAAATTGATAACAAATTCCAATGATTTCCATCAATATTTCTATCGATCAACATGACAAAGAGTATCCATAACTATTCTATTTTAACCTCACTTCAGTTCCCATATTCCTATTGTTAAAAATCCACACAATACATGAACCAAATGATGGAACATAATGGACATGCATAGAGGATGTTAGTCTAGAGAGGGTTTTATGAGCAAGCCACTGGCTGCTACCTTGAGCATGTGGTGATGGTGTAGTTGTTCACCCGAGCGCTGGATTGATTTATCCTAAAAACCCATTGGCCCAGTGTCTCGGCCCAGTGTCCCCAGTGCTTGCCTGAGGTGTGTGTGTGTGTGTGTGTGTGGTGCCCTTGATAAATTGTGTCACACACTCTGCTTGATGCTGTCTCCGCCCACCTCGGTGTATTGAGCATTTCACTGGATAACCAAATGTCCCTGGAGGACAAGGAAATAGTTGCACTCAGCATTTGATTGCAGTCAAGTGTGTCGCCCCGCCGGTCTTTCCATGTTTGATTTGTTTTGTGGATGACATGAAGGATATTTTGTTTAGCGTGTTTAGTCAGAGACTATAAATGGTATTGCCAACCCTTGCTTGTTTTACAGATGGATTGATGGCCTCTTTTTTTAGGCCTAAAGCAGTTGCAGCACTTAGTCTAGCCTATAGTGTATGGTTTACTATATTTTGTATTTATTTCTTTTACCTTTATTCTACTAGGCAAGTCAGTTAAGAACAGATTCTTATTTACAATGACGGCCAAACCCTAACCCGGACGACGCTGGGCAAATTGTGCGCCGCCCTATGTGACTCCCAATCACGGCCGGTTGTGATACGGCCTGGAATCGAACCAGGGTCTGTAGTGACGCCTCTAGCACTGAGATGCAGTGCCTTAGACCTGCTGCGCCACTCGGGAGCAAAGGTATACAGTATATCAATGAATATATTTAATCTTTGTTCTTCACATGTTCTGCATCTAAACCAAAGTCTTTCAAACTCCCTACACATCCAGCCATTGTCATGGTACAGGATATTCATTTAATCATCCACTCGCTGTTTATTATCTACGTATAGTCACTTTACCCCTACAAATTACCGCAACTAATCTGTACCCTTGCACATTGACACGGTACCAGTTCCCCCTGTATATAGCCTCATTATTGTTATTTTGTTACTTTTATATATATATATATATATATATATATATATATATATATATATATACTGCTGCCACTCGCTGTTTATTATCTATGTTACTTTTATTTATATATATATTTTACTTTTAGTTTATTTAGTAAATATTTTCTTAAAACTGCATTGTTGTTTAAGGGCTTGTAAGTAAGCATTTCACGGTGAAATGCTTACTTACAAGTCCTTAACCAACAATGCAGTTTTAAGAAAATATTTACTAAATAAACTAAAAGTAAAATATATATATATATATATATATACTGCTCAAAAAAATAAAGGGAACACTAAAATAACACATCCTAGATCTGAATGAATGAAATAATCTTATTAAATACTTTTTTCTTTACATAGTTGAATGTGCTGACAACAAAATCACACAAAAATAATCAATGGAAATCCAATTTATCAACCCATGGAGGTCTGGATTTGGAGTCACACTCAAAATTAAAGTGGAAAACCACACTACAGGCTGATCCAACTTTGATGTAATGTCCTTAAAACAAGTCAAAATGAGGCTCAGTAGTGTGTGCCTGTATGACCTCCCTACAACGCCTGGGCATGCTCCTGATGAGGTGGCGGATGGTCTCCTGAGGGATCTCCTCCCAGACCTGGACTAAAGCATCCGCCAACTCCTGGACAGTCTGTGGTGCAACGTGGCGTTGGTGGATGGAGCGAGACATGGTGTCCCAGATGTGCTCAATTGGATTCAGGTCTGGGGAACGGGCGGGCCAGTCCATAGCATCAATGCCTTCCTCTTGCAGGAACTGCTGACACACTCCAGCCACATGAGGTCTAGCATTGTCTTGCATTAGGAGGAACCCAGGGCCAACCGCACCAGCATAGGGTCTCACAAGGGGTCTGAGGATCTCGTCTCGGTACCTAATGGCAGTCAGGCTACCTCTGGCGAGCACATGGAGGGCTGTGCGGCCCCCCAAAGAAATGCCACCCCACACCATGACTGACCCACCGCCAAACCGGTCATGCTGGAAGATGTTGCAGGCAGCAGAACGTTCTCCACGGCGTCTCCAGACTCTGTCACGTCTGTCACATGTGCTCAGTGTGAACCTGCTTTCATCTGTGAAGAGCACAGGGCACCAGTGGCGAATTTGCCAATCTTGGTGTTCTCTGGCAAATGCCAAACGTCCTGCACGGTGTTGGGCTGTAAGCACAACCCCCACCTGTGGACGTCGGGCCCTCATACCACCCTCATGGAGTCTGTTTCTGACCGTTTGAGCAGACACATGCACATTTGTGGCCTGCTGGAGGTCATTTTGCAGGGCTCTGGCAGTGCTCCTCCTGCTCCTCCTTGCACAAAGGCGGAGGTAGCGGTCCTGCTGCTGGGTTGTTGCCCTCCTACGGCCTCCTCCACGTCTCCTGATGTACTGGCCTGTCTCCTGGTAGCGCCTCCATGCTCTGGACACTACATTTACATTTACATTTAAGTCATTTAGCAGACGCTCTTATCCAGAGCGACTTACAAATTGGTGCATTCACCTTATGATATCCAGTGGAACAACCACTTTACAATAGTGCATCTAAATCTTTTAAGGGGGGGGGGGGGGTTAGAAGGATTACTTTATCCTATCCCAGGTATTCCTTAAAGAGGTGGGGTTTCAGGTGTCTCCGGAAGGTGGTGATTGACTCCGCTGTCCTGGCGTTGTGAGGGAGCTTGTTCCACCATTGGGGTGCCAGAGCAGCGAACAGTTTGGACTGGGCTGAGTGGGAACCGTGCTTCCTCAGAGGTAGGGGGGCCAGCAGGCCAGAGGTGGATGAACGCAGTGCCCTTGTTTGGGTGTAGGGCCTGATCAGAGCCTGAAGGTATGGAGGTGCCATTCCCCTCACAGCTCCGTAGGCAAGCACCATGGTCTTGTAGCGGATGCGAGCTTCAACTGGAAGCCAGTGGAGAGAGCGGAGGAGCGGGGTGACGTGAGAGAACTACGCTGACAGACACAGCAAACCTTCTTGCCATAGCTCGTATTGATGTGCCATCCTGGATGAGCTGCACTACCTGAGCCACTTGTGTGGGTTGTAGACTCCGTCTCATGCTACCACTAGAGTGAAAGCACCGCCAGCATTCAAAAGTGACCAAAACATCAGCCAGGAAGCATAGGAACTGAGAAGTGGTCTGTGGTCACCACCTGCAGAACAATTCCTTTATTGGGGGTGTCTTGCTAATTGCCTATAATTTCCACCTGTTGTCTATTCCATTTGCACAACAGCATGCAAAATGTATTGTCAATCAGTGTTGCTTCCTAAGTGGACAGTTTGATTTCACAGAAGTGTGATTGACTTGGAGTTACATTGTGTTGTTTAAGTGTTCCCTTTATTCTTTTGAGCAGTGTATATATATATTTTTTACTTTTAGTTTATATATATATAAAAGTAACATAGATAATATGCATAGATAATAAACAGCGAGTGGCAGCAGTGTAAAAACAATTCATGTCAATTAATTAGAATCCACATAATAATTCACATTTCCTGTTGATGCAGGATTATTTTCCTGCTGTGGCAGGATCCTACATCTGTATGTGATTTGTGCTGGCCGGGCTCTCTCTACCCAAAATGCATTTCAAAGTGTCCTAATAAAGCCGTACCAATCTGTCCCACTTTGTCTGCCCGAGACGCCCCCAATTTGGCTTTGACGAGCTCGTAAATCTGGATCCCCAGAGCCATGGGAGCCTGTGGTTAGTACGACTCCATGATTGAGGGAGGGAGTCTGTTAAAGGGTGATCAGATAGCTTTATTGGAGAGGAGGGAGTTTCGGCCTTGTTATTGACCTGATTTACCCACGCTCCCCTGGGTGTCGTCTCCTCTCCTCTCTCCACCTTCCCACTCGTGATAATTCTACACCGTCTGCACCTCTGTGTTTTAAGCACAGCCAAGCAACAGTGTGTGTGGGAGATAGCCATGGGCATTTGAAATAATTGTACTATTTGAATAATATCATGATCATTTAGGATATATGGATAGTCGACATGTTTTATTTAAACTTTGTTTAAACTTGGATACTTGTTTTCTGCGCAGTAAGCAAGGCGGGGGATGGGCAGAGGCCGGTGGTGTGTGTGACCATAGAAATAGAATGAATAGAATGGTATTTGAACGTCCCTATCCCTGGCAATTTGACTGGTAAACTCATGGGAACACGATGCAATAATTTCCATGGTAATGTAGAATGTTCATTCAAATGATGTTAACCAGAGTCAAATACAGTGAGCTACAAAAGTATTCATAGGTTTCACCTCCGTTACTCGGTCGCGTCATGCCATTATTATGAACGTTCTAAAGCCGCGTTTTAACGGCGGCGCCATAGTGGTGCCCTAAAGTGGTGATAAACCTAGTCATTCTGGATGGAGGCTAATTACTGTTTCGTCTAAATTACACTATATTGCCTGGAAATACGATGACATTGCTAAAGTAGTCAAATATTTAGTAGGAAACTACTTTGCCAGCATTATAATTTCATCAAATTTACTTTAGACAGTTGGCAATGTTGTCATTAACTAACAAAGTTCGTCAAAAATAGCTAGCAATGCCAACGTTAGCTAGCTAAAATGAATGTAATCGTATTTCCAAGCCACTGTAATGCATTTTTTATGAAATCTTCATCAGTGCTCATTGACGATGCTCAGTTAGGCATCAGTCCAAAACGAATGTTCAAATAATATTTTGACGAATTGGAACTTTGACAATTTTTGTTGTTGTTTTGCTCTGTACTCTAGCACTTTGGATTTGAAATTATACAATGACTACGAGGTTAAAGTGCAGTCAGTCAGCTATAATTTGTGGGTATTTTCATCCATATTGGGTGAACTGTTTAGAAATTACAGCACATTTTGTACATAGTCTCCCCATTTTAGGGGACCAAAATGATTGGGACAAATTCACTTACAGTTTATGTGTATTAAAGTAGTCAAAATTGTAGTACTTGGTCCCATATTCCAAGCACGCAATGATTACATCAAGCTTGTGACTACAAACCTGCTGGATGCATTTGCTGTTTGTTTTGGTTGTGTTTCAGATTATTTTGTGCCCAATAGAAATTAAGGGTAATTAATGTATTGTCATTCTGGAGTCACTTTTATTGTTAATGAGAATAGAATATGTTTCTAAACAATTCTACATTAATGTGGATGCTACCATGATTACAGATAGTCCTGACTGAATCGTCAATAATGATGAGTGAGAAAGTTACAGATGCACAAATATCATAACCGAGGTCCAGATCTGGGGAAGGGTACCAAAACATTTATGCAGCATTGAAGGTCCCCAAGAACACAGTAGCCTCCATCATTCTTAAATGGTAGAAGCTTGGAACCACCAAGACTCTTCCTAGAGCTGGCTGCCCGGCCAAACGGAGCAATCGGGGGACAAGGGCCTTCGTCAGGGAGGTGACCAAGAGCCCGATGGTCACTCTGACAGAGCTCCAGAGTTCCTCTATGGAAATGGGAGAACCTTCCAGAAGGACAACCATCTCTGCAGCACTCCACCAATCAGGCCTTTATGGTAGAGTGGACAGACGGAAGCCACTCCCCAGTAAAAGACACATGACAGCCCGCTTGGTGTTTACCAAAAGGCAGCTAAAGGACTCTCAGACCATGAGAAACAAGATTATCTGGTCTGATGAAACCTTGATTTATCTATTTGGCCTGAATGCTAAGCGTCACATCTGCAGGAAACCTGACACCATTCCTACGGTGAAGCATGGTGGTGGCAACATCATGCTGTGGGAATGTTTTTCAGTGGCAGGGACTGGGAGACTATTCAGGATCGAGGGAAAGATGAATGGAGCAAAGTACAGAGAGATCCTTGATGAAAACCTGCTCCAGAGTGCTCAGGACCTCAGACTGGAGCAAAGGTTCACCTTCCAACAGGACAATGACCCTAAGTACACAGCCAAGACAATGCAAGTGTGGCTTCGGGAACAAGTCTCTGAATGTCCTTTAGTGGCCCAGCCAGAGCCCGGATTTGAACCCAATCGAACATCTCTGGAGAGACTGGAGAGACCTGAAAATAGCTGTGCAGCGACTCTCTCCATTCAACAGGACAGAGCTTGAGAGGATCTGCAGAGAAGAATGGGAGAAACTCCCCAAATACACGTGCCAATCTTGTAGCGTCATGCCCAAGAAGACTTGAGGCTGTAATCACTGCCAAAGGTGCTTCAACAAAGTACTGAGTAAAGGGTCTGAATACTTATGTAAATGTGATATTTCTTTTTTTTGTCTAAAAACCTGTTTTTGCTTTGTCATTATGAGTTATTGTGTGCAGATTGATGAGGGGAGACAATTTAATCAATTTTAGAATAAGGCTGTAATGTAACAAAATGTGGAAAAAGTCAAGGGGTCTGAATACTTTCCGAATGCACTGTATATACTGAACAAAAATATAAACGCAACGTGCAACAATTTCAAAGATTTTGCTGAGTTACAGTTCATATAAGGAAATCAGTCAATTGAAATAAATTCATGAGGCCCTAATCTATGGATTTCACATGACTGGGCAGGGGCATACTCCTCAGCACCCCGCCCTCCCCCCTCTGACGATCCCGCAGGTGAAAAGCCGGATGTGGAGGTCCTGGGCTGGCGTGGTTACACATGGTCTGCAGTTGTCAGGCTAGTTGGACGTACTGCCAAATTCTCTAAAACGACGTTGGAGGCAGCTTATGGTAGAGAAATGAACGTACAATTATCTGGCAACAGCTCTGGTGGACTTTCCTGCAGTTAGCATGCCAATTGCACGCTCCCTCAAAACTTGAGACAAATTTGCCATTGTGTTGTGTGACAAAACTGCACATTTTTAAAGTGGCCTTTTATTGTCCTCAGCACAAGGTCCACCTGTGTAATGATCACGCTGTTTAATCAGCTTCTTGATATGCCACACCTGTCAGGTGGATGGATTATCTTGACAAAATATAAAATGCTCACTGACAGGGATGTAAACAAATTTGGGCACGACATTTGAGAGAAATTATCTTTTTGTGTGTATGGAAAGTTTCTGTGCTCTTTTATTTCAGCACATGAAACATGGGACCAGCACTTTACATGTTGCATTTATATTTTTGTTCAGTGTAGGATCAGATCTATGGGATCAATATCATGCCAAATGTATTCACAAATGTAAATCACCAATCCACAAATGTAAATCGTTTTCCACAAATGTAAATCGTTTTCCATAAATGCAATTCACTATCCACAAACAAACACCTTTTGATTTGTATTTGTAAATCGATATATTGCATTATATATCTTTTTTTATAACTGCAGATATGCAGGTCATTTCCAAGGGCCATAAGTAAAATGACTGCCATAAAGAAAGCGATTTGTAGTCGGAGAAAAAAAGTTGATCCCATAAAAGTTGACTCCATTGATGCTGTTGACCCGGATCACTGGTTGCTGCGGAAAAGGAGGCGGTCAAAGGGGGTGAGTGTAACCGGTGTGAAACGGCTAGCTAGTTGATGCGCGCTAATAGCGTTTCAATAGGTGACGTCACTCGCTCTGAGACCTTGAAGTAAACTCAGCAAAAAAAGAAACGTCCCTTTTTCAGGACCCTGTCTTTCAAAGATAATTCGTAAAAATCGCAATAACTTCACAGATCTTCATTGTAAAGGGTTTAAACACTTGCTTGTTCAATGAACCATCAACAATTAATGAACATGCACCAGTGGAACGGTCGTTAAGACACTAACAGCTTACAAATTGTAGGCAATTAAGGTCACAGTTATGAAAACTTAGGACACTAAAGAGGCCTTTCTACTGACTCTGAAAAACACCAAAAGATAGATGCCCAGGGTCCCTGCTCATCTGCGTGAACGTGCCTTAGGCGTGCTGCAAGGAGGCATGAGGCCTGCAGATATGGCCAGGGCAATAAATTGCAATGTCCGTACTGTGAGACGCCTAAGACAGTGCTACAGGGAGACAGGATGGACAGCTGATCGTCCACGCAGTGGCAGACCACGTGTAACAACACCTGCACAGGATCGGTACATCCGAACATCACACCGACGGGACAGGTACAGGATGGCAACAACTGCCCGAGTTACACCAGGAACGCACAATCGCTCCATCAGTGCTCAGACTGTCCACAATAGGCTGAGAGAGGCTGGACTGCGGGCTTGTAGGCCTGTTGTAAGGCAGGTCCTCACCAGACATCACTGGCAAGAATGTCGCCTATGGGCACAAACCCTCCGCCGCTGTACCAGACAGGACTGGCAAAAAGTGCTCTTCACTGACGAGTCACGGTTTTGTCTCACCTGGGGTGATGGTCGGATTTGCGTTTATCGTCGAAGGAATGAGCGTTACACCGAGGCCTGTACTCTGGAGCAGGATCGATTTGGAGGTGGAGGGTCCGTCATGGTCTGGGGCGGTGTGTCACAGCATCATCGGATTGAGCTTGTTGTCATTGCAGACAATCTCAACGCTGTGTGTTACAGGGAAGACATCCTCCTCCCTCATGTGGTACCCTTCCTGCAGGCTCATCCTGACATGACCCTCCAGCATGACAATGCCATCATGCACAGAACGAGCAGTATGGCTGATTTCCTGCAAGACAGGAATGTCAGTGTTCTGCCATGGCCAGCGAAAAGCCCGGATCTCAATCCCATTGAGCACGTCTGGGAGCTGTTGGATCGGAGTGTGAGGGCTAGGGCCATTCCCCCCAGAAATGTCCGGGAACTTGCAGGTGCCTTGGTGGAAGAGTGGGGTAACATCTCACAGCAAGAACTGGCAAATCTGGTGCAGTCCATGAGGAGGAGGTGCACTGCAGTACTTAGTATCTGGTGTGGCCACCTGCTGTAGTGACTGTTACTTTTTGTTGTTGGTTTTTTGACGCCCCCCCTTTCTTCAGGGACACAGTATTCAATTTCTGTTAGTCACATGTCTGTGGAACTTGTTCAGTTTATGTCTCAGTTGTTGAATCTTGTTATGTTCATACAAATATTTACACGTTAAGTTTGCTGAAAATAAACGCAGTTGACAGCGAGAGGACGTTTCTTTTTTTTTGCCGAGTTTAGTTGTTTCCATTGTTCTGCAAGGTCCGCGGCTTTTGTGGAGCGATGGGTAACGATGCTTCTAGTGTGACTGTTTTCGATGTGTGCAGAGGGTCCCTGGTTCAAGCCCAGGTTGGGTCGAGGGACGGAGGCAATACTGTTGCTAAGTCTGATCCTACACCTAACCTCTTCCTTTTGCATGCCTCTCCTGGGGAAACGGTTATAGGTACCAGGAATATTTATGTCTGTGCAACATGAGACAGCGGATGGATTACAATCATTTACAATGTATGACATATCCTTCACATTTAGTGGCGCTATTACATTGGCCAGCTAATTCAACTATTTGTGTGATGAACGGGTGTACACCGCAATAGTGTTGCAAATATAGAGTAATCTAGGGCTTTCAATTATTTAAGTTGGACATACTATGGTTACACATATGGTTAACATATTATGGTTACCATACTATAATTTCTGCAGCCTTGAAAGTCAGGCATCAACATGGCCGAACGAGAGGCTGCCATCGATTTTATAGAAATCGCTTTCTATGGGTACCAACCTTTTTTCTATGAATACAAATGGCTTTCTACGTGTGCAAACTTTTTTTTTTATACGTGTGAGAACTTGTCTTTTTATTGTTGTCAAATTGCTGCCAAAAGTCAGATGACCTAAGCACTTCCAAATATGGAGTTGCAGGTTTGCCATATCTGTCATCTTTGCGCATATCTCTCCTATGTGCAAATCTTTATGGCAGTCATTTACTTAAGGCTCTTGGAAATGACCTGCATATCTGCAATTATTTAAAAAAAATTGAATGCAGTATATCGATATACAAATCAAAAGGTGTTTGTTTGTGGATAGCGATTTACATTTGTGGATAGCGATTTACATTTGTGGAAAGGGATTTACATTTGTGAATACATTTGGCATGATATTTATCCCATACAGATCAGCATTGAACATCAGGATGCACAACTGCAGATGTTTTGACTTCTAGAGCCTTCCTCAGGCAGCGTGAAAGCTGATCTGCTCCTATATGTATTATTTTGTAAATATTTTCTGTTAATAGTTCACTGAAGTTTATTGTAACGTACTGGCCGCCTACTTGTCTTTATTTCTTGGTTTTCCTTTGTGTTTCCAAGCCAAATCCGAGTTGTATTGAGGTAGGCTAACGTTACCCAGCTAGACAGCTAGCTAGTTATGCTTGCTAACGTCAGCTATGCTAGCGATGAGGGTGATAATGACTATCAAAATATACATACCCAGATACATAACTGGCAGTCTGGGGTCTAGCTACCGGTACACTCCCCACCACTGGGGATCAACTAACTCCAACCACCTATTTCACGTGATAGGGTATGCAAACCAGTTGTTGGCTGTGCATCCTTCTGGAAGCACGCATTGCATGGTCGATCCGTGTATGGCTTTTCCGTCTCAAACAGCCGTATGAAATCAGGTTGGGAGCTTCTTTTGAACACGAGTCGTTAACTCCATCCGACCACCTCGTAGTCTCTGTTTAAAATCAAAGTAAAGAAGGTAACTGAGGGTCCAATAGCCCTACAGTATATTGCTCACGATCACTTAAGCACATTTTGGGAATCTGAAAAACCAACCCCAGAATATATTCAGGTCCCTTAAGCGATATATTTAATACTCCATCTCCATTTTAATACATTATACGACAATATCTCATGCGCCTGCTTAAAACACACTTCCGTTCCTCAAACGTTTGATGAAATCGGAATTTGAATGGGGTCATCTTCTAACACTGTTAGCTAGCGGGGACCATCGGAGTTGGAAATTATTCCATTCACCATCATCCCTGCCACATGGGAGGGTAGTAGTTCATTACTGCACACTGTAGCAAAATGTCTTGTAACAGAAAACAAGTGTTTCTTATTGGACAAGTTCAGGTAGTACCTCCCAGTTTTCAGTCATTTTTGCTTCATTTGGTGCCTAATGAATACAACCCAGGGGTTGGTGGGAGTGATGGATGTGTGATTACACTGTGCATATTTCTATTTCTCATTTTAGTCATTTAGCAGATGCTCTTATCCAGAGCGATTTACAGTAGTGAGTGCACATATTTTCATATGTCTCTCTTCTCTCTTCCCTCCATTATTTATGAGTCAGCTAAGGCAGCGAAATGGAGGGGCAAGAGGAGTTTGAGGTCACCAGTGAGGGACAGTTCATTCTTGGCTGTCCTTCATTTATCTCTGTGTGATTGATCCACTAGACTAGAGGTGGCCTCTGAATGGACCGTAGTGTTACTGCAGCTGTGGTGAATCTTTAAAGTAGATTAGATTCATTAGATTTTGGATACTTAGGACCTCTTTTTGGCATTGTATTCTGTGTATTTGTACTTTGTAGGTTAAATGAACAAAAGCAAACAGGCAGAAATCAATGTTGTTTAGCTACAGTTGAAGTCGGAAGTTTACATACACCTTAACCAAATACATTTAAACTCAGTTTTTCACACTTCCTGATATTTAATCCTAGTAAAAATTTGCTGTGTTAGGTCAGTTAGGATCACCACTGTATTTTAAGAATCTGAAATGTCAGAGTAATAGTAGAGAGATTGGTTTATTTCAGCTTTTATTTATTCCATCACATTCCCAGTGGGTCAGAAGTTTACATACACTCAATTAGTATTTGGTAGCATTGCCTTTTACATTTTTTAACTTGGGTCAAATGTTTTGGGTAGCCTTCCAGAAGCTTCCCACAATAATTTGGGTGGATTTTGGCCCATTCCTCCTGACAGATCTGGTATAACTGAGTCAGGTTTGTAGGCCTCCTTGCTTGCACACGCTTTTTCAGTTCTGCCAACAAATGTTCTATAGGATTGAGATCAGGACTTTGTGATGGCCACTCCAATACCTTGACGTTGTTGTCCTTAAGCCATTTTGCCACAACTTTGGAAGTATGCTTGGGTTCATTGTCCATTTGGAAGACCCATTTGCGACCAAGCTTTAACTTCCTGACTGATGTCTTGAGATGTTGCTTCAATATATCCACATAATTTTCCATCCTCATGATGCCATCGAATTTGTGAAGTGAACCAATCCCTCCTGCAGCAAAGCACCCCCACAACATGATGCTGCCACCCCGTGTTTCACGGTTGGGATGGTGTTCTCCGGCTTGCACCCCCTCATAGCCTGGTTCCTCTGATCTAGAAGTGACAAAAGCATGGATACATTTTTCTGATTTTTGCAATGTTACGTAGATGGAAAAAAGCTGTCCTTGAAAGAGTCTTGATATGTTCGTCAAAAGAGAGATCAGGGTCCAGAGTAACGCAGAGGTCCTTCACAGTTTGATTTGAGATGACTGTACAACCATCAAGATTAGATTCAGATTCAACAGAAGATCTCTTTGTTTCTTGGGACCTAGAACAAGCATCTCTGAGTTTAAAAGTAGAACATTTGCAGCCATCCACTTCCTTATGTCTGAAACGCAGGCTTCCAGCCGAGGGCAATTTTGGGACTTCACCATGTTTCATCGAAATGTACAGCTGTGTGCCATCCGCATAGCAGTGAAAGTTAACATTATGTTTCCCAATGACATCACCAAGAGGTGAAATTTATAGTGAAAACAATAGTGGTCCTAAAACGGAACCTTGAAGAACACCGACATTTACAGTTGATTTGTCAGAGGACAAACCATCCAGAGACAAACTGATATCTTTCCGACAGATGAGATCTAAACCAGGCCAGAACTTGTTCGTGTAGACCAATTTGGGTTTCCAATCTGTCCAAAAGAATGTGGTGATCATTGGTATCAAAAGCAGCACTAAGGTCTAGGAGCACGAGGACAGATACAGAGCCTCGGTCTGACGCCATTTAAAAAGTAATTTACCTCCTTCACAAGTGCGGTCTCAGTGCTATGATGGGGTCTAAAACCAGACTAAAGCATTTCGTAAACATTGTTTGTCTTCAGGAAGGCAGTGAGTTGCTGCGCAACAGCTTTTTCACATTTCTTTTGAGAGGAATGGTCGATTCGATATAGGCCGATTTTTAGTTTTTTAAATATTTTCTGGGTCAAGGTTTGGCTTTTTCAAGAGAGGCTTTATTACTGCCACTATTAGTGAGTTTGGTACACATCCGGTGGATAGAGAGATGTTTATTATGTTCAACATAGGAGGGCCAAGCACAGGAAGCAGCTCTTTCAGTAGTTTAGTTGGAATAGGGTCCAGTATGCAGCTTGACGGTTTAGAGGCCATGATTATTTTCACCATTGTGTCAAGAGATATAGTACTAAAACACTTGAGTGTCTCCCTTGATCCTAGGTCCTGGCAGAGTTGTGCAGACTCAGGACAACTGAGCTTTGGAGAAATACGCAGATTTAAAGAGGAGTCCGCAATTTGCTTTCTAATGATCATGATCTTTTCCTCAAAGAAGTTCATGAATTTATCACAGCTGAAGTGAAATCTATCCTCTCTTGGGGAATGCTGCTTTTTAGTTAGCTTAGCGACAGTATCAAAAAGACGTTTTGGATTGTTCTTATTTTCCTCAATTAAGTTGGAAAAATACTCGATACTGCACGGTACTGTCTTTCCAAGCTAGTCGGAAGACTTCCAGTTTGGTGTGGCGCCATTTCCGTTCCAATTTTCTGGAAGCTTGCTTCAGAGCTCAGGTATTTTCTGTATACCAGGGAACTAGTTTCTTATGACAAATGTTTTTTGTTTTTAGGTGTGCGACTGCATCTAGGGTATTGCGCAAGGTTAAATTGAGTTCCTCAGTTAGGTGGTTAACTGATTTTTGTACTCTGACGTCCTTGGGTAGGTGGAGGGAGTCTGGAAGGGCATCTAGGAATCTTTGGGTTGTGCGAGAATTTATAGCACGACTTTTGATGATCCTTGGTTGGGGTCTGAGCAGATTATTTGTTGTGATTGCAAACGTAATAAAATGGTGGTCCGATAGTCCAGGATTATGAGGACAAACATTAAGATCCACAACATTTATTCCACGGGACAAAACTAGGTCCAGAGTATGACTGTGGCAGTGAGTAGGTCCGGAGACATGTTGGACCAAACCCACTGAGTCGATGATGGCTCCGAAAGCCTTTTGGAGTGGGTCTGTGGACTTTTCCATGTGAATATTAAAGTCACCAAAAATGTGAATATTATCTGCCATGACTACAAGGTCCGATAGGAACTCAGTGAGGAACTCTGTATATGGCCCAGGAGGCCTGTAAACAGTAGCTATAAAAATTGATTGCGTAGGCTGCATAGATTTCATGACTAGAAGCTCAAAAGACGAAAACGTTGGGGGGGTTTGTAAATTGAAATTTGCTTTCATAAATGTTAGTAACACATCCGCCTTTGCGGGATGCGTGGGGAATATGGTCACTAGTGTAACCAGGAGGTGAGGCCTCAATTAACACAGTAAATTCATCAGGCTTAAGCCATGTTTCAGTCAGACCAATCACATCAAGATTATGATCAGTGATTAGTTCATTGACTATAACTGCCTTGGAAGAGAGGGATCTAACATTAAGTAGCCCTATTTTGAGATATGAGGTATCACAATCTCTTTCAATAATGGCAGGAATGGAGGACTAAACACCGCCATATTTAGTTTTTCCTAACCTAGGTCGAGGCACAGACACGTTCTCAATGGGGATAGCTGAGCTAACTACACTGACTGTGCTAGTGGCAGACTCCACTAAGCTGGCAGGCTGGCTAACAGCCTGCTACCTGGCCTGCACCCTATCTCATTGTGGAGCTAGGGGAGTTAGAGCCCTGTCTATGTTCGTAGATAAGATGAGAGCACCCCTCTAGCTAGGATGGAGTCCGTCACTCTTCAACAGGCCAGGCTTGGTCCTATTTGTGGGTGAGTCCCAGAAAGAGGGCCAATTATCTACAAATTCTATCTTTTGGGAGGGGCAGAAAACAGTTTTCAACCAGCGATTGAGTTGTGAGACTCTGCTGTAGAGCTCATCACTCCCCCTAACTGGGAGGGGGCCAGAGACCATTCCTCGATGCCGACACATCTTTCTAGCAGATTTACACGCTGAAGCTTCGGCGTCTCAGACCCCGTAACGGGAGGAGTAGAGGCCAGAGAAGGCTCGGCCTCTGACTCCGACTCGCTGCTTAGTGGGGAGAACAGGTTGAAAGTTTGTCGGCTGAATGAGCGACACCGGTTGAGCATTCCTACAGCATTTCCCTCCAGAAGCCAGGAGAAAGTTGTCCGGCTGCGGGGACTTTGCGAGGGGATTTATACTACTATCTGTACTTACTTGAGGCACAGACGCTGTTTCATCCTTTCCTATGTAACTGATGTGAAATGGCTAGCTAGTTAGTGGGGTGCGCGCTTAATAGCGTTTCAATCGGTGACGTCACTCGCTCTGAGACCTTGAAGTAGTTGTTCCCTTTGCTCTGCAAGGGCCATGGCTTTTGTGGAGCGATGGGTAACGATGCTTCGTGGGGGGCAGTTGTATATGTGTGCAGAGGGTCCCTGGTTCGAGCCCAGGTAGGGTGTCTGAAGCTGGGCTTGCAGCACAGCTATCCTTGCCGTAAGGCGATTGTTTTCCTGTATATTATGAGTACAGCGACTGCAATTAGAAGGTATCATGTTAATGTTACTACTTAGCTTCGGCTGGTGGAGGTCCTGACAAACCACGTCCAGATAAAGCGTCCGGAGTGGAAAAAGTTGAATGAAAAAAAAAAGTAGAGCGAGGGGAAAAACTAAAAATATAAACAGTAATTAAAAAGTAAAAACCGTAAAGTTGTCAGGTAGCAACTACACTTTTCATCAGTGTAGTTAGCAACAAAATGCACAGCAGCACGCAAACAGATCAGAAGCTTCTAAAGCCATGACATCATTTTCTGGAATTTTCCAAGCTGTTTAAAAGGCACAGTCAATTTAGTGTATGTAAACTTCTGACCCACTGGAATTGTGAATTATAAGTGAAATAATCTGTCCGTAAACAATTGTTGGAAAAATGACTTGTGTCATGCACAAAGTAGATGTCCTAACCGACTTGCCAAAACTATAGTTTGTGAACAAGAAATTTGTGGAGTGGTTGAAAAACAAGTTTTAATGACTCCAACCTAAGTGTATGTAAACTTCCAACTTCAACTGTATATTTTATAACCACATAATCAACCTCCCCAGGTGAAACACTTCCCCAATATTTAATATGCTAATGTCAGAGACCGTTTTTCAAATCAACCACCGCCAAAAATACATACATTAAGGAATAAATTATTCATGATCTGCAGAATTGTAGCATATTAGAATTCATGTACTGTGTGACTAAGACTGATGCGCCACCATTGATATATAGTATATGAATTATATGACTGTAACACTATTGAGTTGTGCTTGAGTGTCAACATAAAACACAATTGAGACTGTCAGCACTGTACAGGGTCTGTGTTTGTTGTTTACAGTAAGTTAAATAGACTGGTATGGGTCTATGAATCAATATGAAGTAAAAGGGAGCATATGGCAGTGGTTTTAGTGAGGAAGGAGCAGAAGAGATGTCTCCCTAGGGTCCCACTACCATTTATTATTCATGTTTTATGGGGGGTGTTCCGGAGCGGTTGATAGGAGGAGGGGGTGTAAATGAAGTTTAGTTACGCCGGCTCAGGGCATTCTTTTCAATGAGAGTCCAACACACATGCTGTGCAGATTTACAGTAACATTTTATGATGTGAATCTTTGTTTTGGTTTTCTTGCTTCAGATCATAAAAACGTACATACAAGTTATTTTAGGCATTCTTTTCAATAAGACTCCAACATACACGCTGTTCCGATTAACAGTTACTAACATGAATGTGTCATTGAATTATGTGAGTCTTTGGTTTGCCTTGCTCGAGTTTATGCGTTTAAACGTACCGTATCTCATTTGAAGAGTGTCTGAGAAAACGTTGGTCTAATATAGGCTGTCTTCATTTATATGTTTCGTACTCTGTACATACATCCTGTTCAACTAATAGTTGTTATTGGGAGGTACAGTATCCATAGAGGTTTACTCATTTCCACTGTGTTAACCTATCCATTCTCTTCACCAGGTATGGCGCGGTACCATAGCCAGGATGCGATACCGGCGCATGCGAGCCGCCCTCATCATCCTGCGGGCCTACCGGCACTACAAGGTCAAGTCCTACATCAAGGACATCAACCGCAAATTCAAGAACGTGCGCTCCATGAAGGACCATGGCAAGCACGTCAAGTGGCCCACGCCGCCCAAAGTCCTGCGGAAGTTTGAAGAGGCGCTGCGGAGCATCTACAACAGGTAAACAAAGTGGCGCGCGCACACACACACACACACACACACACACACACACACACACACACACACACATAAAGGGGTTGTAGTATGAGTAATCCCACCTCTGTTCGGATAAAACATCAACCCTTGAACACGATGCACTGTAAGCCCTTTCATCAGTGTAGTACGAATTGTGTGGACTGGGTACAGTTTTCTACTCCAACTGGTTTCCTTTAAAGGTTTTTACCCATGTGTCTTCCAGCCTCAGGTCTGTGGTGGACATCGATTTTTTTTTTCCCCCGTCAAAGCCTCATTCAATACTTTCATCCGGAGAAAGTGAAATTTCACACTTGATGCTTTGAAAGCACAGTTTAAAGGCAGGATGTTTCATGTCAGAGAGAGTGCAGCCCCCAAAAATCCCTGTTATGCAGTATCATCACGTCAGAAATAGCCAATCATGTTATCAAGGCCATAGATTCTACAGTGTCAAAGTCGATATCTTGGCTCCATTGCTATTCCTGTGGGTGTTTCCATGCTGCTCTAGGTGGTGGGCGTGGACTCTGATCAAAGACCTTACTCCAGAGGAGAAGCTGCAGATCAGGGCCAAGGTGGCCACCCTGGAGGCCCTCAAGGGCCAGAGACCTGACCTGGGGCTGCAAAGGACCTGGGAGGGCAACTACCTGGTGAGTTGGATTGGCTAGGGGGGTTCTGACACTAGCTCTGAGCTCCTCAAAGGGAGAGGTTAGCGGTTGATGTGTGTGTTTCTGATGTTGTTTTTAATTTGAATGTAGTTGTAAATGTGTGTGCGTTTTTTGTCGGTGGTGCAGTAGTGGGGGTGGGGGGGGGGGGTGCGTAAGTGTGCGACGTGTGTGTGTGCGTTGTTGAACTGAAATGTAATGGAAAGAGGTTTGTCTTTGTAGAGGAGTTGATCGTCATGTCTCTCTCTCTCTCTCTCTCTCTCTCTCTCTCTGTGTGTTTGTGTGTGTGTGTTTTCAGAAGCGAGACAGTCCTGACACAGCGTCCTCCTTCACCTTGGTGTCCTGTGAGTTGCAGCGTAAGGACAAGTTCATGAGAGTGCTCTTCTCCTGCAATGTGCGCAAGGTACAGTAGGGTTGGGGACTATTACCTAACCCAAACCCTATACCACACACGCGGACACATACCCCATACAAAGAATAGAGAATACGATCACACCCTACACACACGGGCAGACTGGGACTAGAAATCGGCCCTGACATTTTTAACACACCAGACAATTATTTTCCTTGAGGCCCCAGATAATTATAATTTTGCGGGAAAAAAAATACAATAAAATGTTAGACAGGCCCACTGGTCCAAAAATGGACCAGCCATCTGGCATTTGCCCGACATGCCAGATGGCCAGTCTGCCCCTGCACACACACACACACATTCTCACCCAACTGTCCCTGAGTTTAGCCAACTCCCAGTTGTGTGTGTTGGCTGTGTGTGCGTGGGGTCTCCTGTGGGGAGACTGATAAGGGTCTTTGTGTTTCCCAGATCAACCGTTTCCACAAGGCAGAGGACCGGGCCGTCCTCATCACAGACCGCCACCTGTACAAGATGGACCCCCTGAAGCAGTACAAGCCTATGAAGAGCATCCCCCTCTACAATGTAAGAGCACCTCCCCTGTGTGGTTAATATAGTGTATTGTGTAGTTGAAATGAATGGAAATCTTACTTGCTGTGGCTCTAAACAGTCTAAAGGGTCTCTCAAAATCATTCTCAATTGATAATTGATTAATAGCATGGTTTGTGGAACAGGAAATGAAACACTATGCAGAGATAATGGAATAATTGCCCTTTTCACGTCTCCGTAGACTGATTTAAAGGAGATGAAATGGAATTTTGTTTTGTTTGAAATAATCGTAATTGTTATCAACTCTCGTCTTAGAGATGATCTTATCATACTACAGACGGAGACTGTTACTTGTCGCTAAGGCAACAAGGTTTAAATGTACAACTCTTCCCATCCTTTATCCACTGCATTAATGTTGTGTTAAAAAAAAACATTCTCACTGATTTGGTGGACGATAAGGTACACAGATCCTATGATCCTTGTTTCCCGGGGTTAAGTCCTCTGGGTTCTTTTTAGATTTACAGCAGAGTGTCCCTGCTATTTATTATATATATATTTTTTTCATGGCTTTTCATCACAACTCTGTTTATGTAACCTACAGTACACCTGAATTTGAACCTCTGTTCTCATTTTCAAGTAAGAGCCAAAGTGCGTCCCAAAGTATAATCTCTAGTATTGCAGTACAGGCAGATACTTCCAGCGGCTTATACCTTGAAAGTTGACCTCATGGATAAAGAGCAGAAAGGGGTAAAGAAAGGGAGGAAGTGTGTGCGTGGGGTGAGATGAGGCGGGGGTGAAGGAGAGATGGGGCGGGGGTGAAGGAGAGGCTGAGGAGTGAGAGAGGTAGTGGTAGCGAGGCAGAGGAGGGAAGAAAGGGAGAAGGTAGAAAGAGAGAAAAAAGAGAGAGAGAGCTGAGATAGAAAAGGTATCCATTCATCTTTGGCCAGATATTCCCTCCCTGTTCTTTTGATAAGGAACCACAGTGTTCAATCTGACAAACTGTCAGGAAAGAATTATAGGACGAACACCCCGGTCTTATCGTTGCATCTGTAATGGAAATGAGAAATGGAAAAGCAGGGCTAGGAGAAGAATAGAGCTGCCTGAAGGGCTATTGGCTATTGTTTACACACACATACACACACACACACACACACACACACACACATACACACACAGACACACAGACACACACACACACACACACACACACACACACACACACACACACATACACACACACACACACACACACACACACACATACACACACACACACACACACACACACACACACACACACACACACACACACACACACACACACACACACACACACACACACACACACACACACACACACACACACACAAGAGAGCCTGGAGAGGGAAAGCTGCTTGTTGGACACTCAGACTAATGCAGAAGGTAACCAGACAGTATCATCAGTATTGTTAAATGGTACAGACTGGGAGATATAGACTGAGTGTACAAAACATTAGGAACTCTTTCCATGACATAGACTGATCAGGTCAAAGCTATGATCCTTTATTTATGTCACTTGTTAAATCCACTTCAATCAGTGTAGATGAAGGGAGGAGACAGGTTAAAGAAGTATTTTTAAGCCTTGCGACAATTGAGACATGGATTGTGTGTGTGTGTCATTGAGGGTAAATGGGCAAGAGAAAAAAATGTAAGTGACTTTGAACGGGGTATGGTAGTAGGTGCCAGGCGCACCGGTTTGAGTTTGTCAAGAACTGCAACGTTGCTGGGTTTCCTGTGTGTCAAGAATTTCACTGTGGCTCAGTTGGTAGAGCATGGTGTTTGCAACGCCAGCATGGTGTGTGCAATGCCGGGGTTGTGGGTTCGATTCCCACGGGGGGCCAGTACAGTAAGTCGCTCTGGATAAGAGTGCCTGCTAAATGACTAAAATGAAAAAATGTAAAATGTAATGGTCCACCACCCAAAGGACATCCAGCCAAGTTGGCACAACTGTGGGAAGCATTGGAGTCAACATGGGCCATCATCCCTGTGGAACGCTTTAGACACCTTGTAGAGTTATTGCCCCGGTGAATTGAGGCTGTTCTGAGGGCAAAAGGGTATGCTAAGAAGGGTGTTCCTAATGTTTTGTACACTCACTGTATAACAAGATGTACGCAGAGGGGTAGAGAATGACATAACACACAATACAGATAGTATAGAACATTGTGTATAGTTACATGTATGACATCATGTATTGTAACTAACACACACAACATATTACATGTGTGCCATTGTCACGATGTGGCCCTTTGGGCTGTATATCGTGGCTCCCCCCTCTCTCACTCTCTCTCTCCCACCACAAGTTGTATGACTTTACGATAGGTCATAAATTCCTGGCAGAGACTCTCTCCCCTGGTCATGCAGAAAGACAAGGGAAATAAACCTATGGAACAAAGAGCTTCTCTTTGTTCAACTCCTAATCCCCAAAATTGGAGGACTAAACAATATTTATAATTTTCAGAATGGGGGAATGGTCCGTGGGTATTTAAAGAACAATCCTGTTGAAGTTGTTTTATTTTGTGACATCAGGAAGGACGGTAAGCACAGAATAACGGTAGCTTTGGAAGTGTACATTTCTCAGTTATTAGCTTTCTACCTGAATGTTGTGTAAAATATATGATTAAATATGAAACTATTTGTGAGAAGATGTCATGTTGGCCTTCTAAATTAGATACTTGTTTAGTTATAAAGTTTTAACTAGTCAATGGCCACACCGCCGTGAGCCCAGACATTACGTCGGCATCATGGACCGCCCTTTTCTCAAAGTGTATAAAACCCACTCCTGACGAAATTTACAGGAGACCAGTCAGTGTGTAGCGGTGGCTTACATGGCTGACAAATGGTTTAAAACTACAAGACCAGAAAACCAGACCGCGTGTAGTGTTGGCTGGAAATGGTTAAACTCTGAGACTATCGATCACTACAGAATAAGAGCAAGGAAGGACATTGTGACTTCTGGGGAAGTTAACCAGAGACTCTCTGATGAACTGAATTCCAACAGAGAAGACAACAACGACATACGGGCATAAATGATTTCAATGTCTGTATGTAGGCAGCAGCCTCTCTGTGTTAGTGATGGCTGTTTAACAGTCTGATGGCCTTGAAATAGGGGTGAGAGAACTGGTCGAGGTGAGAGAGTCGATGGAGACGTATCGTTGCTAGGGGAGACGGTGAGGCATGAAAAGGAGCCATTGATTACTGGAAGGTCGGATGGAGGGGAAAGGCAGTTACCGCCTGTTGATTAGCGAGCCAGCAACGTTGCTGCCCTACTAAACCTTGGCTACCCTTGTGCTTATTTACTACCCCTGCAGGAACCAAAGGCATTGATTCCATCCCAAATGGCACCCTATTCCCTATATAGTCCATAGGGCTCTGGTCAAAAGTAGTGCACTATGTAGGGAATAGGATGCCATTTGAGACGCAACCTCTATACCAGACACCATCCTTTGCTATCTACCTCTGCCGCTGTCATGCCAACTTCGCAATAGGCGTAGTTGTCATGGCGATTGTGCGGGAGGGCAGATCAGCTGATGTCTGGTATTGTTCAGGCATGTTCACAAATCGCCTGGCTGCTACATGTGTGCTGTCCACTTTACAATAAAGCTTATTGGTCTTTCCTCTCAGTCACTCTATTTCACTGTTTCTATTCCTGAACCCATCTTACTCTCTCTCTCCATTTCTCCAACCATGCATTCTTTCCCTCCTTGATTCCTTCTCTCCTAGATAGAATATGACTTATTTGTCATAGAGTACAGGAAAGTAGTGCAGTGTATGGATCCATTAATTTAGAGGTGCTAAATGGGAATGTAATGTGTTAGTAAAGATTGATTGCAGGCTGACTGCTGACCCCACAAGAGGCAAGTTGCCAAAGCTTGTCTCATGGACACATGGATGTACCCTTTACCTCCTCCTCCTTTCCTCTCGCTCTATCTTTGTTTTGCAGTCTATTTCTTTCTCTCTCTCTCTCTTTTTCTGTCTCTCTCTCTCTCTCTTTCTGTCTCTCTCTCTCTTTTTCTGTCTCTCTCTCTCTTTTTCTGTCTCTCTCTCTCTTTTCTGTCTCTCTCTCTCTTTTTCTGTCTCTCTCTCTCTTTTTCTTCTCTCTCTCTCTTTTTTCTGTTCTCTCTCTCTCTTTTTCTGTCTCTCTCTCTCTCGTTTTCTGTCTCTTCTCTGCTTTCTTGTCTCTACTCTCTCATTTTCTGTCTCTCTCTCTCTTTTCTGTCTCTCTCTCTCTTTTTCTGTCTCTCTCTCTCTTTTTCTGTCTCTCTCTCTCTCTCTCTTTTTCTCTCTCTCTCTCTCTTTTTCTGTCTCTCTCTCTCTCTCTTTCTGTCTCTCTCTCTCTTTTTCTGTCTCTCTCTCTTTTTCTGTCTCTCTCTCTCTTTTTCTGTCTCTCTCTCTCTTTTTCTGTCTCTCTCTCTCTTTTCTGTCTCTCTCTCTCTTTTTCTGTCTCTCTCTCTCTCTTTTTCTGTCTCTCTCTCTCTTTTTCTCTCTCTCTCTCTCTTTTTCTGTCTCTCTCTCTCTCTTTTTCTGTCTCTCTCTCTCTCTTTTCTGTCTCTCTCTCTCTTTTTCTGTCTCTCTCTCTCTTTTTCTGTCTCTCTCTCTCTTTTTCTGTCTCTCTCTCTCTCTCTTTTTCTGTCTCTCTATCCCTCTCTTCATCTCTCTCTCTATCTCTTTTCAATTTGCTTGTCAGAAAAAAGTCTGCCAAGCCCTCTCCCGCTAGAATGAACGATATACGTCTTTTGATAGGAGGTCAGGTGCCTGTCAGTCACAAAGTGAGCGATGACCGGGAAACACTACTGGTACGCAGAGGGGTAGAGAATGACATAACACACAATACAGACAGTATGGAACTCCCCTCCCGCTATGGTTGCAGTCAAAATTCTTTACACAGAGGGAGAGAGCTTGAATTCGCACGTCCCATATAATGTGGTAACAATCCACTAAGCCAATTTTTTTTCTGGCATGTTCATTTATTTTCTTTCGTTTGCAGGTTCCGACATTAACGATGGCCTGCTGGCCCGGGGCCTGTAAAAACATGTGTCGGTCGGGCCAGTGGATGTTGTCAGTCTTGCCCAATAGGGCCAGTAACTTTTCAGCACATTTTTGCATTCCAATTCAACATTTACCTGCTCTGTCGCAGTCTACCATTGAAAACCGTTGAAGACTACGCTCGTAAATGTCAAGCCATTTGTATTTGAGTAATATAATTGGCCATTTATTCAAGAACCACCACGCTCCCGCGAGTCACAACGTCTCGAGCAGTACATGAGTTGATGCCATCACACAGCGCACGCGAGTTTGAGATGTCCAGAGTAAAAAAAGTGGCCATCAATCTACTAGCTTATTTATTTTATGGAAAGTGATTTACAAAATGAACATATTAGCAATATGCTGACTACTGTTGATAGTCTGCAAAAAGAAAGCTATACAAATACACCTAGCTTTCGTATTGGCTAGCCTACTGTATCCATGTTATATCTCTTTTGGAACTTTTGTCTTAAAGGGGCAGAGTCCTATTTTCAAATATTCTCAAAATGACATACTTTAGAAGCAAAATTGAATGCAATTAATACAATGCAATTATTTCCATGACATAATTTTAAAGCAATTTTGGACTGGCCGTTCTACATACACTGAAAAAATATAGAAACACAACATGTACAGTGAGCTGAAATAAAAGATCCCAGAAATGTTCCAGACACACAAAAGCGTATTTCTCTCAGATTTTGTGCACATATTTGTTTGCATCCCTGTTAGTGAACATTTGTCCTTTGCCAAGATAATCTTTCCACCTGACAGGTGTGGCATATCAGGAAGCTGATTAAACAGCATGATCATTACAAAGGTGCACCTTGTGCTGGGGACAATAAAAGGCCACTATGCGATGTACAGTTTTTTCACACAACACAATACCACAGATGTCTCAAGTTTTGAGGGAGCCCACAATTGCCATGCTGAGTGCAGAAATGTTCACCAGAGCTGTTGCCAGAGAATTTAATGTTAATTTCTCTACCATTAGCCACCTCCAACACCGTTTTAGAGAATTTAGCAGTACATCCAAACGGCCTCACAAATGCAGACCATGTGTAACCACGCCAGCCCAGGACCTCCAAATCCGGCCTTATCACCCGCAGAATCATCTGAGACCAGCCACCCGGTCAGCTGATGAAACTGTGGGTTTGCACAACCAAATAATTTCTTCATAAATCATCTCAGGGAATTCTCATCTTTGTGCTTGTGATCCTCACCAGGTTCTTGACCTGACTGCAGTTCGGTGTTGTGACCCGACTGCAGTTCGGTGTCGTAACCGACTTCAGTGGGCAAATGCTCACCTTCTATGGCCACTGGCATGCTGGATGAATCTCAGTTTCAACTGTACTGGGCAGATGGCAGACACAAGTATGATGTCGTGTGGGCAAGTGGTTTGCTGATGTCAACGTGTGCCCCATTGTGGCGGTGGGGTTATGCTATGGGCAGGCATAAGCTATGGACATCGAACACAATTGCATTTTATTGATGGCAATTTGAATGCACAGAGATACCATAACCAGATCCTGAGGCCCATTGTCGTGCCATGCATCCGCCGCCATCACCTCATGTTTCAGCATGATAATGCATGGCCCCATGTCACAAGGATCTGTACACAATTCCTGGAAGCTGAAAATTGCCCAGTTCTTCCATGTCCTGCATACTCACCAGACATGTCACAGCTTCGCACAGCCATTGAAGAGGAGTGGAACAACATTCCACAGGCCACAATCAACAACCTGATCAAATGTATGTGAAGGAGATGTGTCGTGCTGCATGAGGCAAATGGTGGTCACACCAGATAGTGACTGGTTTTCTGATCAACGCCCTTATAATTTTTAAAGGTATCTGCATCTATCTGTATCTGTATAAATGCATCTATCTGTATTCCCAGTCGTGAAATGCATAGGTTAGGATTCATTTCAAAGATATTGAAATATGTGACTCACTGTCGACTTCCAAATTGCCTCTGGAAGCGACGTCAGCACAATAACTGTTCGTCGGGAGGTTCATGAAATGGGTTTCCATGGCCGAGCAGCCGCACAAAAGCCTAAGATCACCATGCGCAATGCCAAGCGTTGGCTGTAGTGGTGTAAAGCTCTCCACCATTGGACTCTGAAACAGTGGAAATGCGTTCTCTGGAGTGAGGAATTTGGGTTTGGCGGAAGCCAGGAGAACGCCACATGCCCCAATGCATAGTGCCAACTGTAAAGTTTTGTGGAGGAGGAATAATGGTCTGGGGCTGTTTTTCATGGTTCGGGCTAGGCCCCTTAGTTCCAGTGAAGGGAAATCGTTACACTAGAGCATACAATGACATTCTAGACGATTCTGTGCTTCCAAATAGGTGTTAACAGTTTGGAGAAGGCTCTTTCCTGTTTTAGCATGGCAATGCCCCCGTGCACAAAGCGAGGTCCATCCAGAAATGATTAGTTGAGATCGGTGTGGAAGAACTTGACTGGCCTGCACAGAGCCCTGACCTCAACCCCATCAAACACCTTTGGGATGAATTGGAACGCCGACTGCAAGCCAGGCCTAATCGCCCAACATCAATGCCCGACCTCACTAATGCTCTTGTGGCTCAATGGAAGCAAGTCCCTGCAGCAATGTTCCATCATCTAGTGGAAAGCCTTCCCAGAAGAGTGGAGGCTGTTATAGCAGCAAAAGGAGTGACCTATTCCCTATTAATGCCCATGATTTTGGAATGAGATGTTCAACGAGCCCCTGTCCACATACTTTTGGCCAAGTAGTGTAGGTCTACAGGTTTAATCAAAGTGTTGACACTGGAGTAGTCATCTGCTGTTTTCTTCAATCATACTTGTATTGCATATAGCTGAGAAAATGCCTCTTAAAAGGAAGCTTGAGACCTTTGGAAGTCGACAGACCCATACAGGATTCTTTTAAAAGTGCAGTCAAAATTAAAAATGTTCCCTGTGTTTTACAGTATATCATATTTTACAACAGCTGATTAAACTAACACTGTAAAAGTGTGGGAAAAATGTGATCAGTGTTATTTCCTTGCTCATTCAAAATACAATCTAGCATTAGAATGTACCGGAGGCCAACAAAATAGAGCTTGTTCTGCAAAAATGCCTTAACCTGGAACCCCCTGGCCCAGGGGAGCCTGGCTGGCTACTTTTTCTATTTGGCTGGCTACTCCAACTCCATGTGCTTGTGGAAAACACTGGGATTCGTCTGTGTTACGTAACGACAGACTCGTCTCCCTCAAGAATAGACCAGAGGTGTACCGAACAGGACACTCGCTGCAGTACCATCCGTATCGCTATGACAACTTGAACACTCATTAAAAAGAAACAAGGCTTGTTTCGATCAGTTAACCCATTCATGTACTGTAAATGTAACCTACTCCTCGTAAAATGCTTTCATGAACACAAGCATGTGGTGTTGGGGTATACCTGTTGAAATCATTTCTAACCACGGGGCTCATTTCGCATTATGTTTTTTTAGCTATTGGTAAAGCAGCTAGCTGTTGTTCACACCTCGATGCGTGGTGGCGGTGTCACATTTCCTTAATCTGATGGAGATGGAATAATGATAATTTTCTCCCAGTATGGTGCCCCTGCAGTTCTGGGCTGAGGGGATAATGTGTCTGACTCCCCTGGCTGTTTCCATGGTCTACACTGTGCTCAATGGTCCCTGGACTCGCGGGGGTAGGGGGTAGGAAAAAGGGAAGGAATAGAAAAAGAGTAATTCCAAGCAGATGCACAACATAAACTCTACTTCTCATTATCTTCCTTAGAGATGTTATGTTCGGTTAAAAAAAATAAAAATAATAAAAATAACATTATCAGGACCATTAACCCTTGAAGCAGACAAACATTACACACAGAACCTTGGGGTTTTACTTATCCATTGCAGTCTGTGTGAAGGACTAGGGCTGGGAATTGCCAGGGACCTCAAGATACGATATTATCACGATACTTAGGTGCCAATACGATATGTATTGCGATTCAATAGTGTGATTGTATTGCGTTTTTATCTTCCAAACATATTGCTCACCATATGTCTGCTGCAGAGGGACAAGAGAGGGCATGAGAAAATGAGTTTTGATCAGTTATGGAAATAAAAGTGCTGAAAACAAATTTCAAAAGATGGAGAACAAGCTATGAGTTTTGGTGCAGGTACACCAACTAGCACAAAAATAAGATTGCGATGTTGTCAAGACAATACAATATATCGTCAAAAATAATATCCCAATATGTAACTGTATCAAGTTTTTCCCCATCACTATATAGGACCATGTCAGAATTCCCCTGGTCCCTTTCCTTAGCAAGTAAATGACGGGTGACGTATTACAGTTTTGATTCAGTGTGAGAACCCCTAGTTTATTGCTGTGTCCATTGAGCCGTGCTAACTCAAACTCCCGTGGTGTTTGTCTGTATGTGTGTGCTCGTGCGCGTGTGTATGCTTGTCTGTGTGTGTGCTTGCCCGTGTGCGTGTCTGCGCGTGTCCTCTCTCTCTCTCTGTCCTCCCAGGTGACGGGGGTGAGTGTGTCCCCAGGTAAGGATCAGCTGGTGGTGTTCCACACTAAGGACAGCAGGGACCTGGTGGTGTGTCTACAGGGCATGGTGCCTGCTGGGGACAGCCGCATCGGAGAGCTGGTGGGCACCCTTCTCAGCCACTTCAAAAGGTAACCAGTGTGTGTGTGTGTGTGGCATGCATGTGTTTGTGTCTGCCTTTCTGTCTGTCTGTGTTGGACGGTCGGTCAGTGGGTAAGTCCGTGGGTGAGTCGGGCAGGTCTTTCTACTTCTCTTTCTATCTGCCTGCCTGCATCCTTCTCTGTCTTTACATGTGTGCGATGTTGTGTGTCTGTCTACAGTAAAATATACTGTATGTATGTGCTGGGAGCAAACTATGCAGTACCTCTCCTCTAAGCAAGGTCCAGTACCTCCTTGTGTGGTGCATTCTCCCAGAAGCGCATGGTGCAGACAGAGATTATCGTACAGACCAGCTGTGTCTCTCCCACATATTGCAGAGAGAAGTTCATTATTACTTACTGTCCCTTTGGTCAACCCCTGGAAAAACTACACAGGTAGCGGATTGGAACCGATATACTGCCCCATCTGATAGGGTACTGTACATATAAAATGATAGCATACTGTCCTGCTTTTAAAATGATCTTTAAGTGGATATAGGAGAATGGAGAAAATGGGCAAGGCATCACTGTGATCATATTACTGCTCTTTAAGTTGGGGCTTGTGTGATAATTCAGTAATGTATGATGGATCATTTGCGACATACATTATATTTAAGCTGATCTCTCGTGGAAAGATCCTGCGCGTAAACCGAGAGAATCTGCCGGGACTGAATGGGATGTGAGGATTAGAGCAGCGGTAGTTCCAGTGTTTGTGTGTTTCCTCACTGGTTATTTGGAGAAAATCCCGGTTTTCGCAGGTGTTTGCATCTTTTGAATTTCAGAAGGGGAGGGGACATTCGGCCCGTGACTTTGAAAAGAGAGAGGGTGGAGCTCCTCGTGCCACTTCTCTTAACATTTACGGACTCAGGACTTAATCGAGCAGCTGACCAATTACGTGAACTTTAGTTCTGGGTTAACTAAGATTATATTTGAGCCATGCTGCTTTATTCTATCCTTGGTCTAGTCTGAAACTGGTCTGATCTGTGAGTGAATGTGCCTGAACACGGCCCTGCTTCGATGCTATCATGTCTCATTGTATACAGTGACAGATGGCAAGGGTCCCTCTTAATGACTCTCCATGTGCATCCTATAGAAGCCCATTCATCACATTGAAACATGGGCACAAGAAAAGGCCACGCTGAGATACACCTGTGTGTGTGTGTGTGTGTGTGTGTGTGTGTGTGTGTGTGTGTGTGTGTGTGTGTGTGTGTGTGTGTGTGTGTGTGTGTGCGCGTGTGTGTGCGTGTGTCAGTAGATGTAGATTTAACCTTTATCTCCGCTTGAGAATGGTGCACAGCTCACACAATGAAGAGCACCGTAGCAGTTTACACCACACACAGGGACCTAGAGTCAATGGCTGGCTTTTTATCCTCCAAATGTACAGCATTAGAAAAACGGTGTGACCGTGCCATTGAGCCTAAGCCCCATTCCAAATAACTCCGTCTCTGCTTAGGTTCCAACTTACAAAATGGCATCTTATTTTCCCGGGGGTTTTCCAAATTTGTCCCCTCAAAAGTCTGCTTTTTAGATTGAATTTGCGACTCGACAAGTTTCTAAAAAAAATAGGATAGTAGGAGCCTTGTCAAAAGGCATCAGGGCCAAATCTGTTGAGAGTTAAAACAGACACTGCGAATTCTGCTCCACGTTAACCCTCTTATCCGCTGTGATGCGCCACAGTTGTTTAGAAACTCACAAATAGTCCAGAGGCTTTTATGTCCCCATGGCCTCACTTCCTCCCTCACTATTTTCCTTCTTCTTTCTCAAACTTTTCCCCTTTTTTTATCATTCCCCTATTGTCATCCCTCTTCTTTGTAACTCCCTCTCTCTCTCTTTGTACCATCTACCTCTTCCTCCCACCTATTTCCCTATATCTGTTTCTCTTCCCCACTCTCCAGCTCTGTCTTTCACTCTCTCTCTTGTTCTTTCTCTTTCTTTCTCTGTCCCCACCAATCTCTGTCATTCTCTTTCCCCCACCCCTCTGCCCCCTCATCTCTTCTGCCCCCTCCCTCTACTCCATCCCTCCCCCTCCTCTCTCCTCCTTCCTTCCTCTCTCTCCCCCCTCCCTCCATCTCAGAAGAGGAGAGATGCAATATTTAAGATGTGCTGCTCCACTGTGAAAGCTTGCATGGGTTCTAGTCTATATTTAGCCCAGACCTCTGCTGTATTGACGTGCACCCCACGCAGCTCGCACCAGGCAGCCACTGCTACTGCAGCACACCACACCACACACTCTTCACTCCTGGGACAGAGGGGGGAGAGACACTCTATATCTGTCACACACACATGCGCTCACATACACAGATGTGGATAGCACACACACACAAACACATACATACAAACACAGATATAATTTTTGATCAGCAACTCATTAGTCGAATTAGGGTCGTTGTCCTTTTGGAAGGTGAACCTTAGCCCCCAGTCTGAGGTCCTGACCATTTTGGAGCAGGTTTTCATCAAGGATCTCTCTGTACTTTATTCCATTAATCTTTATCTCGATCCTGACTAGTCTTCCAGTCCCTGCTGCTGAAAAACATCCCCACAGCATGATGCTGCCACCACCGTGCTTCACCATAGGGATGGTGCCAGGTTTCCTCCAGACATGACGCTTGGCATTCAGGCCAAAGAGTTCAATCTTGGTTTCATCAGACCAGAGAATCTTGATTCTCATGGTCTGAGAGTCCTTTAGGTGCCTTTTGGCAAACTCCAAATGGGCTGTCATGTGACTTTTACTGAGGAGTGGCTTCCGTCTGGCCACTCTACCATAAAGGCCTGATTGGTGGAGTGCTGCAAAGATGGTTGTCCTTCTGGAAGGTTCTCCCAGCTCCACAGAGGAACTCTAGAGCTCTGTCAGAGTGACCATCAGGTTCTTGGTCACCTCCCTGACCAAGGCTCTTCTCCCTCGATTGCTCAGTTTGGCCGGGCAGCCAGCTCTAGGAAGGGTCTTGGTGGTTACAAACTTCTTCCATTTAAGAATGATAGAGGCCACTGTGCTCTTCTGAAAAAAAATCCTGTTTTCACTTTGTCATTATAGGGTATTGTGTGGAGATTGATGAGGGGGAAAAAATATTGAATCCATTTTAGAATAAGGCTGTAACATAACAAAATGTGGAAAAGGGGAAGGGGTCTGAATACTTTCCGTATGCACTGTACAGTGGCATCAGTAATATTCATATCCCTTGACTTATTACAGTTACAGTTTGAATTTAAAATATTTTTTTTCTCACCCATCTACACACATTATCCCATAATGATAAACTGATAATGATAAAAGTTTTTTTTTTGTACAAATTTATTGAAAATGAAATACAGAAATAAATAATTTACATAAGTATTCACAACGTAAATCTACGCCCCAGTCTAAGGTTGTTTGCACTCTGAAACAGGTTGTCATCAAGGATTTGCCTGTATTTGGCTCCATTTATTGTATCCTCTATCCTTACCAGTCTCCCAGCCCCTGCCGCTGAAAAGCATCCCCATAGCAAGATGGTGACACCAACATGCTATGGGGTATTGTGTGTAGATGGATGAGAAAAAAATGTTTTTATCCATTTTGAAATCAGTCAGTAACACAACAAAATGTGCAATATAGTCAAGTGGTATGAATACTTTCTGAAGACACTGTACATTACGTTTACATAATATTCAGCTTAATGTTACCTGATAATTATTTCTCACTGGATCTAACACATACCTTGGTTCACACCCATCATAAAAATAGCCTCCATGTTAGTTATTCAGCGGAGACTTAATTTCTCTCTGGAATTATAACTGTGAAGGTAAATAAGTAACTCAGCCAAAAAGCAGCAATGCACAAACTCAGTATCCATTTCAAATCTATTTTAACCCTACTTACAGTACATGGGAACTTTTGTCTTTGTTGCCGTTTCGAAACTATAAATAGCGCTTCAGTGGAAACCAATCGAATGAGAAAATTCGAATGTGAGTTGTGTAAGTGTTCTAGATTGTTGTGTAACGCTGTGTTTTGATCTACTGGGATCTCAGTGAATACTGAATGTCCAGACAGTATTGACAGGGGCGATGGAGAGGGAGAGACTCTTATGTAGAGCCAAAAAGCATATGATGTGTGTGTGATGTTATTCTGGGCTCAGCCTAACCCTATGATGAGAAAGAAGGCATCAGAAGACACCAGTTTGTGGACATACCTACCTCCTCCTTCATTTATGTTTTCTCTTCCTTTGTCCTCTCTCTCCCTCTCTGCCGTGTCACTTCCTTGTTATGTGTTGCACACACTGGAGGTTGGCCCGGATTTGGCAGGGCAGCAGGGTTATGTGATCAGTTCAGAGAGAGAGAGAGACAGAGATACACGCATGTCTGTAAGTCGCTTTGGATAAAAGCTTCTGCGAAATGGCATACATTATTATATTATGTGTTGCTTCTCAGCTATGTGGCAGATCCCCGATTTTGCTCTGATACGTCCTCTGCTCCCATGGTGCATTGGGCTGTCCTCCTCATTGTCTGACCCCATGAAATCAGGGTTCTGTCCTCTTCTATTTAACTCCAGTATGAAACCTCTCTGTCAGTGCCAGTACATCAACATTTGAAATCGTTTTCTAAAGAATTGCATTTCTGAGCCACAGCAGCCGGCTGATCGAGCCGCTGTCCCTCTCCATCTTTGAAGGATGCGTGCGCTCAAAGACTTGATGTATTTCTTGTTTGTTTTTTGCTTTTCAAGCCCTTTTGAGATTCTTATGAAAAGCATTATAGAAATGTAATAAATGATTATTCATTATTATTGTCCCTTTTTTTTAATTCTGTGAAACCGATTTTTTAGATTTTGAAGCTCAGCGTTAATAGAGGAATCCGTGAGAAGATAAGTCGGGATCTGTTTTTCTTTCCGGAGAAAGACGATCCATTTAAGTTTGTGTTACAGTACAAGGGAAGCGTGAGGAATATTCAAATTGAAAGTGCTGCTCTGCGTGAACAAATGTGCCGTACTGCACTTTCCTGTGTAATTGGAGATGGCATCATCATCATCATTAAAGACACTAAAACAGAGAGACAGAGGCGGTGTGTGTGTGTGCTGCTAGCTGGTGATTTTCTCTCCCAATGCCATCAAGGTCACCCTTTATGCTGAATCCAATATTTCAGACTTGAAGAAGTCATTCTCCCCTCCCATCTCATCTTCTCCTTTATCTCTATATCCCTCCCTCTCACTTCCCCCTCCCTCTAACACCCTAACTCTCCAGCTCCCCCCCCCCCCTTGTTTTTCAGCTCTCACTCTGCCCTCCCCTTTTCTCCTCTTTCCTTCCTCCTCCTCTCCCTCCGTCCCTGTGCAGTGCTGCAGATGCAGTTGCCATAGCGACCAGCCAATCCATGTTTGTCTGATATTTAGTCCAATAATAACACTGCTGCCTGAGAATACTAACGACTCATCTCCTCTGGGGAGAGAGAGAGAGAGAGAGGGTGGGAGATGGATGGAGAGAGATGGAGAGAAGAAGAAAAACTGTGTGAGAGGGGTAAACAGAAGCTGTAGGAAAGGAGAGGGGAAAGGAGAAACAAGGGGGTGGAGAGTATTTTTAAAGCTCATCTTGTTTTAGCCGTGAATGAATCCGTCCCCATCGTTATACACTATGGATTGGATAGTATTCCTGTCATGTAAAACTATGCAGAGCACCAATTCCAGTCATCCATGCAAACGCTAATTTGCCATCCAAAAACATATGCAAAAATTGTTTTTGCTCCTCCTGCGTAAATGTTATGCAACATGTAATTCCCCAATATGTGTGTGTGTGTATTGTCACATACTCTTACATGTGGCTACAGTCCCCAAACACACATGCTCACCTATACATACACACTCAATTATTTTCTAGATTAACACACACACACACACACACACACACACACACACACACACACACACACACACACACACACTGTTTAAGCTGGACAGTAGAGAGTCCTGCTCTGTTTGGTTTATTTCCTTACCCTGCGGCCTGGTGGGGGTTGGTTGGTGGAGTGATGGAAGAGGAGGGGTTTAGACTGAGTGTGTGTGTGTGTGTGTGTGTGTGTGTTATGACTGAGTGTGCGAATGTGTTTGAGAGCTGGATCTGACCTACTTTCCCTCTGTGTCGATCCCTGCATCCCTGTGGTGCTCTCTGCCTGCCTGCGCGCCTGCCAACCAACCACTGGGAGATGCAGTGAGGTACAGGTAACGAGGGCTCTGCCATGCACATAGAGCAGTGCTGCAGCCCAAGACATCGCCTCCCCTGACTTCCCTTCCATACCTCCAGCCTTTCCACCTACCCCCACACAGAGCATGTTACTTATTATGCCATCTTGCTGCTCTCACTGGTCATAATGCGAGCCACCTACTCTCTGTCTCTGTATCCTTGTAGAGTAAACCAAGATGTAGCCCCCTGCTTGACCCTTACCCTCTACTTGTTTTCCTCATACTCCTTGGCCCCCCTCTTCACCTCCATCACCCCTCTCTCTCATCCCTCTCTTCTCCCCATTTGTCTTTTCTCCTGTCATCTCCAGCTTGGGCCTGATCAACATTATTATCTTGGTTCAATACAACCTAGTCCCCTAGCCCAATGTCTCTCGAACCCATGAAGCATTGATAAACTGGAATGAAAGGACTCGTCATTGACGTATTGATTTGATGGGATGACAAATTATGAGCTACTGTATGTGTCTTTAAAAGTGAGCGGTCGCCCCATGTGTAATTGTCACGTCCTGACCCTTGTAAGAGGTAATTTTCCATAGTAGAGTGGTCAGGGCGTGACAGGTGGGTGTTTTGGGTGGTTTTGGTTTTCTGTTTCTATGTGGGTTTTTCTAGATTTCTATTTCTATGTTTTTGTTTTCTATGTTTTGGCCAGGTATGGTTTCCAATCAGAGGCAGCTGTCTATCGTTGTCTCTGATTGGAAGCCATACTTAGGCAGCCTGTATTTCAGGTGTGGGTAGTTGTTTTCCGTTTAGTCAAGTGTACCTGACGGAACTGTTGGCTGTTGTTCTTTGGTTAAGTGTTTCATTAAAGAAAAGTATGAGCACTCTACACGCTGCGCCTTGGTCCCCTTTATACGACCCCTGTTACAGTAATGAATAACTTCTATATTTAGATAACCTTTATTTAACTAGTCAAGTCAGTTAAGAACAAATTCTTATTTACAATGACGGCCTACCCCGGCCAAATGAAATCAAGCCAAATCAAACTTTATTTGTCACATGCGCCGAATACAACAAGTGTAGACTTTAATGTGAAATGCTTACTTACAAGCCCTTAACCAACAGTGCCGTTCAAGAAGAAGAAAATATTTACCAAGTAGGCTAAAATAAAAAAGTAATAATAAAAAGTAACACAATAACGAGGCTATATGCAGGGGGCACCGGTACCCAGTCAGTGTGCGAGGGTACAGGCTAGTTGAGGTAATCTGTACATGTAGGTGGGGGCGAAGTGACTATGCATAGATAACAAACAGTGAGTAGCAGCGGTGTACGGGGGTGGGGGGGTGGTGTCAATGTAAATTGTCCGGTGGCGATTTATATGAATTGTTCAGCTGTTGAGGAGCTGTTGAGGAGCCTTTTGGTCCTAGACTTGGACGACGCTGGGCCAATTGTGCGCCGCTCTATGGAACTCCCAATCACGGCCGGTTATGATACAGCATGTAATCGAACCAGGGTCTGTAGTGACACCTCTAGCGCTGAGATGCAATGCCTTAGACCGCTGCTTTTCCTTCTCTCTGCTTGGCTCATCCTCAACAACCTATTGATTTCCGTAATGGTCCTTTAGCCAAGTCCAACCACCCTTGTGATTATACTGGCTGCTTCAGAAGACAAGAGAGAGACCAGGGGTGCTGGTTCATTGACGAGCAGACACGGTCGGCTATGAGTGTCACGATAGGCCTATTGAACAGAATGGAGAGAAAAGAAACTGGAGGAGGGAAGAGCCAAGCATGATTGTTTAAGACTGAAGGAGCCTCCTGCTGTGAAGCCATTGTGGCTCCAGCAGTGTTAAGACTCAGCCATCTGTGTACTACTATCAATGGTCCCTCAGGGAAAGTGCTCCCTTGCTTTGTCCACCACTGGCACACATCACCATCACTGACCCTATGATCCTTTAAAGAGAGGATCACAACACAGATCACAGCACAGGGAGGATGTGTGTGTGTGTGTGTCTTTGTCTAGGATGAATACTCTCTACTACCCTTGGTAATAATAGTCTCTTTACCCTAATGGAAGTAGAGTTGGGCTCACATTACTATGCGTTAAACCTGTGGCCGCTACACGTGTTCTGTTAACACTCACATTATCAATCCTATCGGTACGCATGTTGATATATGGTATACCAAGGTATTTAGAAATACCAACAGAATGATTTTCAATTCCATATATATTTTTTTTAAATGCGGGGGTTGGGGAACCCGGCCTTGCGGGTGCTGTGGGAGTGCGTTCTACACTGCTTATAACTAACTATAAGTTAATTTATTTGGCAGCTCTTAGATATCTCCAGCTCAGGGCTCCAGCTATGCATTTGGTTTTCTAACTTGCTAGCTAATCGGCTACCTTACTAGATCAACCTACTTGGTTACAGCAGAGACAATCAATCCCCTCCGTGATCAAGATCCCTGCTGCCTAAATTTGTGTTGTGCGATTAAAAATGTGTGTGCACTGCCGGTAACACCATGAGGTACAGGAACGGGATGGAAATCTGGATACCATCTAACCCTAAAGGAAGTCGTATGGAAGTGTATTGTTAGTACAGTTAGTCACTCCTGTTCAATTACTATTATAAGAGTAATTATAATATAAGAGTATTATAAGTACTCTTATAATTCATACCATATACTCATAAGCACATAATATACAGTAATATACACATAATCTCTTCTTTTTTTACGGTTCCCTTTTTCTTCTAAAGTACATTTTTGTATACTTAGGTGCAGCAGGACAAATCAAATGTTATTTGTCGCATGTGCCGAAAAGTAGACCTTAGAGTGAAATGCTTACTTACAAGCCCTTAACCAACAATGCAGTTTTAAGAAAAATAACTGTTTAGTAAAAAATAGATAAGTAAAACATTTAAAAAATATTGAATATTCAAAAAAAGTAACAAATAATCCAAGAGCAGCAGTAAAATAACAATAGCGAGGCTATATGCAGGGGGTACAGGTACAGGGTCAATGTGCGGGGGCACCGGTTAGTCGAGGTAATATGTACAGTGGGGGAAAAAAGTATTTGATCCCCTGTTGATTTTGTACGTTTGCCCACTGATAAAGAAAGGATCAGTCTATAATTTTAATGGTAGGTTTATTTCAACAGTGAGAGACAGAATAACCAAAAAAAATATCCACGCCACATTGGGTGAGGCGGGTTGCAGGAGAGTATTTAGAAGTTGAGGTTTAGGAAAATATTTAAAAAAGATATGCGAAGAAAAATATGTAAAAATATATACAAGGGACAGGACAAAGACAAAGACGTCTGACTGCTACGCCATCTTGGATTATGAACTTAACCCCTGGTTATATCGTTTTATAGATACACCTATAGATACACCTCTCCTGAATCGAACCACGTTGTTCGATTTCAAAAAGGCTTTACAGCAAAAGCAAAACATTAGATTATGTTAGAGGAGTATATCGTAAAAGTAGCCACATAGCCATTTTCCGACCAACCACATGCATCACAATTAACCAAAAAACAAGATTTTTTTCTCATCCATCTACACACAATACCCCATAGCATGTTGGTGTCACCATCTTGCTATGGGGATGCTTTTCAGCGGCAGGGGCTGGGAGACTGGTAAGGATAGAGGGAACAATGAATGGAGCCAAATACAGGCAAATCCTTGATGACAACCTGTTTCAGAGTGCAAACAACCTTAGACTGGGGCGTAGATTTACGTTGTGAATAGTTATGTAAATTATTTATTTCTGTATTTCATTTTCAATAAATTTGTACAAAAAAAAAACTTTTATCATTATCAGTTTATCATTATGGGATAATGTGTGTAGATGGGTGAGAAATTTTTTTTTTTAAATTCAAACTGTAACAACATGTGAAATAAGTCAAGGGATATGAATATTACTGATGCCACTGTACAGTGCATACGGAAAGTATTCAGACCCCTTCCCCTTTTCCACATTTTGTTATGTTACAGCCTTATTCTAAAATGGATTCAATATTTTTCCCCCTCATCAATCTCCACACAGTACCCTATAATGACAAAGTGAAAACAGGATTTTTTTTCAGAAGAGCACAGTGGCCTCCATCATTCTTAAATGGAAGAAGTTTGGAACCACCAAGACCCTTCCTAGAGCTGGCTGCCCGGCCAAACTGAGCAATCGAGGGAGAAGAGCCTTGGTCACAGAAAATGCATGTCAAAAATGTTATAAATTGATTTGCATTTTAATGAGGGAAATAAGTGGGTCATTTTGAGGATCTGAGGACCCATGCCAAATCTTTTCAGTCTCCTGAGGGGGATTAGGCTTTGTCGTGCCCTCTTCACGACTAACTGGGTGTGTTTAGACCATGATAGTTTGTTGGTGATGTGGACACCAAGGAACTTGAAGCTCTCAACCTGCTCCACTGCAGCCCCGTCGATGGGAATGGGGCATACTCGGTCCTCCTTTTCCTGTAGTCCACGATAATCTCCTTTGTCTTGATCACGTTGAGGGAGAGGTTGTTGTCCTGGCACCACACGGCCAGGTCTCTGACCTCCCAATAGGCTGTCTCGCCGTTGTCAGTGATGAGACCTACCACTGTTGTGTCATCAGCAAACTTTTTTTCACCTTTATTTAACCAGGTAGGCTAGTTGAGAACAAGTTCTCATTTGCAACTGCGACCTGGCCAAGATAAAGCATAGCAATTCGACACATACAACAACACAGAGTTACACATGGAATAAACAAAACATACAGTCAATAATACAGTAGAACAAAAGAAAACAAAAATTCTATATACATATAAATAGGCCATGGTGGCGAAGTAATTACAATATAGCAATTAAACACTGGAATGGTAGATGTGCAGAAGATGAATGTGCAAGTAGAGATACTGAGGTGAAAAGGAGCAAGATAAATAAATACAGTATGGGGATGAGGTGGGTAGATAGATGGGCTGTTTACAGATGGGCTATGTGCAGTGATCTGTGAGCTGCTCTGACAACTGGTGCTTAAAGCTAGTGAGGGAGATATGAGTCTCCAGCTTCAGAGATTTTTGCAGTTCGTTCCAGTCTTTGGCAGCAGAGAACTGGAAGGAAAGACGACCAAAGGAGGAATTGGCTTTGGGGGTGACCATTGAGATATACCTGCTGGACCGTGTGCTACAAGTGGGTGCTGCTATGGTGACCAGTGAGCTGAGATAAGGCGGGGCTTTACCTAGCAGAGACTCGTAGATAACCTGTAGCCAGTGGGTTTGGCGACGAGTATGAAGCGAGGGCCAACCAACGAGAGTGTACAGGTCGCAATGGTGGGTAGTGGATGGGGCTTTGGTGACAAAACGGATGGCACTGTGATAGACTGCATCCAGTTTGTTGAGTAGAGTGTTGGAGGCTATTTTATAGATGACATCACCAAAGTCGAGGAGCGGTAGGATGGTCAGTTTTACGAGGGTATGTTTGGCAGCATGAGTGAAGGATGCTTTGTTGCGATATAGGAAGCCGATTCTAGATTTAATTTTGGATTGGAGATGCTTAATGTGAGTCTGGAAGGAGAGTTTACAGTCTAACCAGACACCCAGGTATTTGTAGTTGTCCACGTATTCTAAGTCAGAGCCGTCCAGAGTAGTGATGCTGGACCGGCGAGCAGGTGCGGGCAGTGATCGATTGAATAGCATGCATTTAGTTTTACTTGCGTTTAAGAGCAGTTGGAGGCCACGGAAGGAGAGTTGTATGGCATTGAAGCTCGTCTAGAGGTTAGTTAATACAGTGTCCAAAGAGGGTCCAGAAGTATACAGAATGGTGTCGTCTGCGTAGAGGTGGATCATAGAATCACCAGCAGCAAGAGCAACATCATTGATGTATACAGAGAAGAGAGTCGGCCCGAGAATTGAACCCTGTGGCACACCCATAGAGACTGCCAGAGGTCCGGACAACAGGCCCTCCGATTTGACACACTGAACTCTATCAGAGAAGTAGTTGGTAAACCAGGCGAGGCAATCATTTGAGAAACCAAGGCTGTCGAGTCTGCCAATAAGAATGTGGTGATTGACAGAGCCGAAAGCCTTGGCCAGGTCGATGAATAAGGCTGTACAGTCATGTCTCTTATCGATGGCGGTTATGATGTCATTTAGGACCTTGAGCGTGGCTGAGGTGCACCCATGACCAGCTCTGAAACCAGATTGCATAGCGGAGAAGGTACGGTGGGATTCGAAATGGTCAGTAATCTGTTTGTTAACTTGGCTTTCGAAGACCTTAGAAAGACAGGATAGGATAGATATAGGTCTGTAGCAGTTTGGGTCTACAGTGTCACCCCCTTTGACGAGGGGGATTACCGCGGCAGCTTTCCAATCTTTGGGAATCTGAGACGATACAAAAGAGAGGTTGAACAGGCTAGTAATAGGGGTTGCAACAATTTCGGCAGATCATTTTAGAGAGGGTCCAGATTGTCTAGCCCGGCTGATTTGTATGGGTCCAGATTTTGCAGCTCTTTCAGAATATCAGCTATCTGGATTTGGGTGAAGGAGAAATGGTGGGGGCATTGGCGGGTTGCTGTGGAGGGTGCCGGGCAGTTAACCGGGGTAGGGGTAGCCAGGTGGAAAGCATGGCCAGCCGTAGAGAAATGCTTATTGAAATTCTCAATTATAGTGGATTTATCGGTGGTAACAGTGTTTCCTAGCCTCAGAGCAGGGGGCAGCTGGGAGGAGGTGCCCTTATTCTCCATGGACTTTACAGTGTCCCAGAACTTTTTTGAGTTAGTACTACAGGATGCAAATTTCTGTTTGAAAAAGCTAGCCTTAGCTTTTTGAGTGGGGCATGCTTATTTAAGACGGTGAGGAAGGCACTTTTAAAGAATAGCCAGGCATCATCTACTGATGGGATGAGGTCAATGTCATTCCAGGATACCCACGGCCAGGTCGATAAGAAAGGCCTGCTCGCAGAAGTGTTTTAGGGAGCGTTTGACAGTGATGAGGGGTGGTCGTTTGGTCGCAGACCCATTACAGATGCAGGCAATGAGGCAGTGATTGCTGAGATCTTGATTGAAAACAGCAGAGGTGTACTTGGAGGGCAAGTTAGTTAGGATGACATCTATGAGGTTGCCCGTGTTTACGGATTTGGGGTTGTACCTGGTAGGTTCATTGATAATTTGTGTGAGATTGAGGGCATCAAGCTTAGATTGTAGGATGGTCGGGGTGTTAAGCATGTCCCAGTTTAGGTCACCTAGTAGCACGAGCTCAGAAGATAGATGGGGGCAATCAATTCACATATGGTATCGAGGGCAATCCTGGGGGCAGAGGGAGGTCTATAGCAAGCGGCAACAGTGAGAGACTTGTTTCTGGAAAGGTGAATTTTTAGAACTAGAAGCTCGAATTGTTTGGGTACTGACTTGGATAGTAATACAGAACTCTGCAGGCTATCTTTGCAGTAGATTGCAACACTGCCCCCTTTGGCAGTGCTATCTTGCCGGAAAATGTTATAGTTAGCGAGGGAGTTCAGAGTTTTTGGTGGTTTTCCTAAGCCAGGATTCAGACACGGCTAAGACATTCGGGTTGGCAGTGTGCTAAAGCATTGAGTAAAACAAACTTAGGGAGTAGGCTTTTAATGTTAACATGCATGAAACCAAGGCTTTTACGGTTACAGAAGTCAACAAATGAGAGCACCTGGGGAGTGGGAGTGGAGCTAGGCACTGCAGGACCTGGATTAATCTCCACATCACCAGAGGAGAAGTAGGATAAGGGGACGGCTAAAAGCTATACGAACTGGCCGTCTAGCACGTTCAGAACAGAGAGTAAAAGGAGCAGATTTCTGGGCACGATAGCATAGATTCAAGCCATAGTGTACAGACAAGGTAGGATGTGAGTATATTGGAGATAAACCTAGGCATTGCGTAATGATGAGAGCGATATAGTCTCTAGAGACATTTAAACCAGGTGATGTCATTGCATATGTAGGAGGTGGAACAACATGATTGGTTAAGGCATATTGAGCAGGACTAGAGGCTCTACAGTGAAATAAGACAGTAATCACTAACCAGGACAGTAATGGATGAGGAATATTGATATTAGAGAGAGGCATGCGTAGCCAAGTGAACATATGGGTCCAGTGAGTGGTTGGGCTGACTGGGGACACGGCGATTCAGACAGTTAGCAGGCCGATGCTAACAAGCTAACAGTTAGTTGGCCGGGGCTAAACAAGCTAGCAGTTAGCAGACCGGGGCTGGCAAGCTAGCAGTTAGCAGACCGGGTTAGCAAGCAAGCAGTTGGCAGACCGGGGCTAGCAGTTAGCAGACCGGGGCAGGCAAGTTAGCCTTTAGGGGACGTCACGATGGGGGTAAGTCTGTTTTTCCCTCTTTGTGCGGTGACGTCGATAGACCAGTCGTGAAATTAGTAGGGTTCCAAGTAGCTCTAGGTAGCTAGTAGGCCGCGGTTAGCAGAATGGGCCTTCAGCGAACGTCGCGCCTGAGGGGCCTGTTGGAATCCTCGGGCAGATTATGTCGGTATTCCAGTCGTAGAGGATCGGCGGGGTTCCGTGCCCCGTACCGGCAGTAGAAGGGGTCCGGATAATGTAGCCCAGGAGTGGGCTTCGGTGGTAGCACAGGAGCCCTGGCCGGGCTAGCTTCAGGCTAATTGGTGCTTGCTCCGGGATGGAGACACTAGCCAGGAGTTGTCACCCGGGATTGCAGTTAGCTAGTTGCGAAGATCCAGATGAAAATGTTCAGAGTTTGCGGTAGGAATCCGGGGATATGGGGGGAAAAAATTAAATAATAATAATAGGTCCATTATGCTCTGGTTTGAGTCACGTTGTTCGAATGAGAGCTTTTCGAGCTAAAGGTTAGCTGATGACCGCTAGCAATGGTTTGCTGACTGATAGCTAGTAGGTAGTTAGCTGGCTAGCTTCAGTTGAGGGATTCCAGATCCGAAGTAAATAGAAATGATTTAGAAAAAAACAGATCCACGCCACATTGGGTGAGGCGGGTTGCAGGAGAGTATTTAGAAGTTGAGGTTTAGGAAAATATTTAAAAAAGATATGCGAAGAAAAATATGTAAAAATATATACAAGGGACAGGACAAAGACAAAGACGTCTGACTGCTACGCCATCTTGGATTATGAACTTAACCCCTGGTTATATCGTTTTATAGATACACCTCTCCTGAATCGAACCACGTTGTTCGATTTCAAAAAGGCTTTACAGCAAAAGCAAAACATTAGATTATGTTAGAGGAGTATATCGTAAAAGTAGCCACATAGCCATTTTCCGACCAACCACATGCATCACAATTAACCAAAAAACAGCTAAATGCAGCACTAACCTTTGACAATCTTCATCAGATGACACACCTAGGACATCATGTTACACAATACATGCATTCTTTTGTTCGATAAAGTTCATATTTATATATAAAAACAGCATTTTACATCGGCGCGTGACTGACTAACTATTTTCCCTCAAATGCATCCGGTGAATCAGCGCTACAATTTACTAAATTACTATTCGAAAACATTTTTAAAATGTAATATTGTCATTCTAAGATTTATAGATGAATATCTCTTGAAAGCACCTGTAATGCCAGATTTAAAAATAACTTTACTGGATAATCACACTTTGCGATAAAAGGGGATGCGATACTCAGAAAAATAGGCTACCGTTACAGGTCAGCGCCATCTTGGAACAATCGCATATCAAATTTACTCTTGTATACTATTGTCAATAATCCCTTACCTTTGATTATCTTTATCAGAAAGCACTTCCAGGAATCCCAGGTCCACAACAAATGTATTTTTTTGTTGGAAAAAGTTAATCCTTTACGTCCCAATAGCTTGTTCTTGTTAGCGCGTTCTGAAGGCTGCTCCAAAACTTCCGTCGGCTGCGGGACTTCTCTCTCAACAAAATGCATTTTTTTAAAATTTAGGTTCGTTCAAACATGTCAAACGTTGTATAACATAAATCTTTAGGGCCTTTTTCAACCAGAGCTCCAATAAGATTCAAGGGGGACGATTGCATTGTGTTTCAAAACGTTTCGAAAGGGGAGGGTAGCCAGGGGCGCCGGCGTCATAATGGTGATGGCCCTCTCCGTGTGACCACGTTCCACTGCGTCTCATTCATTCAGTTTTCACAGTAGAAGGCTCAAATCACTTTGTAAAGACTGGGGACATCTAGTGGAAGCAATAGGAAGTGCTCAATTAACCATTGCTCACGGTGTGATTTATAGGCAAGGTCCTGAAGTTGAGTCCGCAATTCAGAATTCCACATCCTGTTACGATCGGTCTCGGGGTTTTGACTGCCATATGTGTTCTGTTATACTCACAGACACCATTCAAACAGTTTTAGAAACTTTAGGGTGTTTTCTATCCACAAGTATTAATTATATGCATATCCTAGCTTCTGAGTTTGAGTAGGAGGCTGTTTAAAATGGGCACACATTTTTTTCAAAAATCGCTGTAGCGCCCCCTATCCTAGGCGACCGTCAAGAGGTTAATGATGGTGTTGGAGTTGTGCCTGGCCATGCAGTCATGAGTGAACAGGGAGTACAGGAGGGGACTGAGCACTCACCTTTGAGGGGCCCACGTGCTGAGGATCAGTTTGGCGGATCTGTTGTTACCTACCCTTACCACCTAGGGAGGGCCTGACAGGAAGTCCAGGATCCAGTTGCAGAGGGAGGGGTTTAGTCCCAGGGTCCTTAGCTTATTGATGAGCTTTGAGGGCAGTATGGTGTTGAACGTTGGTGTTCCTTTTGTCTAGGTGGGAAAGGACAGTGTGGAGTGCAATAGAGATTGCATCATCTGTGGATCTGGTGGGGCGGTATGCAAATTGGAGTGGGTCTAGCATTTCTGGGATAATGGTGTTGATGTGAGCCATGACCAGCCATTCAAAGCACTTCATGGATACAGATGTGAGTGCTACGGGTCGCTAGTCATTTAGGCAGGTTACCTTTAGTGTTCTTGGGCACAGGGACTATGGTGGTCTACTTGAAACATGTTGGTCTTACAGACTCAGTCAGGGACAGGTTGAACATTTCAGTGAAGACACTTGCCAGTTGGTCAGTGCATTCTCGGAGTACACGTCCTGGTTATCCGTCTGGCCCTGCGGCCTTGTGAATGTTGACCTATTTAAAGGTCTTACTCACATTGGCTTCGGAGAGCGTGATCACACAGTCGTCTGGAACAGCTGGTGCTCTCATGCATGTTTCAGTGTTACTTGCCTCGAAGTGAGCATAAAAGTAATTTAGCTCGTCTGGTAGGCTCATGTTACTTGGCAGCTAGCGCCTGTGCTTTCCTTTGTAGTCTGTAATAGTTTGCAAGCCCTGCCACATCCAACGAGCGTCGGAGCCAGTGTAGTACGATTCAATCTGTATTGACGCTTTGCCTGTTTCATGGTTCGTATGAGGGCATAGCGGGATTTCTTATAAGTGTCCGGGTTAGAGTCCCATTCCTTGAAAGCGGCAGCTCTACCCTTTTGCTCAATGCGGATGTTGCCTGTAATCCATGGCTTCTGGTTGGGGTATGTACGTACAGTCACTGTTGGGACGACGTCATCAATGTTGATGAAGCCAGTGACTGATGTGGTGTACTCCTCAATGCCATTGGAAGAATCCCAGAACATACAGTGGGGAGAACAAGTATTTGATACACTGCCAATTTTGCAGGTTTTCCTACTTACAAAGCATTTAGAGGTCTGTAATTTTTATCATAGGTACACTTCAACTGTGAGAGAAGGAATCTAAAACAAAAATCCAGAAAATCCCATTGTATGATTTTTAAGTAATTAATTTGCATTTTATTCAACGGATTTAAGTTTCCCTGCATTAAAGTCCCCGGACACTAGGAGCGCCACCTCTGGGTGAGCATTTTCCTGCTTGCTTATGGCCGTATACAGCTTATTGAGTGCGGTCTTAATGCCAGCATTGGTTTGTGCTGTTAAATAGACAGAAAACTCTCTTGGTAAATAGTGTGGTCTACAGCTTATCATGAGATACTCTTCCTTAGATTTCGTGCACCAGCTGTTTACAAATATACATAGACCGCCACCCCTTGTCTTACCAGAGGCTACTGTTCTATCCTCACGAAAAAGCTTAAAACCCGCCAGCTGTATGTTATTCATGTCGTCATTCAGCCACGATTTTGTGAAACATAAGATATTACAGTTTTTAATGTCCTGTTGGTAGGATATACGTACTGGTAGTTTTTCAATTTTATTATCCAATGATTGTACGTTGGCTAATAAGACCGATGGTCAAGGCAGATTACCCACTCGCCGTCAGATCCTTACAAGGCACCCAGACCTACCACCCGATATCTCTGTCTCTTTCTCCTGCGAATGACGGAGATGAGGGCCTTGTCGGGTGTCTGGAGTAAATCCTTTACGTCCGACTCATTAAAGAAAAAATCTTCTTCCGGTACGGGTTGAGTAATCTCTGTCCTGATATCTACAAGCTTTTTTCGGTCATAAGAGACGGTGGTAGAAACATTATGTACAAAATAAGTTACAAATAACGCGTAAAAACACACAATAGCGCAATTGGTTAGGGGATCGTAAAACGGCAGCCATCTCCGTAAAACGGCAGCCATTATCAACCCAAACACACCTGAAAAAAGCCTGTAATGATTCAAGAAGAATTGCTGGACTGTTCTGGATCTGAATCTCATCCAAAACCTATGGTGAGATCTGAAAACAGCAGTTGGTTGAAAAACATTGAAAAAGTTGGCCAAATTGCCAGTAGAAAGGTGCAACAAGCTCATTGGTGGTGTCACGACTTCCACCGAAGTCGGCTCCTCTCCTTGTTCGGGCTGCATTCGGCGATCGACGTCACCGGCTTTCTAGCCATCGCTGCTCCATTTCTCATATTCCATAGGTTTTGCCTTGTTCCATTACACACCTGGTTATCTCTGTTCCCCTCCATTGTCTTTGTGTGTAATTGTTTGTTTGTTATGTGGATTATTGTCAGGCGCTTTACTTTTGCTATGTTCCATGTTTTTGGCACGTTATTGTTTTTATGTGCTGTCATTTTTGGAACGGAATTAAAGTGCGCCTGTTCACTAAACTCTGCTCTCCTGCACCTGACTTCACCTCCCGTACACACCCTTGACAGATGGCTACAATAAGCATTTGTATTCAGTTATCTTGGCTGTGCAACCAAAAGCTGTGCAACCAAGTACTCGCTCCAGGCGGCCAATATTCTTGTTATTGCCATTTGTCTTTATTTTCTCAATTCAAATTGTAAACTTAGGTTGTTGAAAATCCAATAACGACGTGTGGTGACCCAACGTTTTTTATTTTTTTTCAACTTATTTTATAAGAAATAGGGAACAATTTTTTTTAAAGTGCAAGGGTGTCAATATATTTGGCCTCAACTATCAGTGTTAATTTCATCAACCAAAATAGTGACTCAAATATTCATTAAATAACACATTTTTGGTGGCAATTGTCAAGACTCTAAGTGACTAAATAAACCCAGAAAAAACTGCAACAAACAGAAACATGTTTTTCATTTCAGTTGACTAAAACGAGACGAGGCGAAATTATCTCTGAGACTAAAATCTGCCTACTAAATGGACTGGACAAGTGTTTTTGGAGAAATTGAGAGCTTTTCTGTGATAAGCACAACTAATATTAGCAGCAGAGATCTGCAGCACTGTTCTGTTCAGCAGTGAGAAGGATATGCCACATCCAGCACACACAGCCTACATCAGCTGGTGAACTGCGGGAGCAAGCGATAAGTGTGGGCAGACTGGCTCCCTTCGGTTCTGCCTCCAATTATACAGATCGTGCAGGCAACTCTTGCTTCCCCGTAGCTAACCAGTCACCACCAGCCTTCTCGTTAACTACCCTTTGCCTGGTTAAGAAACACATGCTGCTTTCCGAAATTTTAAACAATGCAGTATCGAGTTTAATAGTAAAACAAGAGTCTAGCTTTGTTTTTCTCTCCCTTGAGTATGGAAAAGTAGACTGTCTTTGAATTTGGCGTCTCGCTCAAGTTCCCATTTTCCCAACTGCATTTCATAGCCAGGCTCTGTAGCCAATGTAGCCAAGTCTCCTGCTTTTCCTCAGATAAAACGGCTTGAGAGATTACCGTTAAAAAGATATGACCCATAATGCCGGCACTATGTTTTTTCTTTCTGTAGTGCATTGGCAGGCCGCATTTTACATTCAAAAGCATATCGCAGGGCGTTCTAAAACTAGGCTACTTGCAGACTGGACTGTTAACCATTTGTTTAGGCTACACCTTGTTCAGTCATGTTGCCTCATTAGCTAGCTATAGGGCACGTTCAGCAGGACACATTTTGGAAAGAAATATGCTATGCAGAACAAACATGAATCTCTGACATGTTGAATAAGGAATAACGTTGGATCTATTCATGGCATATCTATCTGCAACTTTCGAGAATGTTTTGCAACTGAACGTGGCCCTGGTAACGTTGCCAGGAGCCTATATGTTAACATTTTGACTAAATGAGTTCAGATTGGTCTGCCATATAGAAGCCTTCTGACTATTTGAGCTCATCAGTCTGTGTTGGTAATCCTGTCAAACGCGGCTTTTAAAAAAATGTATTTTGTAGTGGAGCTGCATAAGTGTTCCTCTCCACTTTCTGGAGGATCACGTTTTGAAATCAGTGGAATTAGAGAATGATAGCTAAAGAGGTGGAGAAAACACCTGTCTCCGGATTACATCTTCAAACTAAGGGCAACTGTGGTATGGCATTCCTGACAGGGAGAAGCGTCCATCATGCATGATGATGTATACAGGTAAAATAGTCTAGCGTTAGCTAGCTACATTTTCAGATATTGCGTGTTTCTAATTTTACAGAAAGTGGTTTCATTTCAAGCTAAAGTGTACTGTTTGCTAGCTAGTGGTATTCATGCAGGGTAGTAATGACATGATTTGGCAATGTGTTCATTGTTGTTTAACTAGCTAAAATTAGCTGGCTGGCTCGTTATCTAATGTTACGTGACGTGTGTGATCTTAAACGTTGTTTACATAGCTAGGTTCATTTGTATCCCAGAGACGTTTGCTTTTCTACTTAGAGCCTAATGTTAGCTAGCTAACATTGAACCTGGTTGGTTAGCTCCCAGGTCTGTGGCATTGTTGGCACTGTTCATTGTTGTTTAACTAGCTAACGTTAGCTGCCTGGCTCGTTAGCTAATGTTACATGACGTGTGTACAACACCTGTTGATTATGGCCAAACAAACGTCTGCAAAAAAGCGTAATGAAATTGTTGCTAGCAGAGCTGGTTAGGCTCTTTTCATGTTATCCAATCATCGGCCAGTCAAGTGTTCTCTCCGAGAGCGAAACGAGATGGGTGGGGCTAAAGACTAAGACGGTGTGAACGATGCTGAATGGGTGTAGACAAAGAAGAGCCTTTCACTAGATACCAAAACATTCGAAGTCCATTTTCTCAAAAGTGAGTTTACAAGTTGATCAACTTTAAAAGCATAATTACTTTCCCATTGTTCCTCAAATGCAGTGTACGATATACCATTTTGTAGCTCTGAGTCAATACTTTTATCCAATGTAAAAAACACAATTTAAAATTTTGCTGCATAAGACCGAATCCAGGGGGTGAGTCACAAATTTGTTTACATCCCTGTTAGTGAGCATTTTATCCTTTGTCAAGATAATCCATCCACCTGACAAGTGTGGAATATCAATAAGCTGATTAAACAGCATGATCATTACACAGGTGCAATAAAAGGCCACTCTAAAATGTGCAGTTTTGTCACGCAACGCAATGCCACAGATGTCTCAAGTTTTGAGTGAGTGTACAATTGGCATGCTGACTGTAGGAATGTCCACCAGAGCTTTTGCCAGAGAATTGTATGTTAATTTCTCTACCATAAGCCACCTCCAACGTCGTTTTAGAGAATTTGCCAGTACGCCCAACCGGCCAGATAATTTGTATATATTGTTATATACATGTTTGTTTGTCATATTTCTGCTGTTGGGAAGAGAATCATATTATTCAGAAAGGTATGTTGGTAGGACAAGGCTATGTATGTTTGTGCACATGGCAGTCAGTGATTTATGTTTACTATAGGTTAATGAGGCAATACAAATGTGCTGTGACTGGCTCACTGTTTTCGTCATTTTGACAGTAAGTAGACTAAATCATTATTCAAGTGACAAAAATGTGATTAATACTTAATGATATTTTAGAGAAAATGACTAGATTAAATCCAAACATAACACTGCTGAATACACCCTTATTGTCAATTGTCAGTGAAGGGTTGGAATGAACACCTGCATAATACCTGTGTCCTTCAGGAGGAGGATAGGAGTGGAGTGGAGTATAGAGGTGAGGTGAGGAGTGGAGAGGAAGGGCGGCAGGTAGCCTAGTGGTTAGAGCGTTGGGCCAGTAACCGAAAGTTTGCTAGATGGAATCCCCCAGCTGACAAGGTGAAAATCTGTCGTTCGGCCCCTGAACAAGGCAGTTAACCAACTGTTCCTAGGCCATCATTGTAAATAAGAATTTGTTCTTAACTGACTTGCCTAGTTAAATAAAGGTTAAATAAAAAAATATAAAAAATTCTGTACCAGCTTGAAGAACCTCCACTATCATGACACATGGTGTAGAGATACATTATAGTATCTCTATAACTAAGAAAGGGACTTCTAGTATTATTGTCCTGTCCTTTTGACCCACCCTTCTCTCCACTGCTACAGTACATTAGGCGCTGAGCTAGGCTACACTATGGAGGCTTTTGGCTGTGATCAATGCTCTCCTTGGCAGTCGCACTTCATGGCTCCTGTGTGGCTGTTCTGTGTGTGTGTGTGTGTGTGTGTGTGTGTGTGTGTGTGTGTGTGTGTGTGTGTGTGTGTGTGTGTGTGTGTATGTCTCTCTCCCTCTTTCTCTAGCTTTCTCTCTCCCTCTTTCTTCATCTAAACCTCTTTTTAAACCTCTCAGATTGATTTTGTTCTTCCTCCTCTCCTCTCTAAGTTCAGCGGGGAATGTCTTTGATCAATAGACTTTTTGCTGCTAAGCCGTTTTCCCCAACATTTTTAGATGACCTACTTAGTAATCTCCCCAGTTAGAGTATATAGCTCTTCTTTTCATAAAAAAAAGAAGAAAGAGACAGAGAGGAAGAGAGGAATAAGGAAGATATCCGCAGGCGGATTTGCCGCACTCTCACAGCTTAATAAATATTGGAGGCGAAAGCCGGCTTCTGTAATGATTTGGTCAATAATAGCCTGGGATTAGGGTGGTTTTGAAGGGTAGCCGTTGCTGCATTTGAGCAGGTTTTAACTTGGGAGGGGTTCTTTGCCTCCTGGTGTTGTATTACATGTGGTTTACAGTCTAGTCTTCAGGTTCAATATTTATTATTTAATTTTTAATTTCACCTTTATTTAACCAGGTAGCTCATTTACAACTGTGACCTGGCCAAGATAAAGCAAAGCAGTGCGACAACAACAACACCACAGAGTTACACATGGGGTAAACAAACGTACAGTCAATAACACAATAGAAAAGTCTATGTACAATGTGTGCAAATGTAGTAAGATTAGGGCGGTAAGGCAATAAATAGGCCATAGAGGTGAAATAATTACAATTTAGCATTAACACTGGAGTGATAGATGTGCAGATGATGATGTGTAAGTAGAGATACTGGGGTGCAAAAGAGCAAAAAATAACAATATGGGGATGAGGTAGTTGGGTGTGCTATTTACAGATGGGCTGTATACAGGTACAGTGATTGGTAAGCTGCTCTGACAGCTGATGCTTAAAATTAGAGAGGGAGATATGTTTCCAGCTTCAGTGATTTTTGCAATTCGTTACAGTCATTGGCAGCAGAGAACTGGAAGGAAAGACGGCCAAAGGAGTTGTTGGCTTTGGGGATGACCAGTGAAATATACCTGCTGGAGCGCGTGCTATGTGTGGGTGTTGCTATGGTGACCAGTGAGCTGAGATAAGGTGGGGCTTTACCTAGCAAAGACTTATAGATGACCTGGAGCCAGTGGGTTTGGCAAGGAATATGTAGCGAGGGCCAGCCAACGAGAGCATACAGATCGCAGTGGTGGGTAGTATATGGGGCTTTGGTGACAAAATGGATGGCACTGTGATAGACTACATCCAATTTGCTGAGTAGAGTGTTGGAGGATTATTTTGTAAATGACATTGCCGAAGTTGAAGATCGGTAGGATAGTCCGTTTTACATTTTAATTTCTGTTTGAAAAAGCTAGCCTTGGCTTTCCTAACTGACTGTGTATATTGGTTCCTGACTTCCCTGAAAAGTTGCATATCGCGGGGGCTATTCGGTGCTAATGCAGTACGCCACAGGATGTTTTTGTGCTGGGGCAGTCAAGTCTGGGGTGAACCAAGGGCTATATCTCTTCTTAGTTCTACATTTTTTTTAATGGGGCATGCTTATTTAAGGCGAGGAAAGCATTTTTAAAGAGCAACCAGGCATCCTCTATTGACGGGATGAAGTCAATATCCTTCCAGGATACCTGGGCCAGGTCGATTAGAAAGGCCTGCTCGCTGAAGTGTTTAAGGGAGCGTTTGACAGTGATAGGGTTGGTCATTTGACCGCGGACCCATTACGGACGCAGGCAATGAGGCAGTGATCGCCGAGATCCTGGTTGAAGACAGCAGAGGTGTATTTAGAGGGCAAGTTGGTCAGGATGATATCTATGAGGGTGCCCATGGTTACGGATTTAGGGTTGTACTTGGTAGGTTCCTTGATAATTTGTCTGAGATTGAGGGCATCTAGCTTAGATTGTAGGACGGTCGGGTGTTAAGCATATCCCAGTTTAGATCACCTAACAGTACGAACTCTGAAGATAGATGGGTGGGCAATCAATTCACATATGGTATCCAGGGCACAGCTGGGGGCTGAGGAAGGTCTATAACAAGCGGCAACAGTGAGAGTCTTATTTCTGGAAAGGTGGATTTTTAGAAGTAGAAGCTCGAATTGTTTGGGCACAGACCTGGATAGTATGACAGAACTCTGCAGACTATCTCTGCAGTAGATTGCAACGCCGCCCCCTTTGGCAGTTCTATCTTGTCGGAAAATGTTGTAGTTGGGGATGGAAATGTCAGAATTTTTGGTGGCCTTCCTAAGCCAGGATTCAGACACGACTAGGACATCAGGGTTGGCAGAGTGTGCTAAACCAGAGAATAAAACAAACTTAGGGAGGAGGCTTTTAATGTTAACATGCATGAAACCAAGGCTTTTACGGTTACAGAAGTCAACAAATGAGAGCGCCTATGGAATAGCTGTGGTGCTGGGGGCTTCAGGGCCTGGATTAACCAGGGTATGGCTAAAGGCTATAAGATCTGGTCGTCTAGTGCGTTGGGAACAGAGAATAAAAGGAGCAGATTTCTGGGCGTGGTAGAATAGATTCAGGGGATAATGTACAGACAAGGGTATGGTAGGATGTGAGTACAGTGGAGGTAAACCTAGGCATTGAGTGACGATGAGAGCGGTTGCATCTCTGGAGGCACCAGTTAAGCCAGGTGAGGTCTCCGCATGTGTGGCGGGTGGGACAAAAGAGCTATCTAAGGCATTTAGGGCGGGGCTGGGGGTTCTACAGTGAAATAAAACAAAAATAACTAACCTAAACGGCAGTAGACAAGGCATATTGACATTAGGGAGAGGCATGTGCAGCCGAGTGATCATAGGGTTCAATGAGCAGCAATAGATGAGTCAGGGAGCCGTTTGGTAGTCGCTACTACACTAGGCGAGCTGGAGACACGGCGATTCAGAAAGCTAGCGGGCCAGGGCCAGCAGATGTGTCTTCGGCCTGCTGAAACCACCATTTTCATCTTTTCTCATCTATTCCTTCTCTCCTCTTCCCCCTTCTTTTGTATATCATCTCCTATCTCATCCTGTCTCGCCTCCTTGGCGGGGAGGTTTGTTTGCTTGTGTTCTGGAAGACGGGATTGGGGGTTGGCCGCAAGACATGTGTGTTGAATTTGGGAGGGGAGTTGGCTATCTATCAGACATGAATGGACCATTGGTCCGTCTCTACACTCTACTGACCTCAGCCCCTCCCCCTCACACAGTAGTAACCGGCAGAAACACCTGAACATGCTGTCCACATATATACACACACGCACACACAATCTCAGTATTGATCAGAGGAAGCTGGCAGGTTTTTATTTTAGAACTGCTGTTAAGGAAAGCAGGGGCAGAGATCTGACAAACAAGCAGTGGGAGCTCTTCTCCCTCTCCCATCCACATAAACAGAACCTTGTGGAGACCCTCCCTCAGGCTCGGGTGTGGTGTGTGCTTGTGCGTGCGTGCGTGCGTGCACTGTGGGCATGTGATGATCTTGGCACAGAACCTGTGCTCTTGTTGATCATCTGGCCCATCCTTGCGCCGTCTGTCTGCCACAAACACTCTATTCACATGCACTGCCCATATTTGCAATAATCTGCCAGTATTTGCGTCATACTACTACAAAACCTATCTGTCATTCGAAAGAGACTAAGTCCCTTAGGTCTAAATGTAACCTATATTATAACCTTATGTTGAGCACAAGTCCCGAGTCTTCTGCAAGTCAGGATGGCTTTGCTGAGTGACTTTACCTGTATATCTTAAGTATGGGAATTTCTCATACATTTTGCAGGAGGCAGGAGAGCTTGGCTCCATGATGAAAAAAAGACCTTTAAAAGGATGAGTCAATGGTGTTGCCTGGATGCAGATAGATTGCCATGTCGATTTCCCGACCTCTCTTCCTCTTCCTCCTCTCTATCCTCGGAGAGGCTGGGGTAGATGGGGCAGAAGATCTCTAGCGAAGAAAATACACTGTTACTGCGAAAGAGAGTAGGAAATAATAGATTTTCTAGTAGGAGAGTAGAGGCAGTGGTGTCTGAGTCTCTCCCTGGGGAGATGGCTTGACTAAGACTGGTCACTCAATATTGGATTGAGTACGTTTACATGCACACTAATAATTCGGTATCAAACCGATAAGGGCAGTAGGCAGATTATGCAATAGTCATGTAAACAATTCACTCTAAATTTACTCAATTTATCTTAATCTTATCTCAAAATTGAAGTACGCATACGCTGATTAATACACCTGGCATTCTGAGCAGTCTTTCAAATGATTAGGACATGTAAACACCTTAATCGATGCCCAGTGGTGTATTTGATCTGTGCATGAGCTAGCACCAGCCGATCGAGCCTCCCTCTTTAGCGCGAGTGAAGTGTGTTCGGAACAACTGAATGTATGCGTCTTAGAAGTAGTTTTCACACTTTATGTCCGAACTCAGAATCAAATATTCTTCCCAAGAATAACATGTTCGCTGTGGTAGAATGTTTATTTTGATTGTTATTTTCCAGCATTTATCAGAGTGCCATCAGGTAGCCTGATTTCAGATGTGTCCATGTAAACAGAATGATTAGGGAAATCATTCTTCTTGCAAATCATGTACTTTTTAATCAAACTATTTTATTAATCTGACTTTCCACAATAATCGCATTATTCGGTGCATGTAACCGTCCACAAATGACCATTTTTTTTCACAGCATTTTCGTGTGTACCAGGGATTTTACAAGGGATATTACATTTTTTAAACGTTTCTTAGTATTTACCACTTATAAAGGTGTCCAATACATTGTCTGTATATTCTATGCACAACGTCTGTCTGTGCATACTATGTGTATTTGTAAGCTTAACCCTGCTTGTCCTTCAAGTGAGCTGATAGCAGCCCCGTGGCTATGCTATCCTCTGAGACAGACAGACAGACGAGAGACATTTATCAGAGCTGCCGTCCTATTGGCTGTCAGTGCTGCCATGACAGATGGAGAGGTTCACATGGTTGCCGTGGTAACTCTGCACCGCCGCAGCCCTCATCGCTGGGCTACAGTAATGTATGTATAATGCAGACGAAGAAGTCTGGCATGGGTAGTTTGAGTTGATTGTTGTTGCTTGTGAGGCGTTGTTGCGAAACTAGACGTGTCAAGGTCACGCTGATTAATTTCTCTGGATTTAATACCACTGACTGAGTGGATGCTTTGGCTCCGGACGTTTCCGCGAATCACCAAGGGTGTTTTAATTAATTATGTATTTTGACAAACGGTGCGAGCGGCGGTTGTTAACAGTGCCTAGCGAGAAATGGTTTCAGGGTGAGAGGCAAGCATTTCTCTCTCCCTCTCTTTCAATGAGCTGTAGTTCTCTCTCTAGCACAGTAGCTCTAACTACAGTGCATTCGGAAAGTATTCAGTCCTCTTGACTTTTTCCACATTTTGTTGCGTTACAGCTTTATTTTAAAATGGATTGAATCGTTTTCTTTCCCGCATCAATCTACACACAATACCCCATCATTGTTATTTAAAAAAAACTGAAATATCACATTTACAGTGAGGGGGAAAAAGTATTTGATTCCCTGCTGATTTTGTACGTTTGACCACTTACAAAGAAATGATCAGTCTATAATTTTAATGGTAGGTTTATTTGAACAGTGAGAGAGAATAACAACAAAATAATCCAGAAAAACGCATGTCAAAAATGTTATAAATTGATTTGCATTTTAATGAGGGAAATAAGTATTTGACCCCTCTGCAAAACATGACTTAGTACTTGGTGGCAAAACCCTTGTTGGCAATCAGAGGTCAGACGTTTCTTGTAGTTGGCCACCAGGTTTGCACACATCTCAGGAGGGATTTTGTTCCACTCCTCTTTGCAGATCTTCTCCAAGTCATTAAGGTTTCGAGGCTGATGTTTGGCAACTCGAACCGTCAGCTCCCTCCACAGATTTTCTATGGGATTAAGGTCTGGAGACTGGCTTGACCACTCCAGGACCTTAATGTGCTTCTTCTTGAGCCACTCCTTTGTTGCCTTGGCCGTGTGTTTGGGGTCATTGTCATGCTGGAATACCCATCCACGACCCATTTTCAATGCCCTGGCTGAGGGAAGGAGGTTCTCACCCAAGATTTGACAGTACATAGCCCCGTCCATCGTCCCTTTGATGCGGTGAAGTTGTCCTGTCCCCTTACCAGAAAAACACCCCCAAAGCATAATGTTTCCTCTTCCATGTTTGACGGTGGGGATGGTGTTCTTGGGGTCAGAGGCAGCATTCCTCCTCCTCCAAACACGGCGAGTTGAGTTGATGCCAAATAGCTCCACTTTGGTCTCATCTGACCACAACACTTTCACCCAGTTGTCCTCTGAATCATTCAGATGTTCATTGGCAAACTTCAGACGGGCATGTATATGTGCTTTCTTGAGCAGGGGGACCTTGCGGGCACTGCAGGATTTCGGTCCTTCACGGGCGTAGTGTGTTACCAATTGTTTTCTTGGTGACTATGGTCCCAGCTGCCTTGAGATCATTGACAAGATCCTCCTGTGTAGTTCTGGGCTGATTCCTCACCGTTCTCATGATCATTGCAACTCCACGAGGTGAGATCTTGCATGGAGCCCCACGTCGAGGGAGATTGACAGTTCTTTTGTGTTTCTTCCATTTGCAAATAATCACACCAACTGTTGTCACCTTCTCACCAAGCTGCTTGACGATGGTCTTGTAGCCCATTCCAGCCTTGTGTAGGTCTACAATCTTGTCCCTGACATCCTTGGAGAGCTCTTTGGTCTTGGCCATGGTGGAGAGTTTGGAATCTGATTGATTGATTGCTTTTGTGGACAGGTGTCTTTTTATACAGGTAACAAGCTGAGATTAGGAGCACTCCCTTTAAGAGTGTGCTCTTAATCTCAGCTCGTTGCCTGTATAAAAGACACCTGGGAGCCAGAACTCTTTCTGATTGAGAGGGGGTCAAATACTTATTTCCCTCATTAAAATGCAAATCATTTTATAACATTTTTGACATGCGTTTTTCTGGATTTTGTTGTTGTTCTGTCTCTCACTGTTCAAATAAACCTACCATTCAAATTATAGACTGATAATTTCTTTGTCAGTGGGCAAACGTACAAAACCAACAGGGGATCAAATAATTTTTTCCCTCACTGTACATAAGAATTTAGACCCTTTACTCAGTACTTTGTTGTAGCACCTTTGGCAGCGAATACAACCTTGAGTCTTCTTGGGTATGACTCTACAAGCTTGGCACACCTGTATTTGGGGAGTTTCTCCCATTCTTCTCTGCAGATCCTCTCAAGCTCTGTCCGGTTGGAGGGGGAGCGTCGCTGCACAGCTATTTTCAGGTCTCCCCAGAGCTGTTCGATCAGGTTCAAGTCCGGGCTCTGGCTGGGCCACTCAAGGACAGTCAGAGACTTGTCCCAAAGCCACTTCTGCGTTGTCTTGGTTGTGTGTTTAGGGTCGTTGTTGGAAGGTGAACCTTCGCCCCAGTCTGAGGTCCTGAGTGCTCTGGAGCAGGTTTTCATCAAGGATCTCTCTGTACATTGCTATGTTCATCTTTCCCTCGATCCAGACTAGTCTCCCAGTCCCTGCCGCTGAAAACATCCCCATAGCATGATGCTGCCATCACCATACTTCACCGTAGGGATGGTGCCAGGTTTCCTCCAGATGTGACGCTTGGCATTGAGGCCAAAGAGTTCAACCTAGATTTCATCAGACCAGGTCGCAATTTTAAATGAGAACTTGTTCTCAACTTGCCTACCTGGTTAAATAAAGGTCAAATAAATAAAAAATAAAGACCAGAGAATCTTGTTTCTCATGGTCTGAGAGTCCTTTAGGTGGCTTTGGGCAAACTCCAAACTCCACCTTACTGAGGAGTGGCTTCCGTCTGACCACTCTATCATAAAGGCCTGATTGGTGGAGTGCTGCAGATATGGTTGTCCTTCTGGAAGGTTCTCTCATCTCCACAGAGGAACTCTGGAGCTCTGTCAGAGTGACCATCGGGTTCTTGGTCACCTTCCTGCCCAAGGCCCTTCTCCCCCGATTGCTTAGTTTGGCCGGGCGGCCAGCTCTAGGAAGAGTCTTGGTGGTTCCAAACTTCTTCCATTTAAGAATGATGGAGGCCACTGTGTTTTGGGGGACCTTCAATGCTGCAGAATCTTTTGGTACCCTTCCCCAGATCTGTGCCTCGACACAATCCTGTCTCGGAGCTCTACGGACAATTCCTTCAACCTAATGGCTTGGTTTTTGCTCTGACATGCACTGTAAACTGTGGGACCTTATATAGACAGGTGAGTGCCTTTCCAAATCATGTCCAATCAATTGAATTTACCCCAGATGGACACCAATCAAGTTGTAGAAACATCTCAAGGATTATCAATGGGAACAGGATGCACCTGAGCTCAATTTCGAGTCTCATAGCAAAGGGTCTGAAAACGTATGTAAATAAGATTCTTATTTTTAATACATTTGCAAGCATTTCTCAAAACATGTTTTCACTTTGTCATTATGGGGTATTGTGTGTAGATTGATGAGTAAAAAATGTAATTTTATCAATTTTAGACTAATGCTGTAACGTAACAAATGTGTAAAAAGTCTTAAACACACTTTAAAACACACACTTTTCAACACCCTTTTTTTGCAGACACTCACACCCTGACTCCCTCACAAATAACTTTTTCTTCCTCAACAAATTTTTGATTTGCCTCATTGATGATCTTAAAGAGGGAATAGTGCAAAATGGCCATTCAGACAGAAAACCCCTAACTAGATGTGACAAGCACTAAAAGCCAATCGGCTGGTGAGCCATACCAACAGTACAGGCACATGGATCGTTCCTGGGGTATATGCTACAATGTTCTATAGTATATATCTATGCCCATTAGCATCAAGCTTTAGGTCTTTTCCATGTTATGACGACGCATATCCACAACAGTGAAGGATGCGCAGTCAATTGAAGGTGAACCATGTCAATGTTTTTGGTGTAAAAATCCCTTTAGCAATTACTACATATCATACACCATACTTTCTCTCTCTCTGTTAAAATGGATGTACCAGCTGTAAGGTATGTACGATACATGCTTAACAAGGTGCATCAAAGCTGGGACCGAGAGACTGAAAAACAGATTCTATCTCAAGGTCATCAGACTTAAACATCCATCACTAGCACAGAGGCTGCTGCCTACATACAGACTTGAAATCATTGGCCACTTTAATAAATGGATCATTAGTCACATTAAATAATGCCATTTTAATAATGTTTACATATCTTACATTACTCATCTCATATGTATATACTGTATGTTATACCGTCTATTGCATCTTGCCTATGCCGCTTGGTCATTGCTCATCCATATATTTATATGTACATATTCTTATTCCATCCGTTTAGACTTGTGTGTATTAGGTAGTTGTTGTGGAATTGTTAGATTACTTGTTAGATCTTTTTTTTATTTTTTTTATTTACATTTTATTTAATCTCTTTTTCAAGAGAGACCTGGTCCAATAGCAGGAGGGGGAACAAAGTTTCAAACAAAACAATTTCCATACCCTAACACAACATTAAACAAAACTATGGACACACATACGGTACAACAATTACATATTACGTAAAAAAACACAAATGTCTTGACTAAAAAACAGCTGTCCTAAAGACAATTACACTATTTTATGATATTTACATCGACCAAGTGTTTAAAATCCACCAACGAGACTAGATCATCAAATGTTAAAATGTTCAGGAGAGAATTCCAGGACCACGGAGCTGAGTAACTAAAACGATTTCTACCATGACCTGTTCTAATTCTTGGTACTGTTAAATATTACTGCACTGTCGAAACTAGAAGCACAAGCATTTCACTACACTCGCATTAACATCTGCTAACCATGTGTATGGGACCAATACAATTTGATTTGATTTGACACGTTTTTCTTTTTATCTCTCTTTCTCCCTCTCTGCAGTGAGAAGAGGAAGCTGCAGGTGAATATCGCCAGTCCCATCCAGTGCAGTATGAATGGCAGGAAGTGCACTGTCATTGTGGAGCCCAAGATCAACCAATCGCAGCCAGACTTCACCAAGAGCCGCTCCGGTTATATCCTGGCAGTGCCTGGAAACTAAAAGGGCCACTCGGGGGCCACTCAGTCTGTGACAAGGACAAGTGACGATAAGGTGTCAAATGAGGAATATGTGAATCATAACTCTGTTTGTATAGAGCTCAATTGTGAACTAGATGGCATGATATGATACATGGGAGGGTTGAACTCTCAGAATGAAAGCCATGCCAAATTTGTAACTTTGAATAGATATTTATTTGACGTAACTCAATGTTTTTCAATAGGACATGTAAGATGTTTAATACATACACATGTTTTTAGTTAATTAGACAGACTCACACACATGCACAACATTAATTCACCAAAGAGTAGATTTTTTTTCCCCTCACTTTTCGATATCATGTTGACTTCACATGTACAACTGAGCTGTTTTGTCGGGGCATCGATCATTTTATGTTACGCTAGCTTTCGTTTATCATGATTGGTATCACATTATCCAGCATATCGTTTGAATAGAATATCTTGTTCAGCAATGTATATTCTCACGGCTACAGTGCCTTCAGAAAGTATTCATACCCCTTGACTTATTCCACATTATGTTGTGTTACAGCCTGAATTCAAAAATTGATTAAATAGATTTGTTTTCTCACCCATCTACACAAAATACCCCCATAATAAAAACATTTGAAATTTTAGCAAATGTATTGAAAATGAAATACAGAAATCAAATTTTACATAGGTATTCACACCTCTGAGTCAAGGCATGTTAGAATCACCTTTGGAAGTGATTACAGCTGTGAGTCTTTCTGGGTAAGTCTCTAAGAGCTTTGCACACCTGGATTGTACAATATTTGCACATTATTGTTTAAAAAATTCTTCAAGCTCTGTCAAGTTGGTTGTTTATCATTGCTAGACAGCCATTTTCAAGTCTTGCCATAGATTGTAAAGCTGATTTAAGTCAAAACTGTAACTAGGCAACTCCAGCGAATATTTGGCCTTGTGTTTTAGGTTTTCCTCTAGGATTTTGCCTGTGCTTAGCTCTATTCTGTTTATTTTTACCCTAAATAAACATCCTATTCCTTGCCAACGACAAGCATACCCATAACATGATGCAGCCACCACTATGCTTGAAAAAAATGGTGCTCAGTGATGAGTTGTGTTGGATTTGCCCTAATAATAATGCTTTGTATTCAGGACATAAAGTTTTTCTTTGCCACATTTTTTGCTGTTTTAAGATAGTGCCTTATTGCAAACAGGATGCATGTTTTGGAATATTTTTAATCTGTACAGACTTCCTTCTTTTCACTCTGTCATTTAGGTTAATGTTGTGGAGTAACTACGATGTTGTAAGACTGCCATTAAACTGTTTTAAAGTCACCATTGGCCTCATGGTGAACTCCCCGAGCGGTGTCCTTCCTCTCCGGCAACTGAGTTAGGGTTAGGAAGGACGCCTGTATCTTTGTAGTGACTGGGTGTATTGATAAACCATCCAAAGTGTAATTAATAACTTCACCATGCTCAAAGGGATATTCAATGTCAACATTGTTATTGCACACAGAATGTGTCCATGCAACTTATTATGTGTCTTGTTAAGCACATTTTTACTCCTGAACTTATTTAGGCTTGCCATAAAAAGGGGTTGAATACTTATTGACTTGAGAATTTTGAGTTTTTCATTTTTTATTAAAGTGTAAAAAAAAAAGTTAAAACATCATTATAATTTGACATTATGGGGTATTGTGTGTAGGTCAGTGACACAAAGTCTAAATGTAATCAGGCTGTAACACAACAAAATGTGGAAAAGTCTAGGGGTGTGAAAGCACTGTATGTTTTCATTATTTGTATCTAAAATGGATATTTGATGGAAAGATGTTTAACACAACCCTTGTTTTAGACTACAGATGGACCACAGCCAGTCCTACATACACACATTTTCCATTCCTTTTGTATTTCGGAACAAGAATGGGAGAGAATGTTGTCCTATGTACTTTAATGACGGAACAGTGTCAGAGGCAGAGATGAGAAGTGTGTCGTTCTTAAGTTAGTTTGTCACAGCGTGTTGAGTGGGATATGTTGAGCATATCCTGAACCTGAACGCCACGACATGCTCTGAGAGGAGCTTTAAAATATATATTTTAACCTCTTATTTCTATGCATATACTGTACAGATGTAGCATCATGTTATGGGTATGCTTGTCACTGGCAGGGACTGGGGAGTTTGTCAGGATGAAAATAAATATGAAAGGAGCAAAGCCCAGATAAAAGTTAGAGGAAACCCTGCCTCATTCTTCTGAATACCTAACCCTGGGATAATTTTATTTTTCAGCGGGACAATTGCACAAATGTTAATGCCAAAGACACACCAGAATGGCTTTCCAATAGGTGTTGAGTGTTCCTGAATGATCCAGTCTGTCATGACTTATATCGGCTTGAAAATAAGAGACTAGGCTGACAAAAACAATGGATATATGTTGCCCTAAGAGTTGTGTGAAGTTGATAGAATCTTATTCCAAATGTTTTACAGCTGTAATAGCTGCCAAAGGTTATTACACAAAGGCTTAACTCTCCGGTGTGAAGATATACGCAATCAAGACATCTTTGTGTTTTATATTTTATTTATTCAGACGATTTTCTATCATTTTCTTTGACTTTGGAAATGTGCAGTAGGTTGTGTAAATCAGTAGTAAAAAAAAACATTTAATTAATTGTTTTATTTAATTTTATGGCAGCAAAATGTGAAGACTGTGCAAGGGGTGTGTAGTCTTTCACTAGGGACTGTATCTCTCTGTCAGTTGGCATCATTTTCAGTTAAAATCTCCAATCAGTTTCAGAATTGCTGCCGAGTGCTAATTGCTTTGCAAATTGGCCAGGAAAATCGGTACATAATTAGTTAATTAGCGTGTCTCTCATCTCAACTAAAGAAATCTTCCTTTACCTTGCAGCAATGGCGTATGATGACCTTGTTCTGTTGCTTGATAAGGCACTTCAGACCAGAAAATGGCTGCAACCTGCTGGAAAATGTCCCTCTATTGGGGGAAAGTTGTAGGCTATGTATTGTGGATAGTATCTCTAATGGCAGGTGTTTTAATATGTGGTTAGTCCTCAGGGCTGCCTGTAAAACTTGCTTATTATAACTCACCCCATATCCTCTGACTGTTTGTGACTGTCTGTCACATCCCACTGAATTAGGTTTCTCTCGCTCTTCTGTCTCCCGACATGCCTGTCTTGTAAGGAAGGATACTTTTATCTGAGAACAAAAGCCCGGCTTGGCTGCCTCCTCTCCTCCCCTCTATTCTCTCTCCTCTCTCTATCACTCTATCTCCTCCTTCGCTCCATCACATCTCTTGGCACTCTGCCCGGGTGGGTAGACTGACACTGCAGGGCCAATGAGGAGTTTATTCTGAACCCCCCCCCCTACCCTGTTAGAGAGAGAGAGAGAGAGAGAGATATGATGCCCACTCTCCTCACTACTACATAAATAAGGCTAAATAAGGATTCTAATGGTTCACTGTCGTTCTGGGATGCAGCATGGAGACTGTTAATATCCTGAGTCATCTACTGTACATTCAGTACACATGGATAAAAAGTAGTCAGGTGAAAATAATTTACCTGTGCCATCACATTCTTTCAGCTTTACCCTTCAGTTTGTGATCTGTGTCTAGAAGGTGTTGTGCCCGCCGAATTCTTGTCCCTCCTTGGTTTGTGTTGGGCTTGACTTTTCTTATCCAAAGCTTAACCTACAGTACGGTAAATCCCCTTGATTGTTTGGTTTTTTGCTAGCCGGATAGCACTCTAGTGCCTTCAGAAAGGGAACCCAGTCTATAACATTTCATTGAGTTTCTTCTGTCTTCTGTTGGTAACCATTTTGATTACAATTGTAAGATGTGTACCCAATTCTCAGCAATTGTTTTCATTTTAGTGCAAAGATATCTGCAAATTGAGAATTGGGTAAAGTTGATAACATGTTGGAACATTGTTGTAATCTAGGGGGTGGTAACGTTGAGTTTCTGTAATGAGTATATATATATATATTCTAATTTCCTTCAATATATTCAATACACCATATATATATATCTATAGATACATTTGCTGATCAAACTATTTGCCTAATTTAATATTTTGTGTATTTATGTAATATATATCTATATATAGATATATATTATTGATAATGAATGAGAGTGTTTGGACCAAATCTGAAGGGTTAGGGTTAAATATACAAGGACCCACAGTGATTGTTATTTGATTGAATCATTTAATTAATAAACGTATTTGTTCCAGTGGAATGAACTTAATCTTTAGTTGATTTAGGACATTTGATACTGCTCAACGTGTGTGTGTGAATTTGTGTTTACAACCAGGAAAACGCATGCTTCAACAAGGTCTGCTGGTATGTAGGCTAGTCTGTGATGTTTTCTCCTTCTCCCAGCTGTTGTCTCTGTGCTGTCAGAAATATGGGGGAACCAAACCACACTAATCCGCATACTAACCTAGCAGCTGTTTCCCAGGATGCTAATCCGGCTGCTAACCTAGCAGCTGTTTCCCAGAATGCTAATCCGCCTGCTAACCTAGCAGCTGTTTCCCAGGATGCTAATCCGCCTGCTAACCTAGCAGCTGTTTCCCAGGATGCTAATCCGCCTGCTAACCTAGCTGCTGTTTCCCAGGATGCTAATCCGCCTGCTAACCTACCAGCTGTTTCCCAGGATGCTAATCCGCCTGCTAACCTAGCTGCTGTTTCCCAGGATGCTAATCCGCCGGCTAGCCTGGCAGCTGTTTCCCAGGATGCTAATCCGCCTGCTAACCTGGCAGCTGTTTCCCAGGATGCTAATCCGCCTGCTAACCTAGCAGCTGTTTCCCAGGATGCTAATCCGCCTGCTAACCTGGCAGCTGTTTCCCACGATGCTAATCCGCCTGCTAACCTAGCAGCTGTTTCCCAGGATGCTAATCCGCCGGCTAACCTGGCAGCTGTTTCCCAGGATGCTACTCCGCCTGCTAACCTGGTAGCTGTTTCCCAGGATGCTAATCCGCCTGCTAACCTAGCAGCTGTTTCCCAGGATGCTAATCCGCCTGCTAACCTGGCAGCTGTTTCCCAGGATGACGTCCCGACAGCTAAAGCCTCCTGCAGTCAGGTCAGGATGACGGCATCACCACTTCCCTGTCAATGAGAGCTATCTCAGAGGCATCACTAGCCTCCTGATGGACTAGTGGGTGGGAGGTGTGGGAGAGCAGGTTAGAGACTAAGTCAGCAGTTGTGTTATATTTCATACTCTTTGATTATATCGTCTTTGAGTTACCCCATATGGCCAATGGAAATCAAATGGAGGCAGATTGAATGGTCATTGACTTTGATACTATGATTAAAAAATACTGTATTATTTATGTCTCATAATCTTACAGTATGTAACTAGATTGATTCTCCTCTAAATTGGGGATATATGTCATTTTAATCTTCAAATTATTATTTAATGGATTTAATTCCACGGATTAGTCTGTTTTTAAATTCATAACCCTGGCAACTCTTAAATGATATACGGGCCATTGTGGGGTCTTGTAAACAAATAGTGACAAGTATGTGATATCATTGAAGGGTTCAACTGCAGATGAAGACACCACTCATTTGTGCATCATGAGCAATCAGTGCATTTTATTTTCCATCACAGTACAAAAATAAATTAAAGTAAGCAGAAACAAACTGGAAAAGGTTCAATTACAGCAAAGGCTTTTTCAAAATAACTAGTAGCCTATCAGTGTAGAGTATCCTCTTTTTCCACTTCCTATTGGTCATAAGAAAACAAACTTCACACATTCTTCTGTACAAATAAATTCTCTCACACACACACTCACTTATGCAGTCAATGAAATACCCTTTTGAAGTTCTTTAACACTGTTTCTTTTTTGTTCTACAAAGTACGCAACAAGATACAGAAAAAGAAGTCAACAGAAATGTTCTAACTATCACGTCTTTTTTCTCTCTCTTTTTGTAAGGTTTTTCAAGTCTTTTTCAAACAACTACTCAGTGATACAATTGAAAAAAATGGCACATTTAGTGAGTTGGGGCGAGAGAGTCAAGATTCCCCTACTTTTAACCCTTGACCCCATATGCCCTGCCTTTCCCCCAGAGCAGTAGCCTGTCCAAAGTGCGTGTCCCCCCCCTATTGCACTACACAACACACAACAACCCATTTCCCATTGCATTTCATCTCCCCATGACAAGGAACAATGCCACGGTACTGCTCCACAATACGTGTCCACTTGCACCAGTCATTTTTCTCTTTGACTCCAACTGATACAGCAGAGGAGAGAGATGATCATATCAACCAACAGTCCCTAAGAACAACCTTCTTCACATGAGAGAAGAGAATAGCCTTTTTTTCAGCGTCAATTATTTCTTTTTTTTAAACAACAAAAAAGTATTGTCCGCATATGACTGTCAACCATTTAGCATTTCCAGAAAGAAATTTGAGAAACAACTATGAAACAAAGCATGCATCATTTCTCACTGTTGCGATGATGAAAAGCATATACTCGTTATCAAAGTTATTATTTTGATTTGTTCGATTTAAAAAAAAAAAAATCCCCAAGGTCCAGTTTAGTATATGTATACTATTGACAACTTATTCCTGTTAAAACTGTGGATTCAATTCCACTTCTCTCTTACAACATATACTGTAGCAGTGGTTGACAGAAACACCTACCACCTCCCTTTCGTATTAGTTATTGGAGATGGAGGTGCTATCATTCTACCAGTTTCTAGCCTTTACAGTTATTCAATGGAAATGATAGCCATGTACCTTGACTGCTCCATTTGCTCTCACGTAGATGTAGTCATGGCTGTCATGGTGTTCCTATTGCCCTCTATGCTCATCCATTTCTCGGAGTGGCTTCAGCTGATTTGAAACCCTGATTATCTCCATGGAGGTCAACTTGGATATAACCTACAGTATAACCTAATCTCATCTCCTCCCCAGCTGAAAAAAATGGTCTTAGATTTGATTAATATTGGCATTGAGAGATTATTCCAGGGGAGACTACCTGTCACATTCTCTGATGTGTCACTTAGTGGTTCTGAGTGAAGTGGCCTGCCATTGGCTGATGGTTATGTTGTCTTGTTGATATGTGGAGCTGGGTGGTGTGTTGGGTTTGAGATTGCTCTGTGTCTAGGGTTCTAGGGTCTTCGTCTTTACTCAAGGTCTCTCTGATGTGGTAGTTACTTTGGCGATGGTCAGACTTTTTATTGGTTTTTAATCTAGGGTCAATCTATAGCTTATTCCCTGCAACATTCATTTGCAACGACCATCAATCTTCATTCCCACCAAAGATAAGCTCACCAGTTACTCACAAAACCCGTTCTTTCATATCCGGTTCTTTTAAACAGACCAATTTATCATTCATTCGTGATCTTTTGATTACAAGGGATGTGGCAAGATAACAGATAAATTAAGTTTCAATGAGTTATTAGATGGAAATCCACCCAATCACTCAACATGTGGGACATCTTTGATGTGTTTTCAGACCTACAGGATTTTCATCAAAGATATGGCACTAGCTAAACATTTGTTAAAGCTAAATGTCTTGTAGCAGAATATGGACCTTCATCCCAAAGTGTTTTTAGATACAACCTTTAGACAAAAATACAAAATTATTCCTTGGTAAACAAATAGCCTATTTTAGCAAGCATAGCTAAATAAACTAGTTTTCACTTTTCTCACAGCATTCTCTAATGCAGATGCAGTTGGTTTAATTACAGATCAAATGGAAAAAAGTAAAGTAATTATTGTCCTCGGAAATTCAAGAAAAATTGCATGGCACACGTGCATTAGTTTATTATTTCTAAGTAAAAATTAAAAGCTTTTTAAGAAAATCAATAAATAAGCCACCCTGGGCTTGAGCATTTGAAGAGGTTTTTTTTTCTGAGATGAAAATAAAGTAGGTCTTAACACGTAGTGTGATAATCAAGCCTTGTGTTTGATGTTGTATTTCCTCATGTCCTATTGTCTTCTGGTAAAAAAAAAGCCCACAATGCAATTCATGTCTGTTGTCAAGTCCTTCTGAAACAATCTTTCTCCACCAAACCCCTCTCGCCAAGTCACAAACAATAAAGCCACACCAACATGAATCCAGGTTCCGTGCCCCCACTTTTCCATTCAGATCAGATACTGTTTGCACTGCAGCAGAACTGTCGAGTCCATATCCTTCCTTGCAGTGGGGGTACATGGGTTTTCACTTCGCAGTCTAAAGAGCCAGCGTTGCAGCTTGTCTGTTGATGTGAACACTAGCCCAGTCACGCAAGGGTCCTTTACCATCCTGTTGTAGGCAGTGCATCTCAGACAGTCAGAACAAACAGCAGGTGGTTGGTAGGGTGCTGCAGCCTCAGTCCTCTCCACATTCATAGCTGTAGATTTGTGTTCCTTTTCTATTGTTTGTTTTTTTCCATTGTCGGTTTTGTATTTTTCAATGTATTTATACGTGTACGTAAGCAGAGAATGTACCCGAGTCTGGCATTTTTGTTAGGTGTCAAAAGTGAAGTGAAAATGCAATTCTCTTTCCTTCGAAAAATATTAGTTTGGTCTTCAGAAAACTTGAGATAAATAGGATTTTTACCATAAAATGTAGTAGTTTTTTTTCATCAAACTGTGCTCCTATGTCCCTCTTTCAGTGAACTGTTGTACTGTTAGCTCTCAAACATGCTTATAATCTAAAACTTTTTGGCTATATCTGAGCCAAATTAACCCTAAAAATGAATATCTTCCCATCAAAGCTTCCCCACTCCCCTCTTCCTACTCCCTCAACCAATCCCCCTCCCCCATTTTTAAATAGCAAACTGGAGTAGGCCCCTCCTCTCCCCTGGTTTCCCTCTCCTCCCCTGGTTTTCCTCCCCTTCCCTGAGCCCCGGGACCCTCACCGGTCCAGACCAATGAGCAAGCGGTTCCTCTCCTCCTCCTTCTGGCTTTCGTTCTTTAGGTCGGCAAACACCTGGGTGAAATAGTGCGGGTCCGAGTTGATCTGGAGCATCTTAGCGCTCATCAGGTTGATTATGGACAGGCAGCGGTCCCAGAAGGTCTCCTTGGAGCTCTCCACCAGGAAGGGCTTAAGCGGGTAGGAGATTTCATTGCCCATGTATGAGTAGGACAGGTAAAGGCAGGTTAGCAGCACGGCCTGCAACTCGTGCTCGTTGGCCACCTCGGAGGAGACCACGTCGCGGCACAGCATGTAGACAAACACCACGTTGGCCGGGGTGATGAACCCCTGATCTTGCCAACCCTGAAGAAGCAGCGAGCGGTCCACGCTCCGCAGCCACAACACCGGGTCAGTGGGGGGCAGGTGTTTCAGTCGGTAGCAGCGCCGGCACAGGAACTCACCCAGGCAGCGCAGGAGCTCGCTGGTGGAGGCCTGGACGATAACCCTCTTGGGCGTGCCGGGGGCTGCATTAGAGTTGGTCAGCGGGGCCTTCTTGACTGACGAGGCGGCATTGTTGGAGCTCTTGACGGGGGTCGGGGTGCTCTGGTCCTGAGCGAAGGTGGACAGGTTGGCGCAGGACTGAGACTTCTTCAGGTTCTCGTTGTTGAGATGGGTTACATTGTTCTGGTAAGTGGCGTTGGGCTGCACCTTCTTTGAGCTTTTTTTCTTGGCCGACACAGCCACGATCCGCTTCCATGGCAGAACGTTGATGAGCGAGTGACGCTTCAGGTTCTTGTCTTTGGCGTTCTTGCTGTTTTGAACGGCCGCGTAGTGGCCCACTGTGGCTGGCCCATCTTCGAAGAGGGCCGCCTTCCTGTAGCTGGGCGAGAGAGACAGCACGGTTCCCATGGTGACTGAGTAGCAATATCCAGGGGCGTTAGCCTCTCTGGGTTAGTGGATGACCGACCAGAGAGAACGGCGGGAGGTCCTGAGGATCTCAATGCTTCTGAGCTGGGAGACCCTGGCTACAAGCGTCAGTTCCTCTCAGGCATCTAATGCCACGGTAGGTCCTTATAGTACTGACAGGAAGGTACGTACTGGATGGATCAGGAGTCGGTCTGAGCAGATTCTCTCTGTGCACTTGGCTCTCCTTCTCAGCTAGGTGAAAATTGCCTGTGGAAAACAAAATGGTTCAATGTTAGCTAAATTAAATGCATGGCTTCAGTAGCTATTATCTACATTTTACCACTTTCATTGTGTGTTCATAAATGTGAGCAATATACAATGTATTTGATGTTGAGAATGAAATAGGCCTATCTTGATTGTGATAATTATAAATAAATGCAAAGATATTTCAATATTTCCTTGCTAATTGAAGATAATTATGGATTATTTGGCTGCAAGCATTGTTTGGCTACATTCTGTTTTGGTTGTGTACGTCGGCTGCTGTCCAAGGTCCTGAAATCGACTGTCTGTGTCGTCCTTAATCTATGTCATAAAATGCGATGCCGTGAAGGCTATTGTGTTGAGATATCTTGGTTGGCTCTAATAATTCACAGGAATTTCCATAACATTCAGATATGCTTTCATAAGCATGGACCCCCTCCCAGGCAAACCGGCAACCCAGGGACCCCCATAATACGTTAGCAAATAAATAAATAATCACGTCTTATCAGGTAAATGATAATGGCAAGGAGAAGTAATCCACATTTTGAAATTAATAGACTTACCCACATAATTGGAAGAGGAAGTGTAAACTCTAACATAGCCTATTAGCTAGAATAGGGGGTGATTGGAGAATTCAGATTTTTTTTTAAACACCTGAAACAACTTTTTCCTGCAATCTAGAGCCATAATAATTATGCCTAATTCTAGTAATTTAATTTAGTAATGAATTTTACATCTGAACATTTTAAAAACAGGACAAATCTGAGGGGGCATGTGCCCCTGTGCCCCCTATGGGCATGACACCTCTGGCACTGGAAGCTTAATCGCTGGTGCTTTTTCAAAGCCTATGTCAGATACTCCAGTAAGTGTCATTTGCTCAATATTAGGATTTGAGAAATAAAGAAATCATTAGAAGATATTTTACTATTTTCTACTATAGATATGTAATTCAAAATGTGTTTATTCTGTTGTTGATAGAGATATTCATAAAAACAATATGACCCTTAGCGGGCAGCGGGCCCTCGGTGGAATACGCCTGGTGTATACAGTAGAGTTTATATCGACAAGTGCTCGGTGGTCCAGTTTGAATGATCTAATTAGCTGTATTGTTTTGACTTGGTAAATGAAAAACAGACGGGTGAATCTAGGCATGTACCCTCGAATATTATGGTGCCTTCAAAGCACTCAGCAGTTCTGACAGCAAATAACAACAAGTTGGATTAGCAACTACACTGCTTGCTTGTCGACTATCCTCATGGTAAACCAAAGTAAACACATCCGAAGGGCCCCTATGCCTTTAATAAAAGAAATCAAACAACCGTCCAATTTATTCAACTTTTATGTCGGTCTCTACACATCCAATTCCTCTTGAATTATACATGGCCATGCTTTAATTCGATCGAAGCCTAACGAATGATGGATGTAACCATACTCATACAGTAGTACCTTCTTTTAAAATGGAAGCCTGAAATGTAAACACCTTTATGTGAAGGTCACATTTGCTATAGGCTACGAAATCATTGAAAATTGAAAGCGATGTTTGTAAAATGATATAAACGAATTATTGCTATGCACTGTTTCATAACTTTTGCATCTATTGGCTAGCCTAATAATAATAGTATATTGCTAAGGAGTCATGTGCGCTGAGAAACATTTCAATGAGATAAGATTAAGCCATAACCAAAACAACAACAAAAAAGTGATTGAGACTCAAAGATTTCAAGCAGATTTCAAGCAGGCTAGTCGATTTGTCAGAAAATCCCAAATATGTTTGGCTATTTTACTTGTTAATTGAAATATAAAGACAGTTTGTCTAGCTGCAAGCTTTGGTTTCAAGGCTGTTACATGTGGTTGTGTAGATAGGCTGCTGTCCATGGTTCTGAAATCGAGCGTCTGCGTCCTAATAAAGGCGCAAACTCGACGCTGAGTAATATGGAATTCCAACAAACCATTTTGACTTGACTCCTCATTATGGTGCATAGGGGTAGCCTCATGAAAATAAATATAGGATACTTCAAAATCTAGCAGTTTAGCCTATTTTCCCAAGTGATGTTGCCTATTCTCACATTTTGATGTTTACCATTTATAATTCAGTAGGTTATCATTCGAAATAGGCTACAATATTAGATAAATTATACAATCATTACTTACACTGTGATAGTTGTCCTCCAGTAAATGAAAAAATAATGGCACTGCAGTGATGGCTTCCTAAACAGTAGCAGCCAATTCATTTGATATTGTGCACATCAAGGTGAAAGCTCATAAACCATCTTGGAAAATGCAGATAAAAAAACATAACACAGTACAATCCAAGGAAAGAAAAGGCATTAATCAAGCAAAAGCATCCGCGCGCCTTGACGCATCCTAGTTATCGCCCGTCTCTGGTGCGCAGCCGATGGTAGGCAACTGTGGAATGGATGTTGATATGAAGATGTGCTATTGGTCCTCACCGCGAGATGCGCTTTCAAGGGTTGCAGTGCACTCCCACTGGCTCCCTGGTGTAAAAAGGGAGAAAGGCAGTGGCCGAGCTCTGTCCGTGGTGCTGTAATTTGCAACTCCGTCCAATCACAACAAAGCTGCACAATGCGCTCAATACTCAAATCCATTTCTTGAAAAACAGTGAATGGATTTTAGCATGTAGCCCAGCTGTTTTAATTACACAAGAAAAGTAGCCAATAAATAAATAAATATCCACAGTTATGAAAGCTATTTTTATTTATCAATAACCTACATTTTAGATCACATCTAGGTTGTCAAAATGAGTCGCATAAATCTAAATGTAGGGATAGCCTGATATAGCAAGGCAGCAACACATTTTTATTTGACATTTTGCAGGATGAAATCTCTTGAGATGCACCATCTCGTTTTAAGAGTGTCCAACTTATCATTGTTCAGACCTAGTAAGGGTATATTCATCTCCTTTTCACTTTTTTTCCATGAACAGACCACTTTGAATTAAATTGTGTAGGCCCAGTGGTGTAGTGGTGCCTGGAGAAGGGGGTGTACTCCAATGTTGCCAGAAATTTCTCAAATGGCCCACCCCGCAAAGGAAAGGCGCCCTGTGTGAAAAATTACTTGAGAATAGTGACATACACTCTGAAATTGGTCTTTCACAGTCAGGCCAACCAAAGCTGTACTGGGCAAGTGCTGAGTAGGCTGTGTAGGCTGTGTCAAATTCAGTTTTCAGTTTTTTCCAGATTTTCACTCTCAAAGTCACACCTTTTTAATAGAAGAACAACCAAATGTGATGTTCTAAATCGATAACAATGCTTTAAACACACCAGGAGATCACTTTTGAGATCTGGGGGAAGAAAAAAAACCGGGAAAAAAGCCCCAAAGAAATTTCTATTTTTGAGTTTAGTTACCCCTTAATTCAAGTGAGCAGGCACCAAGTACTGTTGTAGTGGTATTTCTGTAGCACATGAGAAGGAGTTTGCAAAACAAATGGCCACTGGATTGATGCAAATAATCATGATATCATTCTGCCAGGTAGGTATAGGCTACTTTGTCGCTAGTTAACATTTAATTGAGAAGGTTTTTGGGAAAGCCTTTCCATCTACCAGAAGATGGTTAGGCCCATCATTAGCTTAGCAAGGCTATATTTTTCCTGTTTGAAACCTGTACATTTTACTTCATATTATTATAAAGTCACCTAGTAAAATACTACTTGAGTAAAAGTAAAAAAGTATTTGGTTTTAAATACACTTAAGTATCAAAAGTAAATGTAATTGCTAAAAAATACTTAGGTGTTAAAAGTAAAATAATAATTTCAAATTCCTTATTTAAATATATAGATGTTTTAATCTAATAATTTACAGTATTTAACTAGGCAAGTCAGGGAAGTCAAATTCTTATCTACCAAAAGGCAAAAGGCCTCCTGCGGGGACAGGGGCTAGGATTAAAAATATAAACAAAAAATAAATATAGGACAAAACACACATCACGACAAGAGAGACAACACAACACCACATAAAGAGAGACCTAAGACAACAACACAGCAAGGCAGCAACACAACATCACAACAACATGGTAGCAACACAACATGGTAGCAGCACAAAACATGGTACAAACATTATTGGGCACAGACAACAGCACAGACAACAGCACAAAGGGCAAGAAGGTAGAGACAACAATACATCATGCAAAGCAGCCACAACTGTCAGTAAGGCTGTCAATGATTGAGTCTTTGAATGAAGAGATGGAGATAAAACGGTCCAGTTTGAGTGTTTGTTGCAGCTCGTTCTAGTTGCTATCTGCAGCGAACTGAAAAGAGGAGCGACCCAGGGATGTGTGTGCTTTGGGGACCTTTAACAGAATGTGACTGGCAGAACGGGTGTTGTATGTGGAGGATGAGGGCTGCAGTAGATATCTCAGATAGGGGGGAGTGAGGCCTAAGAGGGTTTTATAAATAAACATCAACCAGTGGGTCTTGCGACGGGTATACAGAGATGACCAGTTTACAGAGGAGTATAGAGCGCAGTGATGTGTCCTATAAGAAGCGTTGGTGGCAAATCTGTTGGCCGAATGGTAAAGAATATCTAGCCGCTCGAGTGCACCCTTACCTTATAAATTATGTCTGCATAATCTAACATGGGTAGGATGATCATCTGAATCAGGGTTAGTTTGGCAGCTGGGGTGAAAGAGGTGAGATTACGATAGAGGAAACCATGTCTAGATTTAACTTTAGCCTGCAGATGTGATATGTGCTGAGAGAAGGACAGTGTACCGTCTAGCCATACTCCCAAGTACTTATATGAGGTGACTATCTCAAGCCCTAAACCCTCAGGAGGTAGTAACCACACCTGTGGGGAGAGTGGCATTCTTCTTACCAAACCACATGACATTTGTTTTGGAGATGTTCAGAGCAAGGTTAAGGGTAGAGAAAGCTTGTTGGACACTAAGAAAGCTTTGTTGAAGAGCATTTAACACAAAATCCAGGGAGGGGCCAGCTGAGTATAAGACTATCATCTGCATATAAATGGATGAGAGCGCTTCCTACTGCCTGAGCTATGTTGTTGATGTAAATTGAGCATAACGTGGCGCTTAGGATCGAGCCTTGGGGTACTTCCTTGGTGACATGCAGTGGCTGAGACAGCAGATTTTCTGACTTTATACTGCACTCTTTGAGAGGTAGTTAGCAAACCAGTTCAAAGACCCCTCAGAGACACCAATACTCCTTACAATACTCCCACAAGAATGGAATGGTCTACCGTATCAAAATCTTTGGCCAAGTCAATAAAAACAGCAGCACAACATTGCTTAGAATCAAGGGCAATGGCGACATCGTTGAGGACCTTTAAGGTTGCAGTGGCACACCCATAACCTGAGCAGAAACCAGATTGCATACCAGAGAGAATACTATAGACATCAAGATAGCCAGTCAGTTGATTATTGACAAGTTATTCCAACACTTTTGATAAACAGGGCAAAATAAAAATAGGCCTATAACAGTTAGGATCAGCTTGATCTCCCCCTTTAAATAAAGGACACACCGTCGCTGCCTTCCAAGCAATGGGAAGCTCCCCAGAGAGAAGACACAGGTTAAAAAGGTCAGAGATAGGCTTGGCGATGATAGAGGCAGCAACCTTCAAGAAGAAAGGGTCTAAACCATCTAACCCAGATGTTTTTTGGGGTCAAGTTTCAGGAGCTTCTTTAGCACCTCAGACTCAGTGACTGCCTGCAGGGAGAAACTTTGTAGCGGGGCAGGGGGAAAAGAGGGAGAAGCATCGGGGATAGTCGCATTAGAAGGAGTGAGAGATGAGGAAATGTTGGATGGGCAAGGAGACATGGCTGAGTCAAATAGGAATCCTGACTTAACGAAGTGGTGATTAAAGAGCTCAGCCATGTGCTTCTTGTCAGTAACAACCACATCAAATTAAGGGACATGGGCAGATGTGAGGAGGAGGGTTATTCTCCAGGTCTTTAACCGTTTTCCATAACTTCTTGGGGTTAGACCCAGAGAGAGAGAGAGAACTAATCCTTAAAGTAACTAACTTTGGCCTTCCAGATAGCCTGAGTGCACTTATTTCTCATTTGCCTAAACGAGAGCCAGTCAGCCTGAGTATGCGTGTACTGAGCCTTTCGCCAAATGCAATGCTTGAGGTGGAGTAACTCTGCAAAATCACGGTCGAACCAGGGGCTGAACCTGTTTTTTAATTCTCATGTTCTTTATGAGGGCGTGTTTAACAATACCACTGAAAATATCAAAAAAGAAGGTCCAAGCGTCTTCGAAAGAGGGGATCAAGCTAATTCGATAAGATTTTACAGAGGCCAGTTCATGAAGGAAGGCTTACTCATTAAAGTTTTTTAGCAAGCTTCTATGACAAATCAGGACAGGTCGTTTCACTGAGCAGCCATTACGAATGCAGGCTGTAAAACAGTGATCACTAAGGTCTTTACAGAAAACACCAGACTGATACCTATCAGGATTATTTGTGAGGATAACATCGAGAGTAGCCTTTTCTGGGTGTTAATTAAGCAAACCAGAAGGCACAATTTCCTTTTTTATTTAAGGATAGCCAGGGGCACACTCCAACACTCAGACATAATTTACAAACAAAGCATTTGTGTTTAGTGAGTCCGCCAGATGACCAGGGATTTTCTCTTGATAAGTGCATGAATTTGACAATTTTCCTGTCTTGCTAGACATTCAAAATATAACGAGTACTTTTGGGAGTCAGGAGAAATGTATGGAGTAAAAAGTACATTATTTTCTTTAGGAATGTAGTGAAGTAAAAGTAAAAATTGTCCAAAATATAAAATAAAGTAAAGTACAGATACCCCCCAAAAATGACTTAAGTAGTACTTTAAGTATTTTTACTTAAGTACTTTACACCACTGATTATGAGGCATGTCTTACCTTGCTTCAAAGTAGCCTATAGCCCAAATTCCACCATAGAAACTTGGACGCAATTATTTATAGACATCCTCATATGCGTTTTCCTTTTCTATTAGTTTTCTTTCAATTTTCTTTCATTGTCTAGCAGCCAAAATTGGGATTAAGAAATGAGTGTATAGCGTACCCTCGCAACACAACTGTGTAGGCCTACACTAAATGCCGAGTGAAATTGTCATGACATTCTGCTCCTACAATTTATTTGATTGGGTGAGTCAGCACAGCAAAATATAATCTACTGTTTACTATAAATACTGAACTACAATCCCCAGAACGTATATTTGGCTCCCTCTCTGGTGATGTAGCTGCGTAGTCCTTTACGTATTTCCTTATGGCACTGTTGATTGTTGTAGGCAGGCAGCTTTTGAATCGGTAGCTAGCTAGCTAAGATGGCGGCTGCGGCAGTGGTTGAGTTTCAGAGAGCTCAGTCTCTCATTAGCACGGATCGTAACGCCTCTATTGATATTCTACATTCTATCGGTAAGTAATGATTGTGGGCGTTTAGACGAGAACGACTCGTATTGTTGTTGTATTTATGCACGATTTAAGTCACCGCAAAGTCCGTTTTATACACTGACAAGAGCCGGTTTGTGTGCGGTGCTGACTCACTGTGGAATCGTTGGGTTGCTTGCTAGATAGCTAGCAAGGTGGTCGTTGGATGACTAGCTAGCTGTAGTAGGCCATGATGATCTGGAAAGCCCAGACTGACTGCAAAGACGTTAGCTTGCTACTTATTATGTTTTTATGCAACATGTTTTGTAACTAACAGTTTTCACAATACAATTCAAAGTCGCTAGTTAACGTTAGGTAGCTAGCTAGTGTTGTTGGCTGGCTAGCTAGCCTTGTAATAAAAGCTAGTTAGCCAACTATAGTAACCAGTTAGCTAACTAGCTACTTCAATGAACTTGATCATTGAATTAGTCTTAGTTAGGTATGTAATTTTGGTGTAGACAATGTAGCTACTGTTAGACGCTCTAAAATGAGTTACTACGTTAGCTTGCTTACGTTGCCAAATGACCAGTGAGATCAAATCCACTTTTCTTCATTAGCTATCGTTAGGTAGCTAATTAACTACCAAACTGTTGTTGACAGTTCTGTAGCTAGCTTTGTAGCATGCTATTCCCTGTGTTGTAGTTGTCATCAAATTGCATTAGTCACAGGGCCCCAGTTAGCTGTTGACTTGCAACCCTAGTAGACCCAGATAAGCAGTAACTAAGACAGACAAGGAACATAGTAGTTAGCTAGGACTAGGAGATATACATTGTCAGTGTATGAAAAGATACAGCCAATCTGTGCATTATTTTCCTTGTCGAACAGTGAGGAGAGATATCCAGGACAGTGATGAAGAAGCCGTTCGGGTTAAAGAACAAAGCATCTTGGAGCTGGGGTCACTCCTGGCCAAAACAGGACAGGCTGCAGGTGAGACTTGACACAAACACCATATCTGGTCTATTAGCCTGGCTGCTGAACTAGACTAACTTGGGAGTGTGTAATCCATTAACTGCACAATGATTCACTGTATGTGCCATTGCTTAACTGTTCTGTAGTACCCAATAACAGATTCTTTCCAGTTGTGAAGCTAACATCACTATTTTGACAGACACAACACAACCTTGGATAGATAGGCTTATTGGGTAGACAAGATGTGCTTACTGTTGTCATTCATTTAGCCCTAATCTCTGCTGTGGTCATTCCTCTACCCCAGAGTTGGGGGGTCTGCTGAAGTTTGTGCGGCCATTCCTCATCTCCATCAGTAAGGCTAAGGCAGCCCGGCTGGTCCGCTCCCTGCTGGACCTCTTCCTAGACATGGAGGCAGCTACAGGCCAGGAGGTGGAGCTGTGTCTGGAATGCATCGAGTGGGCCAAGGTGGAGAAGAGGACCTTCCTCAGGCAGGCTCTTGAGGTAAGCTGACCCCCTTCACCTAGAAGACGAGCTGTTGTAGACGCTTTAGTTTGAAGACCATATGTAATTTAGTCTCTCTCAACACATTTCTCCATCCATCCCAGAGTGATATCATTCATATTTTTACACTATGATGTGTTTCAATAGCAATCAATGACACATTTCTCTTCCCCTCTCCCCAGGCCCGTCTGATCTCGCTCTATTTTGACACCAAAAGATACCAGGAGGCCTTGGCGCTTGGTGAGTAACAGTTCTATCTCTATGGACTGACAATATTATCCCTGCTCCATGAGCTCAGCATCTGTCTGAGCGTGGAGGGCTAAGCATTGGATATGTTCACCCATAGCTGTGTCCAAAGCTATGTAGCATGACTTAGTATCCCATTCACCCCGTCTCCTGGACGCCTTATAATGAGCTGTCAAACAGGTCGAGACTCATGACATTGAGTTGATCTTTAATATTCCACAACACACCAAGATTGTGAGCCACACCGGTATACTAAATATGTGTTAACTAGAAGGCACTTTAGATAAGTGTCAGCTAAATTACTATATGACCATTGTAGTATGTTTCTCTGGTGTTCAGGCACCCAGCTGCTCCATGAGCTGAAGAAGATGGATGACAAGGCGCTGCTGGTGGAGGTGCAGCTGCAGGAGAGCAAGACGTACCACGCGCTCAGCAACCTGCCCAAGGCTCGTGCCGCTCTCACCTCAGCCCGCACCACGGCCAACGGCATCTACTGTCCCCCCAAGCTGCAAGCCGCCCTGGACATGATGTCAGGTCAGTCCCAGTGAACGAGCCTCCATCCATAGCCCCCTACAGTTTCTAAGCCATTGAGGAACACTAATGGCAGCTTATGTTGTTATTTTGTCAGAAACAACAGAATGTTATACAACAGAATAGAATTCACTCTGAGCTCTTTTGTTCTACCAATAAAATAATCAATGAAGCTGTAAATTCCTCAGTAAAATGGCCTATGTTCACTGTGTATTCATTTACCAGGGATTTCAGTGAGTCAATGTCTTACACATTTGTAACACCCAGAATTAGTTTACTGACCCAAATTTAAGAAGAGCTGTGTGTTGAGGTGGCGAAGTGCCATGCTTAGTGTGGATGACTGACCATGCTTCCTCCCCTGCAGGGATTGTCCACGCAGCTTCGGAGAAAGACTGGAAGACTGCCTACTCCTACTTCTTTGAGGCCTTTGAGGGCTACGACTCCATCGACCACCCTAAAGCCATTACCGGTCTCAAATACATGCTGCTCTGCAAGATCATGCTCAGCCTGTAAGTGATACTACCTCCTAGCTGTGTCGCAGTGATATGAAGCATACAGGTATGGCTTGGGGTAGCGTTGATGTGTTCTGACTTGGTTGACCCTCTGGTGCTGGTCTCTTTCAGACCAGAAGAGGTGCAGTCCCTGATCAGCGGTAAACTGGCCCTGCGGCATGCAGGCCGACAGGTAAGAACCCGCCATTTGCGCATGTGGGGGTGGTTTTTCTCAACTTGCATTGTGTAACAAGTTTTGAAATTGGTTGGTACCTGGCTGACCATAGTCTCTACCTCCCTTTGCAGACAGATGCACTGAAATGCGTCGCACAAGCCAGCAAGAACAGATCATTAGCAGACTTTGAAAAGGTAACAAATTCCTTTAGCCCTCATTGTTGGTGCAATGGTTTTTTTTTTTGTCTTTCTGAGGACCTCTATTGTGACGGGCCCATTTGTATCCTCCCTTGTCTCACCTTCCCTCTCCTCCCCACTAAGCCTCTTTCTTTTCTCCCTCTCCTCCTATTTCCCCCCCTCCATCTCTAGGCCCTTACAGAATACAAAGCAGAGTTGAGGGACGACCCCATCATCAGAACCCACCTGGCCACGCTGTATGACAACCTGCTGGAAGGGAACCTTATCCGTGTCATCGAACCCTTCTCCAGAGTACAGGTATGTACATCTGGGGACGGTAAATATAGCTTGATGTTGGATTTCTAACTAACCACTCATATAATCCTTTATGGTGTTTTTCTCTTCCAGATTGAACACATATCAGGTCTCATCAAACTGTCAAAGGTAGAGGTTTCTGCTTTGCTACCTTCATTTCTTTGGTATTTGAGAAGGGGGGGGGGGGGGAAATCAGCAAGCATTTAGTCCTGTGATATAATATTCACACATCTTATGAATCCTATATGCCTTGATGTATTGTCAGTAATCAGTGGATACGTTCTCCCCCCCCACCCTTAGGCGGATGTCGAGAGGAAATTGTCACAGATGATCCTGGACAAGAAGTTTCATGGTAAATCAATTGTCTACTTGCTTGGTACATGTCTGGTATAAACTACCGTATCCATACCTCTAATTGTATTAGGCTTCTTCTGTTCAGTGAAATGTAATTTAGTCTAAATTGCCTGTATGACTCATTATAGGGATCCTTGACCAAGGCGAGGGCGTCTTGATCATATTTGACGAGCCACCAGTTGACAAGACTTATGGAGCGGCCTTGGAGACTATTCAGAACATGAGCAAAGTTGTGGACTCGCTTTACAACAAAGCGAAGAAGCTAACATAGGTGGGGCTCTTCAAGAGCGACACATGTTCTGTCAGATTGCATAACTCACTGCATCCTTCCAAACAGGAAAGGATGAGTTTTCAAACCACTGTGCTTACTGTAGATTTTGTGCATTTTTCATCCTCAGAACAAATGGCGGGACCACAGCAGCACAGTGGCGCGTGTGTGTGACCAGAGTAACGTTTTAAAGAGGGGACATGGGAGAGCGACCAAAAAAGTCAACAGGATTCCCGGTTCCCCCTCAACGGACAATTCCATCACCCCTCTAATTCTCATTATTTTATTTTTTTTGATGTTCTTTCAGGATTCTGTTAAAATCTCAACGGCCACAGCAGGCCATCAGGGAATATTGTACAACCACAATAAAAGTTTAAGAGAAATACATGTTTATCTCCTGTAGAATAAAGATTGGGCTTACAAAGCCTACAGCTGACTCCGTTGCCACAGGAAAAGGTGCAATATCGAGTGCCACCAACACTGCTTCTTTTACAGGCCCGGGACAAGGCTTTTGGTCAAGGTGGTTTCTTCATTTCTTTCTGTTCATATCTTTCTGAAGCAGATGGGGGTTTTAGCTAGTTGAAGGTAGGTTAAACATTGGGATGTCCCAGCAGTTAAATTTGCATGTTGACATATCTCTTGAGTCTTGTCCTGGAGGAAGAACTCTGCAATTTCCCCTTAGATGTGCCAGCTGGGAAGTCAAAAGGGGCTATACTGTAGGTATTCATGAAAACAGAAATTAGCTTTTTAGTCATAATTTAGGGTTAGCAGTGTGGTTGGGTTTAAAGTCTGATTTTTATGCCTAGCTGTGCCTGCTAGTGACCACTGCAGAGCTGCCTCCAGAACAAGATTCATTATGACAAATGCTAACCTGTGTTAAATTTAGTCAAAATAGCTCCCTCTAACTCTTGCTGTGCTCATCATATTCATGCCAAGAGTCAGTCAATTTCCCCTTCATGATATTTCAAATGGTTGTCAACATCACTTTATTTGGATTGTGTTTTGTTTTTAACTAAAATAAATCTGACACTTTTGTCCCCTTCATACAGTACATCGTGCAGAATGGATGCCATTTCGCACCACTAGTGGCCTCTTTTGTCCCTCTACTTTGCCTCAACGTTTGGCTACATTTATATAATTTAGGGGTGCAGAAGTGGAGATGTATTGATTGCCTCTGAGCGTCTGTCTGATCCCGAGTGACCGATTATCCATTGTTAGATCCTGGTATGCTAATAACCAAACAACAATTTGTATGGTTTAGATTTTTTTTCATTTGTCATTTTCAGAAATAAACATTTTTGTATTTTTAAGGATTTGTCTGCCTCTTGGAAAATATCACTGACCCTGGCAAAGTTCAATTGGGCCATTTTAGCCCTCTGATGTGCTCTTGTGCTGAGGTAATTTGGGTAGGATGTTGGGTGTTCCTTGTTAGACAAGTGACTTCAGTTGATTTGGACGCCAGTGTAGAAATAAAGGTCTAATAGACGAAGGCCTGCAAAGTAAATGTCTGCTGGGACTAGTAGCTTCAACTGGGTGGGGAAGAATGAACGTCTCCAGTTGCTTACTGGGTGAAAGTAAAGAAGGTCAAATCAAAGGGAAGATGTGTGGGAAGAATCCCTGTCAACTCTGGGATTGCCATGTTGTGAACTGCAATTGGAGGGTTATGAATACTTTGGCATTGTGTATTGTCTTTTCTCCTGTTGGGCAACTATTCCTGTGTTGGAAAATAGCCTCGTTCCATCAAAGGGCATTAAACCATAATTTCAATGACATCTTTGGATTGTTTTTTACAGAAGGCAATGTAAATATTTTATGAACCTGTTGGTGTAATGAAACGTAGTCATTGAGTTAAAAAAGGAAGGATCTGTATTCTGACATGGTGTTTATGCACTATGTAAGGCCATTATATTCCGTTTTAGCCCAGTCTTGGTTCAGAGGGTGCATCATTGCAGAGTTCATGACTTCTGCACCAGAGTTCTCCAATATTGTGCCATAAACCACTGAACTGACTTTCCCTCATTTTTTTTGTCAGTGAAGCATTTGAGTTTTTCAGTATGTTAACAAGAAGCAGTCACTAAACATTAGTGGGAGTCCCATTTCAAGAATGTCCACATCTACATATATCTGTTAGGTAGGGCCAAATGTGTAAAACCATTCATTTTGGGACAAAGTTTGAGGTGAATAGATGCAATACGCAGTACCAGTCAAAAGGTTGGATACAGCTACTCATTGAAGGGTTTTTATGTTTTATTATTTTCTACATTGTAGAATTATAGTGAAGACATCAAATAACACATGGAATCATTTAAGCAAAAAAGTGTTAAACAAATCAAAATAAATGTTATATTTGAGATTCTTCAAAGTAGCCAACTTTTGCCTTGATGACACCTTGGCACACTCTTGGCATTCTCTCAACCAGTTTCACCTGGAATGCTTTTCCAACAGTCTTGAAGGAGTTCCCACAAATGTTGAGCACTTTTTGGCTGCTTTTCCTTCACTCTGCGGTCCAATCCACCTCACACCATCTCCTTTTGGTTGAGGCCATGTGATTGTGGAGGCCAGGTCATCTGATGCAGCACTCCATCACAGCCTGGAGGTGTGTTTTGGGTCATTGTCCTGTTGAAAAACAAATTATAGTCCCACTAAGCGCAAACCAGATGGGAAGGCGTATCGCTGTAGAATGCTGTGGTAGCCATGCTGGTTAAGTGTGCCATGAATTCTACATAAATCACTGACAGTTTCACCAGCAAAGCACCATCACACCTCCACGGTGGGAACCACACATGCAGAGATCATCCGTTCATCTACTCTGCCTCTCACAAAGACACTGCGGTTGAAACCAAAAATCTTACATTTGGTCTCATCAGACCAAAGGACAAATTTCTACCGGTGTAATGTCCATTGCTCGTGTTTCTTGGCCCAAGCAATTCTCTTCTTCTTATTGGTGTCTGTTACTTGAACTCTGTGAAGCATTTATTTGGGCTGCAATCTGAGATGCAGTTAACTCTACTGAACTTATCCTCTGCAGCAGAGGTAACTCTGGGTCTTTCCTGTGGCGGTCCTCATGAGAGACAGTTTCATCATAGTGCTTGATGGTTTTTGCGACTGCACTTGAAGAAACTTTCAAAGTTCTTGAAATGTTCCGGATTGACTCACCTTCCTGTCTTAAAGTAATGATGGACTGTCATTTCTCTTTGCTTATTTGAGCTGTTCTTGCCATAATATCGACTTGGTCTTTTACCTAATAGGGCTATCTTCTGTATACCACCCCTACCTTGTCACAACAGAACTGATTGGCTCAAATGCATTAAGAAGGAAAGAAATTCAACAAATTAGGGTGACTACTTTGAAGAATCTCAAATATAAAATATTTTTAGATTTGTTTAACACTTTTGGTTACTACATGATTCCATATGTGCTATTTCATACTGATGATGTCTTCACTATTATTCTACAATGTAGAGCATAGTAAAAATAAAGAAAAACCCTTGAACAAGTAGGTGTGTCCAAACTTTTGACTGGTACTGTAAATCTACAGGTAACTTCCAAAATGAAAGAAACACCAACATAAAGTCTTTTAGTAGGGCGTTTGACCACCACGAGCAGCCAGAACAGCATAAATGCGCCTTGGCATAGATTCTACAAGTATCTGGAACTCTATTGTAGGGATGCAACATTATTCTTCCATGAGAAATTCCATAAACTGTTGTTTTGTTGATGGTGGTGGAAAATGCAGAATCTTCCATAAGTGTTCAATTGGGTTGAGATCTGGTGACACACCCACGCAGTCACACACACTGCTGTCTGATGTCAGAGACATTGAACCACTCAACCAGGGCTCTCCAACCCTGTTCCTGGAGAGCTACCCTCTTTTAGGTTTTCGCTCCAACACCAGTTGTAACTAACCTGATTCAGCTTATCAACCAGCACATTTTTAGAATCAGGTGAGCTAGATTAGGGTTGGAGCAAAAACCTACAGGACTGTAGCTATCCAGGAACAGGGTTGGAAAGCCCTGCACTGGACACTTCCCTACATAGCTCATTCTAATATTTCTACTGCTGTACTTTAGTATTTAGTTACTGTTAATACACACCGCATATATATTTATATCCTGGATTCTTGACATAACTCACCAATATATATAATGCTGTACACAGTGCTTTCATTGGGCTGAAATAGGTGCCAGTACTCATTTTGGGTGATGGTACTGTTTATGGTGCAGGAGCTCCACAATCATTTTCTAGCAGTAGAAAAATGGAGGTGCTGGTACTCAGCTCCGGTGAGCTGCTGCCCAAGTCAAGCACTGGCTGTACATATTCGTAGTATACCTTTTGTAGATTCTTCCGGTGTACATACATATAGATTGCCCTTTGGTTACCGCTAAGAGTGCTATTTGGGTTAATTGGATTCTGTACTTTTTTAAAACATTTTAACAATTTGTGTAATTGACATTTTACTGCATTGTTAGAAGTTAATAACGTTAGCCTTTTGACCACACCCACTATAACCTCTGCTAAATGTGACCAATACACTTTGATTTGATACACATACCCTTTAAACTCCCTATGCTCCTTTGAGGCCCCTCTTTCAAAGTAACTGAGATCTCTTCAAGCCATGGTAGCCAAAATAATGGGCAACTGGTCATTTTTATACATGACCCTAAGCATGATGGGATGTTAATTGCTTAATTAACTTAAGAACCACACCTACTTTCAATATACTTTGTATCCCTCATTTACTCAAGTGTTTTCTTTATTTTGGCTGTAGGTATGACGTTGAGCAGAAACATGATGGACCTATTTCATTTGAGTGTTTACAGAAATACAGTGTCCACCAATATTTCACCAAAAGCAACTTGTATATTTAGATTTTATAATTTTTTATTGATATTTCACAGGTTTGAAATACGGTTCTTGCTGACTAACAATTACCGAGTATATCTGATGTTCAAATAAATTCAAATAAATATGTTTTCAAAAGTGTTTGCGTTCTCTTTTCTGTTTAGTGTTTTTATGATCAGCCTATTTGCAATAAAGTATTCACTTTTCCATTTGACTTTATAAAATAATCTCTCTGACCATTTGTATACTAGCAAACTTGGAAATTCACATATTGAGAATAGGCATATAAAAGTAATCCTGATAATGTACAATACATATATTTTTGTTTATGAGTGTGTTAAAAACAACTACTTATGCTCACAATATTGAAGCAGTTTATTAAATCTTTTGATTGTGCAGTTTCCGAAATATGTCTTATTAATAACCTATGTACACACCTGGGATAAATTTACCTGCGGAGTGCATATTTTTTGCTGTCCCGCTGGCAAAAATTTCCAACGTTATTTGAGTAATCTGTAGTTTGTCCAAATATTTCATCGCCAACGTGTGCGTGATGACATCACTTCGTAAGTCACGGCGATCCCGCCCACTTAGCCTGTGTAGCATTAGTGGAGTTCAACGATTGTGCTGTTAGCCGTGCTGGGAACATTTACTCTGAATTGTATTTGAAAAACGACAACAAACAGCAATATGGCCGGCCGGGTGAGTTTCCTTTAAATAAATGGCTTTAGGTAAATATATTTAGACAATGCTGTGTTTTAAGGATGTTTCAGCTACTATTATCTACCGTTAGCTAGCTACCTCCAACACACACACACTACTAGCCTGTGTGGCAGAGTACGTCATTCAAACCTCAGCCCGGAAGACGAGTATCTTAGGGTTAGTGTCCACTGCAAGCCATGTAATATCAAGCTAGCTACACAATACACTCAAATAGTATCTCTCTATGCTGTATCTCTAGTCAGTCTCGACCAGGAAACTTCATAGTGATAGTAGTTTGCTAATAAAGCCAGCGCAGTATGAAAGGATACAGCTAGGCGAAACAAGTTACATCTCTACTGGGAGCAAGGTTTGACAGCTGGCTAATTTGTTGACTAGCTTTCAATACCAGCCTAGCTAGACACACACACTCGTACCACCAGGGAAGTGAAATTAAAATGTCTGACTGCTGGGAAAGAGGCACAACAACAGATAACCAAGTCCTTTTTAGTCCAAATATAATTTAACATTAGCTAGAGCTTTCCACTTTCAAGATACTTTAACAATGAGGACTGGCTAGGTATCCACTGGCTGACAGTGGCACTGTAGTACAGATGAAAGGGGTTTCATTCATCTTTGACTGTACTGTGTGAAATCTGTGGATGACACAATGTTATGAATTAACTGGGGGCCCCTATAATGCAAAGGCTGTAGCTGACAAGCAGTCATGCTCACGTCTAGGGGTAGTTCTTCCTATAAGTATTTTGTGTACATTTTAGAACGTTTGAGTTGATTACATTTGGATAGAATGTGAGGAATTCCCTTAAAGGTAGACTCAGCGATGATGACACACTACAGGTCAAAAGTTTTAGAACAGAGTTTTTCTTTATTTGTACTATTTTATACATTGTAGAATAATGGTGAAGACATCAACACTATCAAATAAAACAAATGGAATCATGCAGTAACCAAAAAAGTGTTAAACAAATCAAAATATATTTTATATGATTCTTCAAATAGCCACCCTTTGCCTTGATGACAGCTTTGCACACTCTTGGCATTCTCTAAACCAGCTTCATGAGGTAGTCACCTGGAATGCATTTCAATTAACAGGTGTGCTGCCTTAAGTTAATTTGTGGAATTTCTTCCCTTCTTAATGTGTTTGAGCCAATCAGTTGTGTTGTGACAAGGTCAGGGGGTATACAGAAGATGGCCCTATTTGGTAAAAGACCAAGTCCATATTATGGCAAAAACAGCTCAAATAAGCAAACAGAAATGACAGTCCATCATTACTTTAAGACATGAATGTCAGTCAATACGGAACATTCCAAGAACTTTGAAAGTTTCTTCAAGTGTTGTTGCAAAAGCCATCAAGCTCTATGATGAAATTGTCTCTCATGAGGACCACCACAGGAAAGGAAGACCCAGAGTTATCTCTGCTGAAGTTCAATAGAGTTACCAGCCTCAGAAATTGCAGCCCAAATAAATCCTTTTTCAGAGTTCAAGTAACAGACACATCTCAACATCAACTGTTCAGAGGAGACTGTGTGAATCAGGCCTTCATGGTTGAATTTTTGCGAAGAAACCACTACTAAAGGACACCAATAAGAAGAAGAGACTTGCTTGGGCCAAGAAACACGAGCAATGTACATTAGACCGGTGGAAATTTGTCCTTTGGTCTGGATTCCAAATTGGAGATTTTTGGTTCCAACCGCAGTGTCTTTGTGAGACGTGGTGTGGGTGAACAGATTATCTCTGCATGTGTATTTCCCACTATAAAGCATGGAGGTGTTATGGTGTGGGGGTCCTTTGCTGGTGACACTGTCTGTGATTTATTTAGACTTCAAGGCACACTTAACCAGCATGGCTACCACATCATTCTTCAATGATTACACCATCCCATCTGGTTTGGGCTTAGTGGGACTATCATTTATTTTTCAACAGGACAATGACCCATCACACCTCCAGGCTGTGTAAGGGCTATTTGACCAAGGAGAGTGATGGAGTGCTGCATCAGATGACTTGGCCTCCACAACCCCCTGACCTAAACTAAATTGAGATGGTTTGGGATGAGTCGAACTGCAGAGTGAAGGAAAAACAGCCAACAAGTGCTGAGCATATATGTGAACTCCTTCAAGACTGTTGGAAAAGCATTCCAGGTGAAGCTGGTTGAGAGAATGCCAAGAGTGTGCAAAGTTGTCATCAAGATAAAGTTTGGCTATTTGAAGAATATCAAATATAAAATCTATTTTGATTTGTTTAACACTTATTTGGTAACTAACATGATTCCATATGTGTTGTTTCATAGTTTTGATGTCTTCACTATTATAATACAATGTAGAAAATAGTAAAATAAAGAAACCCTTGAATGAGTAGGTGTTTTCACATTTTTGACTGGAAGTGTAGATGCAGAAAGTAAACAGCATAGTAGATCAATTTCCCCTAACAACTAAAGCACTAACCCGTGCACATGCGCAGATACCGTGTGACTGTGTGAGAGCAAAGTCTTGCGTCTCACTCATCACGAGCAGCACCACAGATAATCTCATTTTATTGAGTCTACCTTTAAACACATTCTGCAACTTAAAACAGCTGCTTAGCTAAAACTGTGGTCGCAGTGTTCCACAAATCATTAGAAAGTATTTGCCTTAGAGTGGAAAAGCTCCAGAGATTTGCTCCGGTCAGCCCAGTATCCAACTCAGTTTTCCATGATGTTCATTAGCGTCATTGGATTAGTTTAACATTAGTATCTCTGATGTTGGTAAACAGGGCAGCTCAAATGTACTCAAAACCTATGCTTTTTTTCTGGCTACTTTTGCACCAAAGTGGTTTCCCAGAAAATCACTGACTGTAAGCATTACATTTTATTTTGTTTTCAGTAATACCATCCTAAAAATATAAAAGATCGAGTCTGTATTTGGGGAAACAGCGCCGCTGTTCACCCCAGCGCCTTTGTTATTTTTTGGGGAGGGTTGTTGAAATGGAGGAGAGAAGTGTGTGTGTGTGTGTCCCTTCACAAAAAGGGTGTTATTATTAAAAGAAATTATAGCGGCCCTTGTGTGCACATCCAGTAATACCGTATACCCCGGTATGGTACAGTATGATGGGATTAAAATCTGTATACTCCCCAACTCTACCGAACATATCCTTTTCACATCGACAGGGTGTAGTGGAGCGGGTTGAAAGAATCCTTGGTGTCCACAACACTAAGGATCTATCATGGTCCAAACACACCAACACAATTGTGAAGAGGTCACAACAACGCCTCTTCCCCCTCAGGAGTCTACACCCAGTGTTTCCCCTATATTAATTTAGTGGTGGGACGCCACAGTTAATGGCTGCCATTTAATGGGCTTCTTACCAATTGTGCTATTCTGTGTGTGTTTTCATGTTTGTAACTTTTATTTGTACATAATGTTTCTGCCACTGTCTCTTATGACTGAAAAGAACTTCTGGACATCACAACAGCGATTACTCACCTCTGACTAAACAAAGATGTTTTATTTAATGAATCGGAGGTGAAAAATGCCTGGTCCTCCTGGACCAGGCCCAAATCACCATCATTGGCATGAATAGGAGATGCCGATACAGGGGGTGCATATCCGGGTGCTTGGTAAGAATGCTCTGACGCTCGTCGCATGTGGCAGGGCATGCAAACTATTACTGATTACAAAGGGAAACCCAGCCGCGAGCTGCCCAGTGACGCGAGCCTACCAGACGAGCTAAATGCCTTTTTATGCTCGCTTTGAGGAAAGCAACACTGAAGCATGCGTAAGAGCACCAGCTGTTCTGGACGACTGTGTGATCACGCTCTCCATAGCCGACGTGAGTAAGACCTTTAAACAGGTCAACATTCACAACGCTGCAGGGCCAGATGGATTACCAGGGCGCATACTCGGAGCATGCGCTGACTAACTAGCAAATGTCTTCATTGACATTTTCAACCTCTCTCTGGCTCAGTCTGTAATACCTACAATGTTTCAAGCAGACCACCATTGTCTCTGTGCTCAAGAACGGCAAGGTAACCTGCCTAAAGGACTACCGCCCCGTAGCACTCACGTCTGTAGCCATGAAGTGCTTTGAAAGGCTGGTCATGGCTCACGTCAACACCATCATTTCAGAAACCCTAGACCCGCTTCAATTTGCATACCGCCCCAACAGATCTACAGATGATGTAATCTCCATTACACTGCCCATTCCCACCTGAACAAAAGGATAACAGACAGCATTCTCACGTAGGTTGACTACAGTTCAGTGTTCAACACCATAGTGCCCTCAAAGCTCATCACTAAGCTCAAAACACTCCACAAATTTCTGGTTAACAAACTATAGTTTTGGTAAGTCGGTTAGGACGTCCAAGTAATTTTTCCAACAATTGTTTACAGACAGATTATTTCATTTATAATTCACTGTATTACAATTCCAGTGAGTCAGAAGTTTACATACACTAAGTTGACTGTGCCTTTAAACAACTTGGAAAATTCCAGAAAATGATGTCATGGCTTTAGAAGCTTCTGATAGGCTAATTGACATCATTTGAGTCAATTGGAGTTGTACCTGTGGATGTATTTCAAGGCCTAACTTCGAACTCCGTGCCTCTTTGCTTGACCTCATGGGAAAATCAAAAGAAATCAGCCAAGACCTCAGAAAATAAATTGTAGACCTCCACAAGTCTGGTTCATCCTTGGGAGCAATTTCCAAATGCCTGAAGGTACCACATGTACAAACAATAGTACGCAAGTATAAACACCATGGGACCATGCAGCCATCATACCGCTCAGGAAGGAGACGCGTTCTGTCTCCTAGAGATGAACGTACTTTGGTGCAAATCAATCCCAGAACAGCAGCAAAGGACCTTGTGAAGATGCTGGAGGAAACCGTTTTGTACCCGTCTACAGTTGAAGTCGGAAGTTTACATACACCTTAGCCAAATACATTTAAACTCAGTTTTTCACAATTCCTGACATTTAACCCTTGAAAAAATTCCCTGTCTTAGGTCAGTTAGGATCACCACTTTATTTTAACAATGTGAAATGTCAATAATGGTGCTTTTATTTCTTTCATCACATTCCCAGTGGGTCAGAAATGTACATACACTCAATTAGTATTTGGTAGCATTGCCTTTAAATTGTTTAACTTGTGTCATGTTTTGGGTAGCCTTCTACAAGCTTCCCACAATAAGTTGGGTGAATTTTGGCCCATTCCCCCTGACAGAGCTGGTGTAACTGAGTCAGGTTTGTAGGCCTCCTTGCTCGCACACGCTTTTTCAGTTCTGCCCACAGATTTTCTATAGGATTGAGGACAGGGCTTTGTGATGGCGACTCTAATACCTTAGCCATTTTTCCACAACTTTGGAAGTATACTTGGGGTCATTGTCCATTTGGAAGACCCATTTGCGACCAAGCTTTAACTTCCTGACTCATGTCTTGAGATGTTGCTTCAATATATCCACATAATTTTCCTCCCTCATGATGCCATGTGTCTTGTGAAGTGCACCAGTCCCTCTTGCAGCAAAGCACCCCCACAACAAAGCACCGCACCTGTGCTTCGCTGTTGGGATGGTGTTCTTCGGCTTGCAAGCCTCCCCCTTTTTTCTCCAAACACAACGATGGTCATTATGGCCAAAAGTTATATTTTTGTTTCATCAGACCAGGGAACATTTCTCTAAAATGTACGATCTTTGCCCCCATGTGCAGTTGCAAACCGTAGGCTGGCTTTTTTATGGCGGTTTTGGAGCAGTGGCTTCTTCCTTGCTGAGCGGCCTTTTAGGTTATGTCGATATAGGACTCGTTTTACTGTGGATATAGATACTTTTGTACCTGTTTCCTCCAGCATCTTCACAAGGTCCTTTGCTGTTGTTCTGGGATTGATTTGCACTTTTTGCACCAAAGTATGTTCATCTCTAGGAGACAGAACACGTCTCCTTCCTATGCGGTATGACTGCTGTGTGGTCCCATGGTGTTTATACTTGTGTACTATTGTTTGTACAGATGCACCTGGTACCTTCAGGCGTTTGGAAATTGCTCCCAAGGATGAACCAGACTTGTGGAGGTCTACAATTATTTTTTTCTGGGGTCTTTGCTGATTGCTTTTAAACAAGTTTTGTTTAGCTAATAAAATGAAAACATTCCATCAAACTACTTTTGGGTACCTTGTTAACATTTCCAACATGATATCCATGTCTTAAACACGGCTACGTTTCGGAAATGGCAAAGAAAACGTGTAATCTGCTTGACACATTAAAGTGACTTACCTTACAGATCACAAAGTCAGAATTTCCACTCCATTCATATGAAAATCCTTTTGATTCATACACTGGCTTTTCTTTCTGTTGTGTTTTTATTTTATACCTGCCCTTCCCTTATCTACATTGAAATAATATAATTTCAGTAGTCCTCTATTATGATGGATTTTTTTTTAAATATCTCGCATAGCTCATTAGTACACCCCTGGTTGAACACATATGTATCTATTGTAGGTCCTAGGATACAACAAAAAATAATGTGGATACCACCAAAGGATACCTTACAATAATGAACACCTTGTGAAACGGCTGTGAAAACCAACCTGGCATTATTTAAGATTAAGACAAACTTTGGTATTTTTTGGTACAGTTGTCTTTTCTTTTTTTTTTGTACACTGACATGGCAATTAATACAATTTAAGACTAATATATACTGAATTATGGTGTGTGGAATATTGAGGAGGTGGTTGCTGTGTGGGTGGGAGGTTCTGCCTCTCACTTGTTCTCAGCAGGCAGCCAGTCTTGGAAGGGGGACTTGAAGAGGGAGACTGCAAAGTCCAGGCACTACTGCTCTCTTTGTTCAGAGTCTTTGCAATGCCAGTGTTTTTAGTTAATCTGTGTATCTCACATTATGTGCCCAGTATGATAGAGCAAGAACATTTCTTAGCAGATAATGACAACATGACAATAACAGTAGCTGTAGATGATGTAATGAAAAGTTGGAGGGTGGTTGGTAATGGAGGACATCAGGTGGATCAATATGCCAAATGTATTGTGAACTCACAGCATGCATTTTGTATTCGTGTATCATGATTTGTACAAATAAGTACCAATCCACAATTGTGAATCACCAATCCACAAACAAACACCTTTTTGATTTGTTTTTCTAAATTGATATATAGAATTGATTTAGAACTGCAGATGTTCAGGTTATTTCCAAGGACCTTAAGTAAAATGACTGCCGGGAAGACACAAATTATCACGAGTAGAAAGCGATTTGTAGTCGTAGAAAAAATTGATGATCCCATTGATGCTGTTGACCCGGATCACTGGTAGCTGCGGAAAAGGAGGCACTCAAAGGGGAGTGAGTGTAACTGGTGTGAAATGGCTAGTTAGTTAGTGGTGCGCGCTAATAGCATTTCAGTCTGACGTGTACTCGCTCTGAGACCTTGAAGTAGTTGTTTCCTTTGCTCTGCAAGGACCGCGGCTTTTGTGGAGCGATGGGTAACGATGCTTCGAGGGTGACTGTCTGTGTGCAGAGGGTCCCTGGTTCAAGCCCAGGTTGGGGCGAGGGACGGAGGCAGTACTGTTACAAAGTCTGTATGATATATCCTTCATATATAGTGGCGCTATCACACGGGCCAGCTAATTCAACTATTTGTGTGATGAACGGGTGTACACCGCAATAGTGTTGCAAATATAGAGTAATCTAGGGCTTTCAATTATTTAAGTTGGACATACTATGGTTACGTATATGATTTAACATATGGTTACCATACTATAATTTCTGCAGCCCTACAGGCATCAACATGGCCCAACGAGAGGCTGCCAGCAATTTTATAGAAATCGCATTCTATGAATAGAAACTTTTTTTCTACGACTACAAATCGCTTTCTACTGTGCTAACTTTTTTCCTACGTGTGAGAAATTCTTGTCTTTTTCTTGTCATCAAATCCCTGCCGAAAGTCAGGTGACCTAAGCGCTTCCAAAGTAGAGATATGCAACTCCATATATGTGCAAATCTTTATGGCAGTCATTTTACCCAAGGCTCTTGGAAGTGACCTGCATATCTGCAGTTCAAATTTTTTTTGGAATGCAATATATCGATTTACAAATCAAAAGGTGTTTATTTGTGGGTTGCGATTTACAATTGTGGATTGCTGATTTATTTGTACAAATCATGATACATGAATACAAAATGCATGCTGTGAGTTCACAATACATTTGGCATGATATTGATCCCATAGATTCACGTCTGGGTGTTGGCAGAACCCAAAGGTCCTGGAGAACAGGAGCAGAGTTAAAGGGAACAGGGTATGAGACAGAGACAAGCAAACACACAGGTTACACTTTTTACAGGGAGAAAATTTGATGGATTAGTGCAGTGCAGTGTTTATAAATGAGAGATATGTACTTTTAACACTTTTGGAAGGTATAGCCTACCTAAAGCTGTCCATCATTGCCTTGGAGGTGGCCTTGCCAGTCTCTTCCTTGATGGGTATCATACAAAACGAAAATCTATTTTTGGTTCCAAGCACCCTTTTTAATGGGTTACAGAAGGGAGTTTAGAGTTAAGCACGCACTCTTCCTTTACTGACCTTAATGGGTATTGCCTCCACCCACCCACTTGGAAAATTGATCAGTCGCCGTCAGACACCAGCAGTTGCCGTTCCTGGATTTCGCGAAGGCTCCGATGAAATCCACCCCTAACATTTTAAAGTGTTAGTGTCATACATTATGTATCCGTATCTGTGTCATACATTATGCAGATTTTCATATTTGTAAACATACTGACATACACACTATAATATTGAACTCTGCTTTGGTCAAATACAGTAACCATTACAAAACAACTTATCAGGGCAAAATTTGAATTGGGACACTTACCGATCATGTGCCATGGTGAAACAACTTTGATGGGCTTCAACACCGGCGCCACAGTCTTTGCCCTCTCAAACTTCTGGCAGGCTAGACAGGGTACTGACCTTTTTTTTTTAAGCAAAAAGTGACAAATTGAAACATTTTGTGCACTCTGACATTCATTTAAATCATAATTTCAGATATAATAGAATGCGATTGATAAACAAAAGATTACTTCACTTGCCCAGCTGTCCACCTCCTTGACAATTCCCTGTCAGAAGAAGCGTAGGTTGATTTTTGGCAATCATGCACTTCACTCCGAAATGGCCAGCGTGCATCTTGGTCAGCACGGCCTCCTCCTTAGAAGAAATCACCCTCCTGTGTGGCTGGCCATCCTCCCCTCGTAGGTACATATGATTGCCTAACAAGTTGGGAGAGAAGAGTTGAAATAAGTTTTACATTTGCACTTCTGTCTCTTCTCTCTCACTCTCACACACACACTCTCTCTCTCTCTCTCTCTCTCTCTCTCTCTCTCTCTCTCTCTCTCTCTCTCTCTCTCTCTCTCTCTCTCTCTTTCTCTTTTTCTCTCTTTCTCTTTTTCTCTCTCTCTCTCTTTCTCTCTCTCTCTCTCTTTTTCTCTCTCTCTCTTTTTTTTCTCTCTCTCTCTCTTTTTCTCTCTCTCTCTTTTTTTCTCTCTCTCTCTCTCTTTTTCTCTCTCTCTCTCTCTTTTTTTCTCTCTCTCTCTCTCTTTTTCTCTCTTTCTCTCTCTTTCTCTCTCTCTCGAATCCTTTCTCACCCCCCTTGTCTGTCTAGCGAAAACAGAGTTAAGGGCATTTGGAATTACCATAGTTGCTTAGACCTATCCATTTGATTGATCAGTTTTACCTCAATATGACCGACATGTCAGTCGAGGCAGCTGAGGGAAGAATGGTTCATAGTAATGGTTGTTATGGAGTCAATGGAATGGTATCAACCACACCACGTGTTTGATACCATTTCATTGACTCCATAGATTTATGAGCCATCCTCCACTCAGCAGCCTCCACTGAACTATATGAATAGCTAGCAACATGTAAATGACCAACTAGCTAGATTGTTGTACATAGCTAAATCTGTCCAGTTATCATCTTAACGTTACCCTGAATTGAGATTTTTCTCTGAATGTTGCGCCTCTTGTCGAGATCAGTGGTGCCTTCATAGTACAGTCGTGGCCAAAAGTTTTGAATGACACAAATATTACTTTTCACAAAGTCTGCTGCCTCAGTTTGTATGATGGCAATTTGCATATACTCCAGAATGTTATGAAGAGTGATCAGATGAATTGCAAAGTCCCTCTTTGCCATGCAAATTAACTGAATCCCCCCCAAAACATTTCCACTGCATTTCAGCCCTGCCACAAAAGGACCAGCTGACATCATGTCAGTGGTTCTCTCGTTAACACAGGTGTGAGCGTTGACAAGGACAAGGCTGGAGATCACTGTCATGCTGATTTGAGTTTGAAAAACAGACTGGAAGCTTCAAAAGGAGGGTGGTGCTTGGAATCATTGTTCTTCCTCTGTCAAACATGGTTACCTGCAAGGAAACACGTGCCATCATCATTTCTTTGCACAAAAAGGGCTTCACAGGCAAGGATATTGCTGCCAGTAAGATTGCACCTGAATCAACCATTTATCGCATCATCAAGAACTTCAAGGAGAGCGGTTCAGTTGTTGTGAAGAAGGCTTCAGGGCGCCCAAGAAAGTCCAGCAAGCGCCAGGACCGTCTCCTAAAGTTGATTCAGCTGCGGGATCGGGGCAACACCAGTACAGAGATTGCTCAGGAATGGCAGTAGGCAGGTGTGAGTACATCTGCACGCACAGTGAGGCGAAGACTTTGGAGGATGGCCTGGTGTCAAGAAGGGCAGCAATGAAGCCACTTCTCTCCAGGAAAAACATCAGGGACAGACTGATATTCTGCAAAAGGTACAGGGATTGGACTGCTGAGGACTGTTTTTGGAGAGTCATTTTTAGGTCATATATTTTGATAGAACTCAGCGAATCCCATTGTGACGTGGGGGGGGTCACTTTTTGGCATGACAGGCCCCCATTTGATTTTGTTATAATGTTTGAGTCACTCGGACAACCTAAGAACACAGTATAAGCTATTGCAGGAAATCACCCGCAGAAAAATAATTGGCATGATAAAATCCGACTGTAGCTGGCTCACTGTCAGTTTAAGCTAGAGATATTTGCATGGGCTGCATCTCAATCCACTGCATCCGCCGATGTCGCTCTTCCACATCTGTGGTGAAAGGTGGCAGAACTAGTGTCTCAGACTGAGACATCCCATAATTTGGTCTCACAAAAATGATCCCCACAATCGTCGGTACATCCGATCTGCCGACTTCTGTCTGAACAGTTTGGGATACACACTAATATATGACCCCTCTATGGAAAGGTGAGTCTCACGAACATGAAAACGTACAGTGCATTTGGAAAGTATTCAGACCCTTTGACTTTTTCCTCATTTTGTTACATTACAGCCTTATTCTAAAATTTATGAATTTTTTTTTTTTTCCCCCTCAATCTACACACAATCCTCATTGACAAAGCAAAAACAGGTTTGTAGAAATGTTTGTGAAAATAAATGGAAATTTGACATTTACATAAGTATTCAGACTCTTTACTCAGTACATTGTTAAAGCGCGTTTGGCAGCGATTACAGCCTTGAGTCTTCTTGGGTATGACGCGACAAGCTTGGCACACCTGTATTTGGGGCGTTTCTCCCTTTCTTCTCTGCAGATCCTCTCAAGCTCTGTCCTGTTGGATGGGGAGTGTCGCTGCACAGCTATTTTCAGGTCTCTCCAGAGAAGTTCAATCAGGTTCAAGTCCGGGCTCTGGCTGGGCCACTCAAGGACATTCAGAGACTTGTCCTGAAACCACTCCTGCGTTATCTTGGCTGCGTGCTTAGGGTCATTGTCCTGTGAACCTTCGCCCCAGTCTGAGGTCCTGAGCTCTCTGGAGCAGGTTTTCATCAAGGATCTCTCTGTACTTTGCTCCGTTCATCTTTCCCTCAATCTTGACTACTCTCCCAGTCCCTGCCACTGAGAAACATCCCCACAGCATGATGCTACCACCATCATGCTTCACCGTAGGGATAGTGCCAGGTTTCCTCAAGACACGACGTCTAGCATACAGGCCAAAGAGTTCAGTCTTGGTTTCATCAAACCAGAGAATCTTGTTTCTCATGGTCTGAGAGTCCTTTAGTTACCTTTTGGCAAACTCCAAGCGGGCTGTTATGTGCCTTTTACTGAGTGGCGGCTTCTGTCTGGCTACTCTACCATAAAGGACTGATTGGTGGTGTGCCGCAGAGATGGTTGTCCTTCTGAAAGGTTCTCCCATCTCCGTAGAGAAGCTCTGTCAGTGACATTCGGGTTCTTGGTCACCTCCCTGACCAGGGCCCTTCTCCCCCGATTGCTCAGTTTGGCCAGGTGGTGGTTGGTGGTTCCAGTTGGTGGTTCCAGACTTCTTCCATTTAAAAATGGAGGCCACTGGGTTCCTGGGGACCTTCAATTAAATGTTTTGGTACCCTTCCCCAGATCTGTGCCTTTACACAATCGTGTCTCAGAGTTCCTTGGACAATTCCTTCAACCACATGGTTTGGTTTTTGCTCTGACATGCACTGTCAACTGTGGGACCTGCTATACTTAGGCCCCTATTGCAATTGCATGTCTCTCTCAAGCTATATGCTCAAGCTTTCTATAGGTCGTTGTTAATAAAACGTCACAATAACTTGCAGAGTGTTCGTTTTGCCTGCTGCGGGTCAAGGAGACCCCCCCCCCCAGCTCCAATAAAACCACCGACAGCAATGTGCTGTTTTCAAGGGATCTATTTGGTTGTAATATCATCACCTCTTGAAGACTACAGTCAGAACTACCCATTTCTGATTATTCCATGCAAAACAATTGCACACATTTAGCTCTATCATCAGAGTTGTACAGCAAATAACTGCATGCTTTTCAAGATCAGTAAACATCAACTGATCATGTCATTTCAGATACGTGAAGGTCCCGATATCTCTCAATATTGGCCACAGTTAATTGGATATTTGAGTGCTGTAAAAGTGAACAATACCTGACAAGTATGAGTGGTTTAGGTTAATGTCCCATCCTGTGTGGTCTATGCCTGTTAAGCAGCAGATTGGCACATTTTGCCAATGTACAGTCGTGGCCAAAAGTTTTGAGGAAGACACATACATTTTCACAAAGTCTGCTGCCTCAGTGTCTTTAGATATTTTGTCAGATGTTACTATGGAATACTGAAGTATAATTACAAGCATTTCAAGTGTCAAAGGCTTTTATTGACAATTACATGAAGTTGATGCAAAGAGTCAATATTTGCAGTGTTGACCCTTCTTTTTCAAGACCTCTGCAATCCGGCCTGGCATGCTGTCAATTTAACTTCTGAGCCACATCCTGACTGATGGCAGTCCATTCTTGCATAATCAATGCTTGGAGTTTGTCAGAATTTGTGGGGTTTTGTTTGTCCACCCGCCTCTTGAGGATTGACCACAAGTTCTCAATGGGATTAAGGTCTGGGAGTTTCCTGGCCATGGACCCAAAATATCGATGTTTTGTTCCCCGAGCCACTTAGTTATCACTTTTGCCTTATGGCAAGGTGCTCCATCATGCTGGAAAAGGCATTGTTCGTCCCCAAACTGTTCCTGGATGGTTGGGAGAAGTTGCTCTCGGAGGATGTGTTGGTACCATTCTTTATTCATGGCTGTGTTCTTAGGCAAAATTGTGAGTGAGCCTACTCCCTTGGCTGAGAAGCAACCCCACACATCAATAGTCTCAGGATGCTTTACTGTTGGCATGACACTGGACTGATGGTAGCGCTCACCTTCTCCGGACAAGCTTTTTTCGTTATGCCCCAAACAATTGGAAAGGGGATTCATCAGAGAAAATGACTTTACCCCAGTCCTCAGCAGTCCAATCCCTGTACCTTTTGCAGAATATCAGTCTGTTCCTGATGTTTTTCCTAGAGAGAAGTGGCTTCTTTTCTGCCCTTCTTGACACCAGGCCATCCTCCAAAGTCTTCGCCTCATTGTGCGTGCAGATGCACTCACACCTGCCTTCTGCCATTCCTGAGCAATCTCTGTACTGGTGGTGCCCTTATCCAGCAGCTGAATCAACTTTAGGAGACGGTCCTGGCATTTGCTGGACTTTCTTGGGCGCCCTGAAGCCTTCTTCACAACAATTGAACCGCTCTCCTTGAAGTTCTTGATGATCCGATAAATGGTTGATTTAGGTGCAGTATCCTTGCCTGTGAAGCCCTTTTTGTGCAAAGCAATGATGACGGCACGTGTTTCCTTGCAGGTAACCATGGCTGACAGAGGAAGAACAATAATTCCAAGCACCACCCTCCTTTTGAACCTTCCAGTCTGTTATTTGAACTCAATCAGCATGACAGAGTGATCTCCAGCCTTGTCCTTCTCAACACTCACACCTGTGTTAACGAGAGAATCACTGACATGATGTCAGCTGGTCCTTTTGTGGCAGGGCTGAAATGCAGTGGAAATGTTTTTGGGGATTCAGTTAATTTGCATAGCAAAGAGGGACTTTGCAATTAATCTGATCACTCTTCATAACATTCTGGAGTATATGCAAATTGCCATCATACAAACTGAGGCAGCAGAATTTGTGAAAATTAATATTTGTCATTCAAGTCTTTTGACCACGACTGTACTGTTAGCTGATAATGTTTACTTTGCAAGCTACCGTTACAAACTATGTACATAGGGGTAAGTAGACCTAATGTACTTTTTTCCCTCTTCAACCAATGTAGGCCTACCTTGTGACGTTAACTAACATTTTTCCCCTTTTCAACATTGTTTAATCTCGATTGCTGCTGGCAGACATGATAGGCTAGCTACATTGATTGATTGAACCACATCAAATTGGATAGCTAATGTAAGCTAATAACAGATCACGTCAATATGGCTAGTTAACTTGTTAACTTTCAGTGGATAAACTAGATGGCTATATCCAAATATTGTTTGATGTGCTTGCAATCTATAGTGTCAACGACAGTAGTCTGACTGAAAACTTTATCAGGATGAGCACTTGTCAATTTTCAAGCCTAGTCTCTTAGCCTAATGAAACATGTTGTTTGCTTACAATGCCGTGCAATGAAGGGCAGCTATTGGTTGATGGATAGAAATACAAAAAAAACTATACATTGAATATCCCCTTGAGCATGGTGAAGTTATAAATTACACTTTGGATAGTGTATCAGTATATACAGGCGTCCTTCCTAACTCAGTTGCCGGAGATGAAGGAAACTGCACATGGATTTCACCATGAGGCCAATGGTGACTTTAAAACAGTTACAGAGTTTAATGGCTATGATAGGAGAACTGAGGATGGGTCGGCAACATTGTAGTTACACCACAGTACTAACCTAAATGACAGTGAAAAGGAAGCCTGTACAGAATAAAAATATTCCAAAACATGCATCCTGTTTGCAACAAGGAACTAAACTAATTCAAAAACCTGGTTCAGTCAGTTTTCCTCCAGACACTGGGAGATGAATTCACCTTTCAGCAGGACAATAACCTAAAACACAAGGCCAAATCTACACTGGAGTGGCTTACCAAGAAGACAGTGAATGTTCCTGAGTGGCCGAGTTATAGTTTTGACTTGGCAAGACCTGCAAATGGTTGTCTAGTAATGCCCAACAACCAATTTGACAGAGCTTGAAGAATTTAGAGAAGAATATTGAACAAATGTTGCACAACCCAGGTGTGGAAAGCGCTATAGACTTACGCAGAAAGACGTACAGCTGTCATCACTGCTAAAGGTGCTTCTACAAAGTATTGCCTCAGGGGTGTGAATACTTATGTAAATGAGATATTTCTGTATTTAATACATTTGCAAAAATGTATAAAAACAGGTTTTCACTTTGTCATTATGGGCTATAGTGTGTAGATGGGTGAGGGGGGGGGATAATTGTAAAACAACAAGATGGCTGTAAAACAACAAGATGTGGAATAAGTCAAGGTGTGTGAATATTTTCTGAAGTCACTATATGTCTGCTTGTTCTCATGTTGTCTTTTTGGTCTCGTCTCCTTCGCTCTTTCTGCTGTGACTATGCACCGTCCCACACACACACACACCAAGCCCCTCTCCCTGCCACTCACAACAAAGATGAGGGATCACTTTTTCCTCAAGCAGTTTTAACTCACGGTTTACATTTTGAGGTTTGGTCCAACAGAATCGGTCATATCGTCTGCATTCCCATGTAGATTGTTCTCAATAATTTGTTCTTAACGGACGTAGGGGTAAAGTGACTGGTCAACAGGATAGATAATAGACCGTAGCAGCATCGTGTGTGTGTGTGTGTGTGTGTGTGTACGTACGCATAGAGTTAGTGCAAAAATGGGGCAATGCAGGTAATCCGGGTAGCCATTCGATTAGCTGGCTACTCACTAGCATGTGGGCTTGAGAGGTCGTTTATGAAACCTGTGTTTAATTTTCTATAATGCCTGCTACAAGAAGTTGGACATTATTAGTGAATGTACATTATGCATGGTTCTGGTTAAATTAGTAACAAAAAACTGCATTTTCATAGACACACTTGAAAGACAGATCAGTGATTTATTGCAACAAAAAAACAGGTTAAACTATTTTGATAATGGTTGTGGAAGGCTTATATTTAGCCTAGGTATAATGTCACTAGCTCTGAAGTCATTTGATTGTTTGCTGACTGTTTGAAATGCAGTGTATTTTACCATTAATTGCACGACGAAGCTTATTTATAGAAATCATTCAATTGAGAGGTCCACTGAGTGTACAAAACATTAGGAACATCTTCCTAATATTAAGTTGCACCCCCTTTTGCCTTCGGAACAGCCTCAGTTCATCGGGGTATGGACTCTACAAGGTGTCGAAAGCGTTCCACAGGGATGCTGGCCCATGTTGACTCTAATGCTTCTCACAGTTGTGTCAAGTTGGTATTATGTCCTTTGGGTGGTGGACTATTCTTGATACACATGGGAAATGGTTGAGTGTGGAAAAACCCAGCAGCATTGCAGTTCTTGCCACACTCAAACCGGTGCACCTACGACTATCTCTCGTTCAAAGGCACTTAAATATTTTGCCTTGCCCATTCACCCTCTGAATGGCACACACAATCCATGTCTCATTTGTCTCAAGTCTTAAAAAGTTTCTTTAACCTGTCTTCTACCCTTCATCTACCTGATTTTTAAGTGGATTTAACAGGTGGCATGAATAAGGGATCATAGCGTTCACCTGGATTCACCTGTTTTAGTATGTGCCATTTGAAAGAGCATGTTCCAGTTTACACTGTGAATCGCTATGAAAAAAAATCTAGATGATTTTTAGGCCATATCACTCAGCAGAAGTTGGAGAGTGGAGGCATGGGTATTTGAAGTCTTCAAAATAATGTTTTCTGGAGATGTATAACATGTTACACTTGTAGCTCTTTGCAGTATGAGAGGCTATGGCTTGTATAAATCACCATCATCCCTGTGGAGAACTTATACAGTCGTATGAAAAGTTTGGGCACCCCTGACAATTTCCATGATTTCCATTTATAAATAATTGGGTGTTTTGGATCAGCAATTTCATTTTGATCTATCAAATAACTGATGGACACAGTAATATTTCAGTAGTGAAATGAGGTTTATTGGATTAACAGAAAATGTGCAATATGCATCAAAACAAAATTAGACAGGTGCATAAATTTGGGCACCCCAATAGAAAAATCACATCAATATTTAGTAGAGCCTCCTTTTGCTAAAATAACAGCCTTTAGACGCTTCCTATAGCCTCTAATGAGTTTGTGGATTCTGGATGAAGGTATTTTGGACCATTCCTCCTTACAAAACATCTCCAGTTCAGTTAGGTTTGATGGTTGCCGAGCATGGACAGCCCGCTTCAAATCATCCCACAGATTCTCAATGATATTCAGGTCTGGGGACTGGGATGGCCATTCCAGAACATTGTACTTGTTCCTCTGCATAAATCCCCGGGTAGATTTTGAGCAGTGTTTTGGGTCGTTGTCTTGTTGAAATATCCAGCCCCGGCGTAACTTCAACTTTGTGACTGATTCTTCAACATTATTCCCAAGAATCTGCTGATATTGAGTGGAATCCATGTGACCCTCAACTTTAACAAGATTCCCAGTACCGGCACTGGCTACACAGCCCCACAGCATGATGGAACCCCCACCAAATTTTACTGTGGGTAGCAAGTGTTTTTCTTGGAACGCTGTGTTCTTTTGCCGCCATGCATAACGTCCCTTGTTATGACCAAATAACTCAATCTCTGTTTCATCAGTCCACAGCACCTTATTCCAAAATGAAGCTGGCTTGTCCAAATGTGCGTTTGCATACCTCAAGCGACTCTGTTTGTGGCGTGTGTGCAGAAAAGGCTTCTTCCGCATCACTCTCCCATACAGCTTCTCCTTGTGCAAAGTGCGCTGAATTGTTGAACGATGCACAGTGACACCATCTGCAGCAAGATGAGGTTGTAGGTCTTTGGAGGTGGTCTGTGGGTTGTTTTTGACCGTTCTCACCATCCTTTGCCTCTCCAATATTTTACTTGGCCTGCCACTTCTGGCCTTAACAAGAACTGTGCCTGTGGCCTTCCATTTCCTCACTATGTTCCTCACAGTGGACACTGACAGCTTACATCTCTGCGATAGCTTTTTGTAGCCTTCCTCTAAACCATAATGTTGAACAATCTTTGTTTTCAGGTCATTTGAGAGTTGTTTTGAGGCCCCCATGTTGCCACTCTTCAGAGGAGAGTCAAAGAGAACAACAACTTGCAATTGGCCACCTTAAATACCTTTTCTCATGATTGGATGAACTTGTCTATGAAGTTCAAGGCTTAATGAGCTCACCAAACCAATTGTGTGTTCCAATTAATCAGTGCTAAGTAGTTACAGGTATTCAAATCAACAGAATGACAAGGGTGCCCAAATTTTTGCATAGCCTATTTTTCACATCTGATTTAATTTCATACAACTTAATATTGCTACACTAAAAATCTTTGTCTGGACAATACCCCAGAACTCAGCTTTTATTAGAAAATGAATGGCATGCCACTGTGATCATTTTCTGTGACGACAGAGTAAATTATTATGCAGCCTCAGAGGGGTGCCCAAACTTTTTCATATGACTGTAGCTGTGATTATATTACAAGGTTACTATCAACCGTTATGAGAAAGTTGCGTAGGCCTGGAAAATAGCCTGAAGTCCGAGGTGTCACGTTGCTAGATTTTACCATAGCTCCCCAAAGAAGTAGCTAGGATTAATGACTTATTCTCAGGAAGATGCAAAACAACAACCCCGGCCCAGACAGTTGATTTCTTTCTTGAAATTTGCAATAGTTTGAATTACACTGTTGGTTTAAACAGAATCCCTCAAGGGAGAACTTTAGCATACACTTTATGAAATGGGGTTAATTTTTTGTTTTATTTTTGGTTAACAACCCCGAGTTGTTTTGCATCTGTATGAGGCTTGTCAACCATCCTACATGTCTTTACTACGCACAAAGCCCTATTCCTCACTGTTTTCTCTTTTCAGTTTCCACCAATATATTTTCAATGCTTCCCTCCCTCTTCTGGGGATATGTATGAATGGATAGCCTATAGCAGGAAAAGCTTTTCCATCCAATCACATTAGCTGGAGTGGAGGGACAAGCCCATTCGCTGCCTAGGCTAAATTGAATTTGTCTAAAAACCCACATACTCGCAAATAGCCAATATGGGAAGTTTGGCACACAGGCAAAAAAATAATATGTTTATTTGAAAAGAAGCGATCTGGTTAAGAAGAGCATAGGTTGACAATCTACATGGGAAAGTTAGGCCTAGGCTACATGTGGGACAAACTGTTTGTTTGCTATACGCCTCAAAATACACGTATTAAATTGTTTTTATTGAACCTGTAACTAGGCAAGTCAGTTAATAACAAATTCTTATTTGCAATGACGGCCTACACCGGCCAAACCCGGATGACGCTGGGCCAGTTGTGCGCAGCCCTATGGGACTCCCAATTACGACCGGTTGCGATACAGCCTGGTTTCGAACCAGGGTGCCTCTAGTGAAGACCTCTAGTGCTGAGATGCAGTGCCTTAGACCGCTGCGCCACTGTGGAGCAATGTTGAGGAAATGACGCAGGTCCTTTCTACTTAACTGGATTGAAGCAAACCTTTAGTAGTACATTCTTTTCAAGTAGCTGACTAAAAGGCGCAGGCCATGTGATACCACAGCCAAGGGATGTGAAAGAAGACATTTTTTCATTACACCATATCAATTGCAATTGGTATGTCACTGGGACATGTGTACCTTTTTTTTGAAAGGTTATTGAGTCTCCTGTTTCTGTTATTCTCCTTGCCAGACTATGCAAGCGGCGCGATGCCCAACAGACGAACTGTCACTTACCAACTGCGCAGTCGTGAGTGAGAAGGACCCACCGTTTGAACAGTAAGTAATGTGTGTGTGTGACCACTATATGGTTGTATGCTGTTTTGTTCATGTACGTGTGTTTTGATCCCCAGCCCTGAGGTGCCTCTGCCACATCAAAGGCCTGTGTGTGTGTGTGTGTGTGTGTGTGTGTGTGTGTGGCGGTAGATCACAGTGGATCACTGGGGCTCAGCTCTCTAGCCACGGTGCCAAAAGCCCCAGGGCCGTCACATTCTCTGTCTGTGGCTGCTCTGATTTCGTTCTCTATCACCAAATAATGTTGTGCTGTCTTTTCATCTCTGGCCTTGCACCTGTCCCTCTGGGGCAGGTGTGGGTCTCACCAAAGCTCTTACCTGGTGAAAGAAGTAACCCACCCCAGCAGAAAAATGTCACCATGGAACATATGGTCTCGCTGTGTGTCTCTGTCGGGTCTTGACCCACTAAAGGGGATTCAGAAATTCTTTCTATCATGCTTGCTATCCATGTAAACATACATATTATAGTTTTCTCTGTATGATATGATAGTCCTCTTCTCTATGCAGTCACGTGACCGTGAGAACCACGCCGACCCACAAGTTTGTGTTCACAGTGAAGACCCACCAGAGTGTGGTCCCCGGGACCATCGCCTTCAGTCTGCCACAGGTAGGAGCCACCATCATGGCCTTCATAAAATAGGCTACACACACTGTGTTCAAAGCTATCCTTACTTGATTGATAAATGATAAATTCACCAAGTCTAACCCACATCTTTTAGAGCGTTTATAACTAAAGTCATAATTTAATCGGTGATAAAGTTGGTTTCTACAAGTGCAGCGCAGTAAAACATGTGTGGATGTAGTTGACACCATCTGAGCTTCTTAAGCTGAGCCCATCTTCTGACTGTATTTGACTTTAGCTGTCTGGCTACTATGGCCTGTCTGTCTGCATGCTCCTCCTCCTCTCTGTTGTCTTCTATCATGTCTGTCGCTGCTTTTGACCCTTGCCTGTCTCCGCCTGCTCTTTCTCCTTCTATAAACTCTGCAGCCACAGCCGGCACACAGGTACTACAGCAACTTCCTCCTCGGCCGGTCTTATTTCACAACTAGATTGGAGTATGAACAGAAGCAGTTGTAAATAGGACGGTAGAGATATTTAGAAGGGTGTAGCAATGCGCTACACGATAACTCTTGACTGGACATGTGTCAATTGCCTAATGCTCCGTACAGTATCCTAGAGCTTCAGCCGAAGTCATGTAAAATAGGTGACACGTGGGTTCAACGATCAGTCAAAAACCCTTAGCCCAGTCCGGGCGGTTTTTGACCGTTGTGGGACTGATGTTCTTCTTGAAAGATGTTGTAAAATAAGACCGTGTTTAAGAGGAACGTTAGCCTACATCACTGTCTTTGTCAGAACACCCTAGTTATTACTGATGCTTCATTGGAGTGGTACTGTCTATTAGTTGCCAACATACAGTACCAGTCAAAAGTTTGGACACACCTACTCATTCAATGGTTTTTCTTTATTTTTGACTATTTTCTACATTGTGGAATAATAGTGAAGACATAAACTAACACATATGGAATCATGTAGTAATCAAAATATATTTGAGATTATTCAAAGTTGGCACCTTAATTACAGCTTTGCACACTCTTGGTATTCTCTCAACCAGCTTCACCTGGAATGCTTTTCCAACAGTCTTGAAGGAGTTTCCACATATGCTGAGCACTTGTTGGCTGCTTTTCCTTCACTCTGCGATCCAACTCATCCCAAACCTTCTTAATTGGGTTGAGGTCGGGTGATTGTGGAGGCCAGCTCATCTGATGCAGCACTCAATCACTCTCATTCTTGGTCAAATAGCCCTTACACACCCTGGAGGTGTGTTGGGTCATTGTCCTGTTGAAAAACAAATGATAGTCCCACTAAGTGCAAACCAGATGGGAGGGTGTATTGCTGCAGAATGCTGTGGTTGCAGTGCTTGTTAAGTGTGTCATGAATTCTAAATAAATCACTGACAGTGTCACCAGCAAAGCACCATCACACCACCTCTATGCTTCACGGTGGGAACCACACATGCGGAGATCATCCGTTCACCTACTCTGCGTCACAAAGACACAGTGGTTGGAACCAAAAATCGCAAATTTGGACTCCAGACCAAAGGACAGATTTCCACCAGTCTAATGTCCATTGCTCATGTTTCTTGACCCAAGCAAGTCTCTTCTTCTTAATGGTGTCCTTTAGTAGTGGTTTCTTTGCGTCAATTCGACCATGAAGGCCTGATTCACGCCGTCTCCTCTGAACAGTTGATGTTGAGATGTCTGTTACTTGAACTCTGTGAAGCATTTATTTGGGCTGCAATTTCTGAGGCTGGTAACTCTAATGAACTTATCCTCTGCAGCAGAGGTAACTCTGGGTCTTCCTTTCCTGTGGCGGTCCTCATTAGAGCCAGTTTCATCATAGAGCTTGATGGTTTTTGCAACTGCACTTGAAGAAACTTTAAAAGTCCTTGAAATGTTCTGGATTGACTGACCTTCATGTCTTAAAGTAATGATGGACTGTCATTTCTCTTTGCTTATTTGAGCTGTTCTTGCCATAATATGGACTTGGTCTTTTACCAAATAGGGCTATCTTCTGTATACCACCCCTACCTTGTCACAAAACATCTTATTAGCTCAAACACATTAAGAAGGAAAGAAATTCCACAAATTAACTTTTAAGAAGGCACACCTGTTAATTGAAATGCGTTCCAGGTGACTACCTCATGAAGCTGGTTGAGAGGATGCCAAGAGTGCAAAGCTGTGAAGCTGTCAAGGCAAAGAGTGGCTACTTTGAAGAATATCAAATATATTTTGGTTACTGTATGATTCCATATGTGTGATTTCATAATTTTGATTTCTTCACTATTATTTTACAATGTAGAACATAGTAAAAATAAAGAACCCTTGAATGAGTAGGTGACCAAACGTTTGACTGGTACTGTATGTTAGAATGTCTTTTTCCTGAGCCTGTTTGTACCTTGTTGCTGGGCAACTGGATTCTATAAATAGTGATGCCCTTTTTCTATTGTCTTTGTTTGCATAGTTAATACAAAGGAAATGTGTGAACTGTACACTGACTAGGAAACATTACTTGTTTTTCCAGAGAAAATGGGCAGGCCTCTCCATTGGTCAGGATGTGGAAGGTAAGACTGAAACATGATGATATTGATCTGTGAGGTGAATGCAGGAAGACAATGTGCAGTCTCTCTCTGAATTCTTCTCATTGATTGCCATTGTATAACTGCTGTCCTATCATTAGCCACCAGATGGGGCCGCAGGTAGCCTAGTGGTTAGAGCATTGGGCCAGTATCCGAAAGGTTGCTCGATCGAATCCCTTACTGACAAGGTAAAAATCTGTCGTTCTGCCCCTGAACAAGGCAATTAACCCACTGTTCCTAGGTAGTCATTGTAAATAAGGTTTAAATAAAAAATAAAAACAAATGGCTAGCTATGGTCCGTATCTTCAATAAAAGCTCGGTCTCGACAATAAAACCCCCAACATCTCTGGCCACACATATAGATGTGATCTATGTGGACGCGGTGAGGGGGTGGTGGAGGGGAAATGATTGATCTAGCACATGGATCGCTTCAGAGATCGTGGTGGGGATAGGCTTCTTCACAGCGGTCTTGAAGCTCGGCCAGGTTATCAAAGCCCTAGCCAGTATACGCCCGTTGTCTGATGATATCTATAGCGACGATGCTTACGGTAATAGCCTAAGTCCTATAGCTCTGCCTTACATCCTTCACAACAGCTCTGCTCCGTGAAGCGCAGGAAGCACCAATGCTCTGATTTCTGCGGTGGCCGCATGGCACTAAATGTTATACGGCCACTGCGGATGGCGGATTGACCACGCAGAGCCTTTTTTTATCCTGGTGGTCCAGATCTGTTTAGTACTTTGGCCAACTCCTTTCTGTGTCCGTTCTTTGTCAAGCCAAACATGTATGGATGACAACAATGATGGTTGGCTACAACACATGTAGTATGGGACCAGACTCGCTCTGCCTAGGATAACAACATAATATTAGTCAAAATATGCCCCTCTGAAAGCGTTATTAGCAAAGTGTCGCTATGCAAAGAGACCCTGATCTGGAATAGAGCTGGTAATTGGCTAATTTGCATAATTACGGTACTGCTTAGGTGGCTGTGAACAGATGTTGAGAGAACAGCTAGTTCCTTCATCAAATTCAGCCCTGTGTTGCGGACTGCGCTCGCTCAGGTGTAAGGTCCTGGACAACAGAGGCCTATTTGAACTCGCTGTAACGTGAACGGCACACTGTAACACATGGTCATTTTATTATGGAACCAAGTGATTCAATATGCAACATCCATTAAAAAACAAGGATGCTAAAGGTGTTTGTCCTTGATTAGGTTGTTCATGGAATATGCTGCAAAGTGAATAGCACTATTGAGCAAGGTACTACAAATGAACACCAATCAGACTACTTGAAAATGAAAACTGAGCAAAGGGGTGAAAAGCTGCTGGCAACTCTTCTGCTATCCGTTTCCTTTCTCTGCTCGGTGTCCATGTAGTGACCAACTACAACTTTGACAAGTCCAAGCAGTGTGTGGGCACCATGATGGTGGAGATTGATTTCCTGCAGAAGAAGAATGTGGACAGCAGCCAATACGACTCAGACAAGATGGCTGCAGAGTTCATCCAGCACTTCAACAGCCAGGCCTTCAGTGCGGGCCAGCAGGTACGGGAACTGTAGCCTACAGAAGGACGCTGGGATGACAGGGTGGGGTTAACCATTGCAAATTGGTTGAGGATGAGGCAAAACTGACTGTGGATCATTATCAAGGGCTGACTTTGTCGTAGTCTTGTCTTTAGGTTGAGGGGTAGCATAGAGCGAACGTCTCCTCAAATGATTTAATAGCCCAAACATTTTTGTTGTGTTCTTAGATTGTGACAACTTGCCACAGCTTTGTATACGTGTTCTGCATGCTGATGGCGCTTTACGTTATTCTAACCTTCTAACATTGTCCGCTCTTCCTCTTTCTTGATGTCTCTAGCTGGTGTTTAGTTTCTGTGACAAGCTGTTTGGCCTGCTGATAAAAGACATTGACGCCATGGACCCCAGCATCCTCAAGGGAGAAGCAGGCTCTGGGAAGAAGCACAAGGTACCTAGAGCACCAATCAACCTACCTCAGGACCTCGATAATCACCATTAGATATACCATTTATATATTATTAATACACTTTACGTTACATGGTAATATTCATACACTTGAACTAGTCATAGTTACACTAATAATCTAGTTACACTAGCTATACAGTAGTTATAGTTTATATAACATGGTGAAGTCACACCCAAGGTGCTTGATGGTAAGGTAAATTATCGTGAAAAACTGGCGCAATTCTCTGTCCATTATCTACTCACTCCTGTCTTCTGTCTCTGTGGTCTATACAGATTGACATTGGCTTGTTGCTGGGAAACAGCCAGGTGGTTTTTGAGAAGGCAGGGAGCTCTTCTCTTACCCTCATTGGTAAGTGTCGTCCCTGGCTCGCTCCGATGCAGAAAGCGTCACACATGGCCAGTTATCTTGTATTACGTGCCTACAGCACATCGATTTTAGTCTCAATCCATTACAGTATGTGTAAATCAGGGTCATGTATATCTGACAAGTTGATGCGCTCAAATCGTGTTCCTCAGCATAATCACATTTTAAATTACTAAGGCTTTAGATTTGCGTAATTAACTAAAGTGGGTTTGCTTACAAGGCTAAACTAAGTGACATTCGGCCTCAATAAACCAGATGCTAAACCACCCTGACTGACTTTATACATTTGTGGCATGTGCTTGTTGTTACCCAATACCACCACAAGGTGGCACCCTGTCCACAGTTTTAGTTTGGTTTTCATCTTGCTCTCAGAAGTTTTGAGTGATGAAATTCTAGATGGCCCTAGAGAGGAAAGTGTCATTTTTTTTTCAATGTTAAGTACTTTTCTTTGTCATTGATGGAATATTTAGTTAATACATTAAAAGCTTTACACCGTTACCCCGTCTATGAGCTAAGAGTTGCCCCTAGTGCCAGGTTTCAAATCAAATTGTATTTGTCACATGCGCCGAATTCAACAGGTGAATGAAATGAAATACTTACTTACATGAAATGCTTACTTACAAGCCCTTATCCAACAATGCAGTTCAAGAAATAGAGTTAAGAAAATGTTTACTAAATAAAGTAAAACAAATTATGAAAAAGTAACACAAGAAAATTACATAACAATAATGATGCTATATACAGGGGGTACCGAGTCAATTTGCGGGCGTACAGGTTAGTGAAGGTAATTTGTAAAGTGACTATGCATAGATAATAAGCAGCGAGTAGCAGCAGTGTAAAAACAAAGGGGGGAGGTCAATGTAAATAGTCCAGGTGGCCATTTTATTAATTGTTCAGCAGTCTTATGCCTTCGGGGTAGAAGCTGTTAAGGAGGCTTTTGGACCTAGACTTGGTGCTCCGGTACCGCTGGCCGTGCGGTAGAAGAAAGAACAGTCTATGACTTGGGTGACTAGAGTCTTTGACAATTTTTTTGGGCCTTCATCTACACCGCCTAGTATATAGATCCTGGATGGCAGGAAGCTTGGCCCCAGTGATGTACTGGGCCGTTCCCACTACCCTCTGTAGCGCCTTACAGTCAGATGCCGAGCAGTTGCCATACCAGGCGGTGATGCAACCAGTCAGGATGCTCTCGATGTTGCAGAACCTTTTGAGGATCTGGGGACCAATGGCAAATCTTTTCAGTCTCCTGAGGGGGGGAAAAGTGTTGTCGTGCCCTATTCACAACTGTCTTGGTGTGTTTAGACCATGCTAGTTTGTTGATGTGGACACCAAGGAACTTGAAACTCTCTACCTGCTCCACTACAGACCCGTTGATGTTAATGGGGGCCTGTTCGGCCCTCCTTTTCTTATAGTCCACAATCAGCTCCTTTATCTTGCTCACATTGAGGGAGAGGTTGTTGTCTTGGCACCACACTGCCAGGTCTCTGACCTCCTCCTTATATGCTGTCTCATCGTTGTCGGTGATCAGGCCTACCACTGTTGTCGTCAGCAAACTTAATGATGGTGTTGGAGTCGTGCTTGGCCACGCAGTCGTTGAACAGGGAGTACAGGAGGGGACTGAGCACGCACCCCTGAGGGGCCCCAGTGTTGGGGAACAGTGTGGCAGATGTTGTTGCCTACCCTGACCACCTGGGGGCCGGCCCGTCAGGAAGTCCAGGATCCAGTTGCAGAGGGAGGTGTTTAGTCCCAGGATCCTTAGCTTAGTGATGAGCTTTGAGGGCACTATGGTGTTGATCGCTGAGCTGTTGTCAATTAACAGCATTCTCACATAGGTGTTCCTTTTTTCCAGGTGGGAAAGGGCAGTGTGGAGTAAGAATGAGATTGCATCATCTGTGAATCTGTTAGGGCACTATGTGAATTGGAGTGGGTCTAGGGTTTCCATCATGATGGTGTTGAGTTGAGCCATAACCAGCCTTTCAAAGCACTTCATGGCTACTGAAGTGAGTGCTACGGGGTGGTAATCATTTAGGCATGTTACCTTCGCTTTCTTGGCCACAGAGACTATGGTGGTCTGTTTGAAACATGTAGGTATTACAGACTCGGTCAGGGAGAGGAAAATGTCAGTGAAGACACTTGCCAGTTGGTCCGTTCATGCTTTTGAGTACACGTCCTGGTAATCCGTCTGAGCCATGACCAGCCTTTCAACTGTAATTCGCTTTGGATAAAAGCATCTGCTAAATGCCATTTTATTATTATTATAATAATATATTACATTTTTCCCTCTGTATGTACAGTGCCTTTGGAAAGAATTCAAACCCCTTTCACATTTTGTTACGTTACAGCCTTATTATAAAAGGGATTAAATAAATAAAAAATCCTCAGCAATCTACACACAATACCCCATAATGACAAAGTGAAAACAGGTTTTTAGAAATGCGGGTAGAGGAACAATGGTGGCCATCTTGATGCATGTGGGGACAGCAGACTGTCATAGGGAGAGATTGAATATGTCCGTAAACACTCCAGCCAGCTGGTCTGCACATGTAGTGTGTATTCTGAAAGTATTCAGACCCCTTCCCCTTTTCCACATTTTGTTACGTTACAGCCTTATTCTAAAATCGATTTAACAAAAAAATTGTCCTCAATCTGCACACAATACCCCCTAACAGCAAAGCGAAAACATGGTTTTTAGAAATTTCTGCAAATGTATTAAAAAGAAAAACATACCTTATTTACATAATTATTCAGACCCTTTGTTGTGAGACTCGAAATTGACCTAAGGGAGCATCCTGTTTCCATTGATCATCCTTGAGATGTTTGTTCAACTTGATTGGAGTCCACCTGTGGTAAATTCAATTGATTGGACATGATTTTGAAATGCACACACCTGTCTATTTAAAGTCCCACAGTTGACAGTGGATGTCAGCGCAAAAACCAAGCCATGACGTCGAAGGAATTGTCCGTACAGCTCCAGGACAGGATTGTGTTGAGGCACAGATCTGGGGAAGGGTACCAAAAAATGTCTGCAGCATTCCCCATGAACACAGTGGCCGTTACTCTTAAATGGAAAAAGTTTGGAACCACCAAGACTTCCTGGAGCTGGCTACCTGGCCAAGCTAAGCAATTGGGGGAGAAGGTCCTTGGTCAGGGAGGTGACCAAGAACCCGATGGTCACTCTGACAGAGCTCCAGAGTTCCTCTGTGGAGATGGGAGAACCTTCCAGAAGGACAACCATCTCTGTAGCACTTCACCAATCAGGCCTTTCATGGTAGAGTGGCCAGACGGAAGCCACTCCTCAGTAAAAGGCACATGACAGCCGGCTTGGAGTTTGTCAAAAGGCACCTAAAAGACTCCGACCGTGAGAAACAAGATTCTCTGGTCTGATGAAAACAAGATTGAAATATTGTTTTAAAATTGATTTAACCTTTAGGCAAGTCAAACCCTCCCCTAATCCGGACGACGCTGGGCCAATTGTGCGCCGCCCTATGGCCTGAATGCCAAGCGTCACGTCTGGAGGAAACCTGGCACCATCCCTATGGTGAAGCATGGTGGTGTTAGCATTATGCTGTGGGGATGTTTCTCAGCGGCAGGGACTGGGAGAATAGTCAGGATCGAGGCAAAGATGAATGGAGCAAAGTACAGAGAGATCCTGCTCCAGAGCTCTCAGGACCTCAGACTGGGGCCACCAGGTTCATCTTTCAACAGGACAACTTCCCTAAGCACATAGCCAAGACAATGCAGCAGTGGCTTCAGGACAAGTCTCTGAATGTACTTGAGTGGCCCAGCCAGAGCCCGGACTTGAACCCGATCTAACATCTCTGGAGAGACCTGAAAAATAGCTGTGCAGCAACGCTCCCCATCCAACCTGACAGAGCTTGAGAGGATCTGCAGAGAAGAATGGGAGAAACTCCCCAAATACAGGTGTGTCATACCCAAGAAGACTCAAGGCTGTAATCATTGCCAAAGGTGTTTCGACAAAGTACTGAGTAAAGGGTCTGAATACTTATGTAAATGTGATATTTACGTTTTTGAAATTAGTGAACATTCATAAAAATAAACTGTTTTTGCCTTGTCATTTTGGGATAGTGTGTGGTGTGGATTAATGAGTTGAGAAAACAATTTAAATCAATTTTAGAATAGGGCTGTAACAAAATGTGAAAAAAGTCTATGGGCTGAATACTTCCCGAATGCACTGTATGTTTGTTTGTAACTGTGTCTATGTGTCCCCTACAGGGAAGTCTAAGACCAGAGAGTCTCGCCAGTCTATCATCAACCCAGACTGGAACTTTGAGCGCATGGGCATCGGTGGCCTGGACAAAGAGTTCTCCGACATCTTCCGTAGGGCCTTCGCCTCCCGAGTCTTCCCTCCAGACATTGTGGAGCAGATGGGTGAGCTTCTTCTCTATCCTTCTCTCGGTCTCTGCCTCTCTTTTGCGTTCTTTCTTTCGCACTCTCTTCCTCTCGCTCTTTCACACTCAGTCTTTCTTTCGCACTCTTCCTCTCTCTTGCTGTCTTTCTCTTCATCCATCACCACAGAAGTTTCTCTTTCTCGACTTTCACTCAATCCATCTTATTCACTCGTACTTTCACATGCCTGTTGTCTTACACACTTGTTTTTTTCACTCTCTTTCTAGTACTTTCCTTCTCTCATTCTTTTTATAGCTCACACTATGTGTATTTGTCTCTCACCGCATCCCCCCGGTAACCACTTTTCGAGGTCCCAGGGAGCCTGTGTTCCAGCCTAGCGTTAGACAGACCGAACCATTAGCCACTGTGAGGAGGGGAGGGGGGGCAGCCTGCCAAAACAAATCACTCAATCAGTCTCTGGAAGGAACACCATGACATGAATAAGCCTCTGTGTTCAAATGGCATTGATTCTCAGACCAGTACTGCACATTGTGACAAACACGTCAGACTATTTTCTGGGGAAAGCCTCTAACAAATGGACCCAATGGGAATACTATTATTGGACTGACACTGAGTAGTGTCAATCTCTTCTCTTTGTTTGACAATACTACTGCACCCTAGACTGAAACTAGTTATTGGAAAATAAGAGGTGTCCTCTCAGGATGCCGCTCAGGATGCCGCTCTGTCGTGAGTGAGTGAGTTATGACACAGGCACTCCCCCGCCCATTACACTGGTAAATAGTTGTTTGACACGTCTCGGATTACAATGTTGATTCCCATCGCTAAATGATGGCTCGTAGTGAAAGCAAGTTAGGTGCTCTTCTGCGCACACACACGCAAACACACACACTCTCTCTTAATCACACACTCACAGAGCCCCAGTCCTATCCTCATGGCGTCCAGTGTGAGTTTGAGAGGAGCTGATACGTCGAGATTTTGGCAGCGAGGACCTTTATCTACTTCCCCACAGTCAGATGAACTCGTGGATACCATTTTTATGTCTTTGTCCCCAGTATGTCGAAAGTTAGTGGTGCAGTGCCTTAAGAAAGCAGTCTTACCCTTTGACTTATTCCACATTTTGTTGTTACAGCCTGAATTCAAAATTGATTTTTGAATTGATTTTTCAATTCAGCCTGATTTGATTTTTCTCACCTATCCACACACAATACCCCATAATGACAAAGTGGACACATGTTTGCAAATGTATTAAAAATGAAATTCAGAAATATCTCAGTTGAGTCAATACTTTGTAGAAGCGGCGATTTACAGCTTTGAGTTGTCTTGGGTATGTCTCTATCAGCTTTGCACATCTGGATTTGGGGATTTTCTCCCATTCTTCATTGCAGACTTATTCAAGCTGTGTTAAGTTATATGGGGAGTAGCGATGAACGGCAATCTTCAAGTCTTTCCACAGATTTTCAATAGGATTCAAGTCTGAGCTTTGGCTGGGCCACTCAAGGACTTTCACATTCTTGTTCTGAAGCCTTTCCAGCATTGCTTTGGCTGTTTGCTTGGGGTCATTGTCCTGTTGGAACGTAAATCTTCACCCCAGTCTTAGGTCGTTTGCGCTCTGAAGCAGGTTCTCTCAAAGGATTTGCCTGTATTTGGCTCCATTCATTGTTCCCTCTATCCTTACCAGTCTCCCAGCCCCTGCTGCCGAAAAGCATCCCCATAGCATGATGCTGCCACCACTGCGCTTCACGGTAGGGATGGTGTTTTCTCCAGACATGGTACTTTGCATTAAGGCCAAAGAGTTACATTTTTGTCTCATCAGACCACAGAATCTTTTGCCTTATGCTCGGAGTCTATCATGTGACTTTTTTTCAAACTCCAGTCGTGCTGTCGTGCCTTTTTATCTCAGGAGTGGCTTCCGTCTGGCCACTCTCCCATAAAGCCCAGATTGGTGACGTGCTGTAGAGACCGTTGTCCTGACAGGATCTCCCATCTCAGCCAAGGACCTCTGACAGAACTACAGGGTGGTCATTGGTCACCTCCCTGACCAAGGTCCTTCTTGCCCGGTTGCTTAGATCGGTCGGACGGCCAGCTCTAGGCAGAGTCTGGGTAGGAAAAATGTGTTCCATTTTCCAATGATGGCGACCACTGTGCACTTGGAAACTTTCAACACTCTAGAAATAGTTTTATACCCTTCCCCAGATATATGCCTCCTCACAATTCTATCTCTGTGATCTACAGACAGTTCCTTGGACTTCATAGTATATTTATGTAGAATTCAAGGCACACTTAACCAGCATGGCTACAGCATTCTGCACCGATATGCCATCCCATCTGGTTTTTACTTAGTGGGACGATCATTTGTTTTTCAACCGGCCAATGACCCAAAACACACCTCCAGGCTGTGTAAGGGCTATTTGACCAAGAAAAAGAGTGATGAAGGGCTGCATCAGATGACCTGGCCTCCACAATTGGGATGAGTTGGACTGCAGAGTGAAGGAAAAGCAGCCAACAAGTGCTCAGCATATGTAGGAACTCCTTCAAAATGGTTGGAAAAGCATTCCTCATGAAGCTGGTTGAGAGAATGCCAAGAGTGTGCAAAGCTGTGATTAAGACAAAGGTGCCAACTTTGAAGAATCTCAAATATATTTTGATTACTACATGATTCCATATGTGTTATTTCATAAAAGTGGTGTCCACAAGTTCATCTGACTCCGGGGAAGTAGATAAAGGGCTCCATGGCCAAAATCTTGAAGTATCTCTTTAAGCGGGACTGCTGGGTGCTACGGTGTGCAGGAGTTGGCCCCTGGCTGTGGCCAGCTGGATGGTCTAATGAGATGGCGAGCCCTGATAGACGAGAGTCTAATGGTGAGGGTGTAATTGGGGAGTGTCAGGGAGGGCAGGTGCTGATAGAGTTGATCCTAGGGGGGGGAAGTGTGTGTGTGTGTGTGTGGCCTCTCACTCCATGTCTCCCCAAGTTCTCGCAAAGGTCGGGCAGACAGCAAGGGGTCACACACACAAACACATAAATACTGCAATGCTTTACCTGGAGCCCCTCCTCACTACCCCTAACTGTCTTCCCTTCAGCAGGTCTAAATGGTAGGGCTGATGTTTATCTTTGGCCTCTCAATGAGTGTAGAGCAAATATCACTGAACAGGTGCAATAAGCTACGACAGGACCAACGCAGTCTGGTTTTCAATTGAGGCCCAAAACTGCTCCAAATTGGTTGGGTCCAATAACAAGACTTGATCTTTATGAGAAACACATCAGTCAACTTGTATTGCATCATAGCAGTAATTGCAGTAAATCTAGGCTTTTCCATCTTGTTTGTCCGCCTCATTTTCCCAAATTGAACCTGTGAAGTTTGAGTACCTTGGGGATTTTTCATACTCGGGTATCTATGTATGAATCAGAGATGAGATCAGACAACGACATAAAGGCAAAAGTCACCTCATACAATGCATTGTAGTTATAGCACATGGAAGTGTACTTAGGCTACTGTAACACTCTACGCTAAGGGCTTTTCTCACCAACTGATCGATTGTGACGCACCTAAACCATTCGATTTTCTAACATTATTGACGGCATCCCTCCCCTGCAGGTTGTAAGCATGTGAAGGGCATCTTGTTGTTCGGGCCTCCTGGCTGCGGTAAGACTCTGATGGCCAGGCAGATTGGGAAGATGCTGAACGCCCGCGAGCCCAAGGTGGTCAACGGCCCCGAGATCCTCAACAAGTACGTGGGAGAGTCCGAGGCCAACATCAGGAAGCTGTTTGCCGACGCAGAGGACGAGCAGAAGAGGGTGAGAGGGACACACATGAATACTCTGTAACATACATGAAAACTCTGTAAGAGCCATGCGCACACACACACACACCAGTAAATACACCCTGTACCTTCATTGCAATTATTCCTGTGGTTATCAAGCACAACATACCTGATAACAAGTCAATGAAATAGATGTCAGACTAAAATGATTCCTTTCCCCCGAAGCCAATATGCAGCCTACGCCACGAACCAAAGATAAGCATCACAAATCCACACAGAGAAGCAAATTTCTTCTGGAGAAGATTGATTTGCCCTTTTTAAGGAGGCATATTAGTAATAATAACGGTGGTAAAGTCATTGGGTTTCTCCATACCCGGGGGGGCAGTTGTGTATTGAGCACCCGTAGTGATGACGGTGTGACAGTGACTGCATCACTCTTCACCACCTAATGAGGTGCTGGGTTATCTCGAACCCTCCCCCTGCCCCCCTCTCTCACATAGCCCATAATAAGCCCAGCTCCTCACCTGCTTTGAATGCTACGTCTGGAGACTGACAGGGCCAGAGATGGACGGATAACCCCCACTCTGCTCTCGCTATCTCTAGTTTTTGGTCTCTCTCTTTCACTCTTTCTCACTTTTTCTCTGTTTGGGCAGACTCTGTCCCTCCATGCCAGAGCAGAGGGAGGATGAAGAGACTTTGAAAGGGTTTTGGTTTTCACTCGGGTCACACCAAGGAGAATTTAGCCCAGAACAGCCATGGGTGTGAGGGGTTGACATTCTACACTGAACAAAAATACAAACGCAACAATTTCAAAGATTTTACAGTTCATATAAGGACATCAGTCAGTTTAAATCAATTCCTTAGGCCCTAATGTATGGATTCCACATGACTGAGAATACAGAGATGCAGAAAAAAGTAGGGGCGTGGATCAGTATCTGGTGTGATCACCATTTGACTCATGCAGTGCGACATATCTCCTTTGCGTAGAGTTGATCAGGCTGTTGATTGTAGACTGTGGAATGTTGTCCCACTCCTCTTCAATGGATGTGCGTAGTTTCTGGATATTGGTTGGAACACGTTGTCGTAGACGTCGATCCAGAGCATCCCAAACGTGCTCAATGGGCGACATGTCTGGTGAGTATGCAGGCCATGGAAGAACTGGGACATTTTCAGCTTCCAGGAATGGTGTATAGATCCTTGCGAGATGGTGCATTATGTTGAAACATGGGGATGGAGGCGGATGCAAGGCACGACAATGGTCTCAGGATCTCGTCAGGTTATCTCTGTGCATTGAAATTACCATTGAATAAAATGCAATTGTGTTCATTGACCGTAGCTTATGCCTGCCCATACCATAACCCCACTATCACCGTGGGCCACTGTTCTTAACGTTGACATCAGAACACCGCTCACCCACACGACTCCATCTGCACAGTACAGTTGAAACCGGGATTCATCCGTGAAGAGCACACTTACCCAGCATGCCAATAGCTATCAATTTTTGCCCACTGAAGTCGGTTACAACGCCTAACTGCAGTCAGGTCAAGACCCTGGTGAGGATGACCAAACACGCAGATGAACTTCCTTGAGACGGCTTCTGACAGTTTTGTTCCGAAATTCTTCGGTTGTGCAAGCCAACAGTTTAACTGTCCGGGTGGATGGTCTCAGATGATCCCGCAGGTGAAGAAGCCGGATGTTGAGGTCCTGGGCTGGCGTGGTTACACGTAGTCTGAGGTTGTGACGCCGGTTGGGTGTACTGCCAAATTCTTTAAAACGACATTGAACAGGCTTATGGTAGAGAAATGAACATTCAATTGTATGGCAACAGCTCTGTTGGACATTCCTGCAGTCAGCATGCCAATTGCACGCTCCCTCAACTTGAGACATCTGTGACATTGTGTGACAAAACTGCCCATTTTAGAGTGTCCTTTTATTGTCCCCAGCACAAGTTGCACCTGTGTAATGATCATGGTGTTTAATCAGCTTCTTGACATGCCACACCTTTCAAGTGGATAGATTATCTTGGCAAAGGAGAAATGCTCACTAACAGGGATGTAAACAAATGTGTGCACAACATTTGAGAGAGATGTGCTTTTTGTGCGTATGGAAAATGTCTATCTTTTCATTCAGCTCATGAAACATGGGACCAACACTACATGTTGCGTTTATATTTTGGTTCAGTGTAGATACTGGCCCTATGTAGCGCTGCGTTGACTTTGTGAGGCCATTGGTATCCTCCCTCCTCCATTCACCCATATCTCTCCTCCAATAGCTGGGCGCCAACAGTGGGCTGCACATCATCATCTTTGACGAGATTGACGCCATCTGTAAGCAGCGTGGCAGCATGGCGGGCAGCACGGGCGTCCATGACACAGTGGTCAACCAACTGCTGTCCAAGATAGACGGAGTGGAGCAGCTCAACAATATCTTGGTCATAGGTACACACACACACACCTTCTGCAGGACTGCCAACAGAGTAGAATTATTTTTGCTGGGGGTAGCCCACGAGCGGTCTTTCAATCACCCGCGAGTGAACGCGCTTTTCAGATCAGAGCTCAGTCTCACATTTGTTGATATTCTTAGCTAGTTGGCGCATTATTAGCCAAATTGTAGATACGTATAGGTCAGCAATGGGGAGTTTCTGCTTCCTACAAGAGCACAGAACGTGTAGGCTACATTTCAAGCTGTTTTTGAAAAGCCAGTCAGGTAAAAAGCTTGTGTGTTAAAGGGGCAGTGTTGTATTTTGAGACGGGCTTGAATATGCAAATAAGCCAATAGGCAGAGGTATAAGCCTACATTGTGTAATTCTCTGTATGGTAATGATAATTTGTTGTATTTTGTAAAGTGGTTTCTTGCGTCGTACTACACAATACAATGCAATGCAATTTACAGTCACCTATTTGGCCCATGGTGTTACAGACCAAGTAAAAAATCCTGAGTTAATGTCAAGCCCTTCATGTAAAAAAATAAATAAATGTTTTTAAAAGTCTCATGCAATGCAGACCTGCATTGAACACAACATGTAGGCTACATCATAGAAATCAAAAGCTACTTCCATGTGAAAATGTTCTGGGATTTGCTCCGTTTTGTCGGTAGGTTTACATTATGCTCAAATGCTGCCGTCTGAAACTGTAAGGGTACAGCCTCAGTGTTCACTGTAAACGTGCGACAGAAGTTGCACAAAATTCTCACAAGGTTCAAGTTTCCTCTCACAAGACCCCAAATATGAGGGAACAAGACCCCAAAAATTTGAGGGAACATTGACACACACACACTTCTGACTGACAGGTCGAGTTGTGGTCTGAGAAGATCATTTGGGCTATGCCTTTCTCGTCCTCCCTCTCTTCCATCTCTCCATCTGTGCCCCACTCAGGTATGACCAACAGGCCTGACCTGATAGACGAGGCCTTGTTGAGACCAGGCAGGTTGGAGGTCAAAATGGAGATCGGTAAGAAATCAACACCACAAAGCATCCACTCTAACCAAGGACGTTGCTTAATTTCTTTTTGGTTAATTATTCAGGTTTTTAGGTTGTTTTCAGGAGGTTTATTTTCTTCTGTGAAGGACATTGTTATTCATAGATGTTGTACCTTTTTTTACATGACAAACAACACCCAGGCATTTCTACTTTTCCAGTTCTGTCCCCTGTGCAGTATGCAGTGACACGGTGAAGACAGCAGATAAACATTCAGATACAGAAGATGTTTCCCTTCTCTATTCCTCCCCCAGGTTTGCCTGATGAGAAGGGGCGTGTCCAGATCCTCAACATCCACACGGCTAAAATGCGTCAGTTCAACCTGCTGGGCAGCGACGTGGACGTCGGCGAGCTGGCCGCCGAGACCAAGAACTACAGTGGAGCCGAGCTGGAGGGGCTGGTCAGAGCTGCCCAGTCCACCGCCATGAACCGACACATCAAGGTCACTATCGCACATACGTGGTCATTTTTTCTTCTTCTCCTCAACATTAACTCTACAACCGACAATCGTTGTTTGTCAAGGGGCTGTAGGTACCGTAGGTATTGTGCAGTTAGTCATAAGATAATGTGCTTCCCTCAGAGTGGAAATGTCTGACAACTCTCGTCTGGGAGGAGGAGGAAGAGAACGAGTGACTAGGACAGAGAGAGGGAGCGACTGCTCCAGCCATTCCTCTGTCCATGTCATCGCCCTCCAATAGATGCCAAGAGTGTGGAGAGCTGCAGACCACTTAACAGACGTGCACCTTGCTTTACCTGGCCGTGTGTGTGTGAGAGAGACGGAGAGACTCCTCACCTGATAAAGCACTTAGGGCAGACACACTCCTGGACTCTCTAAGCCTCGCTTCCACAGACACACGATTCCACACTAACAGTACCCACTTCGCAGTGGGCTAAACGACAGTGTTTCAGTTGGTCGAGTCGACCAGGGAGGTGGACTGTTGTAAACGTCCACTTGACCAAGCTAGATCAGTGACACCTAGAAGTCCAAACCATCACGTCAGCATCATTACAGGACAAAATAAAGGTCGGTACTATACTATGAGTGGTTTGCTGGAAGAGCGTTAACTTATTTGAGGTCATTTTGTCGCCACTCCTCGACATCACAGTGCCATAAATCATCTAGGATCAGGGCTGAAGTTAGTCGAGCAGTTTGTTGATAGTTAGTTGAACATCTATTAACCATCTGTATTGGATCGTCCTAATGACATGTCCTCTGTCCCCTTGCAGGCCAGTGCCACGGTGGAGGTGGACCTAGAGAAGGCTGAGAATCTGAAGGTCCACAGAGACGACTTCCTGGCCTCGCTGGACAACGACATCAAACCTGTGCGTAGATCCCCTTCCTCCCTCGTCTCTCTATCATTCTCCATCCTTCTCTCTCTTTACCATTTGCCTACATCCAAGAGTCCTCTTCCAATGTTTGGGTAGACTTTCAACAGTTCTATCATCACATCGAGTAGATGGCAATGTCCATTGTCTACTATATGCAGGAAATTGGGCAATAAATCTTGGCTAGCATTTTGAGATGTATCTAAGAAGCAATTTTAATAAGGGATCCTTTTTAAGGCAATGGATTTAATGGGTCTGTCTCTCTCTCTCTCTCTCTCTCTCTCCCTCTCCCTCTCCCTCTCCCTCTCTCCCTCTCCTCCCCCGGCCAGGCTTTTGGTACCAACTCCGAGGACTATGCCAGCTACATCATGAATGGCATCATTAAGTGGGGCGACCCGGTGACAGCGGTGCTGGATGACGGGGAGCTGCTGGTGCAGCAGACCAAGAACAGCGACCGCACACCACTGGTGTCTGTGCTACTGGAAGGTAAGACTCACACACACACATACACAAATATAAGCAGATGTTCTTATCCTGAGCGACTTGGTGCGTTTATTTTAACTTCTTACATCTACACGTTCCGCTAGCGGAACGTCTGCTCCAATATCCAATGATGGGCGGGGCGCGAAATTCAAACTCCTCTAAATCCGAAAACTTACACTTTTCAAACATATGACTATGTTACAGCTATTTAAAGACAAGACTCTCCTTTATCTAACCAAACTGTCCGATTTCAAAAAGGCTTTACAGCGAAAGCAAAACATTAGATTATGTCAGCAGAGTACCCAGCCAGGAATAATCACACAGCCATTTTTCAAGCTAGCATATCATGTCACATAAACCCAAACCATATCTAAATGCAGCACTAACCTTTGATGATCTTCATCAGATGACACACCTAGGACATTGTGTTATACAATACATGCATGTCTGTTCAATCAAGTTCATATTTATATCAAAAACCAGCTTTTTACATTAGCATGTGACGTTCAGAACTAGCATTCCCACCGAACACTTCCGGTGATTTTACTAAATTACTCACGATAAACGTTCACAAAAAGCATAACAATTATTTTAAGAATTATAGATACAGAACTCCTCTATGCACTCGATATGTCCGATTTTAAAATAGCTTTTCGGATGAAGCACATTTTGCAATAATGTAAGTACATAGCCCGGCGTTACAGGGCTAGCTATTTAGACACCCACCCAGTGTAGCCTTCACCAAAATCACATTTCCTATAAGAAAAATGTTCTTACCTTGCTTGTTCTTCATCAGAATACACTGCCAGGACTTCTACTTCAATAACAAATGTAGGTTTGGTCCCAAATAATCCATCGTTATATCCAAACAGCGACGTTTTGTTCGTGCGTTCTAGACACTATCCCAACGCTAAATCTCGGCCACGAGCATGACGCAAAATATGACAAAAAATTTCGAAATATTCCATTACCGTACTTCGAAGCATGTCAACCGCTGTTTAAAACCAATATTTATGCAATTTATCTCGTAGAGAAGCGATAATATTCCGACCGGGAATCTGCCTGTCTGTAAACTGAGGAAAAAAACAAAAGCCGGGGGCGGGGCGTGTCACGCGCCTAAGGCTTAGTCCATTGACTGACCACTCAGCATTTGCTCTCGTGTGCTTCAGCCAGGGCTTTGAATGACATCATTCCTGTTTTTCCCGGGCTGTGAGACTCCATTGTTGACGTGAGAAGTGTCACGTGAGAGCAGAGATCCTTTGTAAACGACAGAGATAATAAAGAAGGGCAAGAAATGTTCAGACAGGGTACTTCCTGAACAGAAGCATCTCAGGTTTTTGCCTGCCATAGGAGTTCTGTTATACTCACAGACACCATTCAAACAGTTTCAGAAACTTTGGAGTGTTTTCTCCCCAAAGCTAATAATTATATGCATATTCCAGTTTCTGGGCAGGACTAATAATCAGATTAAATCGGGTACGTTTTTTATCCAGCCGTGAAATTACTGCCCCCTAGATGTAACAGGTTAAGGTAGCTAGTTACGTCCACCATATCTCATATTAATAATGTTATTTAATATGTAGAGCACATTTCCCACGCAATTAAGTGAAACGTACCTCAACAAAGCAAATATCGGCAAAGTCCGTGCTAGTAAGAAAATGCTGGGGTTAGTGCAAGACACAAAAAGATGAGCAAGGACACAAACAACTGATACTATTTTAGTCTATATATTTTTCTTTCCTTTACTCCTAAAAGGGACATTACCTTGAAATAACTCTCGTATAACTATGAACTATATTATTCAGATTTCCTTTAGTACAAATAAAATACCATCAAATTGTATTTGTCACATGCGCCGAATACAACCATACAGTGAAATGCTTACTTACAAGCCCTTAACCAACAATGCAGTTTTAAGTAAAAAATAAAAGTAACAAATAATTAAAGAGCCACAGTAAAATAACTATAGCGAGGCTATATACAGGGGGTACCGGTTCAGAGTCAATGGGCTCGGGCAACGGTTAGTTGAGGTAATATGTACATGTAGGTACCATTAAATTCCGAACTATAAGCCGCAACTTTTTTCCCATGCGTTGAACCTCGCGGCTTAAACAATGACGCGGCTAATATATTGATTTTTCCCGCTTTCAATAACAATTTTTTTTTTAAAAACACATTCTGTGACGTGCTCAGTTTTTTGGCGGCATGAAGCTTTCATTAGACCAATGGAATTGCCGAACGGGTTAAGGTCAAACGGTGACGAGAGCGACAATGAAAACGATCCAATATCGGATGAAGCAATTCTGAGGCTATTCAACTCCGACACCGAAGGAGATGACTTCATTGGTTTCAGTGCACAGGAGGAGGAAGATGGTGACCAATGACTTTCTTGGTAGGCTACTGTTTCCTGCAAATTTTATATTTTTTGTTACAAGCCGTGTTTCGTTAAAGCCTATTTATTTTTGTTACAAACCGTGTTTCGTTAAAGCCTATTTATTTTTGTTACAAGCCGTGTTTCGTTAAAGCCTGTGTAAAGTTCATTTGTTTCAATATACCGGTAGGCACCTGCGGCTTATAGACATGTGCGGCTTATTTATGTTCAAAATAATAAAAACATTTAAATTCAGTGGGTGCGGCTTATATTCAGGTGCGCTCAATAGTCCGGAAATTACGGTAGATTTAAGGTGACTATGCATAGATAATAAACAGAGCGTAGCGGAAGCGTAAAAGAGGGGGGGGCAATGCAAATACTCTGGGTAGCAATTTGATTAGCTGTTCAGAAGCCTTTTGGGCCTAGCTCCGTTACCGCTTGCCGTGCGGTAGCAGAGGGAACAGTCTATGACTAGTGGGGCTGGAGTCTTGGACAATTTTTAGGGCCTTCCTCTGACACCGCCTGGTATAAAGTTCCTGGATGGCAGGAAGCTTGGCCCCAGTGATGTACTGGGCCGTACGCACTACCCTCTGTAGTGCCTTGCGGTCGGAGGCCGAGCAGTTGCCATACCAGGCAGTGATGCAACCAGTCAGGATGCTCTCGATGGTCCAGCTGTAGAACCTTTTGTCAGTGGCGACACTTGCCAGTTGGTCAGCGCATGCTCGGAGTACACCTCCTAGTAATCTGTCTGGCCCTGCGGCCTTGTGAATGTTGACCCGTTTAAAGGTCTTACTCACGTCGGCTATGGGGAGTATGGGGTTTATATTTATTTATTTATTTATATATATTTATATATATTATAGTATGCTATGCTCTCTCACCTAGGTCCCCCCAACAGTGGAAAGACGGCTCTGGCAGCTAAGATCTCAGAGGAATCCCAGTTCCCCTTTATAAAGATCTGTTCTCCTGACAAGATGATTGGCCACTCCGAGATCGCTAAGTGCCAGGCCATCAAGAAGGTGAGGAAAGGGATACACACACGTGCACACACACACACACACTGTGCCAGTACCTGCGTCTTCACCCCTCTTAACCCTCTTTGTTCCAGATATTTGAAGATGCCTACAAGTCCCAGCTGAGCTGTGTAGTGGTAGATGACATTGAGCGCTTGCTGGGTAAGGTTCTGCTTGCATTGTGGTAACACCATTCTTCTTTTTTAAGTATCCTTTTAAGTTCAGGGTTATAACAGAGAACAAAATGCTCATAAAGCAAAAACACCATTCTCCTTCTGATAACCCTGCCATGACCAGCTAAAAACACCTTTCTCCTTCTGATAACCCTGCCCCATGACCAGCTAAAAACACCATTCTCCTTCTGATAACCCTGCCCCGTGACCAGCTAAAAACACCATTCTCCTTCTGATAACCCTGCCCCGTGACCAGCTAAAAACACCTTTCTCCTTCTGATAACCCTGCCCAGTGACCAGCTAAAAACACCTTTCTCCTTCTGATAACCCTGCCCCGTGACCAGCTAAAAACACCTTTCTCCTTCTGATAACCCTGCCCCGTGACCAGCTAAAAACACCTTTCTCCTTCTGATAACTCTGCCCCGTGACCAGCTAAAAACACCTTTCTCCTTCTGATAACCCTGCCCCGTGACCAGCTAGAAACACCTTTCTCCTTCTGATAACCCTGCCCCGTGACCAGCTAGAAACACCTTTCTCCTTCTGATAACCCTGCCCCGTGACCAGCTAGAAACACCTTTCTCCTTCTGATAACCCTGCCCCGTGACCAGCTAGAAACACCTTTCCCCTTCTGATAACCCTGCCCCGTGACCAGCTAGAAACACCTTTCCCCTTCTGATAACCCTGCCCCGTGACCAGCTAGAAACACCTTTCCCCTTCTGATAACCCTGCCCCGTGACCAGCTAGAAACACCTTTCCCCTTCTGATAACCCTGCCCCGTGACCAGCTAGAAACACCTTTCCCCTTCTGATAACCCTGCCCCGTGACCAGCTAGAAACACCTTTCCCCTTCTGATAACCCTGCCCCGTGACCAGCTAGAAACACCTTTCCCCTTCTGATAACCCTGCCCCGTGACCAGCTAGAAACACCTTTCCCCTTCTGATAACCCTGCCCCGTGACCAGCTAGAAACACCATTCCCCTTCTGATAACCCTGCCCCGTGACCAGCTAGAAACACCATTCCCCTTCTGATAACCCTGCCCCGTGACCAGCTAGAAACACCATTCCCCTTCTGATAACCCTGCCCCGTGACCAGCTAGAAACACCATTCCCCTTCTGATAACCCTGCCCCGTGACCAGCTAGAAACACCATTCCCCTTCTGATAACCCTGCCCCGTGACCAGCTAGAAACACCATTCCCCTTCTGATAACCCTGCCCCGTGAAGAGCTAGAAACACCATTCCCCTTCTGATAACCCTGCCCCGTGACCAGCTAAGAAGTGCAGTATGTACGTTTTATGAATCTACGATACTGTGGCAGGTGTCGAGAGCTGTGTGTAGCTTGAAAGTGTATAAGGTCGGTGCTGCTCATTGAAAATGTAATACTATTATAAATGAAATAGCTAGAGCTTCAATACAAGGGGTTATTGCACCGTTTCTGCAGAGGGTAGAACTCCTACAATGAAGATGGTCAAGTAAAGATCTATAAAATCAAGTTAGTTATTTGACCACATTTGGCATTTATATGCTGAAAAATATATTTAAGCATAATGATGTATTATACATTATTACATACATACGCAGCCTAAAAGAAATATGGGAGAATTTACGAGTGTCCTTGTTCTCAGACTATGTCCCGATTGGCCCTCGTTTCTCAAACCTGGTCCTTCAAGCTCTGCTGGTCCTCCTCAAGAAACCCCCTCCCAAGGTGAGTGTTCTGTGGGCTGCGGCTCTTCTTGAATGTGTGCGCGTGTGTGGTTACTCTTTAGCATTTGACATTTTCTGTGCTCATGCTCCAGTTGTTATTTTGACAGTGGCAGAAAGATGGCAGCAGATCATGCCTATGGTCCCAGTCGTTTCCATGCGGAGTGAATCAAAAAGTGTTTCCTAGTTGTGTGATCGTATATATAGCTTTACGACTGTGCGTGTTCATGTGAGCTTTGTCTCCTAAATATAGCCGCCAGGCCTCTATGGCATTTTAGGCGGTAGGGCCCTAGTCTAGGCTACGTTCAGCTGTAAATGTGTTTAATGTGTACGAGAGTGTTTTGGTCAGGCTGTTTTGTGCTGGGTGTGAATGGGAGCTGAGCTGTTTCTCCTGGATGTGTGTATGTAAGGGAATATATGGCAGTATAGATGTGTTTGTGATAATGTATTGGTCTGGGCAGGCTGTTATGCTTGGTGTGAATGGGAGCCGGGGCTGTTTCTCCAGGGTTGTAAAGCTCCAGGCCCAGCGGGGAGCCCGGGCTAGGGGAGGCCTGCCTCTCGAGGTGGGGGGGGAGAGACAACGGAAGAGAATGGGCTCTGTGAGAGAGCCGGGGGGACCTGGCAGCACCGCCGCCTGTGTGGCACCTCATCTGCATGCAGGGAAACACCCCCTCCGCACCATGGGGGGGCAGACGGCCCATAATCCCCCTCTCTCCTCTCCTCTGGCCCTGACTGAGCGACCAGGGCCTCTGGGGAAAGAAACAGGCCACTTCCCTGATTGAGTCAACTAGACTAGAGCAGCTAGGTAGATGTGGTCCACCACTGAGAGAGACACAGAGACTGAGCAGAAGCTTTATAAATAGGCACAAGGCTCATATACGGGAGTAGTTGAACCCACCTTACCCATACACATGTCCCCATACCTTTTTCTGTATTTTGATGCTGTGCAGCATGCTGTTGGATGAGGTTTTTATACACTTCCGCACGTCATTTAATATTTACATTTTTTTACAGGATGTCCTATCTGTCCCTGAGCTAAATATCCATCGTGTGTCTCTGTGTCATGTTCCCCCCCCCCCCCCCCCCCCCCCCAACACAGGGCCGTAAGCTGCTGATCATCGGCACCACCAGCAGGAAGGACGTGCTGCAGGAGATGGAGATGCTGGACGCCTTTAGTACCACCATCCACATCCCCAACATCTCTAGAGGAGAGCAGCTGGTCGAGGCCCTGGAGGTAGGCATAGACACACACACACGGACACACATGCGCAGACATGCACACACAGGCAACACACACGGGAATGTATGTGCCTCACTCTCCAGTTTTGAAGTCGGGATGGTGATAAGTAGCAATGCATTTGTCGTGAGTTTTTCAAACTGTTTTTCTGTCTGTTGTAGATGCTAGGTAGTTTCCAGGAGAAGGAGCGGGCAGACATTGCCAAGGCGGTGAAGGGCCAAGGGGTGTGGATCGGCATCAAGAAGCTGACGATGCTTATCGAAATGGCCGTGCAGGTGAGAGAGACGCACCCTGTTTAGTTGACATGTTTCAGCCCAGCACTAACCATCAAATAATCACCTCCTTCAATCTGGACCATGGTTAGTGGGTTCAGGTGTGTTACTGCTGTGCTGGAACAAAAGCCTGCACACACCCTTTAGCTCTCCCAGAGTGAGGAGTTGGAGAACCTTGGCCTAGACAACCGCAGTCTGGGGAGTGATGGATTCTCGTCTGGTTTCAGTCAAAACAAACCGCCATTAATTACGACCTTTTTAATTAAAACCAGTTTGGATTCAACAATGATTTGTGTGGTGAGCCCCAATAATGTCATCGCTGTACTTTCCCGACCGTTCTCCGCATACTTCCCCCGTCTTATGTGCTCACATGCTGTGAATTGTAGAGGAATGCTAGCCACACGCAAACACCACGTGGCGCCTGGGAAAGGTCTTATCTACTGTTGTGAGGGTTGTTACTCTCTTAGGCCCTGTCCAGAAACAACCCTACGGGCAATTCAAAAGAGAATTTATGTCAGGTTATTGCATAACCTTTCTTGCCCAATCCTACCTTTTCAAAACCTCTTTCCTCAATGGAAGGCATGAACACGAGGACCTTATTTGCCACCACTGGAAATGTACAGGTAACTGCCAAAATGTAAGGAAACACCAACATAAAGTGTCTTAATAGGGTGTTGGGCCACCAGAACAGCTTCAATGTGCCTTGGCATAGATTCTACAAGTGTCTGGAACACTTTTGGAAGGATGCGACATTGTTCTTCCACTAGAAAATAATTTGTTGTTTTGTTGATGGTGGTGGAAAATGCTTTCTCAGGCGCTGCTCCAGAATCTCCCATAAGTGTTCAATTGAGTTGAGATCTGGTGACTGACACAAACACTTTAAACCCCCTATGCTCCTTTGAGACCCCTCTTTACAAAGTCACTGAGATCTCTTCTAGCCGTGGTAACCCATAATAATGGGCAACTGGTAATTTTCATACATGGCCCAAAGCATGATGGGATGTTGATTGCTTAATTAAACACACCTGTGGAAGCACCTTCCTTTCAATATACTTTTATTTAACCAGGCAAGTTGGTTAAGAACAAATTCTTATTTACAATGACGGCCTACCCAGGCCAAACCCTAATGACGCTGGGCCAATTGTGCGCCGCCCTATGGGACTCCCAATCACAGCCGGTTGTGATACAACCTGTAATCGAACCAGAGTCTGTAGTGACGCCTTTAGTACTGAGATGCAGTGTCTTTAGAACGCTCTGCCTCTCGGGAGCCCAACTTTGTATCCCTAACTTCTCAAATCCCTAACTCCTCAAGTGTTTTCTTTATTTTGGCAGTTTATAACTTTTACATGTAATGTATGACTTTCCACTTCTTTCATGGAACACAGCTAATCGTGTTGAGGCCAGTCATATACATCTCATATCTAACCCATAGTCAAGATAACCGTAGTTGAGTACTACCATGCATTTTGCATTGTCTGTCTCTGTCTCTCTCTCTCTCTGTGAGCTGGTTCTCCCCCTCGGTTAGCCAGGCATAAGACCCACTCTCCATGCTGCGACTATTCAGATTGCCAGATGTATCACTCCCTCCTGTCGCCCTACAGTTGATCCACTCCCCTCCAAGCCCGCCCGCTCAAACCTTCCCAGCAAATTACAGACAGCCCTGCAGGCACCTGTGCTGTGCTGGCCCCAGGCCCACTGAGAAACCTCTGCAGTCTACTTTTAAACAAGTTGTTGGAACGGAGGTTATATAGAACATGTAGGCAAAGATGGGCACATGCCCAAAGAGCGCTAACAAGCATGTGTGTTTGTGTGTCTTCCAGATGGATCCTGAATACAGAGTTAGTAAGTTCCTTACCCTGCTGAGAGAACAGGCAGCGTAAGTAGAACACTCTTCTGTTCCCGTCCCCTCACACCACCTAGTTCTTGTTTGGTTCGTTGTTGGTTGACGGATTGAATGAATGTATGTCTCCTTGCTCCCCACAGGTTGGGTTCTGTACCCATCTAAGTCCATGGTGGAGCTGCATTGCCCAGCAGTAGCTGCCTCTCCCAGTAAGTACTTGAACAAAGCGTGGAGCATGGGGTGTGTTAGTGTAGGGTTGGAACCAGAAAATATGCAGATTCTTTCACTTCCTTCCTATTCTTCTAACTCCCTCTCACTTTTACCCTCAGTGGCTGAGGAGCGGAAGCCTGGGTGCTGTCCATCCCCAACGCTCCCTGTGTAATCTCTGTACCTCGTGTTTCCATGGCAACCCCGATTGACCCAGCCTCTTCCTCATCAACACGACCTCTCTGTGTGTGTAAATTTAAGTGAGAATTAAGCACTTGTTCTGTGTACAATTTTTATTTATGATTCATATTTCACACTATTCCCTATATAGTGCACTGCTTTTTGACCAGAGCTCTATAGGTCCTGGTCAAAATAAGTGCACTGAATAGGGTGCCATTAGAGACGCATCCAAAGTGTTGTGATCTGTGCTGCTAGCACTCCGTGGGATTTTATGTATAAAAAGCAAAAATAAGGTGGTTGTATGTTTATAACTCAGTAGGTATTAGATGAGGAAAGTGTAAGCACAAACGTGTATACGATGACCTATGACCTATTGTGTGTTCGATATTACGCGCCTAGATCTCGAATCATTCCAGGAAATGATGGTTCCAAGCCTTTACTCTTAGCTCTGCTCACTTTGGTTTTTATTATGTTTTCATTTTTGACTCTCTTTGTTTTATGAATAATTGTCATGGATACTTAATCATGTTATTAAATATTGATTAGATAGTAACTGGGAAAAAGTGATCCATTTTCAGACCAAGACCATTTTATAAGGGAACCCTCCCCCAACCACGCACGCCTGATGTTCCTGTTGAAATTGTTTCTGTATCATGCTGTTCTCTATGAATGACCTCTGGAGACCCTCTGTTGTGCCTTTGCCTGCTGGTGGATGGCTGTGCTGTTTCTTTGTGGACAAGAGGAGAGGGAGGATAAGTGGAGGTATACTAGGTTTAAAGCATATCGTTGTTACTCTTTGCCATTACTGGTGGTCCTCTCTCAGTATTTCTGCGGTGTGTGTGAGCAGTCGTTCAGCCTGCGTAGCTAACAGAAACAACATCTTATGCCAGAAAGTGTCTGCCTTATAGAACAGGAGAGATGTGGTTCTGTTTCAGGATGGCACTACACTCTTTTGACTGTTATAACCCATGGGCCTTATCTCTACCTCCTAGTCCTGATACAGAATAGAGTCTCAGTACACTTCGGTATAAAGGCTATATGCCCCCTAAAATACAAGAGAATGTCGACATTAGACATTATAGCACGCCTCCCTCCGTCCGTGTGCATGCCTAACACACTGCCATTTATATACAGAAGTACAGTATGCAGGTTTGTTTCAGATAAACACAATTCAAGTGTAAATGTATGGATATATCAACCAGATGCATACATTATTTGCAGTGACCAGCGTGCTTTTTTTTCACTAAATCTATTTGTAATGAAGTCTTGAACGCTGTAAAACTTATGACATGTTGCAATTGTATTATCGCAATAAAATTGGACACATGAACATTTCGTACAGTACTTTTCTAAGTGTGTGTGTGTATTATTGATTGATGATGCAGATGCACTTGTCGTTCACCTATAGATTTTATCAGGGAGAAAATGAACTTGATCGAGACAAATTGCAGACGTTTCAGAGTTCTATTCTAGAGCAGATTTTCGACATTAGAGTTTATAGTGAGGATCGGACTATTTATTAAGCATGGATAACTGTCTATCACAGTTTGGAGCACCATCGCAGCTTGCCCTTTAAAAATGAGTTCAAAAGTGTTATGTGCAATGTCTATATACGTGATTTGGTAAGGAAATGTAGAGGAATCGATACTTACAAACTGAAATGATTAGAAAAGAACCTCTGGCTAAGAAGCAAAAGCATGAGACAGTAATTTGTTCTTCAAATATATAATCTTAGTTCAGATATATACACATTGTATAATAAATAATATTTATAAAAACACAACATTTTCAGATTATAAAATAAAAAGGGAATTATTAACTTTAACCTTTGTACAAAACTTTGGATATAGCGGGCAGGAAAGGAAGGAACGACAAAGTGCCCTGTAGGGAGGGCTTTTTAGAGGGTGACGCAGTTGCTAAGCTACCGTATGTCACAGAGAGGAGCCTATACTACCTGGGTAAATTGTATTTTTGTTAAATATAATGAATAGGAAGCACGTAGGACTGTCAGAACATGTTGTGTGGAAACCTCTCACAGTTTATCCCACGTGCCTGCCATCCCTCCCCCCTAACCCTCATACCCCTGTCACTGGCAGTCAGCACAAACACACTTTCGCTCACATCAGCTGTATCCCAATAGGCTACGTAACCTTCTTACCCTTGTCTCCTCCATTTGTTTCCCACAGACACGTAGTCTCTGAACAAGTCTCCAACATATTGCTTCTATTGTTAAGACGTTTCACATCCAGTGGCAATTAAGGGAAGGAGATGAGGAAAGGGGGCTATTGAAGACTTGACACTTTCTGCTTTCTCCACTTGTCATCACATTTCACTGGTGAGTAGGGTTTAGCTTAGAGCAAGGACTTCACCGCACTATGAGGAACCTAATGAAATGGACCTTCGGTGTGTTAGATATAATTATCTCATTGTTGTAGTATGACCTGCTGTTAGTATAATTATTAATTAGCATTGGGCCTATTGCAAGTGCAAAATGACCTGGTGACGCATGAATTCAATGTTAATCCAATGAAGTACGATCTTTTAAACCTGAACCCTCTACCTGTTTGTTGTGAATGTTTTCTTCTATATGACATATTATAATTTCCTCAAATACTGTAAGGGAAATTCCAGAAAAGTATCTGATCTGAATGAGATCAACAAGAAGAATGCATTTGCTCTCATAAATAACAATTGCTAAGGTTTCACCTCTTCCAGACAGTTCGTGTACAGCTGAATAGTGCATACATGTACAGAAATGTCCGTGAGTGGAAACAAGCATGTTTGTTTCGAGCACATGTCCCTTCCTGCATACCACCTCCAGTCCCGGCCCATTGCTAAAATTTCAGAAATGTGGGGCTATAAAATCACGCTCTAGCACATCTTCCAGGCACCTCAGCTAGGTGACTGCTGCAGTTCAGTATCAATACAGGGGTTGGGAAAGTGGAGGTTTCATCAGCTCAGTAGCTTAGTTTAGGGCAGGGTCCAGTAACAGCCCACTCAGTAGTTAAAAGTGGTAGGTTCCTGGGCTGCCGCCGTGTGTTCAGTACTGTTTGGATTGAGGAGTGACGTTGGGGAACTGCTTTAGTTGACCAGCCAGGTGATTGACTGGTGAAATCAGGTGTTAGTTAAAAAGATGTCCATTCGATAGCAATGGTCTGGAAAGTCATCGGTTACTGCAATGATTTCACGTTCGGTACCACAGCCGTGTGTGTGGGGGGGAAATAAATAAAGAAGGGGTCATGGCCCAATACTGCAGGAATGGGAACTGGTCAAACTGACAGATTGTTCCAGTGGAAATGTGGCCATCCCATATGGAGGATGCAGGGCTTGGAAGAAGGATATGAGGGACATTTGTATTACAAGGGTCCAGAAGTATAGAGTTCCAGTACAGAAATGCCATTCCCCATTGGTGTCTGTCTGTACTTAAGTCTGTATGCATGCGATGACTGCAGTGTGTCTGCGATGGCCGCTGTGGTCCATCATTCTGTCCGAGCGAGCGCACAGGCTCTCACTTGCACGTGTGCACGTCGTAGACGCGCACACACTCCTGGCAGCTGACGTAGCAGCACCAGTGGAAGATGCAGTGGCACTTCTCCTTGCGCTTCTCAGTCCGAGTGTTGTGGCCCCTGCCACAGCAGAGCAGGTCGCAGCCCTCGATGCCGTGCGAGGACACATTGCAGGAGCGGTCGCGCGTGCCGAATGAGCCCGTCTCCGGGTTGGGCTCGCAGAAGTTGGGCGAGCCCTCGTAGTAGACCAGGTCGCGCTCCGTGGGGTGCTTGAAGAAGGCGTACTTGGCGCGCAGCGTCTCCACCCAGCCGCGCGACTCGCGGTGCTTCTCCACCACCATCTCCGAGGCGCTGTCGTACTTGTCCTTCAGGTAGTCGCCCAGCATGCGGAAGTCAGGCTGCGCCCACCAGCATGTTTTCACCTCGCAGCTGCCCGACAGGCCATGGCATTTACAGCGGAGGTGCATGTGGTCCAGGATGGTCTGAGAGAAAAAGAGTTAGAGGGAGAAGGAAACAGAGAGAGGAATTCACCACAGTGTACAGTAAATGTGATTGGTAGCTTGTCAATATAACACATTCTGTCTGATGGTGATTTGTTTAGTCTGGGTGTCAGTTTGTTTAGTCTAGGGGCATGTTTGTTTTGTCTATCGCCCTCATTGTTTAGTCTATCACCAGACAGCCCATTTTCGAACAACTATTCTTATCAATAACCTGACTAGTAACTACCGAGTACCGACCTGTAGGTTGAGAACAACATGCTACTTGGCTGGGTCTACAGGTGTGGCTCAGGCAGCTGTGAAACAGAGGCAGGCATTTGTAGCGTGCAGCCGCTAATTCATTCTGAAGTCACTGCATTTACGTCAGCAAAGCGGCTGGCTCTCCACCTTTGTTTAGATTTGTTTTGCTTTAATTCCCCAACTATATTTAGCTGCAGAATTCCCCCAGCTGCGGCGGAAGGCAGGTGTTTGTGGCACCTTTGGGCGAGAGGGGGCGGTGAGGGGTGGAAAGGTTCTTAGTTCTGACATCATGTCCTGGGCTTGTCAGGCCCCTGGCATCTCCCAGGGGCCCCGAGGTAAACAACGGAGCGTGAGAGGGCCAGGTGGGGCGGCTGGGATCAGGGTTGAGAGAGAGAAAGGGGTCCTGACTGGGCTGCCTGCCATTTTGCAGCTCCTGTGGTCTCCCTGCTCCTGTCTAGTCAGATCAAAGGACTGTCTTGTTGCCGTGTGGTCTCTCCAATTGCCCCTCAGCATGTCGGTGAGGAGTAGCTCACCAGATATTGCAGTGAGCAATGACAGCAGCGAGTGATGGTTTAAGTCCGAGCTGATTCCCTTCTCTTCCCCCTCACACTAACTCTGGTTATTTGTCTCTCAGGGAATTTCAGTTAGGATTGGAGGCATGAAAGGCAAGGGCATTTTTTTTTATACATCAGATAATTACCCAATCATTCAAGTTGAAGTGCTACTTTTCAGGCAGAAACTCGCAGAAATGTGGACTGAACTTAAGTCAAATACCAAAATCCTTCCTGTCATAGAATTAGTAACCTGGTACTGTAATGTTTACTGTGGATAATTCCATCCGATTGCCAAACAAGCAGATCTTTGTTCATTGTATTTTTGCTACTGTGCTTTTTATCTTTCTTTAGTTACAGGCCTGGGTGTGTTCAGGGTGTGTCCTGTATCATTATCTACTGATATATGTGTACTGAATGTACTTAAGTTTATACACTGCATCCCGCTTGGCTGTGTAGTAAACTGTGGTACATATGTGTATTTCCATTACGTGCATGGCTTTGTGTTACCAACAGTTGTATAGTTAACTGTATAGCATGTACTACCAATATATCCATTCTAGTTGTGCAGTACAGTAAATCCTCAGTGTTTACCGTGCGTCCTGCTTCGTTGTTGTGCCGATTCATAGCAGAGCGCGCGTCAGGGCGGTTCTCTCGGGCATCGGCAAACTCTCTGGACACCAGCACCCCGAACTCAGCGTCCTCGCTGCAGCCGCCCCACTTCCAGCCCTCCCCCGGGGGACCCTTGTGGTGGGAGTCACAGCCACACATGGTGGACGTGCCCTCGGCGCAGGACCGAGTCACAGCAAACGCCACCCCCGCTGAGGCGACGGCGTGGACAAACGCCGACTCTCTGGTCGCTAGAGAGAAAAAGATGAGAGTATATTAAATGAATCAATCTTTAGTGCCGCATCATAACGCAGCGAGTTTCACTGCTGCCAGCTTCAATACGGCAGGGTCAATGAAAAGGATACCGCAAGAATAAATACAAAAAAATCTGAGAAATGTCCGTGAGAGGAGTTAAAACAATAGGCTCTGATCAGTGTAGTAAACACGGTGAAATTCTCTTGACTCGCAACATAACTTCACCTACCTATGATTTTTGGAACACGTCGTGGTGATGGCTACAGTAGACATGTCCCCTGGCTGTGACATCAACCTATTGTGGCTGGTGTCAGTCGGGCCTAATGCTCAGTGAGATCTCGGTGACCTCCTGTCATCCCTGAGGTGTGCCGTTTTGCATCTGGGTAGTGTTTCAGGAATGTCGTCGTCCCCCCCTCTCCTCCCCCTCCCTCTGTCAGAGCCCACAGGGCCTCTGGGTAGAAACTGAGCAGGGCATCTGCTGTGTTTGTGCTGAGAGATGGACTTACGCCTCCTTTGAGCGCAACAGCTTATTATGTAACCAGACACCATTGTTTCGCAATCACAGCACACTTACTGTGGGCTCATCCATTTCTCTGCTGCACCACCTCAGACTGCACACACACAGGCAGGGACACACGCACGCACACACACGCACACACAAACCCGGAGGGTAAGGGGAGGGCCTACTCCGCAATGGATTCACTGTTAAATCTAGGGAGGCCTAGCCCCCCTAAAACTGACTGTAGTTAGTAGTGTTCTCTGCTACATACCTGCAGGGAAGTTAGTTACTCTGCGGCGTAAGCCGATCTACAAGTCTTTGTAGTGCTGATTTGCATTAAGCAGAGAGAATCATAATCGCAAAAGGTGTAGTCTGGGTTGCCAGGGGACATTTCATGCGTTCATAAAGTTAATTAGCGTTCACAGCCTTTCATGAGGTTACCCGTTTTTTGGTGGGGGGGGGATTTTAGCATTTTAAGTTACACATCCTTTGTTTGAATGAAACCTTCATGTGAACGGCTGAGTAGGGTCATAAGTTCATAATAGGGTGAGAGGTCATATGGCTGCTCTGATGGGAAATCCAGGGAAGTGGAAACGTATTAAAAGTCACTAGATTACCATTAACCATCACCTCTTATCTACATGAAAGCATGTCGCACATTATCTAATCAGTTAATACATCTTGTAAATATATAGTCACAAAACCATGACTAAAGGAATTGTCTCAAGTGTCCACAATCTACATCCCCCCCAGTGTGCTTCATTCTAAGTAAACAGCTATAAAGCAACATTTTTGTGCTAAAACCTGTGAATGTTTGTTTGATTGGATCACACACACCTCTGGTTGGGAGGCGACTGGGAGTCCCAGCTACCCTGGCAAGCCCTGCTGGGCTCTCCACAACAGGGGCCTGTGAGCTGTGGGCCCCTGGAGCTCTGGTTGTCAGCCAAGGCTAGCGCTGCTCCTGCTACCTGCTGGGCCCATCAATCCGCCTTTGTTTCCCTTGTGTCACACTGTATTACCCACACAAAGGGCCCAGCGACTCGCGCCCCCACAACTCCGCTCTGCCCAGAGCTGGCATTCCCTTAACCCCCCCCCCCACACCCTCCCTCTGCCACCACCCTGAAACACCATCCTCCAATACCACCACCACCTCCACGCTCCATTTCCCCCCATAGTGGTTAAGGTGGTGGTGGACTGGTATAGCCACCCTGGTCTGGGGCCCCTTCCCTCCTCGCCAACCCCTTGCCCGTCACTCCGACTCAGGCTGCCCCCCCCTCCCTCGCCAGCACCCCCTGCCTTCCTTCCACTTCACCCCAACGTGCCGGCCCGGGGTAGGTTGGGAGATTCCCTTTCAGCCTGTTTTCATGACAGAGTCAAAAGGGCGTGTGAATGGAGCGTCCGTGGGAGCCGGGCTGTGTGAGGCGCGCACCGGTCTTCATGCACAGTAGGGGTTGAGCTGAGCCCCCCCCCAGCCCTTTTCTATTGCCTGTAATCTCATTTGGCCTCCCCTCTCCCTTTTTATTTATTTTATTGAGGAGAGCGATGGAGGTTCACACTGCCCATTCCTGCCCAGATCCCTTCCACTCTGACACACAGGCTAATTCATTTCCAATCAGCAGCCTCACTCCACAACACAAAAAAAAAAACCATCTTCATCATTAGGGATTTCAAGGCCTACTCCGAGCACCCGCGGGTTCTGTTTCTGTGCGTTCTGTGTTTTTGCATCAGATTGTTTAAAGCAACCAGTCAGTGTTAATAAGACCGTTGATGATTAGTATTTAGTGTGAAAAGCCCGATAGATGATCTCCAGTGGGTCAACTGTAACAAATGCGTATCAAATTGAATCGTGCGAGCTCATCTTGAGAGATTCACAACACTGACTAACCTTCTTTCATCGTCTAAAAACGGCAACAAGGTTGGGAAACGCAGGAGGAGACACACAAACTCAGAAGACGCGATGTTGAAGGTAGAGCGATGGATGGACGTTGAGTAATCTGTCCCTCCTTGTATCGGCGCTCATTTCTCACTGCAGTAAGGAAAGGTGTATATTACTGTTATTCCCCTGCGAGTCATTTGTCAGCCGGAGCACAGGGGACAGGCAGTGCTCAGCTGCAGAGTAACGGGTTCTTCTATTCCTATGTCAGCTTGCTGTACTTTCCTCACACTTGTTTACATTCTTTGTTTCCCGTGTTCTCACTGACATGTCCTTTTTAATGTTTTTATCACCACTACGAGAAAAAGTAGAACCTGCAAACCCCCTAGAACCTGCAAACCCCTGCTGAAGTCAGATTATCTCATCTTTTACAGAGGAGTCCAATTTCATTCTTGTTGTACATCAATTCGTTTTTTGTATGTTTTATATGATACTTGGCTGTCATTCATATATCCCCCAAAGATATATAAATTATATCCCTCATAAATACCTCCATTAGCAGTATACAGGCATTGGGGAGAGGAGTATATTTGTATTCTTCAGACAAACAGTCCTGTTACAGTAAGAAGCCTACCTTTGTCCAGCACAGGGCCGAAGATGGCTAGGTTGTCCTTGATGGTGGTACAGTTCCAACGCCGGCCCCTGAACTGGTGCTGGCACTCCTGGATGCCCAGCTTCACTCCCTCAGCCACGCTGGGCATGATCTCGATGTAGTTGCGACAGAAGCGCAGCTGCTTGGGCACCAGGCCAGGGATGGAGCCGCACAGAATGGGTTGGGAGCCCAGAGACGAGTACTGCTGCCCCAGGGCTAGGGACCTGCAACACACAGAGAGAGGAGGGAGGGGGAGAAAGAGTACGTCACATACCACCCCAGCCAGACATAGTATCACTACCTAGCGCCTAACCTACGCAGTCTCCCACAGTCTCTCCATACAGCTTTCTAAAGGAGAATCTATCTATCTATAGGATCTGCTGCCATTGAGTAAAATAGAGTGCCCTCTCTGAACTCACTGCCTCAGTGACAGGGAGGGTTATACAGTATATGCCAGGGGAGGCCCCTCCACAGAGGCAGATTGTCCCAAAAAAGAGGATTGCCTCTCAACATACAAATGTAGCTTTTTATTGTCCCATTGGTTTAATATATTCTGTGCTCATAGATGGATCTGCAGCTGGTGGCGTTGATTTTAGTTTTTCTGTGGGGATTGGTTTTACTCGGTGAGTGTTATTGAATTTATGTGAGTGCTTAATGCAGTAGAATTGAGTGCTGCTACCCCCCCCCCCCCCCCCCCCCCCCCCAGTAACAGAAGCTAATAGCCCCTCTTCAGGGAAGGGATATGACCTATTCATATTGACTTTTCAAAGTGCTCCCTCTTGTTAGCCTCCAGAGACCCTGATGATTGGAAAGATAACACACACACTAACCTGTCTGTTTGTTTCTCCTTTGGGGAAGGCCCCATGTACAATCACAAGACACAAACACAACACACGCTCATTTCTTTGTTATTCCTTTGTGGTTTACCTATTGATGATATGTGATCTGTGTCTGTGTGATTTAAGATTGACTGGGTGTGTGGTGTTTGTGTGCAGTTCAGTGTGTGGTAATGGACATATGGCATTCCTAAAACTCCCTGTGCCTCACTATTGGGCTGGCATATAAACTCGGCAAAAAAAGAAACGTCCCTTAACTTCACAGATCTTCATAATAAAGGGTTTAAACACTGTTTCCCATGCTTGTTCAATGAACCATAAACAATTAATGAACATGCACCTGTGGAACGGTCGTTAAGACACTAACAGCTTACAGACGGTAGGCAATTAAGGTCACAGTTATGAAAACTTAGGACACTAAAGAGGCCTTTCTACTGACTCTGAAAAATACCAAAAGAAAGATGCCCAGGGTCCCTGCTCATCTGCGTGAACGTGCCTTAGGCATGCTGCAAGGAGGCATGAGAACTGCAGATGTGGCCAGGGCAATGAATTGCAATGTCCTGTGAGACGCCTAAGACAGCGCTACAGGGAGACAGGACGGACAGCTGATCGTCCTCTTAGTGGCAGACCACGTGTAAAAACACCTCCACAGGATCGGTACATCCGAACATCACACCTGCGGGACAGGTACAGGATGGCAACAACAAATGCCCAAGTTACACCAGGAACACACAATCCCTCCATCAGTGCTCAGATTGTCTGCAATAGGCTGAGAGAGGCTGGACTGAGGGCTTGTAGGCCTGTTGTAAGGTAGGTCCTCACCAGACATCACCGGCAACAACGTCGCCTATGGGCACAAACCCACCGTCGCTGGACCAGACAGGACTGGCAAAAGTGCACTTCACTGACGAGTCACGGTTTTATCTCACCAGGGGTGATGGTCGGATTCACGTTTATTGTTGAAGGAATGAGCGTTACACCGAGGCCTGTACTCTGGAGCGGGATTGATTTGGAGGTGGAGGGTCCGTCATGGTCTGGGGCGGTGTGTCACAGCATCATCAGACTGAGCTTGTTGTCATTGCAGGCAATCTCAACGCTGTGCGTTACAGGGAAGACATCCTCCTCCCTCATGTGGTACCCTTCCTGCAGGCTCATCCTGACATGACCCTCCAGCATGACAATGCCACCAGCTATACTGCTTGTTCTGTGAGTGATTTCCTGCAAGACAGGAATGTCAGTGTTCTGCCATGGCCAGCGAAGAGCCCGGATCTCAATCCCTTTGAGCACATCTGGGACCTGTTGGATTGGAGGGTGAGGGCTAGGGCCATTCCCCCCAGAAATGTCCGGGAACTTGCAGGTGCCTTGGTAGGGTAACATCTCACAGCAAGAACTGGCAAATCTGGTGCAGTCCATGAGGAGGAGATGCACTGCAGTACTTAATGCAGCTGGTGGCCACACCAGATACTGACTGTTACTTTTGATTTTGACCCCCCCTTTGTTCAGGGACATATCGTTCCATTTCTGTTAGTCACGTGTCTGTGCAACTTGTTCAGTTTATGTCTCAGTTGTTGAATCTTGTCATGTTCATTCAAATATTTACACAAGTTAAGTTTGCTGAAAATAAACGCAGTTGACAGTGAGAGGACATCTCTTTTTTTGCTGAGTTTAGATGTGCCTAAACATGGATTAATCACCACAACGAGACAGCCCAGATCAGCCAGGGATGCCAGAAACCATTATAGTTTCATTGAAGTAATTAATTTTAATTGCCAGATTTTTCTCCTAAGATAAGGGGGAGGTATGTCCATGTTTTAACATGCTTACTGTGATGACAAGCTCAAACAAAACTGCACGGCATCTTACAGAAGCTGTTATGTTTGCCATAAAGTAGTTATGGAATTTTGTAGTTTTATTGTTTATTTATTCACAAGTGTAAGCCACTTTCATAAACTCACAAACACGCCCTTACCTTACCTACAGATATAGAATCTTAACTTGAGGTTTTTCCTGCACACCAGGAAATGCAAACTTAGTAGTGTATTCAAGGTTAAGAAAATACAAATGAAAAATGTATCAACCCCTACAAAAAATGTCTATTAATTATAATCCACATAATAATTCACATTTATTGCGGTCTAAGGCACTGCATCGCAGTGCTAGAGGCATCACTACAGACCCGGGTTCGATCCAGGGCTGTATCACAACCGGTCATGATCGGGAGTCCCATAGGGCAGTCCCATAGGGCAGCGGACAATTGGCCCAGCATCGTCCTGGTTAGGGGAGGGTTTGGCCGGGGGAGCTTTACTTGGCTCATCGCGCTCTAGCGACTCCTTGTGGCGGGCCGGGTACCTGCAGGCTGACCTCGGTCATCAGTTGAACAGTGTTTCCTCCGACACATTGGTCCAGCTGGCTTCCGGGTTAAGCGAGCCGGTGTTAAGAAGCTCGGTTTGGTGGGTCATGTTTCGGAAGACGCATAACTCGACCTTCGCCTCCAGAGCCCGTTGGGGAGTTGCAGAGATGAGACAAGATCAAAATTGGGGGGTAAAATAAAAAATTATGTTTTATAATAATAATCATTCACATTTCCTGTTGCTGCAGGATTATTTTCCCGCTGTTGCAAACTGGCTCATATTAAGATCCTGCATCTGTATGCGATGTGGCGCAATCCCCCATGCACCACATCTGCATTGCTGTAGATTTTAAAGTGAGGCTCCAGTTTCAGGCAGATATTTTACAAATTCCAATTTATACAATATGTTACGAATTTGTAAGTGCTTAAGATCCCAGACTGCATCTTTACGTACTCTAAGCTAATTCAGAGACTGAACATTCACGATCCTTATCTGTTTTATGACATTGCTAAACTGCTTTTTTATCAGCATATATAGACATACATAGAGTGTGATACAGCTGGAACACAGCATTGGATTTTATGTGTGTAATTCCCTGGCCCATTTTAAGTACAACTGTGACTGTGTGTTTGAGTGTAAGATGAGAGCCAGCTAATGCACACGTGTGTGTGTGTATGTGTGTGTGTGTGTGTGTGTGTGTGTGTGTGTGTGTGTGTGTGTGTGTGTGTGTGTGTGTGTGTGTGTGTGTGTGTGAGAAGGTGAGCAAGAGAGATTGAGAGAGAATGTGTACTGTATGTGCTGTAAGACAGAGAATCCAGGGGCCCCAGACAGGGCCAGCGACACCACACTACACGGCAGCAGGATCAGCGAGACATGCCTTGCCAATGTAACTGCAGACACTCTGACACACTGCCGAGCCTGGGCTGTCTGAGTGCCGCTGGAGGCCTTGAGACAGGGAGACAGAAAGAGGTAGGCAGAGGGAGAGAGAAAGAGGGAGACAGAGAGAGAGAGGGAGAGGATCATAGGGGAACAATCGGTGCTGATCAGGTCAGAGCGCCACTCGGGATGACCTCAGGCCCCCCGCGGGGCGCAACCCTATCACGGCAGCCTCTGACTCTGACAGATTAGTGCGCCGCTGCACCCCACCCCACCCTGACACAAAAGCCATTGAAGTGAGAGGGGGAAAAAAATCCCCCCTCAGAAAAGTTCACAGCTCATGTGCGCTTTGCTTTCTCCCCCACCCCCCTCCCCCACCTCCCTCCTCCTCCTCCTGCCACACACTTTTGTTTTTTGATCTCCTTTGGAATACAGGTGAGCATTGTTACAGCAGGCTCCCATGTATCACTGCTTGCCAATGGGGCTTACCCACTGAGACAGCAGGCTGAATGGCTTGGCTATTAATGCAGCTGAGCTGAAGGAACATGTGAGGCCATCAACAGCCATCAACGCCTGGTCTGCCACATGTGGTACTAACTGACCTATAATGTTCAGAAAGCTCATGCAATTTCTGGACTTAATAAAGATGTGAGGCAAGACTGGTGACTATATCAAGGTCCCTTATAGTAAGCAGTCCTATTTCAAAATACAAAAATATGCCAGCCAAGTAAAGCTACAATAATTTCACCTGCATTCACCCAGGTTTCAGACCGCTAATTTACTTCATGTGCTTGGGGTTGTTCTTTTAAAACGCACCTGAAATATGTGTTCGTATTCACAAATACATATCCCAATGAGATCAACTGAATAGTTTCCTAACATTTCATGTTCCCTCGCACGAAAACTGACTTCTGACTGATTTGCTGGTAATTTGGGAGTAATCATTATTAACCTATCCATTTTCTTTCTCTTATCCGTTCATTTAAGGCCGTATTTGCTCGGGCGCGAGCAACAAAACGTATCAATTCATCTGCCAATCCCAGAAATCCCACTGAATTCAAGTGTTGCTGACTTCACTCTGTCTGGAGTGACTGAGTGACTAAGTAGCGTAATTACACAGTCTGCTAGCTGTGCTACTGCCCATTAATCACCCAGTCTGCCATGGGGCGGACCTGAGTGGACGCCCTGGCCCCTGTACGGAGTTGCCTGCAGTGTTGGAGCCAATCCCTGGCATGGCAATAGCAAATCGGCTCGCCTCCCCTCTCCCTGGTGTGTTTGCGGCAGTGGTGACGCACCAGTTTCGGAGGCAACGTGTGGACGTCTTGATGAAGTCAATTACTTAACCACACGGGGCTTTCTTGTGGACATAGCGTGTTTAGACTACATGCCGAGGCTCTGCGTGTCTGTCTTATTTTGTTTATAAAGGATGCGCCTCACTTTGTCTGTGACGGACACGGTTGAGATGAAAGCAAGGGGTGTCTTTGGCTAGGTGCTAATGAGAGTCATATACCTGAGGGGGAAGTCTGTGGGTGCCAGGTGTATCGCGCGCACACAGAGCGTTGTGCGTATATCACGCGGAGCCTGCCTGCTTCGCCTAGCTTCTTGGAAGCCAGGAACGACGTGTCTCAACCGAGTGGGAGAGGAGCACAGACACAGCAGGGCCTTAGCCGACAGAGGCAGAATGCCGGGGGAATCCGCTGTAGGGGAGTAGACAGAGGAGCAGAAACTGTGGGGCTTGGCAGGTGCATGCCTAGGCAGGTCTATGACTGCGGGGCCTCCTCTGGCCTTGGGGGGTTTATTGCTGCTGGTTGGGGGGGGTTCTCAGTATCAAAACCAACCTGATGTGAGCACATGGGCCACTGTAAACCACCGACACCAAGAAGAGGAAACAAAGGGATTCCACCACACACCGCAGAACAGTTGAAATTTGGACATATCTATGATGGATATTTTCACAGGGGGAAAAGCCTCTGTGAAGGTTGCGATTCCGCTCCGTATGTCTCCTACGAAGGTTTGCTCCAACACTCCCGTTTGTTGCTGAATAACCTTTGATTCAATCATTATGTGAGGTTGGAATACTTTGCAGCCATTTCCGTAGGAGGTCTACGCCACAGGGGTCAAAATGTTGTACTTGTCTAAGAGCAGACAGATGAACTTTCCCTTTGTGACAGGTACTCCGTGTCCAGAGGCACAGAAAACACTGCGCCCCTTCTGAACTAGCTAATGCATGACATCTGACCTCACTGCCTTGAGCTTGGTGGCCTGTCAGAGTGGGTTTGAAGTCTGTGACCAGCTAGAACTCCTATCCTATCATCACTTTGACCTCCCAATCACGTATTCAGCTCACCGCCAGTCAAGGATAATCACGTAACATGTGTAGCCCTTCTCATCTCCAATAGTATGAGACCAATGTCAACTGTAACATGTGCAATCACTCAGTGGTATTAGGCCTATAGGCTGACTTTGTAAAGTGAGTAGGCATATTCCTGAAAATGATGCCATTATGATAATGCTATTATATACCATGTCAACACCTTTCTTCTCTCAATACGCCTATTCTCTTTCATTTAAAGTTAGCCATGTGATAACTAGGCAGGATATCTAAATTCACCAATACTGTTAGTTCGTCACCCATCCATCCCTACTGCCATAATACGTCTATTCAATACAAGAACAGGACACTGAAAGGCGGGCCTACTATGTAATTTGGTGTTTTTTAATTGCTTCAGTCGTTATATTAGCAGCCTAGACACATTTTAATTAAGCCTACTTAGGATTTCCAAGAAAGCTTTATGTTTTTGTTGATAACGTCATAGCTCAACTCAGCATTTCGTTGTAGCCCTCCTCATGAGGAACACTTCAGATACTAGTGGTACAACTTGTGGTTGCTTGGTCCACTATTGCTTACTTACTTGTTGACGTAAATCGCCTGTCCCAACACATTTTTCACTCTGTAGGAAATGTCAGTCAACGAGTTAACCTAACGTCCATCGACATGGCGCCACATTTAGGTTAGGATGAACGTGACAGGTTAGGATCATTCGATCAAGTAAGTCGCTAGCGTTAGCCTACTTCGGCTTCTAAAGGTTTACCAAACCGATATCATATTAAATAGAATCACCACTAGCCTATGTGATATTTGAAAAACAAACCAAGAGCAAACCGACACGCGCTATCCAGACAGGACAGTACCGCACCCTAAACCTTACCTAACCTTAACCATTTTAAATGTCAACTTCAAGTGGGTAGGGAAGTCCCAAGGATCCTGGATAGTACACACCCTACCAAACCGGACAGATGGACTGCACATAACAGGGAAACAGCCGAGACAGGTACATGCTGTCCGTTTCCTCCCGCGCTTTTGTTACTGCTCTTAATCTTCTCCTCACATTTGGCCTACAAGAAAATATACCACAAATTGTAACCTTTCGCCTTGCAAGGTTATAATATAAGACGCGCAAGCAGTGTTACAGTGTTGGGGTCGATTCAGTTTTCAATTATTAGATCGACAATGAATTTAAGCTAACGCTCTCTGGCAAGGATAGGCCATTTGGCTCGGGGCTCGGTTAGGGGTTTTAAAACGTTTCTTACCCAGTGACCCCTGCCCAGGTAAACCGGCGACCAGGGAATGATAATTGTAAGTAGGCATAGAAGTCATCGGCATTGGTAGACAGTTTAATTATTTTAACCTCACAGTTCATTGGATGAGGAAATGTAAACTCCAAACACAGTCTATGAAGCTAGAAAGGTATCATGGAGGCGTAGAGAACATGTTCCTGTTGTAGGCCTTAAGCTACTTTTCTGCAATTCTACACTTTTGTCCATGGAGCTGAGCGAAAATGTTGCATTTTTGATGCACATTTCGAGCAATTCTACACACTTTGGCATGGAGCTGAGAGATAATTTAGAAGTTCTAATTTCCTGCAATTCTATGCATTTTGCTATTGCTAATGCTGTGTTCCTCTGCTCACACTTTATAACAAACTCAATGGGCATGTACCATGAATGTCTGTTTTTTTGTATTTAGTACTCTTCCTGACTGTCTCTTTTATTTGATTGTTAGTAATTAAAGATGGTTATTAAAAAATATTTATAGTTCAACATCTTTTCTGCATGCTTTCTATCTGGTTTTGGTTACTTAAATTGACACTGAAACTGTTTTTCCAATCCGAAAATGACCGCTTAGAAGGCCCACATAAGAATTATCTATACAGAAACCCCCCTGTAATTAGCTCCAATGACTGCAATGACCTCCATATTAAATTAATAGTTCGAGATTTTGGCAATGAAGCCCTTTATCTACATCTCCAGTTTCGGATGAACAGGAACAGCTAGCATGCTAACTGTTCCTGTAGACTTCCAGTCATTGCACTAACACTGGTTTGCATTGCCGCGTGAAACTAGCTCTAACTTCCTCCATACCGGACGCAGAGACACAAAAATGGTATCCATGATGGTATTCTGTTGCAGCTAGTGATATTCTTAAAAAATAAAATAATCATTTTTCACATAAAAAAAATCCCCACAAATCTTTTTTTTAAATAAACAAATACGTTGCGGACCCCGTGCTGTACCCCCGGACCCCTGTTTGAAAAGCCCAGGGCTAGGCTACTCACACACATGACGCTACACACATGCAACAGTAAAGACTTTTAATGAAGAGCAGAAACTATAGGCCTTACAAACTGACAAACTCACCTTAGCTTGAGTAAGGTGCAGGCAGCAAACAATATTTTCAGGAGGGGTAGCCTATTACTGTCTTCTGAGGTGACTGTGAGTATATTTAAAGTTGACTTTTTTTGTGCAATCTTGCATGTCCAATGTGTTATGGAAAATGCTATGTTTTCCTAGGAAGAGAGACAGAGTAAGAAAGAGGGAGAGGGGGAGAGGAATTAGAGAGAACCAGCCTGTCACAATCCATCCCTCTATGCATTACTCCTCAGGCACTGTTCATAGCTCCATGGAAAGTAGGGTGTGCGTACGTGCGTGGGCGCGCGTGTGGAAGAGAGAAGCAGAAGGGCGGAGAGGGGATTGCTCTGTTGCTACTTGTACTCAAAAGTCTCACTATCATGCCATGCATTTAGGTGCACACATGGCAAGATACCCTGTCTTAGTTATTGTACAGGTTCTTTTTTCTGCATAGAAAAGTAGGGGAGAGTGGGGTAAGTTAAGGGTTAGTTGAGCCACCCCTTGTTTCTAGGAAACAATACACCAAATGAATCAGGCGACCAAATAGTTAGGCAGAGCCTGTTAGGAACGAACAACATGGAAAAAGTGGGACGTAAGTTAGGTCCAAAAAAACGGATTTTCACAAAGTCAAATAAATGTATTGTGTTATAGTATTCATGATGCTTGTATCTAAATCAAGGTAGATAGTTGTAAGATTGTTTTATACATCAGTTGGTGTCTCTGTACACTACAATATGAGATCCGAAACCTAGCATGAAAGTGCATCCTTGTATCTGTGTGGGGTAATATAGTCAAAATGTTTGCTTTTGGGGTAAGTTGAGCCAATGGCCACCATACTCCATACATATTATGATTTACATTTTGTCAGAGTTATGCATAATATACATAGTATCTTTGCAATGTGTCACGCATTTGAACTCAAGATTGTGCATTTTTATTGTTACAGAGCAGACATCATCATGCCGCATGCATACAAATGTAAAACAAGCAGGGGTCTAGCCCCCCTTGAGGTTCTTAAGAGAGCAGCCAAGGAAGTGAGTCCATTCTAGCAGCAGTAAGGGATGAAACAATAGACTGAATGACACTGAAGAGGTACATTGACATAAAAGAAAAGGAACATGTACCTGTGCGAAAGAGAGGCTATGATAGAGTAGCAGAGGCACAGATGGTTTTATCTGATGACATGGAGTCTGAGTTTGCTAAACATATCAAGAATCTCACAGACCAGTTTCATGGGCTTAGTAGCCTCCAATGCAGAGAACTTGCCTACGAATTGGCACATCAAAACAACATCCCTGTCCCAGATAACTGGTCAAGAAATGGAAGGGTAAGTGATATTGAACAAAGAGATATATCTCTGAATTTAGGTATACATTTAAAATAGATGCAATATACCACACCCCAACTCCATGAATTAAACTTGGACCTATCCGCTGCCATCACCCACTGTCATAGGACAGGCCCTGTGCTCAATTTACCCCATACCCAGGGTATGTTGTGCCAAAAGACCACTATATTTCCATTGTTTGTTTTTTTATAAGATCTTTGAGAACTAACAATCACCAAAATGCATTTAGCATTATATAGCAAGTGTGCCCATTCTGGTATTTGCACATACACTCTAGCCAACAGCTTGCAAATACAGTGCGGGTGTAGCCTACATGATGAGATTATTATTTTTATTTATTTAACCTTCATTTAACTAGGCAAGTCAGTTAAGAACAAATTCTTATTTACAATGACGGCCTACCAAAAGGCAAATGGCCTCCTGTGGGGACGGGGGCTGGGATTAAAAATATAGGACAAAACACACATCACGACAAGAGAGACACCGCAACACTACATAAAGAGAGACCTAAGACAACAACATAGGATGGCAGCAACACATGACAACACAGCATGGTAGCAACACAACATGACAACAACATGGTAGAAACACAACGTGGCAGCAGCAGAACATGGTAGCAGCACAAAGCATGGTACAAACATTATTGGGCACAGACAACAACACAAAGGGTAAGAAGGTAGAAACAACAATACATTACGCGAAGCAGCCACAACTGTCAGTAAGAGTGTCCATGATTGAGTCTTTGAATGAAGAGATGGAGATAAAATGGTCCAGTTTGAGTGTTTGTTGCAGCTCGTTCCAGTCGCTAGCTACAGCAAACTGAAAAGAGGAGCAACCCAAGGACGTGTGTGCTTTGGGGACTTTTAACAGAATGTGACTGGCAGAACGGGTGTTGATTGTAGAGGATGAGGGCTGTAGTAGGTATCTCAGCTAGGGGGGAGTGAGGCCTAAGAGGGTTTTATAAATAAGCAACGGGTATACAGAGATGCAACGGGTATACAGAGATGACCAGTTTACAGAGGAGTATAGAGTGCAGTGATGTGTCCTATAAGGAGTATTATGAACAAAAGAGCGATATTCTTTTTATTTGTCAAGCAGCCAAGCATAGAGGATCATGTCACCAGAATAAGACACTATATATTCATTGGAAAAGAGCATCAAGGTCATTACTTTGCACTTTCACCAACCTGTGAAGTTCATCATAACTTACACTACATGGCCAAAAGTATATGGACACCTGCTTGTCGAACATCTCATTCCAAAATCATGTGCATTAATATGGAGTCGGTCCCCCCCTTTGCTGCTATAACAGCCTCCACTCTTCTGGGAAGGCTTTCCACTAGATGTTGGAACATTATTGCGGAGTCTTGCTTCCATTCAGCCACGAGTATTAGTGAGGTCGGACACTGATGTTGGACGATTAGGCCTGGCTCGCAGTCGGCGGTCAAATTCATCCCAAAGGTGTTTGATGGGGTTGAGGTCAGGGCTCTGTGCAGGACAGTCAAGTTCTTCCACACCAATCTGGACAAACCATTTCTGTGCATGGGGGCCTTGTCATGCTGAAACAGGAAAGGGCTTTTCCCAAACTTTTGCCACAAAGTTGGAAGCAAAGAATCGTCTAGAATGCTGTAGCGTTAAGATTTCCCTTCACTGGAACAAGGTGCGTAGCCAGAACCATTATTCCTCTTTCACCAAACTTTACAGTTGGCACTGTGCATTGGGGCAGGTAGCGTTCTCCTGGTTCGTCCGTTGGACCGCCAGATGGTGAAGCGCGATTCATCACTCCAGAGAACGCGTTTCCACTGACACATTTTGTGGCAGATTCCCCTGCTAACTCTCTGAACTAAAAATAAATATTTGGACACTGAAGTTGTTGCCTACTGTAGTAACTGAAATGTGGATACTGACTGCAGGCCTCCGCTAGCGCGTCGTGGAACACACCTTCCATGTTGTTTATTATCTGCCATAGAACGCGTAGTCCCTCGTTGATTATGCCTTACTTAACATGATTTTCAATGACTGTCTCATCTCTGTACCCCACACATACAATTATCTGTAAGGTCCCTCAGTCGAGCAGTACATTTCATGCGCAGATTCAACCACAAAGACAAGGGAGGTTTTGCAATGCCTCGCAAAGAAGGGCAGCTATTTGGTAGATGGTTAAAAATAAAAAGCAGACATTGAATATCCCTTTGACAATGGTGAAGTTATTAATTGCACTTGGGATGGTGTATCAATACACGCAGTCACTACAAAGATACAAGCATCCTTCCTAACTCATTTACCAGAGAGGAAGGAAACTGCTCAGGGATTTCACCATGAGGCCAATGGTGACTTTAAAACAGTTACAGAGTTTAATGGCTGTGATAGGAGAAAACTGAGGATGGGTCAACAACATTGTAGTTACTCCACAGTACTGACCTAATTGATAGAGGGAAAAGAAGGAAGACTTTACACAATAAAAATATTCAAAAATATGCATCCTGTTTGCAACAAGGCACGAAAGTAATACTGAAAGAAATGTGGCAAAGCAATTATCATTTTGTTTTTCAGGACAAAAAGTTATGTTTGGGGCAAATCCAATACAACACATTACTGAGTACCACTCTCCAAATTTTCAAGCATACTGGTGTTTGCATCATGTTATCTGTATGCTTGTAATCGTTAAGGACTGGGGAGTTTTTCAGGATAAAAAAATAAACAGGCAAAATCCTAGAGGAAAACCTGGTTCCATCTGCTTTCCACCATACACTAGGAGATGAATTCACCTATTCAGCAGGACAATAACCTAAAACACAAGGCTAAAATCTACACTGGAATTGCTTACCAAGAAGACGGTGAATGTTCCTGAGTGGCCGAGTAACAGTTTTAACTTCTGCTTGAAAATCTATGGCAAGACCTGCAAATGGTTGTCTAGCAATGCTGATCAACCAATTTGACAGAGCTTGAAGAGTTTTTAAAAGAATAACGGGAAAATGTTGCACAATCCAGGTGTGGAAAGCTCTTAGAGACTTACCTAGAAAGACTCACAGCTATAATCGCTGCCAAAGGGGCTTGTATTTCATTTTCAATTAATTTTCAAACATTCAAATCAAATGAAATTGTATTAGTCACATATTTAGCAGATGTTATTGCGGGTGTAGCGAAATGCTTGTGTTCCTAGCTCCAACAGCGCATTAATATCTAACAATTCACAACAATACACACAAACCTAAAAGTAAAATAATAGAATTAAGAAACATATAATATTTGGACGAGCAATGTCGGAGTGGCATTGACTAGACTAAAGTTTATACATATTAAATGACAAAAACAGTATGTAAACGTTGTTAAAGTTACTAGTGTTCCATTATCAAAGTGACTAGTGATTCCATGTCTATGTATATACGGCAGCAGCCACTAAGGTACAGGGTGGAGTAACCGGGTGGTACCCGGCTAGTGATGGCTATTTAACAGTCTGATGGCCTTGACATAGAAGCTGTTTTTCAGTCTCTCGGTCCCAGCTTTGATGCACCTGTACTGACTCTGCCTTCTGGATGATAGCGGGGTGAACTGGTTGTGGCTCGGGTGGTTGATGTCCTTGATGATCTTCTTGGCCTTCCTGTGACATCGGGTGCTGTAAGTGTCCTGGAGCGCAGGCAGTGTGCCCCCGGTGATGCGTTGGGCAGACCGCACCACCTTCTGGAGATCTCTGAGGTTACAGCCGGATTAGTTGTCATACCAGGCGGTGATACAGCCTCGACAGGATGCTCTCGATTGTGCATCTGTAAAAGTTTGTGAGGGTCTTAGGGGCCAAGCCGGATTTCTTCAGCCTCCTGAGGTTGAAGAGGAGCTGTTGCACCTTTTTCACCACACTGTCTCTGTGGGTGGACCATTTCAGATTGTAAGTGATGTGTATGCCGAGGAACTTGAAGCTTTTCACCTTCTCCACTGAGGTTCCGTTGATGTGGATGGGGGCGTGTTCCCTCTGCTGTCTCCTGAAGTCCCAATCAGTTTCTACGTTTTGCTGACATTGAGGGAGAGGTTGTTTTCCTGGCACCACTCTTCTAGGGCCCTCATCTCCTCCCTGTAGGCTGTCTCGTCATTGTTGGTAATCAGGCCCACTACTGTTGTGTCGTCAGCAACTTGATGATTGAGTTGGATGCTTGAGTGGCCACGCAGTCATGGGTGAAAAGGGGGTACAGGAGGGGGTTGAGTCCTGTGTTGAGGATCAGCATAGTGGGGGTGTTGTTTCCTACCTTTACCACCTGGGAGCTGCCCGTCAGGAAGTCCAGGATCCAGTTGCACAGGGCGGGCTTCAGACCCAGGGCCCCGAGCTTAATGATGAGCTTGGAGGTTACTACGGTGTTGAAGGCTGAGCTATAGTCAATGAACAACATTCTTACATAGTTATTCCTCCTGTCCAGATAGGATAGTGCAGTGTGCAGTGCGATGAAAATGGGTTCATCTGTGGATCTTTTGGGGCTGTATGCAAATTGAAGTGGGTCTAGGGTGTCAGGTAAGGTGGAGGTGATATGATCCTTAACTAGCCTCTCAAAGGGCGATAGGTATTTAGTTCAGTTACCTTTGCTTTCTTGGGTACAGGAACAATGGTGGACATCTTGAAGCAAGTGGGGACAGCAGACTGGGATAGGGAGAGATTGAATATATCCATAAACACTCCAGCCAGCTGGTCTGCGCATGCTCTGATGATGCGGCTAGGGATGCCTGAATGCTGACATTTATCCACGGTTTTTGGTTTGGGTAGGTTTTAATAGTCACAGTGGGAACAACATCCCCTATACACTTCCTGATGAACTCAGTCACCGTGTCCCTGTATACGTCAATGCCATTATGGGATACTGTGTGTAGATGGGTGAGAATATACATATATATTTTTAATACATTTTGAATTCAGGCTGTAACACAACAAAATGTTGAATAAGTCAAGGGGTATGAATTACTTTCTGAAGGCACTGTACACCTAGCTGGTTTTTCAATGCATCGGAAGGACAGAACGACAGCGTCGGGTAAGCTCAATGGGGGAAGTGTGTGTCTCCTTGTTAACAACATATATTTAATATCAGGGTTCTGCTCACCTGAGTCAGAATACCTCATGCTAAGCTATAGAACATGCAATTTACCAAGAGAGTTTTCATCTATATTTTTCGTGGCTGTCTATTTACTACCACAAATCTGTATAGGGCCATAAGCAATCAAGAAATGGCTCCTACTGAATGAAGGAACGCTAAAATCTGTCTTACCTCATTTCTACCAGCATGTCACTTGTGCAACTAGAGGGGAAAACTATAGATCACCTTGAATACACACAATCAAACATACACAGCTCTCCCTCACCCTCAATTTGGCAAATCTGACCATAACTCTATCCTCTTCGTTCCTGCTTACAAGCAAAAACTCAAACAGGAAGTACCAGTGACCCGCTCAATAGGGAAGTGGTCTGATGAAACGGATGCTAAGCTACAGGACTGTTTTGCTAGCACAGACTGGAATGTTTTGGGATTCATCCAATGGCATTGAACAGTTTACCACATCAGTCACTGGCTTCATTAATAAGCGCATCGACGACATCGTCCTCAGAAGCCATGGATTACAGGCAACATCTGCACTGAGCTAAAGGCTAAAGCTGCCACTTTCAAGGAGCGGGACACTAATCCGGACGCTTATAAGAAATCCTGCTAAGTCCTCCAACGATCTATCAAACAGGCAAAGTGTCTATACAGGACTATGATCGAATCCTACTACACAGGCTCTGAAGCTCGTCGGATGTGGAAGGGATTGCAAACTATGACGGTGTACAAAGGGAAACCCAGCTGTGAGATTCCCAGTGGAGTGACGCGAGCCTACCAAATGAGTTAAATGCCTTAAATGCTCACTTCGAGGCAAGCAACACTAAACCATGCATGAGAGCACCAGCTGTTCTGAACATCTGTGACCACGCTCTCTGTAGCCGATGTAAGAACTTTAAACAGGTTAACATTCACAAGGCAGCAGAGCCAGACAGATTACCAGGATGTGTACTCAGAGCATGCGTGGACCAGCTGGCAAGTGTCTTCAATTACATTTTCAACCTCTTCTTGACCCAGTCTGTAATACCTACACATTTCAAACTGACCAATATAGTCCCTGTGCCCAAGAACTCCAAGGTAACCTGTCTAAATGACTATCGCCCTGTAGCACACATCTGTAGCCATGAAATGCTTTGACACCCTAGACCCACTCCAATTCGCATACCACCCACACAGATCCACAGATGATTCAATCTCTATTGCACTACACACTGCCCTTTCTCACCTGGACAAGAGGAACACCTATGTGATAATTCTGTTCATTGACTACAGCTCAGCGTTCAACACCATAGTGCCCTCCAAGCTCATCACTAAGCTAAGGACACTGAGACTGAACATCTCCCTCTGCAACTGGATTCTGGACTTGCTGATGGGCCGCTCCCAGGTGGTGAGGGTAGGCAACAATGCATCTACCACGCTGACCCTCAACACAGGGGGACCCTAAGGGGTGCGTGCTTAGTCCCCTCCTGTATTCTCTTTTCATCCACGACTGCGTGGCCACGCATGACTCCAACACCATCATTACGTTTGGCGACGACACAACGGTGGTATGCCTGATCACCGACGACGATGAGACGGCCTATAGGGAGGAGGTCAGAGACCTGGCAGTGTGGTGCCAGGACAACAACCTCTCCCTCAAAGTCAGTGAGCACGACTCCATTCACATCGACATGGCTGTAGTGGAGTGGGTCGAGAGCTGTCCACATCAATAAGGATCTATCATGGTACACACCAACACAGTCGTGAAGAGGGCAATGCCTCTTCCCCCTCAGGAGGCTGAAAAGATTTGGCATGGGCACTCAGATCCTCAAAAAGTTCTATAGCGGCCTCCCGAGTGGCGCAGCGGTCTAATGAACTGCATTGCAGTGCTTGCGGTGTCACTACAGACCCGGGTCCGATCCTGACTGTGTCATAACCGGCCGTGACCAGTAATCCCATAGGGTGGCGCACAATTGGCCCATCGTCGTTTGAGTTAGGGGAGGGTTTGGCCAGGGGGGCTTTACTTGGCTCATCGCGCTCTAGCGACTCCTTGTGGCCGGCCGGGAGCCTGCAGGCTGACTTTGATCATCAGTTGAACAGTGTTTCCTCAGACACATTGGTGGGTCTGGCTTCCGGGTTAAGCGGCAGGTGTTAAGGAGCGCGGTTTGGCGGGTCATGTTTGGGAGGATGCATGACTCAACCTTCACCTCCCGAGCACGTTGGGGAGTTGCAGCGATGAGACAAGATCGCAATTGGATATCACGAAATTGGGGAGAAAAAGGGGGTAAAATACAAAAAATATAATAAAAAATAAACTGTAATAAGTTATACAGCTGCATCCTTGAGAGCATCTTGACTAACTGCATCACCACTAGGGGAGTGCGTACGGCCCAGTACATCATTGGGGCCGAGCTCCCTGCCATCCAGGACCTCTATATCAGGCGGTGTCAGAGGAAGGCCCTAAAAATTGGCAGACTCCAGCCACCAAAGTCATAGACTGTTCTCTCTGCTACCACATGTGAAGCAGTACTGATGCACCATAGCACGCTTTATAGACTGCTAAATAGTTAGTTACCCAGACTATCTGCATTGACCCTTTCTGCACTAACTTTTTTGACTTATCATCACATACTCTGCAACTACTGTTTATGAACTGTCACTTATTCCTAGTTATATGTACAGATCTACGTCAATTACCCCTGCTCGACTCAGTACTGGTACCCTGTGTATATAGCCAAGTTATCATTAGTCGTTGAGTATTTATTATTGTGTTTTACTTTTCTATTATTTCTATATTTTCTTTCTCTCTGCACTGTTGGGAGTAAGCATTTCACTGTTAGTCTACACCTGTTGTTTACAAAGCATGTGAGGAATAAAATGTAATTTGATTCGATTTTGTTATGTTTGAGTCATTCAAATGTAATAGTAGAGAGAATTATTTATTTCTGCTTTTACTTCTTTCATCACATTCCCAGTGGGTCAGAAGTTTACATACACTCAATTAGTATTTGGTACCATCCTTTAAATTGTTTAACTTGTGTCAAACGTTTCAGGTAGCCTTCCACAAGCTTCCCACAATAATGTTCTATAGGATGAGGTCAGGGCGTTGTGATGGCCTCTCCAATACTTTGACTTTGTTGTCCTTAAGCCATTTTGCCACAATTTTGGAAGTATGCTTGGGGCCATTGTCCATTTAAAAGACCCATTTGCGACCAAGCTTTAACTTCCTGACTGATGTTTTGAGATTTTGCTTCAATATATCCACATAATTTCCCTCCCTTATGATGCCATCTATCTTGAGAATTGCACCAGTCCCTCCTGCAGCAAAGCACCCCCACAACATGATGCTGCCTCCCCCGTGCTTCACAGTTGTGATGGTTTTCTTCGGCTTGCAAGCCTCCCCCTTTTTCCTCCAAACATAACGATAGTCATTATGGCCAAACAGTTCTATTTTTGTTTCATCAGACCAGAGGACATTTCTCAAAAAAGTACGATCTTTGTCCCCATGTGCAGTTGCAAACCGTAGTCTGGCTTTTTATGGCGGTTTTGGAGCAGTGGCTTCTTCCTTGATGAGCGGCCTTTCAGGTTATGTCGATATAGGACTCGATTTACTGTGGATATAGATACTTTTGTACCAGTTTCCTCTAGCATCTTCACAAGGTTCTTTGCTGTTGTTCTAGGATTGGTTTGCACTTTTTGCACCAAAGTACGTTCATCTCTAGGAGACAGAACGCTTCTCCTTTCTGAGCGGTATGACGGCTGCGTGGTTCCATGGTGTTGACACTTGCGTACTATTGTTTGTACAGATGAATGTGGTACCTTCAGGCGTTTGCTCCCAAGGATGAATCAGACTTGTGGAGGTCTACAATTCTTTTTCTGAGGTCAGCTGATTTCTTTTGATTTTCCCATGATGTCAAGCAAAGAGGCAGTGAGTTTGAAGGTAGGCCTTGAAATACATCCACAGGTACACCTCCAATTAACTCAAATGATGTCAATTAGCCTATCAGAAGCTTCTAAAGGCATGACATCATTTTCAGGAATTTTCCAAGCTGTTTAAAGGCACAGTCAACTTAGTGTATGTAAACTTCTGACCCACATAGATACAGTTCTCTGATAAAACAAAAACAGAATCCTGGTCCTCAGTTTCACTCAATAGATTCATTAAGTTCAGATGAACATTTTTAGGTCTAACAGTTCTCTAGCTACAAGTCTTTGTACAATTCACACCTTTATCAGTAAAGACCCATTCCTAAGACCCATAAGTGAAATAATCTGTCTGTAAACAATTGTTGGAAAAATTACTTGTGTCATGCACAAAGTAGATGTCCTAACCGACTTGCCAAAACTATAGGTTGTTAACAAGAAATTTGTGGAGTGGTTAAAAAACGAGTTTTACTGACTCCAACCTAAGTGTATGTAAACTTCCGACTTCAACTGTGGCTTTAAAACTGTAAATGTTTCTCTCCGTACCATGGCAAAATGTGTAGAATTGCAGGAAATGTGCATTAAAACAGCAACATTTTCTTTTCATTTACTTATCTTGATGTTCTTTTGCTGTTTGCAGGTGCACTATCCTTTTGACCCTATGCATCCACGTCCCATCTACTTTTTAACTCTTCGCAACTGCAGTGGCCAAAACAAGAACAAGTTTGTGTTCTGATATTGTGCCTGGCGGACCATGCACAAGCTCCACAACAGTCTGGACCTTCCCTTCCTGATCACAGGCTACACCAAGTTTGCCCCCGACTGGTGCTTCGGCCTCATTGAGCAGCACTTCAGAAAGACCAGAGTAAACACTGTCTGAGATTGCTGTTGTTGTGAAGGACAGCACTGTGACAGGGGTCAACATCCCACAGCTGGTTGGACTGGAGGATGGTACGGTGCTGGTGGAAAGCTATGGCTGGCAACAACACCTGACTCCGTACTGTTACCACAGTTCAAGCAGTACCAGCACTTCAGGTGAATATCATTTTCATTGCATTGTATGAGGTTATTCTTCTTATATAAACTTAAGAGGTGAATTGATGTTGTGCAAGGTTGTAATGTTTTCTCAATTTCCTGTTTTACAGTTTCGATGCTCTAGAGCCTGGTGTTGTTGTCGCTAAGGAGCGTTCGGACTCAGTTGGGACTAGGTTTCAGCTGCAGCGCAACGCTGACATCCTTCCTCCCATATATGGTCTGCCTGTACAAGCACCAGCTGCACTGGACATAGCTAAACAAATGTATGTTTTTGAAAAGATCAGGGAGTTTTACGACGAAGAGGCTATGGACATCACATGCCCTGCACCAAAGTCAAGGGCAGGACAGAAACAGGCTCTCCAAATATAGATTCACTTGTTCATGTGTGGTTCGGACGGACCAGTCATCAGCAGTATCTGCAGTGCCTCTATTCACATGACTCTCTCCTAACACACATGCCATATGTTGCTGCTACAATTTTTGTTGTTGAATCCTGCTGCTGCTCAGCCACTTTACCCCTGATTGTATGCATTTAACTACCTCATCTATCACTGATATCTTTATTGATATGGTTCTTGTACATACTGTATATTATTTTATTTATATTGACACTATCTGTTTCTGATATTGCTACTATGCAAGTAACCATTTGGCTGTACCGTTTACACCTTCTGTAGAGACCCATCCACTTAGCTAGATGTGGCTGGGGTTTATAGCATTTCTTTCACATGGCCCAGCAATTTACATTTACATTTACGTCATTTAGCGACTTACAAATTGGTGCATTCACCTTATGATATCCAGTGGAACAACCACTTTACAATAGTACATCTATATCTTTTTTTTTTGGGGGGGGGTTAGAAGGATTACTTTATCCTATCCCAGGTATTCCTTAAAGAGGTGGGGTTTCAGGTGTCTCCGGAAGGTGGTGATTGACTCCGCTGTCCTTTCATCGTGAGGGAGCTTGTTCCACCATTGGGGTGCCAGAGCAGCGAACAGTTTTGACTGGGCTGAGCGGGAACTGTGCTTCCTCAGAGGTAGGGAGGCGAGCAGGCCAGAGGTGGATGAACGCAGTGCCCTTCATTGGGTGTAATTTAGACAAGTGTGTCTGGGTAAGCGTCATCTAATATTTATACAATATTTTTATTTGGACACTTTCTGTTTACCTGGAATGTTTCCTTATTGTAGGCTACTACTACTTCTAGTCTTAAGCTTTACTAGACTACTCAATGTTTAGCACATGACCTCACATGTGAATCCTTAAAGAGATGGATGGGGCTAAAGCTTAAGAAGGTGTGAACAATGCTGAATGGGTGTAGACAAAGGAGAGCTCTCCAGTAGGTGCAGTACCAAAACATTCAAAGGCCATTTTCTCAAAAGTGAGTTTACAAACTTTCAAAGCAGAATTACTTTCCCATTGTTCCTCAAAAATGCAGCTACCATTTTGTAGCTCTCTCTATTTTTATCCCAAGTAAAAACACAATTTCAAATTTTGCTACATAAGACCGATTTCAGTCAGTCGGTCACATTTTGTCTCTGCAGCCAAGAGGAGGGCCTCCGAAAAATTTGGTCGGTTACCGCTTCGTTTTCCACGCCCACCATCACTCCCACCACCCTAAGCCCCATTTTGAAAATAAAACCCTTCTGTAGGGCCCAATCGCTATCTCATAATTCAACCGTATGTCTTGTGCAAATTACTGTATGATAAGTAGGCTTGTTGTAGCCTCAGCCACTGCATAATGCTTAAGTGTTGACAGGCTACTTCATAAAACACATAAAATATCAGAGAACAGCCTGCTGAAAATTTGCCAGATGACGATATGCCAACCTTTTGACTCAGATAACATTTCATTTTAAGGTGATGGCTGAGTGTACAGTACCTTGTTTGTTTGCATACAACACTCAGTCGCGTCTACCCAACACACAATGTGATGTAGGACAGAAGAAGTGGGATTCATTGAAGATTTCTCCACTACACTTTGACATAGGGATAGTTGTTGATGAATGCCAATCATTCTTGTGCATGTGTGAACAAGTTTGATTTGATTCATTCAATTAATCAAATCCAGTTAATGGCGTTAATTTATGTGCACATAGCATTACAGTCCCGTATGCATCCGATACTTGTCTTATCAAACAGAGATGAGAATCAGACTCCATAGAAAGTCCATAGACTCTTCTATCAAACTTTATTCTACATCAATATGTTGACATCAAAAGTTGTCGGATTTGCCTGGGGGGGGCTCTGCTAAATGAGGCCTCATGCACTCGGGATGAACACCAAAACATTGCCATCGGAATCTCAATTTGAATCCCACCACAGGAGAGACAAAGACACTCGGAAGAGAGTGTAAGTGGGCCACGGAAAAGTTGTCGGCTTTACCCCCAGGATGGGATTTTTCCTTGCGGAGGCTGGAATGCACAGCTCCTGTCTGTGTTATTGTGTTCAGTTTTTTCTTTGGTACACTTTTGATTTGTAGTCCAACAGCTCTGGGCTGATCAGATAAAAAATGACAGGACCCCTGAAAAATGTTCCAACCTGTTTTTGCCTTCTTCCCTTTCTCACTCTCTTCCTCACTCTTTCCTCTAACTCCTTAGACACTTTGAGAATGAGTGCAGAGCTGGGACAGGGAGCCCCTGCAGTCAGAACAGAGGAGATCAGGGAGCTGGGGTGTAAACTTGTGAACCTGCCTGTCAGGAAGCGACACTGAGTGAGTGAGAGCAGTGCAGCTTGCAGTTCGCTGGGGAGCAGACAGAACTCTCTGACTGACTGTGTTCAACACAGTGCAGCAGTGCCAGTCATAGTGGAAGTACCCACTGAGCACAAACTGGTTGAATCAACATTGTTTGAATGTAATTTGACAACATATTGTGATGTGGAGTCTACGTGGAAAATACATTGGATTTGAAAAAAGTCATCAATTGTTGTTTTGACGGTGAAATTTTAACCAAAGGATTATGTCATCATGGTAACACATTTCAACATAGACAAACCGTGTGTAAATGATGTTGAATTTCTACCTTTAAAACAACGTCAGCTCTTCAACGTTATATCCACTGTCAGAAAAAATACAATAGCCTGGGCAACACCTCCTACTGGAGAATTTATTTATCTACAGCTACCCATTGGTTTTAACCAAGCCCAACCCTGCTTAGCTATGATATTTGTCACTGACCAACGTGCTATCATGAGAATGATTGTTGAGAGATCGCCACTTAAAAACAAAATAGATTCTCTGTTGCTATCGAAGTCATTCCAAAGGGTAGGTTTAAAAGAGCAAATGAAATGGAACCATACTTTATCAATCATATATCATCAAGGATGCTATTTAGGCCTATATTTATACCATTTGGGAAGTCATCAACAGCTATTGTTTCAATTCAAGCCAGGATTCAACAAAAAATAGACAATACAATAGGGTTTCAAGCTCTTGTCGATTTCAAATGTAATGATATTTAGTGACGTTGTCCATCTGTGCCTCTGGCTTTAATTGCAGTTTGTCCACAAACAAATTCAATATATGTTGTATTCACATCTCGATCTTAACCAAAAATCTAAGTTAAAGAATAGGACTAAATCAAATCAAACTTTATTTGAAGTGCATTTAAAGTTTGATTTGATTTAGTCCTATTCATGAACTTAGATTTTTGGTGGAGATGGAGATGTGAATCCAACATATAAATTATTTTATTGAAGACAAACTGAAATTAAAGCCAGATTTAGTCAGCGGTACAGATTGAGCTATCCAAGCAGGAAATAAATCTTCTTCAAATATTTGGTGGTGTTGACAACCAAACAAAATTCAATATGACTTTTTAACTTTTGACAAGTTAACAAATGATGTCTCCAACGCAACCAAAAATAAAAGATATAGAATGGGATTAAGCCAGTAGGTCAGGAACTATCCAAGCAGTAGATGGGCCTACGTCTCCTTTAAAGCGGTAATATGTAACTTTTTGGGCGATCAGACCAAATTCACATAGAAATGTGAGTTATAGATCTGTCATTCTACTTGAAAACAAGTCTAAGAAGTGGTCCCGTGTGGCTCAGTTGGTAGAGCATGGTGTTTGCAATGCCAGGGTTGTGGGTTCGATTCCCACGGGGGACTAGTACGGAAAAAAAGAAATGTATGCACTCACTACTGTAAGTCCCTCTGGATAAGAGCATTTGCTAAATGACTAAAATGTAAAAAAATGGTAGATCTGTTCTATGTGTGTTATTTCTATACTTCACATCTGTTTTTTACATTGGGTTTTGTACACCAGCTTCAAACAGCTGAAAATACAATATTTTTGGTTATGGAAAATATATTTCACAGCGGTTTAGATGGTATAAAGATTCTCTACACTATACTTGCTTGTTTTGAACTATTCGAATTTTGTCAACCAGGAAATGGCATAGCGCTTTCTCCATAGTGTGCACCTTTAAATGTTGATTTTGGTTGCATTGTCAACCAAACACAATTCAATATTACTTTTGTAATACATTAAATAGCCTACAGTTAAGTATATCTTACAAACTAATGTAATATTCAACCTTAAAATGAGTAAAACATCATGGCCACATTTTGAGGTTACTGTAGCTATAAATGTCTTATGTAATCATATAAAGCATAAATGTTCATGTTAGCATGCATACATAGGTTGTCACAATTGCTGTAATAATCTGAGCAGAATCTTTAACTGCATTGATTACTTTCACCATGTTCTTTTAGGTGAATGACATTGATAACACAATAATCTGTTGTAGGCTATAAATAAACAAAATATCTGACATTGTATTCCCATTTGAACTTTGCTGTGCCTTTAAATGGTTGAAAATGCAGTGATATACATTGGGTGACAACTAAACCAAAAATCAGACATTGTTTTTCCATTGGTGGATAACACATTGGAAATTCAACTAACTTTTGACTATCATTTTGAGTGGGTGAATATAGTTTGCAATCTCATTGATCAACGTTTCAACCAAATAATACCCAATTATCCACGTTAAAATGACGTGGTATGCCCAGTGGCTAGTCCTTTCTCTCTCTCTATGTCAGTGTCAGAGCACAGACACGACGGAAATCGTTCAGAAAGAAAACATCATGGCTTATTTGATCAAAACATTTACAAAGTGTTTGTATGAACCATCCAAAGGATTGTTTCCAACCAGTAGTATTCGGAGACTGCTCTGGCTTTACCTATCCTAGTATTGTGAGACAGTGGTGATTGCCACGCAGCAACGGCATAATGCTTGTTGAATTATCTGGAATCTTGCGGTATGCATACATGTACAGGTAACTGCCAAAATAATGGAAACACTGTAGTAAATGAGGAATACAATGTATACTGAACAAAAATATAAACGCAACATGTAAAGTGTTGGTCCCATGTCCCATGAGCTGAAATAAAAGATCCCAGAAATGTTCCATACGCACAAAACACTTATTTCTCTCAAATTGGGTGCACAAATTTGTTTACATCCCTCTAGGTGAGCATTTCTCCTTTGCCAAGATAATCCATCCACCTGACAGGTGTGGCATATCAAGAAGCTGATTAAACAGCATGATCATTACACAGGTGCCAATGTTGTGCCATTCATCCGCCGCAATCACCTCATGTTTCAGCATGATAATTTGTAATTCTTTTTAACCTTTATTTAACTAGGCAAGTCAGTTAAGAACAAATTCTTATTTTCAATGACAGCCTAAGAACAGTGGGTTAACTGCCTTGTTCAGGGGCAGAACAACAGATTTGTACCTTGTCAGCTCAGGGATTCAGTTGCTAGCCCAACGCTCTAACCTGCCGCCCCAAATGCATGGCCCCATGTTGCAAGGATCTATACACAATTCCTGGAAGCTGCAAATGTCCCAGTTCTTCCATGGCCTGCATAATCACCAGACATTGAGCATGTTTGGGGATACTCTGGATCGATGTGTGTGACAGCATGTTCCAGTTCCCGCCAATATCCAGCAACTTCGCACAGCCATTGAAGAGGAGTGGGACAACATTCCACAGGCCACAATCAACAGCCTGATCAACTCTATACAAAGGAGATGTGTCACGCTGCATGAGGAAAATGGTGGTCACACCAGATACTGACTGATTTTCTGAATGGTTTGATGAGCATGAAAATGATGTGAACCATGTGCCATGGCCGTCTCAGAAACCAGATCTCAACCCATTCGAACACTTATGGGAGATTCGGGAACCGTGCCCCAGACTGCGTTTTCCACCATCATCAAATTATGGAATATCTTGTTGAAGAATGGTGTTGCATCCCTCCAATAGAGTTCCTGACACTTGTAGAATTTATTCCAAGGTGCATTGAAGCAGTTCTGGCTCATGGTGGCCCAAAGCCTATTAAAGGCCCAATGCAGCCGTTTTTATCTCAGTATCAAATGATTTCTGGGTAACAATTATGTACCTTACTGTGATTTGTTTTCAATTAAAATGGTCAATAACAAAAATAGCTTCTTAACAAGATGATAACTTTCTCAAGCAAGAGTTTTGCTAGGACTGTCTGAGTGGTGAGGGGAAAACTGAAAACGTAAAAATCCATCCCACCAAAACAGGCTGAAATTGCAAGTGGTCTTTTCAAACAGCTCTTACAGTAAAGGGCATTATCATAATTTTAACAATTTCAGTGATATTCCAACCTCATAGTGTGGAAATAGATATAAAAAACACGTTTTTGACTGCACTGGGCCTTTAAGACGCTTTATGTTGGTGTTTCCTTTATTTAGGTACTTACAAATATAACTACTACATACAGGCATGATGTAGGCCTAGTTCAAGTGGCACACGGCTTCCCTCTTTTCTCATTCTTTGGCTCAAAAACCACTATTCACCCTGCAGTGAAATTATTTCTACAAAGTTATGCTTTTATACAATGGAGTTGTAGCTTATATTGCCTTTGAATTTATCTCCATCTCTCTCTTTCTCTCACCCTCCCTCCCTTCTTCCTCCCTCCCTAGGTAATGGGATGACCTGGGAGATAACCTGGAAAGGTTTGACTAGCCTATATTTAGGGTGCACAGGTGTAACCAATGCTTCTTCGTCACCAGACACCAAGCCAGGCAGTGTGTCTTAAAAAATTAAGCTTGTTGTTTAAAGATTACTTGTTGTTCACAATTAGCTGCTGCCCAGCAGCAGATTTGTAAACAGGAGCTGGCAATTCTGGTCAATTAAGACTTATAAGGTGTGCGTGTGCTTGTGTGTGTGTGTGCGAGCGTGCGTGAGTGAGTGTGTTGATGTTTCAGTGTGAATGTGTTTGTTGCTTCCCTCTCCTTCTCTCTCTCCTCTCTCCTTCTCTCTCTCCTTCTCTCTATCTCTCAGTCCACGTGTTTGCCCCCATGGACCCCTGTGCCTCTGGGCGTTTGGGCCTATTTTCCTTTGAGGAACTGTCCTGACCTTTGTTTTAGTGCAGGTAATAGCCGTGAACTGTGGGACTTTGTCATTTCCTACACGACTATTTCATCACGTTCTTTGAGGATGGGCTGAGATTAGGAATTTCCTTTACTGCTTTGAACTACCAGCCTCCTTTGAACCTCTCTCCCAACCGGCTGGTTAGGCTAGATAATGTCATGCCAGTGGTTTGTTTTGTAGAGCTGGACAGTAAGGGTGTCAGGCCCCTTTTGTATCAACTGTATGTGAACACACTGAGATAACGTACATCGATTGCAATTCAAGCAGTTAGCTAGCTACTGTCGTTACCACTGTTGCAAAGGAGACAGAGCGCATTGTAATCCAAACTGGGGCACAAATAGGGAACCTCATCCACCTGCTCGACTGATGTAGGCTAGGCCAATATCACTGTACTGAATGGAGGTTAACCAAATGGGAAAAAATGTACATGGCACAGATCTCTGTCTGGTGAAGTCACTACACTCTCCTTAGATATTTCTCACAGGCATTAGGGATGTCTTTGACTCCTTGCTTATATGGCAGCCGCTGCCATTGATATGGAACCCTACCGGTCTTAAGAATAACATTCTTTAGGGCTTTCCCCTTTTCTTTCCCCTCCCCCCTCCCTTTGCACTGTTCAATATGATGCCTGAACATCCTTGATCTTTTCACACTAGGATTGCAGATGGAGGATTTTCTCGCACTAAGAATCATTATAGTGATCCTTTTGCCAAAGGGGGGTTGAGGGGAGAGGTAAGGGGGGGGGGTGTCACAGTCAGATAATAACATTCCAGAGACCCAGAGATGAACCCTAGAGCCCCATTTAAGCCACAAGGGTTGTCCAGCACATAGAGGGCAGGGGTGGCCATGACAGCGCAGGACAGGGGATGGGTAGGGTAGGCAAGAGAGGATTGACCTTTTCATTTACTCTGCTACCCACATGTCACAGAGGGGAAAAGTGTTCAGATTTCACAAATGTCTCTCTCTCACTCTACCTATACATGTTTGGTCCATTCTCAATGCCACTGCCCTTCTTCGACGTACTTTCTCTTCCTCAATCTGAAATTGCTTTATGTTTTATTTTCTTACGGTAAAACTTTGCTTTCACTACAAAGAGACATGGGAAGTACCACAAAGTATGACATGTTACATGGGAATATACGGTATGATATATCATATTTCTGCAATTTCCTGTGTTCTATGTATGCGGTATTGACCCATGTCTTGTATTTGGCTGTCACAATTGTAGCAAATGGATAGTTTTGGTGCTCCACATATCTCTACTCTGACCTACAGGAAGTGGCTTCCCCAAATCTGATGTGATTACGCTCACTAGGTCGGTGGGTGGCAGGTAGCCTAGCGGTTAGAGCGTTGGGCCAGTAAACAAAAGGTTGCTGGTTTAAATAAGCCAAATACCCAAGCTGACAAAGTGAAAAATCTGAGCAAGGCACTTATTCCTAATTTTCTCCAGGGGTGCTGTACTACTATGACAGACCCTGTAAAACAACACAATTCCCTGCACCTATCCAGTGTGTGACAATAAAACATTATTATTATTTTTGGCGCTAGCATAGGCCACACTGATCTGCTAAAAACGTCAATTCACCAGAAGTCACCAGAAACTCCGGCATCAAAAGCTAAAGCCACAACTCAGTCAGTTTACATAGTAACATACAGCTTCCATAGGTTACATCCTCTCTCTGGTTCCCCTCTGGAACAGTGGTCCAGATTACCAGAAGATTAAAGAGTATAATATTCTGTTGGATTTAAATGTTTAGTGGTTCTGCGGCGATGTTCTGGGGCTACACCACAAATCTCGGTTCCTCCAACGTTGGTATTTGAGGAGCTTCTAATGGGTAAAGACGTAGGTTTGGCTGACGTGGAGTGTCGGCATTCACTCATCATGGCCATTGTTTATAATATGAACATAAACAGAAATGGCTGAACCGGCTGACAGGTTGTCTTTAGCGCTTCCATTAAGGGATTACCTGTGTATATACCGATCGTTGACTGTATTTTAATGTGTGATGGGCTCATCCTAAACTACTTATGATTTGTCAAGATCTTTTTAAGTTGCTGTTGTCATACTAGCATGATGACAAACACCTAGGCCTATTGTCGGTACAGCGTAGAAAACAGAAGCTTGTATAGAATACCCTTTTTTTCCTCCAATCACTTTATTTATTTTAGTTGAGCTGCGCTATTGCACTATTTGATTTGGATGCAGGCATGCAAAAAATTCCCACGCGAAAATATCCTCTGCATTATACATCCCAGTATTGTAACGTGACCTACGACCTAGAGAGATCACATGGAAACAATACAGGGCTTTGCCACAATTTTTTCCAAAATACTTTTCTTTTAAAGATGAGACTCGTGCGATGTTCTATTTTTATGTACAGCATAAGAGGTGAGAAAAAGAGATACAAAGTAAAAAATAAAAAAAAATACATATTTTTCCAAAAGCCTCACATTTATATTAGAGATGGGCATCGGGTTCTACCGAGCCCTCTTGGAACATGCTGTTATGTTCTGTCTTTTATCTGCTTTTAAATCTTTCCAGATACTTATTTTCCTCTGTCTTATGAAACTATTCTAGCTACAGAACCAAACATTTTAGCATTTTCAAGGGGGGGTCTATTTAAGTGACATTCTTATAGGGAATCTATTTTCTTGGCAGTTCCAGCTCCTCTCCAAACCCCCTCATTAGCCAGCTATTTCACTCTACCTCATCCTCCGTGCATACGGTATGCAGTATGAGTTATTTATGCTCTTTTGTTTTCGACACCCCTTGTGATTGTGTGACTGACTGCCAGGCATGAAGCAGTCAAAACTCCTTCTCCCCTCCCTTCCCCAACTTGGCTGGAGAATTTATAACCAAGTCATCGCCCCTGAGACAGAAGCTGAGAGGAGCCCTGGCTCGCTGAAACTTATCACCCTCTCCCTTGACGCACCCCGTACCCATCTTGTTGTTTTGTTCCCTCTTGGATGTACTCGACACCGTGGGTGACGACAGTGACGGCGCTCTGTGACATCCATTCCTTAGCGTCTGCCCGGTCACCTGAAGCTACGCTTCTCCATTCTCCACCTCCCCCGCCTCCACTTCAAATGCGTTATCCAAATCAAAGGTGGTGAGCATTGTCTGGGCTGAACGTTACTCCGGTGTCATGTAAGCTCCTTGAGCAAAGAACAGCTGCAGGTAATTCAGACAGAGAATCCATGTTGTGTGGTGCTGAACCCAGAGAGTGGGTGTAAAGCCCTCATGCCATTAACACTTCAGCCCTTTGGCCTGTGTGTTTGGCAGCTCCCCTCTCTGTAAATGAAACCAGAAGATGCTGGCGGTTTGGACAGCACTGCTGTGGGACCACATGCTAACCGGGATACTAAAAGTGCACTGGCTCTGACAAGTATTGTGTCGGGAGCAAAAGAAGCTTTGTCATACGCCTACTCACAAATATATCCAAAATAAAAGCTTTATGTTACAAGAGAGCGAGGCCTATGAGGTCAGATGCATGTAGCTGAATTTGTAATGAGATTAACCTAAAAATTTCACGTGAGGGTGCCAAACAGGGTCCGGAATATTTCAACAAAGACACATAAAGCCCTACAGAGGCTAACCTGACGAGCCCATGACACTGACAAATCTCCCAGAAACATCAATATTGCGATACTAATTGAATGACAAAAGTGTATGCTTAATTATTGTTAATATTAAGCAGAGCAAAATTTATTAAAACCAATTATGTTTAAATTAAATCGGACGCTTGTGGCAGTCTTTCACAAATGGGTTGATTTTGTTGATTTTGAGAATTTCTAAACGCTGACTCTCTGACAGGGATTTTAGTCATTTCAAAGAGCATTGATGCTACTAAACAGTACACACTTCGGTTTGTGATAAGCTCCCTCGAAAACAAACCAATAAAGAACATTCAGCTAACAATGAAGAATTACACGGCACGATCGGGGGCCGGCAGCCTGAACGTAAAATATGGACCCACAATAGCAAACAAAAATGACGCTGACTTAAAAGGTCCTGATCGTACGACTCCAAATATCAAATAATAGCAGTTAATTTAACAAAATAAACTAAGTCCTTATAAAACTGGATTCACAAACTAAGGGGTTGTGGTTATATAAAATAAAGGATTTGGGGAGTTTTCATGAAGAGGTTCAATGTTGTCATTGTCCTTGGAGGATGGAGACGTTATCCAAACCAATAATTACACTAATTCCAACCGCTAAATAGAAAAGCTCCTATCAGCCTAACATCAATATTTGGAGACAATTTACCTAGACAAACCATCCATAAGCTCCTTTCAAAAATCCCTATAGAGATTGAATAAGTTTAATGCCCAAAAACTACAATTTCAACCTTAGCATCACAACATTTGTCTAATAAGATAAACGGACCAGAGTGTAGAGGGGGAAAGTACGGCCAGCCTTTTCCGTTGCACCAGAATTTGAGGTTAAGATTCTTTGGACTGGGCTGAAGAACATTTTTCCACGCAGTCAACTGAAAGTGCACTTTATTCTGCCCTCTTCAAATGATCATTGACCGAAAGTCTCCCTATAGCAGCTCTAGGATTTGATGCTGAAACTTTAGATTGTACTCACCACCAGATGGGATAACCTCCAAGCACCCGCCAGCTGGACAACCACACACACATCATATATCCAACCAGGAACAAATCCATGAGGTATGCCTTGTGGTGGTAGAGTGAAAATGGATCAATACATAGAATTTCCAATTGGGAATGAAGAACAGACTTCCTGGAGGAGAAGCTTTAGGAAAAGCTTGATTGTTGAGGGACGGGAAAATTGAAATCAAATTGAAGCAAAAAAAAACTGTTTTCCCCCTTCTTTGAGTCTGGACAGGAAAATGTGTCTGTCTCCTAGTAGTTAGGAGAGTAAGTGTCTCTCTCTCTCACACATATACAAACGCACACACACACACACACACACACACGCGCGCTCCTACCCGTCCTCTCCTTCCCTCCCTCTCTATGAGGTTCTTTCCTAAGGTAGATATGTTTTTCTCTCCACTTTTTTCTCTCCCTCAGGATGCCTCATCCACAGGCCCAATATTAAAGGGGGGAAAAAAGAAGACGAGCGAGGTTTGGAGATGTCAGCTGGCAAGCCAATCACAGAGGATGGCCTTAGGTTACGAGAAAAATTATTCGTTCCCATCCGTCAATCACACACCACCCCCTGGTAATGTGGAAAAGAAAGAAAGGAGAGAGAAAGAGGGAGGGTGAGAGGGAGGGAAAATGAGAAGAGGTGTAGGGAGGGACAGAGCAAAAAAGGTAGAGTTCTTCTTTATTCAATCTATTTCATCTATGATAATTCAAAGCAAGCACTCCCCAAAGTGGCTCAGGATAGGTGAAGGGGGTGTAAGGCCTGCCTCTTCATAGAGGCTTTGGGATTGGCGGCGGAGCGGAGGACATGCAGGGGGGAGGAAGTGTTGACTTCATTTTTAGGGGTTGTGCCCTGACTAATTGAGCCGGATATATATGCATACAGTGCTTCCACACCCTTTCTCTCTCAGGCACACGGGGAGACATTTACAGCGAATTGTATAAATTGTTGTCCTCCCACCCTGAAGAGAGGACATAAAAGGCGACACAATAAAGCCATAAAACGTGGTGGTTGGGCCAGGCACACAAGGCTATATTCTGTAATGGCCCAAAGGCGACACATTTTACATCAATACCATTGTCATTTTGATGGGCTGAGGGGCAGGCAGTAGTGGGTGAGAGAGGAGGGAGAAGAGGACATACCAGTAAAGGGACACTATTTCTAGAACTAACCGAAAGTCAATTTAGATGTTGGGCAAACCGATTTGATACAATGACAAACTGCACACTTTTTTTGAATCACGGGGTTAAATGCTATTTTATTTATATCAAGACATAGGGAAAAGTTAGATTTTCAACAATGGTGTATATTGGTCTACTGTACCACAATAGCAAAAACATAAATTAACCCATTAAAAGAGTGTTTACGGAAATTAAATGTTCATACATTTATTTTTTGTTTCCTCTATTGAGAGAAAAACGTCTTGGTCGGACAGCTTGTTATTGGAGTTTTGCTAGTGGTTTGCATCGTGTCTTTAGAGAGTAATGTCTAATGCTCTTAGTGGTTCCTCTACTATGTTATTAGGGTTCTGTGCTTTCAGATGGTGTTTTCTTTGTAATAGAAACACTGCACAATGCAGACATACATGACATAATGCAAAGCCTTCATCTGAGTCAAAACAAAATCAATATGAGTTATTTAAAGTACTTTACCGTGAAATGTATTCAACTATTATATTTCTTACCAGACACACAGCTATTCAGCCACTGAAGTAATCATACTTTTTGAGAAACTTCCCATTGGGCACAAACTGGTTGAATCATTGCTGTTTCAATGTAATTTGTCAACACATTGTGACGTGAAATTTAACGTGGAAAATACATTGGATTTGAAAAAAGTAATTGAGAGTGAAATTTCAACCACAGGATTATATCATCATGGTAATCACATTTCTATATAGACACACCTTGTATAAAGGATGTTGAATTTGTACCTTTTAAGCAATGTCAGATCTTCAACATTAAATCCACTGTCTGAAAAGAACATAGACTGGGCAGCACCTCCTACTGGAGAATTGATCCATTTACTGTACTGCTACCCTTTGGTTTCCCATCCAGGGTTTTAACCAAGCCAAATCGTGCTTAGATATTTGTCACTGACTATTACCAATGTGCTATCGTGACAATTGTTGTTGAGAGACCTCCACTTAAAAACGAAATAGATTCACTGTTGCTATCAAAGTAAATCCAAAGGGTAGGTTTAACAGAGCAAATGAAATGTGGCCATATTTTATCACTCATATCAAATCAATGATACTATTTAAGCCTATAAAGCATTTGCAAAGTAATCAACAGCTATTTAATCATTTCTATGCTGGATTCACGTCTCCATCTCAACCCAAAATCAAAATGATAGAATAGGACTAAATGAAATCAAACTATTTAAAGTGCATTTAGTCATATTCTTTAACTTAGATTTTTGGTTTAGATGGAGACACGAATCCAACATATCAATAAATAATTTGTAGACAAACTGAAATTAAAGCCAGACAAAGTCAGTAGCTCAGATGGAACTATCGAAGCAGTAGATCTCCTTTAAATGTTGATATTGCTTTTGTAATACAGTAAATAGACTAAAGTTAAGGCTATCTTACAAATTAATGTAACATTCAAACAGAAAATGAGTAACACATCCATGGCCACATTTTTAGGTGACCGAAACGTTTTTGGCCCGTGACACTATTTTCGTACAATTTTTTTTCGACCCCACGATGTAAAGAAATGATGTAATCAACGGACAATGTTTCCTTTTTTATTTGGGACAGTCTATTACAAATCAGTCTGACAGTGTTTTTTGAAAGTATTTCAAATAAAAAAGGAAACATTGTCCGTTGATTACTTAAATGCATCAGAAAAGTATTCGGAAAGTATCCAGACCCATTGACTTTTTCCACATTTTGTTACGTTACAGCCTTATTCTAAAATGTATTAAATAAATCTATGCCATCAATCTACACACAATACCCCACAATGACAAAGCGAAAACAGGTTTTTAGAAAAGTTTGCACATTTATTAAAAATAAAAGAGTAAAGAAGTATTCAGACCCTTTGCTATGAGACTCGAAATTGAGCTCAGGTGCATCCTGTTTCCATTGATCGTCCTTGAGATGTTTCTACAACTGGATTGGAGTCCACCTGTGGTAAATTAAATTGATTAGACATGATTTGGAAAGGCACACACCTATATAAGGTTCCACAGTAGACAGTGCATGTTAGAGCATAAACCAAGCCAAGAGGTCGAAGGAATTGTCCTTAGAGCTCAGAGGCAGGATTGTTTCAAGGCATAGATCTGGGGAAGGGTACCAAAAACATTAATTGAAGGTTGAACAAGCATTGAAGGTCAACAAGAACCCAGTGGCCTCCATCATTCTTAAATGGAAGAAGTTTGGTACCACTAAGACTCTTACTAGAACTGGCTGCCCAGCCAAACTGAGTTCATCTGTTGAGATGGGAAAACCGTTCAGAAGGATAACAATCTCTGCAGCACTCCACCAATCAGGTTTTTATGGTGGCCAGACAGAAGCCACTCCTCAGTAAAAGACACACGACAGCCCGCTTGGAGTTTGTCAAAGGGCACCTAAAGGACTCTCAGACCATGAGAAACAAGATTCTCTGGTCTGATGAAACCAAGATTGAACTCTATGGCCTGAATGGCAAGCGTCACGTCTGGAGGAAACCTGGAACCATCCCTACAGTGAAGCATGGTGGTGGCAGCATCATGCTGTGGGCATGTTTTTCAGTGGCAGGGACTGGGAGACTCGTCAGGATCGAGGGAAAGATGAACAGAGCAAAGAACAGAGAGATCCTTGATGAAAATCTGCTCCAGAGCGCTCAGGACCTCAGACTGGGGGCGAAGCTTCACCTTCCAACAGGACAACAACCTTAAGCACACAGCCAAGACAATGCAGAAGTGGCTTCCTTTTAAAAACATTTTTTATTTAACCTTCATTTTTCTAGGCAAGTCAGTTAAGAACATATTCTTATTTACAGTGACAGCCTACCAGGCAACAGTAGGTTAACTACCTTGTTCAGGGGCAGAATGACAGCTTTTTATCCTGTCAGCTCGGGGATTCGATCCAGCAACCTTTCAGTTACTGGCCCAACGCTCTAACCACTAGGCCACCTGCCAACCAAAATAATGTGTTCCCTTACCAGGAATCGATTCCGGGCCACGGCGGTGAGAGCGCCGAATCCTAACCACTACACCACTAGAGAAAAAGTCTCTGAATGTCCTTGAGTGGCCCAACTAGAGCCCAGACTTAAACCCAATCGAACATCACTGGAGAGACCTGAAAATAGCTGTGCAGCGATGCTCCCCATCCAACCCGACAGAGCTTGAGAGGATCTGCAGAGAAAAATGGGAGAAACTCTCCAAATACAGGTCTGCCAAGACTCAAGGCTGTAATCGCTGCTAAAGGTGCTTCAAGAAAGTACTGAGTAAAGGGTCTGAATACTTACGGAAATGTGATATTTCAGTTTTACATTTTTAATACATTTGCAAAAAATTTAATAAAAACTTGTTTTGCTTTGTCATTATGGGGTATTATGTGTATATTGATGAGGGGGAGAAAATAATTTCATCCATTTTAAAATAGGACAGTAACATAACGAAATGTGGAAAAAGTCAAGGCGTCTGAATACTTTCCGAATGCAGTGATGGGTCATAATATTTTGTAGTTCAAACCGTTTTGATAGCTGGAGCCACATTTGTAGGAAGAAAACAGACACCGCTCTGTTTATTACAACTTCCGTCTATCGGCTACCGGACGTTACTGACGTAATTGTTCGGTTCTACGAACCAAACGCACATCCTTTTTTTTGTTTCTCTCGCGACCCCGTTTTCAAATCAGGCGTCCCCACATGCGAGTTTGGGAAACGCTGCTGTAACTATACCTTTCCTCTTATATAATCATCTAACGCATGCATGTTCAAGATAGCGTGCGTACAGTAGGTCGTCACAGGTCTGTGGAGATCTTCACAATTACTGTAATAATCTGCACCATATACATTTAATGTAATCTCAACTGCAATCCAATTCATTTAGTTATGTTATTAGACGAAGCACAGTGACAACAGCTGACATTGTATTCCCATTTGGACTCTGCTGGGCTTTTATAGTTGAAAGCACATTGACAACACATTGGAAATTCAACTAAGTTTTCGCTGTTTTTTTTGAGTGGGTGAATATAGGTAGTAATCTCATTCATCAGCGTCTCAACCAAATATTACCCAATTATCCACTTTGAACTGATGTGGTGTGCCCAGTGGGATAGGCCCACATTTATTCATTTACCGATCTTGTCTTATGCTGTATGTTTCCTTAATGATCTGTTGTTGCTTTCGGACTGATGTTGACATAGTGGCACAGGTGCCTCAAAGAGGAACTGACCAAGGCTGCAATGTTCTACTTGCTGTACCCATGGGGATCATGCAAGCCCTGCATCCAAACCTTGTCTATACTACTACCTCTCAACATCCCTTAGATAAACCCTATTGGTGACCACAAATCAAATAACTTCTATCTTCTCTGGTGTGGCTGTGAAATGTCACCCAGTGTGGGTTTGTCTGGTGACAACTGATGTGTTTCCTGGTGGTGGTGGTGGTCTACCCCAGGCAGGACTGAGTGAGTGCCGGAGGGGCTGAAGGAAGGGGCTGTGAAGAGCTCCCTACCTACCAAAGGGAGAGAACCCAGTGACCACAGCCTAGAGGTCAGCCACAGAATACACTTCTCACCCGTCTCCTGTTTTATTCACCACAACAATGAAGATGGGTAATAAACTGTGACCGATGCACTTTGGGACCAAATATCGCCCTGTTTGACAAAGAAAAACATAAGATCACTATCCCCCAAAATGTGAGAGTAATATTGACATTAATGACAAACGTCCTTGTGGAATAATTGGGAGCATAAATCTTTTGGTTATAGTCTCGATAATACTTTCCGTCAAGATGGAGTATGTATCTGTGACGCTCACGACCAGGAACGAAGGTCTGCTTTCGATCACCGACGTTGTCGCGCGCTACAGTGCAGGCATTTGAAAATGTGCCGAGCTCAGCTCCATTTGGACTCTAGGCATTCTTGAGGAGTGATCAACGCTTCGCGGGGCCAGGGATGGATGGATGGATGGGGAATGTGAAGGGAGCGCAATTTACGAGGAGAGGCGATGGAATGGTCTGCGGTCTGCATCTAAACAACATTGAAACCACGTTTCCCTGCAGCTCAAAGCCACAACATTATCAACTGTCTGGAAACTTGACGATTACAATCTAGAACTCTACAACCTGGGCCTGAACTGTGATTCAGGAAACGGGGACAGTTTCCATTGTAGTATGTCTGATACCATACAGATCTCTCTATGTCTCTATGTCTCTCTTTATTGATTCTGAGATACAGATGCAGTGTAGGCCTACCACCAGTGCATGATGCTTCCACGCGCTTGATTGGGCTGTGGTTTCAGGCTCACTTCGGTAGTGTAGACAGTGGGATACTTCTCTGAGGCTATGACCTCTAGGTCAGGAGTTCATCTCTCTCCAGTGTTTATAGACGCCACGTGTCTTTAGGAACTGAGCTGTAAGGTAACCCGTCACGTTCAGATATTCTATCCAGTGGATTTACTATGTAGAGACCTTGTTGGTGTCAAAGTCTTTTAATATTTTTCTCACCTTAGATTTCAGGTTCCTCATTGGAGGGATAAGATGACGTCTGGCTCCAGGGCAGGTATAAAGATGACTCTGAAACAGCCTGAAATGTCAGTACTTGTTTGGTCTGTGTTTGTTAACTACGTAGTGTATGTCAATAATGACATAAAACATGTGTGTGTCTATTCTTGTGTGTGCTTGGGCGCAAGCATGTGTTTGTAGGGGAGGGGTGGGGGGGTGCACACATAGAGGTCCCCTGCCATGCTGGTTTCTACAGTGACCTGAGAAAGGCTGTAACCAGGTCCTGCTCTTTCTCAGGCCTGATCAGCGTATTACCACAAAGGAGGACATGTGTTCAACCCCCCCCCCCCCTCCCCCCTCCCGCCCCCTTCCACTCAATCCGACCAGCGTGGCCGGACACAGGCAGCCAATAAAACCAGGATTAGGAGGGCATCTACACACACTGGGCTGTAGCGGAAAACGTTTCTGAACACGCCCAACTACGCCCTCCCCTCACACACTTCTTTTCTTTCATTACTTCTTTCTGTCTCTCTTTCTTACACCATCGTTCTCTCTCTTTGTTTATTTCATTCGCTCCCATTTTCACCCCTTGCTCTGCCTCTTTCTTTCAGACCCCTCACTCTGTAAGCTCTTGACACAATGGGGTGTTCAGAAATTACTCATTTTGCCGGGGCAATTCAGCCAATTTTCAATGCCCTTCAATGCCCGCCTCCCCCTGTCATGTGTCTTGCCCTGTTATGATAATGAAATGTGCTCCATCACAATAACAATGCTGTGTGTGTGTGTGTGTGCGTGCGTGCGTGCGTGTGCTTCTACATGTGTTCCACAGAGATAAAACTCAATGTCTCTTGTTTATTGTTTCACTCCAGAACAATGCAATAATGTTTGGTTTGCAATATGTCCCATCTGCAAGGAAACCTATCATGTGTTGTGTACTGTTATGAATGTCTGGCGTACCTTACCAGTAGAACTCTCTGCATCCAGAGACCGCATCATCATCCATCTGCTCTGGCTCCCATCTCCCTAACGCTGTAATGCTAACGTGTCCTGGAAATGGGAGTGTTTGGATAATATCGCCGCAGCCTTTGTCAGGGACTTTGTAAGCTGGGGACAAAGAGCGACAAGAACTCTCCCCCAAACAAACCTTTTTCATTAGAGCAGCAAACACTTAGTCCCTTAGCTATGCAGCAGAAGCCTCTATTGGTGTGGGAGGCCGAGCCACTGTCACATAGGGAGGGAAGAGCCTTAAACCCTCGGCTGGCGGTCTTCGGCCGGACACTGAGCCCAAGCCTAATTAAAGGGCACTTAAGCCCCACAATGAGCCTCCGTGCAGGTTTGAGGGCGGCGGGGGTCTCAGAGTGGAGGGGCAGTATTCATGGCACTCGTAAACAAGGGGTATGAGACAGAAACAGAGAGAGAGAGAAGAGAGGCTATGTGAGAGAGAAGAGGGGCTATGTGCCAGAGACTTTGTTCACACAAGATGAAGAGTCAACAGCCAGCCCTCTTGCCATCCCCCTTAATAACCACCTTCTTCATAGGGCCCTGCGAACACAATGTTTCTCCCACTCCCCTCCTCTTGCTCTCAATCACTGATGGGACAATGAGGGAGCCCCCCTGCACCCCCTCCCTAGTCCTCTCACCCCCCCCCCCCCCCAAACAGACACTTCTTTTATTGAAATTCTTTGGTGTTTTAATCCCCAGCTTCCTCCAGGGGTAATAATGGACTCCCTGCGACAGCCTTTTCCAGCACCGATTGCTATCATCCTCCCAGCCCAGGTCACAGGTCTACTCCTCCTCCAATGACAGCACTATATGCCTTCCCAGTCAGTGAAAATAAGCTATAGCTAGCACTGTAGCATTCGATAGTAAAATGAAATGTAATCTGAAATCAATACAAATGAGCTCATGAATTATTCAAAGGTCGATGGGAAGTCAGAGCAATCGTGTAATTGTTCAAAGTTATACAGTTTACTCCAGTAACAGTGTCATGTTGTATTTCAAGGTGATGCTACCTCAGAGCCAATAGCAAATGTGTCCTTACAATCTCGTAGTGACCAACCTTCATTTTAAAATTGTCCAAACTATGGCTAGTTTTAGAATTCAAATGACAAGGTATTGATTTAAGTTGAATTTTTTTAGAGGGAGACAGAATGGGAGACAGAATGCAGGGTTAGGCAGAGACAGGAGGCAGTGGTTCCCAAACTGTGGGGTGCGAACCCTAGGGGAGCAGGGATCCCCCAATTTTTATAATAATAATAACAAAATCAAATAATGAAGGAACTCCAGCTTTCAACGTGCTCTTGAAAGTTGTAATAGCAGAACACACAAGGTGCAATTTTGAAATGAGGTAAAGCATCATCAGCTCCTCTTGTCATGTCTCAGAGAGCTGTTTTCACTTGTCAGAAATGTCCTGATTTTTCTTTTGTTGTTATTTTACCAGGAAAGTCAGTTAAGAACAAATTCTTATTTACAATGACGGCCTAGGAACAGTTGGTTAACTGACTTCTTCAGGGGCAGAACGACTGATTTTTACCTTGTCAGCTTGGGGATTTGATCTAGCAACCTTTCAGTTACTGGCCCAACGCTCTAACCACTAGGCTACCTGCGACCCCATCAACTAGCCTATGTCAGCTAATGTTTTTTTTAGCTAGGTTTTTTAGCCCATAGATTTTGTTGTAATGTTTGAGTCATAGACCCCGCAGGGGGGGGCCCCGGGCGCGGGATATACCCCAATGATGGAAGGGGGGCCTGAGTGAAAAGGTTTGGGAACCCCTAGCGTAGTGGACTGCATGAAAAATGAGCATACCCAACATCATGTGTTTCTGTTACATTATCATACTGCTTATGACAACTGTCCAACGTACCTGTCCTATCACCTTTCACATTTAGCTTGACTACATGTTAAATTGGTCCCCATTGCAGGTGTATCATTCACTCCCAGTCAAAAGAATCCCTAAGGGGGAAGCGACTAGCTGGAAATGTGAGGATGGGGACATCTACTGGTCACATGGGGTTCTTAAAGGTTGGTGATCCGGAGGAGACTCCGTGACAAAGGAAGATCATTGCTGCTTATATCAATAAATAAGGCTCCTCCTATCATGACTCTTATGCTATACATTATCCATACTACATTATCAATACCAGCAGCAATATCAATAAAAAGTATACAAATTACTGTAAATGTGGGCTTTTTCCTTATTATTGTATTATTATATCAATAGTAAATGACAATCATTTTAGACTATAAATGCATTCTATCTCTATGGAAAACGTGGGTTTATGTTACAGAAAGGCCCTAGAGCAAAAGAGAGACAGTAATGCCAGAAGATAATCTAAGAATTAAAGGTATCTTAGCATTAGAAGCTGTTATTAAAGGCAAGAGTCCAATTAACAGCGTCATGTTACGTTTGAAAGCCTTACCAGGAGAGCCTTACCGAGAGAGCCTCACCGGGAGAGCCTCGAGGGAAAGAAATGTGGTAGTGAAAGAGGGAAAAAGTCTACAAAGACTTTGAAGCTTCAGTTAATCATCCACCAAAGTAGCCAGTTGTTTTAGGCCAGAAATCACATTTCCACCCACGTCACACTAAGTGTTTTTCAAACAGTAGCTCTACAATAAAACACAAAAGATATCCAGATCGAGGCCCATGCTTCACCTTATACATTACATTATTGACTCCTCATGTTTCCGAATTTTGTATGACAAGAATGTTGTCACCGCTGATAATGAATAAGGGGAAATCAGTGGCATTGACAGTGAATATATGTATGCCTATGAACTTTGATTGAACATAATATGAAGACGATCTCATTTGATTGGAATGGATTGGATTTGATTGCTTGATTTTATTTCAGTGTCAAACACCACGGGGCTAATTAGACACTAACAAAACACAAAACAAAATACATTTTATATAAGAGTCTTAACCATAGCATGATTAACTACCACATTGTCACATTATATTGATAAGGTTGATTTATACAAACAATACCTTGCTCCTTCTCCCGCATCGAATATGACCTTTCTGAAATTTAATTCTAGCCTGTGTTCATCATGTAGCTAGACCACATCAGGGTGAGCACTAAAACATGTACAAAAAAGAGCACGTCTCAGATTTGGATATATGCAACCTACAGCACAATGAGCTTAGATCATGGCTGGCTTTGAAAATAAGGACACAAGTATAGATATTATTATATGGCCATGAGTAGAGACTTGATAGGAGTCTTCGGCACTGTTATGGTTTTTCCATTGTTTTCAATGCCAGCTATGATCTCAGAACATTGTTCTGTATTTGCACACCGCTCTTTAACACCCAGGGCTACAAACATGATAAAATACCTTGTCATCTGGCCAAACACTCAACTTAATGCCACTCAACTTGGGGTACCCTTAGACAGTAGGTATCACATAACCACCCAGGTAAATGGAACATAGCTGACCCCCTAAGCTTTAGGGAATGGCGTTCCCTAAATTAGTGTTTGGACTTATCTGGGGATCTAGAACATGACACTCTTGATCTTCTTTGATTTGTGAGTCTCAGGCATCAACCTCGTCAGTCATTCTCACTGCTTCTACCCTAGAGGTGCCTCCACTATCCCACCACATAAAAGAGCCAAAGGCCTCCTTTTGTGCACAAATATCAAATTATGATTGAAATGATGTCAGAAATATCTAAAGACTGGAGCTAGACTATTTGTTTTGGTCAAATGGAGCCATTAGCAAAAATAGTTCTCTATTTGATAACACTGTTTTACTGTTGGCCTACATTAGTATTTATCTACAGTGCCTACAGAAAGTATTCATACCCCTTGATTTTTCCCACATTTTGTTGTGTTACAGCCTGAATTTAAAAAACGTGTCAGTGGCCTACACACAATACCCCATAATGTCAAAGTGGAACTATGTTTTAAGATTTTTTTACTAATGAATGAAAAATGGAAAGCTGAAATGTCTTGAGTCAGTAGGTATTCAGCCCCTTTGTTATGGCAAGCCAAAATAAGTTCACAAGTAAAAGTGTGTTTAACAAGTCACGTAATACGTTGTATGGACTCACCTCATCTCTGTACTCCACACATACAATTATCTGTAAGGTTCCTCAATCGAGAAGTGAATTTCAAACCCAGATTCAACCACAAAGACAAGGGAGGTTTTCCAGTGCCTCGCAAAGAAGGGCACCTATTGGTAGATGGGTAAAAATAAAAAAGCAGACATTGAATATCCTTTTGAGCATGGTGAAGTTATTAATTGCACTTGGGATGGTGTATCAATACACCCAGTCGCTACAACGAAACAGGCCTCCTTCCTAATTCAGTTGCCGGAGAGGAAGGAAACTGCTCAGGGATTTCACCATGAGGCCAATGGTGACTTTAAAACAGTTACAGAGTTTAATGGCTGTGATAGGAGAAAACTGAGGATGGATCAACAACATTGTAGTTACTCCACAATACTAACATAATTGGCAGAGTGAAAAGAAAAAACCCTGTACAGAATAGAAATATTCCAAAACATGCATGTTTGCAACAAGGCACTAAAGTAATACTGCAAAAAATGTGCCAAAGCAATTCACTTTTTGTCCTGAATACAAAGTGTTATGTTTATGGAAAATCCAATACAACATACTACTGAGTACCGCTCTTCACCCTGGTTTCCCGGGAACCCCGCTTACCTCCCCCAGAGCGCTTCGATGGAGAGTCGGGCACATGTCGGGCGTTTCTAGATCAGTGTTCGCTCATCATCGAGCTGTAGCCCTCCTCCTTCCCCTCGAACCGCTCTAAAATAGGTACCTCATCACGCTGATGTCCGGGAGGGCTCTCGCCAGGGCTATGGCAGTATGGGAACAACAGTCGGCCGCATGGTCCAGTCTGTAGGAGTTCGTGGCAGAGGTAAAGAAGGTTTTCGATGCTCCATTGTCCAAGAGAGGCTTCCTGGAAGTTACTCCAGCTTCGGCAAGGCTCCCGCAGTGTGGCAGACTATGAGGTGGATTTCCGCACATTGGCAGCGGAGAGTGCTTGGAACCCGGAAGTACTGTTCGAAATGTTCCTGCAAGGAGTTTCAGAGGAAGTAAAGGACGAGCTAGCTGCCCGGGAACTACTGACGGATCTCGACTCGCTTATCGTCTTGACCATTTGGATCGATGGGTGACTACGGGAACAAAGGAAGGAGAGGAGTATCGATTTCACTCACCCGTCCAAGGATTCCAGCTCGCCTCCGAGGTATCCCAGAAGTCCCCGATGGCTCCATTGCCGAGAGAACCCAAGGCTACCCGAGTTCCCTCGAGAGTCTCCGAAGGCTGCCAATTCACCTCTTCCCAAGCCCATGCAACTAGCCAGAGCTAGGCTGTCTCTAGCTGAACGGCTATACAGGCTTCACACTAAGAGCTGCCTGTATTGCGGGACTACTGGTCATTTCGTCTCCACCTGTCCACTAAAATACCAGGCTCACCGGTAGGAACGAGTACTCTGATGGGCCATACGGAGAACTTTATCTCTCCCCTTACTCGCATCCCTGTTCATGCCATGTTGAAATCGGGGAACCAGTCGAAATCTCCCCAGGTCCTCATCAACTCTGGGGCCGATGACAGCTTCATGGATGCTACCCTAGCTTCCGAGCTGGATATCCCCACTTAGTCCCTCTCCATTCCCATGGACGTTAGAGCACTGGACGGGTGCTCTATAGGCCGGGTCACCCACAATACCACCCCCATTAACCTACGTGTTTCAGGGAACCACAGCGAGACGATCCAGTTCCTGCTCATTAGGTTTCCTCAGGTTCCTGTGGTATTGGGATTCTCCTGGCTCCAGCGACACAATCCCCTCATTGACTGGTCTGCCGGTGCCATCATGGGCTGGAGCCTGTTCTGCCACGCCCATTGCCTGAAGTCAGTTCAGCCTGTCCCGGGAGGTCGTCCTGGGGCGTCGGAAGTTTCCCCGGAACTATCCTGGAGAACCAAATTTTTGTAAAAGCAGAGAAGTGCGAATTCCATCGCTCCACCATCCCCTTTCTGGTTACATCATTGTTGCAGGAAGTGTACAGATGGATCCCGGGGAGGTGAGAGCTGTGTTGGATTGGCCCCAGCCTACGTCCAGAGTACAGCTGCAGCAGTTCCTGGGTTTCGCCAACTTTTATTGCTGCTTTATCTAAGGCTAAAGCACCCTGGCTTTCCCCCTGCCTGCACTCACCTCTCCCAAGGTTCCAGCGGCTGATTGGACGTTCTGGGATCTCAAACACCGCTTCACCACAGCTTCCATATTGGTTAATCCTGACCCGTGGGGCAGCAGCGTAGCCTAGTGGTTAGAGTGTTAGAATAGTAACCGAAAGGTTGCAAGATCAAATCCCCGAGCTGACAAGGTACAAATCTGTCATTCCTCCCCTGAACAAGGCAGTTAACCCACTGTTCCAAGGCTGTCATTGAAAATAAGAATTTGTTCTTAAAATGACTTGCCTAGTTAAATAAAGGTAAAATATATTTAACCATCCTGCCAGTTTGTGGTGGATGCTTCGGAGATTGGAGTGGGGGCTGTCCTGTCCCAGCGGTCTGCCCTGGACATCAAGTTGCTTACCTGCTCCTTATTCTTCCACTGCCTCACGCCACGGAGAGGAACTACGACGTGAGGAATCCACAAGAAGCTCACAATTCCAGGCTAGGTGGGCCCTAATGTTCAACCAGTTCAACTTTTCCCTATTCTACTGGCCGGGATCCAAGAATGTCAAACCAGATGCATTGTCACGATGTTCATGCCTGACGCGGTCTGCACTGCGGTGGAGTGGGCCCACTCCTCCAGGCTTGCCTGCCACCAAGGCTCCCGGCGGACCCTGGCTTTTGTGCAAAAATGCTTTTCGTGGCCTACCATGGTTCCTCACATCTCCGCATTTGTCGACCACTTGCACGGTCTGTGCACAGAACAAGACTCCTCGGCAAGCTCTGGCTGGTCTCCTCCAACCTCTGTCTGTCCCTTACCGTCCCTGGTCTCACATCTCCCTGGACTTTGTCACGGTTCTCCCTCCGTCTGATGGCAACACCGCCATCCTAACCGCTGTGGATCGGTTTTCCATAGCCGCCCACTTCATTCCTCTCCCCAAGCTACCCTCTGCCAACGAGACGGTCCAGCTCATGGTGCAGCACATCTTCCGGATCCATGGACTGCCCGTTGACATGGTCTCCATCCGGGGTCCTCAGTTCTTGTCCCGGTTCTGGAAGGTGTTCTGCACCCTCACTGTCCTCTGGGCTCCACCCCCAGTCCAACGGCCAGTTGGAGCGAGCCAACCAGGACCTTGAGACTACTCTGCGCTGCCTGGTCTCCGCCAACCCCACCACCTGGAGCCAGCAGCTTGTGTGGGTTGAATATGCCCGCAACACTCTTCCCTGCTCTGCCACAGGCCTATCACTGTTTGAGTGTTCCCTGGGGTATCAGCCCCTGCTCTTCCCTGAGCAGGAAGAAGAGGTCGGCATACCTTCTGCCGCTGTCGTCGTACCTGGAGGAGAGCCCGGTCGGCCCTCCTCAAGACTACCTCCAAGTATCTACGACAAGCGGATCGCCACCGGACCCCGACTCCCACCCTCTGCTGTTTGTCTTCTGTTGCCCCGTACCCTTCATATACATCCCACCTGTGTCCAGAGTTAAACCCATGTCTCACAGTCCTTTGTCTCCTGTTTCCAGGACCCCCCCTCTCCCCCGTCTCATCGACGGCCAACCGACGTACATGGTGAGGCTTCTCCTGAAGGTTCAACCTCTGGGCAGGGGGTTCCAGTGCCTGGTTAACTGGGAGGGTTAAGGCCCAGGGGAGAGGTGCTGGGTCCCCACCAGGGACATTCTGGACCCAGGAGTCATTGTGGATTTCCAACGCCGGCACCCCGGTCAACCAGGTTGGAGCCCCTAGAGGGGGGTTACTGTAACACCCTGATTTGTTTCACCTGTCTTTGTGCTTGTCTCTACCCCCCCCCCATTGTTGCCTATCTTCCCAATTATCCCCTGTGTATTTATACCTGTGTTCTCTCTGTTTGTCTGTTGCCAGTTCATTTTGTTTGTGAAACCTACCAGCGTTTTTTCACCTGCTCCTGCCTGTTTCTTGCTCCTGTTTTCTTGTCCTTCCCGGTTTTGACCGTTCTGCCAGCCCTGACCCTGAGCCTGCCTGCCGTTCTGTACCTTGCCTCACCTAACTGGATTATTAACCCCTGTCTGCCCTGACCCTGAGACTGCATGTCGTTCTGGCCCCTTTGCACCTTCTCTGGATTACTGACCTCTGCCTGCCTTTGACCTGTCTTTTGCCTGCCCCTGTACTAGAAATAAACTTTTGTTTCTTCGACACTGTCTGCATCTGGGTCATACCTGAAACCTGATAATGGGTATGCTTGTAATCGGACTGGGATATTTTTCAGAATAAAAAAGAAATGGAATGCAGCTAAGCACAGGCAAAATCTTAGAGGAAAACCTGGTTCAGTCTGCCCTCCACCAGACACTGGGAGATGAATTCACATGTCAGCAGGACAATATCCTAAACAAAACAAGGCCAAAGCTACAGTGGAGTTGCTTACCAAGATGACAGTGAATTTTCTTGAGTGGCCGAGTTACAGTTTTGACTTATCTCTACCGGAAAATCTATGGCAAGACCTGAACATGGATGTCTAGCAATGATCAACAACCAATTTGACAGAGCTTGAAGAATTTTGAAAATAATAATGGGCAAATGTTGCACATTCCAGGTGTGGAAAGCTCTTAGAGACTGAAAGCTCTTAGAGCCTGTGTTGCTGGATTTAATTAATTCCTAAGAAAATATATATATATTAATAGTTTATTACTGCGTAATTACCATTTGCTATGTCATTTATCAGTGACTACTTGGTGATTTATGTAGGACTACCGTAAAAATAAGGTTATACCATTTGTTTTAATATCAAAGGTTGACCTATTGATAATAGTCAGAGATGGTATATCTATAGTGTTATAATGCTATACTTTAAAACGTATTAAAAAATAGTGTGACTTAATTACCCATGAAAAGTGCCCTCTCACTCCCATTCCTGTGACGTTGCAAGGGGGTGTATCCCCAGCTTTTCAACGCATTCCCTTTTAATTGGTCAGTTTTACCCATGTGATGTAAAAGCCACTAATCGGCGCTAAGAGCGACGAATAAAAAGATTATCCCAATTTTGGCGCCCTGAAAATTATGACGTTTTATATGAATTGTGCTGTGTTGCGCAAGACGAACAAAGTGGCTCCGGGTGGAACTGTTTGCTTGAATGTCTGGCTATGTCCTGAAGGATAACATTGCATAAAGACACAATAAGAAGGTATGTGAATATGTGAATGAAGGACTAATCGAAACGATATAGCAGTCCAACCTAATGATGTCAATTACCTAACCAGTGAAGGAGATAGCGAATAAGAGGAATATAGTGATAACGGACTGAAGATCGGATTGAAGCCATTTTCTCCTGTCAGTAGGCTATTATCTATTTGTATTTACTTGATTTACTTATTATTATTATCAGTATTATTGGAATACAGTAGTGCACGATACAATGTGTTAGATCATAATGTATTATTTCAATTTGATAATGGAAACTTTTGGAAGAACTGATGAAGAAAGTACAATATTTGAGTTGAATCAGCCTGCCCTACAAATATGATGGGTCATGACTGTGTTGTAATTATTTCAGCTAGACTCCCTCCCCAAAGTTACACACAACCTAGTTCACCACATTCCAACTAACTTAGACAAGCCTATAAAGGGACCCCTCCCAATAGGATCTAATGAACAGTACACGGATGGAACAGTCAAGCTGTAACCTTGTCACACTGTCTGCATTATGCATAATGATCGGCATACCTATGAGGAACTATATCACACACCCTTCTGTTCTGTTTCTCAGGCGGACGAGGAGCGTGGTGACTGGGGTGTTGACATCATGAACGTTGGCACGGCTCACAGCGAGGTGAACCCCAACACGCGGGTGATGAACAGCCGGGGCATCTGGCTCTCCTACCTCCTGGGCATCGGCCTGTTGCACGTCATCCTGCTCAGCATCCCCTTCGCTAGCGTACCCGTGGTTTGGACCCTCACCAACGTCATACACAACCTGGTGGGTAGTGGGCACCCTAGTAGGCTATGCCTAGGGGAACCAGTCAAACCTTACCACTGTATAACCGAAGTACTGTTGGTGGATGGTCCAGTCAGTGTTATCCACACAATGGATAAGCAAACTCCTCTACTGTCAATAGGAGAGGGAAGAGTGAAGGTCAATAAAGTCAATAGTTCATGGGGCAGTCTTGAACATTTACCCATTTTTGTATGGCAGTTGCATTGCTATAAAAGTTACAGAACAGTACTATATCAGCTTACACACCCTTTCCTAAAATACATCGATTTGCAGTTGTAGGCTACTGAAAAATTCATAGAATCACTTTTGCCCATGCAATTTTAAATATACAGGAAATTTGGAAAGTATTCAAACCCCTTGACTTTTTCCACATTTTGTTACGCTACAGCTTTATTCTAAAAGGGATTTAAAAAAACATGTCCCTCGTCAATCTATACACAATGACCCATAATGACAAAGCAAAAACAGGTTTTTAGAATTCTTTGCAATTTTAAATAAAATAAAAAACTGAAATATCACATTTTTGCAAGTATTAAGACCCTTTATTCTGTGCTTTTTTGAAGCACTTTTGGAAGTGATTACAGCCTTGAGTCTTCTTGGGTATGACTCTACAAGCTTGGCACACCTGTATTTGGGGAGTTTCTACCATTCTTCTCTGCAGATCCTCTTAAGCTCTGTCAGGTTGGATGGGGAGTGTTGCGGCACAGCTATTTTCAGGTCTTTCCAGATATGTTTGATCAGGTTCAAGTCTGGGTTCTTGCTGGGCCGCCCGCTTAAGGACATTCAGAGACTTGTTCCCGAAGCCACCCCTATGTTGTCTTGGCTGTGTGCTTAGGGTTGTTGTCCTTTTGGAAGGTGAACCTTCACCCCAGTCTTAGGTCCTGAGGGCTTTGGAGCAGATTTTCATCAAGGATCTGTCTGTACTTTGCTCAGTTCATCTTTCCTGTCCCATCCTGACTCCCAGTCCCCAACGCTGAAAAATATCCCCACAGCATGATGCTACCACCACCATGCTTCACTGTAGGGATGGTGCCAGGTTTCCTCCAGATGTAATGCTTGGCATTCAGGCCAAAGTGTTCAATCTTGGTTTCATCAGACCAGAGAATCTTGTTTCTCATGGTCTAAGAGTCCTTTAGGTGCCTTTTGGCAAACTCCAAGCGGGCTGTCATGTGCCTTTTACTGCGGAGTGGCTTCCGTCTGGCCACTCTACCATAAAGGCCTTTATCATCTCCAAAAAGGAACTCTGGAGCTCTGTCAGAGTGACCATCACCTCCCTGACCAAGGCCCTTTCCCCCCGATTGCTCAGTTTGGCCAGACGGCCAGCTCTAGGAAGAGTCTTGGTGGTTCCAAACTTCTTCCATTTAAGAATGATGGAGGCCACTGTGTTCTTGGGGACCTTCAATCCTGCAGAATTTTTTTTGTACCCTTCCCCAGCTCTGTTCCTCGACACAATCCTGTCTCGGAGCTCTACGGACAATTCCTTCAACCACATGGCTTGGTTTTTGCTCTGACATGCACTGTCAACTATGGGACCTTACACAGACAGCTGTGGGCCTTTCCAAATCATGTCCAATCAATTGAATTTACCACAAGTGGACTCCAATAAAGTTGTAGAAACATCTCAAGGATAATCAATGGAAACAGGATGCACCTGAGCTCAATTTCGAGTTTCATAGCAAAGGGTCTGAATACTTATGTAAATAAGATACTTTGTGTTTAAATGGGAACAAAATTCTAAAAACCTGTTTTCGCTTTGTCATTCTGTGATATTGTGTGTAGATTGATGAGTGAAATAGGCTGTAATGTAACACAGTGTCGAAAAAGGGCAGGGGTATTCTGTATTCTGTGCTGTGTGTGTTGCAGTGCATGTACCTGTTGTTACACTTGGTGAAAGGAACTCCATTTGAGACTCCCGACCAGAGCAAGGCTCGCTTCTGCACATACTGGGAGCAGATGGACTATGGTGTCCAGTTCACTGCCTCACGCAAGTTCCTCACCATCACCCCCATTGTCCTGTAAGGACCCCCTACAGTACCATATGCTGCACTGTTTTATGTTTATTACTGTTTTATACTTATAAACTAATAGTGTATTTTCTACTTATAAACCCTTTATAAAAGTATAATTTCATGCAAAGTGCTACATTGGTATTTAAGGAGGAATAGGACTGGAAAGTGAAACCAATTTTTTAAGCATTGTTTGTTTCCCTGCTGTCCTTGTTAATAACTTCAGCATCCTCCCAGCAGCCTCTTCCAGCCAGTCCGTGGGCAGTGGGAGTCTGGACAGCTGTGGTGCCTGCTGTGTTTGCTGGCAGCTAAGGCCCTAATCCTTCAGTCTTTTTTTGATCTACCCTTTCTTTCTCTCCCTCATACATTCTTCCTCTCCCCCTAGCTACATCCTCACCAGCTTCTACACCAAATACGACCAGGACCACTTTGTGGTCAACACGGTCTCCCTGATGACCGTGCTCATTCCCAAGCTCCCCCAGCTTCACGGAGTCCGGATCTTTGGGATTAACAAGTACTGATGGGACGGAACGGGACATCGCCATTCCGCCATCTCCCTGTGGACTGTGAGCACAGAGTATCAGGCTCCTTGCTGTGGCCCCGGCCTATAGGGATGCATGGTCCCGCTCTGTCTCCCAATACTATTTGAGCATTATGCTAAATGAAACCTATGGGGGATACACAAGACAAAAACTGTAACACAGAGGCAGAATTTATTCACTGTAACTGTACAGGGCTCGGCTGGGTCTGAGCTCTATGTGTTCCCATTGAAGCTGTGCTGTGGCGTTTATTTGTGGTTCCCTTTATGACAGAGTTGTTTGAATTCACAGAGAACACTGCAAGTGAGGCCTTTGAGGACATACAGTTGTCACGTCCTGACCAGTATAGGGTTTATTTGTTATTGTAGTTTGGTCAGGACGTGGCAGGGGGTGTTTGTTTTATGTGGTTCAGGGTGTGTTTTGTGTATGTGTTTAGGTAGAGGGGTATTTGATTTATTAGTCCGGGGTTTGTTAGTCATTGTTCTATGTTAGTATATTTTTCTGGGTGACTTTCACTTTTACCTGAGTCATTTTCTATTAAGGTGTCTTTACTTTTACTCAAGTATGACAATTGAGTACTTTTTCCACCACTGCTTGTGCATAGATTTGTATGGTTTGTTTAACTTAATTTTTTTTCATGCAGTATTTTTTTTCATACATTTTAAAGTGAAATATCTGAGTCTCAGCATCACTCTGTTACCATGGAATTGCCCCTTAGGCTAATGCACAATACATTCAGGACTAATGTGAATACATTTTTAAAAGTATAACCTATAACGATGAGGGTTCAAGTTTTTGTTTTGTTAACTTCTTTAGGATTTATGGGTTCCCCTGTGGGACGGTTGAGCTAACGTAGGCTAATGCATGAGGTTGTAAGTAACAAGAACATTTCCCAGGACATAGACATATCTGATATTGGCAGAAAGCTTAAATTCTTGTTAATCTAACTGCACTGTCCAATTTACAGTAGCTATTACAGTGAAACAATACTATGCTATTATTTGAGGAGAGAGCACAGTTTTGAACATGAAAAGTTATTAATAAGCAAATTAGGATCATTTGGGCTGTCTTGATACACATTTTTAAACAGAAATACAATGGTTCATTGGATCAGTCTGACACTTTGCACATGCACTGCTGCCATCTAGTGGCCAAAATCTATATTGCACCTGGGCTGGAATAATACATTATGGCCTTTCTCTTGCATTTCAAAGATGATGGTACAAAAAAAATACAAAAGAACGTTCTTTTTTTTTTGTATTATCTTTTACCACATCTTATGTGTTATATTCTCCTACATTCACGTTTCCTCAAACTTCAAAGTGTTTCATTTGAAATGGTACCAAGAATATGCATATCCTTGCTTCAGGTCCTGAGCTATAGGCAGTTAGATTTGGGTATGTCATTTTAGGCAAAAATTGAGAAAAAAGGGGCCAACCTTTAAGAGGTTTTTAAGAGTAGGCCTACATGAAAAAACGTCACTTTTTCTATTGTTGTTCCTAGATGTTTCCACTTCACAATAACAACACTTAAAGTTGACCGGGGCAGCGCTAGCAGGGTAGACATTTGACGAACTGACTTGTTGGAAAGGTGGCATCCAATGACAGTGGCATTCAATGACTGCCAATGTTTGTCTATGGAGATTGCATGGCTGTGTGCTCGATTTTATATACCTGTCAGCAACGGGTGGGCTGAAATCGCAGAATCCACTAATTTCAAGCGGTGTCCACATACTTGTGTATAGTGTAGCTGATGTTGTTGAATTATTTCATTTTTTTTTCAGGTTGAGAGGCTACAGTCTTCTCCTAAGGTGTTGTATGCTCTAATCTTAAACAGCTTAGTCTTTTAAAGACCTACTGTATTTCTCAGAATTCTTATAAAGTAGTGAGAACACAATGGCACATAGGAAAAGTAAGAAATGGATATGCAATATGCAAAGTTACAGCAGATGCATTTTCCCTCTGACAGTGAATATACAATAGTTTATTAATAATATATTTGAGTTAGTACTTTAAACTAGTTTGATTTGAGTATTGTTAGGGGGAAATTCTGACTTATTTGATTAGGTGAAGCTTATTTAGAATCTAGTATCTGAATGTTATCAAAGGTTTTGTCTAGGCTTGTGTCTGACAATATTACACGATTGTTCATTTGTTGAACACAACATTAAAATTCTATATTCATGTAATCAAGTTGTTCTGTCATGTTTTCTCGGCCACCTCTCATATTAACATACGTTAAAACTTGTATCAACACAGGATGGCAGCAAAGCTGTACTAAGGTGAAAATCCTTCAGTAAAGTACACTAGTTGAATACTTTGTCCTGACTCCTAACACAACTACTGGCCAGCACTGATCAGCCAACAACACATCCGTCTGGGTAAGCTGAGCTTTTACCGTGTATACTGACCAAGTCCAATCAGCCCCATTTATTATTGCGTGAATCCACACTCTGTAAGATATATGTCTGGCTTTGAATCTGTAATTAAATGTTTGATAAAATCCAGACATTCCAAATACAGCAGAAGCCATTTTAACATCTACATTTCCATCGTACAATGCTAGATTGTTATGAGACCAATAGAATATGCCATGTGCTGGATTTATGCTCTGCTACAGTGATGTTCTCGCGTCAAATACACTTCTCTCCAGTAGAGGGCAGCAAATGCCTGTCACTGATCCTAATCTGAACAGACATTTCCCTCCTAAAAATAGAAATCGCCTCAAGGTAGAGATTGTTGGCCTCTTTTTTATCTTTCCAACTTGCATTTTGTACATTTCCAAGGGTTTGTGTGGACTTGTCAGCTCACCCCCAACCTTGTCTCTTTCATTGAAATTGCATTTGAAGATTTCTGTTACGTTCTTGCTGGCTTCATGTGTAAATAGTGGTTGGATGGCGGCTTCTGGGATCTTTCAACTGAAAATGTGAAAAACTGTGTAAGTATAAGTTGCGCATTTTTGCACTTAAATAGCTCAAATTCCTCTCTCATTTCACCCATTCTCTCACTGCTCATCCTTACAGGACTCTTGACTCCCACATGCTTTCAATTGCTTGTTCATTTTCCCTATCTGAGAGCAGTGACCTTATATTTCCCCAGCCCTCCCTATAGTAAGCTCTTCCCATAGAAAATTATATAATACATTCTGTACAGTATCAGTCAGTGTCCTCACTCACTATCTGCACTTTCGTCTGCACTGTTTCCTTGGTGACACTCAATGGTTTCCTGTGTCGTTGTCAACTAGTGTATGGTGTAAACCTTAAAATTATTTCACAATGGAATGTGATTTGTACTTTGATAACATGTTGTCATACAGGCAAGAATAGCGGTGTGACACACCAGGCCAAACTGGCTTGTAAAACTCATGCAAAGTGAGTTTATCAAGAGCAGCATCCAATATGAATTCCCAGTTAATAATAAAAGGAAGGCCCCATCCAAAGAAAGCGAAACACATGACATGTTATCTACTTAAATCTACTTATTCCAAGTTGTGCCTTTGAAATATACATGTGCTGTGTTGTCGGATTCCCTTTGCGTGTACCGCAGCTTTTGACGAGGTGACAGTGACAGCAAGTGCAGGGGATTAGATCAATTAGCAAACACAACAAATCTTCTAGTAGTAGTGGAAGGATTGTGCCCGTCTACTCCCCCTCCTACCTACTGACGCTCACACAAAGTGACCTGAAAGAGTGCAGCAGTGCTGAATATCTCATGGGTTCCTTGGTGGAGTACCCTATAAGTAGCAGCGTTCCAGAATATAGTTACATTAAATATGAGCTTTGGAAGTCCCTATGGGTCTGTGAACTGAGAACTGAGTGAACTGAGAAACCCAAGGACAGCCACAGTTCAGAGGACAGATCCCTAAAACGTGTGTTATTGGAAAGAACTTGGAATGAGAGGGAAGAGAGGGATGCTGTCAAACACAGTTAGGTGTAATATGTATCACATGCTTAATTCAGGAGGAGAGGATGGTGGGTTCCGGGGTGTGGAGGAAATAGATACAGTATGGTAGCATATTGTGAAAGTATAGTCCAAAGGGAAAGAGGCAAATGCAGTTCTATATTTGCTATCTTTGCACTGAGCCAAGAGTCAAAGGTCAAGAGTCAAATGTCTGCTGGATTTGATCAAAACTATAATCCCTATTGCTGATACAACAAGAAAACAGATCTTCCCAAAGATCTTCTTAAAACATTTGGGGGGCAGCATCATAAAAGGCTTCTTATACTTATTTATAATCCTTATACATGTTGTCTATACTTTTTACATTATTTTCAATTATACCCAAATGAACATATTTTGAAAGCCAGACATAATCGTGTCTGGTAGCCTGGTACTTATCTATCATAGCCGACTTTGCACAACTTATGTGACGCACGACTCAAAAGCACTTAGATTTGTTTCTTACAATAGACGTTGGCTAATGACACATTTAAGTCATTGATGGCTGAAGAGGTATTAGTCATTGCCAAGTATGGAAACACAAGCTAACTGATACAGTCTACAAAGATTTATCATACATAACATGAATATTAATCTACTGTTTTACATGATTAACATCTTTGGTGCAGTTAGCCTCCACATGAAATACTTAATTGGTAATGAGATTTTAGACTATTATATGACGTTATAGCTGAACACCTGTGAAATGGTTTAGAAGAGCGCAAAGTATTTAGGAAACGGTCCTGAGTTACACGCAGTTAGATTTGGGTATGTCATTCTAGGCGAAAATTGAAAAAAAGGGTCTGATCCTTATGAGGTTTTAAAAGTAATATCTTTATTGCAGTTATTGATGCACGGCTCTTGCACAGTTATTGATGAGGAGATCAGGGATCCCCCTGAGCTCTCCTGGACTACAAGCATTTCGCTACACCCGCAATAACATCTGCTAAATATGTGTATGCGACCAATACAATTTGATTTGATTTTGATAATGATAATGAATGGTAAATCGTTTTGTGGTTAATAATGCATGAAGGGTGTGCTTTTGACTCTGATCATAGTGCTGGGTTGATGAAGGCCTTTTTTGCCCAATGTCCTCTGAATGTTATTATATCTAACCAGTGTTGAACTGCAGTAGATGCAAATGTAATGCAAATCTTTAAATACATGTTTTTTTTTATCCCCTCCGTTTAGCCCTCTGTTGCCCTAATGTAGTTACAAAAGTTCAATAAGTAAGGCTGGTCTTAATGGATCGTCACTTTTCATTCATCTAGTAAACTCATAATTCACATCGCTCCCTATCCCATTCATCAGCATAGCAGGGTAGTGTCATAATGCCACCTCATCAGTTTAGCGTCATGTCTCGCTTCCTCCTTTCATATTAGCAAGCGAGCAGAATGTCCTTCACCTATTCCAGTGGTTCCCAAACGTTTTACAGTCCCGTACCCCTTCAAACATTCAACCTCCAGCTAGGTTGAATGTTTGCTCTGACCCTAGCACCAGGGTCAGCGCACTCTAAAATGTTGTTTTTTGCCATCATTGTAAGCTTGCCACACACACACTATGCGATACATTTATTAAACATAAGAATGAGGGTGAGTTTTTGTCACAACCCGGCACGTGGGAAATGACAAAGAGCTCTTATAGGACCAGGTCACAAATAATAATATAATAATAATCAATGATTTTGCTCTTTATTTAACCATCTTACATATACAAATTAATTTGCTCATTGAAAATGGTGAATAACTCACCACAGGTTAATGAGAAGGGTGTGCTTGAAAGGATGCACATAACTCTGCAATGTTGGGTTGTATTGGACAGAGTCTCAGTCTTAAATCCTTTTCCACACACAGTCTGTATTTAGTTGTCATGCTAGTGAGGGCCGAGAATCCACTCTCACATAGGTACTTGGTTGCAAAGGGCATCAGTGTCTTAACACCGCAATTTGCCAAGGCAGGATACTCCGAGCGAAGCTCAATCCAGATATCTGCCAGTGGCTCTCTTGTTCAGATATCGGTAAGTGGACCAGGGTAACGAATCCAGTTGTTTGTGTCATCCGTTTCGGGAAAGTACCTGCGTAATTGCGCACCGGAACTCACTCAGGTGCTTCGCTATATATCACATTTGACATTGTCCGTAAGATTGAGTTCGTTTGCACACAAAAAAATCATACAATGATGGAAAGACCTGTGTGTTGTCCTTGTTAATGCAGACAGAGAAGAGCTCCAACTTCTCAATCACAGCCAATCAATGGAACTAATTTCCCCCGGCAGGGGAGTTTTGATGCCAGCTGCCCAGAATAGGGCAACCTGTCATCAGCATCTGGCTCTGAGGAGCATTCCTCCTCCTTTTACTCAAGTATAACAATTGGGCTAAGTTTCATTTACAGTTGTGTGGACTGCACAGCCTGCACGTCAACAGCTATGTGACCTATCTCTGTATGTGTTCATACAGCAGACTCACCTCCTCTCCATGTGCCCTTCACGGTTCAACACCCCCTACAACTCATTGACTTAATAATTCATGAAGGGACAGCATGTAAATGGTGAGCGATATAAGTCACCCTGGATGAATCCTTGTAGTCTGAGGGATAATGGAAAGGAGCTCCGTGCTAACTGGAATGATTCACTATGTTATCCCTCTGTCAGCACGGCTGAGTGCCTGGCAGGTTCATGAATCATGCCGAGGTCTGCTACTTCTCTCCGTCTCCCCATTACCGTGTCATGGCAATTTGTTAGGAAGTTTAAAACTGCCTTGCTGGAAAATGCAACGACAGTAATCTGTGAAGACGGGGGGACGAGAGAGTTGTACACACTTGTGTTGCTGTTGTTCTTCTGTGGTGTTCAGCCTGACTCTGACCAGGTTCTCTGTTTCCCTGCTTCCCTGCTTCCCTGCTTCCCTGCTTCCCTGCTTCCCCCCTCTTTACTAAGGACGGTAAGGCTGCCAGAGGTGCGACAATTTTGCTGTGTATGATTTTGCAACTGACTATATTCCCCAGGCCATGCTAGATCAATAGCTCCCAGAGAGTGACAGAGTGAGAATTGGAAGTATAAAGTATTGGTTGGCCCAGGCCTTCAAAAACCGTAGTATGCTATCCACTGCACCACAGACGCCGTTCATTTAGCACTGTGTTGTGTGACTCTGCAAGTGTAGTGATGATGACGTCATAATATGCTGCTGCTCTACACAAAAGGTAAAGATCCGTAGGTTACCTCTTGTTATTTTTCATTAGGACATGGAAGGAAAGCCACGAGCGCACGCGCACACACTGTCACGCCTGCTCCAGCTCTGGCGCTCGAGGGCACCAGGCTGCCCTTCACTACGCACACCTGTCACCATCATTACTCCCAACAGCGCAATATTGGAATCACCCGGACTCCATTACTTTGTTGAGTGCCCTTCTATATCTGTCTGTTACTGTTGGTTCCCTGTGTCAGCATTATTGTCGTAATGGTGTTTTGTTCCCCCTGTCCAGACGCTGTTCATGTTTTGGTTTGATGTCCGTTTTCCAGTAAATGTTCACTCCCTGTACTTGCTTCTCGTCCCCAGCGTCGATTCTTACACACACACACACACACACACACACACACACACACCTTATATTTTCTCATGGGTCATGTACAGCTGGCTACTTCAGAATTTTCTCTAACTCATCCTAATCACCTGTTTTACTGTATTAAATCAGACATGGTAATAATGGAGTAATAAGTAAAAACATTCAGCAAACAGAGTCGAGCTGCTCAATGATGAAATAAAACCGCCATATTGAAAAAAGGGTTGATAATATCTGATCCATCAATCACATTGGTGGGCAATATTCCACCTCCCATATGAAATCCTGAAGTGAGCTAATTTCATTTGGCTTATCAGTCAAACTGCATTAGACCACAGTAACCGTGCAAGATTATTAAAGACACTAAATCCACATTCACTATTCAAATAAAGTCATCTATGATTAGGCTATACAGAACTGAAGCATTGCCAGGATACAAATTCAACCCCAGAGGCAGGATTTATTAAAGGGTAAATACATTTGTTGAAAGACAGCGTCTGATTCCATCACCGTTACTTCAGTGCCTTTCGAAAGCACTCTGCTCATCCCATATTGGCTTGGCGCTATCTCGCTGACATTGATCAGGGCGAGACGTTGGTTTTCCATGAGTATCAGCTCAACCGAGAGACTGCGGGACAATTAGCCGGCACAAAGAGACAAGTGGCCTGTCCATTTGCCTCGCATATATCATCAGGAAGGTCCCAGGCACAGGCTGCATTTGCAGGTCCATTAGCGGATCATCCTCAGTCATATTTCTCCAGGCCGTGGCTGGCGATCGATAGCTAAAGATGGGGCTAGATGAGGTTGTCGACAGGCCGCTTGTGTCTGGATATGGGGCCCCCGAGGGCCAGCCTCTCTCCCTGGGTGTTCTGGAAGAGCCTGCCTCGGCACTTTGCCTAAGGGGAGAGTTTGAGCCGCATGGCCCCTCTCATGAATCATTTCCCTGGGCTGGCTAATATCGATCGATAGGCTTCTTGATGCAGTTGACAGGCATTTCATCTGCACCCTTGTTAAGTGGTCTTCTCATATGTCTGCATGGTCATTTGCATGGGTATGATGATATTTGAGGTGGGCTTGATCTGTTTGTAATGAAGGCTCTGTATACTGGTGAATCAGATGAGAGGATTCAGAAGTTGGAGAATTGGAGAGTTGTCACATGCACAGGTCCATTATTCCTGCTTTTCTAAAGCCTGTCAGTTTACAGGAGGTAACATTTCCGACATGATGTGGAGTGTACTACTCATTCAGGAACACAAGAACAACAGTTTGTGCATCAAGTGTGCGTGACTGAAGCCTACAAAATGAAACCCTGGTGATGATCAGCTATGCACAACATCAAAGGTCAATTGCCATCATTTGCACATTTCCGCGGTGAAGTAGATCCTCTTAAAATGTGGAACGGACCATCCGTTTCTTAGAAAAGTAATCCTTGGAATAGTTGCACTTTTTCCAATCCAACGCAATTCTATTCGAATGTAAAGGTTGAATGGCTTCAGCTAAAAAAATGTGTCCTTGTTACAAACCCAAGAGGAGGTGAAAGAAGAGACTGCTTGCTCAGGTTTTCTAAGGTGCAACACGATGTATAACGAACTTGTAGCCATGTCTTCGGCGACATTCAGGAACTCCTTACTGCTCATATGATGGGATGCAGCACTGTCTGTGTGCTCTTTATACACCTGTGTGTATAAGATCAAGGAGGGTGAGGTCTCTCACACACACACACGCACTCATGTGTGGCAGAGCTCTCCGCATGGAGAGAGATAGTGACAGAGAGGGAGAGAGAGAGAGAGAGAGAGAGTGACAGAGAGAGTGAGAGAGAGAGAGAGCACGCACAGATCCTCCTCTCAAACTTACAGTGTCTGGCCCACATGCCTCCCGCTTTTTCTAGTTTTATTGCTTGCCTAGTCCTCTCAACTCTCCTGTTCAGATGGCAGACTGATGTCATCTGTGCCATGGAAAAATCTTGAAATACACCTTCATGAAATATCCGTATATGTAGGCTATGTGCGTCCATGTATAGAGGTTGACTTGAGTGTATACAAATACTGTGACAGAAGGAACCGTTTTTGTCATCTTTACATTAGGTTGCAACAGTACATTCTATGGTAGCCTATACGGTCTGGCTTGAAACTATATTTCTTGTAGGCTACTGTAATATGCTATTCACACTCTCTATACAGTATGTTAATGCTGACCGTAAAGTCAGTCATTTTACAATTTAATACAACCTAATTCAGTTTGGATAATGAAGTCAGAAAAAACTGATGTCCACAGTCTCTCAACACGTGTGTATTTAGCATTACCTTAATCATATTAGTTTTATCATCTCTTACTGGAAATGTGTTTTGCAGCTGTGATATATTGACTCTAGATGCCCAAATGAAGATATACTGGAGCAGCCATCTAGGCTATTGGTTGTTGATCAGATATTTACACATGGGAATAAAACGGATAAACATTCCAGGGAGTTATACAGGATGTATTATACTAGTCCAAAAGGGAGAGAGAGCAGAGCTTATGAATGTTTTAGGCCAGAAAAGGGCACAGCTTTAATCATCTACACCCAAGGGTGATTCAAGCAAGGCCAGAACCCAAATTCCATGTTGATGTCTGAGGAAATAGTTGGCTTGAGTGCTCACACTGGTCTCTTCATCATGTGGATGGAGTATTTGAAGGGGTTTTTGCATTTTTTAACATGCCTTCAAAAGTCAGGCCTCTAAATTAATTCCGAGGTTTCAGTAAGCTACTGTATAAAATATTAGGCCCCGAAGATAGCGGCACTAGTTTCAGGGGAAATTTCCTTTCAGGCAGTTGGAGGGGAGGATGATTTATGAATTACTTAGACTGACACATGCTCGCGCGCATGCGCACTCTTCACATTCCTCCGCAGCCAACGCACACAGATATTCTCCTGCAGATACCGTCAAGATGATTGCATTTATCATTCCCTTTCTGCCGCTGTCCTGTTCCTGTCTCTCTGTGGCCTTCTCCTCCAGCACTTGCTTTGATATGAGCTTTATGGAATCTGTGTGAACGGCGTATAGCTTCCTCACTAATCCAACTGCTGCTGCTAGAGCTTCCTTCATCATGCTCTCTCTCTTTCTATCTCTCTCGCGCTCCCACTCTCTCTCTCTCTCCCTCTCTCTCTCTTTCTCTCTCTCTCTCTCATCTCGTCCTCTCAGGCTTTAACCCTCCCACATGTAAATCTGTGATCTGTCTTCTTTCTTTCTCCTTTTGTCTCTTTTTCTTGATGCTGTTTCTTCTCTGTTACATTGGATGTGAGATGTGTCCCTGTGTGAGTCTGATGACATTTCCTCTAGGTGTCCTGACTGGACTGGGTTGTATGTCCGATCCTCACCTGGCTTTACCTCAGCTAAGGTCGATGGTGTCTTTGTGTACGTATTGATTTTACTGGGAATTTCAAGTCAGAGCCTTACTTTGACATAAATGCCAATATTAGGCTCTTGCGCACACTTCTCAGTCTCTCAGTCCTACTGAATGTCTATTGGCATCATACAGAGCATCCCACTGGACACAGCCGTCAGTTCAACATCTAGTTTTGATTTACATTTGGTTGAGTTGTCAACTAACGTGAATTCAATGTGAAATCAAAAATGTCTCGCTGGCATTGAATTTAGGTTAAAAGTTGCGTGAAAAAAAATACACCAAATTCCCTTAGGTTGATGACATTTTGCAAATCCGTTTTCCACATTGATCATATTCCACTTTTACATTATGGGGTATTGTGTGTAGGCAAGTGACACGGAATCAGAATTTAATGCATTTTAAATTCACGCTGTAACACAAAATGTGGAAAAAGGCAAGGGGTGTGAATACTTTCTGAAGGCAATTCCGGGGGCCAAGCACACCATAGCCACATTTAAGCCATTTTCATCATGGGGGACAATAAAGCTGGAGTAGTGTTCTATGTGGAATTTATTTATATGGCTTTATCCTGGCTTTTGGCCCCTTGTCTATAATAAAGCCACTTTCTCATGCTGGTGATGAGTTGGCAGGTCCTCAGTCATTTAGCCAGTCGATTACAGCTGTCAAATCACAATAAGCTATCCACAATTCTTTCCCTATAAAACACTTTAACACACACATGCATGTGCACACACACGTGCGCGCACACCAGGTTGCGCGCACACCAGGTTGCGCATGCGCGCACAAGTGCACGCAGACACACACACACACACTCACTAGGTTGCACTGCACACGCAAACAGACACAACACACTCGCGCACACACACACTGACCTTGATATTCTGAGGTTCAGTTTCTAATACCTGCCAATAAAATCTGGGGGCTTACTTCAGAGCTGGGATCATATGAGCTATGAATTGTTCACCGTGTCTTTCCGGCTGCTTCCATGTACAATGCGCACTCCTCCACACAATAATACCCCAATAAAGAGAGGTGGAAAATACCAGAGGGATTTGCAGAGTCAGGCGGATGTATTCCGAAATAAAGAACCAATATTGGAGGAGAGAAAGTTCGATTTAATGAATTGTCAAATTGCTCTTTTGTAGGGTGGACCAGAGAGGCTTGGAAGTGAAATGTCATTGGGTGAGGGGTTGGGCTGGCATTTCCCACCATCCTGCATTAGTCATTACTCCTCCTTCATGGCTTTTATGTTCTCTTCCTGTAGCGCTCTGCACAGTGTATGAAGCTGTCTGTTACTGATATTATGGTACGTGCACATTGCACACGGTAGTCACATACATGCAGTATACTACTGTTCCTTTACTATGGGCCTCTACTTTACAGTAACACACACAGAGAGACAGACAGGCAGACAGACAGACAGACAAACAGGCAGGCAGACACACCTACATACTAACTACATATTATGCTATTCTGTCTGCTAAAACAAAGACACACCCCACCCAACACACACACGGAGAAAGAGAGAGAGAGAGAGACCTTTGGTTTGAGTTAGAGAGTGCAGAACAGGGCTCTCAGGCTTGGGTCAGGGAACATGCCAAGCTATGGACGCTGGGAGGATGTGCCACGCGGGGCACTCAGCAGCGGCAAGAGTCCTGCGTTTGTGCTGGGAAAGGCACAACACAGCACTGCATATATTGCACTGCTCTGGCAACAAAGAGGGAGAGAGAGTGTGGGAAAAATAGAAAGAGATTGATAGGTAAAGATACTGAGTGAACGGACAAGAGTGAAGAAAATTGAGTGAGCAACTTTTGTCCAGAGGGAAGAGAAAAAAGCAAGAGAGAAAAAGAGAGCGTGAGCGATGAGCTGGGCCTGACAATGTAGCATGGTGTCAATGAACACTCGGATTTGCTATGTGATCTGAATCTCAGGTGCTCCATCGCTCAGGCTAGAATAAGCGCAGGGGAATTCATGGGAAGGATTCAATGTCTGCTCGCTCTGTGTCTTCATCTCTAGCAACAGCCTGAGTAATATAAGTATGTTCAAGACAATAGCATCGTCACTGTTAATACCTACGGAAATAACATCCACACATTGAATTACAGATGTCGGATCTTAATTTGATGAATGAACACACAATCCACAATCCATGCATAACAAATACACACTACCATTGAAAAGTTTGGGATCACTTAGAAATGTCCTTGGTTTTGAAAGAAAAGCACATTTTTGTCCATTAAAATAACATCAAATTGATCAGAATACAGTGTAGACATTGTTAATGTTGTAAATGACTATTGTAGCTGGAAACCGCAGATTTTATATGGAATATCTACATAGGCATACAGAGGCCCATTATCAGCAACCATCACTCCTGTGTTCCAATGGCACATTGTGTTAGCTAATCCAAGTTTATCATTTTAAAAGGCTAATTGAACTTGGCCTTCTAGGCTCCTATAGAGCTCAATTTTTATGGAATGGTCTGCCTACCCATGTGAGAGACGCAGACTCGGTCTCAACCTTTAAGTCTTTATTGAAGACTCATCTCTTCAGTAGGTTCTATGATTGAGTGTAGTCTGGCCCAGGAGTGTGAAGGTGAACGGAAAGGCACTGGAGCAACGAACCGCCCTTGCTGTCTCTGCCTGGCCGGTTCCCCTCTCTCCACTGGGATTCTCTGCCTCTAACCCTATTACAGGGGCCGAGTCACTGGCTTACTGGTGCTCTTCCATGCCGTCCCTAGGACGGGTGCGTGACTTGAGCGGGTTGAGTCACTGACGTGGTCTTCCTGTCTGGGTTGGCGCCCCCCTTGGGTTGTGCCGTGGCGGAGATCTTTGTGGGCTATACTCGGCCTTGTCTCAGGATGGTAAGTTGGTGGTTGAAGATATACCTCTAGTGGTGTGGGGGCTGTGCTTTGGCAAAGTGGGTGTGGTTATATCCTGCCTGTTTGGCCCTGTCCAGGGGTATCATTGGATGGGGCCACAGTGTCTCCTGACCCCTCCTGTCTCAGCCTCCAGTATTTATGCTGCAGTAGTTTATGTGTCGGGGGGCTACGGTCAGTCTGTTATATCTGGAGTATTTCTCCAGTGTCCTGTGTGAATTTAAGTATGCTCTCTCTAATTCTCTCTTTCTCTCTTTCTTTCTTTCTTTCTTTCTTTCTCTCTCTTGGGGGACCTGAGCCCTAGGACCATGCCTCAGGACTACCTGGCATGATGACTTTGAACATTTGGCCATGTTCTGTTATAATCTCCACCCGGCACAGCCAGAAGAGGACTGGCCACCCCTCATAGCCTGGTTCCTCTCTAGGTTTCTATCTAGGTTTTGGCCTTTCTAGGGAGTTTTTCCTAGCCACCGTGCTTCTACACCTGCAGTGCTTGCTGTTTGGGGTTTTAGGCTGGGTTTCTGTACAGCACTTTGAGATATCAGCTGATGTAAAAAGGGCTATATAAATAATTGTGATTTGATTTGATTTGATTCCTCTGTCCAGTGTCTGTGATCTTTTGCCCATATTAATATTTTATTTTTATTGGCCGTCTGAGATATGTATTTTTCTTTGCAACTCTGCCTAGAAGGCCAGCATCCTGGAGTCACCTCTTCGCTGTTGACATTGACACTGGTGTTTTGCGGGTACTATTTAATGAAGCTGCCAGTTGAGGACTTGTGAGGCATCTGTTTCTCAAACTAGACACTCTAATGTACTTGTCCTCTTGCTCAGTTGTGCGCTGGGGCCTCCCACTCCTCTTTCTAGTTTGGTTAGAGTCAGTTTGCACTGTTCTGTGAAGGGAGTGGTACACAGCGTTGTACGAGATCTTCAGTTTCTTGGCAATTTCTCGCATGGAATAGCCTTCATTTCTCAGAACAAGAATAGACTCATGAGTTTCAGGAGAAAGTTCTTTGTTTCTGGCCATTTTGAGCCTGTAATTGAACACACAAATGCTGATGCTCCAGATACTCAACTAGTCTTAAGAAGGCCAGTTTTATTGCTTCTTTAATCAGAACAACAGTTTTCAGCTGTGCTAACATAATTGCAAAAGGGTTTTCTAATGATCAATTAGCCTTTTAAAATGATAAACTTGGATTAACTAACACAACGTGCCATTGGAACACAGGAGTGATGGTTGCTGATAATGGGCCTCTGTACGCCTATGTAGATATTCCATAAAAAAATCTGCCGTTTCCAGCTACAATAGACATTTACAACATTAACAATGCCTACACTTTATTTCTGATGATGTTATTTTAATGGACAAAAAGTGTGCTTTTCTTTCAAAAACAAGGACATTTCTAATTGACCCCAAACCTTTCAACGGCAGTGTACATACGTGTTTGGTGGAAACAGAATGAGTATAATAGTTTGATTAACAGTAAACAAATAGAATTACGTGATGACAGTGCTGCTATGTTGACCCGCCTTGACCCACAGTATGGTTTTGTATTCCTTATACGTAGTCAGGCATTGGAATGTAGTCAGGCATTGGAATGCAATCAATTACATTCATATCATCAAATATTGGTTATGCTATATTCTAGGGCAAATCTAGGGTTTGTTTCTGCTGAAAATGATTCATATCTTGACACTACAATGGACACGCCACTAACAAGTGAGCACAGTTTGAAAGAGCGGAGCTTGCAGATAAGAACAACTTTCCCTGCATGCTAGAGAATATGCAAAGAAACAACAAATCCAGTTTTGTGGTCATGAAAAGCCAGAGGCTATCTTTAGGTTGACACGTGTAGGTGTCACCTCATAACAAGTGACAATAAATCAATACATCATACTGATATATACTCAGCATGATTGAGTGTTATTGATAGGAGAAAGTGTCTTTTGAGTCTTAATGAAAAGTAGGCTGCTTCAGAATATTAATTTATTGTCTGATGTTATGAAGAGAGAAAGAGTTATAGAAATCCTACCTAAAGAAATACTACACTTTACTATAGAATACTACAGTACTTACTATAGAATTCTGTAGTAAACTCTAGTATCCTGTAGAATACTATACTACACTATACTACTCGATCATGTGTAGTACTTAGTATAGAATTTGATGGTATACTGTAGAATACTATAGTAAACAGTAAAGTATTACCCCCCAAAAAACAATGTAGCAAATAGTACTGAAATGGGGGGGGGGGGGGTAATACTATAGTAAAAACTACAGTCTCATATACTCTCTCCAAGATCGATGGAAGTACCCCAAGGTCTTGTCATGCAGAGTTTCAACTGTCAACAGATAGATAGACAGATAGGTACATCACATTCCCACAAGTAAACACTGTTTAGCATAACACAGAGCTTTTCAGACGAACACTTTCCTCAATCATGGAGATTTAAAGATGGAGAAGGCTATTATTGCTCACATGCGCTTCACCAATTGCATTGTATAATTGTGTTGCATGCGTCTTTCAACAAAACAAAAAGTGTAAAGTAACTAATTACAACTATTCCTTTTACTGTAATTGAGTAGCTTTTAGTAATTTTACTTTTTTTTTCAAAGTTAGTAATTTCACTTCTACTTGAGTAACATTTAACTAAAGTAACAGTACTTCTACTAGAATAGGATCTCAGTACTCTTTCCACCACTGGTGAGTGACAGAAAGAGTGAGTGAGTGAGTGAGTGAGTGAGTGAGTGAGTGAGTGAGTGAGTGAAAGACTGAAAGAGTGAAAGAGTGAAAGAGTGTAAATTGGTGAGAGTGAATGTCAGCCAGTTCCATGGACAAGTAACACGTCAAGTCAAATGTTATTTCTCACATGCTTCATAAACAACAAGTGTAGACTAACAGTGAAATGCTTACTTACAGGTCCTTTTCAAAAAATGCAGAGTTAAAAAAAATAACATAGAAATAGTGACATGAAGAATAAACACACTGTGAATAACGAATAACAATAACAAGTAAAATGTACATGACTATATACAAGGGGTAGCTTGTACATAGGTAGGGGTAAAGTGACTAGGCAACAGGATAGATACTAGACAGTAGTAGCACCGTATGTGGTGAGTGTGAAACGCGTGAGTGTGTGCGTGTGTTCGTGTGTATCAAATCAAATCACATTTTATTGGTCACATGCTCCGAATACAACAGGTTTAGACTTTACAGGGAAATGCTTCCTTACAAACCCATTCCCAACAATGCAGAGTTTTAAAAAAGTATGACAAATATTTGCTAAATAAAAAGGAATTAGTAACACAATAAAAACAACCACAATGCTATATACAAGAACAACCAGTACCGAGTCAATGCGCATGGGTACGAGGCAGTTGAGGTAATTGAGTTAATGAAGTGTGTACATGTGGGAGGGGGTAAAAGTGACAAGGCATTCAGGATATATAACACACAGAGTAGCAGCAGCGTAAGTGAAGTGAGAAAGTGTGCCTATGTGTGAGTATGTGTGTGTATGGTGTCAATATGCATGTGTGTGTGTGTGTTTTTGTGTGTGTGAGCGTTTGCATTGTGTGTGTGTGTGTGAGTATGTGTGTGTGCTGGAGTGTCAGCGTAGTATGTGTGAGCGTGTGGTTAGAGTCTAGTGAGTGTGTATTGAGCCATAGTCCGGATAGCCATTTAATTAACTCATTAGCAGTCTTATGGCTTGGGGGGTAGAAGCTGCTCAGGTCCCTTCTTGTCCCATCGCACTCTAGTGACTCCTGTGGCGGACCGGGCGCATGCACGCTGACACTGTCGCCAGGTGTACGGTGTTTCCTCCGACACCTTGGTGTGGCTGGCTTCCAGGTTAAGCGGGCATTGTGTCAAGAAGCAGTGTGGCTTGGTTGGGTTTAGGAGGATGCATGGCTCTCGACCTTCGCCTCTCCTGAGTCCGTACGGGAGTTGCAGTGATGAGACAAGACTGTAACTACCAATTAGATGCCACAAAAAAGGGCTAAAAGCAATAAAAAATTATCTCTCTGTACTTTGCTCCGTTCATCTTTCCCTTGATCCTGACTAGTCTCCCAGTCCCTGCTACTGAAAAACATCCCCACAGCATGATGCTGCCACCACCGTGCTTCACCGTAGGGATGGTGCCAACTTTCCTCTAGATGTGACGCTTGGCATTCAGACCAAAGACTTCAATCTTGGTTTAATCAGACAAGAGAATCTCGTTTCTCATGGTCTGAGTCCTTTAATTGCGTTTTGGCAAACTCCAAGCGGGCTGTCATGTGCCTTTTACTGAGGAGTTACAGATGGCATAAACGTTTGTTATTAAGGCACATGAAAGTTCGAGAAGGCAAACTCATTTTGATTTAAAAAAAATGTTTTACATTCAAACGGCTCTAATGTGAAGTCGTGACTTGCGACAAACGCCAGTTTCCTGAATCGGGTCACATATGGAATTGGTATTTTACCAAATAGGGCTATCTTCTGTATACCCCCCCTACCTTGTCACAACACAACTGATTGGCTCAAACGCATTAAGAAGGAAAGAAATTCCACAAATTAACTTTAAGAAGGCACACCTGTTAATTGAAATGCATTCCAGGTGGTTGAGAGAATGCCAAGAGTGTGCAAAGCTGTCATCAAGGCAAAGGGTGGCTATTTGAAGAATCTCAAATGTAAAATATATTTTGATTTGTTTAACACTTTTTTGGTTACTACATGATTCCATATGTGGTATTTCATAGTTTTTATGTCTTCACTATTATTCTACAATGTAGAAAATAGTAAAAATAAACAAAAACCATTGAATGAGTAGTTGTTCTAAAACTTTTGACTGGTAGTGTACATATACACATTTTTTAGCTAAACAGGTGGGGCTCAAAACAGGTAGAGCTCTGAATGACGGTAACAGAGGGGTGAATGAGGGATTGAATGGATGAAAGAATGCTATTGTTTATTCAATTTATTTTGTATGGCTTTTTTATTTAGAAATACATTTTAATTGCTTTGTGTTCAAACGAAGAGCTTCATTCCAAAACACTATATATACATTTTCAGAAATGTTGGTAATTTATCTTTAATTTTTTAAAGAAATTCTGAGAGAATACTGTGTTTTTTCACTATCTAATCATGGAATGGGGCTGTTCAATGACAGACATGTATTTGTTGATTATCTATCACTTGATAGTTTCATTTCAGAGTGTCACGTATACTCCCTCACCGGCCGCTAGGTCATCAGGCTGCTGATTATCCTGCACACCTGTCACCATCGTCTAGCGCACCTGCACCTCATGACACTCATCTTGACTCCATCACCTCCTTGATTATCTTCCCTATATCTGTCACTCCCCTTGGTTCTTTCTTCAGGTGTTATTGACTCTGTTTTCATGTCGGTGCGGTGCGTTGTGTTTCGTGTTCATTGTTTCTTTTATTTATTAAAACACTCACTCCCTGAACTTGCTTCCCGACTCTCAGCGCACAAGTTACACAGAGACAAATTATCATGCCTTTTTGCAAATGCTACAGTGCTGTGAAAAAGTGTTTGCCCCCTTTCTAATTTTCTCAGCTTTTGCTGAGAAAGTTAGAAAGTATTCATAACCCTTTACTTTTTCTGCATTTTGTTGCGTTACAGCCGTATTCTAAAATCGCTGAAATTGTTTTTTCCTCTCATCAATCTACACACAATACCCCATAATGAAAAAGCAATAGTTTTTTAGAATTTATACAAAACACTGAAATATTACATTTACAAAAGAATTCAGACCCTTTACTCAGTACTCCATTGAAGCACCTTTTCCAGAGATTACTTCTTGAGTATGACAGTACAAGCTACAACTATTTGGGGAGTTTCTCCCATTCTTATGTGCAGATCCTCTCAAGATCTGTCAGGTTGGATGGGGAGCGTCACTGCACAGCTATTTTCAGGTCTCTCCAGAGATGTTTGATCGGGTTCAAGTCCGGGCTTTGGCTGGGCCAATCAAGGACATTCAAAGGCTTGTCCTGAAGTAACTCCTGCGTTGTCCTGTTGGAAGGTGAACCTTCGCCCCAGTTTGAGGTCCTGAGCTATCTGGAGCAGATTTTCATCAAGGATCTGTCTGTGCTCAGTTCATCTTTCCCTCAATCCTGACTAGTCTCCCAGTCCCTGCTGCTGAAAAACATCCCCACAGCATGATGCTGCCACCACCATGCTTCACCGTAGGGATGGTGCCAGGTTTCCCCCAGATGTAACGCTTGGCATTCAGGCCAAAGAGTTCAATCTTGGTTTCATCAGACCAGAGAATCTTGTTTCTCATGGTCTGAGTCCTTTAGGTAACTTTTGGCAAACTCTAAGCCGGCTGTCATGTGCCTTTTACTGAGGAGTGGCTTCCGTCTGGCCACCCTACCATAAAGGCCTGATTGGTGAAGTGCTGCAGAGATGGTTGTACTTCTGGAAGTTTCTCCCATCTCCACAGAGAAACTCTGCAGCTCTGTCAGAGTGACCATCGGATTCTTGTTCACCTCCCTGACCAAGGCCCTTCTCCCCATATTGCTTAGTTTTGCCGGGCGGCCAGCTCTAGGAAGAGTCTTGGGGGATCCAAACTTCTTCCATTTAAAAAAGATGTGTTCTTGGGGACCATTAATGCTGCAGAATTTTTGTTAGTACCCTTTCCCAAATCTGTGCCTCGACACAATCCTGTCTCGGAGCTCTACGGATAATTCCATGGCTTGGTTTTTGGTCTGACAAGCACTGTCAACTGTGGGACCTTATATAGACAGGTGTGTGCCTTTCCAAATCATGTCCAATCAATTGAATTTACCACAGGTGGACTACAATCAAGTTGTAGAAACATCCCAAGGATGATCAATGGAAACAGGATGTACCTGAGCTCAATTTCGAGTCTCATAGCAAAGGGTCTGAATACCTATGTAAATAAGGTATTTCTGTTTTAATTTTTATAAATTTGCAACAATTTCTACAAATCTGTTTTCACTTTGTCATTATGGGGTATTGTGTGTAGATTGATGAGGATTTTTTTTATTTTTTAAATACATTTTAGAATATGGCTGTAAAGTAACAAAATGTGGAAAAGGGAAGGGGTCTGAATGCTTTCCGAATGGACTGTACTTATTTTATTTATTCATAAATAAATTTATGCAACACCCAATGCCCCATGTAAAAAACTACTTTCCCCTTTCACTCAATAACTGGTTTTGCCAGATGCAATGACTCCAACCAAACACCTCCCGTAGTTGTTGATCAGTTTTTGCCAGGCATAATGGGATCCAGGTCTTCCAAAAAGTTATACTTTCAACTCATCCGTCCATAGAATATTTTTCCAAGAGTCTTGATGATCATCCAGGTGCTTCCAGGTGCTTTTTGACAAACTTGAGTCAACTTTTTGGACAAGATGGGTCCCAATCACAGGAGGTTGGCGGCACCTTCTTTGGGGAGGACGGGCTTGTGGTAATGGCTGGAGCGGAACTAGTGGAATGGTATCAAATACATCAAACACATGGTTTCCGTGTGTTTGATGCCATTCCATTCATGCCGCTCTGACCATTATTATGAGCCGTCCTCGCCTCAGCAACCTCCTGTGGTCCCATTATGTCTGGCGAAAACCAAACACTGCATTCCACAGTAAGAACCTCATACCAGCGGTCAAGCAGGGTGGTGGTAGTGTGATGGTTTGGGGATGCTTTGCTGCCTCAGGACCTGGATTACTTTCCTTAAATAGAAGGAACCATGAATTCTGCTCTGTATCAAAGAATTCTACAGGAGAATGTCAGGTCATCTGCCTGTGAACTGAAGCTGAACCACAGCTGGGTCATGCAGCAAGAAAATGATCCAAAACACACAATCAAGTCTACATGAAAATGGTTGAAAAGCAACACATTTGAAGTTTTGGAATGGCCTAGTCAAAGTCCAGACCTAATCCCAATTGAGATGTTGTGGCAGGACTTGAAATTAGCAGTTCATGCTCGAAACCACAAATGTTGCTGAGTTAAAGCAGTTCTGCATGCATTAGTGGGGCAAAATTCCTCCACAGAGATATGAGAGACTGATCAACAACTACAGGAAGCGTTTGGTTGCAGTCATTGCAGCTGAAAGTGGCACAACCAGTTATTGAGTGTAAGGAGGCAATTACTTTTTCACACAGGAGAATTGGGAGTTGCATAACTTTATTAAATAAATAAATAAAATACTGTAAGTATATACACTAACATTTAAAAGTTTGGGGTCACTTAGAAATGTCCTTGGTTTTGAAAGAAAAGCTAATTTTTTATCCATTAAAATAACATCAAATTGATCAGAAATAAAGTATAGACATTGTTAATGTTGTAAATGACTATTGTAGCTGGAAACAGCTGATTTTTAATGGAATATCTAAATAGGTGTACAGAGGCCCATTATCAGCAACCATCACTCCTGTGTTCCAATGGCACGTTGTGTTAGCTAATCCAAGTTTATCATTTTAAAAGGCTGTTAGCACAGCTGAAAACTGTTGTTCTGATTAAAGAAGCAATAAAACTGGCCTTTAGACTAGTTGAGTATCTGGAGCATGAGCATTTGTGGGTTCAATTGCAGGCTCAAAATGGCCAGAAACAAATAACTTTCTTCTGAAACTCATGAGTCTATTCTTGTTCTGAGAAATGAAGGCTATTCCATGCAAGAAATCTCGTACAACGCTGTGTACTACTCCCTTCACAGAACAGCCCGGTGCACAACTGAGCAAGAGGACAAGTACATTAGAGTGTCTAGTTTGAGAAATAGACGACTCACAAGTCCTCAACTGGCAGCTTCATTAAATAGTACCCGCAAAACACCAGTCTCAACGTCAACAGTGAAGAGGAGACTCCGGGATGCTGGACTTCTAGGCAGAGTTGCAAAGAAAAAGCCATATCTCAGACTGGCCAATAAAAAGAAAAGATTAAGATGGGCAAAAGAACACAGACACTGAACAGCATCCCGGAGTCGCCTCTTCACTGTTGAAGTTTTTTTGCTTCTTTAATCAGAACAACAGTTTTCAGCTGTGCTAACATAATTGCAAAAGGGTTTCCTAATTATCAATTAGCCTTTTAAAATGATAAACTTGGATTAGCTAACACAACGTGCCATTGGAACACAGGAGTGCTGGTTGCTGATAATGGGCCTCTGTACGCCTATGTAGATATTCCATAAAGAAATCTGCCGTTTCCAGCTACAATAGTCATTTACAACATTAACAATGTCTATACTTTATTTCTGATCAATTTGATGTTATTTTAAAGGACAATAAAAAATGAAAATAATAAAAAACAAGGTCATTTCTAAGTGACTCCAAACTTTGGAACGTTAGTGTATATCCTTTTTTTATTTGTAAACTTAGGTTCCCTTTATCTAATATTAGGTTTTGGTTGAAGATCTGATGACATTCAGTATCAAAAATATGCAAAAATAGAGATAATCAGAAAGCGGGCAAATACTTTCTCATGACACTGCATATATCCACCTCACTCTCAGAGAAATAAGTAGAACTGCTAGGTTTTACGCATTGAAATGTAACAAATAATTTCATTTTCTACAAATGATACATTCGTGATATCAATATTTTTTTTTTAAATCAATACAGTAATATGAAATCTGTATGTAAAACATTTACATTTGACATTTTAGTCATTTAGCAGATGCTCTTATCCAGAGTGCAACTTTGCCAATCTTGGTGTTCTCTGGCAAATGCCAAACGTCCTGCACGGTGTTGGGCTGTAAGCACAACCCCCACCTGTGGACGTCGGGCCCTCATACCACCCTCATGGAGTCTGTTTCTGACCATTTGAGCAGACACATGCACATTTGTGGCCTGCTGGAGGTCATTTTGCAGGGCTCTGGCAGTGCTTCTCCTGCTCCTCCTTGCACAAAGGCGGAGGTAGCGGTCCTGCTGCTGGGTTGTTGCCCTCCTACGGCCTCCTCCACGTCTCCTGATGTACTGGCCTGTCTCCTGGTAGTGCCTCCATGCTCTGGACACTACGCTGACAGACACAGAAAACCTTCTTGCCACAGCTCGCATTGATGTGCCATCCTGGATGAGCTGCACTACCTTAGCCACTTGTGTGGGTTGTAGACTCCGTCTCATGCTACCACTAGAGTGAAAGCACCGCCAGCATTCAAAAGTGACCAAAACATCAGCCAGGAAGCATAGGAACTGAGAAGTGGTCTGTGGTCCCCACCTGCAGAACCACTCCTTTATTGGGGGTGTCTTGCTAATTGCCTATAATTTCCACCTGTTGTCTATTCCATTTGCACAAGAGCATGTGAAATGTATTGTCAATCAGTGTTGCTTCCTAAGTGGACAGTTTGATTTCACAGAAGTGTGATTGACTTGGAGTTACATTGTGTTGTTTAAGTGTTCCCTTTATTTTTTTGAGCAGTGTATATAAACATATTGAATTTGGTCTTTACTACTATAGCCCATAGAAATGCAATGAATAACATATTCAGAAATGGCCGAAAAGACAGTAAAAACATTTATCATAAAGAATAAGGTTTTGTTGTGTCTGTCCTATATCTAGGAGATATAAGAAAGATCAGGAAATATTTTAGTTTTTTTAGACACAATTAAGCCCTTATTTTTGTTGGCACAAAACTACCTTCATACTTCCATTCGTTTGTATGGGTAACATTCAGAGGAGTCCCGTGACATTAGTTTGTAGCTCAAACGATTCGGACACTACAGACAGAAGTTGGCACATCAGTGTTACTAACACCAGACGAGTCCCGTGGCACTTTTGGGGGTCGTAGAGCATAACGCAGAACACAATCGTGTTTGTGAGAGTCTCCCCTGTCTCAGGGTCTGACAAACACCACTGTTGCTTGGTCACCACCACAGATGCGGAAGGCCGCCATAGGCGGACGTGGTGGATTGAGACGCAGCCCATGCAAAAAAACTGATATCTTTAGTTTAACTAACGAAGAAAAAAAAATTCAAAAGGAATAGTTTCGCTATATTAAATTGAGAGTTCAGTTCACATAACATGGTTGACCGTAAAAGGAAGGACAGGTTTTCCACTAATCACTAATCACATGAAATAAATAATTATCTTCAGAAATGACCTTGTCAAACAAAATAATAACTATGGCTATACAATGATGAAAACTTGGAGAAATGTTGGGTTTAGGTGGGGTAGCCCTTTCCTGCAGTTAAGTACCAAAAGTGCCCTCTTTGGTGTCATGGTTGGAATGTTATTAATATTTTTCATTAATAAAGATGTTGTTGTTTTTTACTACGAAAACCCGGTGTTTCTATGTCAAACAGTTTTGCTATATTTCATTCTTCTCTGACATAAAGTGTAATATTGGGATGCAAACTCAACATTTGATCAATTTCAACTCTATATCTGACATGGAACAGGTGTCTTTTTTTAAAGTCCATAACCATGTGTGTGAGGTGTGTACTTTTGTTTCAAAGTAGATTTGTTTAAGACTACCAAGAATCACTCTGTGTGAGCCAAAATTTTGCCCACTGCAGTAAAATGTTAAAATCATCCTGGAAGTGACAGAGGGATATTTTGGCACTTTAGCGAGTCTTTTTTCATATAAAAAAATCTGATTTATTGAATTCTCCATGTGGTCTATATTAAAGGGCACTTCATTTAATATAACAGGCATTTACATTTCAACATTGGTGCACAATTTCTACTTAAAATATCAAAGAGACGCAAAAAGGCACTCTTTTCGTGGAACGACCACTCTACCTCCATACCTGAGGTATGATTGCTGTCTGAATGCTGCTGAATCCAATTGTATACAGCTAGGATTATTACACGCAGTCAACACATACCGCTAATACAGAATACATTTCAATAGAGCAACAACAAATGCAATTCATTTAAACTAAACAACACTGGCAACATTTGTGGCTCAAAGCAATACAAATAATGACCTTCTCTCCTTTTGGGTAACCATAACAACATGTCTGTTTTTACCAATTCTCTATCAGGAGGTTTTAGTTTTGTTCAGGGGTGGAAAGATTACTGAAATATCCAACTGAAGTAGAAGTACTGTTACTTTAATGACACCAGTTAAATTACTGGTGTAAAGAAACGACTCAAGTAAAAGTAAAAAGTAGCTAATTGAAAAAGTACTCAGTGTAATAGTAATTGAGTTACTTTTAAAATAAAAACATTGACGTTAATAATTAGCTAATTTTGCTAAGATTACCTGAACATTGTTACACATGAACTTTTCTATTTTAAGTAGAAATTGTGCACCAATGTTGAAATGTAAATGCCTGTTATATTAAATGAAGTGCCCTTTAATATAGACCACATGGAGAATTCAATAAATCAGATTTTTTTATATGAAAAAAGACTCGCTAAAGTGCCAAAATGTCCCTCTGTCACTTCCAGGATGATTTTAACATTTTACTGCAGTGGGCAAAATTTTGGCTCACACAGAGTGATTCTTGGTAGTCTTAAACAAATCTACTTTGAAACAAAAGTACACACCTCACACACATGGTTATGGACTTTAAAAAAAGACACCTGTTCCATGTCAGATATAGAGTTGAAATTGATCAAATGTTGAGTTTGCATCCCAATATTACACTTTATGTCAGAGAAGAATGAAATATAGCAAAACTGTTTGACATAGAAACACCGGGTTTTCGTAGTAAAAAACAACAACATCTTTATTAATGAAAAATATTAATAACATTCCAACCATGACACCAAAGAGGGCACTTTTGGTACTTAACTGCAGGAAAGGGCTACCCCACCTAAACCCAACATTTCTCCAAGTTTTCATCATTGTATAGCCATAGTTATTATTTTGTTTGACAAGGTCATTTCTGAAGATAATTATTTATTTCATGTGATTAGTGATTAGTGGAAAACCTGTCCTTCCTTTTACGGTCAACCATGTTACGTGAACTGAACTCTCAATTTAATATAGTGAAACTATTCCTTTTGAAAAAAAAATTATTCGTTAGTTAAACTAAAGATATCAGTTTTTTTGCATGGGCTGCGTCTCAATCCACCACGTCCGCCTATGGTGGCCTTCCGCATCTGTGGTGGTGACCAAGCAACAGTGGTGTTTGTCAGACCCTGAGACAGGGGAGACTCTCACAAACACGATTGTGTTCTGCGTTATGCTCTACGACCCCCAAAAGTGCCACGGGACTCGTCTGGTGTTAGTAACACTGATGTGCCAACTTCTGTCTGTAGTGTCCGAATCGTTTGAGCTACAAACTAATGTCACGGGACACCTCTGAATGTTACCCATACAAACGAATGGAAGTATGAAGGTAGTTTTGTGCCAACAAAAATAAGGGCTTAATTGTGTCTAAAAAAATAAAATATTTCCTGATCTTTCTTATATCTCCTAGATATAGGACAGACACAACAAAACCTTATTCTTTATGATAAATATCTTTTTGGCCATTTCTGAATATGTTATTCATTGCATTTCTATGGGCTATAGTAGTAAAGACCAAATTCAATATGTTTATATACACTGCTCAAAAAAATAAAGGGAACACTTAAACAACACAATGTAACTCCAAGTCAATCACACTTCTGTGAAATCAAACTGTCCACTTAGGAAGCAACACTGATTGACAATACATTTCACATGCTCTTGTGCAAATGGAATAGACAACAGGTGGAAATTACAGGCAATTAGCAAGACACCCCCAATAAAGGAGTGGTTCTGCAGGTGGGGACCACAGACCACTTCTCAGTTCCTATGCTTCCTGGCTGATGTTTTGGTCACTTTTGAATGCTGGCGGTGCTTTCACTCTAGTGGTAGCATGAGACGGAGTCTACAACCCACACAAGTGGCTAAGGTAGTGCAGCTCATCCAGGATGGCACATCAATGCGAGCTGTGGCAAGAAGGTTTTCTGTGTCTGTCAGCGTAGTGTCCAGAGCATGGAGGCACTACCAGGAGACAGGCCAGTACATCAGGAGATGTGGAGGAGGCCGTAAGAGGGCAACAACCCAGCAGCAGGACCGCTACCTCCGCCTTTGTGCAAGGAGGAGCAGGAGAAGCACTGCCAGAGCCCTGCAAAATGACCTCCAGCAGGCCACAAATGTGCATGTGTCTGCTCAAATGGTCAGAAACAGACTCCATGAGGGTGGTATGAGAGCCCGACGTCCACAGGTGGGGGTTGTGCTTACAGCCCAACATCGTGCAGGACGTTTGGCATTTGCCAGAGAACACCAAGATTGGCAAATTCGCCACTGGCGCCCTGTGCTCTTCACAGATGAAAGCAGGTTCACACTGAGCACGTGACAGACGTGACACAGTCTGGAGACGCCGTGGAGAACATTCTGCTGCCTGCAACATCCTCCAGCATGACCAGTTTGGCGGTGGGTCAGTCATGGTGTGTGTTGGCATTTCTTTGGGGGGCCGCACAGCCCTCCATGTGCTCGCCAGAGGTAGCCTGACTGCCATTAGGTACCGAGATGAGATCCTCATACCCCTTGTGAGACCATATGCTGGTGCGGTTGGCCCTGGGTTCCTCCTAATGCAAGACAATGCTAGACCTCATGTGGCTGGAGTGTGTCAGCAGTTCCTGCAAGAGGAAGGCATTGATGCTATGGACTGGCCCGCCCCTTCCCCAGACCTGAATCCAATTGAGCACATCTGGGACATCATGTCTCGCTCCATCCACCAACGCCACGTTGCACCACAGACTGTCCAGGAGTTGGCGGATGCTTTAGTCCAGGTCTGGGAGGACATCCCTCAGGAGACCATCCGCCACCTCATCAGGAGCATGCCCAGGCGTTCTAGGGAGGTCATACAGGCACGTGGAGGCCACACACACTACTGAGCCTCATTTTTACTTGTTTTAAGGACATTACATCAAAGTTGGATCAGCCTGTAGTGTGGTTTTCCACTTTAATTTTGAGTGTGACTCCAAATCCAGACCTCCATGGGTTGATAAATTGGATTTCCATTGATTATTTTTGTGCACATTCAACTATGTAAAGAAAAAAGTATTTAATAAGATTATTTCTTTCATTCAGATCTAGGATGTGTTGTTTAAGTGTTCCATTTATTTTTTTGAGCATTATATTTCTTCATACCTAAAGGGGTCCTAAACTTCAAAATCAAATAGCTAAATTATCAAGGGTATGACCATCTTAAAACAATTCCATATTTTAGCTTACTAAACACCCACAGTGGTTTATTAGACATATAGTGATTACTTAAAAATATAAAATAAAATTACAAAGATTGCATTGGTTTTTAAGTAATATATAGAAGCAGTCAAAGTGATCAAAACTAAGAAACGTTGAAACAAAACTAAGAAAACTTTATTTTTATATTCCCATTGACCTTTCACTTATTTTTTTTAATTGAGAGAAGAGCTGAGCTCATGAATACCATCATTGCTAAATGTATTATGCATTTATTGCAACTGCAATTATACAGTCGTGGCCAAAAGTTTTGAGAATGACACAAATATTAATTTTCACAAAGTCTGCTGCCTCAGTGTCTTTATATATTTTTGTCAGATGTTACTATGGAATACTTAAGTATAATTACAAGCATTTCATAAGTGTCAAAGGCTTTCATTGACAATTACATGAAGTTGACGCAAAGAGTCAATATTTGCAGTGTTGACCCTTCTTTTTCAAGACCTCTGCAATCCACCCTGGCATGCTGTCAATTAACTTCTGGGCCACATCCTGACTGATGGCAGCCCATTCTTGCATAATCAATGCTTGGAGTTTGCCAGAACTTGTGGGTTTTTGTTTGTCCACTCGCCTCTTGAGGATTGGCCACAAGTTCTCAACGGGATTAAGGTCTGGGGAGTTTCTTGGCCATGGACCCAAAATATCAATGTTTTGTTCCCCGAGCCACTTAGTTATCACTTATGCCTTATGGCAAGGTGCTCCATCATGCTGGAAAAGGCATTGTTCGTCACCAAACTGTTCCTGGATGGCTGGGAGAAGTTGCTCTCGGAGGATGTGTTGGTACCATTCTTTATTCATGGCTGTGTTCTTAGGCAAAATTGTGAGTGAGCCCACTCCCTTGGCTGAGAAGCAACCCCACACATGAATGGTCTCAGGATGCTTTACTGTTGGCATGACACAGGACTGATGGTAGCGCTCACCTTGTCTTCTCGGGACAAGCTTTTTTCCAGATGCCCCAAACAATCGGAAAGGGGATTCATCAGAGAAAATGACTTTACCTCAGTCCTCAGCAGTCCAATTCCTGTACCTTTTGCAGAATATCAGTCTGTCCCTGATGTTTTTCCTGGAGAGAAGTGGCTTCTTTGCTGCCCTTCTTGACGCCAGGCCATCCTCCAATAGTCTTCGCCTCACTGTAAGTGCATATGCACTCACACCTGCCTGCTGCCATTCCTGAGCAAGCTCTCTACTGGTGGTGCCCCGATCCCGCAGCTGAATCAACTTTAAGAGACGGCCCTGGCGCTTGCTGGACTTTCTTGGGCACAACAATTGAACCGCTCTCCTTGAAGTTCTTGTTGATCTGATAAATGGTTGATTTAGGTGCAATCTTACTGGCAGCAATATCCTTGCCTGTGAAGCCCTTTTTGTGCAAAGAAATGATGACGGCACACATTTCCTTGCAGGTAACCATGGTTGACAGAGGAAGAACAATGATTTCAAGCACCACCCTCCTTTTGAAGCTTCCAGTCTGTTATTCAAACTCAATCAGCATGACAGAGTGATCTCCAGCCTTGTCCTCGTCAACACTCACGCCTGTGTTAACGAGAGAATCACTGACATGATGTCAGCTGGTCCTTTTGTGGCAGGGCTGAAACGAAGTGGAAATGTTTTTTTGTGGATTCAGTTCATTTGCATGGCAAAGAGGGACTTTGCAATGAATTGCAATTCATCTGATTACTCTTCATAACATTCTGGAGTATATGCAAATTGCCATCATACAAACTGAGGCAGCAGACTGTGAAAATTAATATTTGTGTCATTCTCAAAACTTTTGGCCACGACTGTACATAAAACCCAAAGCAACCTTTTTATTTGTGATAGCTGCTGGACATTTTCATTTATTAAATTTCGATTACTCAGCAACACAGCTCCTGCAGACACATCTATACCTTCAAATTTGGAGTTGAGCCAGTAGGTTTGTCATTTGAGCTTTGCATAGAGACATGATGGGGAGCCTTGCAACAGGAGGGCTTAAGAAATAGGTTAAGAATAAGAAGTTTCCCAGTCATTTCTTCAAAGGTAGGCAGGGAAACAAACTTTTGGGGAAACATTTGTGTTTGTTCTTCTCGTATTACTACCTCGCCATGTTAAATCACTTGCACATGCAGCGAGTGCCTGCCGAGACACTCGCTGGGAAGACTTTGATCCTCCACACTGTCAAATCCTAGAGGCAACTATGGCAACAACCTTGTTTTGAGCAATGGATGTGGGGGTTGTGAATGCAGTGTGTATCTTGTACACCCTCCTGTAAACATAGCACTTGCGTGAGCGGGCATATTTATCTCTTTGGGAAGCACATGCTTCGAATGCATTGTATATCAGGGTCATTTGTTTAAAAATGCCTTTTAGTTTGGGCCTCCCGAGTGGTGTGGTGGTGTAAGGCACTGAATCGCTGTGGTAGCTGTGCCACTAGAGAACCTGGTTCGTGTCCAGGCTCTGTCACAACTGGCTGTGACTGGGAGACCCATGGGGCACACAATTGGCCCAGTGTCGGTTTGGCTGGCAGGGATGTTCCTGTCCCATTGTGCACCGGGGACTCCTGTGGCGGGCCAGGTGCAATGCATGCTGATAGGTTTGCCAAGTGTACTGTGCTTCCTCTAACACATTGGTGTGGCTGGCTTCTGGGTTAAGCCGGCGTGTACAGTGCTTCCTCTGACACATTAGTGCAGCTGGTTTCCGGGTTAAGCAGGTGTTGTGTAAAGAAGAAGCAGCTTGGCTGGGTTCTATTTTTGAGGACGCACGGCTCTTGACCTTCGCCTCTCCCGAGTCTGTACAGGAGTTGCCGCGATGGGACATGACTGTAATTACCAATTGGACACCATGAAAAAGGGGTCAACAATTGAAATAACGTTCCTTATGGATGGGAGAGGGGGGAGGTGAAAAGTGTGTGTGTGCTTGTGCGTATTTGTGCTTGTGCAAGCATATGTGCCAGCATAGCTGTAACAATACATAAGGTGTAACAATCACAAACATTTTAAAAGTCTCAATGGCTCTTAATCTGAATTTGAGGCCTTTGGACAAAAATGTACTCACTTTGTGTTTGCCGTGGAATTTTGCTCAGGGATCCTGACACGTTGCAGAGGGAATGGGCTTGGATTTGATGACTGCGTGGTCACATGTGCTGCATAGCATTCTGTCTCTCCACACACACACACACACACACACACACACACACACACACACACACACACACACGATCGCATGCATGCATTCATGCATGCACGCACACACAGACAGACACACACTCGCATGCATGTACGGAACCGCACACACACCAACACACACAAACACACACAGACCTATGTGTTTGATTGAGCTCTGCTTGGCGAAGGAAGAATGCTTGGAACAGATGGGATGTGTCGGCTGGATGTTGAATCAAACAGAACAGAAACACATACACCCCCAGATCTAGTCACTGCTGGCCTAGTGCACAATCGCACCACATACAGTACATGTGGTTATACAGAGTTCAAAGAAATACTAGGATACATCTGGGACGGAAACTATAGTATAGGACTGTGGAACACCCACAGACAGACAAGTTACAGTGTATTAGTTCCACAAAGGGGGTGTCAATGTGGGATCTCTTAGGAAGTTGTGAAGATTTCCAGCCAACACAGTTGACATGGTTTGTTGGATGGAACACAAAATATCTATTTTTACATACTGTACAGACACACACAACCACACAGCCCACTTCTGCTCCCATAAAGACGAGACATACTAGTCAGTTGTACAAGCAAATGTAAAGTAGAACAAAATTGCCTACATGTTAAACCTTTGACGAAGAGCTCCCACTCAGCAATGCATTATACTCTTCGCAGAATTGTTGTTGTCGATAATGAGAACCGTGTGCTTTCACATGCTACCAGTGTTACTTAGCACATACTGTGGACTTTATATTGTATTCTCTTTCTCTCTCTCTCTCTCTCCCACTCTCCCTCTCTCTCACACACACACACCCTTATTTATTTTCTTTCACTATTAGTTCAGATAAAACTCTCTGCTGGTTTGTGCTTAGGCCCAGACTTGCTCCTGTTTGCTCACTGAGTGTGTGATTTAAGGTGGGCTGCAGACTGTGGAAAGTGTTGCATGGAGATCACTGGGTATTAGTGTTGTATGGTATACCAGAACGTTAGTACTTTTTCGATACTAGAACATGAAAAACGGTTCGGTACTAGAATTTTTGTTACTTTTGGAACTTCTGTCAAATGTGTTTCTTGTGGTATACTGATTGAGGGGATCAAGTCTCTGTCAGCGCATCCAATGTCCCCTTTTAGCGTGAGTTCACCGTTCATGCCTCTTCCTGCTCCACTTACTCATTGTTAAAGCGCCACTGGGATCTGGGCTGCAACAGGTTAGCTTCCCACTTATGCTGCGCAGAAGTTAACACACTTGAGTAATGCAACACGGCATGTAGAAATGTTGAAACTGTTTATTACTGTTCGCAAAACAATGTCCATACAGGCTAGAACACTTTACAATGCAAGAATATACCGGTAGCTTCCAGGTTTGTAGTTTAACTTTCCTTGCTAGCTTACAGCTGAAGCTAACACCAATTCACTACCCTAGTACTTTGTTTGTGATAATATGCAAACCATAACGCAAAATATGCTGATTTCAAAGTTGGTCACCAAAAACATTATAAAGATTTCCCCCTTCTTCTGCTCTTCCTCACTGAACTCAACTGACTGTGTGGACATGTGCCTCAAATGACATCATTACTTGGTTTAAAGAGACAATTTTATAAAAGAAGAGATTGCTACTTCTATGCAAATGTTGTTGATACGTACAATAAAATAAGTCCCAAATGGAAGGGAAACAGATTGTTTGTCATCTGTAGCCACATAAAATCAGTGAAAACAAGGTCAATAACTCAATGTATTCACACACTCCTATTGAATATGCATTCACCTGTATTGTGAATAGGCCACCATGGCCCGAGGCTACACCTTGATTTACCCAGTTTATCAATGGAGATTTACCATTCAAATAAATCGGGGATGGGCAACCCCAGTCCTTGTGGAGTGGTGTCACAAGCTGTGTTCAAATACTCATGCTAACTGCACTAACCATACTATTTGTGATGTAAATTGAGTATACGGTATGCTTATTGGTCTTAGTATGGATATAGTTAGTGTGCCAAAAGTTTACGGATGTCGTACTAAATTCGTCAAAATACAAAGTATAGAAGCAGTGGACACTATTTCCGTGCTTTTAGGGCCCATAGTGCAATTATTTCAAAAATGGACATGGCTTCACAACGTTTTCAGATTTGAAGAAAATGGTCGAAAATATGCAGTCAAAGTCCAACGAGAACGGATACAAATTCATTGCTTTAACTCAGTATGACAAATGTTAAGAAAATGTTGAGCAATGTAATAAAGTAATGACTTTTCAAATAAGTTACGTTACACTTTATGTTGGCTGACAATTTGTTAGATACGCTATCCTTACAAACTGCATAGCATATGTACCATTACAGCAGTATGTACCAGAAGTTGCAATTTTTTCCTAATTCCTCGTTATGCAGACATAAGCACTCTTGGCACCATTAAGGTGCGATGTTTACTTTCTACACAAGTTGTTACTTTTCAGTTTCATCCAAAGAACAGATTGTAGTGGTAAAATAAAAAGGTACACATTTTTTGGTGCCATTTAGGGAACATTCTAAGGATCATTCCAGTCAGAAGAGGCTCAGCGAAGGTTCGTTTCAATTCATTTGCTATGGCCTCCCGCTAGTGTTCCAGCTCAACCAATGTTCTTTGCCCATTTTTCAGCCTTGGATACATTTTTACTCATTCCATTGTCCAGCCTAACCTAACGTTAGTTGGCTACTAATACATATAACTTGCCAGGCAGTATATTAACTATATGCTATCTAACTAACTACCCAACGTTTATTGACTTGATTATTCACATCATTCTTAGCTAAGTAGTATAGTCATTGTGCGTTCTCAATGAACATTGTTAATTCTGACTATCTACTCCGATTTCAGAGCACTCTCGTCTGAATGTGCCAGAGCACATTATCACTGATGCATTTATGAATGCTCAACACATTGAATATGGCCGGTGTCAATAAATGTTGGCAAAAAGCAGCTGCAAAAAAAAGTGTCATTAAATTGTTGCCAGCAGCACAGTTACAGTCACCAACGCTCTGCATAACATCCAATCAGCCTAACCAATCATAGCTGTAGCAGTAGGCCTATATGCAAATAGCCATTGCCATATATGGATCTGTGCCATTCACTTAGAGCTGGACAGTGTTTAGGCTAGTATTAGCGGTCGTGAGTAGATGTGCTTGTTTTGAGATCAAAGCAAGAGCTACGTGTAGCCTCCTGTATGCTTTTGTTCATATTATTTGCTAGTTAGTGAGTTATTAGCCCAGTTATAGCTAATTTCCAGTCAACAATGGGGGAGGGGTTGCTTCCTACAGGACCACAAAATGTGTGCATTTCTTTGTCAGGTAAAGATATTTTTTTTATGTCTTAAAAGGGCAGTGTTGTATCTTTTGAGACGGTCTTAAATAAGCTAAGTAGCCTTAGAGGGGAGGATAATTTGTTTCATTCTCTGTAATAATGGTATGGGAATAATAATGCATTTTATTTTGTAAAGGGGTTTCTTGCATCAAACAACACAACGTTTTCAGTTACCTCCTTGTCTGAAGGACAAGTGGATAAACAGGTTGATGTCAAGCCCTGCATGTTTTTGCAAAAGCCTCATGGAATGTCAGCCTACATTGAAGAGCACACATTGGCTGCTACTGTAGGCTTAAAGATAGAACAGCTATTTCCATGTTAAAACGGGATGCATTTTTTGCCATTGTTTTTGATAGTAGGCTACGCTGGTAGGCACACGTTATGATCAAATAGCCACAGTAGCCTACGTGGCCACTGTTAAAACTGTAACTTAAAGAGGGTACAGCCTCTGTGTTCACAGTAAACGTGCACTGAAAGTTGCACAGAATTTTCACAACCTTCAAGTTTGCGCTCAGCAGACTTTAAACATGCTCAGTGCCGAAAAAACACATTGCTTACAACCAGATGTGCTAAATCTTCGGCAAGAGAATCCGACATGAGCATCCTGCTTTCATCAGTGTCTAAAGGTACTCTGGTGACGACAGTTTGAATAAATGTTTGTTTTCTGTAAGTGTCTGAGCTATTGGTCCAAGAGCGTCTCAAGAAGCCCTGAGCCTTGTGGTCCAACCGCACTAGCCATGGATGTACATACTTCCATATGCTGCCCATTGGCAAACACTGACATCCACACAGCATGGAAATCTCAGCATTATTCGCTAACCTAAACAGGGCGAGATCAGCGCAGGCTTTCACAGTACAGCGCACGTAAACAATCCTTACTATCACAAACACTGTAATGCAAACAGACTGCACAGAGCCCGCATTTGGCACATCCTCGCACATCCCCCCACGTTTCATAACCCAGTCATAACCGTAACACATCAGTCCCCTCTAGGCTTGGGCGTTATGCCGTTTATACCGTATGCCGGGGTATTTCGAAATACCGACGGTATGATTTTCAAGCAGTTATAAGCAGTGTGTGCTATGCCATGTGCTATGTGCTATGCTTATAGTTAAGTATAACTATAAGAAATCTAAGGTGTGTCAAATAAATTATATCCAGCTCAGGGCTCCAACTATGCATTTGGTTTGCTAACTTGCTAGCTAAGTGTCTAGATGTCAAGATACCTGTTGCCTAAATTGTTTTGTGCATAAAACAAAAAGTATACAGTGCCCCTTGTGTGCACATTCGGTAATATCGTATACCCAGTTATGGCACAAAAACGGTATGAAGGTATGAAAAGTTTGCCCTATATGGTTCTAGGGCACAAGGAATGATTTTATCCCATGGGTCACAATAGTGACATCACAATATGTTTGTACTTTACAGGCTCTACAGATGTTAAAGTTCTACTTATAAACAATTATAAACTGGGTGGTTCGAGCCCTGAATGCTTATTTGCTGACAGCTGTGGTATATCAGACCGTATACCACGGGTATGGCAAAACAAATATTTTTACTGCTCTAATTATGTTGGTAACCAGTTTATAATAGCAATAAGGCACCTCAGGGGTTTGTGGTATTATGGCCAATATACCACGGCTAAGGGCACGACACAATGCGTCATGCCTAAGAACAGCCCTTAGCCGTGGTATATTGGCCATATATCACATCCTCTTGTGCCTTATTGCTTAAATATATAACGCATTATCACAAGTATCATTTAGAGAAAGTTCATATGATTTCTCAAAATGTTCTCAAGACAACAAGCATATTTCTGCAATGTGTACTTTTACAATCTTAAAAAACAAATAGATTGTTGGCATTTTAAAATATTTACTTTGTAAACAATGTTTAAAGGATATTTTTAACATATCTTCTTTCATATTTATTAATACATTGAATCCATGATGGTTGTGGGATATGAAGATATCTAAGAGGTCACAATTGTGACCAATTGGACAACATGGTGGCTCTAATTTATTATATACATTATATTTAATCATAGCAGATTATTTATTTTTTCAGTAGATTGAAGTTGAGTTGTGTTATGGATAAACTTCATCAAGATGATCCTACAGATGCTTTTATCATTAACTATTAGCATTTGCATATGCTTGAATGTGATTCTGTCACGCCCTGATCTGTTTCACCTGTTCTTGTGACTGTCTCCACCTCCTCCAGGTGTTGCTTATTTTCCCCAGTGTATTTATCCCAGTGTTTCCTGTCTCTCTGTGCCAGTTCGTCTTGCATGTTTTCAAGTCAACCGGCGTGTTTTCCCATGCTCCTGTTTTCTATTCTAGTCGAACCCTTGCCTGTTTTTTCTGGACTCTGTACCCGCCTGCCTGACCCTTCTGCCTGCCCTGACATCGAGCCTGTCTGCCACTCTTTACCTCTTGGACTCAGATTCTGGTTTTGACCTTTTGCCTGTCCACGCCCATTCTCTTGCCTACTCCTTTTGGATTATAAATAAACTACAAAGACTAACCATCTGCCTCCTGTGTCTGCATTCTTTTTCTCCTTGAATGAATATGCTATTGTCCGGTTGGAATATTATCGCATTTTTACGTTAAAAATACGATAAAGATTGATTTTAAACAACGTTTGACATGCTTCTAAGTACGGTAATGGAACATTTTGACTTTTTGTGTCTCGAATTACACTCGCGTATTATGCCTTTGGATAAGTGACCTGAACGCACGAACAAAATGGAGGCATTTGGACATAAATATGGATTATTTCGAACAAAAACAACATTTCTTGTGGAAGTAGCAGTCCTGGGAGTGCATTCTGACGAAGATCAGCAAAGGTAAGAGAATATTTTTAATACTAATTCTGAGTTTAGGTGACCCTGAACTTGGCGGGTGTCTGTATAGCTGTGATGGCGAGCTATGTACTCGAATATTGAAAAATGTGCTTTCTCCGTAAAGCTATTTTAAAATCTGACACAGCGGTTGCATAAAGGAGTACTGTACCTATAATTGTTATGTATTTTGTCAACGTTTATGATGAGTATTTTTGTAAATTCACCGGAAGTTTTTGGTGGGAATACATTTCCTGAACATCACGCGCCAATGTAAAATGCTGTTTTTGGATATAAATATGAACTTTATCGAACAAAACATACATGTATTGTGTAACATGATGTCCTAGGATTGTCATCTGATGAAGATCGTCAAAGGTTAGTGCTTCATTTAGCTGTGTTTTGGGTTTTTGTTACATATCCTTGCTTGGAAAATGGCTGTTTTTTTTGTCTATGTACTCTCCTAATATAATCTAATGTTTTGCTTTCGCTGTAAAGCCTTTTTGAAATCGGACAATGTGGTTAGATTAACGAGTCTTATCTTTAAAATGGTGTAAAATAGTTGATTGTTTGAGAAAATGAAATTATGAGATTTTTGATGTTTTGTATTTCGCGCCATGCTATTTCACTGGCTGTTGAATAGTGTGTCCCGCAGGTGGGACGGTAGCATCCCACGTAGCCCATAGAAGTTAAAAAGACCCTAAGGATTGATTGTAAACATCGTTTGACATGTTTCTATGAATGGTAATGGAACTATTTGACTTTTCGTCTCTGGTTCTGCGCTCTCGCATTATGCCTTTGGATTAGTGACCTGAACGCGTGAACAAAACGGAGGTATTTGGACATAAATATGGAGTATTTCAAACAAAAATAACATTTATTGTGGGAGTCCTGGGAGTGCATTCCGACGAAGATCAGCAAAGGTAAGGGTTGATTTATAATACTAATTCTGAGTTTAGTTGACTCCAGAACTTGGCGGGTAACTGTCTAGCTTGCTTTGATGGCTGAGGTCTGTACTCAGAATATTGAAAAATGTGCTTTCGCCGAAAAGCTATTTTAAAATCTGACACAGCGGTTGCATTAAGGAGTAGTATATCTATAATTCTTTCAATAACTGTTGTAAAGTTTATCAACGTTTATGATGAGTATTTTTGACGTTTTGGTGGGAATACATTTTCTGAACATCACGCGCCAATGTAAAATGGGGTTTATAAATATGAACTTTATCGAACAAAATACATGTATGTTTTGTAACATTGAGTCCTGGGAGTGTCATCTAATGAAGATCATCAAAGGTTAGTGATTAATTTTAGCTGTCTTTCTGGTTTTTGTGACGCCTCTCCTTGCTTGGAAAATGGCTGTGTGGTTTTTCTTGTCAAGGTGATGTCCTAACATAATCAAATGTTTTGCTTTCGCCATAAAGCCTTTTTGAAATCGGACACTGTGGTTAGATTAAGGAGAATCCTATCTTTAAAATGGTGTATAATACTTGTATGTTTGAGAAATCTGAATTATGAGATTTTTGTTGTTTTGAATTTGCCGCCCTGCTATTTCACTGGCTGAACCGCGGGTGGGTTAGGGTTAGGGCTAGCGTCCCACATAGCCCATACTAGTTAAAGCGAAGAAGTGCGAGTTCCACCTCTCCACAATCACTTTTCTGGGATATATCATCGCTGAAGGGAATGTTCAGATGGATCCGGAAAAAGTGAGAGCGGTGGTGGATTGACCCCAATCCAAGTCCTGGGTGCAGCTACAGCGGTTTCTGGGGTTTGCTCATTTTTACCGCCGTTCATTCGCAACCTGGAGGCTCCCCTCTCTGCATTCACCTCTCCCAATGTACCGTTCACATGGTCCCCAGTAGCAAACAAGGCTTTTGTTGACTTGAAGCAACGATTCACCACTGCCCTCACCCATCCGGATCCGACCCGTCAGTTTGTGGTGGAGGTTGATGCTTCTGACGTGGGAGTAGGGGCCGTTCTTTCCCAGTGTTCCGTCCAGGACCAAAAGCTTCATCCCTGTGCCTTCATGTCCCATCGTCTCAACTCGGCGGAGAGGAACTATGACGTTGGCAACCGGGAACACCTAGCAGTAAAGATGGCCCTGGAGGAGTGGAGGCATTAGCTGGAAGGGGCGGAACATCAATTTTTGGTTTGGACCGACCACAAGAATTTGAAATATCTCCGCACAGCCAAGCCCCTTAACTCTTGGCAGGCCCGGTGGGCTCTGTTATTCACTAGGTTTAATTTCACCATCTCCTACCGTCCAGTGTCCAAAAATGTGAAGCCGGACACCCTTTACCGCCTGTACAGTTCCGCTGTCACACCCTCGGAATCAGGGACCATTCTCCCTGCCTCATGTTTGTCTGGTGTATTGAGGCTATGGTTCGCAAAGCACAACGTTCCCAGCCGGACCCTGGGGGAGGCCCGGCTAACCGGATGTTCGTTCCTGATTCTGGCCGGTCCCAAGTCCTGGAATGGGCTCACTCCTCCAGGCTTACCCATCATCCTGGTGCTCATTGTACCCTGGCTTTCCTCCAACAGCGCTTCTGGTGGCCCACCTTGGCTCCTGATGTCTTGGCCTTCAGCACCGCATGCATGGTGTGTGCCCAAAGCAAGACTCCGTGGCAAGCTCTGTCTGGTCTCCTTCAGCCACTTCCTGTTCCTCATCGCCCCTGGTCCCATATTTCCCTGGATTTTGTCACTGGGCTTCCTCCGTCAGATGGCAACACCACCATCCTGACGGTGGTTTACAGGTTCTCCAAGGCCACCCATTTCATCCCTCTTCCTAAATTACCTTCCGCCAAGTAGACGGCCCAGCTCATGGTGCAGCACGTCTTCCGAATACATGGACTCCCGGTCGACATTGTCTCTGATCAGGGTCCTCAGTTTTCGTCCCAATTCTTGAAGGCGTTCTGCACCCCTATCGGCACATTAGCCAGCCTGTCCTCCGGTGTCTTGTTGCCAGTAACCCCACCACCTGGAGTCAGCAACTGGTCTGGGTGGAATATACCAGGAACACTCTCTCCTGCTTGGCTACTGGACTATCCTCCTTCGAATGCTCCATAGGATATCAGCTCCCGCTCTTCCCAGATAAAGAAGCAGAGGTCAACATACCTTCAGCCCAGATGTTTGTCTGTCGCTGTCGGCGTACCTACAGGTATCATCGACATGCAGACCGTTACTGGACTCTGGCTCCTCGCTGTCGGGCAGAGGGTATGGTTTTTCACTTAGGACCTACCCCTCTGGGTAGAATCCCATAAACTTTCCCCCCATTTCATTGGTCCTTTCCCTATTTCTAGAGTCAATAGTCCCACTGCTGTCTGTCTGCTGTTGCCCCGTACCCTCCGTGTTCACCTTACTTTTCATGTGTCCAGGATTAAGCCCTTGTCTTACAGTCCTCTGTCTTCCGTTTCTAGGCCCATCCCTCCCCTCCGGGTCATCGATGGCTAGCCGGCGTATACGGTGAGACGCCTCCTGAGGGTTCGACCACGGGACAGGGGTTTCCAGTACCTGGTTGACTGGGAGGCTTATGATCTGGAGGATAGGTGCTGGGTTCCTGCTAAAGACATCCTGGACCCGGTCCTCATCACCGATTTTCATCGCCGACACCCCGGTCAGCCAGGTCCCTAGAGGGGGGGTACTGTCACTGCCTGATCTGTTTCACCTGTTCTTGTGATTGTCTCCACCTCCTCCAGGTGTTTCCTGTCTCTGTGCCAGTTCATCTTGCATATTTTCAAGTCAACCAGTGTGTTTTCCCGTGCTCCTGTTTTCTATTGTCTTTTTCTAGTCTTCCCTGTTTTGACCCTTGCCTGTTTTTTCTGGACTCCGTACCCGCCTGCCTGACCCTTCTGCCTGCCCTGACATCGAGCCTGTCTGCCACTCTTTACCTCTTGGACTCAGAATCTGGTTTTGACCTTTTGCCTGTCCACGATCATTCTCTTGCCTACTCCTTTTGGATTCTAAATAAACTACAAAGACTCTAACCATCTGCCTCCTGTCTGCATCTGGGTTTCGCCTTGTGCCCTTATAGATTCTGACTGTAAAACATAGAATTTTGTTATTTCAGGGGGAATTCGCAAAATATAAATTGGTAGAGCATGGCGCTTGCAAAGCTTGCAACATCAGGGTTCTGGGTTAAATTTTCACAGAGGACCTGTACGAACAAGGTATGACAATGTCTGCACTCACCACTGTAAGTCGCTCTGGATAAGAGCATCTGCTGAATGACTAAAATGTTAATGTATTAAGATAATAAGTGTAATCATTTTGTTCAGGGTAGACCTGTTTTATCAGAGTATTGGACATAGCCACAGGTTTAATGGATAGCCACCTGGTTCGTATGGATATATTAGGGCTATAGTACAGATGTAGACATGGTTTGGATGAATGTTGAGGCTTGCCCACTGCGGAAGATCTGTTTTACATGAGTATCATAAAGCTTTATGCCCATGAATTTACCTGGTTTATATGAGTAATGGGATGTAGACATGTAACAGGCTCATACAGGTAAAATCTGAATGGATGTCTATTGTCCTTTCAAATCCTTCCTGGTCAGTCTGTGGTCAAAAGTTAATGAGGCTGGGGAAAATGTGTTGTACCACTGTACTGAGTTTATAAAATGGATAGGGAATGCAGGTCAGAGGTCACAGGACTAAGATATGCAAAAAAATCAGGGTTGGAGTGCGCAGCGGATAGCTGGCTATAGGTAAATGTTGGTGACTTGGGGAAAACGGGCCTTGGCAAAGTGTCTAACAGGGCGTAGATAGGCAAGTAAAGGCGTCCCCATACTTAGGTTCAGTTTGCTCCTAGCAGAACTCTACTCTGTCCTTGCATACTCCCTGAAGACCTTCACTTGAGCCACAACATAACCAGTAACATTTCCTCTAAATAGTCCAAATGAATCTAAGATAAATCAAGAAATCTGTAACTCATTTTGACGTTTTTGCCGAGGAGGTCTTAGTCGCACATTTTACATCTAGCTAAGATATTTGGTGCAGTACTTCTCAAGTGAAAAAAATTGGCATAAAAACTAGTAGTGCAATGCAGATAATAGGGTCTATCTACTGCTGCCCTCTCTCGTCACTCTCGTTGAATAACAGCAAACACTTAATTGAAGAAACCCGTCCATAGTTCCCACCCCTATTGTTGACCAATCACCGAAGAAGGGGCATAGACTTCGGCTACTGAACTTCGATATGACTCAAGATTTTTTGGTGTGCGTGTGAACAGGTGAAAAAAGCCCTGCCTACACCAAATCAAACAAAAATGTCACATTTCGCCACAATATAAGCGCAAACTGTTTTGACTGGGAAGCATGTGATAGGCTTAACAAGGCTGACGTGTTTTGGCAAAGGAACTGGAGTCTATGCATTAGAAATAAGGCTTATAGGGCTAGGATATGGGTTTATTGGGACTTGATTTTATCAATATTAGGGTATTGGCATGTGGGTGTTAGGGTTAGGGCATTGGGGTAACAGACCTGGGGTGTGTAGATAATTGGGTTTAGGTATGTGGGTAAGTGGGCTGAGTTATATAGATATTGGGGCTGGGGAATATAAGTAAATGTCTGTTTACTGTTCTATGGGGGAGCAATGTATGTTCCCATCGGTCACAATGACAGAATAAAATATAATTTTTCACAAACTTTTCAATATAATTTTTTGAAAAGGAATATGGATTACATGTGAGTTACTAACGGCACAATATTTGCATAGTGGCCTGTCTGGAAAAAATTGGGAACAAATGGGTTAATCGGTGCAACGAGGATATTATGTCAAATCAAATCACAGGAAACAACGTCTGATCTGGCAACTCTACCAGCTTTGACCAGGATTTGAACAGCTTCCACCATGTCATTACTAAAACCATCTCCCTCCAATATTAGGAAGGACCAGATAGGAAGAGAACACATCAGCAAAAATCCTCAGAAAGTCTGCCATTACCAAAGCAACATTATTCGTAATTGTGCCTGGGACTGCTGCCTCTGTTAGAGTGTGAGAGAGTGACTATGTTTACCAGTTGATGTCTCTGTTTATGTGTGGTGCGGTGGCCTGTAGTGGCAATGACTCGCCCCAGCACACTGGGTAATGCTAAATCACCGCTAAACAAGTTATGCCTGCGCCGCGGAGCAAAGAGGTTGGCGCTGTGCACCTTTCAAAGGTCCCCCATCCTCGGTGGACACGTCCGTTTTGATTCCACTCTGCAGGGATTTGTCTTCCTCATCTCGTTCTCGGGGCACTGGCAAACTGGTGGAGATTGACCTTCACTGTTCCTCAAGCTAATGAAAGCCTCTCCTTTGAAGGGGGAAAAAAAATCTGAAAAATAGATTTGAAATGCAAATCTCTCAGTGTGATGAGTTCTAGCCATCTACCTCAGGAACATTGCACAAAAGTAATATATAAGTTTAGGCAGCCCAAGAAGTTGGAAAATCAGTTGACTGATTTTGTTCATAGACATTTGAGTTTGCTTCCGGACCCAGATACGAGTCAAAATGAAACTCATTGGAGGACATAGCTCAATGAACGGGCGTCCCCATTCAACTCAATGATAGCCTAATGGGTGGAATGGAAGTAAAAGCAGGAAGTGAACCCATCAATATGTGCAGTGATTTGTTGATTAAACTCAACTGCATTACAAAAATACATTCCATTGCATTCAAATAAAGTTATATCAGTTAACATAATTTGAATGAACATTCTACATTACCATGGAAATTATTGCATCACAATACGAGGCAGCCATTGCGAGTGTACCCATGAGTTAACCAGTCAAGTTGACACACGAATGCCCGAGCCGCCCCGTCTACAGTCAGCTGTTCGTTCCACACAAACAGTTATGGTTCTTTTACTTTCATGACGGCCGAGCAGTTGCCATATCAGGCAGTGATGCAACCAGTCAGGATGCTCTCGATGGTGCAGCTGTAGAACCTTTTGAGGATCTGAGGACCCATGCCAAATCTTTTCAGTCTCCTGAGGGGAAATAGGTTTTGTCGTGACCTCTTCACGACTGTCTCGGTGTGCTTGGACCATGTTAGTTTGTTGGTGATGTGGACACCAAGGAACTTGAAGCTCTCAACCTGCTCCACTGCAGCCCCGTTGATGAGAATGAGGGCATGTTTGGTCCTCATTTTCCTGTAGTCCACAATCATCTCCTTAGTCTTGATCACGTTGAGAGGTTGTTGTCCTGGCATCACAACCAGGTCTCTGACCTCCTCCCTCTAGGCTGTCTTGTCGTTGTCAGTGATCAGGCCTATCACTGCTGTGTCATCGGCAAATGTAATGATGGTGTTAGAGTCGTGCTTGGCCGTGCAGTCATGAATGAACAGGGAGTACAGGAGGGGACTGAGCACGCACCCCTGAGGGGCCCCTGTGTTGAGGATGAGCGTGGCTGATGTGTTGTTACCTACCCTTACCACCTGGGGGGCAGCCCGTCAGGAAGTCCAGGATCCAGTTGCAGAGGGAGGTGTTACGTCCTGTGGTCCTGAGCTTATTGATGAGCTTTGATGGCACTATGGTGTTGAACGCTGAGCTGTAGTCAATGAATAGCACTCTCACAAATGTTCATATGATTAACCCTTATGCATCATCATGCAACCTTATTTTCAAAAGTTGCACAGTTGATCAAGTTATTTTCTGACTTTTGGGTGTGATGTCCTAGGAACATAAGAGGTTGGTTTTCATTATGAGTCTTGACCCACCTTTGAAGCCCTGATGCCCTGGGCAAATTTACATCCAGGACATTATTCCAACATCATTCCTAATTTATTACTCCACACTAGATTATATCAATACACCACTTCTCTGTGATAGTCCATGTATGGTGAACGCTCTGGTGTGAAATGGTAACAGTAGTGCCTTTGGTTGGTGAAACAGTGGAGGAGGTATCCTTTCACAATGTTGAACATTTTGGTCTTCATTCCCACCATTCATTGACTGAACAACAAAGTGTTTCATTTTCTCTCATGTATGTAGTGATTAGAACCCAATACTGCCTATAAGTATGTCTAAGCTCTGAGTGAACTCTAAAATATTCTATAAATGATTTATCCACATGTGTTACTGTTTTTTTTTTAAGTGACAGACCTATGAACATTTATAACTGCTAAAATACCTTATTTTAAAGTGGTAACCAACTGACCATTAACAAATTAGTTACTAACATTTATAACTGCTGAAAAGATACCTTTAAAGTAAGTGGAAACCTACTGACCATTCATTAATGAGTTAGGCCTACCAATATTTAACAAAAAATATACAGTAAAATAAAGTGGAAACCTTTTGGCTACTTATTAATGAGTTGGAAACATTTATAACAGCATAGGCCTACCAATATTTACAACTTCAAAAAATATACCGTAAAAGAAAGTGGAAACCTTTGGCTATTTATTGAGTTGCAAACATTTAGAACAGCATATAATCTCCTCAAACATGCAATACATACTATGAACAAAATGTAATTTAATAGAAAGATACATTGGGAAAACAATTTTAATTGCAGTGACTCAAATCTGTAGCCTATAATTGGTATGGTGAGTAGCCTAGCTAATTCAGATAAACAGGGGGTGTCTTTTTCTTCCCTTTTTAACATTGCAAGTCAGAATAGAAAATGACAACAGATTAACTATTTAAAATACAACTTGGGCCTTCGTTGGCCCCCTTCTGTGTCTTCATCTGTTTCTTTCTTGTTAAGCATTTTCCCTTCCAGGAGTCTGAGACCTTATGGGAATCCAGGGCTGCCAACTTTTGGAGAAAGCTTGGAGTGAGATTAGCTATGTGAATTTCATTGCCTCTTGGCACAAACCCTAAATGGGGTTCCTCCCCCAGTAAAAATGTACAGTTTTACGTATGGCTTAGGCTATGACCAGGGTGGCCAAAAAAAATAAAATCACAGATCAGGTGTATTCAGGATGCTTTGGACATGAAATGAACACTCAAAATGCAACAATGTTGGTTAGACATTTTTGGGGGATGAAAATTAAAGTATGCCAATATATTTTAAAACAACTGTCCATGAATGCTGCAAAAATGCATAGCCTCATGTAATTCATTTTCACAGATAAAAGCATGCTTTTCAGATCTAAAATATAATACTACAGTAGTAAAATTGAGAAGAAGTGGAATATAAAATAAGTGTGAGGAATAAATTTGTGTTCTTGCTGACAAGCACACTAATTAGCCTATATTTTTGCCCTTTGTTAAGAATTATATTTATTTTCTATTTATTGTCCCCACTCTAGAATCAAACTTACACTTTTGGGTTCACAATCTGTTAGACAAAATGATTCTCATAGTTACAAGTCAGGTCCCCCTACCAAACTTCCCTGCTAAAACATACTGTTTTTGTTGTCACAGCCTAAATGCCAATCACCAAACGAGGGGACTATGCAAGTTTGGATTAAATTGACTTTAATACATGCTGTCAAATGCTGAATTCTGAAATAGAGATGGGAGTAACAGCAAACAAATTTTGTTGACAACATGGAACATAAAACAGAGCTACAGTGCTACTTTTCTGACAGTTTTAAAAACTCAGCAGATAACCTTCTCTCTTTCAATTCAGATCCACTCTAATCTTGAGGGGTGTTTCTTTAAAAAGTGCATCCAATCCCCTTGATACCTTTCATAACTAGACCAATTATATGTTTCAATGTGCTAGCTAACAACAACAATAATAATAATAATACATAGCTAGTATTTAACACACTTGCTAACACTAATAGCTAGCTACCAGAGATTAAAGGGGTTAGCTAGTTTTTAACATTTTTGTTAACACACTAGCTAGTAAGTTAGCTGGCTAGATAGTAAATTAGTCTTAAAATTGGAACCGCTAGTGTGCTGACAAAGGATGCTAGCTAGCTAACTTACCAGCTACCTAGCTAGCATTAGGTAAAACCTAAAACTTATTTTTGAATATAGAAATTCTGCTTGACGATTTAGTATGAGATAATCTTTGGCATGATATAGTTAACTAGCTAACTAGATCCCATTTGCTGCTAGCTAGCTAGGGAATGTTAGCTGCCAGTTAGCTAGCTAATTTTGGCTTGACAGAATTTCCATGCAATTTTTTGAGCTAGTTTGTTTGGATTAGCATGCTAGCTAGCTAGCTAGCTAGTTATCTAGCCTTGAAATCAGGTACTGTCTCTAGCTAGGTAAGCCAGAGATGCTAGCAAACGTTAACTAGCTAGCTAACTACTAGCTGAGCAGCATGCTAAATCATCCATCAGAATTTATGTATCCAAAAGTGAAACAAATTGCATAGAGAATTTACCCTCTCTCCTCTGTCAACATTTTTATCTTGTGAATGTTTCTTTCGCTCAATCTCTTCTGGCTGGCCTTTGCACACATCATGTGGCAATCTTCACGACGTACGGTCACACGTACTGTCACTTGATGTCAGTGTCTACACAAAATTCTGGGCACGTTCCAGGTCCTCTTTATTTCAAGCACGTTTCACAGATGGGCAGATTTCACAAAGGCAGGGTAATTTCTCCAAAACCAGCAAACCATACCAATCATATGGCTTGAGAGCTTCAGACGAGGCCTTCATTCATGGAATAAATAAGTGTACTAATGCATCATCAGGGTTTAAAACTGTCTCATTTGTCAGCTAAATGTATGTTTACACAATTACTCCTACCCATCAAACTACTTTTTCTGGCACCTAGCATTTCAAAGCCAAGTCAGAACATTTTATCCAAGAGTTTTTCTTAGGAATATTTTATTGACTTCTTACACACTGCACTGTATCCAACGTATGAGTCTTTACAGCTGTTTCACTTCTGCATCTGTAGTGAATGGAATCCATGTTCCAAATGTTGAATGTTTTAATGATGGATTGACCTTATCGATTAATCAGCTGAGGATGACTGAATGTAAATCAGGTTAAGGTTTTGGACGCAGGCTCAGGGAGCAGGGAGAAGAGAGGTCTTAAGGTGCTGCTCACACACACAGCCCCCTCTCTATTCCTCACAGGAACTGAAAGGATCTCTTCTCTATCCTATCTCTCTTACAGTGCCTATAGAAAGTCTACATCCCCTTGAACTTTTTTTCACATTTTGCTGCCTTCAAATTAAATCTAAAAAGGGATAAAATTACATTTGTTTTTTTGCAGATCTACACAACCTATTACTTATTTTAAAAGTGAAAGAAAGTTATAGACATGTTCTAATTAATAAATAATAATAATAAAAATTAAATAGCATATTTGAAAAGGCTCCACCCCCCTGAGTTAATACTTGGTGGAAGCACCTTTGGCAGCCATTACCGCTATGAATAAGATTCTATCAACTTTGCACAACTCTTAGGGCAACATACAATGCATTTCTGAACATATTCAGACCCCTTGACCTTGCTCTAAAATTGATTCAAATGTTGTTGTTTTTCTCGCCAATCTACAAACAATAGCACATAAGGACAAATAACAAACAAGTTTCTAGAAATGTTTGCAAATGTATTAAAAATACAAAACTGAAATATCACATTTACATAAGTATTCAGACTCTATTACTCAGTACTTTGTTTAAGCACCTTTGGTATTTGGTATTTTATTAGGGTCCCCATTAGCTGTTGCAAAAGCAGTAGCTACTCTACCTGGGGTCCACACAAAACATGACATAATACAGAAAATGAATTGGCAAGAACAGCTGAAGGACAGATCTAAACACAGCAAAAAAAGAAATGCCCTCTCACTGTCAACTTAGTTTATTTTCAGCAAACTTAACATGTGTAAATATTTGTATGAACATAACAAGATTCAACTGAACAAGTTCCACAGACATGTGTCTAACAGATATGGAATAATGTGTCCCTGAACAAAGAGTGCTCAAAATCAAAAGTAACAGTCAGTATCTGGTGTGGCCACCAGCTGCATTAAGGGTTTTAGTGACTTCATTAGCTGTGGTTGTTAATGCATAAATGGTTTAATCATCAGCATACACGGACATACATGCTTTGTTAATGCAAGTGGCAGGTCATCGGTAAAAATAGAAAAGAATAGAGGGCCTACAGAGCTGCCCTGCGGTACACCACACTTTAGATGTTTTACATTAGAGAACCTTCCATTAAAGAAAACCCTTTGAGTTCTATTAGATAGATAGCTCTGAATCCACGATATGGCAGAGGTTGAAAAGCAATAACACATTTGTTTTTTCAACAATAGGTTATGGTCAATAATATAAAACTAACAGTATAGCTCACGCAATCTTATTAACAATTTCTTTCAACCAATCATCAGTCATTTGTGTCAGAGCAGTACATGTTGAGTGCCCCTCTCTATAAGCACGAAAGTCTGTTGTTAATTTGTTTACAGAGAAATAGCATTGTATTTGGTCAAACACAATTTTTTTTCACCAAGAGCTGGCAGCAAGCGTATAGGTCTGCTGTTAAAACCATTAAAGACTGCTTTGCCACTCTTGGGAAGCGGAATTATTTCAAATCAAATCAAATTTGATTGTCACATACACGCGATTAGAAGATGTAATTGCAGGTGTAGCGAAATGCTTGTGCTTCTAGCTCTGACAGTTCAGTTCTGCCCATAAATGTTCTGTAGGATTGAGGTCGGGCGTGGTGACGGCCACTCCAATACCTTGACTTTGTTGTCCTTAAGCCATTTTGCCACAACTTTGGAAGTATGCTTAGGGTCATTGTCCATTTGGAAGACCCATTTGCGACCAAGCTTTAACTTCCTGACTGATGTCTTGAGATGTTGCTTCAACATATCCACATAATTTTCCATCCTCATGATGCCTTCTATTTTGTGAAGTGCACCAGTCCCTCCTGCAGCAACGCACCCCCACAACATGATGCTGCCCCCCCCTCCCCCCCCCCCCCCCCCCCCAAGCTTCACGGTTGGGATGGTGTTCTTCGGCTTGCAAGCCTCCCCCTTTTTCCTCCAAACATAACGATGGTCATTATGGCCAAACAGTTCTATTGTTGTTTCATCCGACCAGAGGACATTTCTCCAAAAAGTACGATCTTTGTTCCCATGAGCAGTTGCAAACCGTAGTCTGGCTTTTTTTATGGCGGTTTTGGAGCAGTGGCTTCTTCCTTGCTGAGCGGCCTTTCAGGTTATGTCGATATAGGACTCCTTTTACTGTGGATACAGATACTTTTGTATCTGTTTCCTCCAGGATCTTCACAAGGTCCTTTGCTGTTGTTCTGGGATTGATTTGCACTTTTCGCACCAAAGTACGTTCATCTCTAGGAGACAGAACGCGTCTCCTTCCTGAGCGGTATGATGACAGCATGGTCCCATTTATACTTGCATACTATTGTTTGTACAGATGAACGTGGTACCTTCAGGTGTTTGGAAATTGCTCCCAAGGATGAACCAGACTTGTGGAGGTCTACAATATTTTTTCTGAGGTCTTGGCTGATTTCTTTTGATTTTCCCATGATGTCAAGCAAAGAGGCACAGAGTTTGAAGGTAGGCCTTGAAATACATCCACAGGTACACCTCCAATTGACTCAAATGATGTCAATTAGCCTATCAGAATAATCTAAAACCATGACATCATTTTCTGGAATTGTATAGGTTGTTTTAAGGCACAGTCAACTTAGTGTATGTAAACTTCTGACCCACTGGAATTGTGATACAGTGAATTATAAGTGAAATAATCTGTAAACAATTGTTGGAAAAAATTCCTTGTGTCATGCACAAAGTAGATGTCCTAACCGACTTGCCAAAACTATAGTTTGTTATCAAGAAATTTGTAGAGTGGTTGAAAAACGAGTTTTAATGACTCCAACCTAAGTGTATGTAAACTTCCGACTTCAACTGTATAACCAATTCACACAAATCTAAGTAGGAATGAATTATATACATTATAAGGGCACAAGGCGAGACCCAGATGCAGACACAGGAGGCAGATGGTTTGAGTCTTTGATATTTATTACATCCAAAAGGGGTAGGCAAGAGAATGGTCGTGGACAGGCAAAAGGTCTAAACCAGGAGGTACAGGAGGTACAGTGTGGCAGGCAGGCTCGAGGTCAGGGCAAGCAGAATGGTCAGGCAGGCGGGTACAAAGTCCAGAAAACAGGCAAGGGTCAAAACCGGGAGGACTAATAAAAGAGAATAGAAAAAGCAGGAGCACGGGATAAACACACTGGTTGACTTTGAACATACAAGACGAACTGGCACAGAGAGACAGGAAACACAGGGATATATACACCAGGGATAACAAGCGACACCTGGAGGGGGTGGAGACAATAACAAGGACAGGTGAAACTGATCAGGGTGTGACATACATATAGACAAGAGATGTCAGAGCGGAACGGACTAAGATACAGTAAAATAGTATAGAAAAAAAAGGTGCATACATATGAAATGAGTAATGCAAGATATGTACGCATTATTAAGTGAATGAGATACCGTAGAATAGTATAGAAAACAGTAATGAGTAATGCCAGATATGTAAACATTATTAAAGTGACTAGTGTTCCATTCCTTAAAGTGGCCGGTGATTCCTAGTCTATGCCTATAGGCAGCAGCCTCTTATGTGCTAGTGATGGCTGTTTAACAGTCTGATGGCCTTGAGGTAGAAGTTGTTTTTCAGTCTCTCGGTCCCAGCTTTGATGCACCTGTACTGACCTCGCCTTCTGGATGATAGCGGGGTGAACAGGCAGTGGCTCGGGTGGTTGATGTCATTGATGATCTTTTTGGCCTTCCTGTGACATTGCGTGCTGTAGGTGTCCTGGAGGGTGGGTAGTTTGTCCCCGGTAATGTGTTGGACAGACCTCACCACCCTCTGGAGAGCCTTGTGGTTGTGGGCGGTGCAGTTGCCATACCATGCGGTGATACAGCCCGACAGGATGCTTTCAATTGTACATTTGTAAAAAGGAGGGGGCTGAGCACGCACCCTTGTCGGGCCCCAGTGTTCAGGATCAGCGGAGTGGAGGTGATGTTTCATACCTTCGTCACCTGGGGGCAGCCCGTCAGTAAGTTCAGGACCGAGTTGCACAGGGCGGGGTTCAGGCCCAGGGCCTCAAGCTTAATGATGAGCTTGGAGGGTACTATCATGTTGAATGCTGAGTTATAGTTAATGAACAGCATTCTTGCATAGGTATTCCTCTTGTCCAGATGGGATAGGGCAGTGTGCAGAGTGATGGCGATTTTATCGTCTGTGAATCTATTTGGGAGGTAATCAAATTGAAGTGGGTCTAGGGTGGCGGGTAAGATAGAGGTGATATGATCCTTGACTAGTCTCTCAAAGCACTTTATGATGACAGAGGTGAGTGCTACGGGGCGATAGTCCTCTTAAGGATTAGCCCCTTTTTTTCAATTTCCCCCAAAAATGACATACCCAAATCTAACTGCCTGTAGCTCAGGCCCTGAAGCAAGGATATACATATTCTTGGTACCATTTGAAAGGAAACACTTTGAGGTTTATGGTAATGTGAAAGCAATGTAGTAGAATATAAGACAGTAGATCTGGTAAAAGATAACACAAAGAAAAAAAAACCCCATTATTTTATATTTTGTTTGTACCATCATCTTTGAAATGCAAGAGAAAGGCCATAATGTATTATTCCAGCCCAGGTGCAATTTATATTTCAGTGTATGTGCAAAGATTTAGACTGATCCAATGAACCATTGCATTTATGTTCAAAGTTTTGTATCAAGACTGCCCAAATGTGCCTAATTTGTTTATTATTAACTTTTCATGTTCAAAATTGTGCACTTTCTTAAAACAATAGCATGGTATTATTTCACTGTAATAGCTACTGTAAATTGGACAGTGCAGTTAGATTAACAAGAATTTAAGCTTTCTGCCAATATCAGATATGTCTATGTCCTGGGACATGTTCTTGTTACTTACAACCTCATGCTAATCGCATTAGCCTACATTAGTTCAACAGTCCCATGGAAGGGAAACCGATTACTAAAGAAGTTAAGTTCAGTTTCCTTCGCCTTCTTGGGTACAGGAACATCCATCTTGAAGCATGTGGGGACAGCAGACTGGGATAGGGAGAGATTGAATATGCCCGTAAACACACCAGCCAGCTGGTCTGATCATGCTCTGAAGACACAGCTAGGGATGCCATCTGGACCGGCAGCGTTGCGAGGGTTAACACGTTTAAATGTTTTACTCACGTCGGCCATGGAGAAGGAGAGCCCACAGTCTTTGGTAGCGGGCCACGTTGGTGGCACTGTGTTATCCTCAAAGCGTGCAAAGAATGTATTTAGCCTGTCCGGAAGCAAGACGTCGGTCTCGTCGGTTTCCTTTTGTAGTCCGTGATTGTCTGTAGTCCCTGCCACATACGTCTTGTGTCTGAGCCGTTGAATTGCGACTCCGCTTTATCTCTATACTGACGTTTAGCTTGTTTGATTGCCTTGCGGAGTGAATAACTACACTGTTTATATTCTGCCATATTACCAGTCGCCTTGCCATTGTTAAATGTGGTGGTTCGCGCTTTCAGTTTCACGCAAATGCTACCATCTATCCACGGTTTCTGGTTAGGGTAGGTTTTAATAGTCACAGTGGGTACTATATCTCCTATACACTTCCTTATGAACTCAGTCACCATATCCGTGTATGCGTCTAGATTATTTTCGCACGCTACCCAGAACATATCCCAGTCCACATGATCAAAACAATCCTGAAGCGTGGATTACGATTGGTCAGACCAGCATTGAATAGTATGAAGCACGGGCACTTCCTGTTTGAGTTTCTGCCTATAGGACGCGAGGAGCAACATGGCCTCATGGTCAGATTTGCCGAAAGGAGGGCGGGGGAGGGCCTCCGAAAGTTTGAGTAGTAATGGTCGATATTCTTAGTAGCGTGTGTAGGACAGTCAATATGTTGATAGAATTTCAGCAGCCTCGTCCTCAGATTTGCTTTGTTAAAATTCCCAGCTACAATAAATGCAGCCTCAGGATATGTGGTTTCCAGTTTGCATAAAGTCTAGTGAAGTTCTTTGAGGGCCGTCAAGGTTTCGGCTTGAGGTCGGATGTAAACGGCTGTGGCTATGACGGAAGAGAATTCTCTTGGGAGATAATATGGTCACCATTTAATTGTGAGGTATTCTAGGTCGGTTGAACAAAATGACTTGAGTTTCTGTATGTTCCTAGAATTACACCATGAGTCGTTAATCATGAACCCCCCCCCCGCCTGCCCTTCTGCTTCCCAGAGATACATTTATTCCTGACTTGCGCGATGTAACGAGAATCCTTCTGGCTTTACTGACTGCGACAGAGTATCCTGAGAGAAGCATGTTTCCGTGAAACAAAGTATGTTACAGGCCCGATGTCTCTGGAAAGAAATCCTTGCTCTAAGCTCATCAACTTTATTATCCAAGACTGAACATTAGCGAGTAATATACTCAGAAGGGGTGGTTGGTGTGCGCACCTCCTAAGTCGAACCAGCATGCCGCTTTGAGTGCCTCTCCTCTGCCGGCGATGTTTTGGGTCGGCCTCTGGAATAAGTTAAATTGCTCTGGGGAGCGTGAACAAAGGATCTGCTCCAGGGAAGTCATATTCCTGCACGTAATGCTGGTAGTTCTTTTGCTCTTATATCTATTAGTTCTTCCCGGCTGTATGTAATGACACAAAACATTTCCTGAGCTAATAATGTAAAAAATAGTACATAAAAAAACAAAACTACTGCAAAGTTTTCTAAGAGCAAGTCGCAATGCTGCCATCTCTGTCGCCACCATCTGGCTACTTTGGCTTCCCTCCAGGCCTGAGCACAATGACTTTCCTCTAGGCTCAGATTAAAGATATGACAGATAGGAGTGGCTATTAGATTCACCTACTCTTCTCAGTAGCTTTCCGTCTAAGTTGTCAGGAGGTTTGTCATTATTGATCGATAACAAAAAAATGTCCACCTCTCCCACACTAACTTTATAAAATTCAAACTTGCGATGCTTTTCTTTCATTATTTGTTTTTTTTTTCATGAATACGATTGCTCGCTGTTCGTTGTTGGCATTTCCTGCCTACGTTTGCCCACTTTGCCAATGAAGTAATCATTAAAATAATTGCCAATATCAAATGGTTTTGTGATGAATAAGCCATCTGATTCGATGAAAGATGGAGTTGAATTTGTCTTTCTGCCCATAATTTAAAGTACTCCAAAGTTTTTTTCCCATCATTCTTTATATCATTGATCTTGGCTTCATAATACAGTTTCTTCTTCTTTTTGATGAGTTTAGTCACATAATTTCTCAATTTGCAGCAAGTCAGCCAGTCAGATGTGCAGCCAGACGTATTAGCCACTCCTTTTGCATCTATTTTCAATCCAACAGTTCTAACAGTCAGTTTCTTAACAGGTGCATGTTCATCAATAATTGGAAGAAGCAATTTCATAAATTCATTAAGTGCAGCGTCTGGATGCTCCTCATTAATTACATCAGACCAAAAAATATGTTTAACATCATCCACATAAGAGTCACAGCTAAATCTTTTGTATGATCTCTTATCTACTATTTTTTAGGCCCAGCTGTTGGAACATCCGCTGTTGGCTTTCCTGGATATAGCCACTATATTGTGATCACTGCATCCAATGGGTACGGATACAGTTTTATAACAAAGTTCTACAGTATTAATAAAAATGTGATCAATATATGTGGATGATCTTGTTCCTGTAGTGTTTGTAAACACCCTGGTAGGTTGATTAATAACCTGAACCAGATTACAGGCACCAGCTACAGAAAGAAGATTCCTCTTGAGCGGACAGCTTGATGAAAACCAGTCAATATTCAGGTCCCCAAGAAAGTAGACCTCTCTGTTTGCATCACATACACTATCAAGCATTTCACACATATTATTTAGATGCTGACTGTTCACACTTGGTGGCCTATAGCAACACCCTAAAAGAAAAGGCTTTAGATGTGCCAAGTGAACCTGCAACCACAACACTTCAATAACACTTGACATTAGATCTTCTCTAAGCATTACAGAGAAATGACTCGGAATATATACAGCAACATCTCCCTATAAGCATTTCTGTCTCTTCTATAGATCTATCCTTGTATTGCTACTGCTGTATCATAAAATGAATTATCTGAGTCTCAGAAATGGTTAATATATGAATGTTATCTGATGTTAGCAAGTTATTGATTTCATGAACCTTATTTCTAAGACTACATATATTAATATGGGCTATTTTCAGCCCTTTCCTGGGTAGCTTATCAGAGATAGACATAATACTGAAAATAGCAAACAAAGCAATAGAAAAAAGTATACATTCAGCAGGCCAATTAATCAATCAAATTAAATCAAATGTTATTTGTCATATGCGCCGAATACAACAGGTGTAGACCTTACAGTAGATGCTTACTTACAAGCCCTGAACCAACAATGCAGTTTTAAGAAAAATACCTAAAAAAAATAAGAAATAAAATGAACAAATAATTAAAGAGCAGCTGGGAAACAACAATAGCAAGGCTATATACAGGGGTAGTGGTACAGAGTCAATGTGGGGGGGCACCGGTTAGTCAAGGTAATTGAGGTAATATGTACATGTAGGTAGAGTTATTAAAGTGACTATGCATAGATAATAAACAGAGAGCAGCAGAAGCGTAAAAGAGGGGGGGCAATGCAAATAGTCTGGGTAGCTATTTGACTAGATGTTCAGGAGTCTTCTGGCTTGGGGGTAGAAGCTGTTTAGAAGCCTCTTGGACCTAGACTTGGCTCTCCGTCCGTGTGGTAGCAGAGAGAACAGTCTATGCCAAGGGTGGCTGGAGTTAATTTTTAGGGCCTTCTTCTGACACCGCCTGGTATAGAGGTTCTGGATGGCAGGAAGCTTGGCCTCAGTGATGTACTGGGCGCACTACCCTCTGTATTGGTGTGTGTGTGTGTGTGTGTGGGTGCTGCGGGGTTGAAGCTACATACCCATAGGCTTGGCTCTCTCATCCCGTCCAGGCTTCTGGGAGGGAGGGTGGACAATGAGCCTGTCATAGCAGATGTAAGCAATGTCCCCATGTGCTCTGGTAGCTTTCATGGCTGGGATCAGTTCTTTCATCTTCTGGAGTACAGCTTCAGGATAGTCCTTGTTGATGAAGATAAGCGTTCCTCTCAGGTTTTTGGCTCTTTCCAGAACAGCTACCTTGTCCTTGAACCTCAGAAACTGGACCACTATCGGCCTGTGCCTGTCACCTGGGCCAGTGGTGGGTTTTCCAGTCCTGTGGGCGCGCTCCACCTCAATCTTCCTGTGGTCCATCTTCAATTTCTCAGAGATAATTTCCCTCACTTTGTCCTCAGACTCCGTCCAGGTCTCATGTGGAGATTCTGCAATTCCATCCACAACCATGTTGTTCCGCCTTGATTGTCCCTTAAGACAGTCTGATTTATCCGTCTTTGTTATCATGGATTCACACACAGAACTGATGTCCTCTCTCAATGACTTACAGATGGCTGTCATCTTGCCCTTCTCCTGTTTCAACTCATTGAGCTGACCCTGGGAGAACTGCAAACTGTTCTTCAGGTCCTGGACCTTTCTGGTCAGGTCTTCCATTCTTTTATTAGTTGAATCCACCAGTGTTTGGACAAAACACTTGAAGCCATTTTCTTGCTGTTGTAACAACTGCTTGTAGAACTATTTTTGTTTGTTGAAAAGATCCTTCACGTGTGATAGAGAGACACCACTGTCCTCAACGGTACTCCTGCCGGCTTTTGTCTTTGTCATGGTAACGAGCAACGTAGGTCCACCTCTACACAGAGGACACCATTCTGTATACCTCTGGCCCTTCGTTGGACACTGTGTTAACTAACCTCCAGATGAGCTTCAATGCCATACAACTCTCCTTCCATGGCCTCCAACTGCTCTTAAATGCAAGTAAAACTAAATGCATGCTCTTCAACCAATCGCTGCCCGCCCGTCCAGCATCACTACTCTGGACGGTTCTGACTTAGAATATGTGGACAACTACAAATACCTAGGTGTCTGGTTAGACTGTAAACTCTCCTTCCAGACTCACATTAAACACCTCCAATCCAAAATTAAATCTAGAATTGGCTTCCTATTTCGCAACAAAGCATCCTTCACTCATGCTGCCAAACATACCCTCGTAAAACTTTTTTTTACATTTTTTTTTTTAAATCTTTATTTTAACAGGGAAAACAGACTGAGACCTGGATCTCTTTTACGGCTGTGCCCTGTGTAAACATGTTGACATGTACAGTTTTAGGCATACAGACAAGAACATTTCAAACATACAAAACAAAGACACAATTCAACAGAAACAATCACAGATAACATCATATTGATCCTCCATAACATTTTTAAAATGGGCAAGGGACACCAGAGTGTCTAACTTAAGTTGGATCTGCAGTTTGTTCCATAAATAAGGCGCAAAGGAACTAAAGGCAGTCCTACCCAACTCTGTGGAGACCGCAGGAGTCTCTAATGTAATCCACATCTGTGATCTGGTTTTAAAATTTGTATATCTAGTGGAAATTAATGATGATATATATGGAGGTAGTTTTAAAAGAACAAGAGCTTTATAAATAAACAAGAGAGCATGTTGCTCTCGCCTCACAGATAGAGAGGCCCAACCCACATGTTGATAAAGGATACAGTGATGAGTTTTGTAACTATCACCCGTGATAAACCTGAGTGCACAATGGTAAATAGCATCCAGTGGTTTTAATGTGTTTGCCGATGCATGCATATAGATAATATCACCATAATCTAAAACGGACATAAAAGTAGCCTGCAGAATTTGTTTTCTATTTACAAAGGACAGACAAGCCCTGTTTCTATAAAGGAACCCTATCTTGAATTTGAGCTTTTTTCCCAATTCAGTAACATGTTTTTTAAAAGAAAGCCTATCATCTAACCATAACCCTAAATATTTATATGCAGAGACCTGTTTGATTTGAGTACCATCCAAGCTAGTGATTACAAAAGTGTTTCTAACTGAGAGTTTAGACCTAGAAAAAAACATGACATTTGTTTTCTTAGCGTTTAAAACAAGTTTAAGCTGTAAAAGAGACCCCTGTAGTATCCTAAAATCAGACTCCAACTGCATTAAAGCTTGGTCCGCTGTTGGAGCAATAGAGTACATCACTGTGTCATCTGCATATAAATGGAATTTACAATATCTGACATCATCACCAATGTTGTTTATATAAAGTGAGAACAATAGTGGGCCTATTATTGAACCCTGAGGGACCCCTTTAAGTAACTGTAAGGAGTCAGACTTGACCCCGTCGACCATGACGGCCTGAGTTCTATCTTTAAGATAGTCATAAAACCATCGGCAGGCATCCGTGCCCACTCCTATAGATGACAGCTTACTCAAAAGGATAGCATGGTCTACAGTGTCAAAAGCTTTTGACAAATCTACAAACAACGCAGCACAGTGCTTTCTATCATCTAAGGCATTTGCAATATCATTTACAACAAGCATAGTGGCCGATGTGGTACTGTGTTTAGATCTAAAACCAGATTGATTGGTGCTAAGAATACTGTTAGCAGAAAGAAAAGACTGTAACTGTTTGTTGACTATAGATTCTAGGATCTTTGCCAGACAAGGGAGCCTAGAGATGGGTCGATAGTTATCCAAATCACTACCGTCACCTCCCTTATGTAATGGCAGAACAAAAGCTGCTTTCCACACCTTAGGGATAATTCCTGTGCTTAATGTTAGATTAAAAATGTGTGTCACTGAACCAGCAATGATAGGTGCAGCACACTTAAGTAAGGATTTCTTAGTATCAATGGCACACAGGGCAGCTAGAACCTCTGCTTCGGTTATTTTCTGGAAACTAAAAACAGGGTTACCATTTTCAGAGTAACGGTTGAAAAGCAAGACGAAAAATCAACTAACTGGCCAGTGCCACAATGGCCACTTTTCCTTTCAAATAAAAAACCAGCAGAGATGAAATGCTTATTAAAAGCATCACAAATATCATTTTTTTCACTTAGGATACAGGAATCTGAGGTAATTTGCTTAGGAAGAGAAACAGCAGAATTCCCCCGTTTCAGTGAATTAACGGTTTTCCAGAATTTTGCAGGATCTCCTGCAGAATCTGTCATAGCATTAAGGAAGTAATTTGATTTTGCCTTTTTGACAGCTGCAGTACATTTATTTCTCAATTGCCTAAAAAACAGCCAATCAGCTGGAGTACCTGTTTTCCTCGCCAAGGCCCAGGCCCGATTCTTTTGAAGGAAAAGACCTGACAATTCAGGAGAGAACCAAGAACTGGTTCGGTTTCTTACTCTGTGATTCTTAAGCGGGGCATGTTTATCAGACATAGAGGTAACAATAGAAGAGAAAAAAGCAAGGGCTAAAACCGGGTCCAGAAAGCAGCAAGGGGATAAAAACTCAGAGTGATATAAGTCAAGGGTAAAAGCTTGCTGTGAGAAATGTTTATAATTTCTCTTAGAGATTATACAGGGATCAGAGTGTTTCAGCCTGGTATCTCTAATACAAGCAATAGGGCAGTGGTCACTGATATCATTTGCAAAAACCCCACTGGCTGTGTATTTATGGGGGGTATTTGTTAGAATAATGTCTAGTAGAGTAGATTTTACTGGGTTCTTAAAGTTGGGACGGGTTGGTTTAGTTATCAGCTGAGTTAGATTTAGCTCAGTACAAATGTCTTTTAATTTATTGGATACTGGTGAAAGCCAATCCAGGTTAAAATCTCCCAAAATCAGTAATTCAGAGTTTGCATAATTAGACTGTATATCAGATAATTTGCATAGAGTACAAGGAGGAGCTGAGGGTGGGCGATATACCCCTCTTAGAGTTAAACGAGCATTATTACCAAGTACCAAATTTAAAACTAGACATTCATATTGCTTTGGGACAGAGGTTGATATGGGCACAGAAACATTTAGGCAGCATTTTACATAAATCGCGATACCACCACCTCTACCAACTCTATCAGCTCTATAAATATTGTACCCAATCAACTGAACATCTGAATCAGGCACAGAATCACACAGCCACGATTCAGATACAACCAATACGTCAACATTTGATTGTGAGACCAAAATTTCAATAAAGTCCAACTTTTGTATCAGGCTTCTAGCATTCAAATGAATTATTCCAATGCCATTGCTACAGGAATTCATATCAGATGGAATATCCAAGGTAGCACCTGAAGCTGCACTGGATGAGCAATAAACCATTTTCGAGCTATTGACAGAGCTCAATTTTATGGGGACAAGATTACTACTAACAATACCTCTCTGCATGTGAGTAGTATTCGCAATACGGTGATTGGACAATAATCTAGGAATTGCAGAAAGGTTGTTAACTGTAGTTTGTTCCATATTTGCAATTGAGGGACTAATTAATGAAACTGGGAGAGGAGCATTGAACGTAGTCTGATAGGGGAGCGTACAATCCCAAAAGTCAACCCCCGAAAATACACAACGTCAGGTATCAAAGGCTCTACATGAGGCAAGAGTAAGAGACATGTTGGTGGAGAGGATGCTGGAGCCATACCTGTTAAGATGTAAATTGTCCCGAAGAAATAGACCTGGTCGGTCTGTAAAAGCTCCAAAGTTATCCACAAATGGAATTCCCATCGTGCAGCAGTATCCCTTAAGCAAGGTGTGTAATTGGCGTATACGACTAAAAACCATATCCGTGTAGCGTGGGGATGGAAATGGACCGGAAACAACGCACTGCTTCCCAGATTCCAGCAGCGTATTTATCAATGTTTTAAAATCGTCTCTCAATTTCTCTGACTGCTGGAGTTTAATGTCATTAGACCCAACATGGACAATGACAGTTGAAGCGGCGGAGTGCTTGCTAAGTAGCGGTAACATGGAATTTAGGTCAGGGATCCTAGCGCCAGGGTAGCAGAAGGTCTCAGCTTTCCGGATGGAAACGTTTCGGACCATGGATGAACCCACCACGAGAACGGAAGGACTACAGATGGGTTTACTGGGTAAATGACAGGGCCTCTCCCGGGTGATCTGCCTCCTAGCAGGTTGAGGGGGGCTAGCAGCTGAGTCTGACGACCTAGCGGCGGGCAAGGAGCGCAGATGAGTATGCTTGGGCACTTCCACCTGAGAGTGAGACGGCAGCAGTAGAGATGTAGCGGAGGGACCCTGTACAGTATGATTGGAATGCCCTTCCAGGTCTTCCAAAACTGACCATCCTACCGATCCTCGACTTCGGCGATGTCATTTACAAAATAGCCTCCAACACTCTACTCAACAAATTGGATGCAGTCTATCACAGTGCCATCCGTTTTGTCACCAAAGCCCCATATACTACCCACCACTGTGACCTGTATGATCTCGTTGGCTGGCCCTCGCTTCATACTCGTCACCAACCCACTGGCTCCAGGTCATCTACAAGTCTCTGCTAGGTAAAGCCCCGCCTTATCTCAGCTCACTGGTCACCATAACAGCACCCACCCGTAGCACCCGCTCCAGCAGGTATATCTCACTGGTCACCCCCAAAGCCAATTCTTCCTTTGGCCGCCTCTCCTTCCAGTTCTCTGCTGCCAATGACTGGAACGAACTGCAAAAATCTCTGAAGCTGGAGACTCTTACCTCCCTCACTAGCTTTAAGCACCAGCTGTCAGAGCAGCTCACAGATCACTGCACCTGTACATAGCTCATCTGTAAATAGCCCATCCAATCTACCTCATCACCATAATGTATTTATTTATTTATCTTGCTCCTTTGCACCCCTGTATCTCAACAAGCACATTCATCTTCTGCACATCCTACCATTCCAGTGTTTAATTGCTATATTGTAATTACTTTGCCACCATGGCCTATTTATTGCCTTACCTCTCTTATCCTACCTCATTTGCACATGCTGTATATAGATTTTTGTACTGTACTATTGATTGTATGTTTCTTTATTCCATGTGTAACTCTGTGTTGTTGTATGTATAAATACATAAATAAAGGTTACTCTGTTACTACTCGCAGTTCCAGACAGGGCAGGTCGCAGGGAAGATTGAAAATAACAAACAGCCTCAACGGCTAACCACGTCGCGGGCTGCGTTCAAGCCCTTATGAAAACCCTGCTAGCCTGATATGCAGCTAACTAGCAGCAAGGGTAGCTGCAACACCAAATAGCTCCTCAGACCCGTCCTTGGTTGGCAGGATCACTGAAAAGAGAGTAGCAGTCCCAGCAACTTATGCCAACTGCGTCGCGGGATCCAAACTAAAAAGTTAGCTAGCTACTAAGAACTTTCCAATACACAACAAACTTCTCATAACAACAAAACTGAGCTCTTCCTCGTCCCGCGTTTGGCGAGTTTATTCCATTCTTCTCTGGAGATTCTCTCAAGCTCTGTCAGGTTGGATGGGGAGAGTTGCTGCACAGCTATTTTCAGGTCTCTCCAGAGATGTTCGATGGGGTTCAAGTCCGGGTGCTGGCTGGGCCACTCAAGGACATTCAGAAAGTTGTCCCGAAGCCACTCCTGCGTTGTCTTATCTGTGTGCTTAGAGTCATTCTCCTTTTGGAAGGTGAACCCTTACCCCAGTCTGAAGTCCTGAGCACTCTGGAGCAGGCTTTCATCAAAGATCTTTCTGTAGTTTACTCCATCTTTACCTCCATCCTGACCAGTCTCCCACTCCCTGCCACTGAAAAACATCCCCACAGCTTGATGTGGGGATGTTGCATATTCACCGTAGGGATGGTGCATATTTTCCTCCAGACGTGACGCTTGGCATTCAGGCCAAAGAGTTCAATCTTGGTTTCATCAGACCAGAGAATCTTGTTTCTCATGGTCTGAGAGTCCTTTAGGTGCCTTTTGGCAAACTCCAAGTGGGCTGTCATGTGCCTTTTACTGAGGAGTGGCTTCTGTCTGGCCATTCTACCATAAAGGCCTGATTGGTAGAGTGCTGCAGAGATGGTTGTCCTTCTGGAAGGGTTCTCCCATCTCCACAGAGGAACTCTGGAGCGCTGTCAGAGTGACCATCGGGTTATTGGTCACCTCCCTGACCAAGTCCCTTCTTCCCCGATCGCTCTGTTTGGCCGCGCAGCCAGCTCTAGGAAGACTCTTGGTGGTTCCAAACTTCTTCCATTTAATAAAGATGGAGGCCACGGTGTTATTGGGGACCTGTAATGCAGCAGAAATGTTTTGGTACCCTTCCCCGGATCTGTGCCTCAACACAATCCTGTCTAGGAGTGCTATGGACAATTCATTCGACCTCATGGCTTGGTTTTTGCTCTGACATGCACTGTCAACTGTGGGATCTTATATGGACAGGTGTGTGCCTTTCCGAATCATGTCCAATCAAATTAATTTACCACAGATGGACTCCAATCAAGTTGTAGAAACATCTCAAGGATGATCAATGGAAACAGAATGCACCTGAGCTCAATTTCAAGTCTCATAGCAAAGGGTCTGAATACTTAATTTAATAAGGTATTTCTGTTTTTTATTTTTATTACATTTACAAAAATTACAAAAAAATTGCTCAATCTCATTAAGTTTGTTTGGGAATCACTGATGGACAGCAATATACAAATATTGTCTCTGATTTTTAAGCAGATTTGTCAGGACTGAGACTAGGCCACTCAGGAACACTCCACACAGTTTTGATAAGCCATTCTGGTGTGCATTTATGCATTAAAACACTATCCCTGGGTTAGATGTTCAGAAGACTGTGGCAAGTTTTCCTCTAACTTTTTTCTTGGGCTTTGCTCCTTTCATATTTCTTTCAATCCTGACAAAATCCCAAGTCCCTGCAGATGACAAGCATAATACTTGAAGACAGAGAGTGTTTCACTCTGTGTTGTGTTGTGTTGGATTTGACCCAACGCTGTAGCATTTAATTGAATCCCTTTTTAGATTTTAAAGCAGTAAAATGTGAAAAAAGTTTAAAAGGGTGTAGACTTTCCATAGGAACTATATCTTCTCAAAATGAATAGCATGTCGCCTACTAGTCTGACACCTGATAAAGTTCAGAGTTGTCACATAAAACATTGTATAAAAGTTACACTTCCAGATAGCTGCATTCGGGAGAAATTGTTGCTCTCAATACAAACATTCAGTTTGGCACTTCTTCTGACCCTAGTCAGTATCCTCGAGTCTGCTGCTGTGTTACCTCCACATCACATGCTTCGACTAACCATGAATAGCTTGACGATGAATAGCTCAGAAACCTTGTAAAAGAAGTCATTAAAAACAACCTAGCATGAGGGTATGCAAGGACCAGGATAAATAGTCTTCTTTTCGCAAGCTTAAGGTCGCTTGTTGACATGCACGCCCGCAGACAGATAACGCAACCATGCATGTGTTCAGATACGTGTGCATACACAGACATGGAAGCACAGATAAGCAGCATGAACATGCTGCCGATGACACAGATAGATAGACAGACACCACCAACTTAACTGGTGAAGTCAACAGTGCAGATTCACGGGGCCCCCTTCAAGGTCAGAGAAAGTATTATAGCTAATCTCATGCTATTTTATATATTTTGCCATGAGGCTAAGAGAAAATGTTGCATTTTAAAACACAATAATTATTAAAAGACGGGACAACTTTTTTCCCACAAATATTTGTCTTAATATGAACAAAATGTGAACTAAAGTATCAACTATCACACCATGTAAAGGAACAACATCCCAATTTTAAAAAAATGTCTTCATAAAATGCAACTAAATGCAACTACTCCGTCAGACACCATGAAAGGCATTTCATTTTTACAATTATTGTCCAATAAATGTTTAATGGCCTTGATTGTTTAATTGTAATATTATGTTATTGAAATATGTAATACAAATCTCCAAAATTATTTTTGTTTAGTTTTATAGCACTATTAAATGCTCCAATGATAATTTTATTTGCATTTTGGCATGTTTTTCTAGACTTAGAACAGAAAAAAACATTTATAGAGCAAACATTATCCCTTAGGTCGAGCACAGCAATACTTCAATTGTTTACGCATATGTTGCAGAACAGTTATTAAAATGTTTTTTCTGAATATTAATATTAAAATATTGACTCCATCAGTGACAGAGTTGACAAACCACTGACAGAGTTGACAACAGTTACTCAAAACTGACATACTGTATTTATCCCCTCTAAAAATAAAAGTTCAATACAAACATTTGTAAAATATGGAAAATGATTAATTTGAAATTCCCCAATAAAAACATCGGACCTTTCAGCAATCTGAGAGTTGAAGTTAGACAAAAATTTAAGAGTTGATGTTTTAAGGAGTTGAGAAATATTGACTTTTCTTCTTCATTCAAGTCGTATACACAGTAGTAATTTAGTTTTTCCTCAGTTGCTTTATGACTCTAAAGTCAAATTAAATGTCACAGATTTGAACCAAAATGAATATTCTATCTTAATTTATCAGGCAGAGGAAATTGACAGTTTAGGGTTGTGACGATGGTGATTCCAATATTGTTTGTTTTAATCTATCAAAAGTAGAGAACTTTATGGACCATGAGTGGTCTTGTTGTACTACATGTAATGAGGACATGCGTAAGGGGTCCTTATGGTATAGCTGACCCTGCTCATTTCTGAATAATTTTGAATTTTAGACAAATCTGACCGAGTTAATGAAATCTTTTAGGAATCACAGTTTTGAGATAAATATTATTTAAAGTCACAGAGAGCTATTGCAAGAAACTACATAAGATGCATTTTCAGTTAATATCCATTATTGCCATTTTATTTATTTTTTAGTTTGGAGTTTGAAATTGTGATCCTTGGCTCCGGACAAGGGTTTTTCCAGGCATAAAAATTCCCCAAACCAATATTTTCCCTGATGGAATTCTTTATAAAAATGTACATTTTAAGCTCAAATAATGCAACAAAATTGTCCTTCTGGACAAGGATTGTCCCGACCTTCAAGAATCTCTGAGCTATTTTCCTGTTATTCTACAGATTTAGTTTTAAAGCTAATTTGTTATAATTCTAAACATTTCTTTCATGGCTTGTAATGTTTTTAATTTGACATTTTTTGGGGTTTGGGGCCCCGCAAAGCTTGTGTGCCTTCCTGCCTTGCGAGGCCTGCGGGGGTGTGTGTTACGCTGGTAGGCACCAAGCTAGGCAGGAAGATGGATCCTTTACCACTTACCTGCCCTACGGTAGAACACACAGGACATTCCTGTATGTCGTAAAAAAAACAATCAAGCTCTAGTCTTTCAAAAGGTGTCACACGGCCCACGTTTCATCTGTTGACACATGACTGCTTTGTTTTCCCTCAGACTGATTCAAAGGAGTAATAAATTGGTCCCAACACTGACTAGCCAGTCACAGTTAATTAGACCAACTGGTTAACTCCCTCTTCTACGGTCATGGCACCGCTAAATCCAGTTGTGTAACGGTGCCTGGAGAAGTGGGTATAATCTAATTTTACCCCAAATTTCCTTAATGGCCCATGTGACGGAAAGGTGCCCTGTGTGAAAAATTCTATGATAAACAGTGACATACTCTGAATGACCTGAAATGATCAATCCCATATCTGTCTTTCATAGTCAGGCCAACCTACTTGTACTGTACAAGTAGGTTAATAGTAGGATTACTATTGAAATAGATCAATGAGGCTGTCAACTGAGTCAGGTATTCAAATGAAGAAAAACAACCAAATGTCATGTTCTAAATAAATAACAATGCTTACACCACATCAGGAGACCACTTTTGAGATCTGTGAAAATTCTAAGACATTTCGATTTTTTGTGTAGTTATGCATTAATTCAAGTGAGCAGGCACCTACAGTACGACTGTTGTTTGGTTAGTGGTGGTTCTGTAGCACATGAGAAGGAGATTGCAAAACAAATGGCCACTGGATTGATGCAAATAATCATGACATCATTCTGCCAGGTAGGCAAACACTACTTTGTAGCTATACTGAACAAAAATATAAACACAACATGCAACAATATCAACGATTTTACTGTTTCTGTTATTGGGCACTCCCTCAAAATTTAGACATCTTTGACATTGTGTTGTGTGACAAAACTGCACATTTAAGAGTGGCATTTTATTGTCCCCAGCACAAGATGCACCTGTGCAATGATCATGCTGTTTAATCAAATTAAACAAATTAGTGCACAACATTTGAGAGAAATACATTTTTTTTGCATATGGAACATGTCTGGGATCTTTTATTTCTGCTCATGTTGCATTTTATTTTTGTTCAGTATAGTTAGCATTGAATTTAGATTTTTGGGAAAGCCTTTCTATCTTCCAGAGGACAGTTAGGCCTATCATTAGCATCACTAGATTTTTCCTGTTCCTTAATTGTTTGAAACCTGGACGTTTTACTTCATATTATGAGGCATGTCTATTGAATTATTTTATAAAAACTGCCTCATATGCGCTGTCCTGTTCTATTGGTTTTCAAATCAACTTTCTTTCATTGTCTATCAGCCAAAGGAATTATCCTAGTCAAATTATCAACCCATGATAGTTGTTGCATCTTTATATCTCCCCTCTTTCTAAATTTCTAACCAATATTTCCATCTCTGCATTTTGGAAAATTCCCGTGTTGGCCTAGCGCCATGGGCACATTGCTGTGCTTAAAATGTGAAGAAATGATATTTTAGCAACATTTTAAGCTAAACATTCTGATCTGTTTCATCAGCCTTACTAATTGATAAAGCATATACTGTATCGTGGGGATTAAAACTTCTTCAGGCTAGGGTCTATTTTTCTCCACTTCCTGTCTGACTGACGTGCCCAAAGTAAACTGCCTGTTACTCAGGCCCAGAAGTCAGGATATGCATATAATTGGTACCATTGGATAGAAAACACTTTGAAGTTTGTAGAAATGTTAAAATAATGTATGAGACTATAACACAATTGATATGGTAGGAGAAAATCCAAAGAAAAACCAACCATCATTTTTTTTGGGAGAGCCCATGCTCTTACAATGGAACGCATAGGGGCATATGCAATTCCAGCTCCCAGATTGCAATTCCTATGGCTTCCACTAGATGTCAACAGTCTTTGTTCAAGGTTTCAGGCTTGTTTCTTCCCAAACGAGGAAGAATTTTGAGTTTTAGTACTGTGAGTCAGAGTTGGAAATCAGTCTGTGTGTGCACGACGAAGAGGACGCGCACCTGCTAATTTTGCTTTCCTATTGAACATAATTCTTTCCGTATGAAATATTATAGTTTAATTACATTTTAGTGTACCTGCGGATTATATAGAAACTTATTTTGACTTGTTTTAACAAAGTTTAGCGGTAGCTTTTTGGATTCCTTTCTCTGAATGTTGAACGAGTGGATTACTCAAATCGGTGGCGCCAACTAAACTGACTTTTTGGGATATAAAGAAGGATTTTATCTAACAAAATGACCATACATGTTGTAGCTGGGACCCTTTGGATTGCAAATCAGAGGAAGATTTTCAAAAAGTAAGTGAATATTTAATCTCTATTTGTGATTTTATGAAGCCTGTGCCGGTGGAAAAATATGTTGATGTGGGGCGCCGTCCTCAAACAATCGCATGGCATGCTTTCGCTGTAAAGCCTATTGTAAATGCAGTTAGATGAACAAGAATTTAAGCTTTTAACCAATATAAGACACTTGTATGTACCTAAATGTTTAATATCCATAAATTTTATGATTATTTATTTGAATTGCTCGCCTTCCAATTTCACCGGAAGTTAATTAATAATACACAATGTCCAATGAAGAAAAGTGGGTATATGGCGTTTTCCTCCGTATACCCTCGACTACACCACTGAGTATGTCTACCCGAAAGAGAACTGCCCCCTGGTGGTTCCCTCTGGCTAGCACTGTACTAGATACAGCATACCTTGGCCACGAGGTAACTGCTAGCTAACGCATTACTAGCCTCGCGGCTTAGCGTTCACACAGTGCTCACCCTATCTAGCATTAGTCGCAAGGCTTCTAACTAGCTAGGTCACGACTAACAACAGGTGTATTCATATCAGCAAGCCCTGCTCTTTACAATGGCTACTGCTGCCCCATCCCAAGGTGGACCTAGGCAGGCACTCAAACCCCCATGATCTTGTGCATGCGGTTCTATGATGCTCCACTATCTCTACCCCCTCCCTCACCTCTAAGCCACTGGCTGAGGTGGAGGCTCGGTCCCACACAGCCGAGACCCATTGGGGCGAAGTTATGGATAGCCTTGATTCCATCCCATCACTGTCTGACAACTTGGTGTAAGGGGATGGAGAGCTAGGGGATGATGAGAACGATGACGGGATTAATCTTGTGGGTCTCCTCGACTTTGAAACTGAGATGGATGGTGAAGACACTGCTCCTCCACCATCTCAAATCTCCATGTCTCTGTGACCCCAGGATGGAGGAGCTGCAAATCTCCCTACCTGGAATTTGGGCTCTTTTTGACGTTTGCAAGCGAGCCATGGCAAAACTCGGCATCAACTGGCTAACTCCATTAGGGGGTCAAGATTCTGTAAGGGATCTGTATGATGGGAAGAGACTCGCATCCCCCTCAGCTCCTGTCAAGCTACTGCATCCTGCGGTACCAGTCTGTCTCAGGTTAGTTACAAAAATCGAAGGATCATTAAAATAGATAGAAAACTCAGGTGCTGGTTTCCAGGTCGGTAGTAAGCACTACAGCAATGTCCGTCCAGAACAACGAGGACACAGTATTTCCAGTTTAGGATTTTTGAATGGATTAACGGACAGAAAGGATCCACACACACATCTCACCACTTTTAAAACTGACATAGATTGGGATTGTTTTAGATGCACGCAGAATAAAATGTCAGAGCGCAAGGATATTGTCCACAAGAGGAAAAAAGGTAGCAAGAGGGAATAGGGTGGTACTCGTCAGGATGGAAAGTAATGTTATCTGAGTTCTGCCCTGCCATGCTTGGGGCTCTAGACAAATTAATCTGAAATCCTGTGAATAGATGCTGCTGATTGGTGTGACATTGGCCAAAAAGAATTAAAGGTGGTTAGGGTCTGAAATATAGGAGACTAAGCTGCCTGACTAAACTAACCAGAAGGGAGTGCTAGAAAGCTTCAGACAGCTAATGTCCTGAAAGAGCTGTAAATCTGGATCCCTACAAATCAGCTGGGTTAGACAATCTGGACCCTCTCTTCCTAAAATTATCCGCCACAATTGTCGCAACCCCTTTTACTAGTCTGTTCAACCTCTCTTTCGTATCGTCTGAGATTCCTAAATATTGGAAAACGGCCATGGTCATCCCCCTCTTCAAAGGGGGAGATACTCTAGACCCAAACTGTTACAGACCTATATCCATCCTGCCCTGCCTTTCTAAAGTCTTCGAAAGCCAAGTGAACAAGCAGATCACCGACTATTTCGAATCCCACCGTACCTTCTCCGATATATGCAATCCAGTTTCCGAGCTGGTCACGGGTGCGCCTAAGCCACGCTCAAGGTTCTAAACGATATCATAATCACCATCGATAAAAAACAGTACTGTGCAGCCGTCTTCATCGACCTTGCCAAGGCTTTTGACTCTGTCAATCACCGTATTCTTATCGGTAAACTCAACAGCCTTGGTTTCTCTAATGACTGCCTCGCCTGGTTCACTAACTACTTCTCAGATAGAGTTCAGTGTGTCAAATCGGAGGGCCTGTTGTCTGGACCTCTGGCAGTCTCTATGGGGATGCCACAGGGTTCAATTCTCGGGCCGACTCTTTTCTCTGTATATATCAATGATGTTGCTCTTGCTGCAGGTGATTCTTTGATCTACCTCTACGCAGATGACACCATTCTGTATACATCTGGCCCTTCTTTGGACACTGTGTTAACAAACCTCCAAACGAGCTTCAATGCCATACAACACTCCTTCCGTGGCTTCCAACTGCTCTTAAACGCAAGTAAAACTAAATGCATGCGTTTCAACCGATTGCTGCCTGCACTTGCCCGCCTGCCTAGCATCACTACTCTGGACGGTTCTGACTTAGAATATGTGGACAACTATAAATACCTAGGTGTCTGGCTAGACTGTAAGCTCTCCTTCCAGACTCATATTAAGCATCTCCAATTCAAAATTAAATCTAGAATCGGCTTCCTATTTCGCAACAAAGCCTCCTTCACTCATGCTGCCAAACATACCCTCGTAAAACTGACGATCCTACCAATCCTTGACTTCATTTACAAAATAGCCTCCAACACTCTACTCAGCAAACTGGATGCAGTCTATCACAGTGCCATCCGTTTTGTCACCAAAGCCCCATATACTACCCACCATTGTGATCGGTATGCTCTCGATGGCTGTTCCTCGTTACATATTCGTCACCAAACCTACTGTCTCCAGGTCATCTATAAGTCTTTGCTAGGTAAAGCTCCACCTTATCTCAGCTCACTGGTCACCATAGCAACACCCACACGTAGCACGCGCTTCAGCAGATATATTTCACTGGTCATCCCCAAAGCCAACTCCTCTTTTGGCCGCCATTCCTTCCAGTTCTCTGCTGCCAATGACTGGAACGAATTGCAAAAATCACTGAAGTTGGAGACTTATATCTCCCTCACTAACTTCAAGCATCGGCTGTCGGAGCAGCTTACTGTTCGCTGCAGCTGTACACAGCCCATCTGTAAATAGCCCATCCAACCAACTACCTACCACATCCCCATATGTTTTATTTTTCTGCTCTTTTGCACACCAGAATTTCTACTTGCACGTCCTCATCTGCACATCTATGTTAGTTGCTAAATTGTAATTACTTCGCCACTATGGCCTATTTATTGCCTTACCTCCTTACTTCATTTGCACACACTGTATACAGATTTTCTATTGTGTTATTGACTGTACTTTTGTTTATCCCATGTGTAACTCTGTGTTGTTGTTTTTGTCGCACTGCTTTGCTTTATCTTGGCCAGGTCGCAGTTGTAAATGAGATCTTGTTCTCAACTGGCCTACCTGGTTAAATAAAGGTGAAATATTATATATTATTTTACGTATTTTTTTTTTTTACAAGCCCCTCTGCAGCTAGATCCAGCTTGATTACCAACAACGACGAGACGGCCTACAGAGAGGAGGTAGGCACTCTAAAGGCGCCAGGTAAACAACCTCTCCCTCAACGTTAGCAAAACAAAGGAGCTGATTGTGGGCTTCAGGAGGAAACAGGCTGGGCACGCCCCATCCACATCAACAGGGCCACCATGGAGACGGTCAAAAACGTCAAGTTACTCTGCATTCACATCTCCGAGGAGCTGAAATGGTCAAACCACACAGACACCGTAGTGAAGAAGGCACGACAGCGACTCTTCAACCTCAGGAGGCTGAAGAAATGTGGCCTGTCCCCGAGGGCCCACACAATGTTCTACAGGAGCACCATCGAGAGCATACTGCATTACAGCCTGGTATGGCAACTTCACCGCCACTGACCGCAAGGCTCTACAGAGGGTGGTACGCTCAGCTGAATGCACCATTGGGTGCACACTGCCTGCCCTCCAGGACACCTACAACATCAGGTGTCGCAGGAAGGCCAAGAAGATCATCAAGGACCAAAGGCACCCGAGCCTGTGCTCCCTGCTTCCATCACTCAGACGTGGGCATTGTAGTACCATCATGGCAAAAACTGACAGACTGGCCAATAGTTTCTACCCCCAGACCATCAGGCTGCTGAATTAGCCACCACCTGCTCCCCCGGTCCCTTAACCTCTGCACCTCCTGTAGCGCTATCCAAGGCTGTGGTCGCACCATGAGCCTAGTGGTAGTGGGAAAGAGGGTACTTTGGTTAAATCCGTCCAGTTCAACAGACAAAGACAAAGTGGACATCCTGGATACCCCTGTAACACACAAGGAGTTGTTAGGGCCCACTGTCGCCGCCATGGGGCAGAAGGGTGACATGTGTAAGAAAGAAGGCGAAGCATTCAACTTCTGCCTGCCCCGCAAACCCGGGCCCAGTGGCAGCCCGTTGATCACTTCAATCTGCCCCACAGTGGGCAAGGGCCAACAAGCTGGCCTTGGGGGTCCAAAACCCCCGGCGAAACAGCAGACTGCAAATTCCCAGGCTAAACCCTTGCACCAGAACAAGCCTGGAGTTAAACAGTCCTTTGCTGCGCCAGGAAACTTATGGCACAGACCTGGCAGCAGAAGAGGATGATGTGCCTACGCCCTGCCCTATCCTATCTTTTTTAGGTTCAGCGTGAGCCCCTCCTCCCACTTTCCTTACGCGAGCGTGGGGAGGCATGGCTGCATTCTTAATAGACCCTGTTCCCTGTGTATCACCGTACCCCATTTAATAGCTCACATGGGAAAGTGGAGGAGAAGAACTTAACCCCTGATTGCCATCTCCCCTTGGCACCTTAAAAAATCAGGTTCCAGCTAGGGAGGAAAGTTAGCATGTCCACTCTCCCTCTGGTCTCTTTTGACATACGAAGCTGTATGACATATTACCATTTTACCATCCTTCATGACCCTCTTCCCATGCCCTGCGGCATTAATCGTCTCCAAATCTACGAATTATATGCATATTCTAGTTTCTGGGCAGGAGTAGTAACCAGATTAAATCGGGTACGTTTTTTTATCCGGCCGTGAAAATACTGCCCCCTATCCCAAACAGGTTAACCCAGTGTTTTTTTTCTCGATAATTCAATGGCAACTCAGCTCTATTGATGGAAAGACTTTTCTATCAAGTTAGAAGACAGTCAGTACAGTATTCCCATACTGTATTTTCTGGCCTGATGAGAAAGAGGGGTTGTGGTGGGTGCAAGACCACCAGTGTAGTGTTTGATACCACCTAAAGCGAGACCAATTCAAAACCAAGACAGGAGGAGGTCGAGTCCGAGTCGAGACGAAGACCAGACTTTTTCCCCGCACTTACCCACAATTTTCCCCACTCTTCCCATTCCCTACCAGGGACATTTTGACAAAAGCAACAAAGTTTAAGGATATTTTTCAATGAAAGTAAAGGACAGTAATGTTACCAGTGAAGTAGGAAGCCCAGGTTTCAATAGGCAATGAGAAATTAACCTGTCTGGGCTAGGGGGCAGTATTTTTATGGCCGGATGAAAAACGTACCCAATTTAAACAGGTTACTACTCTGGCCCAGAAACTAGAATATGCATATTATTAGTAGATTTGGATAGAAAACACTATGAAGTTTCTAAAACTGTTTGAATGGTGTCTGTGAGTATAACAGAACTCATATGGCAGGCAAAAACCTGAGAAAATTCCAAGCAGGAAGTGGAAAGTCTGAGAATTGTAGTTCTTCTTTTGATTCTCTATCGAAACTACAGTGTCTGTGGGGGACGTTGCACTTCCTAAGGCTTCCATTGGCTGTCTAAAGCCTTCAGAAAGTGGTTTGAGCATTTTCCTGTCACTAGGCAGATAATAGGAGTTCAGTTACTGAGTGGTCTGCCTGGCAACAAAGGGATTGGATATGCTTGGTCCCGCGAGTGCGCCCCTCCTTCTTTTCCTTCTTGAATGTATTTGCTATTGTCCGGTTGGAATATTATCGCAATTTTACGTTAAAAATACCATAAAGATTGATTTTAAACAGCGTTTGACATGCTTCTAAGTACGGTAATGGAACATTTTGACTTTTCGTCTCTCGTTCCGCGCTCGCGCGTTATGCCTTTGGATAAGTGATCTGTACGCATGAACAAAACGGAGGTATTTGTACATAAATATGGATTATTTCGAACAAAAAGAACATTTCTTGTGGAAGTAGCAGTCCTGGGAGTGCATTCTGACGAAGATCGTCAAAGGTAAGAGAATATTTCTAATACTAATTCTGAGTTTAGGTTGCCCCAACCTTGGCGGGTGTCTGAATACCTCGCCGTGATGGCTGAGCTATGTACTCAGAATATTGAAAAATGTGCTTTCTCCGTAAAACTATTTTAAAATCTGACACAGCGGTTGCATCCAGGGGTAGTCTATCTATAATTCTTAAAATAATTGTTATATATTTTGTCAACGTTTATGATGAGTATGTTTGTAAATTGATGTGCACATTCACCGGGCATTTTGGTGGGAATACATTTTCTGAACATCACGCGCCAATGTAAAAAGCTGTTTTTGGATATAAATATGAACTTTATCGAACAAAACATACATGTATTGTGTAACATAATGTCCTAGGAGTGTCATCTGATGAAGATCGTCAAAGGTTAGTGCTTCATTTAGCTGTGTTTTGGGTTTTATTGACACATGTCCTTGCTTGGAAAATGGCTGTGTGATTATTTTTGTCTATGTACTCTCCTAACATAATAAGCCTTTTTGAAATCGGACAATGTGGTTAGATTAGAGAAGTTTATCTTTAAAATGGTGTAAAATAGTTATATGTTTGAGAAAGCTGAATCATGACATTTTGTTGTTTTTGAATTTTCCGCCCTGATATTTCACTGGCAGCTGGCGTCCCACCTAGCCCATAGAAGTTAATGTGTCATGAAAGGAGTGTGGATATTTGGGCTGGCAAAGCGTTTTCTTACTCCGCTGATGGTCTCGTATGGTCTTGGATGTTAAAAATGTATTAGACGTTTTCCTCATCACTTTTACCCTACACTTGGTTCACACATTGGGGCCTGTGCCCACTCTACCTCCCCTTGCCATGAGTGAGTGGCAAGTTTTTTTTAATTATTTTTTTTTTAAATAGATCTTCCACTTTGACTTTACAGAATGTTTTGTGTAGATCTATGACAAAAGAAGAAAAATCAATCAATTTTAAACCCACTTTGTAACACAACAAAATGTGGAAAAAGTCAAGGGGTAATAATAATATCTGAAGGCATTGTAAGTGTTTAGATATTAGGCTACATATAATTCAATAGAAGAACACAGAGAGAGAGAGATGAGAGAGAGACTGCCAGTTCCTTAATGTTTTGGCTGTCAGTCTCTCTCTGTCACGTTCACTGTCTTCAAACTCCCTATCATAAATAAGCCAAGGCGTAGCGTGCATATAATTCCACATCCTTTAATCGAAGTGAAACCTTACACAGACAAACAGGTAAACAGAATCAGAACGTGACGCAACCGTGGCGCACACAAACACTCACAGAAATAAATAATTACCCACAAACACAGGTGGGGAAAAAGGCTGCCTAAGTATGATCCCCAATCAGAGACAACGATAGACAGCTGCCTCTGATTGGGAACCATACCAGGCCAAACAAAGAAATAAGAAAACTAGATTGCCCACCCAAATCACACCCTGACCTAACAAAATAGAGAAATAGAAAGGCTCTCCAAGGTCAGGGTGTGACACTCTTTCTTCCTCTCTCTCTGTTTTCATCTGTTGAATTCAATATACAACATGTGCTTGTCAAAGAACAATGTTGGGACTAGTTATGTGGATGCGGATAGATCTCTTGTGCTGTGCTTCGTTTGACAGTGCCGCAGATGTATGCGTATCTTTCTGCCAAGAAGTGACAGGGCTTTCAGCAAATGAAATAAACGGGAGATAGGCGGGACTTTCCAGTCTTCAGTAAAATGGCTATGTAATGTAATCAGACACCAAAATCACTTGTTACTACAGCTCATAAACTCACTTATTGGGCTGAAGAGACAGATTCAGAAGCAAATAAACATTGATAAAACAATTAAAATACGCAGACGGTCCCCGAATTGACCTTTATTGTAATACATTATCACTTGTGTTTAGTAAAAAGCACTGTATAAATGTATAGCGGATGGCTATTGCCTTACCTCAAATCAAATGTATTTATTTACATCAGCAGATGTCACAAAGTGCTTATGCAGAAACCCAGCCAAAAAAACCAAACAGCAAGCAATGCAGATGTAGAAGCACGGTACCTATGTGTTATAAAATCCAATCAAACAACTTGTTAGGCTATATTGAAAGTAGCCTAGTGACTAAATGATCCCCCAAATCCCCCTTCCTTAATTAACCTACTATAGTGGGTATGAAATCTATTTCATACAATATACAGCCCAAATATTAGACCTAAGTGGCAGTAGTAGACCACATGATCTGTGTCAGGATGTGTGAGTGTCTTTCTCTTTAATCTTCCTACCTCGACTGCGCCACAGCAGATAATCAGCCATTTCTCATAGACACAGACACAGCACTCGGACCTGCAAAACCAGAACTTTTAGCAAATAAATCGGATAATTTCACACATTTAGCTGCTTCGGTCTCGAGAGCGTTTTGTTCTGCATTTTTCTGTTTTGACTGAGTGACTGACAGAGTCAGAGCGGATCGCACTCTCGTTGATGACGCGTGTTTGACTTTGAATGTGAATTTGCGCCACCTCAGCTCAGGCAATCAGAAAACTGGGCCTTTTCCCACTGGTCAGCCAAATGCTCAATATAGACGATCATGACAACAGAGAAATAGCGCAGAAGTCATTATAAAAAAAGTATCATGGGCCGCCAGCCGTGTCCATTATTATTTTATATATACCTGCATAAACGGTAGCGTTGGGTTAGCCAGACCGACCAAGTTTAGCCCCCAGGCTTCTCGGCCGAGGGAATTTACCTACCTGAAGGCTAACCCGCCCCCACGTAGTTCGTTTGTCTATCACTGTGCTATCTACAGGTTACCTTTATCACAAGGTGGCTGCTAAATTACTATTACCTCTTTAGCCTCACGGCTACAGCGTTAATACCGTGCTCACCCTATCTAGATATTAGCCCTCTTGGGTTTTCACCTAGCTAGCTTAAGCATGCCTTGTCCTTTACAATGGCCCCGCTACCCTATCCCAGAGAAGGCCATACCCTCGAACCCCCACATTCTTGTGCTTGTGGCTCTATGATTGCGGGGATTTTCAACTTCTATGCATCAACTGTTTGGGAAGGAAACATGCCCAAGCAGCACTCAATGATCTGAGTCCTCTGAGCACTGCAAGGTGCTTGCTGACTAGAGCTGGTCTGAAGAGGAGGCTCAACCGGGCCTCCCTCACAGCTCCCCCTCTTGATTCCAGCCCACCGGCTGAGGCTGAGATTCAACCCCCCACAACTGAGCCCAGTTGAGGCAAGGTTAAGGATAGCCTTGATTCCCACTCGATTCCTTGATTCCCGCTCCTCACTGAAATGGAGGGTGGAGACCCCGTTCTCCCACCCTCCAACGTCCTTAGGTCTCCCTACCCCCGGGACAGGGGAGCTGCGTTGCCCCCTTAGAGTTTGGGTTTTTGGACGTTTGCAAGCGAGCAGTGGCCAGACTCAACATCAAGTGGCCGGCTCCCTTGATGAGCCAGGACCCCGTTAGGGACCTGTACAATGGGAAGAGACTCCCTTCACATACGGCCCCTACTAAACAACTGCTCCCCACAGTACCAGCCAGCCAGTTAAGGGCTTGTGGGATAAGCAAGTTCCCAGCAAGTTCACTACTAGGGGTTGCCTTGGCCTGGTCATGCACAATATGGAGGAATCCAGGTTTGACAACCCTCCCAGGGTGGAGCCATCAATGGCTGACCACCTCAACCCCTTGCGACGTGCGGCTAACGCCACCGGTGCCTCCCTCTTTGGAAAGACGGGGCACTTTTCTTCCTCCATTTTCCAGAAGACGTACAGTCAAACAGAGCACTTAACGTGACCTGTCCTCTCTACCAGGCAGAGTTACTGGAGGAAGCAGGGAGTCTGAATCGGAACCCAAGTGCCTGGGACAAGATCTGTATGGTTACAGACTTAAACCTCCGCACTGCCATCTTGGGCTGTGGTCGTACCATGAGCCTGGCAGTGGTGGAAGAGAGGCCTCTTTGGTTAAGCTTGTCCATCTTGACAGACAAATAAAAAGTCGACCTCCTAGATGCCCCTGTGACACCCAAGGAGCTGTTCGGGCCCACCGATAGCTGAGAAAGGGCAAAAAGCTGGCTTTGGGGGGTTTAAAACCCCCAGCGATGCAGCTGACGGGACAAAAGCCAGGTTAAGCCGCTGAACCAGAGCACACCTGCAGGTAAACAGTCATTTGCTGCTTCTGCCCCTAAATGGACCAGGAGGAGCCGGCCATTCTAGGGCACTGCCCTTGCGGCTGAGGATAGCGCCCTACCTTTTGGGTTTAACGTTAGCCATACCTCTCCCTCCAGACCGCTTGTGGCAGGGGGGAGACAGGCCTGCGTTGAATAAATAAACCCTGTTCCCTGTGCAGCGGCTCACCTTCATGATCTTACTCACATGGGAAAGCATGGAGGAGCTGCACTTTACCCTCAAGTGCTCTCCTACACTAGACTCTTCCTTCGGCACCTTGTCAGGTTCTAGCCAGGGGTGGAAATCAGCATGTCCACACTCCCTCCGGCCTCTTGGCATACAGAGCAGGATGACAGATTGCCATTTGCCATCTGTCATGGCTATCCCCACTTTTCCTCAGAATATTCTATGGCACGCACGCGCACACAACAGAAAAAACTCACAGGTGCACCTCCCATGCCATCACCCTAGGTGAGCGAGGCAGGGAATGAAACCTGGGCCTTTGCAATTCCTCTGTGAGCCTATGGCAACTCAGCTCTATTGATAGACAACCCTTTCTATGAGGCTAGAGCAGTGGTTCTCAAACATCTCCTTGGTTACACACAAACATTTCACAATTTTGTTGTAGCCCTGAACTAACTCACCTACTGTAGCTATAGAACAGGGCCAAGATATACTAGACACATAGCTGCTCCACTGCTTGGAATTAGTACATTTTGGTAAGCAATATGTTTCCTAGTTCCTCTTAGCTACACCGTCTGATGGCTTATGCCATTCTGTGGGCTGCTCTTTGGCAGACAGCCCCATTAGGCGAGCCGGTATGGACATACTTTTCACCACTCTCCAGGGTGCAGTCCAAGAGGCTCGGGCATGTCGTTTTAAGAACTCTGCTCACTCGCCCCGGGCACGTTACGAGGTATCCCAGTTGCAGGGACGTACTCTCTGCTCCTCCGCAGCAGTATCACTCACCTGGGTGCACATTAAACGTGTGCAGTATTCCCCATCCCCCAACCCTCTTCAAAGACGGGAAGGCAGTCACTCTCTGCATTGACACAAACTAGCTGGTAAGCTTATTCTGTGGAACAGAGCACTCTTACTCTCACTACGCCTGACCCATGCCAGGCGTACCAGTTCTGGCAGAGATACGGTCAAGCCACCTTAGATCTCTCTACATTGCACAAAAATGCGCACCACCAGTTGTTTTTTGCAATTTCAGGGGTCACACCACTAGGGATAGACACAATGGCACACCCTTGAAGGAACAGGGCTGATCCCTCATCTTGGTAGCCCCTCAATGACCATGTAGGCTCCAGTTGGCGAAGATCTTCTCCTGCTTTACAATGAGCTCTGGCAGCCCTGATCACGAAGGGGTCTTTTGACCCTAGCGAATAGGGATATTTTCCACCCTCACCAAGACACCCTGGCCCGCTGGGCCTGGCCTGTGAGAGGTTGACTCTTAACATGTCTGACTTGCCACTTAGAGTCATTTAGACTATCCAGAGTGCCAGAGCCCCTTCTACACACTCACTATCAATAAAGCTGGCGCGTTTTTGAGACGTGTTGTGACCGAAAACAGATCATCCCTTACCCATGCTCTGTTTCTATGGTTCTATGCTTCTTGCAGGACCTTTTTGGACAGAGGGAAGGCTTCGACAACAACACTGTTGGGAGACATCCCCTACAATGTCATTTTATGAAGGGAGCGCGTCGCTTACACCCGGATTCTTCTAGTTTCTATTGTGCTTGACGCTATTCCACAGCAGCCTTCGAGCCACTGTAAAGCATGGAGATGAACTATCTCTCCTTTAGACCGCTTTACTGCTTGCCCTTACACCAGCAAGCGAGTGACTGAGCTGCATGCCCTGTCAGTTTGCCCAGGGGTTGTTCAAGGTTACATTGTTACCTAACCCCGCCTTTTGCCAAAGGTCGGTGACCATCCCGACTGTCTCACCTTGGAGCCTGCAGCCTTCCACCCGCCACCCTTCACTTCTATGGAAGAAGAGCGTCTCCAACGTTTATGTCCAGTATGAGTTTTGCACATCTACTGAGATAGAATGAGAGCTTTACGCAAGAGCTACCAACTCCCCCTGCAAGGGGAGGCCCCTGTCTTGTCAACGACTATCCTAATGGACAGTAGAGGCAACTATGTAGGCTATTATAATAGCAAGGGTTTGCAACCCCCAGAGGGCTTGTGAAGCTCATTTCACCAAAGGTTTTGCTACCTTTTGGGCACTGTTCAATAGCATCTATTACAAGAGATCTATTACATCAGATTTACTGACTAGATGGCACTGCACTGTTACTGGAATAGGGATAATACCTCATCTTGGTAGCTTAATAGTGTGGGAGCCTCTGAGGGGTGATGTTGTTGAGACGACCCTGGCTTCAGAGAGCATGTCTGCAATGCGGGAGTTGGCCATATCCTACTGTGAGAAATCGAAACAAGTATTTGAAAGAGAACTCAAGAATACTTGCTTAACCCCGGTTCACTGACAATATGAGTGAGATACTATCTCACCATTTATCCCTGCTAGCAAAAGAGCAAGGAATAGAAGCATGCTCGAGAAAGTAACCTTGAGTTATTGTACAAATGACAGGATCCACTTTGCTAAGCATGCCCTGCAAGGTAAGTTTGTTTCTTCAGTTCGGGGTATTTCAGCTCATTCAGTTCTGGGAATAGAACATCATCTGCATAGAAACAATGAAACAAGTATCTGAAACCTATTTCCAACCTATTCATGGTGAGTTATGTTGATGGAAGTCCTGAATTGAAGTGAGTGTGGATTGACTGAGGGTGATTCTTTCTTTCTGTTATTGAGACAGAGTGAATCCTCAGTGAGAATGGTAGCCTAATTAACGCTACTGTATGGCTTTCACCTGAGGAGGACACTCTTAATTACTAAAAAACCTTTCTGCATGATGAATAACAATGACAGTTAAATGGCTCATATTACGCATCAACATAAAAAAATATGCTAACCTCCCTCCTACTCCCTACGCTTGTTTAAGAGAGCTTTCGCTTGAATATTTACAAAATAAAATTTGCACAATCAGTCTAATGTAATTACGTTGATTTAAAATGTTTTTTTTTTACTGATGTCTGTAAAGGCTCATACGAACAAAATGCCTGAAATCCACTGGCATATGTAAATCATTGTGGACCATTAAGGAAAAATGTTCCCCGTGACTAGCCTATCATTGATCCGAGGAACCGGTGCTCCGTGATACGGTCAACATGACAGGAACCCGAGGGGTTAATTTGGTTCACCACAAATAAGCACTAACACATCTAATCAAGGTTCAGCACACATTATCTGAAAGTGAGCATTATTAAATGGCAGTAAAGTAACAACTAAAAGCATTGGACAATACGAGATAACCTGGAGATAACAGATGAGGAAGATAATTGTGTGAACTGAGACATCTGTTTTTTTCTGCTGCATCTAAGTCAATGGGCTTTGTGTGTGTGCATGTGTGTGTGTGTGTGTGTGTGTGTGTTTTACTAGAAATCCTCACAAGGATAGTAAAACAAGGAAAATTCAGCCAAGTAGGGACATTCTGCCGGTTCCCACAAAGAAAATATCTATTTTAGGCATAGGGGTTAGGTTTAGGGTTACAATTAGGGTTAGGGGTTAGGTTTAGGGTTTGGTGTTAAGGTTAGGGTTAGGTTAAACTAATAACACACAAATTAATGTATTTTTGTTGTCTATATTGAATATATCATTTAAACATTCATAGTGTAGGTTGGAAAAACTATGTGAACCCCTAGGCTAATGACTTCTCCAAAAGCTAATTGGAGTCAAATCAATGAGACGAGATTGGAGATGTTGGTTAGAGCTGCCTTGCCTTATAAAAAAACACTCACAAAATGTGAGTTTGCTATTCACAAGAAACATTACCTGATGTGAACCATGCCTCAAACAAAAGAGATCTCAGAAGACCTAAGATTAAGAATTATTAACTTGCATAAAGCTGGAAAGGGTTACGGGTTAGGGTAAGGGGTTAGGGAAAATAGAATTTTGAATGGGAATCAATTGTTTGGTCCCCACAAGGATAATAAAACAATTCTTGTGTGTGTGACATAATTAAAAATAATCTAAAAGTGGACATTTGTAATTGGATTATAGGGATTTAAAACTAATTGTGAGTGTATATACGTATATACATTACTGTTTAAAAGTTTGGGATCACTTAGAAATGTCCTTGTTTTTGAAATAAAAGCAAAAAAATGTGTCCATTAAAATAACATCAAATTGATCAGAAATACAGTGTAGACATTGTTAATATTGTAAATGACTATTGTAGCTGGAATCGTCAGTCTATTCTTGTTCTGAGAAATGAAGACAATTCCATGCGAGAAATTGCCAAGAATCTGAAGATCTCGTACAACACTGTGGACTGCTCCCTTCACAGAACAGCCCAAACTGGCTCTAACCAGAAAAGAAAGAAAAAGGCCAGCATCCCGGCATCGCCTCTTCACTGTTGACGTCGAGACTGGTGTTTTGCGGGTACTATTTAATGAAGCTGCCAGTTGAAAACTTGTCAGGTGTCTGTTTTTCAAACTAGACACTCTAATGTACTTGTCCTCTTGCTCAGTTGTGCACCGGGGCCTCCCAGTCCTCTTTCTATTCTGGTTTAGCCAGTTTGCGCTGTTTTGTGAAGGGAGTAGGACACCGCATTGTACAAGATCTTCAGTTTCTTGGCAATTTCTCGCATGAATAGACATTAATTTCTCAGAACAAGAATAGACTGATGAGTTTCAGAAGAAAGTCCTTTGTTTCTGGCCACTTTGAGCCTGCAATTGAACCCACAAATGCTGATGCTCCAGATACTCAACTAGTCTAAAGAAGGCCAGTTTTATTGCTTATTTTTGCTTCTTTAATCAGTTTTAACAGTTTTCAGTTGTGCTAACATAATTGCAAAAGGATTTTCCAATGATTAATTAGCCTTTTAAAGTGATAAACTTGGATTAGCTAACACAACGTGCCATTGGAACACAGGAGTGATGGTTGCTGATAATGGGCCTCTGTACGCCTATGTAGATATTCCATAAAAAATCAGCCGTTTCCAGCTACAATAGTCATTTACAAGATTAACAATGTCTATACTGTATTTCTGATCAATTGGATGTTATTTTAATGGACCAAAAAAGTGCTTTCCTTTCAAAAACAAGGACATTTCTAAGTGACCCCAAACTTTTGAACGGCAGTGTACGTGTGTGGCACGTGTGTTTTTTGGGTTCCTTTTAGCCTTTTGAGAGGCATTTTACTATCCTATATTCTCAATTGGATTAGAGTTGACAAGCTCTAGCCTAGTTATTTGGTTTAAGCATTTACAGAGCACTTGTCACAGTCAACACAATGTATCATAAGACCGTGATTTGATGACGAGAAGCGGACATTACGTTCTTTACATGTCTCACATGATCCAATTATAGTCTTTACCTACTGCATGTCTCCAGGACTATAAAACCCAAACTCTCATTACAGGGCCCAGTTTTCCAAAAGCATCTTAAGGCTAAGTTCAGCGTTAGAATTATTGATACAAACAAGCAACTTATACAAATAAATTAAAATGGAGATAACTGCATTAAAATATAAACAGTAGGCTATAAGTCTATTTAATTCATACTGAAATACATTTCATGTTCAATCAATTGAGTTCTATTTTGCCAGTGGTGTGAACAATTTAAGTAAAAATACTTTAAAGTTGTAACGCCCTGGCCATAGAGAGGGGTTTTATGTTCTTTATTTTGGTTAGGCCAGGGTGTTACATTGGGTGGGCGTTCTATGTTCTGTTTCTATGTGTTTGTATTTCTTTGTTTTTGGCCGTGTGTGGCTCCCAAATCAGGCACAGCTGAAGTTTGTTGCTGTTGATTGGGAGTCACACATAAGTGCATGTTTTTCCGTTGGGGTTTTGTGGGTAATTGTTTCTGTTCAGTGTGTTAGCTGTCAGTACTGTTTGGCTGTCGTTTTTTTTCTTGTTTTGTAGTTGTATAGTGTTCTTTCTTAATTAAATTATGACGAACACTAACTCCGCTGCATTTTGGTCCACTCTCTCTAAAGACAGCCGTTACCCCCCAAAAATTACTTAAGTAGTACTTTTGTATCTGTACTTTACTATTTATATTTTTGACAACTGTTACTTAACTTCACAACATTCCTAAAGAAAATAATGTTCATTTTACTCCATACATTTTCCCTGACACCCTAAAGTACTGTTACATGTTGAATGCTTAGCAGGACAGAAAAAATGTCAAATTCACGCACTTATCAAGAGAACATCCCTGGTCATCCCTACTGCCTCTGATCTGGCGGACTCGCTAAACACAAATGCTTCATTTGTAAAGATATCTGAGTGTTGGAGTGTGCCCCTGGCTATCCGTAAATTTTAAAAACAAGAAAATGTTGCTGGCTGGTTTGCTTAATATTATGGAATATGAAATGCTTTATACTTTAACTTTTGATGCTTAAGTATATTTTAGCAATTACATTTACTTTTGATACTTAAGTATGTTTAAAAGCAACAACTTTTAGACTTTTACTCAAGTAGTATTTTATTGGGTGACTTTCACTTCCACTCGAGTCATTTTCTATTAAGGTATCTTTACTTTTACTGAAGTATGACAATTAGATACTTTTTTCCACCACTGTATTTTCCGATAGGCTACTGTCTGTAATTTGTCTCAATAATAACATAGTGTACAAATCTTTAGGAACACCATCTAATAGATTCAGAGGGGTGGGGTTAAATGCGGAAGACACATTTCAGTTGAAGGCATTCAGTTGTACAACTGACTAGGTATCCCCCGTTCCCTTTCCCTAATATTGAGCTGCACCCCCCCTTTGCCCTCAGAACAGCCTCAGTTCATCGGGGCATGGACTCTACAAGGTGTCGACAGCATTCCACAGGGATGCTGGCCCATGTTGACTCCAATGCTTCTCAAAGTTGGGTCAAGTTGTCTGGATGTCCTTTGGGTGTTGGTGGACCATTCTTGATACACATGGGAAACTGTTGAGCATGAAAAACCCAGCAGCGTTGCAGTTCTGACACACTCAAACCGGTGCGCCTGGCACCTACTACCATACCCCGTTCAAAGTTCAAAGGCACTTTAATATTTTGTCTTGCAAATTCTCACTCTGAATGGTACACATACACAGTCCATGTGTCAATTGTTTCAAGGCTTAAAAATGATTATTTAGCCTGTCTCTTCCTCTTCATTTACACAGATTGAAGTGGATTTAACAAGCGACATCAATAAGGGATCACAGCTTTCACCTGGATTCACCTGCTGCATAAACAGTGTTTTAAATAAATTATTTGGCGACGTGACTATATTTAGTTTAGTTTTATCTAAAAAGGATAACTTTTTTTTATGTTTCACTATTTTTTTACATTTTTTATATTCACTAAGGAGGATATTCCTCCCCCTCCTTCTCTGAGGAGCCTCCACTGGTTTGAAACAATGGCTTTTAGATGAAAAAGGTAAAAGGCTCTAGAACATTTGACATCAAAGGCCCTGTATTCATATACAGTATGGTATCTTGCTTTGTGAATGTTTCATTCTTCTTCTACTCACCTTGCATTCCTACTATTGCAGTTATCACATCAAACATTTCTCATAACACGATGAGATCTTCCCAGCCAAATGTATCGTTATTTTTGTTCTAATTCAGTGCAGAAAGTACATAAAATACCATTTTGAAGAGGCATTTTGTTATTGGAGCCCTTTTCAATTTTACTCATGGCTTTCATTCGGAAAACCCCTCGGGGCTCCTAGGTTGACCTTTACTCCACTACGGTTTTTAATGTCCTACTGGCTTAGGAATACAGCTTTTGGAGTTGCTGCAGTTCCAATAATCTATGTCAAATGAATTTAATATTTTTTTTATTTAAACTTTAATTAACCAGGAAGTCCCATTGAGGTCAGAAGACCTCCTTCCCAAGGAAGACCTCGTCAAGAAGGCCAGCTCAGTAATCTGCGAAAAACAAAGACATACCATTCAATGTTAAGCTGAATAAATTAACACATAAAGGTTGAACACACACTATATATACAAGAGTATGTGAACACCCCTTCAAACTAGTGGATTCAGCTATTTCAGCCACAACCGTTGCTGACAGGTGTATGAAATCAAACACACAGCCATGCAATCTCCATAGACAAACATTGGCTGTAGAACGGCCTTACTGAAGAGCTCAGTCACTTTCAACGTGGTACCGTCATTGGATGCCACTTTTCCAACAAGTCAGTTCGTCAAATTTCTGCCCTGCTAGAGCTGCCCCCGTTCAACTGTAAGTGCTGCCATTGTGAAGTGGAAACGTCTAGGAGCAACAACGGCTCAGCCGCGAAGTAGTAGGTCACACAAGCTCACAAAACAAGACAGCAGAGCTGAAGCGCGTAGTGCGAAAAAAATCATTTGTAACACTCGCTACCGAGTTCCAAACTGCCTCTGGAAGCAACGCAGGCACAATAACTGTTCGTCGGGAGCTTCAATAAATAGTTTTCCAGCAGCCACACAAAAGCCTAAGATCACCTTGCACAATGCCAAGTGTCGGCTGGAGTGGTGGAAAGGTTGCTGCTATTGCACTCTGGAGCTGTGGAATCACGCTTCACCATCTGGCAGTCTGACGGCCAAATCTGGGTTTGGCGGATGTCAGACAGAACGCTACCTGCCCCAATGCATAGTGCCAACCGTAAAGTTTGGTGGAAGAGGAATAATGGTCTGGGGCTGTTTTTCATGGTTTGGGCTAGGCCCCCAGTGAAGGGAAACCTTAACCCTACAGCATACAATGACATTCTAGACTATTCTGTGCTTCCGACTTTGTGGCAACAGTTTGGGGAAGGCCCTTTCCTGTTTCAGCATGACAATGCCCCAGTGCCCAAAGTGAGGTCCATACAGAAATGGTTTGTCAAGATCATTGTGTAAGAACTTGACTGTCCTGCACAGAGCCCTGACCTCAACCCCATCGGACACCTTTGGGATGAATTGGAACTCTGACTGCGAGCCTGGCCTAATCACCCAACCTCAGTGCCCAACCTCACTAATGCTCTTGTAGCTGGATGAAAGCAAGTCCACACAGCAATGTTCCAACATCTAGTGGTAAGACTTCCCAGAAGAGTGGAGGCTTTTGTAACAGCAAAGGAGGGACCAACTCCCTATTAATGCCCATGATTTTGGAATGAGATGATCGACGAGCAGATGTCCACTGATTAGACCGACGGATTTCTTTACATGTCTTTGGAACACACGATGGGAGCCAAAGCGAATGACTAATCAGCTCTTTTCAGCACTCTAGTCCTCCACTCTGATGAAAAGACAGAGGAAGAAACAGAAAACACTCCAAGGCCAGTGCAGCCCATTCAATCACACACAGACACACAGAGGGGAGCAGGTCACATAGGGCTACAGAATGACTGCTCCACTGGCCAATACCGCTCTCTTTCTCTCTTATTCATCCCTTATGCCTACTGATATTCCCCCATGCCAAACATAAACAGTATGCACTAATACACATGTAATAGACCATGTACTCTACACATTAGTGCATTCATTTTGTTTGTAATGGAACTCAAAACGTAGGATGCTGAGTTAATGTACACAAGCGCTAAAATGTGATTACATAAGAATCCCACCATTTTTTTTTTTTTTGTAAAAACAAATTGTGAGTAGATCAACTTTAATTTTGCACATAGATTGTAGCTTCCATCAATGTAATTATCTGCATAATTTCCAATCCCCCATATGTTTTTGCAAATATATACAGTACCAGTCAAAAGTTTGGACACAACTACTCATTCAAGGGTTTTTCTTTGTTTTTACTATTTTCTACATTGTATAATAATAGTGAAGACATCAAAACTATGACATAACACATAGGGAATAATGTAGTAACCAAATAGGTTTTAAACAAATTAAAATAAATTGTATATTTGAGACTCTTCAAAGTAGCCATCCTTTGCCTTGATGACAGCTTTGCACACTCTTGGCATCCCCTCAACCAGCTTCAACTGGAATGCTTTTCCAACAGTCATTGTCCTGTTGAAAAACAAATGCTAGTCCCACTAAGCACAAACCAGATGGGATGGCAAATCGCTGCAGAATGCTGTGGTAGCCATGCTGGTTAAATGTGCCTTGAATTCTAAATAAATCAATGGCAGTGTCACCAGCAAAGCACCCCCACACCATCACACCTCCTCCTCTATGAACCACACATCAGAGATCATTCTTTCACCTACTCTGAGTCTCACAAAGATATGGCCGTTGGAACCAAAAGTCTCAAATTTGGACTCATCAGACCAAAGGACAGATTTCCACTGCTCTTATGTCCATCGCTCGTGTTTCTTGGCCCAAGCAAGTCTCTTCTTCTTATTGGTGTCCTTTAGTAGTGGTTTCTTCGCAGCAATTCAACCATGAAGGCCTGATTCACACAGTCTCCTCTGAACAGTTGATGTTGAGATGCGTCTGTTACTTGAACTCTGTGAAGCATTTATTTGGGCTGCAATTTCTGAGGCTGATAAATCTCTAATGAACTTATCCTCTGCAGCAGAGGAAACTCTGGGTCTTCCTTTCCTGTGGCGGTCCTCATGAGAGCCAGTTTCATCATAGCACTTAATGGTTTTTGCGACTGCACTTGAAGAAACTTTAAAAGTTCTTGACTTTTTTGGAATTGACTGACCTTCACATCTTAAAGTAATGATGGACTGTCATTTCTCTTTACTTATTTGAGCTGTTCTTGGCATAATATGGACTTGGTCTTTTACCAAATAGGGCTATCTTCTGTATACCACCCCTACCTTGTCACAACATAACTGATTGGCTCAAATGCAATAAGAAGGAAAGAAATTCCACAAATTAACTTTTAATAAGGCACACCTGTTAATTGAAATGCATTCCAGATTACTACCCCCCCCCCCCCCCCATCTATCTCTGAAGACCATCCAGTTTGATTTATATTTTCCATATATTTTTAACTGTGCTGTTTCCCAAAAATTCTGAACCTATATACATTTTACAGACAGACACATTATATTTTACATGAGTTATCTTGTTGTTTTTAGGCCCATCCTTCAGTTCAACACAACCCCTCCCATCTGTCTCAACACCATCATTTTTTAACTGTGCTGTGATGTTTCACAAAAGCTCTAAACCTTTCTATTCTTATAGTTTCTACAGATTGTAAATTAAAGATAAAAATGTTTGCTACGAGTATTATTATATTATTGATCAATTGACTATGACTTTTTAAATCACCCAGCAGTGCTATTTGCAGAGTTAGCTCCAAGTAAATGTTGCCATTATTCAGCCATTCATGAGACCAAAAACAAGCTATATATGGACAGTATCAAAACAATGTATCTAATGATTCTGTCTCTACGCAGCAAAATCTGCAGAGCTGGGATGGTTGTGTCCCCCATATATATAACATTATATTGGTTGCAAGAATTTTGGATAATAATTTTAACTGAAAATGTTGAATCCAGCGTCGTTTTGCGTATCAGTTCATTAACCATGTGCCATGGAATTGGTATATGGAAACTATTTTACAATCTATAAGGCACAGCTGTCAATTTTTTGGTCCTTAAATGAAACTGGTATACTTTTTTATTTATCATAATTATCACCAATTTAACTGACGCCCACAATTGGTTTATTTTTAAGAGTAAGCTTTCAGAAAATGTTTTGTGGCGTAATTTCTGAGTTGGCCAAGGCGCACACACACACACACACACACACACACACACACACACACACACACACACACACACACACACACACACACACAGTCTCCACCACCTGCTGCAGGGTTAATTTCTGTCGGTAGGTGAGCCTCTGGTGGAGTAGCTGCTTTGTTCCGGGAAAAAGTACTGTTGCTCAGTGTGATCAAATGGAGGGTGCTGCCATCAAAGAGAGCCCCCGCCAAATCAAATGGTAGCAACTACCCACTGGGGGCACACTGGTTTCAATGAAATTACGATCAATCAATGTGGACTAGACGTTGAATTGACGTCTGTGCCCAGTGGGTACCCATATCAAACCTCACAGATCCCATCTTTTGTCCATCAGTCAGGCACACACTATGTTGACGAGGGTTTAGTAAAGATGGGAAAAATATTTAATCTGACTGGCACGGTAGTACATGTATTTGCACAAAAGCAACAACCAACAACCTTCATTCCCTTCCACAGGTGATTTGAATCGGTAGTTGATTCCGTCCAATGTAGATTTCACATGTTCAAGCATTAAATGTTTAGAAAACATATCTCAATACACTTTACACTGTGCTTTTCTCTATACATATTTGTACGGAAGATTAGATGGATGTGTCTGATGTTGGGCTAGTAAGCATACATTTGCTCAGCCAAGTCCATGCAGCGGTTAGATGAGACGGAAATGGATGAAATGGCCTGAATCATCGTTAATGCCTTGGCAGCATACAGCTTATCATCATGCATCATGATTTCTCAAACCCAGCGTCATTTAATGGGTGAGTTATCTCTAATAGCAGAAATATCATAATGTTTACTGTATATGAGTTCTTAACACCTTGGAAAGGGTCCATAGCCTAGTAGGCTACTGATGGAAATATCTGCAGTCAGCCATGATAGGAATGTTTGTGTACTAGAGGGTGATTATTCAGACCGAATGGAAGCGAGAGTTAGGTCACCACGTCACCACGTCACCTTAAGCAAGGGACAGTTGGAGTTTTCCTCATTGGGGTCATGGTAAAATACACGTTTGAGGTTATTAAATAAAATCCGTATTTAAGATAGCTAGTTTGTAAAATGTGGACCTCTTCTTACTGATACCATATGACAGAAAATGCAAATCACTCCCATATTGCTCTTGGATATTAACCAAACTTCTGCTTTGCAGACAGGCGTTCTCACATTATACATTTGAAAAATAAACTCGCTATCTGCAGAGTATTAACATTGACTAATTGTTGAGCCCTGTATCCAAGTCCTCCTTCAGTTTTCAGTCCAAAATATTTTCAGTCTATAGGCATAATACAGTAGGGTTATCTTAGATGTGTAGGTTTTCAGGGTGGATACAAAACTGCTGTAAGCTATAGAATACATTGAAGGTCAGTGGTGGAAAAACTACCCGCTTGTCATTGTCACGTCCTGACCATAGCAAGATGTTATTTTCTATGGTAGAGTAGGTCAGGGTGTGACAGGGGTGTTTTTCTATGTTTTGTATTTCTATGTTCATGTTCTAGATTTGTATTTCTATGTTGGTTTTGTTTGGGATGATCTCCAATTAGAGGCAGCTGGTCCTCGTTGTCTCTAATTGGAGATCATACTTAAGTAGGTTTTTTTTTCCCACCTGGGTTTGTGGGAGATTAGTTTTGAGTAGTGTCTGTTTCACCTCTGTGTCACGTTTTTTTTGGGGGGGTCATTCAAGTTTATTTATGTATTGCATAGTTTCACAGTATAAATAAAATGTGGAACGACACACACGCTGCACTTTGGTCCGCTCATTCCTACGACAACCGTGACAGTTATACTTCAGTAAAAGTAAAGATACCTTCATAGAAAATGACTCAAGTGAAAGTCACCCAGTAAAATACTACTTGAGTAAAAGTAGTTGCTTTTAAATATACTTAAGTATCAAACGTTAAAGTAAATTTATAAATTATTTCAAAAATCTTATATTAAACAAACCAGACAGCACCATTTTCTTGTTATTTAAAAAAAAGTATAGTCAGGGGCACACTCCAACACTCAGACATCTTTATAATCAAAGCATGTGTGTTTAGTGAGTCCGCCAGATCAGAGGCAGTAGGGATGACCAGGGATGTTCTCTTGATAAGTGCGTGAATTTGACAATTTCCCTGTCCTGCTAAGCATTCAACATGTAACAGTACTTTAGGGTGTCAGGGAAAATGTATGGAGTAAAAAGTACATTATTTTCTTTAGGAATGTAGTAAAGTAAAACGTGACAAAAATATAGATAGTAAAGTAAAGTACAGATACCTCAAAAAACACTTAAGTAGCACTTTAAAGTATTTTCCCTAAGTACTTTACACGACTGTTGAAGGTTTAACACAATAATCATTAAGCATAGCCTATAGTAAGAATTGTTGTATTCATGTTTTCCTCACTTATGCTTAATGTATGATAGTGTTTATAATTGTATGTTTGGAAATTGTTATGTTGTATTATAGAGAAAAAGCTCCTGATCCTCACCTCATCTTCAGGTAACACAAGGTTAGAGGTCTTTCTAATTCCGAAGGGAGGAGGTGGAGCGCATCTTCAGCAGACCTTTATAAGGACGAGGATAACGCGCCGCGCCAGACACGTGTGGATGCCAAGGGATGCTCAACATCTCGGGAACCACATTCATTTCTATTCAGTCTGATGGCGTCATATTCAAAACAAGTTTGCTCTTTTTTAATGTCGTTTTTATCAAAGAAGGCAGACGTGTTTGTAATTTACAGTGGTATTCCTGTAGAGAGCGGTAGATAGTTTTCTAAAAAATGGTTTTACGCTCGCCCCATACTGTATACATAAGCGGAGGGAAGAGAAATCCTAGCAGTTCTCTTGATTCAATTTCACAGTCGAAACGATACTGGAGCACTTTTTTTTTTTGCACACACCTAAAGGCAAATCCCAAATAACGAGCACCTAGCGACTTTGTTGAAGTGCAATAGAGGAACTGTGCGAGACAGTTTTGCCCGTACGCGGTGCGTTGCGGAGGGATTTAGATAGGAAAAACCCAGTGTTGTGCAGTTGCATTCCCTACCACTTCACTTGCGCTGGATACGGGGAGGCTTTCACTTTTTTCATCCCAGTTTCTGTCTCAAAACAACCGTATTCTCGTCTAAATCTGCTTAAGAACCTGACGGGTGAGTCTCATTGGCGCATACTTGCTTCCAAACGTGTACTACCCACCTTGCATGTTGCATTCGTGCGTATTCATCTGTCCAAGCTAGGCACTGTAGCTGCATGGTTTGACAGATCAGCAGCACTATGTAGGCTACAGTATAGCTTCAGTTTGGCCTCCTAAAGTTTGGTTGCTAAAATATAATCCGCCGCAATTAGGCTTCTGTTAGTCTTTTCATTGTGGATGCAGTTGTGTCAATGTAGATAGTCAGTGTGCAATGTGTTCACGTAGTCCAATGAGGGGCCTAATTTGGATTTATGATACTGCACACAAACACGCGCACGTATGTGCGTCTTTGTCTATTAGTGTGTAGGCTGTGTGGTGTGTATTTTTGTGTAGGAGGTTCAAATATTATTTTGGCCTAAAATTAGACAGTAAATGTCATATTGTTCAAAGCTGTTGTGGGTGTGTGTGTAACACATTTGCAGAAAATACTTTAGATTAATTTATATTGACTCTGTCAACTTCCAAGGGTTACAGTTCAAATTACACATCACATTTGCTACGATACTGCAGAATGAAAGTGATAATTATAGGCCTATAACTACATTAATATTGATACGATAATACCATTTTCCGTCTGACTCGCATAGTGCATAATGATACAATATTGGCCTGAAAAATGTAATGGAACACATGACAGTTATGCACAGCCATATCATTTAGCCTCGTTTAGGAAATTCACGAGTTACTGTGCAATGTTAATAGCTTGGTACAATGTTACTTACTATTCTATTGTAATAAATGTGTTGTACGTCTTTTTTCTTAGCCCTGTCAAACAGCAATGACCCTTAAATGTTCTTTAAAGGAATTTCTCCTCTATCTTTCCATAGCACTTTTACATCTGCCATACTATGGACCCATATTTCAATTCTGACAGCTATATTACAATGGCTCAGGTTTTTATATTCAAAGCACATTCAGCGCACGTCCTCGCTCTGGCTAGAATGTTGAAGTTCTTGATCTTCAAAGACTTCAATTACCAATGGAAGGCTTTTGTTTTGTGCTGATTCAAATGGACCACTCGAAGAAAGAATGCCCTTTCTTTTGACATTGTCAGGATGCAAGCAAGGCGACCTCCCAAGTCGTTTTCTCGGGGATAGCCTACTGATAGCTGTTTTCATTCGTGAGGAAGATATTTTTCCCTAGCTTCATGATAAAACCTAACACAGCGAGCCCTTGGCTTTCATCCAGATTTCCACCTATACAGTACATCAATCATTACCTACTTGTTTAAAACCCTGTGTTATTTGCCTCTGTTGATTATTAGCCTTGGTCAAATCAGACATTACACCGTAAACATTTTTTCTGAAAGCATCTGTAATCACATTTTAGCGCTTGTGTACAGTAACTCAGCCTCCTACATTTTGAGTTCCATCACAAACAAATGAATGCACTAATGTGTACAGTACATGGTCTATTACATGTGTATTAGTGCATACTGTTTATGTTTGGCATGGGGGAATATCAGTAGGCATAAGGGATGAATAAGAGAGAAAGAGAGCGGTATTGGCCAGTGGAGCAGTCATTCTGTAGCCCTATGTGACCTGCTCCCCTCTGTGTGTGTGTGTGTGTGTGTGTCTGTACAGTGTGTGTGTGTGTCTGTACAGTGTGTGTGTGTGTATTTGAGATGGCTGGCAGGCTGGCCCTCTTCAGGGGTGCTGAGGTGACCTTCTTCAGCCTCTCCCAGCTTATTTTTGTCTACAGTACTGTATATGTCTCTGTCTCTCTCTTTTGGTTTCTCTCTCTGTCTCTCTGACTCTCTCTCTCGCTCTCTCTCTCGCTCTCTCTGTATGGGGCAGTGGTGCTGAAAGCTTAGAAAAAGTTCAGTTATATAAGCAGGCTATGCAGTGCAGCCGATGTCCTGATCTGAATCCACTGTATTATGATGTAAGAGAGAGCAGAAAAGAGCAGAGCAGAGGAGCCTAGAGAGAGACAGGGGCATGCTGGGTAGTCAAACATGTCGAACCCTTTTCCTGAACACTCTAGGGCTTGGCTGAGAGTGGGCAATGGGGCCAGACTTGGAATTCGACCAGATTTCATTAGTGTCTTACTTATACAATATTGACTGAGACTGGACAATGTACTGTCTATGAGAATGATGTATTTGGTTCCAATGTTCTTAGCATTGACAGTGAATGGTTTTAATGTTGGCTGACTTGACTTGAATACAGAGTTAGTCATACAACACATGCCCCCGAAGCACTCTCTGCTCATGTCTATGATTAATTAGATTATATCACCCCATATGCCATGCGCTCACAGGTTGCTCTCACGGTCTCCGTTCAGAAAAGCGCAGGCACACAATGCCATCAGCTGATCTGCATGTTTTTGCTCTGCTGGGAATATTGACAGTATTTGGGGCACGTTGTCTTTTTTAATGTCAGACAACATTCTAAGCTGGATAAACCTATATCAAAGTCCATTTGATTGATAGCTTCGGATGAAGGGAGAAATGGTCCCATAGATGTGAGCGGATAACATTTTTGATTGTTTGACTGGTTATTGGTAATTACATTTTTTTTTAACTAGGCAAGTCAGTTAAGAATAACAAATTCTTATTTACAATGAAGGCCTACTCCAGCCAAACCTTAATCCGGACAACGCTGGGCCAATTGTGCGCCGCCCTAGAGGACTGCTATATTGTAATTACTTCGCCACCATGGCCTATTTATTGCCTTAACTTACCTCATTTGCACTCACTGTATATAGACATTTTGTTTTCTTTTGTTCTACTGTATTATTGATTGTATGTTTTGTAGAGGTCGACAGATTATGATTTTTCAACGCCGATACCGATACCGATAATTGGAGGACCAAAAAAAGCCGATACCGATTAATCGGCCGATTTTTAAAATTGTTATTTATTTGTAATAATGACAATTACAACAATACTGAATGAACACTTATTTTAACTTAATATAATACATCAATAAAATCAATTTAGCCTCAAATAAATAATGAAACATGTTCAATTTGGTTTAAATAATGCAAAAACAAAGTGTTGGAGAAGAAAGTAAAAGTGCAATATGTGCCATGTAAGAAAGCTAACGTTTAAGTGCCTTGCTCAGAACATAGGAACATATGAAAGCTGGTGGTTCCTTTTAACATGAGTCTTCAATATTCCCAGGTAAGAAGTTTTAGGTTGTAGTTATTATAGGAATTATAGGACTATTTCTCTCTATACGATTTGTATTTCATATACCTTTGACTATTGGATGTTCTTATAGGCACTTTAGTATTGCCAGTGTAACAGTATAGCTTCCGTCCCTCTCCTCGCTCCTACCTGGGCTCGAACCAGGAACACATCGACAACAGCCACCCTCGAAGCAGCGTTACCCATGCAGAGCAAGGGGAACAACTACTCCAAGTCTCAGAGCGAGTGAAGTTTGAAACGCTATTAGCGCGCACCCCGCTAACTGGCTAGCCATTTCACATCGGTTACACCAGCCTAATCTTGGGAGTTGATAGGCTTGAAGGGGTGGCTATAGTTTGTGGAACGTTCCAACAGGAATCTGTTCCAAAAAACGTAAAGTAAAAGGTTGCCAACCAACAACGCATACAAAGTAGCAACGTATACAAACCTAGCTAACTAGCTGCCGAATAGGCATCAATTCACCACGTAGCTTATTCTTAATGTTTGTCCATAGGCAACCAGAGTGAGGACAGACATTTTCCGGAATAAACGTGATGAGTGAAAAACGCAATGAAATAGACCACTCCCTACCCGGTATCTTATTCTGCCGCTATACAACTTTGTATGTGTTGTTTTTTGGCAACCTTGTTATTTACGAAGTTTTTGGAATAGATTCCTGTTGGAACGTTCGACAAATTATACCCACCCGGCTTGAAGTCATAAACAGCTTGAAGCACAGCGAAGAGCTGCTGCCAAAACGCACGAAAGTGCTGTTTGAATGAATGCTTACGAGCCTGCTGGTGCCAACCACCGCTCAGTCAGACTGCTCTATCAAATCATAGACTTAATTATAATATTATAAACACACAGAAATACGAGCTTTAGGTAATTAATATGGTCGAATCCGGAAACTATCATCTTGAAAACAAAAGTTTTTTCTTTCAGTGAAATACGGAACCGTTTCATATTTTATCTAACGGGTGGCATCCCTAAGTCTAAATATTCCTGTTACATTGCACAACCTTCAATGTTAAGTCATAATTAAGTAAAATTCTGGCAAATTAGTTCGCAACCAGCCAGGCAGCCCAAACTGTTGCATATACCCTGACTGCGTGCAATGAACGCAAGATAAGTGACACAATTTCATGTTAGCAGGCAATATTAACTAAATATGCAGGTTAAAAAATATATACTTGTGTATTGGTTTTAAAGAAAGGCATTGATGTTTATGGTTAGGTACATTGGTGCAACGACAGAGCTTTTTTCGCAAATGCGCCTGTTAATAAATCAACACCCGTTTGTCAAAGTAGACTGTGATTCAATGAGAAATTAACAGGCACTGCATCGATTATTTGCAACGCAGGACACGTTAGATAAACTAGTAATATCATCAACCATGTGTAGTTAGCTAGTGATTATGTTAAGATTGATCATTTTTTATAAGATAAGTTTAATGCTAGCTAGCAACTTACCTTGGTTCTTGCTGCCCTCGTGTAACAGGTAGTCAGCCTGCCATGCAGGATCCTCGTGGAGTGCAATGTAAGGCAGGTGGTTAGAGCATTGGACTAGTAACAGGAAGGTTGCAAAAACAAATCCCCGAATCCCCCCTGAACAAGGCAGTTAACCCCCGTTCCTAGGCCGTCATTGAAAATAAGAATTTGTTCTTAATCTGACTTGCTTAGTTAAATAAAGGTGTAAAAAAATAAAAAAATAAAATTCGGCACATCGATTACCGATTACCGATTGTTATGAAAACTTGAAATCAGCCCTAATTAATCGGCCATTCCGATTAATTGGTCGACCTCTAATGTTTTGTTTATTCCATGTGTAACTCTGTGTTGTTGTATGTGTCGAATTGCTATGCTTTATCTTGGCCAGGTCGCAGTTGCAAATGAGAACTTGTTCTCAACTAGCCTACCTGGTTAAATAAAGGTCAAATAAAATGTAAAAATAAACTCCTAATCATGGCCAGTTGTGATACAGCCTGGAATCAAACCAGGGTCTGTAGTGACTCCTCTAGCACTGAGATGCAGTGCCTTAGACTGCTGCGCCACTCGGGAGCCCAAAATGAAACATCGAATGTGCACAAATTGGTGGGCGAGAGCACATTCCGGAGCGAGACGCTCCTAACCGTCTAAGCCAGACTCCCCTACTAAACTCAAGATTTTAAATTATACCCAAGACACATGATCTTCACACTGTAAGGAATATTCACAAATGGTTTCAGCTTCCAAGCAGTAACAATTTATGGAAAACCAATGCCATTTCGAAATGAAGGCAATTACACTTATTTCAAAATGTTCTCAAATTGCATGGCGTGCCAAGCCGTGCTTCTACACTTGCATTGCTTGCTGTTTGGGGTTTTAGGCTGGGTTTCTGTAGAGCACTTTGAGATATCAGCTGATGTAAGAAGAGCTTTATAAATACATTTGATTTGAAGGCGAATACCCTCGTGGAATGTGTGCCTTACTTTGGAGATGCCTGTTTTATAATGATGGGCTGTACCATCCCAGGACAGCTCGACAAAAAAAACCTCAGTCAACCAAACAATCGACCAGACGACTAAATGGGGTCAATGAAAGAGCTAGTTAGCTACCACATGTTCTTGTCAAGCCGTCAACAGAGTAGCTAGCAAGCAACAAGATATGACAAATAACAGTCTAAAAATCACTTGAGGACAAATAAATCAGATTTGACCGTTCAGACACAAGTCGCAAGGAATCAGATTTGTGTTTGACATCAAATAACCTACAAAGGTGGTTTGAAATGTGGCTTGAAATATCCAATTCCATGTGCTTTTTGGCTGTTAAGACTGCAGGAAAAATAACAGATTCCAAATCGGATATGCATTATTTATGTGAACAAGGCTTATGTTGCTCAGACATTCCTCCCCTCTGCCGCCATGTTAACATCTTCACAATGAAATGACCCCGAGGAAGGTGGAAATGTGTTGGTCAGATGGCTTTTGTCTTGTACAACATAATAATGGATTTTAAAGGGTTAACCAGGAGTGCTATGTTAAAGTATTTCTTAATTACCAAGAAGAGGACTTGCATCCAAATAGCACCCCTTCTACCTCACAATGAGCATAATTAGCATTTTCTCCAACTAGCAATTTGTCTGTTGCCTTTCTCCTTGGATGCAGTGATTGATACAGGGCCCCAAACATTTTCATCCCACACACAATGAACCTCATGAACAGTGTAGGTACCTGTTAACATCTCAGTGTGAGCGTGAGTGAACTGGTGGTTGAATTCCTTATGGTGACATCAATACAGTACAAACAAAGCTTTGACAGGCCTCTTTGAGCCTCTGCAGAGTGCAACGCAGCCCCAAACTACTGATGAGCATACCTTCGTTGAACATTACAGAATTGATCAGTGCTTGCTGCGATGGCGGTCGAGTGTCTTGCTGTCTTCGAGATAACACACTACCACAGACAACCACACTCACACATAAACAGACCACCACCAACAAACCGTCTGCGTTTTGCTTTCAGAGCCAAATGTGGCTTCCCAAAGTTCACTCAACGCCTCGCTCCAGCCAAGCCGAGCTAAGCCTCCTCTCTTCATTTCCTAGCAGGCAGGGTCCCTATAGCTCTTCTGTTTCTTCTCCTTTTTATTTGCTTGTTTCTCCTCGGCCGGAGTTTCCATGCAGACGGCTGCCAGAGAGCGCCCTCCTCCTCCCCTCTTCTTTCATCTTCCCTCTCCTAGCATAATCATGACTGCGAGACTCTCATGAGCCCTCTCTCCCTCTCTGCCCCTCTCTCTCTTTCTCTCTCTCTTGCTCTCTCTTTCTCTGTGTGTCTTTTTCCGCAGCCAACCTCAGCTCACAGGGGAAAATAATTACATATAAAACATCCTTTTATTGGACGGGGAGAGTTGAGAGGCTGTTTTACACAGCTACACCTTTCTATTATTAACAGCAGTCATGCAGCCCTGGTCCTGGTTATGACTGCTTGCTCCCTCTAGCTCCACAACCCCTTTCATGAGCAGGAAGACTTGTTGCGCGGCACGGGCGCTTTATTTTTGCCAGGGCGATGGCTTTACGAGTGGGAGTCCAACTGACGCTGGCTGGCACGAGCCTAGTAGCAACTCTGTGTATGTTCACACACTGGGAGAGAAATGAAGTTGTGACAGATTTGCGGAGATGTCACAGGCAAGAGTGGGGAAGACCATGAAGTTGGTTGGTTGACTGACTGGCGTAGCATAATGCAGTATAAAGATTTTCTCCTGACAACTAATTTACCCGGAATATCAATATCATAATTAAAGACACCAGTAGTAGTGTAATCTATACTATGTTTTCAAGGAATGTCTTCCTTGTAGTTATCCAAATGTATTAACTGTATTTTCATAATTGAATGATATTATTATGGGTTTTCTCACTAATCAGCAAATACTGAAACAAAAGTGCAAAGATCAATCAAAGATCAACTCCAGTAACTCTAGGTGCTTATAAAATGGGATGATTAGAATGTTGTCAGTGGACCAAGTTCTTGCCATGGACCAAGTTCTTGCCACGGACCAAGTTCTTGCCACGGACCAAGTTCTTGCCCTGGCTAATCAGTTATTGCAGTTTCCTGCTCCTGGGGACCCAAATGGCTGCACATTTTTGTTTTTGCCCTAGTACTACACCGATTCCAATAGTCAACTCATCATCAAACCATTGATTAGTGTAATGAGGTGTGTCATGCTAGAGTAAAAACAAATATGTTCACCCCTTTGGGTCCCCAGGACCATGATTACATTTTACATATTTAGCAGACGCTCTTATCCAGAGCGACTTACAGTAGTGAATGCATACATTTCATAAAAAAAATGTTTCTTCCCCGTACTGGTCCCCCGTGGGAATCGAACCCACAACCCTGGCGTTGCAAACACCATGCTCTACCAACTGAGCCACACGGGACACACAGATTAGGGATCACCAAGCTATTGTATCTTGCAGTTTGTTTTATTGCTGTATAAAAGGTGCTTGAATGAATAGTGAACTGCTATTTTTTTTATCAACATTCAACAGTTTTGTATTGTACCTCCCGAATTGTACTGTGCATTTTAATCTTTTTTTCTCTCACCCATTATTTTAACTTTGTCAACAAACACTTACTAAATTAGCATTCTTAGTCTGCATTTTGCCTGATAAGATTAATCAAACTGCAGCAAACCGGGTGGGAATCGACGAAGTAGCACAACAGTTTACATAAGATGACCACGATCTTAGCTCTCCATTACTTAAAGAGCTCCCAATCAGGGTGGGAGAAAAAAATGGGTGGCTATGGTGAAGAAACATTAGCTTTTTATTGGCCAGTTTTTTTCTATTCTTTCACGCTTCAGGAAATTGGCATGGACTTATTCCAGGAGCACTCCCTCCACCTCTTGATCATTATCCTTTTATTGCGCCTTTTGATTTTAAGGCCACTTCTTACACTAGGGTCCTATTTTTTTACGCTAAATGGCTGCATAGACAAGGCCAAATAAGAACTCCTTGTTGCAGAGTCGGCCCTTAAAATAGAAACATGCAGCTTTTCATTAAAGCCAATTACAAACATGGAGTGAATGGACCTAGGGATAATGTGTGTGTATGTGTGTGTGTGTGGGTGCATCCCCCCCCCCATCCCAATCCCATCCCACCTGAGGACCTAAGGGATCAAACTAAATAAACATACACGGGAGAAAAAAAGAAGGAAAGAAAAATAAAAACTCATGAGCAATACATCACAAAGTGAACACCTTTCTAATATTGAGTTGCACCCCCTTTTTCCCTCAGAACAGCCTCAATTCGTCGGGGCATGGACTCTACAAGGTGTCGACAGCATTCCACGGGGATGCTGGCCCATGTTGACTCCAATGCTTCTCACAGTTGTGTCAAGTTGGACAATTTTTGATACACGCAGGAAACTGTTGTGTGAAAAACCCAGCAGCATTACAGTTCTTGACACACTCAAACAAGTGAGCCTGGCACCTACTACCATACCCCATTCAAAGGCACTTAAATATTTAGTCTTTAACCTGTCTCTTCCCCTTCATCTACACTGATTGAAGTGGAACCCACAAACACCAGGGTTGTGGTTTTGATTCCCACGGGGGACCAGTACAACAACATGTACTCACTACTGAAAGTCACTCTGGATGAGAGCATCTGCTAAAATGTGTAATGTCATAGAAAGAGCAGGTGTTCCTAATGTTTTGTATGTCAGGTGAGGGATGATAGCCTTCCCTGTAGCTCAGTTGGTAGCTCAGTTGGTAGAGCATGGTGTTTGCAACACCAGCGTTGTGGGTTCGATTCCCACGGGGGGCCAGCACAGAAAAAAAAATGTATGATATGTATGAAATTGTATGAAATGTATGCATTCACTACTGTAAGTCGCTCTGGATAAGAGCGTCTGCTAAACGACTAAAATGTAAATGTATAAACGTTTTTGGATATAGTCCCCCCCATTTTAGGGCAACAAATTCACTTATATTTGTATTAATGTTGTCACGCACTGAGAGCCCTGAGACACAAACGTGACAGAAGATCCCACCACAACAGGACCAAGCAGCGTGCCCAGGAGGAGATGGCCTCCTGGACTTACGAGGAGATCGAGGAGAGAATAGCCTGGACTTGGGAGGAGGTCTTGGCAAGATACGAAAGCTTGCCGTTGAAGCAGACGCAGGGAGAGAAGGGAGGACAGCGACGACGCCGGGGTTCACGGCCACAAAGACAGTCCACATTTTTTTTGGGGGGGGGGGCACACGGGGTGGTCGGCGGAGCCGAGGAATGAGCCAGAGACCGTCAGGGAGTCGGAGGAGGAACTCGATGAAAGATTCCGGAGAGAGGTGGTGGCGATGAGAGAGCTGCAGCGTGGGCTTGCTGAGGAGTGTGACACCAGTCCGGTGTCATCTGCACCGGTTTCACGCATCTGGCCTCCAGTGCGCCTCCCCAGTCTGGTACGTCCTGTGTCTCCTCCCCGCACTCGCTTTGAGGAGAATGTCATGGCTCCGGTACAATGGGTGCAATGTGTACAATGTACACACCGTGTCTCCAGTGTGCCTCCACAGCCAAGTGCGTCCTGTGCCAGCCCCCCGCACTTGCCATGCGAGGGTTGTCATCTGTCCAGGACACGTTGTACCAGCTCTACGCTCCAGACCTCCAGTGCGTCTTCACAGCCCAGTATGTCCTGTGCCTCCTCCCCGCACTCGCCCTGAAGTGCATGTCACCAGTCCGGTGCCACCTGTACCGGCCCCATGCACCAGGCCTCCAGTGCGCCACCCCAGTCTGGTACGTCCTGTGCCTCCTCCCCGCACTCGCCCTGAGCTGCGTGTCACCAGTCCGGTGCCACCTGTACTGGCCCCACGCATCAGGCCTCCAGTGCTCCTTCCCAGTCCAGAGCTTCCGGCGACAGTTTCCAGTCCAGAGCTTCCGGCGACAGTTTCCAGTCCAGAGCTTCCGGCAACAGTTTCCAGTCCAGAGCTTCCGGCGACGTTTCACAGTCCGGAACCTCCAACGACGGTCCACAGTCCGGAACCTCCTGCGACGGTCCACAGTCCGGAGCCTCCTGCGACGGTCCACAGTCTGGAGCCTCCTGCGACGGTCCACAGTCCGGAGCCTCCTGCGACACTCCACAGTCCGGAGAGTCCTGCGACGGTCCACAGTCCGGAACCCCCTGCGACGGTCCACAGTCCGGAACCTCCTGCGACGGTCCACAGTCCGGAGCCTCCTGCGACGGTCCACAGGCCGGAGCCCTCCTCTGCGCCGATGCCCAATCCAGGCACGGTGTCCAGTCCTGCTCCAAGGCCAGAGCCTTCCTCTGCGCCGATGTCCAGGCACGGTGTCCAGTCCCGCTCCAAGGCCAGAGCCTTCCTCTGCGCCGGTGCCCAGTCCAGGCACGGCGGCCAACTCAGCTCCATGGCCGGAGCCTTCCTCTGCGTTCTACCCGGCTCCATGTCCGGACCCGTGGTCTGGGGGGGCCAAAGTCCCGCACCAGAGCTGCCACCATCGGATCCACGAGTGGAGTGGGTACTTCGCCCCGCACCGGAGCCGCCATCGACGCTAGATGCCCACCCGTACCCTCCCCTATAGAGTCAGGTTTTGCGGCCGGAGTCCGCACCTTTTGGGGGGCGGGAGGGGTACTGTCACGCCCTGACCATAGAGAGCCTTTTATTCTCTATGTTAGTTAGGTCAGGGTGTGACTAGGGTGGGTTATCTAGGTTGTTTTTTCTATGTTGGCCTGGTATGGTTCCCAATCAGAGGCAGCTGTTTGTCGTTGTCTCTGATTGGGGATCATATTTAGGCAGCCATTTCCCCACTGTTTTGTGGGATCTTATTTTGAGTAAGTGCATGTAGGACCTCTGTCGTCACGGTTTGTTGTTTGTTTCTTTTGGTTGTTTGTAAAGTTTCACTAAAATAAATTATGTGGAACTCAGAACACGCTGCGCCTTGGTCCTTCTCTACACACAAACGTGACAAATGTAGTAAAAAGTTAAGTATTTGGTCCCATATTCATAGCACGCAATGACGACATTAAGCTTGTGACTCTATACATTTGTTGGATGCATTTGCCGTTCGTTTTGGTTGCGTTTCAAATGGATGATATTACAAAAGTGAGACAATAGGGCTTGAAATAACTGCAATATTTCTAAATATAGTAACAATCAAATTATAAACGACTTACTATAAGATTTCACCTTTCTTGTAACTGTCAAATAAATATGATCATACTTAGCGATAGTACAATATTGGCACCATTTCATATAACTAAGGACAGACTTCTCTGCCAAACGTCCACTGAGCGACGCAGACGCCAATCAAATATGTGCAGACTCGTTAAAACTTCAGCTTTAAATACAAAGTCATATCTGTGACCAAGAGACAGTGGTCTGGTTTAAATGCTATGAGATTTTTTTTGTATTTTTTTTCCTGTTGAGCCATATGAGAACATCACAGCGAGATGAAACTGCTATTGTTGCATCCGCTGGACTCTCCCGTTTCATATGCAAGCACAGCCACGAGGTTTACAGGCACAGGAAATCGTTCCTTTGTCTGGATAGGCCAGAAAATGTGACGTGTCGCTCCCTATTCAAATAGAAGATTTCCTGTGTCTGTGAACCTCACAGCAGGGTTCGATACTGCGACCAAAACAGTCGCATTTGCCAACGTTTGACTTGGCAGTGTGACACAAATTTTGTATTGGTTGCACGGGTGCCTGTGCCAATTTCATGTTCGTTTTTGGTTCACAATTTGCTTATTTTTTTATGATCATGATTTATTTAAATAGGCTGTCTGTGAGCTCGGCATACACTACATAGCCAAAAGTATGTGGACACCTTCTCATCGAACATCTCATTCCAAAATCACAGGCATTAATATGGAATTGGTACCCCCTTTGCTGCTACAACAGACTCCACTCTTCTGGGAAGGCTTTCCACTACATGTTGGAACATTGCTAAGGGGGCCTGCTTCCATTCAGCCACAAGCATACTAGTGAGGTTGGACAGTGATGTTGGGTAATTAGGCCTGGCTCTTAGTTGGCATTCCAATTCATCCCAAAGGTGTTCGATGGGGTTGAGGTCAGGGCTTTGTGCAGGCCATTCAAGTTCTTCCACACCGATCTCAACAAACCATTTCTGTATGGACCTCGCTTTGTACACGGGGACATGCTGAAACAGGAAAGGGCCTTCCCCAAACTGTTGCCACAAAGTTGGAAGCACAGAATTGTCTAAAATGTCATTGTATCCTGTAGCATTAAGATTTCCCTTCACTGGAACTAAGGGGCCTAGACCAAACCATGAAACACAGCCCCAGACCATTATTCCTCCACCACCAAACTTTACAGTTGGCACTATGCATTTGGGCAGGTACCGTTCTCTCTGGCATCCGCCAAACCCAGATTCGTCCATTGGATTGCCAGATTGTGAAGCGTGATTCATCACTCCAGAGAACGCGTTTCCACTGCCATTGTTACTCCGGGACATTTCCACATCACAATAAAAGCACTTACAGTTGACTCTAGCAGGGCAGAAATTTGACGAACTGACTTGTTGGAAAGGTGGCATCCAATGACGGTGCCAAGTTGAAAGTCACTGAGCTCTTCAGTATGGCCATTCTACTGCCAGTGTTTGTCTGTAGAGATTGCATGGCTTTGTGCTTGATTTTATACACCTGTCAGCAGCGGGTGTGGCTGAAATAGCCGAATCCACTAAATTAGAAGGGGTGTCCGGGCAGAGAGTGTGCAGCTCTCAAACAGCTGGTTGTTGCGTGGAGCGAAGACTGACAGCGGTAGAAGCATGAAAGTGTAGGAAAGATGTTCCAAGTTATGATATCGACCAGTAGGCCTAAATGCTAAAACAAGAATGGATAAATCTTGGTTCAATATTCGCGATGCGCAGTTCAGTCATCGTGGAATTAGCCTACCTTGAAAATCAGACATTTCCTCTAGGCTCTTTGGTCCTTGAAAAGTCAATGAAGTAATGGTAGTCAATTTAGAAGTTATACTTCTCCAATAAAATTATTCTGTGATTTAATTTCTGATCAGCTTTTATGGGAGGGGTGGGCTTCAAGTTGGTCTTCCATACAAAGCGTTCCATTACAAAGGGAACCCAGATTTTGGTAACTTTATCATTTTAAAACATGGTACAGTAACCCCTCAATAACTCTTAAACATTTCAAATGGCGAGACTGACTAGCTACCACATGGACAGACATCTTAAAGTGGTAATGCATACTTTTTTTCATACATTTTGGTGGGATTTTTTCCTATAGGCTCAATTACATATGAAATGTAGGTCCTTGAAAATTACAATGAAGAACTTTAAGAAGTGCTTGAAAGTCCTTGAATTTAACTTGCCAATGTCTGTATGAACCTTGTATAGGCTGCTTGCACAGCCTTCAAATGAAAGATACCACTTTGTGTTGCCGTTAGCGATGTTAATGATAGCCTAACCGGTTTCCAGTAGATGGAAAGGCAATTAAAAGGTAACTACAAAGTAGCCTATGCCACCTAGCAGAATCATGATTATTTGCATCAATCCCATGGCCATTTGTTTTGAAAACTCCATCACAAGTGCACTACAGAAACACCACTAGCTAAGCACAACTGTCTGGCTGGGGAGCACCATAATTAAAGGTTAACTACACCAAAAAAATCTACATTTCTCAGATTTGTCCAAGACCTCAACAATTGTCCCCTGATGTGGTTTAAGCATTGTTGTGGACATAGAAAATCCTGTCTTGTTGTTTTTCTATAAGAAAAAGTGTGATTTTGAGAGCGCAAACATGAAAAAACTTCTCCCCGTTTTTATTTTTTGGTCGTGGTATCGGTTTTGTATCAAGTATTATTTTACATTTTTTTGCCCTCTAGAGGATTTTGCACTTTATTTTAACATTCTCTTTTCTTTGCTGTTACAGTAAATCTATCCAAATCAATGTAAGAACACAAGGGCACGCACATTTATTAGCCTGGTTCTGTATGGAATGCAGGCACATTATGAGACACAAACCAGGTCATTATCAATTATTTAAGAATATATATATATATAAAAAAAATTGGTGTGACCAAATCATGTGCTGGTGCCACTAACTGAAAAAGTTTGTAGCAAAAGTGCCACCAGTGGAAAAGTTAGTGTTGAACCCTGCCTCACAGCTGCGTGTAAGAGGTGTGGAACTGGCTGCAGGGAAGTCAGGCACAGGAGAGCAGAACTGGGTAATAACCGGACCAGTTTAATGAGGCAAAACCAACGGCACCCAGAACAACAAAATATGGGTTGAAATAACCCGTCGCAAACCAGTCTGAAGTGCACATACACTTTACAACAAACAATTCCACACACAGACATGGGGGGGAACAGAGGGTTATATACACGTCAAGTAATGAGGGAATGTAAACCAGGTGTGTGGGGGAAAAAAGACAAAACAAATGGAAAATGAAAGGTGGATCGGCGATGACTAGAAGACCGGTGACGTCGAACGCCGCCCGAACAAGGAGAGGAACCGACTTCGACGGAAGTCGTCACACTGCGCTTGCAATAGTGCATATGAATCAAGACAACCAGCGCTTTAGGGAGTATAAAACAATTTATGTTGCGCCATTCACACTGTGCGCTGTGCACAGAACCGGCCCAGAACCACTCAAAGTCCCCTATATAGGGGACTTAACATCTATGTTATATAGGAGACTTAACATCTATGAGGATCTTGAAATGAACAAAGACTATCATCCCCGTAGATATCACCCAGTACATGAATTCCCCTATCCTTCCACTGAGGAAAACGTATTGGTCGACGACAAAGTAAAAGACCTGAGTTGTTAAAAATAGGGGACCCCGCATGCCATTTACATGAGATATTAAAGGATTTTTCTGCAGTGCGCCAGGTAGTAACCAGCTGTGGAACCAAAACGTAGCTTACATTGTTTGATAGAAATATTCGACAATAGGAGATCTTGGAATCTCCAAGGGTGCAGCGAACCTTCCTCCAAAGCACGTCATGACACGGTAGAAGAAGAATCAAACCAAGTGACTAGAGGGCATAAGCTAAAAGACCAGTAATATAATAAAACATAAGGAAGAGGTAAACCTCCATCTTTGTATTGTTGAGAATTTTATATGCAGGTGTTTGCCCTTCCAAATGAACTTGGAGATAACTGAATGCGGTTTACTCCAGTATCCCACAGGGGATCTAGCCGCAACATTGAGCTGACAAAATGAACACGGGGAAGCACATTCATTTTAATAATAGCAATGCGAGCTCGAAGGGAATTTGGCAAGCTAGACCAAATGTCTTGATGACTAGTAACCTTATTGATTGTGTCTGTGTAGTTTCTCTTAGCAGTAACATTTAAGGTGGGAAGAATTTCAACACCAAGATATTTGAAATTCTGAACTACTGAGATAAAGAGATAAAAGCAGGGAGACTGGTAGACTTGCAGCCTCATTGAGTGGAAATAGAGCAGATTTCAGCCAATTGATCTTAAAATCTGGTAAAAAGTTTTAATGCCTTATTAAGCTTGAACTATACTGGGTTATGACAGCCTGCCTCCGTTTGACTGTCACTACACAGCTTACTGCAAGCTGCTTCAGTTGGAGAGCGCCCCAGTTTTTGGTCACATTTCTGTCTCTCTCCCTCAGTCTCACGTCGGTTTCCCTGGGGGGCGATGAACAGAGAGATGTGTATAAGATATTCCTTTGGCTACAGAGAGAGTAACTGAAAGTGCTGATGTTGTCCCTCCATCACTTTTTTTTTTACAGGACATGACCCTTTGCCCAGTGGGTCTCAATCCCATTCCCAACCTTTCCTGCATCATCGTATCGTTCAGCTGCACATGATTACACTCCAACTGAGTTACATGCCTGTGACACTGGTTTTGTTTTGATCCCCCCTCCCCCTCAACATTCTGAGATCTGATAGGTCGTCTGAATATATTGATCATTTTGACCAAGACGTGCACCGACAGCAAGACTCATTCATCTCACCGGAGAAAGCATCCGAGCAAGCAAAACAGGGCCCCTCTGTCTTAGTATTTGTAGCTCATGTATCTGATGCTGTTTGGCCAAAATTAATATGACATGTCATACTCTTTTTGGCCAGACAGCGTCAGACACATGGGCTACAGATACTAAGACAGAGGGGCGCTGTTTTCCTCGCTTGGATGGTTTCTCTGGTGAAATAGATTTAGCCTCTTGCGAATTGAAGGAACGTTAGATTTTTTTATTGTAAACATCTGTGGGGAAGCCTGGCTTCCCTTGGCATTCATGAATACAAAGAAGCCAAGCGCGTTTTACACACAGAAGGTCATGTTAAAAAAATAGAGACCCCTGAATGTCACTGTATAATTCGCACTCTGGATGTCCTTTTCAAGTGAATTTACTGCTGTATGCTAATATCCGTATATAAAATCCTGACCTTGAATGCAAACACTGTAACAAGACATTTGAAATTGATTTATGATATATTTGAACAGGGAAGCCAAACCTAACAGTTGACGCATTTACTGCATTGAACCATTATAATCATATCTATTGAAAAAATCCACCTTGCATCGATTTAGGTTCAAAATGTTATGGTACCCCTATACTGGGTCTGTGACCCACTTTGGCCACCCTATTCAAAATGTTCTGGACACACTACTGCCTTTGGTGAAATGACCTTGTAAACCACAGTAATTAGTTGAACACCTACAGTAATTGATCACTACCACTGATATTATTATCATGTGAGTTGTGATACTAATTAATGCAACATATGAACAGAACATGATACAGTATTGGTTTAAATTCTGCCTCAACATCCTGCATGTACTGTACAGTATGCAGATCATTTAGAGTGATCAATTGTAGTCAAATGAAGAGAACACAGTGAGGTCCTCCATGTACAGTATGCAGAGAATGTGCAACCAATGTACTCTGTGTTAATTATGTTGATGGATACATAGATGAGGGATGGATAGTGGGGGTGCAGGGCTGGGGCTGGGGCTGGGGCTGGGTTGCCAGCCATGGTAAGATTCTCTAATGAGGGTTGCAGGAGATCTCTCCCATGAGATTAGCAACCACGCTGGAAGCCCAACCTCCAAAGGCTCTCCACTACACAAAAACGTAACCTCCCTCCCTTCCCCCCTTCCTCCCTTCCTCCCTTCCTCCCTGCCCCTCCAGTCCTGGCACACCTGTTCCTTCATGCATGGGGTAGCTTGGCCATTAGAAGGCATGTTGATTGTGTGTGTGTGTGTGTGTGTGTGTGTGTGTGTGTGTGTGTGTGTGTGTGTGTGTGTGTGTGTGTGTGTGTGTGTGTGTGTGTGTGTGTGTGTGTGTGTGTGTGTGTGTGTGTGTGTGTGTGTGTGTGTGTGTGCGTGCGAAGAGAGTGGTAGTTTAAGGTGACTTGATGATGGTAACATTGCAATTTATTTGGGTTGTGGTGTGTGTGTGTGTCTGTCTGTCTGTCTGTCTGTCTGTCTGTCTGTCTGTCTGTCTGTCTGTCTGTCTGTCTGTCTGTCTGTCTGTCTGTTTGAATTCTCATTGGATCCTCATGGGTGAGTGGATGCATTTAAACAATTAACAAAGCGAGTCACACTATTTTATCAGGTGATTAATACACATTTACATTTCCTGTGCAGATATAGAGCACATATCATTTGCATAACATTAGTGGTGATTGTTGTTAGCTAATATACCATTACCAACAAGTAAAAAAGTCAACAGCCATGTCTTTGACTGTGACACACCATAACTGTTGACACTTCTTTCATATATTTAAATAGTGCTGTGCTATCCTAAAATGTACATTTTTAATATACTGCTCAAAAAAATAAAGGGAACACTTAAACAACACAATGTAACTCCAAGTCAATCACACTTCTGTGAAATCAAACTGTCCACTTAGGAAGCAACACTGATTGACAATAAATTTCACATGCTGTTGTGCAAATGGAATAGACAACAGGTGGAAATTATAGGCAATTAGCAAGACACCCCCAATAAAGGAGTTGTTCTGCAGGTGGGGACCACAGACCACTTCTCAGTTCCTATGCTTCCTGGCTGATGTTTTGGTCACTTTTGAATGCTGGCGGTGCTTTCACTCTAGTGGTAGCATGAGACGGAGTCTACAACCCACACAAGTGGCTCAGGTAGTGCAGCTCATCCAGGATCAATGCATCAATGCGAGCTGTGGCAAGAAGGTTTGCTGTGTCTGTCAGCGTAGTGTCCAGAGCATGGAGGCGCTACCAGGAGACAGGCCAGTACATCAGGAGACATGGAGGAGGCTGTAGGAGGGCAACAACCCAGCAGCAGGACCGCTACCTCTGCCTTTGTGCAAGGAGGAGCAGGAGGAGCACTGCCAGAGCCCTGCAAAATGACCTCCAGCAGGACACAAATGTGTATGTGTCTGCTCAAACGGTCAGAAACAGACTCCATGAGGGTGGTATGAGTGCCCGACGTCCACAGGTGGGGGTTGTGCTTACAGCCCAACACCGTGCAGGACGTTTGGCATTTGCCAGAGAACACCAAGATTGGCAAATTCGCCACTGGCGCCCTGTGCTATTCACAGATGAAAGCAGGTTCACACTGAGCACATGTGACAGACGTGACGGAGTCTGGAGACGCCGTGGAGAACGTTCTGCTACCTGCAACATCCTCCAGCATGACTGGTTTGGTGGTGGGTCAGTCATGGTGTGGGGTGGCATTTCTTTGGGGGGCCGCACAGCCCTCCATGTGCTCGCCAGAGGTAGCCTGACTGCCATTAGGTACCGAGATGAGATCCTCAGACCCCTTGTGAGACCATATGCTGGTGTGGTTAGCCCTGGGTTCCTCCTAATGTAAGATAATGCTAGACCTCATGTGGCTGGAGTGTGTCAGCAGTTCCTGCAAGAGGAAGGCATTGATGCTATGGACTGGCCCGCCCGTTCCCCAGACCTGAATCCAATTGAGCACATCTGGGACATCATGTCTCGCTCCATCCACCAACGCCACGTTGCACCACAGACTGTCACCTCATCAGGAGCATGCCCAGGCGTTGTAGGGAGGTCATACAGGCATGTGGAGGCCACACACACTACTGAGCCTCATTTTGACTTGTATTAAGGACATTACATCAAAGTTGGATCAGCCTGTAGTGTGGTTTTCCATTTTTATTTTGAGTGTGACTCCAAATCCAGACCTCCATGGGTTGATAAATTGGATTTCCATTGATTATTTTTGTGTGATTTTGTTGTCAGCACATTCAACTATGTAAAGAAAAAAATATTTAATAAGATTATTTCATTCATTCAGATCTAGGATGTGTTATTTTAGTGTTCCCTTTATTTTTTTTGAGCAGTGTACATTTTTTTGGCACTCAGATTTTTTACCAGACAAAATATTTTTTCCTGCTAAAATTACACCAACAAAACAAAACAAAAAACAGATGAGCGTGCTTTGCAATTCTTCTAAAACAATACATGTATTACTAGTAAGAAGTAATGTGGTATATTGTTTGATTTTATTTCATTTTTTGGGTTAGGGTTTTAACCAAAATATCACAGATGAGACATAATGTTTCACTTGCCCCTTTAAGGGTTGTAGGTTGCCGTGGTAACGTGTTTGTGCCTATAGATAGTCTGACTTGTATCTGTGTTGTTTCTCTTCCCTTGCAGTTGAAACTCAAACATTGAAGAACAACCTAGCTTGTGAAAAAAACCTATGCAAATAGCCAAGAAATACAACTACAAAGTCTCACTTCAGTAGACTTTAGTTTCAAGTAAATTAGATACACTTTTATGCCTGTGCGCAGCGTTTCGAAAAATGAAACTGTCACTCATGTCTTCAAGCGCTTACAGCCCCCAGCCATGTAGTGCTGCAGCGCGAGGCAGAAATACTTTGAAAACAGCTACTGCAGCATTTATTTTGCTACAAATGTGATCATACTTGACTTTTTTTTCACAAATACGACTGAAATGCTTGCACTGTGGAGCAGTGACCACCCGCCTGCACTTGGCGGGTGCTAATTTTAGGCCCTGATGCTGTGTCATTGCATGACAGGCATTAACCTGCTTTTGAAAAAGACCTCTGTACAACACCAATAAGTTATTTACAACCCAATTAAGGCATAAAAACGTACCAGTTTCGAGCAATGTAGGGCATGCGTGCACTAAATCATCGTTGCTGAGTTTTCATAATCTTTCAGAATGCAGGCTTCGGTGTCAGATTGACAGAAAGGCTGTTTAACCAAGGCTTTAGAAAGGCGTCTCACCTGAGGCTAGGAGTAACTTGGGAGTGATCCATGGACGTTAAGTACAGTAGAGTAGGCTGGGCAAGAAACCAATATGTTTTCTATGTTTGTTTGTGTGTTTGTTTGTTTGTGTGTGTGTGTGTTTGGGGTGTTTTCAATTCCTACCTGTTTGTATCGTTTTCCAGGTGGTCTGGACTAAAGAAAAATGGGAATAATTCCAAATGCCCTGGGGGGGGGGGGGAGTGTCCCTCCAGGTTGCTTGCTTGGATGTGTGAGTATACTGTACATGACCAAAGGGTTGTGTGTGTGTGTGTATGTGCGTTTGTGTTAAGGTCAACTACTGATCTAACATGAAATTCAGGAGTCTGCCTAGCGACAGCGACATACTGTTCCATTCAATTCCCTGTATGGCCTGTATGAGCATGTAGGTGTGCATTTGGACTGTGTTATGCATGTACAATATGGATTTAAGATTTGGATATAAGTTGAGGTGCTGTGTAGGTGTTTATGTTTTCATATGAAAGGGCAGATAATATGCATCTCTCACTATCGTTGCCCTTGATGTGAGGAAAGACCTCAAAGACATGATGCAATGGATCTGTGATTACTGCACTGTGATTACTGCACTGCGATTACTGCACTGCGATTACTGCACTGCGATTACTGCACTGCGATTACTGCACTGCGATTACTGCACTGTGATTACTGCAGTTTTTAGTGTTTCTCCTAGGATTGTTTTTATCGTGGGGCAGAGTGAAATGTTTTACAGTTTTAAAACAAGTTTCCAGCAATTCTACACATTTTGTCATGGGCCATTGACCAAACATCTACTGGCACTAACAGAATTTCTACTGGCCTGGACATGTGTAGTTTTTAAATGCATTGGTGTCGTGCAGGTTGGCATGCTTTCTCTCTGTATTCAGCTATTAATAGGCTATATTTGGTTATATATTAAAAAGCTGTGTAATATAATTTAGCAATGTAAGTCATTACTCTCATCTTTAGAATTGCATTGTATTAATTGCATTCCTTTTTGTTTCTAAAGTACCGTAATTTCCGGACTATTGAGCGCACCTGAATATAAGCCGCACCCACTGAATTTAAAAAAAAGTTGTATTTTGAACATAAATAAGCCGCACATGTCTATAAGCCGCAGGTGCCTACCGGTACATTGAAACAAATGAACTTTACACAGGCTTTAACGAAACACGGCTTGTAACAAAATAAATAGGCTTTAACGAAACACGGCTTGTAACAAAAATAAATAGGCTTTAATGAAACACGGCTTGTAACAAAAAATAAAAAATTTGCAGTAAACAGTAGCCTACCAAGAAAGTCATTGCTCCAGACCAAGCTCCCGTGCAGCAGCTCTATTTCCTTTTCCAACAGCCAGATCAATTGCCTTCAACTTGAAAGCTACATCATATGCATTTCTCCGTGTCTTTGCCATGATGAGGGTGACAAAATGACTACCGTAATCAGAATGATGGGAAGTTTGAGCGCGCTCGATTTAATCTAAACAGTAAACAAAAAAGTTGTTTGACCTTAACCCGTTCGGCAATTTCATTGGTCTAATGAAAGCTTCATGCCGCCAAAAAACTGAGCACGTCACAGAATGTTTTTTTTATTTATTTTTTTTGAAAGCGGGAAAAATCCATATATTAGCCACGTCATTGTTTAAGCCACGAGGTTCAAAGCCTGGGAAAAAAGTAGCGGCTTATAGACCGGAAATTACGGTATATCATTTTGAGAGAGAAATTGTGTACATCTCCAAATAGGCGCTGCTATTTTAAAGCCGCAATAAGTAACTTTTTGGGTGACCCGACCACATTCATATATAAATGTTAGTTATAGATCTGTCATTCCCATTGAAAGCAAGTCTAAGAAGCGGTAGATCTGTTCTATGTGCACTATTTCTATGCTTCCAATATTTTTGGGGTTATGGAAAATATATTTCACAGCGGTTTAGATGGTACAATGATTCTCTACACCGGTGGTTCCCAAACTTTTTATTGTCCCGTACCCCTTCAAACATTCAACCACCAGCTGCGTACCCCCTCTAGCACCAGGGTCAGCGCACTCAAATGTTGTTTTTTGTCATCATTGTAAGCCTGCCACACACACACTATATGATACATTTATTAAACATAAGAATGAGTGTGAGTTTTTTTCACAACCCGGCACGTGGGAAGTAACAAAGAGATCTTATAGGACAAGGGCAGAAATAATAATATAATAATCAATAATTTTGCTCTTTATTAAACCATCTTACATATAAAACCTTATTTGTTCATTGAAAATTGTGAATAACTCACCACAGGTTAATGAGAAGGGTGTGCTTGAAAGGATGCACATAACGTTGGGTTGTATTGGAGAGAGTCTCAGTCTTAAACCATTTTCCACACACAGTCTGTGCCTGTATTTGGTTGTCATGCTAGTGAGGGCCGAGAATCCACCCTCACATAGGTACGTGGTTGCAAAGTGCATCTGTGTCTTAACATTTGCCAAGGCAGGATACTCTGAGCGCAGCCCAATACAGAAATCTGTCAGTGGCTTCTGATTAAATTACATTTTGATGAGGCTCTCTTGTTCAGATATCGGTAAGTGGACTGGAGGCAGGGCATGAAAGTGATAACGAATCCAATTGTTTGTGTCATCCGTTTTGGGAAAGTACCTGCGTAATTGCGCACGCAACTCACTCAGGTGCTTCGCTATATCACATTTGACATTGGCCGTAGCTTGAGTTCATTTGCACACAGAAAATCATACAATGATGGAAAGACCTGTGTGTTGTCCTTGTTAATGCAGACAGAGAAGAGCTCCAACTTGTTAATCTTAGCCTCAATTTTGTCCCGCACATTGAATATAGTTGTGGAGTCCCTGTAATCCTAGATTCAGATCATTCAGGCGAGAAAAAAACACCCAGATAGGCCAGTCATGAGAGAAACTCGTCATCATGCAAGACAAGTGAAAATGATGGTCAGTGAAGAAAACTTTAAGGTCGTCTCTTAAAACCTCTTACATCTAGACGTTCCGCTAGCGGAACACCACTCCAATATCCAATGATAGGGCGTGGTGAACATTTGATTATGTCAGCAGAGTACCCAGCCAGAAATAATCAGACACCCATTTTTCAAGCTAGCATATAATGTCACAAAAACCAAAACCACAGCTAAATGCAGCACTAACCTTTGATGATCTTCATCAGATGACACTCCTAGGACATTATGTTATACAATACATGCATGTTTTGTTCAATCAAGTACATATTTATATCAAAAACCAGCTTTTTACATTAGCATGTGACGTTCAGAACTAGCATTCCCACCCAACACTTCCGGTGAATTTACTAAATTACTCACGATAAACGTTCACAAAAAATATAACAATTATTTTAAGAATTATAGATACAGAACTCCTTTATGCAATCGCGGTGTCCGATTTTAAAATAGCTTTTCGGTGAAAGCACATTTTGCAACATTCTGAGTAGATAGCTCGCCATCACGGGCTAGCTAATTTGACACCCACCAAGTTTGGTACTCACCAAACTCAGATTTACTATAAGAAAAATTTGATTACCTTTGCTGTTCTTCGTCAGAATGCACTCCCAGGACTTCTACTTCAACAACAAATGTTGGTTTGGTTCCAAATAATCCATAGTTATATCCAAATAGCGGCGTTTTGTTCGTGCGTTCAAGACACTATCCGAAGGGTAACGAAGGGTGACGCGCGGACGCGAATCGTGACAAAGAAATTCTAAATATTCCATTACCGTACTTCGAAGCATGTCAAACGCTGTTTAAAATCAATTTTTATGCGATTTTTCTCGTAAAATAGCGATAATATTCCGACCGGGAGTCGTTGTTTTCGTTCAAAGACTGAAAAAGTAAAATGGACTCTTAACGTGCACGCGCGCACCCGTCTCATTGTTCTCAGATCAACCACTTACCAAATGCGCTACTGTTTTTCAGCCAGTAACTGCAGAGTCATCATTCAACGTTCTGGCGCCTTCTGAGAGCCTATGGGAGCCTTAGAAAGTGTCACGTTACAGCAGAGATCCTTTATTTTGGATAGAGATGACAAAGAAGGCCAAGAAATGGTCAGACAGGGTACTTCCTGTACAGAATCTTCTCAGGTTTTGGCCTGCCATTTGAGTTCTGTTATACTCACAGACACCATTCAAACAGTTTTAGAAACTTTGGAGTGTTTTCTATCCAAAGCTACTAATTATATGCGTATTCTAGTTTCTGGGCAGGAGTAATAACCAGATTAAATTGGGTACGTTTTTTATCCGGCCGTGAAAATACTGCCCCCTATCCATAACAAGTTAATAAAAAAAAACGCGTCAATAACCAGCACACTTCTGTTGTAAAAGTGTTAGATGGTCGCTGCCCATATCATTGCATAATGCAGAAAATACACGAGAGTTCAGGGGCCTTGCTTTAACAAAGTTAACCATTTTCACTGTAGTGTCCAAAATGTCTTTCAAGCTGTCAGGCATTCCCTTGGCAGCAAGAGTCTCTCGGTGGATGCTGCAGTGTACCTAAGTGGCGTCAGGAGCAAATGCTTGCACCCGCGTTAACATTTCACTATGTCTCCTTGTCATGGCTTTTGCTCCATCAGTAACAGCCTTCCCTGTAGCTCAGTTGGTAGAGTATGGTGTTTGCAACACCAGGGTTGTGGGTTTGATTCCCACAGGGGGCCAGCACAGGAAAAAAAAAAAAATGTATGAAATGTATGCATTCACTACTGTAAGTCGCTCTGGATAAGAGTGTCTGCTAAATGACTAAAATGTAAATGTAAATGTAGATACCAACACATCTTGAACACCAAAGTCCATTTGATGTCACAAAGCTGTCCAGTACTTTAAAAATATCCTCTCCTGTTGTCCTGGTTTCCAGTGGTTTGCAGAAGAGGATGTCTTCCTTAATTGACTCCCCATAAATGTAACAGACATATACCAGGAGCTGTGCCAGGCCCACCACGTCTGTTGACTCATCCAGCTGTAACTCATAGAATTCACTGGCTTGTATGCGAAGCAGCAATTGTTTCAAAACATCTGCTGCCATGTCACTGATGCGTTGTGACAGTGTTGTTTGATGTTTAGTTTTTTGGGCCTTTTCCCCCAGCATTGTCTCAGCCATATCCATGGCAGCAGGAAGAGTTAAGTCCTCCACAATAGTATGGGGCTTGCCTGTCCTAGCCACTTGGTAGCTCACCATATAAGACGCTTCTAGCCCCTTCTTATTAATAGTATCTGTTGCTAATAGTATCTGTTGTCTCACTACTCGAAAGTCATCTTAATTCTCTCTCCAAAAACTCCTGTGGCTTATTTTTCAAATTGGCATGTTTTGTTTCTAAATGTCTGGGCAAGAGTGAAGGTTTCATCGAGTTGTGAGATGGTACTTTTGCACATATAACAAACTGTGGCTGAGGAAAGGCACTACTCCCAATATAAGTGAACCCCAAATCAATGTAGTTCTCATCATATTTGCGCCTCTTCGATGGTCCAACGTCCTTGTCTGTTGTTCGGTGCTTTCCCGGGTAAGGGGGTAGTAGCTCTTCGGCTGCATCAGATTCACAACTGTCAGTGTCCATGCTAGCTGGGCTAACAACAAATGTAAAACTACTGATGCTAGCATTGGATGTGCTCATGGAAGCAGAACAGCTTTTTTATTTTATTTATTTCACCTTTATTTAACCAGGTAGGCCAGTTGAGAACAAGATCTCATTTACAACTGCGACCTGGCCAAGATAAAGCAAAGCAGTTCGACAAAAACAACAGCACAGAGTTACATATAAACAAACTTACAGTCAATAACACAATAGAAAAATCTATGTACAGTGTGTGCAAATGTAGAAGAGTAGGGAGGTAAGGCAATAAATAGGCCATAGAGGCGAAATAATTACAATTTAGCATTAACACTGGAGTGATAGATGTGCAGATGATGATGTGCAAGTAGAGATACTGGGGTGCAAAAGAGCAAGAGGATAAGTAACAATATGGGGATGAGGTAGTTGGGTGTGCTATTTACAGATTGGCTGTGTACAGGTACAGTGATTGGTAAGCTGCTCTGACAGCGGATGCTTAAAGTTAGAGAGGGAGATATAAGACTCCAGCTTCAGTGATTTTTGCAATTCGTTCCAGTCATTGGCAGCAGAGAACTGGAAGGAAAGGCAGCCAAAGGAAGTGTTGGCTTTGGGGATGACCAGTGAAATATACCTGCTGGAGCGCGTGCTACGGGTCGGCGTTGCTATGGTGACCAGTGAGCTGAGATAAGGCAGGGCTTTACCTAGCAAAGACTTATAGATGACCTGGAGCCAGTGGGCTTGGCCACGAATATGTAGTGAGGGCCAGCTAACGAGAGCATACAGGTCAGAGTGGTGGGAAGAATATGGGGCTTTGGTGACAAAACGGATGGCACTGTGATAGACTACATCCAGTTTGCTGAGTAGAGTATTGGAGGCTATTTTGTAAATGACATCGCCGAAGTCAAGGATCTGTAGGATAGTCAGTTTTACGAGGGTATGTTTGGGAGCATGAGTGAAGGAGGCTTTGCTGCGAAATAGGAAGCTGATTCTAGATTTAATTTTGGATTGGAAATGCTTAATGTGAGTCTGGAAGGAGAGTTTACAGTCTAACCAGACACCTAGGTATTTGTAGTTGTCCACATATTCTAAGACAGAACCGTCCAGAGTAGTGATGCTAGTCGGGCGGGAGGGTGCGGGCAGCAATCGGTTGAAGAGCATGCACTTAGTTTTACTAGCATTTAAAAGCAGTTGGAGGCCACGGAAGGAGTGTTGTATGGCATTGAAGCTCGTTTGGAGGTTTGTTAGCACAGTGTCCAAAGAAGGGCCAGATGTATACAGATGTAAACTTGCGTCGTCGACAGGTGCAGGTGTAGTACTGCTGGTAGTAGCAGTACTACCAGTAGAGCTGGTATGTGTCTCTATGGACATGGGCCATACTAAATGGACTGTTTAAAAATATCATTATTATAATTATATAAAAAAACATATGAATCACATTTTTATTTGGAGTACCCCCGACGGCATTGCGCGTACCCCTGGGGGAATACCTCCTCTACACTATACTTGGATGTTTTGTCATACTGAAATTAGGCAAACTATTCTAATTTTTGCAACCGAGAAATGACTGAGAGATTTCTGCATAGTGCATCTTTAAGACAGTAGCGTTCCATTTACAAAATAGCCTCCAATACCCTACTCAACATGCTGGATGCAGTCTATCACAGTGCCATCCGTTTTGTCACCAAAGCCCCATATACAACCCACCACTGCGATCTGTATGCTCTCGTTGGCTGGCCTTCACTTCATAATCGTCGCCAAACACATTGGCTCCAGGTCATCTACAAGACCCTGCTAGGTAAAGTCCCCCCTTATCTCCGCTCACTGGTCACCATAGCAGCACCCACCTGTAGCACGCGCTCCAGCAGGTATATCTCTCTGGTCACCCCTAAAGCCAACTCCTCCTTTGGTCATCTCTCCTTCCAGTTCTCTGCTGCCAACGACTGGAACGAACTACAAAAATCTCTGAAATTGGAAACACTTATCTCCCTCACTAGCTTTAAGCACCAGCTGTCAGAGCAGCTCACAGATCACTGCACCTGTACATAGCCCATCTATAATTTAGCCCAAACTACTACCTCTTCCCCTACTGTATTTATTTATTTTATTTATTTTGGTCCTTTGCACCATATTATTTATATTTGAACTTTGAACTTTCTTCAAACTACAAATCTACCATTCCAGTGTTTTTCTTGCTATACTTTATTTACTTTGCCACCATGGCATTTTTTTGCTTTTACCTCCCTTATCTCACATCATTTGCTCACATTGTATATAGTCTTATTTTTTTTTCTACTGTATTATTGACTGTATGTTGTTTACTCCATGTGTAACTCTGTGTTGTTGTATGTTGTCGAACTGCTTTGCTTTATCTTGGCCAGGTCGCAATTGTAAATGAGAACTTGTTCTCAACTTGCCTACCTGGTTAAATAAAGGTGAAATAAATAAATAAATAAAAAGGGATATCAACCTGGCTACAGTAGGCTAGCCAAGACAAATGCTAATGTGTCTTTTTGTACTGCAGCCTTCTTCTTTTTAGCCTTTCAACGGTAGCCAGCATATTGCTAGTATGTTCACTATTGAAGGTTTACTTTTGTAAATAACTTTCCCTTAAATAAATAAGCTCAGCAAGTAGATCGATGGCAGTTTCTTTTTGCTCAGGACAGCTCGTGTGTGCTGTGTGTAACGGCTGTTGCAGGGAGAAGACCAAGGCGCAGCGTGCTGAGTGCTCATCATGTATTTATTGTACTGAGAACACAGTACCCCCCCCCCAAAGGTGCGGACTCCGGCCGCAAAACCTGACTCTAAAGGAGAGGGTCTGGGTGGGCCTTCCTTACGGCGGCGGCTCTGGTGAGGGACGTGGACCCCGCTCCACCTTCGGCTTGGCCCACTTAGGTGGCGCCTCTGGAGTGGGGACTGGGGACCCTCGCAGACTGGGGACCCTCGCAGCGGGCCCCGGACAGGCGGGCGACTCTGGCCGCTCCGGACTGGCGGGCGACTCTGGCAGCTCCGGACAGGCGGGCGACTCTGGCAGCTCCGGACAGGCGGGCGACTCTGGCAGCTCCGGACAGGCGGGCGACTCTGGCAGCTACGGACAGGCGGGCGACTCTGGCAGCTACGGACAGGCGGGCGACTCTGGCAGCTACGGACAGGCGGGCGACTCTGGCAGCTACGGACAGGCGGGCGACTCTGGCAGCTACGGACAGGCGGGCGACTCTGGCACCTGGCAGCTCCGGACAGGCGGGCGACTCTGGCAGCTCCGGACAGGCGGGCGACTCTGGCAGCTCCGGACAGGCGGGCGACTCTGGCAGCTCCGGACAGGCGGGCGACTCTGGCAGCTCCGGACAGGCGGGCGACACTGGCAGCTACGGACAGGCGGGCGACTCTGGCAGCTACGGACAGGCGGGCGACTCTGGCAGCTACGGACAGGCGGGCGACTCTGGCAGCTACGGACAGGCGGGCGACTCTGGCAGCTCCGGACAGGCGGGCGACTCTGGCAGCTCCGGACAGGCGGGCGACTCTGGCAGCTCCGGACAGGCGGGCGACTCTGGCAGCTCCGGACAGGCGGGCGACTCTGGCAGCTCCGGACAGGCGGGCGACTCTGGCAGCTCCGGACAGGCGGGCGACTCTGGCAGCTCTGGACAGGCGGGCGACTCTGGCAGCTCTGGACAGGCGGGCGACTCTGGCAGCTAAGGACAGGCGGGTGACTCTTGCGCTAGACCGGGTCCTGGAGGATAGACCGGGTCCTGGAGACGCACTGGAGGTCTGGAGCGCACGGCCTGCACAACCCGTCTTGGCTGAGTTGTCACTATAGCCCGGCACGGGCGGAGCGCTGGCACAGGTCGAACTGGGCTGTGCTGGGGAATGATGGCTGCCGTGCATAGAGCAGGCGCAGGGTTGGCTGGACCTAGGAGACGCACTGGTGGCCAGATGTGCTGCGCCGGCGCACTTCTCCCTGGCTGAGTGCCAACTCTAGCACGGCACTTGCGGGGGGCTGGTATCGACCGCACCGGACTGTGCGTGCGGATGGGCGAGACCGTGCGCACTTCCGCATAGCACGGTGCTCTCCACATCAACCGCTCCCCACAGTAAGCACGGGGAGTTGGCTCAGGTCTATTGCCTGACTTACCCCAACTCCCCGTGTGCCCCCCCAAAAAAACATTTGGGGGCTGCCTCTCAGGCTCCTGTAGCTCCCTTAACTTGTCCTCCCAGAATTGACGTTCCGACTTCCATGTCCATCCTTCTCCCCGGTGCTCCAATCCACGCTGCTTGGTCTTCTTTTGGTGGGTGGTTCTGTAACGGCTGTTGCAGGAAGTAGACCAAGGCGCAGCGTGTTGAGTGCTTATCGTGTATTTATTGTACTGAGAACACATAAACAAAGAAACAAAAACCGACAGCCTAACAGTTCTGTCAGGTAAGCAACACTAAACAGAAATTAACCACCCACAAAACCCAAAGGAAAACAGGCTGCCTAAGTATGGCTCCCAATCAGAGACAATGATATACAGCTGTCCCTGATTGAGAACCATACCCGGCCAAAACAAAGAAATACAAAACATAGAGAAAAGGACATAGAATGCCCACCCTAATCACACCCTGTCCTAACCAAAATAGAGAATAAAACCCTCTCTATGGCCAGGGCGTGACACTGTGAACGTGTTAACTTCCGCTCGAGAGCTCAAGAAGTTGTCACTTGCGGGAACGTGGTGTAGGGTGTCCAATCAAATCAAATCAAATTTGATTGGTCGCGTATTTTGCCCATGTTATCACAGGTGCAGCGAAAGGCTTATGATGTTTCTAGCTCCAACAGTGCAGTAATACCTAACAATACAAAACAATACACACAAATCTCCAACAAAAAATAAAGGAATGTAGAAATATCATAACGAGCAATAGTCCAGAATATAAATATACACTGAGTGTACAAAACATTAGGAACACCCCCATTTCCCTTCAGAACAAACTAAATTGGTCAGGGCATGGACTCCCATGTTGACTCCAACCCTGATGTTTCACCTGTCTTTGTGCTTGTCTCCACCCTCCTCCAGGTGTCGCCATCTTCCCCATTATCCCCAGTGCATTTATACCTGTGTTCTTTGTTTGTCTGTTGCCAGTTCGTCTTGTCTCATCAAGCCTACCAGCGTGTTTTTCTGTGCTCCTGTTTTCCCTAGTCTCTGTTTTCTATCCCTCCCGGTTCCGACCTTTTCTGCCTGCCCTGACACTGAGCCCGCCTGCCTGACCGTTCTGCCTTCCCTGACCTCGAGCCTGCCTGCCGCCCTGTACCTTTCGGACTCTGACCTGGTTAATGAACTTCTGCCAGTCCTTGACCTGCCTATTGCCTGCTCCTTGTATTTTAATAAATATCAGAGACTTGAACCATCTGCCTCCTGTGTCTGCATCTGGGTCTCGCCCTCTGTCGTTATACTAAGTTTACACTGAAGTGGAGTGGCAGCGGCGATTAAACTGCGGCAACGATTTAGCAGGGGCAGCCCGCCGCTGCTTAATGAATATAGGGAAAACACTGAGTTTTAGAGCAATAGACTCACTGGCTGGGATGGAGTACATACACCCAAATGCATGCACACACACATACAGTGAGGGAAAAAAGTATTTGATCCCCTGCTGATTTTGTACGTTTGCCCACTGACAAAGAAAGGATCAGTCTATAATTTTAATGGTAGGTTTATTTGAACAGTGAGAGACAGAATAACAACAAAAAAATCCAGAAAAACGCATGTCTAAAATGTTATAAATTGATTTGCATTTTAATGAGGGAAATAAGTATTTGACCCCCTCTCAATCAGAAAGATTTCTGGCTCCCAGGTGTCTTTTATACAGGTAACGAGCTGAGGATTAGGAGCACACTCTTAAAGGGAGTGCTCCTAATCTCAGCTTGTTACCTGTATAAAAGACACCTGTCCACAGAAGTAATCAATCAATCAGATTCCAAACTCTCCACCATGGCCAAGACCAAAGAGCTCTCCAAGGATGTCAGGGACAAGATTGTAGACCTACACAAGGCTGGAATGGGCTACAAGACCATCGCCAAGCAGCTTGGTGAGAAGGTGACAACAGTTGGTGCGATTATTCGCAAATGGAAGAAACACAAAAGAACTGTCAATCTCCCTCGGCCTGGGGCTCCATGCAAGATCTCACTTCGTGGAGTTGCAATGATCATGAGAACGGTGAGGAATCAGCCCAGAACTACACGGGAGGATCTTGTCAATGATCTCAAGGCAGCTGGGACCATAGTCACCAAGAAAACAATTGGTAACACTATGTCGTGAAGGAGTGAAATCCTGCAGCGCCCGCAAGGTCCCCCTGCTCAAGAAAGCACGTATACATGCCCGTCTGAAGTTTGCCAATGAACATCTGATTGATTCAGAGGACAACTGGGTGAAAGTGTTGTGGTCAGATGAGACCAAAATGGAGCTCTTTGGCATCAACTCAACTCGCCGTGTTTGGAGGAGGAGGAATGCTGCCTATGACCCCAAGAATACCATCCCCACCGTCAAACATGGAGGTGGAAACATTATGCTTTGGGGGTGTTTTTCTGCTAAGGGGACAGGACAACTTCACCGCATCAAAGGGACGATGGACGGGGCCATGTACCGTCAAATCTTGGGTGAGAACCTCCTTCCCTCAGCCAGGGCATTGAAAATGGGTCGTGGATGGGTATTCCAGCATGGCATTGACCCAAAACACACGGCCAAGGCAACAAAGGAGTGGCTCAAGAAGAAGCACATTAAGGTCCTGGAGTGGACTAGCCAGTCTCCAGACCTTAATCCCATAGAAAATCTATGGCGGGAGCTGAAGGTTCGAGTTGCCAAACGTCAGCCTCGAAACCTTAATGACTTGGAGAAGATCTGCAAAGAGGAGTGGGACAAAATCCCTCCTGAGATGTGTGCAAACCTGGTGGCCAACTACAAGAACCGTCTGACCTCTGTGATTGCCAACAAGGGTTTTGCCACCAAGTACTAAGTCATGTTTTGCAGAGGGGTCAAATATTTATTTCCCTCATTAAAATGCAAATCATTTTCTAACATTTTTGACATGTGTTTTTCTGGATTTTTTTGTTGTTATTCTGTCTCTCACTGTTCAAATAAACCTACCATTAAAATTATAGACTGATCATTTCTTTGTCAGTGGGCAAACGTACAAAATCAGCAGGGGATCAAATACTTTTTCCCCCTCACTGTACATACCTACATACACACACACACAAGAGCATACCCAGTGCACACAGACAGGCACACGTAGTTTGACACACAGTCGTAAGTGCATTTGCAAGCAGCTCTCTTACATCCTCACACACAGATGACCTTTCGGACAGCAAGTGTTATTCTGTACAGCTCTTATCACCCTAAGCGCCTGTAGACTGAGTTGGACTCAGGGACACAAGAAACGCACATAGCACAAGGCTTTTGATGTTTGAACTCGAGAACCCCGGACGATACATTCAGCATACACAAAAGCACTTTCACTTCATTTTTCATGAGGCCATGCATTTGTGTTTGTACAACTACGTCTAAACTCTCATCTGCGAGCATTAGATCCAGCGCCGTGCGAGTAATCGGCTCTTGACTTGTGTGTGTGTGAATGCTCCAAGGAAATCATTGATTATTGAACCGGCTTTGAAAATGTGCAGATGCACGTTAGTGTTTTTATATTTTCCTGGTATTTTACAAACGTTACATCCTGAAAATAAACAACTTTTCTTCTTGGGTAACTGTATTTAACATTCAGCAAACAAGAGAAAGATTGCATGCCTCTTCAAAAAGTCTATTAGTAAAAGAAATGCACAAAGAAAATCCAAAAAGCTATTCTAGTCAAGCTTTTCCCATTACACCACAAGAGCTGATAAGGAGAGAGGCCAGCGGAGAGCAGGTGGGTATTGCGCAAGAGAACATAGTGAAGACAAGAGGCTATAAGTTAGAAGCTTATTTATATTAACCCATCATTAATGAGCTAAATGCAAGGTGAATACTGCATTGAATGTATTACCTAAAAGAGGTAGGCTAGGACATCTATATATAAATTAATCTTGACAAGGATGATCTATTTTGGATGTAATTGGGAATGGTGTTGATCGAGAGCGAAAGACAGAGTGCTCACGTGGGCACTGATTTAAAACAACAATGTTCGAGTGATAGGCTGTTTTAAACCTCAGCAGCTGCAGCTAATTAAATGAAATAGTAATCTTCACAATAAACCTGGTTCCTGCTGTTAAACCCTAACACGCATGTACACAGTTCAGGCATGGGCAATTCTGGAGATGTCATCACAACAGACTTGTGTCATCAGCTGTTTGTATTTCCTGTAAGGGAAATAATAAACACATAAGTATGTGTTGTGTGGTTCTATATACCAGTAATCATCAACTAGATTCAGCCGCGGGACGATTATTTTCATGAGCTGATGGTCAGGGGCCCTGAACATAATTACAAATTATTTGTAGACTGCAAATTGACCGCAAGAAGCCCAAACAGATATAGTATTTATTGAAACATAATCATTTCAAGCCTTGCTTACATTTGTATACGATCACATATACAGTATCTCTCTATTACATGTGGGATTACTTTGGAGCTGATTTTCTGGTGTTTTACAGTATTTTATGTCAAAGAAAATATTTTTGGTTTTGTTTTTGCTCAGAAAACTTGGGTCCCAAATAAAATCACCCACAGGCCAAATTCGTCCCGTGTGAAGTTTGGTCATATATGCGAAAACCCTTTTGAATTGTGTATGACGTCAGTAGCCTAGTCAAGGATGCATCATGCCTAAATATATTGGTACACTCCAAGTAGACTGTGAGTAACAAGTTAAACCAAGCAATTGAATGATTTAACAATCTGCCTCTGGTGGCCAAATTGACCTGTTGAACAAATGCGATTGGATGGTGGCTCTACTGTTTGAGGTCTCTGATAGGTTGATTAGTTATTCTGTTACAGGATATAATTATCTGCTCAGCTGGCCATCCTCAGCATCATGGCTAATCAGCCAGGTTTCCCTATGGGAAAAGCTAGCAGCTAGTCATTTTAGACCAATGGTTTTTAAACCATGGTCTAAGTGAAAGTTTACAAGTATGGCCCCTACGGGTTTAAAATGAGGCCCTGAAAATCCTCCAAATGTAAACTCACTTATTGAATGTTTCAAATCAAAAACACTTAAATGGGACGTAGTTATGAAAATCCCTTTTGTCCTCCGTCATCACGTCCAAAATCCATGAAAAGATTAAAGAGCTTTCGCAGTCTCTAAAGATGGGACTTAGCATCTGATGTGCAAACCCAAAAGGTACATACTGTGCCAATGACACAAAGGGGGTTTTGACAAATGAAGGAGAAGACAGATGCCTGCACGAAAGGTAACACACTTCTTTAAAGGGCGTGTGTACTGTACTCTACTGTCCTGGGTAAATTGCATTATGTTGAGAGAAAGCCAAGAGTGTATAAGTTGGGGAACCCAGCTCTACACCATTAAAGAAATCACAAGATCTACTCGTCAATCTCTGCAATGCCCGCCTCTCACAGCCAGAAACTCTCTCCTCTGTAGAACAGAACTGAGAGGGATTGGGAAAAGGCAGAGGAATAGGTCAGCCTTTCCTTTTTTCTGAAAAGGGTGTCAAAACGCTATCCGATCTTACCAGGCTGGCTTTGTCTTTCTCTCTCTGTTTTCCTTTCTGTTTTCCTTTCTGTTTTCCTTTCTTTCTTTCTTTCTTTCTTTCTTTCTCTCATTTGCTCTCTCTCTCGATATATATATATACATTTTCACCCTGTCTCTTTGTATTTCTCTCTTTCTAACCCTCTCTCTCTCTTTCCCTCGTTATTTCTCTCCTGCTCCCCCTCTCTCTGGGCATTGAAGTGCAGAGGGGAGTGCAGGGAGAGGAGAGAGTTATTTGGCTTGGCCTGCCTGCGAAAGATGGGCCCCATTTTGGAGGGGCCCAGCTAATCAATCTCCACATTGGCTCGGCTAATGTGTGTGTGTGTGTTCGCTACAGCTTAGCTCTATAAACTGTATGCCGCTCTATAAACTATGTACACCAACAGGCCACTCTTAGATTAAAGTTAGTTTGAAACACAAAGATATTGGTTTAAGTTCAAGAGGGGTTTTGAAATAACAAATACTCTCTGCCAAATAATTTATGTATTATTATTAGAAAACAAATGGACTAGAACCGAATGGAATAGATCAGACAATTTAAAGTCAAATTCATAGCCTGTAAACACCTACTACTCTGGCATACACTCTTAGAAAAAAGGGTTCCAAAATGGTTCTTCGGCTGTCCCCATAGGAGAGAACCCTTTTTGGTTCCAGGTAGAATCCTCTGTGGAAAGTGTTCTACATGGAAACCAAAATGATTCTGCCTGTAACCAAAACGTGTTCTTCAAAGGGTTTTCCTATGGGGACAGCCGAAGAACCATTTTAGATTCTAGATAGCACCTTTTTTCTAAGAGTGTACTGTGGTATATACAGTATTTCATGCTCCAAGCCAGCAATTTACAGTGCCTTCAGAAAGTATTCAGAACCCTTGACATTTTCCACATGTTGTTACGTTACAGCCTTATTCTAAAATTTATAAAATTGTTTTCTTTCCTCATCAATCGACACACAAATATGGATTTTGAAAGTTTAGCAAATTTATAAAAATACAAAACTGAATATCACATTTACATAAGTATTCAGACTCTTTACTCAGTACTTTGTTGAAGCACCTTTGGCAGTGATTACAGCTTCGAGTCTTCTTGGATATGAGGCTACAAGCTTGGCACACCTGTATTTGGGGAGTTTCTCCCATTCTTCTCTGCAGATCCTCCCAAGCGCTGTCAGGTTGGATGGGGAGCGTTGCTGCACAATTTTATCAGGTTTCTCCAGAGATGTTTGATCGGGTTCAAGTCCGGGCTCTGGCTGGGCCACTCAAGGACATTCAGAGACTTGTCCCGAAGCCACTCCTGCATTGTCTTGGCTGTTTGCTTAGGGTCGTTGTCCTGGTGAACCTTCGCCCCAGTCTGAGGTCCTGAGCACTCTGGAGCAGGTTTTCATCAAGGATCTCTCTGTACTTTGCCTTTTCATCTTTGCCTCCATCCTGACTAGTCTCCCAGTCCCTGCCGCTGAAAAAAATCCCCAGAGCATGATGCTGCCACCACCATGCTTCAGCGTAGGGATGGTGCCAGGTTTCCTCCAGACGTGACGCTTGGCATCCAGGCCAAAGAGTTCAATCTTGGTTTCATCAGACCAGAGAAACTTGTTGAACAGCCTCAATTGATTGGGGCATGGACTCTACAAGATGTCAAAAGCATTCCACAGGGATGCTGGCCCATGTTGACTCCAATGCTTCCCACAGTTGTGTCAAGTAGATTGGATGTGGAGGACTATTCTTGATACACACGGGAAACTGTTGAGCATGAAAAACCCAGCAGCGTTGCCGTTCTTGAGAAACTCAAACTGGTGCGTCTGGCACCTACTACCATACCCTGTTCAAAGGCACTTAACTTCTTGGGGCTATGTGGGACGTTAGCGTGCCACCCGTGGCGCACCCTATCAACAGCAGGTGCATTTCAAGAGTGGCAAATTTGAAACCAAATAAATGTCAAAATTCAAATTTCTCAAACATACAACTAACTTACACCCTTTGAAAGATAAACATCTCCTTAATCTAACCACGTTTTCCGATTTCAAAAAGGTTTTACGGGGAAAGCATAAAGTTAGGTTATGTTAGGAGAGTACATTGACAATAGCTGTGTGTAGTGGATTGTCGATTCAAAGACAGGCGTCACCAAAACCATAAAATCAGCTAAAATTATGCACTAACCTTTTACAATCTCCATCAGATGACACTCCTAGGACATTATGTTAGACAATGCATGCATTTTTAGTTCTATCAAGTTCATATTTATATCTAAAAACAGCGTTTTACTATGGCGTTGATGTTCAGGAAATCGTTTCCCTCCAATACCGGCAGTCAAGTCATGACAACAAAATAATTAATTAATATTAGAAAACATTGGTAAAATATTATATTGTCATTCAAAGAATTATAGATTTACATCTCTTGAACGCAATGGACTTGCCAGATTTAAAATGAACCTTACTGGGAAATCACACTTTGCAATAATCTGAGCACTGCGCCAGAAAAATACGCATTGCGATACAGACTAACCGCCATGTTGGAGAGATCTAAAATCGAAAATACTATGTAAATAATCCATTACCTTTGATTCTCTTCATCAGATGTCACTTCCAAAGAATCCCAGGTCCATAACGAATGTAGTTTTGTTCAAAAAAGCTCATCATTTATGTCCAAAAACCTCCGTGTTGTAGCACATGATCTAAGCCAGCCGGACTTCACTTCACATCACGAACGGAAAAAATATATTTACGTTCGTTCAAACATGTCAAACGTTGTATCGCATAAATCATTAGGGCCTTTTTTAACCAGAACATGAATAAAATTCAAGGCGGACCATTGGGTTCTCTTTTAAAACGTTTCGGAATGAGAGTACCCACCATCAACTCACACGCCAGGTGTCTAATGGGCCATCGCCGTTCCAAAGCTCTTCTTCAGTCAGATCTCACTGTAGAAGACTCAAAACACTTTGTAAAGGCTGGGGACATCTTGTGGAAGCAATAGGAAGTGCCAAAACATTCCTCACCCCCTTTGTTTTTCAATGGTATAGGCTTAAAGTCAATTCAACACATCAGGTATCCACTTCCTGTCAGAATCTGTCTCAGGGTTTTGCCTGCCAAATGAGTTCTGTTATACTCACAGACACCATTCAAACAGTTTTTGAAACTTTAGGGTGTTTTCTATCCATATATAATAAGTATATGCATATTGTAGTTACTGGGTAGGATTAGTAACCAGATTAAATCGGGTACATTTTTTTATCCAGCCGTGAAAATACTGCCCCCTATACCCTAACAGGTTAAACCTTTTGTCTTGCCCATTCACTCTCTGAATGGCACACATACACAATCCATGTGTCAATTGTCTCAAGGCTTAAAAATGATTTGTTTATGTGTGCCATTCAGAGAGTGAATGGGCAAGACAAAATATTTAAGTGCCTTTGAACAGGGTATGGTAGTAGGTGCCAAGTTCACCGGTTTGAGCTAATTATGCATGATGAATAAGCTAAATCATGCAAATATAACTTGTCTGTATATAAGAGAACTAACGGGACTGCCCCGGGTGGAGCTCCTGATCGACATGTGTACTTGGTGTATTGAGTTGGTTGAAACCTCTCCAGCTTGCTGATAATAAACGATGATTCATTTAAGATTGACTTCGGGTGTCCCAGTGTAGAATTTCCACAACACATGCCTCAATTGTCTCAAGGCTTAAAAATCCTTCTTTATCCTGTCTTCTCCCCATCATCTAGGGACTCCCGAGTGGCGCGGTGGTCTAAAGCACTGCATCTCAGTGCTAGTGGCATCACTACAGACCTTGATTCGATTCCAGGCTGTATCACAACCGGCCGTCATTGGGAGTCTCATAGGGCGGTGCACAATTGGCTCAGCGTTGTCCAGGTTTAGCCGGGGTAGGCCGTCATTGTAAATAAGAATTTGTTCTTAACTGACTTGCCTAGTTAAATAAAGGTTAAATAAAAATAAAAAATCTACACTGATTTAACAAGTGACATCAATGGATCATAGTTTTCACCTGATCAGTCTGTCATTGAAAGAGCTTTGTTTTGAATACTCAGTGCATATTTATCTTATTTCTCTCCCTCTCTCAATTTGTCCTGTCATGGGCCACAGGTTCTGAACTATGTTGTCCCCACCAGCATACAGGAGCAGGAGTTTTAATGATGAGGGGTCAGATTGAGTCCTCCCTCTCCCAGTCTCCCATCGTGTGCCAGAAACATACCCTGATAGAGGCTTCAGCTCTCTCTTTTTGTCCCTCAACCCTCTTGGTTCACACACAGCCCCAAAATCCTGCTAGCTGCTCTTTGCTCACTGTTTTTCTTTTCCTAAACAAATTAGGGATACAATGATGTTGACTTGGCTTCTGAGACGCGCTGTCCTGCACCTTCACTGCCCTGCTAACTCACACATACTTTACACACAGGCACACGGCGAGCCACAGGAAGCGCCAGGGAGAGCTGGCTTGCTAAAGGAGTGACAGGCGACCAGGGGCCTTATATATCGCTGCTAGTTGACCTCCCTTATGCACGCTGATGAGAGGCCTGGATGCCCCTGATTGTGGGGTTGGAATGTTATTAGCCCGTGAACTTTTAGCTACTTCCTGCTGTCCTCCTGTTTGTTTAAAATGGAGGACACGGGAGGCCCGGGCCGCTGACGGTTTTAACCCTGCCTGCCCGCAGCTGACCTTCTTATCTGGCCAGCCTGTGCCGGTGCATATTTATCCGTCTCTGAGAGGCAATGCCACCATACTGCACTGGTTTAGCATAGGGATTAGCATAAGAATCAAATTCAAGGCCACACCAAACAGCCATAGCCGCTGCGCACTCCTTTAAAAGGGTACCATTAGTGTGTGTGAACACAACAGTTGATATCGGCGATGGCTCTAGATGGCAGCGATAGCAGTTGGTGAAATTATGAGTGCTGTCACAACCTACTGCTGACCCCTGACCCTGAGCTGTGGTTAGAGGTTAGGGGTTAAGTTGTTGTCTTAATTTCAGCAGCAGCAGCTTGAGACTATGTTTGTACTTTTTAGGGATTTCCCTACGGGGAAATACTTGTGACCTTTTTCTTCTTAAACCATGGTGTAAGCCATTGGTCTAAAATGGGTAGCTGCTAGCTTTTCTCATAGGCCAACCTGGCCAAATTAGCCACGATGTTGAGGACGGCCAGCTAAGCAGATAATTGTATCCGGTAACAAATTCAGTTTCAGCCAAGACATAAACATGTGAAGATATAATCAAGGACCAGCAGTGGAGGGTTTTCTCCTTAACAATAATCTTGCCTCAATGGGATTCATACGCACAGCCACCATATGCTGATACCGTGGTGTAGACTCCTTTAGTGGATCACTCCACCACTCCAGGCTAGCAGTGGTGGGTGAATTACTGCTATTTGACAACACCACGAGAGTCATCGCCTTTGACTTGTGCTGTCTGAATACAAAGTTACATGCTATATAATCCTCCTACTTTTTTCAGTCAAAGCACATGTATGTGTGTTAAATGGATGAGCAGAAATGTGGAGTTTGGTCATATATGCGAAAATCCTTTTGAATTGTGTATGACGTCAGTAGCCTAGTCAAGGATGCATTGAATGATTTAACAATGCGATTGGATGGTGGCTCTACTGTTTGAGGTCTCTGATAGGTTGATTAGTTATTCTGTTACAGGATATAATTATCTGCTCAGCTGGCCATCCTCAGCATCGCGGCTAATCAGCCAGGTTTCCCTATGAGAACAGCTAGCAGCTAGCCATTTTAGACCAATGGTTTTTAAACCATGGTCTAAGCAAAAGTTTACAAGTATGGCCCCTACGGGTTTAAAATGAGGCCCTGAAAATCCTCCAAATGTACACTCACTTACTGAAAGTTTCAAATCAAAAACACTTGAAAATCCCTTTTGTCCCCTGTCATCACATCCAAAATCCATGAAAAGATTAAAGAGCTTTCACAGTCTTTAAAGATGGGACTTAGCATCTGATGTGCAATCCCAAAAGGTACATACTGTGCCAATGACACAAAGGGGGTTTTGACAAATGAAGGAGAAGACCGATGCCTGCTCGAAGGGTAACACATTTGTTTAAAGGGCATGTATACTGTACTCTACTGTCCTGGGTAAATTGCATTAGGTTGAGAGAATGCCAAGAGTGTGCAAAGCTGTCATCAAGGCAAAGGGTGGCTACTTTGAAGAATCTGAAATATAAAATCTATTTTGATTTGTTTAACACTTTTTTTGGTTACTACATGATTCCATATGTTTTATTTCATAGTTTTGATGTCTTCACTATTATTCTACAATGTAGAAAATAGTAAAAATAAAGAAAAACTGTTGAATGAGTAGGTGTGTCCAAACTTTTGACTGGTACTGTATATATTTGCAGCTCTCAATGATCTAGTAGTTTCAGGGAGATATAAAGTTATAGTAGCAGTGAGCAGTGGACTGAGAGACGATTAGGGAATATCATATAGAACGTAAATCCTGTATAAATCCCTTGCACACTGCACCAGCCGCCCACATTCCTGAGCAAATGTTCCTAAGACGACCCATGTAAAGAGCTATTGGCAAGGTATACTGTACATCATACAGTGCATTCGGAAAGTATTCAGACAGCTTCCTTTTTTCCACATTGTGTTACGTTACAGCCTTATTCTGTGGGGATGGGAAAACCTTCCAGAAGCACTCCACCAATCAGGCCTTTAAGGTAGAGTGGCCAGACGGAAGCCACTCCTCAGTAAAAGATTGCCAACTTGGAATTTGCCAAAAGGCACCTAAAGACTCTCAGACTATGAGAAACAAGATTCTCTGGTCTGATGAAACCAAAATTAAACTCTTTGGCCTGAATGCCAAGCATCACATCTAGAGGAAACCTGGCGCCATCCCTACGGTGAAGCATGGTGGTGGCAGCATCATGCTGTGGGATGTTTTTCAGCGGCAGGAACTGGGAGACTAGTCAGGATCGATGGAAAGATGAACGGAGAAAAATACAGAGAGATCCTTGATGAAAACCTGCTCCAGAGCGCTCAGGACCTCAGTATGGGGTGAAGGTTCACCTTCCAACAGGACAACGACCCTAAGCACACAGTCAAGACAACGCAGTAGTGGCTTCGGGACAAGTCTCTGAATGTCCTTGAGTGGCCCAGCCAGTGCCGATCGAACATCTCTGGAGAGACCTGAAAATAGCTGTGCAGCAACGCTCCCCATCCAACCTGACAGAGCTTGAGGGGAATGGGAGAAACTCCCCAAATACAGGTGTGCCAAGCTTATAGCGTCATACCAAAGAAGACTCAAAGCTGTAATCGCTGCCAAATGTGCTTCAACAAAGTGCTGCGTAAAGGGTCTGAATACTCATGTAAATGTGATATTTCCATTTTTGCTTTGTCATTTTGTATTTCTTTCTTTATTTTTATTTAACCTTCATTTAACTTGGCAAGTCAGTTAAGATCAAATTCTTATTTACAATGACGGCCTACCCCGGACAATGCTGGGCCAATTGTGGCCGCCCTATGGAACTCCCAATCCTGGCTGGTTGTGATACAGCCCAGGATCGAACCAGGGTCTGTAGTGACGCCTCTAGCACTGAGATGCAGTGACTTAGACTGCTGCGTCACTCAGGAGCATTATGGGGTATTGTGTGTAGATTGATAAGGGAATAAAACAATTGAATCCATTTTAGAATAAGGCTGTAATGTAACAAAATGTGGAAAAAGTCAAAGGGTCTGAATCATTTCCAAATGCACTGTATATTGCCTTTGATTCCCCTGACAAGCGTAAGCCTTAGGTAAGACACCTCATTTGGCTGCAGGATTACGATGGTAAGCCTTTTAGCGGTAAGCTGGTCACATGAAATATACCGTAGAGTTTTGCATTGACCATTAGACCCCCCCCTTCAAACACTTTGCAGTCCCCTCTGGTTTCCACCCCTCCTGAACATTTAACTACTTGTTGCCTGTTCCTGGCTAGCCAGAACACACACGGATCACCAATCCAAAAGATTAGGGGTTTTGAAAATCAAGTCTTTTTTTAGTTAACATTTGTCTTTTTCTAAAGTACCGTGTTATAAGGACACTGTACCTTTCGGACCTGTACCTCGGCCGTATTGAGTTGTTTAATGGTGTGGATTCATCGAAAGTTGTTGTTCAATGGGTTTCTGGAGGTCATTAATCCTTTTGCTGAAGAGAACTACTTGAAATATCTGTGAGATATGTTAGTACAGTAGACACTTAACGGTACCCAAGAATAAAAGGCAGAATAGGAGGGAGGGTTTTATTTCCCCCCTGTTCTAGTGCATTGTTTATGACCACAAGTGCAAATATCAGGTTTTGGTGGTTGGGAATAGGGAGGAGGGGAGTGGAGTAGGTTTACTTTGCTCCTTGTATGAGCTCATTGACATGTCTGCCTCGCACACAGATGTACATACAGTACAAGGAGCTATCTTTGGCCATGGCCATGGGTCACCTTGTCTGCTCTTGCTCCCCCACCTCTCCATTCTCCCCCTTTTTACTTTTTACGTACCCCTGGTTCATGCGGATTACTGTTGAATTAGATCAGCCATGCTGACGGGCCGGGTGGGGCAGTAAACGGACACACTGGAATTGCCGTAACAGGTGAAGGGCCTTTTTTTTTTTTTTTTTTACAGCTGGCTGACTGGCAGGGGTCCAGCTGCATGGCGCTGTCCTCAAGTTTTGTGCAGTCAGCACTTCAGGAGAATGAATATGTCTTGCACAATGCCGAACTGGCACTTTTCCCCACTCGGTCAACACTGCCTCCTGTCAATAAGCATTGTTGGATCACGTGAGGGAGCCTGTAGTTTTATGTGCACTGTGATTAGTTAGCGAAAAAGAAGACCACTTTGTACTGCTCTTTTTTTGTGATCAAAATGTCATTGTTGTTGGTAAGACAGGTACACATTGACAAAGAAACAAGTGACAAGACCGAACAAGACAAACATTTCCCCTCCCACCCCCTCTCCAGCAGGACCCAACCCAGAGTTAGATTAGTGGTTCACAATAGCAGTCTTACAGTGTCATAAATTGATGTGTGGAGCAATTCTTTTTCTTTCACTGGCACTATGCGTGCTACAGATATTTCCATGTGTATAATGTCCATGAATGACAGCAGCCACTGCTGTCTGTTTAAGGAATTAGGCGCCTGTCAATGTGAGGCTGTCATCAATTTGTGGATTGTCTAGCTTTCATGTTGAATAGTTTGTGCAGTGTGCAGTAAGTTCTATGGGCAAAATTGTGACGTATCATTTGATGGCAAGAGAGCATTCTTTACACTGTGAACATAGTGTGATAGTATGAAGCCATTGGTGTCGATATGTAACAGTTAGCATGTTGTATGTGCAGTGTATGCAGGAAGGTGTTAGCGAACAGCTAGCAGTTATAGTTTGTAAGAAACAGCCTTGATGTGGTGTTTTCAGAAGTAGAAGAGTGTGAGTCAGGAAGCAGTTCAAAGTGAATGTGTTTGACAGTGCAGGATTTGCCAGAGAATCTGAGAGAAGAGGCACAGAGGGATGGAGTAGACACAGATCCCTCACTCGTGCCTCTCAGGTGGAAGAGAGAGAGTGTGTTGCCCCTCTCTGCCCATCTGTCACCGTTGGAGCAGTTAGGTTAGCATCACTCATTCTCTTTTTCCCTCCCTGTACACACACCTATTCCCTCAGTAGGGACAATGGAGAAAGCAAGCTATGTTTTCAGTTCTTCCTCTTTTCTGTAGAGCTGGGTTGGGATGCATTTAGCATACAGTGTGGGATTTACATTTAAGTCATTTAGCAGATGCTCTTATCCAGAGCGACTTACAGTAGTGAATGCATACATTTCATTTCATGATTTTTTTTTCTTTTTTTGTACTGGCCCCCCGTGGGAATCAAACCCACAACCCTGGCGTTGCAAACACCATGCTCTACCAACTGAGCCACAGGGAAGCTATTTATTCCAGTCTTTTAGTTGCCTGCATCTCCCAACAGTATGATTCACAACCTGGCTCAGTGTATGTTTGGACCGGATGTGTTCTGAACCTTGACTCTACATTTGAGAGAAATGAATTGTTCAGGTGGGCATTTACGCCTATACTTTACTGGAAAGACGCTCATTGCTCCCTGCTGCATTACAATGCTTAGAGACTGTGGCATTTAAATCAAAGCCATTATATCCACAGAAAGCCATTATGGACACACCTACTCATTCAAGGGTTTTTGTTTATTTGTACAATTCTTTACATTGTAGATTAAATAGTGAAGACATCAACACTATGAAACAACACATGGAATCATGTAGTAACCAAAAAAGTGTTAAACAAATCAAAATATATTTTATATTTGAGATTATTCAAAGTAGCCACCCTTTGCCTTGATGACAGTTTTGCACACTTGGCATTTTCTCCAACAGCTTCACCTGGAATCTTTTTCCAACAGTCTTGGAGTAGTTTCCACATATGCCGAGGACTGGTTGCTGCTTTTCCTTCATTCTGTGGTCCAACTCATCCCAAACCATCTCAATTGGGTTGAGGTCAGGTGATTGTGGAGGCCAGGTCATCTGATGCAGCACTCCATCACTCTCTTTCTTGGTCAAATAACCATTAGACAGCCTGAAGGTGTGGACAGAGCAGGAAAGCTAGTTGTTTACGTGTGTGGCGCAAGATGCGACTGAAATTTTGCAGGTGGGAAGAGAGCGAGAGAGGGGTGAGGAGGAGGCTTGAAGCGCTGGGCATCTTGTTATGACATGCGTTACCTGAATTAGGCGCACAGAATTATACCTAGGAGGAGTGGCTTCTATGTAGAAATTGGATTTCCTTTGAGCTAGCTAGCTAACAGGCTTGAGCTAGCTAGCTAACAGGCTTGAGCTAGCTAGCTAACAAGCTTGAGCTAGCTAGCTAACAAGCTTGAGTGTGCAGAGCGGCACCAGAATTTAAAACACGTCTTACCTTTTTGTAGTTAATAAATCCAAAGTGAAATGTGATAACAAGGCCTATGGTATCCTTAACTAGCATTGGAAAAATGTAATCCCTTCTTCTCTTACTAATAAAAAATATCTCCCTTTGTTCTGAATCAAGCTTGTAACATCAGTATAGTAGCTTATTTTGAGCCGGATCCGGCACCTCTCTGTTTTGGACTGTTTTGTTCCGGAACTTATTTGGCCTGATCAGGTAACTCTCGTGGCATGAAAAATATGGTTCACTTTTTTCAATGTCAAAATTTGAATAAAAGCGAACAAAAAAACGTAATGTGAGAAAGGAGATTTTCAGCCCGAGCATAATATTCTAAGAGTTGGTTCGGGTTGGGCCGGCCCCGATTTATGCTTTGCGCAACATTATAACCTAATGTATGTGTGAGACCAACAGGTGCCTGTGGCTGTGTGAGAAGCGTGCCTGTATCTCTCACAAGATTCACTTTCTATGATCTCTCTCCCTCTCTGCTCTGGTAGACATGAGCCTGCAATTCTCATCTCTCCCTCGTTGCAATTCATCATTTATTTCGCTAAAGAATCATAGCTGCGTGAAGGGTTCTGAAGGAACTACAAATACAATCGAGGGAAAACACCGATTGGAAAGCAAATGGCTCCTGACGAAAAGAGAACACTGTGCTGTAGGCTACCAAAATATTTGATCAACTTCCAAATATTGTTTTACAAAGTAAAACAAGACAGAGAGAGGCTTTTTGGCACGAGCGCATCGGCCATCACAAGCGAGTGAGCTGCGCATCATTGGATGAGTCAGTGAAACTGGAAAGCATTTGTAGGACTATACTTTCCTCCTCGTATTGTAGCCTACAATATGTGTCTCCACACACCTAGGCCTAGGCTATTGATGGATTCAAGACAAGGTCATTTTTATTGATCTCAGATTCTCCGTTTGTCAGTGTCAAAGTAGCCTGCCATTTCGATCATTAGTGCGGTATTAAAAAACATTCTGTGAAAGTCTCCAACCATGTAAAATTGCAGTAAATGCGACTATAAAAGGCCACATTTTTCCCAGACCCTAAGGCTACTGAAAATGTTCCCCCATGTGTGCAACTTCTGTATGTGCCTCAACTCTACTGCTCTATGCCACTACGCAAACGCGATGATATGCATGCAATGCTTTATTTCAAAATGCTTTTTTTATCTCATATGTTCCAGTACCTCAGAACTCCCCCACCCTTCTCTTGTACTCACTTTTTGGTTCCGACACCTCCCAATTTACAGATTAAGTACTGGTAGAGAGGCAGGTAGCCTAAACACACACACACACACAGGCAAATATTTTCAGCTTGCAGGTAGACACTGAAATATGTTTCTGAGTGACAGAGGGAGGACTTTGCATAGGCCCTTTGTTGTGTTTTGTTGTGGTACTAGAAAAAAATGCCAGGACCGTCAAATAACTTTATTAACCGGTTCCCATGCTTTTGAAATAACAGTTCTGTTCCAAAACAGTATGGATCACTTTCATTCCCGGTTTAGTTTCTGTTCCTTGGAAAATGTAATTATTTTGCGGTTTTCTGTTCTGTTCCCGGAACCGGTTCTGTGCAGGCAGAGCAAGTGGTTACAATGCTGCAGGTTCTGATAGCAGTGCTGGATCAACAGTGCGATGCTATAATGTTAGGTTGCAGTGTAGGGTCACCAGTGCCATGCTGTAATGCAGTGGAGGCTGGTTGGAGGAGCTATAGGAGGACGGGCTCATTGTAGTGGATGGAATGGTATAGATGGAACGGAGTCAAACAGCGCCTGTCCTCCTATAGCTCCTCCCACCAGCATCCACTTCTGTAATGTTAGGAGGCAGTGAGGCGAAGCAGTGTGTGCTGGTGATCAGTGTTGCGGTTTCTTTGACGGCTCCGTCATTGAGTGGAGGGAAGTGGCTTGTCGGCCTCTCCTCACAGTCAGCAGTCTAGAGAACACAATGTCCTCGAACTGCTTTCTCTTCAGTGATACTATTTGTTGTATTTTATTGACCTTCAGCTTTATATCAACAAAAGTATTAGAGCGGTTATTGTTTTTGGGTCAACCAGAGAGCACGAGATGAAGAGTAAACCGTTGGTTTGTAGAGGGACTGTTTACAATGTATTTTAAGAGTCATAAAAAATGTGGTTATGATAACTTTACTTTCATGGCTCTATTTGTATTGTAACCTGAGCTGACCGGCTGGGATGGTCAGAGTTAGTTCAAGATAATTTTGTTGTGGGTTACGTCTGGGGATGGGGGGGGGGTCTTTTAGTCCACAGAGGGGTGATGGAAGGATAACAACTGCTTTGTTTAGTCTACAAACTCAATGGAGGTATTGTATCATGTCAATCAAACCTAATCTGTTATTTCATGTTGACACAGTACATAGGCTACAGTGCTTTAACATAAAACATAATGACAGATGACACTTTGCATCTTCGCTGCTTACATCCAGGTTACACGTTTCCACTTCCTGTGGTTGCAGAGTAGCCCATGTGACATGGGTCATACAGGGGTTGGTTTATTCGGTGAACCAACAGTTTGCTCAGACACGGCACAGTTGTTGAGCTCAAACTGAACCATTCGTTACCGCCACAACTTACTGTTTTGACTAGACTAGCCCAGAAAAAGACAAACAGCAGCCTTCCAAGTGAAATAAGAGCTTGGGTCTGCTATGGGAAATATCAGAACGCAATTTTTTTTCGCTGGGAAGCAGTGGCGCGTATTCATGAATACCAAGGGACGCCAGGCTCCTCCAAAAAAAATGGACCAATAAACAAATTTAATAACATATAATAATGAATATTTTGCCTCTCTCTGTGTCTCATCGTTTTCCTTCAATTCGTAAGAGGCTGAATGTATCTCACAGGAGAAAGCCACCTAGCCAGTGAAACAGCGCCCCTCTGTTTCTCTACGTGTAGACCATCTATCTGATGCTGTCTGGTCCAAACCAAGTATGACAGTGTTTGCCGCGGTTAGCATTGACAGCAAGAGAAGGCAGCGAGCATCTGGGCTCCGTCGAGCTCAACTGTGAATGGTCCTGCCCCATCAACAAAAAAAAGGGCTTCCCCAGTGATTTTACCCATGCACAGCTACTACTCGGCGGCCCTCCTATACCCAGGTGACAGACTACAGGTTCAGGTCAGTGCAATTCACTAACAGGTTGGAGTTGTCCACCAGTGGCATGTCATTTTGCATTGTTGGATTGACCCCTGCTGACCCTCACGCAGGCTGGTGAATGGTGGGTAGGCTGTGGGGGGTTTGGAGTCTGTAGCCTTCAAGCCAAATTCATGTGCTGATTACACTCATTGGCAGTCTTCAGCTGTCAACTTCCAACTGCATTATATCCTGACTGCTTTCAGATAGGCTGTAGCCCTACAAATAATTGCCGTTAAATAGGTATTTTAAATAGGCATACGGGCATGTACTGTATGTTTTTTGCAAAACTGGCTTATGCAAAACTGGCTTTGCAAAACTGGCAAAACTGGCTTATGGCTCATTAAATGGCTTATGAAAATTGATAAATTATACTTTTATTGACAAATTAGGCATTAGTGTTTTATTTTTTATTGTAAATCTTTTCCAAACCAGTGAGAATTTCCACACTCTCGCCACTTTCCTATTTTGGAGGAGTGTGAACATTCAAACAATCTGCTAGCTGTCCAAACAACATTCTTTTGACAGAGTTTGTAACATCATTAAACCATGTCCGATCCTCCACTTTGGCGATGTCATTTACAAAATACCCTACTCAATAAATTGGATGCAGTCTATCACAGTGCCATCCGTTTTGTCACCAAAGCTCCATATACTACCCACCACTGCGACCCGTACGCTCTCGTTGGCTGGCCCTCGCTTCGTACTCGTTGCCAAACCCATTGGGTCCAGGTCATCTACAAGACCCTGCTAGGTAAAGTCCCCCTTATCTCAGCTCGCTGGTCACCATAGCAGCACCCACCTGTAGCACGCGCTCCAGCAGGTATATCTCTCTGGTCACCCCCAAAGCCAATTCCTCCTTCGGCCGCCTCTCTTTCCAGTTCTCTGCTGCCAATGATTGGAACGAACTACAAAAATCTCTGAAACTGGAAAAACTTATCTCCCTCACTAGCTTTAAGCACCAGCTGTCAGAGCAGCTCACAGATTACTGCACCTGTACATAGCCCATCTATAATTTAGCCCAAACAACTACCTCTTCCCCTTCTGTATTTATTTATTTATTTTGCTCCTTTGCACCCCATTATTTATATTTCTACTTTGCACTTTCTTCCACTACAAATCTACCATTCCAGTGTTTTACTTGCTATATTGTATTTACTTTGCCACCATGGCCTTTTTTGCCTTTACCTCCTTTATCTCACCTCATTTGCTCACATTGTATATAGACTTATTGTTCTACTGTATTATTGACTGTATGTTTGTTTTACTCCTTGTGTAAAACTCTGTGTTGTTGTATGTGTCAAACTGCTTGCTTTATCTTGGCCAGGCCGCAATTGTAAATGAGGACTTGTTCTCAACTTGCCTACCTGGTTAAATAAAGGTGAAAAATCACCCATTGCCAAAAGATCATTATTAATATCTCTTTGAAAGATGAATAGTTCCAGTCATATAACATAAACAATAGTGCTATTTAAGTTTGGCTCTGTCTGTGCCTTGTTCAGACAAAGTAAGAAGAAATGAAAAAACACAACCTTGAAATTTGCCTTCTGGCACTGTACAAAAGGAAGTAGTGTACCTCAAAGATATGCTGGAGGAACCTATAAAATGGTTTGTGATGCTAATCCAGACCACGGTCTCATCTTGTGGTTGTTGATCAGGGAGTGGGGACATTTTTTGGAAACGGACTAATTCGAATTATCTCGTTACTAATTACAACCATAAATGCGTCTTTGTTTCATAATTGTATACATTGAATGTGTCATATTTTTCAAATTCCAGCCATTCTGCCAAATGTTCTCCTTTGAATCAATAAGAACTGACGGCAAAAAAGCTGCTCTGTATGAATGTATGGGAACGTTTTCTCTCACTCTCTCTGTCTCTCACTCTCTCTGTCTCTTACTCTCTCTGTCTCTCTCTCTGTCTCTCTCTCTCTCTGTATTCTCTTTCTCGCTCTCAATTTCCCCCTCGGTGTCAGATGAAGTAAAAATCTGGTGCAGCCGGGAGGGAGTGATATGAACTTGAGACCCTGCTCAAACATTTGGGCGACCACGCTATACAATCAGTCTAGACCTGAATCTTGCCTTTTGAATAGAATAGAAGGAACTGTTTGGATAGCGGGACCAGGTTGGACCACTTTGATCTCAGTGTCCTGACTCCCTATAGTGATGCGTGTTTTCTTTTAACTTTGTGTGTGCTCAGCGATAAGGATATCATAGCCTATATGATTTGCATGGATAAGTACTTATGGTGTGTAGCTGAGGACAAAAAAACTGGGTTGTTGCTGCTTCACAGCAAAGCTTTATAAGTAACATTCTCTGTCGATAAGTAGTACACTATGTCTGGAAATAGCGGGCCATTTTACCCTGAGAAAGTACCTGTAAGAACATGCTGGCTCACTGTGTATGTGTGTACTGTGTATGTGTGTACTGTGTATGTGTGTGTGTGGGTTAGGGGTTGAGGGCTTGGCGAAACACACATACATTGTTCCTTGCTTGAGTGATAATGAAAGGTGCGGTGATGGTGCAAAGAGCTGGTGTTGATTTCAAAGCTTGAAAGTACCAAGAAAATACACATTGTGGTCCTGGGCACTTTGGGCAATTCGGAACAGCTAGAATGCCCATAATGACTGTGTTCATTGCATCCAAACTGAAGTAAACAGAGTCACAAAGCTTTATATACAGTATACACCTCTGTAATCAAGACCAGACCAGTAATCCAAGTCGAGAGAAAGCTGGAACAAAGCACGAAAATCGAATCAAAGTATATTGGTCACGTATACAGATTTGCAGGTGTTATAGCAGGTGCAGAGAAATGCTTATGTTACTAGCTCCAACAGTGCAGTAGAATGTCACGTAAATACAATACAAATAATCCAAACAAGAAATCAACAAATGACAGAATAAGTCCAATTAACAATCCAGAGTAGATATATTATAGTGAGATTCCAGAATACAGTATATACAGAATATGAATATGTGGTGTGTGTATAGACAGTATATCATTTGGAAAGAAAATGGTATGTACAGTAGTAGGTATATTAGGGTGAGCTATGTCAAGAATACCGTATATACAGTACATACACAGTGAATAAACAATAGTATATAAACTGAATATAAGGTGACTAGCATTCAGTGACTCTATATACATGGGGCACAGTCTCAAGGTTCAGGGCAGAGTACCGGGCAGGTAGCCAGCTAGTTCAACAGATGGCCTGGTGATAGATGCTGTTTCCTCAATCTCTCTGTCGCGGCTCTGATGCACCTGTACCGTCTCTGTCTGCTAGATGGTAGCAGAGTGAACAGACCGTGGCTCGGCTGAGGTCCTTGATGATCTTGGCCTTCCTTTGACACTGAGTGCTGTAAATGTCCCAGAGGGCAGGCAGCGTGCCCCCGGTGATACGTTGGGCTGACCGCACCACCATCTGGAGAGCCATGCGGTTGAGGGCGGTGTAGTTGCCGTACCAGGCGGTGATGCAGCCCTACAGAATGCTCTCATGGGTGTACCTCTGTAGAAGTGTGTGAGGGGAAAAAAGAGGGAGTGGGAGGAGAGAGACAAGAGGGGACGAATGTGGCAACAGGATGGTAGCGGTGGGCAGTGTTAGCTAGCATTCCGTGCCTTTTTTTTGTTGCCACCCAAAAAGTATTCTGCTTTACTTAGCCTCTCTGCTACATGCTCACCACGCAAATGAGCTACACTGTGGAAGATGAATGAACGGGGTTCCTATAGGTCAAAGCGCCGCAGGAAGAAGAGAGGGTAGCACATTTATTCACAGACAGAGGGTGGAACGAGAGAGAGAGAGGGGCATCACTAACACATAGGGTCACTCACATATCCAGTAACCTGTATTGTACTCACACAGAGCTCCAACTCCGGCAATTAATAGTTTCTAGTTGGAGGTTTTATCGAGCATGTGGGATAGAGTTCTGTCCCTTTATACACCCTATCAAAGGGAGGGAAAAGCAAGGAAACCAGTTATTTGGCACAGTGGATTAATTATGCCACATGCACAACACATGCAGATGCAGGATCTTAATTTGAGGCAGTTTGCTACAGCAGGAAAATAATCCTGCAACAACAGGAAATGTGAATTATTATGTGGATTATTAATATACATTTTTGTAGGGGTTGGTACAGTTTTCATGAGGCAAAGTCTGACATTTCAAAGTGGAATTTACAAGGGGGAGAGGAATGCATAACATAACTTTGGTATTTGGATGAGTTCCAGATCAGTGAGCTACAGGTAACTGCCAAAATCATGGAAACAAAGGGATACAATGTATATTGAAAGCAGGTGCTTCCACACAGGTGTGGTTTCTGAGTTAATTAAGCAATTGACATCCCATCATGCTTAGGGTCATGTATAAAAATGCTGGGCAGGCCATTATTTTGGATACCATAGCTCTGCCCCCATAGGATGACAATGCCCCCATACACAGGGCACGAGTGGTCACTGAATGGTTTGATGAGCATGAAAACGATGTAAACCATATGCCATGGCCGTCTCAGTCACCAGATGTAAACCCAATTGAACACTTATGGGAGATTCTGGAGTGGCGCCTGAGATGGCGTTTTCCACCACCATCAGCAAAACACCAAATGATGGAATTTCTAGTGGAAGAATGGTGTCACATCCCTCAAATAGAGTTCCAGACACTAGAATCTAATGTCTCGTGTTGGCCCAATGCCCTATTAAGACACTTTATATTTCCGTTTCCTTTATTTTGGCAGTTACCTGTATGTTCTACACCTTTTCAATAAAAGTGGCCAATGTCACTGTGGGCCTAGTTCCCACTGGTATAATATCCTTCACCCATGGTCCTTTATACTGTGCAGTGTACCTTCCTACCAGAGCCTACTATAAAGGAAGACCATGGTGTTAAATCATGGACCCCCTGCTGATTGCCAAGCCTCTCTCTCCCTTGCTCTTCTTCCCTCTTTTTCTACCCATGCATCCCTCTGGCTGCCACCTCTGGAGTTATCGTCATTGCATAATCCCGCAGTCCAATAAAGTGCCCCACGTGCGTTTTGGCAAAGCACCTCATTGAACCTCTGCCAAGGCTGCTAAGGTTAGCCAGACGCAAAGTGTGCCACGGCCGGTGCCACACCCGAGTGTCTGTGTGTCGGCGTGTGTGTGTGTGTAGTCGTTTGTGTGTTTGTTAGAGAGCACACCAGCAAGGGTTGCTGCTGTCCCTTGCTGCTGATTGAGGATGTGTGTTTTCTTTCAGTATGTTTATTTTAACAGGGACGTCATACTGAGACTAGGATCTCTTTTACAGATGAGCTTTGCATAAATACATCAAACATACACTACCGTTCAAAGGTTTGGGGTCACTAACCCTAACCCTGTTTTTGAAAGGAAATTTCAAAAATTGCCCAGAAAAACAGTGTAGACATTGTTGATGTTGTAAATGACTATTGTAGCTGGAAACGGCTGGTTTTTAATGGAATATCTACATAGGCGTACAGAGGCCCATTATCAGCAACCATCACCCCTGTGTTCCAATGGCACGTTGTGTTAGCTAATCCAAGTTTATCATTTTATTTTAATGGACAAAAAAATGTGCTTTTCTTTCAAAATCAAGGACATTTCTAAGTGACCACATACTTTTGAACGGCAGTGTACTTCACTGACACTCTTACACACACACACACATATATGAATATTGATGTCTCACGCACACACACACACGCACACACATATGAATATTGACGTCTCACGCACACACACACTCACACATTCTTCACATATGCTGCTGCTACACTCTGTTTATTATGAATGTATGTATATAAGTATATATTATGTATGTCACTTTACCCCTACCTACATGCACGTATTACCTCAACTACCTTGACTAACCCGTACTCGGTACCGGTACCCCTTGTATATAGCCTCGTTATTGTGTTACTATTTCGCCTTTTATTTAGCAAATTTTTCTTACTTACTTAAAAAAACCTCTGCTTTGCTGGTTAAGGGCTTGTAAGTAAGCATTTCGCGGTAAGGTCTCCACCTGTTGTATTCAGCGCATGTGACAAACAACATGTAATTTGATTTGAACTGGGTGGAATTGGTTCTCATCCCTCTGTATCTGATCTCATCCACCCTTCGGTTTTGAGTCTCATCTTCCTTTTCAGTGGGCCTGTGGGCCTCGTAACTTCTTGATTTCCCAGTCCAGTTTGAGTAGCTCTTTCCACCCCTGTACGTTTGCTGCTGGGAAGGGCCAGACCCTTGGCTGACATCCAGCCTCCTTTAACTGCACTGTAGTATCATTTTATGATCTTGTTTTCTTCTCTCTCCCCTCACTCACTCTCTTTCCCTCTCACTCACTTTTCCTTCCTTCCCTGCTCTCTCGCTCTCTCACTTTTTCTCTTTTCCTCTCCTCTCTCTCTGGCTCTCGTTTGCCTTGAGATATTGTGTTGGCCTTTCCATTTGGCTTATTCAATGTATTGTACTCCCCATGCGCCAGAGTGGAATTCTCCCCTCCACACAAACAGTCACGTCATGTACTGTGCTCTCCATGGTAGACGTTACACACACACACTCAAACACACTCATACAAAGACATACACTATGCACACGGGTAGAGACTTGCAGAAGTACATACACACACACACACACACACTTTTGTTTTACTATTCTTGTGAGGACCAACCAATTGATTGCCGTTTAAAATCCAATTTTCCCTATCCTCAAACCCCTAAACCTAACCCCTAACCCTAAGTGGAACGCTAAACCTAACATCTACACACAATAGCCCATAATGACAAAGCAAAAACAGGTTTTTAGAAATGTTTGCAAATGTATTAAAAATAAAAACAGAAATACCTTATTTACATAAGTATTCAGATCCTTTGGTATGAGACACAATATTGAGCTCAGGTGCATCCTGTTTCCATTGATCATCCTTCAGATGTTTTTCGACAACGTGATTGGAGTCCACCTGTGGTAAATTCAATTGATTGGACATGATTTGGAAAGGCACCACCTGTCTATATAAGGTCCCACACTTGACAGTGCATGTCAGAGCAAAAACCACGCCGTGAGGTCGAAGGAATTGTCCGTAGAGCTCCAAGACAGGATTATGTCGAGGCACAGATCTGGGGAAGGGTACCAAAAACAATCTGCTGCATTGAAGGTCCCCAAGAACATAGTGGCCTCTATCATTCTTAAATGGAAGAAGTTTGTAACCACCAAGACTCTTCCTAGAGCTGGTCGCCCAGCCAAACTGAGCAATCAGGGGTGAAAGGCCTTTGTCCGGGAGGTGACCAAGAACACGATGGTCACTCTGACAGAGCTTCAGAGTGACCTTCCAGAAGGACAACCATCTCTAAAGAACTCCATCAATCAGGCCTTTATGGTAGAGTGGCCAGACGGAAGCCACTCCTCAGTAAAAGGCACATGACAGCCCGCTTGGTGTTTGCCAAAAGGCAGCTAAAGGACTCAGACTATAAGAAACCAGATTCTCTGGTCTGATAAAACCAAGATTGAACTCTTTGGCCTGAATGCCAAGTGTCACATCTGTAGGAAACCTGGCACCATCCCTTCGGTGAAGCATGGTGGTGGAAGCATCATGCTGTGGGGATGTTTTTCAGCGGCAGGGACTGGGAGACTAGTCAGGTGTGAGGGAAAGATGAACGGAGCAAAGTGCAGAGAGACCATTGATAAAAACCTGCTCCAGAGTACTTAGGACCTCAGACTGGGGTGAATGTTCACCTTCCAACAGGACAACGACCCTAAGCACACAGCCAAGACAATGCAGGAGTGGCTTCAGGACAAGTCTCTGAATGTCCTTGAGTGGCCCAGCCAGAGCCCGGACTTGAACCCGAAGGAAAATCTCTGGAAAGACCTGAGAATAGCTGCATAGCGACGCTCCCCGTCCAACCTGACAGAACTTGAGAGGATCCGCAGAGAAGAATGGGAGAAACTCCCCAAATACAGGTGTGCCAAGCTTGTAGCGTCATACCCAAGAACACGCAAGGCTGTAATCGCTGCCAAGGTGATTGAACAAAGTACTGAGTAAAGTGTCTGAAAACTTATGTAAATGTGATATTTCAGTTTTAAATTTTTAATACATTTCTAAAAACCTATTTTTACTTTGTCATTATGGGGTATTGTGTGTAGATACATTTTTTATTTGACTTTTATTTAACTAGGCAAGTCAGTTAAGAACAAATTCTTATTTACAATGACGGCCTATCCAGGCCAAACCCGGACGACGCTGCGCCGTCCTATTGGACTCCCAATCACCGCCGGATGTGATGTAGCCTGCATGGCTAATTATTGATACCAACTAAAAAGCAAATGTTAGCGTATCTTAGCATGTTCCTTGAAACAGACCCTCTGCTCTGGCCAAAGACACTGATGTCCAAGTACTGTATGTGAGCACTGTTGACACTGAATAACCACATCCCCAGTCTAAGCAGCATAGTAAATAGTCCCAATAACAACAGATCTCTGTGGGGAATGAGTCACCATCTCTCTTTGGAACAGGTGTTTCAGCCGGGGACAAGGAAAAAGTCAAGGGGTCAGAATACTTTCCGAATGCACTGTACACGTTATTCAATGATTTCATCCAAACTGCTCGCCAGCGATCTTCTACTAAGATCCAGCTAAAATAACAACCCAATGTTTATCTTCCAGGACGAATTAGCTAGCAACAGCAAGCTAGCTAAATGTCCATGAATGTTTCATGTGTGTTTCGACCTGTCCCCAAATGTATATATTTGGTTCACAGTTGATTTTGCTATTTCAACCTGCGTGTCATGAACGCGTCTGGTGGGGATAGGCAAAATCAACACGCGTACGATGGCGCACGCAGACGCGTACTTACTGAGCCGGTTTGGTCAACATGTAACTCCTAAGCTTAAAATAGCCCTTTTCCTTGTGAGGACCGGGGGAAATTTACATTTACATTTAAGTCATTTAGCAGACGCTCTTATCCAGAGCGACTTACAAATTGGTGCATTCACCTATAATATCCAGTAGAACAACCACTTTACAATAGTACATCTAAATCTTTTATCGGGGGGGGGGGGGGTTAGAAGGATTACTTTATCCTATCCCAGGTATTCCTTAAAGAGGTGGGGTTTCAGGTGTCTCCGGAAGGTGGTGATTGACTCCGCTGTCCTGGCATCGTGAGGGAGATTGTTCCACCATTGGGGTGCCAGAGCGGCGAACAGTTTTGACTGGGCTGAGCGGGAACTGTGCTTCCTCAGAGGTAGGGAGGCGAGCAGGCCAGAGGTGGATGAACGCAGTGCCCTTGTTTGGGTGTAGGGCCTGATCAGAGCCTGAAGGTACGGAGGTGCCGTTCCCCTCACAGCTCCGTAGGCAAGCACCATGGTCTTGTAGCGGATGCGAGCTTCAACTGGAAGCCAGTGGAGAGAGCGGAGGAGCGGGGTGACGTGAGAGAACTTGGGAAGGTTGAACACCAGACGGGCTGCGGCGTTCTGGATGAGTTGTAGGGTTTTGATGGCACAGGCAGGGAGCCCAGCCAACAGCGAGTTGCAGTAATCCAGACGGGAGATGACAAGTGCCTGGATTAGGACCTGCGCCGCTTCCTGTGTGAGGCAGGGTCGTACTCTGCGAATGTTGTAGAGCATGAACCTACAGGATCGGGTCACCGCCTTGATGTTAGTGGAGAACGACAGGGTGTTGTCCAGGATCACGCCAAGGTTCTTAGCACTCTGGGAGGAGGACACAAGGGAGTTGTCAACCGTGATGGCGAGATCATGGAACGGGCAGTCCTTCCCCGGGAGGAAGAGCAGCTCCGTCTTGCCGAGGTTCAGCTTGAGGTGGTGATCCGTCATCCACACTGATATGTCTGCCAGACATGCAGAGATGCGATTCGCCACCTGGTTGTCAGAAGGGGGAAAGGAGAAGATTAATTGTGTGTCGTCTGCATAGCAATGATAGGAGAGACCGTGTGAGGATATGACAGAGCCAAGTGACTTGGTGTATAGCGAGAATAGGAGAGGGCCTAGAACAGAGCCCAGGGGGACACCAGTGGTGAGAGCACGTGGTGCGGAGACAGATTCTCGCCACGCCACCTGGTAGGAGCGACCTGTCAGGTAGGACGCAATCCAAGCGTGGGCCGCGCCGGAGATGCCCAGCTCGGAGAGGGTGGAGAGGAGGATCTGATGGTTCACAGTATCAAATTGTCGTTGTTTTACTGCTTTCCACTCCACATTATTTTCGCTGAAGCCTCAGAAGAGCTTTTTGGTTCGCTGTCCTGCTCACTGTGCTCCCCTCAATGATCTTAAATCAACCGGAGCCTGCAGAGCACCCCGGGCCCCTCTGCTCTGCGGCTGTCACCCCACATGCCAACCTGCATGGGGAAGAGTGTGTTTGTGAGAAAGATTGTTTGTGTAAGTGTGCGTGTATGAGTATGCAGATACTTGTGTTTCTGTGCGTGCGCACGTTCAGATGTCGGTCTGTCGGGGGGGGGGGGGGGGGGCTGACCAGACAACCTGTTCTGAGGCCTTTTCCCTCCTTCCCTCCTTACCACTGCTTTTCTCTCTTTATGACCCCCCTCTGTGTTTATCGGTCTTTCTGTCTTTCTTCCCGCCATCGATTTCCTAGTGACCACTTTAGATCTGTCCCCCTCCCCGAACCCCCACCTCCCTATGAGTCATCCTCTACTATTCTTTCTAGTGGTGTACTGGTGAGCTCACCTGTGTGTGTGTGTGTGTGTGTGTGTGTGTGTGTGTCTTTTCTGCGGAAGGGTTTACATTTATGGGGTGGGCTGGGGAATGTTGGTATGTGCGTCTGCGTGTGTGTGTGATTTGGAGGCTTCCTCTAGTACAGTAACCCTCTCTTCTCCACTCCCCTCTCTAACTGCCCTGCCTCTGGCCTTGTCCCTACATCCTGCTCTGTCTTCCACTGGAGACGAGAGAGAGGAAGAAAAACGACAGAGTGGAAAAATGTGTTATACAGATGTTGTCTGTGGATCAATGCTTTTGTTGAACAGAGGATCACACTCCTCCTCCTCCTCTTCCCCCTGGCCTGTCTGCTTCTATTTTTATCCTCTACCTCCACATGACCCTTCCGTCTGATTTCCTCTCTCTCTCTCTCTCTCTCTCTCTCTCTCTCTCTCTCTGCTACCACTAATTTGTTCTTTTGAATTAAAGAGACCTTGCTTAATGGCACTTAGGACCAGCAGACCTTGCTTAGCCCTTTAAAATCAGCTGTCATTATACTGTACATGTCAATTGACAAAGCCCTAATGGATTCATTATTATCTGTTTACACAGTGGTTATATATACTACAGGTCCCAATGAGGAGGTTCGCATGCATTTTGAGGGCTTTTGTGTATGTGTGTGTGTGTGTGTGTGTGTGTGTGTGTGTGTGTGTGCGCGCGCTAGGTCTGACCCCGTTTAGTTGACTGGTTGATTGTTTGGTCGATAGGCTGTCGGTCGACCAAGATTTTATTTTGTCGAGCAGTGGCAAATATGTCCCCATAAAATAGGGCACACAAGACACCAGGGGGGGGGGGCACACCACCACTATCACCCAGTAGTACAATTACCATTAATTCCCATCATTTCTAATCTACAATGTTTGTTTGGTTATGGTCATTTTCTGTTAATGCATTCAATATATTATTATTCCAGTCTTACAGTTGTCATTGCAGGAGTGGACACGTTGTTTGCAGAGCGCACAACCTAAGCTACACTTGTGAGAAAAAAGTTTGGGTTTATTTTATTCCATTTCCAAGTTTTAAAAAAAAAACAATTAATTAATTGTGTTTTGTTTGGAGCGCTCCTGTAAATCTCAAGGACACGCACCTGATTACGCATATAGAAATAGGATTAGTCTACCTGGCCTGCGCGCAAATGTAGGCCTGCCTATAACTGTGCCCCTCTGGGAATCTGATACTATTTCTGATTGTCTGAAGTGAAAATCACTGTGGAGCTTCTCAAAGTCATTTTTTTCCCTTTGCCTCAAACAGCAAGTAAACAAAGTCTGTTTTTTACATCCATTGAGAATGACAATAGTTCCTCGACGTAGCCTATTGGAAAAATCTTTACAGCACTCTCCCTTTCGCTTATCAGTCAGCATGAAAGAGGGAAAAAATGTCATAAAATAGGCCCTCCTGTTTACTTCTTATCCCTTGCGCAAAATAGCCTACAGCTGTGTCTGTTTTTATTTGTTGGCTTGACGTAGGCTATTTTTACATATTGGCAATGGCAATATAATTTACTTTTAGATTTTGTATCGTTCGTCATTTAGAATTTTGATTAAGCACGACATTGATTTTGAGATACGAAGACTTATTTAGAAATGAAAATGTTCCATGAAAACGTGCATGTGAAAATCATAACTGGCACACAGATCAGAAGAAGTGGTAGGATAACTTGGCACTCCAAATGGAAAAGGTTGCCGACCGCTGGTGTAGCCCATTACCAACTTCAGGAGCATAATGGCAGCAGCGAAGGCTGTCTTTCTTACCCTCCATCGATTTCCAAGTGGCCACTTTTGATCGAACCCCCACCTCCCTATGAGTCATCCTATACTATTCTTTCTATTGGCGCACTGGTGAGCTCATCCGTGTCCGGTGTCCTGTGTGTGAGTGTGTGTGTGTGTGTGTCTTTTCTGCGGAAGGGTTGACATTCATGGGGTGGGCTGGGGCTGGGGATTGTTGGTGTGTGAGCATCTGTTTGTGTGGAGGCTTCCTGTAGTACAGTACCCCTCTCTGTTCCACTCCCCTCTCTAGCTGCCCTGCCTCTGGTCTTGTCTCTGCATCCTGCTCTCTATTGCACTGGAGATGAGAGAGAGAGGGAGAAAAAAGACAAATCAGAGTGGGAAAATGTGTTATACAGACGTTGTCTGTGGAGCAATGCTTTTGTTGAACAGAGGATCACACTCCTCCTCCTCTTCCCCCTGACCTGTCTGCTTCTATTTCTATCCTCTACCGCCGCATGACCCTTCCGTCCGACCCTTTCCTCTTTGTCTCTCACTATCTCTCTCTATCTATCTCTCTGTCTCTCCACTAATTTGTTATTTTGAATGAGTTTTTACAGTTTACTTTAGTATAAATACTGTAGTAAAAGAAAAAGAGTAGTCATTGCTGTAGTGTTTTTGTAGACTGTAGTATACAGTAGTATTTACTGTAGTATTTACTACACTTTTAGTTTTATTACCTTTGACTTAGAAGGGGGGTGGTGGGGGGGGTCTCCTTGAGGAAACCTACTGGAGAAATACTAAAAGAGTACATTTTCCATAACCCGTAGGTAGGTAGGACTGGATTCTGAGCAGACAGTAGGAGAATCATTTTTGGTTCCAGGTAAAACCCTTTCCACAGAGGGATCTATGCGGAGCCCAAAATGAGTTGTGCCTAGAAACAAAAATGGTTCTCTTAAGGGGACAGCTGAAGAACCCTTTTGGAATCCTTTTTCTTAAGAGTGTATGTAAGTGCTGTTCATTGACTACAGTTCAGCATTCAACACTATTGTTCCCTCCGAGCTCATCATCAAGGTCAGAGCCCTGGGTCTGGACACTACCCTCTGCCACTTGATCCTGGACTTTCTGACAGGCAGACCACAGGCTGGGAGGGATTGTCAACAACCCCTCCTCCATACTGACTCTTAACACAGGTGCCCTCAAGAGGTGTGTTCCGTTCACCCACGACTGCATGGCTTGGGGGAACAATTTTGGGCTCCATGCATGACACCAACTCCATCATAAAGTTTGCTGATGACAGCATGGTTGTAGGCCTGATAAATCCTGTTGAGGACAGACGTTCCGCTGGCACCCTCTGCCAGACCGGGTCCTTTCCAAATACTACCGCTGATCAATCGAGAGCAAGGCCCTCCAGATGGCCCAGTACATCACTGGGGCCGTGTTCCCACCCATCCAGGACATCTACTTGAATTGGTTCCTGAGGAAGTCTCGCAGCATCAACAAGGACCCCACACACCCCAGCCACGAGCTGTCCGCTCCCTTACTGTTGGGAAGATGGTATTGGAGCATGAAAGTGGTCCAAGGCACTGGCATCGCAGTTGCTAGCTGTGCCACTAGAGATTCTGGGTTCGAGTCCAGGCTCTGACACAGCCGGCCGCAACCAGGAGACCCATGGCCCTGCGTCGTCCGAGTTAGTGGAGGGTTTGGCCGGCAGGGATGTCCTTGTCCCATCGCGCACTAGTGACACCTGTGGCTGGCCGGGCGCACTGCACGCTGACATGGTCGCCAGGTGTACGGTGTTTCCGCCGACACATTGGTGCGGCTGGCTTCCGGGTTAAGTGGGCATTTTGTCAAGAAGCAGTGCGGCTTGTTTGGGTTGTGTTTATGGAGGACGCATGGCTCTCGACCTTTGCCTCTCCCGAGTCTGTATGGGAGTTGCAGCGATGAGACAAGACTGTAACTACCAATTGGATACCACGAAATTGGGGATAAAGGTATTGGAGCATGAGGTCTCCCACATGAAAAATATTATATGGTGTGTACTATGGTAGGAATACTATAGTATTCACTGTAGTATACTGTAGAATACTGTAGTATTTACAGTTTACTTTAGTATAAATACTGTAGTAAAAGAAAAAGAGTAGTATATACTATAGTCATTACTGTAGTGTTTTTGCGGCTTGTATTATACGGTAGTATTTACTGTATTTACTAAAGTGTTTTTGTTTTATTATCTTTGACATAGAAGGGGGAGCGGGGGGGGGTCTCCTTGAGGAAACCTAAATACTAAAAGACCACATTTTCCATAACCTGTAGGTAGGTAGGACTCGAATCTGAACAGACAGTTTGGAGCTTCTGCTCTTTTATAAAACCTGGAGCAAACACAATAAATGGTCTATACTTGGCATGTTGGTTTCTCAGTTACGGGTGCCACAAATTGGGATATGGGAGAGGGGAATGGGCAGGATAAATGCAAATTAAATACTGTAGTATTTACTATAGTTTAAAAAATAGTGTTTTTGCAGACATTTCGGTAGTATTTACTACAGTGTTTTTTGCTGGAAAATACTGTAGTATTTACTATAGTATTCTACAGTATACTAACAATATATATACTAAGTACAACACATGATCAAAGGACACTACAGTGTGTAGTATAGAATTCTGCAGTATACAACAGAATTCTATATTAAGTACTGTAGATTTCTATAGTAAACTGTAGCATTTCAAATTTTACATTTGAGTCATTTAGCAGACGCTCTTATCCAGAGCAACTTAGTGAGTGCATTCATCTTAAGATAGCTAGGTGGGACAACCACATATCTCAGTCATAGTTCCAATCAGCAAACTCAGTGCTAGTGGGTGGGTTAGTTAGTAGTGAGGAGGGGGTGCAGGGGAGGGGGATTGCTATGGGGTTATTTTAGATAATCTTTGAAGAGGTAGGGTTTCAGATGTTTTTAGAAGACGGGCAGGGACTCTGCTGTCCTAGCATCAGGGGCAAGATGGTTCCACTATTGGGATGCCAGGACAGAGAAGAGATTTGACTGGGTTGAGCTACCCTCCTGTAGGGGTGGAAGGGCCAAGAAACCAGAGGTGGCAGAACGGAGTACTTGGGTTGGGGTGTAGGGTTTGAGCATAACCTGAATGTAGGGAGGGGTGCCTCCTCTTGCTGCTCCTTAGGCAAGTACAGTCGTGGCCAAAGGTTTTGAGAATGACACAAATATTAATTTTCACAGTTTGCTGCTTCAGTGTATTTAGATATTTTTTGTCAGATATTACAATGGAATACTGAAGTATAATTACAAGCATTTCATAAGTGTCAAAAGATTTTGTTAACAATTACATGAAGTTGATGCAAAGAGTCAATATTTGCAGTGTTGACCCTTCTTTTTCAAGACCTCTGCAATCCGCCCTGGCATGCTGTCAATTAACTTCTGGGCCACATCCTGACTGATGGCAGCCCATTCTTGCATAATCAATGCTTGGAGTTTGTCAGAATTTGTGGGGTTTTGTTTGTCCACCCGCCTCTTGAGGATTGACCACAAGTTCTCAATGGGATTAAGGTCTGGGGAGTTTCCTGGCCATGGACCCAAAATATCGATGTTTTGTTCCCCGAGCCACTTAGTTATTACTTATGCCTTATGGCAAGGTGCTCCATCATGCTGGAAAATGCATTGTTCGTCACCAAACTGTTCCTGGATGGTTGGGAGAAGTTGCTCTCGGAGGATGTGTTGGTACCATTCTTTATTCATGGCTGTGTTTTTAGGCAAAATTGTGAGTGAGCCCACTCCCTTGGCTGAGAAGCAACCCCACACATGAATGGTCTCAGGATGCTTTACTGTTGGCATGACACAGGACTGATGGTAGCGCTCACCTTGTCTTCTCCGGACAAGCTATTTTCCGGATGCCCCAAACAATGGGAAAGGGGATTCATCAGAGAAAATGACTTTCTTGGGTGCCTTGAAGCCTTCTTCACAATAATTGAACCGCTCTCCTTGAAGTTCTTGATGATCCGATAAATGGTTGATTTAGGTGCAATCTTACTGGCAGCAATATCCTTGCCTGTGAAGCCCTTTTTATGCAAAGCAATGATGACGGCATGTGTTTCCGTCCAGGTAACCATGGTTGACAGAGGAAGAACAATGATTCCAAGCACCACCCTCCTTTTGAAGCTTCCAGTCTGTTATTCGAACTCAATCAGCATGACAGAGTCATCTCCAGACTTGTCTTCGTCAACACTCACACCTGTGTTAACGAGAGAATCACTGACATGATGTCAGCTGGTCCTTTTGTGGCAGGGCTGAAATGCAGTGGAAATGTTTTTGGGGGATTCAGTTCATTTGCATGGCAAAGAGGGACTTTGCAATTAATTGCAATTCATCTGATCACACTTTATAACATTCTGGAGTATATGCAAATTGCCATCATAGAAACTGAGGGAGCAGACTTTGTGAAAATTAATATTTGTGTCATTCTCAAAACTTTTGGCCACAACTGTACTATGGTCTTGTAGTAGATGCGAGCTTCGACTGGAAGCCAGTGGCGTGTGCTGTGGAGTGTGCTGACATCCATGTTGAGATATCTGCAAGGCACTCAGAGATGCGTGTCACCACCTGGGTGTCAGAAGGGGGGAAGGAGAGAAGTAGTTGAGTGTCATCCGCATAGCAGTGATAGGAGAGACCATGAGAGGATATGATGGAGCCAAGTGACTTGACATATAGAGAGAAGAGGAGAGGGCCTAGAACCGAGCCCTGGGGGACACCAGTAGTGACGGCATGTAGTGCAGACACAGATCCTCTCCACGCCATCTGGAAGGAGCGGCCTGCCAGGTAGGATGCAATCCAAGAGTGTGCAGAGCCTGAGACGCCCAGCCCTGAGAGGGTGGAGAGGAGGATCTGATGATTCACGGTGTCAAAGGCAGCGGATAGATCTAGGAGGAGGAGAACCGAGGAGAGAGTCAGCTTTGCCAGAGCACAGAGCCTCTGAGACACAGAGGAGAGTGGTTTCGGTTAAGTGACCCATCTGGTTAGGGTCAAGAAGATCATTCTGAGAGAGATAATGAGAGAGTTGGTCAGAGACAACATGCGCAAGTGTTGAAAAAAAAGAAGGGACACCGGTTTGTAGTTTTGGACGTCAGAGTGTTGGTTCCTTGAGGAGGGGAGCAACTTTGGCCATTTTGAAGTCAGAGGGGACGCAGCCAGTGGTCAGGGATGAGTTGATGAGGGAAGTGAGGAATAAGAGAGGGTCTCCAGAGATTTCCTGGAGAAGGGAGGAGGGATGGGGTAGAGGGAGCAGGTTGTTGGGTGGCCAGACACCACTAGTCAGAGGATTTATTCTGGAGGGAGAGGGGGGAAAGAGGTCAAGGCGTAGGGTAGTTCTGTGTGAGTGGGACCAGTGGACTCAATAGGCTGAGGGAATGAGGAGCGGCTGTCAACCTTATTTTCAAAGTGGTTGACAAAGTCGTCAGCAGAGAGGGAGGAGGGAGAGAAAGGAAATGAAGGTTTAAAAGAGGGAGGAGAAGGTAGTTGTCAAGGATCCCCCCGGTACTGCTGCTCATTCCGTTCACTATCTCCGGAGGTCTACGTCACCGGCCTTCTAGGCGTCACTGAACTGGATCATAACCGCCAACCCCGGACTGTCTTGTCTCATTACGCACACCTGTTTCCTATTCCCCCTGATTAGTATGTGTATAATTTTTCCCTCTGTTCCCCATTGTCCTTATCGATTATTGTTCCATGTCCGTTGGTCTTGTGAGTACCTGTGCTCTGTTGTATCGGCTTCCGTGCTACGCTTACTGTACATTGTATTACGGTTTACATACCGTGTTAGTGTGCACTTGTTATTACTTGTCTCGTCCTGTGTATTTATTAGAGGTTTACTCCTCGCTGTTTTGTCTGGGTTACATCCCTCCCTGTGTTATTTATTTATTTATATATATATATATATATACACGTGTTTGTTTTGGGCTTCGTCCCTGTCATTTTCATGGCGTACTCTATTTTGGTTAGGGGGGAAAAAAATGATCTCCTATCATTATAAAACGTGACAGTGGCAAAGAGTTTTCTAGGGTTAGAGGCAGAAATGTTCAATTTAGAGTGATAGAAAGTGGCTGTGGCAGCGGATACAGAGGAATAGAAAGGTAAAGAGGAGGGATTGAAAGGATGATAGGTCTGGAAGTTTTGTTTTCTTCCATTTTTGCACAGCTGCCCACAGCCCCCCGTTCAGGGAGCTCTCAGTGAGTCACTCAGTCACTGAGGGGGGGGGGGAGTCAGCCGGAAGAAAAGGGGACAGCGAGAGTCATAGGATGCAGAAAGGGTGGAGAGTAGGGTCGAAGAGGCCAAAAAAAAAGGAGACAGCTTGGTAGAAGGATTTTCCAGAAGGGAGAGATGATAGGATAGAAGAAGATGGAGTAGTGGGCGAGCGAGAGCGACGATTGCGACGGCGCATAACCATCTGGGTAGAGGCTGAATGGGTAGGGTTGGAGGAGTGGGAGAGAGAAAATGAAACAAAGTAGTGATCCGAGGCCTGAAGGGGGGTTGCACTGAGATTAGTAGGCGAACACCATCTAGTAAAGTTGAGGTCAAGTGCATTGCCTGCCTTGTGAGTGGGAGGGGACGGGAAAGGGTGAGGTCAAAAGAGGACCTGGCAATGGAATGTAAATGATATCATTATATTACACTGCCTTGGATGGTATTGCATCAGATGGTCATACCACGTGGGTGTTTTTATGTCTCACAGCTACTATTTATTGTGTGTCCTTTTGGACCTGCTTTTTGGGATAACATATGTCTTCGGGATGTCCACCTTGCCATCTCTACCTAATGCTCTGGGTCATAAAGTCTTATTGTGTAAAAGCAAAACATATCTTAACGCGCGTTACTGCGTCTGTTGACAAATGGATGATTATGAAATGTCTTCCAGCCAAGAAACTAGGCCTGTTTTAAACTGCTAGTGTCTCATATCAGTTTGGCCTAAACTTATCACTGTTTTGTTTTTACAGTAGGACATTCCTGTTAGGCTAATAACTTGACACGACTCATCAGGCCATGCATTACACCGGGACAAAGCAGGCATCATCGAGAAGGCATCATCGAGAAGGTATCATCGAGAGGTCAACGGAAAATGTAACCACTTTATCACTGATTTCGTCGCCGCTCTCGTATACATGCCACCTCTCCGATTCAAAGTGCCACTTACAATTACTCCCCAAGGAGTGCCTCCTAAATACCCGACTCACAGATTGTTCTGCTGTTGGAGACACCCGATCTCCTGCTACACTGTAGCTCATGTGTTTCACCATCAATAATGTACAGTCTATGGCTGCAGGCCTGAGTGTCAGGGACCATCTTGGCTCTTGCGGCTCTGCATTCACATGGGGGTGACTGTAAAGAGACACTCTGCCTGTGCGGAGTGGCTCCCTCCTTGCGCATGTTTGGTCTGCACGATCGGCTACATTGGCGGGCTGCCAGCAGCGGGAGTTTAACAGAACCTGTCACAGGATCCATTATCCCACACAGCACAGCTATATAACGGTGGGAGGTACTCGCCCCCTGCCCCCCCCCCCCCACTCCCACCTCCCCCTCCCTCCCCTAACCCACTCCATGCCTTGTTTTGGGACAGTTACTAAGGGAACCATGGTTTGGGGAGACTGCCAATGTGAACGCTGTGCCGTCATCCGCATGCTTGTTCCCCTGCCAGCACTACTTGATTGTTGTTGTGGTTATCCGGTGTGGAGGGAAAGAGGAAGGGAGGGAAGAGAAATTAGCTTGACTTAATGATGAACTTAGGCGAGATCAGCTGGGGAATTTTGGCTACCGTGCCTTCGCCAGGACTGACCAGTACAGACAGTGGAGAAATGATTCACTCAGCCGCTGCTTCTCCAGTTGAATATCTATCTCAATCAATCTCCATGCCAGTGTACCTGCATATCTACATCATTGTTATCTCTAGTAAATGTTTTCTTTTTGTTCTGCTTTCATTAGACACAGACGGCTTGTTTGAAATGCATTGGTGGTAAACCGATCTTTTAACAATGCACACCTGCCCATTGCCAAGAAGGCAGTTAGTACATATTTCCCAATTCCCAAAACAACACCTGATTCAGTCAAAACCCCATTCATTTAATAACATCCCTCTTAGATGATTAGGCTCCGGCTCTCACCGTGCTATAGTTTATTACTGGGCTTTTACATGTTTGGAACAGCATTGCCTTTCCAGTCAGTCACTGGGTGCAGTAACAGCTTATTTTTTAGAACCAATGGCTGCTCAACGGCAGGTTCACGTGTGGACAGGCCAGGTGCAGTATTCCACTGTACTGTAGCTCTATCCCGTTATGATTTATTAGCTGCTGCCCGGTGAGCAGAAAGGTAGAAGTAATCAGGTCTTGTGAAGGCAGTGTAAGCCTGTGTACTCTTGTTGTCATAAGTCTGACTCCCTTCAGCCGAGCCTTCCGGCGAAACATCTATTAAAACATGGAGAAAGACAGGGGGCTAGGCTAGGTTAACCTATGCTAGGCCTAGCTCTGTACTGTAGCCTTAGCCATCTTAGCAAATATTTATTGTAATTGTAGCGAGCAGTTTTGTGGCTTCTAGGAATACCTAGGTGACCTTTACCTTTTAGGGATCACCGGTTACCCTTTAGCCACCTCAGCTTTTGTTTATGATGTACCCTATTTGTCGAGAGCTGTCATTAACCTAGTGTGTTTTTTTAGCCCTCGAACTGGATTAGCCTTGAACTCCTCATACATGAGATGTTATTGGCTCTGGGGGGGTCTGTAAACAGACAATCTTTCAGTCTCATGGCCCTGCCTGCTACCAACGCTCCGAATGTTGGCTCTCTTTCAACGCCCCCTACTCCCTCCATCCCTCAACTCCTTCTCCCTATCACACATGCTAAAGGCTAAAGGAGGCCATAACCCCACCAACGATCTGAAAGACAAAGGCAGGCTTGTGACTTTAACCGATAAAGCCCCCTCTGTTCATGGTAGAGATCCATTGGTGTCGCCTCTCCACAAGGACAATGCCTTTAAACATTAGAGCACATAGGCAGCGGCCGTTCCCCCTTCTAGTGGACTGGGTCTGGGCCAGAGAAACAAACAGCCTGGCAGGCAGACAGGCCTGCCAAAGAGAGACACATTACCCCAGGGCCTGGCAATGTACTGCAGTACCATGTCATGGTAAGTAAATCGTGTACATTACACACAAACATACACACATACGCTCAGATTAGCAGATAAACGTACACACGCGCTCACAGATGCGCTTACACAGCGCACGCACACACACACACACACACACACACACACACACACACACACACACACACACACACACACACACACACACACACACACACACACACACACACACACACACACACACAGGGTGGCTAGCAGCGGGATTGGAGCTGAGCTAAGACAAATAAGGGTGTGTCCATGTCTTTTCTCCCATGTTTCTGGAAGGAAATGATACTATTATTACATGTCATCTTAATGGGAGCATTAATCATCAAGCACGTCAGCTAATTTTGCCATGCGGCCTTTAATATAATGAACACAGAGAATATATCTCAGCAGCAGCAGCGACAGGCCCTCACCCTAACTATGAAGAACAGAACGTCTGTGTCTACAGGGCAGGGTTTCTGTTAACGCGGCGCCTGACACTTGACCGGCAGCATTCGAATTTATGCAGCGGTTGCGTAACCTGATTAGGGCGTCCACCCACGGTTCTCAGAAGGACAGAGATGACAGACATCACATTTAGTTTATGGTACTTCATCTTAACAGAACATGCAACTCAGAACGCAAGTGGCGTGCGTCATTCTTGCCGAATTCCGATGAGCAATTTGAAGATGTCCATAAGGCTAGGGGAAGCTAAGCTAAGCTATTGAATTAAGTTGCTAAAATGATATAGCCTAATTAGCTTACTCCGGTCTATACAGAAATAAATCCTTCAAAAGAGGCTACTAAACCAGAAAGCGTGATTCGGCCACTGATGATCATTTGGTAACCTGCTTTCGGAAGAGCTCGCAATTTGGGCAGAGCGCGTGGCAAATACTATACCAAATAGATGATTGTTAAGTTGCGACTGTCATTGAAAAGCAGAGAGACCCAGCCAGGCATATCGCAATATTTAAAAATACAATCGCGGGAAAAACAATTTAGAAAACAAATGGTTATTGCTGTAAAGAAAAGACAATGAAGAGACTCCAATCTGTCTTTTTAGTTATAAAAAATCTCTACTTAATTGAGCAATCTTATTGGTACCAGCGGAGAACATCGGCCCTATCAAATCAAATTCCCAGTGAGTGTGCATATTCACTGTCTTTATCATTGGGTCAGTGCCACTTTTGTTTGTTTTTTGGACAATAATTTCCTCCTCCAGGTTAGATGGACATCATATTGTATTTGTGTCTCCCCTTTTCATAATATATGTATCAGACAACGTTGTTTGTATTGATCTGTTTGTCAGTGTCAGCACAGTAGGCTACCCTGTAATTGTTGTCGTATTAAAAATGATTCTGCTAATATCCCCATTCATATAAAGTGTAGTATGTCAATCTACAGTCCCCCATAGTAGAAAAGTGTACCTATTCTATTGGTCAGCTTGTAGTTCTGTGCGAGAAATAAATATCTTATTCCAAACAGACTCTGGGACAGTTGTGGGACGATAGATCCCAAATTCATAAAACCCATAGGCCTAGACTACATCCCAAAAAACATTAAAAAGCAATGAGGCTCATGCAACAGATCAGAACGTTTAGCATAAAATGTTGATAAACTATTATTTCCTCACTTTATAAGTGCAGCAATGCGCACAAGGCAGTAGGCTACTTGCAAATGTCCATTCCATAATGCAATTAGTGGGAAAACACCATTGTGAGAGATGAAAATATCAGTTAGAAATTTAGAAACGGGGGAGATCTAAAGATGCAACTAGTATGGTGTAACGGCTGTCGTAGAGAGGGGACCAAAGCGCAGCGTGTTGATTGCTCTTGATGAATATTTATTATAACTCAGAACACTAAAGAAAAAATGACAAAGAGAAAACGAAAGCGCACAGTTCTGTCAGGTACAGAAAACTAAACAGAAGACAACTACCCACAAACACAGGTGGAAAAAAAACCCTGCTTAAGTATGATCTCTAATTAGAGACAACGAGGACCAGCTGCCTGTAATTGGAGATCATCCCAAAAAACAACAACATAGAAATAGAAAACTAGAACCTAAACATAGAACTACAAAACATAGAAAAACACAAAACACCCCCGTCACGCCCTGACCTACTCTACCATAGAAAATAACATCTTACTATGGTCAGGACGTGACACATGGGTTGCTAATATGACAAGGGTTGTGCCTTTGGCTACTGGACAATGAATGAAAGTTGATTTGAAAACCAATAGAACATGAGAGAAAAAGGCTACTGTTTCAATGGCATATGGAAGTCTTTATAAAATAATTGCCTGCACGTTTGGTTGGATTTTGCCTTGGCTACTTTGAAGCAAGGTAAGACATGCCTCATAATATGTAGTAAAACGTTCTGGTTTCAAACAATTAAGTAAATGGTTACAAAACGCATACTGCCTCCAGCTCATTGCAAACTGGTGTGTCTTGCTCAAGCCTGCCTTGTTGCCTATGCACTTGAATGGCAAATGGAAAGCGTGCTTCAAATACATTTACTACATTTTTAGCAGACGCTCTTATCCAGAGCGACTTACAGTAGTGAATGCATACATTTCATAAATGTTTTCTCCGTACTGGTCCCCTGTGGGAATCGAACCCACAACTCTGGTGTTGCAAACCCCATGCTCTACCAATTGAGCCACATGGGACCAATTACCAGCTGAGAAATAAAAATAGAAGCTCTTTATAATTGTGGCCATTGTTTATTTTTTTACACACGATTTCCTTTATAACTGTTGTGCAATGATTGGGCTTATTAAAGCACGTTTCACTCCAGCAGCAACAAACAGCTGTTTGAGCTGTATCGGCAGCTCTCACGCTACATCGACTGGTATTTGAATCAATGAATAGGCTAAAATCCATTATTTTGCTATGGGAATGTTTTTTTCTCCTGGATAATTGGCCGGTGCAATTTTATTTAACAGCTTAAAACATTTTTTAAAAATCCCAAAAAAGGTCTATTACCGGCTAATGGAAACCCTGCTATAGGGTATGGACTCCCCACCCTCCAAAACGGAGGTATATCTTATTTTCCTATTTCTTTCCCCTAGTTTTCTTCCTTTCTTTATCTCTTTCTCTCTCTTTCTCCATCTCTCTCCATCTCTCTGTCTCTCTCTTTGTTCTGATTTCTTCAGGCTGGGTCATAGGGTACTGATAGCGCTCACGCTCTCTTTTCCTCTTTCTCTCTCCCCATCTCACCCTTTCCCCTTCTCTCCCTCTCAGAGTGTCTGCAGAGGGCATGCGACTTCACATGGAGGGGCCAGAAAGAGAGCGAGACAGCACACATACCTACAGCACTGCTGCTCACTCTGTACTAAAACCTACACCCTTGCACATACAGAAAGACACACACTGACAAATCCATGGAGAGGAGCACATTGAGCTATGCCCAAGCAGACACACAGTCTCTTTTTTAGTACATCTCCCACCCACAAACAGCTCCCAAATCCTCTTTGCGCCTCAATGGATTTGTGTGTGTGTGTGTGTGTGTGTGTGTGTGTGTGCCCATCTGCTTCGGCCTGTCAGTGGGAATCAGATGTGATTGTGTGAGGAGGAGGGTATGCTGGGCATTTGGGGATGTGCTCTCTCTCTCTCCTCTAGGGGTGTGCTATAAATCACTATTGTTGCTTTCTCTTATGTCACTGTTGTTTTAATGGGGCCAATCAATATCTCTGAACGGGACATCAGTGGAACCAGACGGTCTTGACGAGCGCTAGCTCTCTAGGGAGACATTGGCTGTCTGTGTGTTGTATGTGTGTCAGGTGTGTGTGTGCTCGTATAAATAGACCAACAACAAAAAAAATCTATTCCAACAAAGCCGTTGTGCTATTTCTGATGCTAACTCTATTAATAGAACTTTGGTCGCGTCATCAACTCTTTTAGATGTTGACAGATGCTACGACATGTCTGTCTATCAATATGACCTCACGCGGAAAATGTGCGCCAGAACGTGGATGTATTATGTCGTGTTTATCTCGTTTCAAACCAAGCTCTCCAATGGAATGAATGGACGTTCGAGTCTTGAACTATTCATGCGGTGGAATCAAAGATCAAAGTTGTGGTATTCCGACTTGTCTTCCAGCTTTTATGCTGTGACTGTGAACTCGGAGGGCCCGTGTTTTAATGACATGGCAGCGCATAGCAGCTGTCTTCTTTAATTATGGAGGAGTGAATTCTTGGCCTCACGGCTCGTTCCCCTTCCTTTCCCTTCTTTCCCATTTTGATACTCCTCCGTTCCTCTTCTTTTCAACACCGACTTCATACAGCCCCTTGATTTCCTCCCCTGTCCTGCACGGACTAATCCCTGAATTTCATGTGTTACGTCCTCTAAGCAGCTCTGAATGGGCCAGGATGGGCGCCAGGCACTAATCGCGTTCAGCCCCCGATGCTAGCTCTTTGCCCCTGGTCTCTGGTGTAACAATGTGAATGGATGCTGTTCGGCCTGTATCACACCCCAGCTGTTGCCAGGCACCTGTTGCCCCCCCCCCCCCTGTGGAAACCATATTGAAACCATGTTGAAAGAGATGCACCATGTTGAATGAGACGCACCATGTTGAAAGAGGCACGCGAGATAGACAGCGACATAGGTATTCACTAATGCACCATGTTGAAAGAGACACGCAAGATGGACATGGGACTGGGAAGTGACTGGGTCTTGATATGTGTTCTACTGTAACTATAACGGCTTGGGGGCTTACTGTATGCCTCACACCCAGCGAGCTGTGATCGGGCTTGACGTGGGGGGGGGGGCACAGTGGTGAATATTGGGAAGGGCACAGAGATGGCTGTCATGAGGGTGGGCTGCCCATCCCAATAAAAGGTTCCTAACATGGCAGGACAGGGTTAATGGGGCTTAAAGCATTCTCGCATTCACGGGACCTGACCTTACTGGTAAGAGAGGCTTAGACGGGACACGGTGTTCCTAGAAACCAATGTGGGTCCTTTGGCATGTGTGTCACCAGGCCTAGCCGATGCTCTCCAGTCCAGATTGTTTAACTGGTTTAATTATCCATTACTAAGGGCTCTATTTTAACAAACCTAACACAATGGTAAATCTAAGTCCAGGCAGGAGCGCTATAGGTTTAGGGGTGTGTCAGAAATATTTTTGCTATTTTCACTCTTACGATTATTGGCGCACTTGCTAGCGTTGGCTGGGATTTGATGAATAAACAAGTTGTGGGTGTGTCGAGGCTTGGCCCCTCACTGGCCAATCAGAAAGGGCTCCATGGCGAAATATGTGGTTGCTTCAAGTTGTGTATTTCTGGTCTTTTATGTATTTCCTTGGAATCAACTCCAATTTCAATGGTAGTCCGTTCTAGTTTGTTAAATGGCTTACAGAAACAAAATAAAAAAATGTAGACCTATCTTTTCTAAATATGTTAAGTTGAACCCATTTGCAGTCCACATTGTTCTAAGTAACTGCATAGCTTCAATCGCATTCACATTGATATAGGGGCTAGGCCTACTGTAAATTGCATTATGGTTGAGTATGGACATGCCAAACATTGTCAATAAGCAAGATTAAATTCATTATTGATAATGCCTAAAAAGAGAACGAATAATTTGAATGAAATTCTAAACTAAACTACAACTTGTTTTACGTAGGCTATGTCACACTTACAGGCACCATAATTTATCCCGTGGCCATATAATATTATCAAATGTATTTATAGCCCTTCTTAGATCAGCTGATATCTCAAAGTGCTGTACAGAAACCCAGCCTAAAACCCCAAACAGCAAGCAATGCAGGTGTTGAAGCACGGTGGCTAGGAACTCTCTAGAAAGGCCAAAACCTAGGAAGAAACCTAGAGAGGAACCAAATGTATGAAATGTATGTATTCACTACTGTAAGTTGCTCTGGATAAGAGTGTCTGCTAAATGACTAAAATGTAAGCTGTTCAAATGTTCATAAATGACCAGCATGGTCAAATAATAATAATCACAGTAGTTGTCGAGGGTGCAACAGGTCAGCACCTCAGAAGTAAATGTCAGTTGGCTTTTCATAGCCGATCATTGAGAGTATCTCTACTGCTCCTGCTGTCTCTAGAGAGTTGAAAACAGCAGGTCTGGGACAGGTAGCACGTCCGGTGAACAGGTCAGGGTTCCATAGCCACAGTTGAAACTGGAGCAGCAGCATGGGCAGGTGGACTGGAGACAGCAAGGAGTCATCATGCCAGGTAGTCCTGAGTCATGGTCCTTGGGCTCAGGTCCTCCGAGAATTAGAGAGAGCGTACTTAAATTCACACAGGACACCGGATAAGACAGGAGAAATACTCCAGATATAACCCCCCGACACATAAACTACTGCAGCATAAATACTGGAGGCTGAGACAGGAGGGGTCAGGAGACACTGTGGCCCCATCCGATGATACCCCTGGACAGGGCCAAACAGGCAGGATATAACCCCACCCACTTTGCCAAAGCACAGCCCCCACATCACCAGAGGGATATCTTCATCCACCAACTTACCATCCTGAGACATTAAAACAATGCAGACTATGGAGGGTTTTACGACATGTCCAAACTTTTCACAGTAGCTGGACAAAGATCCAAGATCAAGGGAAAGTGAAAATGTCCACTCACCCTTTCTGCTCCCAAATAGACCTATGTTTTATGGACATAATCAAAACCATTTTACAGATCAGATCGCATTCACACATCTCCAGAAGTTGCATTGTGTGAGTGCCACAGACATTGTAACCATAAAACCAGGAAGGTGATTCTTTCTAATAAGATTTATGATAAAATGTAATGAAAAACAAGAAATCTGCTCTTTTTTTACTACAACAACAACAATAAATAAATGTAAAATGTAATGATATCATAAAATCTGCAGGATTAAAAAGACACGCATTGCTGTTAATCCAGCCTTTGTTATAGTACGCCAAAGGGAGGACTTGGGTTTTGAATATATGAAATGGAAAACACGCAATTGTTACAGGTTACAGATAACTTCTAAATATGAGGTTCACCAGTACTCACCGAGGTTCTCATCTCTTATTTCATGATGGCCATGGACACGTAGCGTACATCATGGAGGGGGTTGCAAGCACGTCCAAAACGGGACCTGCATGGCTAAAATAATGTGGGTTTGCCTACAATGCATAGATAAAAAGGGAATGTCAGCTCACTGTTTTACTCCTATCAAACGTTATATTTAAAAAAAAAATGTATTTAGAAGCGGTGTCAGGAGCTATGCCCTTTGTTGACAGTCTTGACTACTTCGCGATTGCATTGGGCAGGACAAAAAAAAACTTCATTGAGAGGATGGGAGGCTATGCTTGGTTTTTAACCAAAGGAAATGAAATGGGAAAAACATAAGTTTTTCTATGTTTGTAAATACGAAGTATACAGACACCAAAAGCACATTAGGCTACTCCTGTTCCATACGCCTATGGGTAGTGACTAGTGTGCGTCATGGCTGGATAGGCTGCGTTTCCGCTGTCAATATTCATACCATAACCAACTGTGTTACTGCTAAAACCAACCTTCGGTTGGTCTTAAATAACCCTATCAGCGCTGTCTGAAATTAGCACTTTGGGTCTAGTTTTGAAGGACACACCTAAAAAATGTCCACCCCTCCCGTGCCGAACCTGGCGTTAGGGCAGGAGATGACGAAATTGCAGTCTAACATGTTTGACACTAGCGCCACTTTAACGCCAGACGAAAATAGAGCCCTAAGTGTGCACCGTACTTAAACAGTTTGCATTTATCCAATCATGAGTGTAATCTGAATTAGACATAGGCCTAACCCAATTCCATAGCATTTTCCTTCAAGGGATATATAATTCCCCTCGGAGAGCCGCAAATAGGATATGTATTTCTGTATATTCGTTCTTTCACGAGGTTAAGCACAATGCATTTATACACAACGGCCCAATAGCAGCTCCCTCGCGCTTTCCCTCCTTCCCCACATCCTTCCTGACCCATCCTTCCTGACCCATCCATGCAAATTAACTGGGGCAAACTTCTGTTCGCTGCTTGACCTGCAATGCATTTGAGTTTTGAAAAACCCATCTGCATTGTCTTCCCCCTCCCTCTCACCCCTTTTCTGGGAGCTGCCCAGCCTTTTCTGGGAGCTGCCCAGCCGTGAAGCCTTTTGTCAACGTGGCCTTGTCTTTCTCTCCCCCTCCTCTTTGAGTGCTGTGCATTATAAGGCTGCCCACAATGTGAATGTATTATTTTAGTGGCTCTAAACGGCCGCCCTTGGAGTGACACTGTGAACATGTTTTTTTATTTTTTATTATTTGGCTAGTTTGGACACACAGATGGACTGTAGGTCATTTAGTGTAATGTCCATGGGTGTGTGTGTGTGTGTGGTCAGGGAGTGGCAGGTAGCCTAGCGGTTAAGCTTAAGCGCACTGGCCCAGTAACCGAAAGGTTGCTGGTTTGAATCCCCAATCCAACTCGGTAAAGAAATCTGTCAATGTACCTGTGAGCAAGACACTTAATCCTAGTTGCTCCTGTAAATCACTCTGGATAAGAGCGTCTGCTGAAGTGTAAGTGTTTTCTTGAGAAGTGCATGAATTGGACCATTTTGTTGTGGCTCAGCTGGTAGAGCATTGCGCTTGCAACGCCAAGGTTGTGAGTTTGATTCCCACGGGGACCAGTACGAAATCAAGTTGAAGTATGAAAGTCTATGCACTCACTACTAAGTCGCTCTGGATAAGAGCATCTGATAAACGACTGAAATGTAAATGTCTTGTCCTAGGTAAAGAACATGGGATATAAATCATTGAAAGGGCTGCACAATGGTGGAGTCGTGCAAGAGTGATCATCTGATATTGCGGGCATGGTTATTGTGTCATTTTTGAAACAATGCCATTTAAGACATGTATAAGATCAGACAACTGCTAGAATTGGTTATACAGTGCCTTCAGAAAGTATTGATATCCCTTGACTTATTCCACACTTTGTTGTGTTACAGCCTAAATACAAAATGTATTAAATACAGTTTCTCTCACTCATCTACACACACACACACACACACACACACACAATATCCCATAATGACAAAGTAAAAACGTGTTTTTCAATTTTCTTTGCACATTCATTGAAAATTAAATACAGAAATATCTAATTTACATAAGTATTCACACCCTTGAGTGAATACTTTGTAGGAGCACCTTTAGTGGCGATTACAGCTTTGAGTCGTCTTGGGTATGTCTATATCAGCTTTGCTTCCTTGCAGATTTTCTCAAGTTCTGTTAAGTTAGATGGGGAGTGGAGTTGAACAGCAATCTTCAAGTCTTTCCACAGATTTTGAATGGGATTCAAGTCTTGGCTTTGGCTGGGTACTTTCACATTATTTTTCTAAAGCCATTCCAGCATTGCTTTGGCTGTATGCTTGGTGTCATTGTCCTGTTGGAACGTAAATCTTCGCCCCAGTCTAAGGTCGTTTGCACTGTGAAGCAAGTTCTCATCAAGGATTTGCCGGTATTTGGCTCCATTCATTGTTCCCTCTATCCTTACCAGTCTAGCAGTCCCTGCTTCTGAAAAGCATCCCCATAGCATGATGCTACCACCCGCATGCTTCACCGTAGAGATGGTGTTAGACGGGTGATGAGCTGTTTGTGGGTGGAGCTTTTCTCCAGACATAGGTCTTTGCATTCAGACCAAGGTGTTACATTTTTGCCTCATCAGACCACAGAATCTTTTGCTTTATGCTCTCAGAGTCTTTCACATGCCTTTTTGCAAACTCCAGACTATCATTTGCCTTTTCCTCAGGAGGTGCTTCCGTCTGGCCACTCTACCATAAAGCCCAGATTGGTGAAGTGCTAGAGAGACTGTGATCCTTCTGGCAGGTTCTCCCATATCAGCCAAGGAACTCTGTAGTTCTGTCAGAGTGGTCATTGGATTCTTGGTCACCTCCGTGACCAAGGTAATCTTTTCCGGTTGCTCAGTTTGGTTGGACGGCCAGCTCTAGGCAGAGTCTGGGTAGTTACATGTTTTTAAAATTTCCCAATGATGGAGACCACTGTGCTCTTGGAAACTTTCAACATTCTAGAAATTGTTTTATACCCTTCACAAGATATATGCCTCTTCACAATTCTATCTCGGAGATCTACGGACAGTTCCTTGGACTTCATGGTATAGTTTCTGCTCTGACATGCACTGTCAACTATGGGACCTTATATAGACAGGTGTGTTTCTTTCTAAATCATTTCACAATTGAATTGGCCTCAGGTGAACTCCAATCAAGTTGTAGTGACATCTCAAAGATAATTTGGAGTGTCATAGCAAAGGAGTGTGAATACATATGTAAAGGAATACTTTCTGAAGGCACTGTATGAACAATAATAACCTGAATCTCTATTGAAGCCAGATGTACAAATGCCACAATGGGTGCTTGCATGTGTTCGTGCCTGTCTCTCACACCATCATGCATGAGGAACTCTGCTGTGGTGCCAGGATGTGCGATACCAGTGGCACAGTGTAGAACAAGCACTGAACATGGAGGCGATTGGCACTGCCCTGCCCTACGGACTCAACCCGGGTGTCCATTCCATGCCCTGGCATGGGTCCCCTTTCAACCCCCTGATTTTGCATACACAAACACAAAAACAGAGACCATGTGTGGGAAGGGCAGTGACTAGAGTTTCATCAATGTACAAAACCCCTCTGTGTCTTTTATTGACAATGGATGCTTTCCCGCCATCGCTCCCCTGCCTACTCTTGAAAAGCCATTCGACCCCCAGGCTGCTGGTATGAAAATTGAGCATTGCCATTGTTTCCTGATAAAATTTCCCATTCATAACCTAACCTACTCTCTGCCTGACTGGGATTGTTTTTGCAGTTTTGCCTTCTTAATTGTCTCACGTGATTATAAAGATATTCAAAGGTTAGTGTGTTTGTTTTTAGGTGGTTATGGAGGTCAGAGTTCAACATCATGGGAACAGGGGGGTTGCCACATAATCAGTCCAGTAACCATGGTAACACTCTAAAGCCAATGGCACAGGCTCTATCAGGGATGCACACGCCATCCATCGGTGCTCCCTAGCTGAGTCTGATCCCAGAGAGTAGCCGCCAACTGCCAAAGCTCCCATGATGCAACAGACCCTCTGGTTTCATATGGAAGACGAAGGATGCTTGAGATTCAAAGTGCATATCTAATGAAACAATACAAGCTCCCCGGACCCATGTGCTGGCTAGTCAAGAAAGAAATGCAGCTTATTAAATTTTTAATCTCTGCTGGTTTACTTCACCTATGAAATCAGGAAAAAGGCAGCCACTTGAAAGTAAAATGGTTGAAATTTCTCTGCGACCCTTGATGTCTGATTACCGCACTTGCAAAAGTACTCAATAGCCGTAACTGGGTCATCGCTGCATAGGCGACTTACAGTAACCCCGCTGCTGGATATCTTAATATGTCTTGCCATGTTTCAGTCACTGAACCTGTGACATGGCATTGAATTACCCCTACAACATCAAAGCCCTTCCCTGGCCACCAGAGAAGGGGCCTTTTCAGGTGGGGAAAACTTGGGGCCCACTGAATCTAGCCCCCAAGGTGTTTTCAGTTGAAACAGACACACTTCATACCTTATGCTCATGCGATCTGCCTCGAACCACTGTAGAAGAGTTTCTCTGGTGTGCTTATCTTGGCTGGGTGCGATTTTTCACACAACCCAACACCTTCCTTAGTCAGTAGCGAGGGGGAAACGCATCCCCACAGAAAGTATAGTCGCCTTGTAACCAGGAATCTTGTAACCTACACCCTGGAGCCATGCACATGTTAAAATGCAGCTTGACTTGCACTTGGGATTGATTGTTGTGCGTGCCGAGTGAGCGAGCTGCTCGGAAAGGCTGCGGAGTTACTGTTGCTATCTCATTCACACTAACAGGGAGGGGCCCTTTTTATTTTGATTTGATTAAAAGGTTCTCAGATTCAAGATGAAGTTGCGCACAGACTCTTATCTATCAGGGCTTACTTTTTTTAAAGGTCTACTTTGTGTTAGATCGTGTCATGACCAATGAAATTGATTGAGAGGACCAGTCACAGATCACTTTGAAAGGAGTAGACTGTTTTTATATGAAGCGTTTAACAGCTTCCCATAGTAAATGTGGAGTATGACGATTATGAAGGGCTGTTGGCAGGCAGGGCTTGACCTCGATCCCCTAGGCTTGTCTTAAGTCAGATCGATTTAGGGCTGCCCTCAACAACAACAACAAATACTGGTCGTCCTAGAGTCGTCTGTTCTTTCGATCAATTGGTTGAAATGTTAAAACGTGTATTTTTCCCTATATCGGCATTTCCTACGTGTTTAAAAAAAATCAACAATATGTAAGCTACTGAGCTTGTCTGATGCTTTAAGCACAATGTAATCAAATAATTAAGACACACACATGACTCAAGAGGGAACCAGAGATAGCCTAACCAGAAGAAAGAAAACTGTTCCCGACCCACTTCTTCCCGCTGCTGTTGGCCTTTGCAGATTTTGCTGTTACGCTCCTGAATTTGCTGGTAGGTAATAGGTTATGCCAAGGGTCGGCAACCTTTTCCATTTGGAGTGCCAATTTATCTTACCATTACCATGATTTTCATATGTACTTTTTCGTGGAACAGTTTCCTTTCATTTATAACAAAGTCTTCGTATCTCAAAATCATTATCATATGGTTAATCAAAATTCTAAAAGTAACCTCTGTTGCCATTGCCAACTATGTAAAAATAGCCTACATAAAGCCAACAAGTAAAAACATTTCAGTCTGCAGGTAGAAAACAATCCTGATAAATAATGATCCTATAAATCACATTGGCTACACATGGCCTGTCTTCAAGGAACTTGAAACATTGTATGGGTCTGGCCTGAAGCTCTCTCTAGCAAACTTGCAACATTGTGTAAAATATTCTGGGCCCTTAGAGTTTCCTGCACAAGTGAGCTCCGGACAGACATAGCTGTAGGCTATTCGCGCAAGGGATAAGAAGTAATCAGGTAGACCTATTTTATGACAATTCCACTGGATCAGAGCATGACATTTTTCCCTCTTTCAGGCTGAGTGATGGTTATCGAAAGAGAGCTAGAGATATTTTTTTAAATAGCCTATGTTGAGGAACTATTGTCATTCTCAATGGATGTAAAAACAGACTTAATTTACTTGCTGTTTGAGGTGAAGAGAAAATTGCTTTGAGAAGCTCCACAGTGGTGGTGAGTTAAGACAATCAGAAATACTATCAGATTTCCAAATGGCACATTTATAGACCTACATTTGCGCACAGGCCAGGTAGCCTAGGCCTACTTCTATGTACAGTGCATTCGGAAAGTATTCAGACCCCTTGACTTTTTCCACGTTGTTACGTTACAGCCTTATTCTTAAATGGATCTAATAGTTTTTTCCCCCTTATCAATCTACACACAATACCCCATAATGACATAAGTATTCAGACCCTTTACTCAGTACTTTGTTGAAGCACCTTTAGCAGCAAATACAGCCTCCAGAATTCTTGGGTATGACGCTACAAGCTTGGCACAGCTGTATTTGGGGAGTTTCTCCCATTCTTCTCTGCAGATCCTCTCAAGCTCTGTCAGGTTGGATGGAGAGCGTCGCTGGACACCTATTTTCAGGTCTCTCCAGAAATGTTTGTTCGTGTTCAAGTCCGGGCTCTGGCTGTGCCACTCAAGGACATTCAGAGACTTTTCCCAAAGCCACTCCTGTGTTGTCTTGGCTATGTGCTTAGGGTCGTTATCCTGTTGAAAGGTGAACCTTTGCCCCAGTCTGAGGTCCTGAGCTTTCTGGAGCAGGTTTTCATCAAGGATCTCCCTGTACTTTGCTCCGTTCATCTTTCACTCGATCCTGACTAGTCTCCCAGTCCCTGCCGCAGATAAACATCCCCACAGCTTGATGCTGCCACCACCATGCTTCACCGTAGGGATGGTGCATATTTTCCTCCAGATGTGAAGCTTGGCATTCAGGCCAAAGAGTTCAATCTTGGTTTCATCAGACCAGATAATCTTGTTTCTCATGGTCTGAGAGTCCTTTAGGTGCCTTTTGGCAAACTCCAAGTGGGTTGTCATATATGCCTTTTACTGAGGAGTGGCTTCCATCTGGTCACTCTACCATAAAGGCCTGATTGGTAGAGTGCTGCAGAGATGGTTGTCCTTCAGGAAGGTTCTCTCATCTCCACAGAGGAACTCTGGAGCTCTGTCAGAGTGACCATCGGGTTCTTGGTCACCTCCCTGACCGATTTCTCAGTTTGGCCGGGCGGCCAGCTCTAGGAAAACGTCTTCCATTTAGGAATGATGGAAGCCACTGTGTTCTTGGGGACCTTCAATGCTGCAGAAATGTTTTTGTATGCTTCCCCAGACCTTTTACTCGACACAATCCTGTCTCTGAGCTCTACGGACAATTCCTTTGACCTCATGGCTTGGTTTTTGCTCTGACATGCACTGTCAACTGTGGGACCTTATATAGACAGGTGTGTGCCTTTCCAAATCATGTCCAATCAATTGAATTTACCACAGGTGGATTCCAATGAAGTTGAAGAAACCTCTCAAGAATGATCAATAGAAATAGGATGCAGCTGTGCTCAATTTTGAGTCTCATATTAAGGGTCTGAATACTTATGTAAATGTACATTTTTTATTTTGAATACATTTGCAAACATTTCTAAAAACATGTTTGCACTTTCATTATGGGGTATTGTGTGTTGATTACGGATATTATATTTATTTAATCCATTTTAGAATTAGGCTGTAACGTAGCAAAAATGGGGAAAATTCAAGGGGTCTGAATATTTTCCGAATGCACTGTATATTTCTGCCGAGACGTGCTTTTAAATGGATTATTAATGATTAGTGGAATTTCATTCTGACAAAGACAACTTTTCATAGGGCTGAGGCGAGAATAGTGGAGTTGGCACTGGCCGTCTCACTCTGAAGGTAAAGCACCCGAGACTTGACTTTGAAGCCTGTTTCTTTTAACAGAATACAAGCACTCCTCGACCTTGACTCTGCCCTCCAGCTTTTCGTCCTGCTTTACCTTTTCCCCCTGTGTTTCCTCCCTGGCCTAGTCCATCCATCAGTTGTTGTAACACGACTGCTGGGATGGACACCCTGATAGTTCTTGTCACATACTGTCTGTGACAAGAGGGGTAGAAGTATTTGACCCAGCCTTCTCTCACACCCTGTTCCCATATACTGCTTGCTCACTCGCCTCGTCATGAGCACATAGTGGAGTTATTCTCAGCGAGTCTCTCTTCACGGAACGTCTGATACCTATTCCTTAACTACACCCCCACCACCACCAACCACACACACACACACAGATACACAAAAGCCCCCCCTGCCCCTGGGCCTCTGTCTACAAGCCCATGAGGTCCTCTGAGCAAACATAGCTCCCGACCCCTGACCCTGTCTAATCAGCCACAAATTAGGCATGTCGAGAAGAGACCCCCCCTACCACTAACATCCCACCCCCTCCATCACATCCCCACAGGGCCAGCTTTCTGGGAGCTGTATCTACTCTTGCCGTGAGGGAGGGATCCCCCCCTCCAATTTTATTCCCTCCCCCTCCAATTTTATGGGCTTGTAGTGGAATCTTGACCCTTTTCTCCACACACACACACACACACACACACACACACACACACACACACTCATACAGTGAGGGAAAAAAGTATTTGATCCCCTGCTGATTTTGTACGTTTGCCCACTGACAAAGAAATGATCAGTTTATAATTTTAATGGTAGGTTTATTTGAACAGTGAGAGACAGAATAACAACAAAAAAATCCAGAAAAACGAATGTCAAAAATGGTATAAAATGATTTGCATTTTAATGAGGGGAAATAAGTATTTGACCCCTCTGCAAAACATGACTTAGTAATTGGTGGCAAAACCCTTGTTGGCAATCACAAAGGTCAGACGTTTCTTGTAGTTGGCCACCAGGTTTGCACACATCTCAGGAGGGATTTTGTCCCACTCTTTTTGCAGATATTCTCCAAGTCATTAAGGTTTCGAGGCTGACGTTTGGCAACTCGAACCTTCAGCTCTCTCCACAAATTTAAGGTCTGGAGACCTTAATGTGCTTCTTCTTGAGCCACTTCTTTGTTGCCTTGGCCGTGTGTTTTGGGTCATTGTCATGCTGGAATACCCATCCACGACCCATTTTCAATGCCCTAGCTGAGGGAAGGAGGTTCTCACCCAAGATTTGACGGTACATGGCCCCGTCCATCGTCCCTTTGATGCGGTGAAGTTGTCCTGTCCCCTTAGCAGAAAAACACCTCCAAAGCATGTTTCCACCTCCATGTTTGACGGTGGGGATGGTATTCTTGGGGTCATAGGCAGCATTCCTCCTCCTCCAAACACGGTGAGTTGAGTTGATGCCAAAGAGCTCCATTTTGGTCTCATCTGACCACAACACTTTCACCCAGTTGTCCTCTGAATCATTCAGATATTCATTGGCAAACTTCAGACGGGCATGTATATGTATTCTTGAGCAGGGGGACATTGCGGGACATTGCGAGCAGGGGGACATCCTTGGAGAGCTCTTTGGTCTTGGCCATGGTGGAGAGTTTGGAATCTGATTGATTGATAGCTTCTGTGGACAGGTGTCTTTTATACAGGTAACAAGCTGAGATTAGGAGCACTCCCTTTAAGAGTGTGCTCCCAATCTCAGCTCGTTACCTGTATAAAAGACACCTGGGAGCCAGAATTCTTTCTGATTGAGAGGGGGTGAAATACTTATTTCCCTCATTAAAATGCAAATCAATATATAACATTTTTAACATGCGTTTTTCTGGATTGTTTTGTTGTTATTCTGTCTCTCACTGTTCAAATAAACCTACCATTAAAATTATAGACTGATCATTTCTTTGTCAGCAGGCAAACGTACAAAATCAGCAGGGGATCAAATACTTTTTTCCCTCACTGTACATAGGCACACACACCCTCCTCCGGTGCTTCCCTTCCGATGGGACCGTAATGACATTAACAGCTTCTTTCTCCCCGTGAACCTTGGAACAGTTTCCACTTTGTACCCATTTCTTCTTCTCCTCTCTTTTTTCTCTCCTTCCTCCTCTCAGAGACCCATGTAGCCCAATTAAGAGTAAAGCAAACGACGCCGTGAAAGCCAGGGGTCTACAATAACAGAAGCCAGGGGTCTACAAGAGCTGATTACGTAATCAGATTCAGTCCCAGACATGTAAAGAATCCAGATCTGAGTTCCCAGGCCCCCGGCTAGCTAGCTCAGTAACAAGGCTTGTCCAGCCCCAACACCACCTACAGAGAGGGAGGGTAGCGTTGGTGGGTGGTGCTATTGCTGATGGTCTTTGTACTGCCTTGCATTGTTTGTTTTCCATATGCTTCTATTTCCCCCTTCCAACTTTACTGTACCTCCTCTCCTCCTCGCCCCACCTCTGAACAACGTCCTGTTTATTTCTCACAGGGCGGAAGCCATCGTCCCACAGAACATACTAAAGGCCTGGGGAAGTCATTACCCACCACACACAACAGGACATTGGTAGGTTCTGCTGTCTGCTTCTCTCTCCTTATAGCTAAATGTGGTATGTCTGTGGACTGTATGCACACACACACACACACACACACACACACACACACACACACACACACATACATACATACATACATACATATATATATATATATATATTATATATATATATATATATATATATATATGCACAAACATTCTCTCTCTCCTTTCTCTATCTCACTCACTCAGGCAGGGTAACTTATAGCCCCGTCTGCAGGGTGATGTATCGACTCCCACTGATCGGATGCCAAGAATTCCCAAATAAGGTTTTTATGCTGCCTTCGTCCTACTGTGGAAATATGTACGCGCTCCTTGTCAGATTTCTTTCCTCCATCCATCTCTCTCTTCTCTCTCTCTTTCCAAAATGATGTGCGTTTGCAGTGTCAGGGTCCTGATATTAATGGTAACATTTCCTGCCTCCCGCCAGTCCAATGCAGGAAATCCAAGAGGCACATTCCATGGTGTTTCCTTAAGCCGGGGGCCTTGTGTGTCTGCTCGGCTCAGACCCCCTACTCCCGCTCACTGAAATATGGGACATTTTGTGGAATAATATGATAATGTGGTGTTCATGGATACATACGTCTAAATGCCCTGTCTAGGTGGTTAGCCAATAGTGCCAATAAAAAGTCTACACCCCCTTTAACTTTTTTCACATTGTGTCAGTACCTTAGAGTTTAATGTATTTATAGAAGGATTTTCCCCCACTGATCTACACACCATACTCCACAGTTTTAAGAGGACATTTTTTTTTTATTGAAAAAAATACACTGAACAAAAATATAAACGCAACATGTAAAGTGTGGGTTCCATGTTTCATGAGCTGAAATAAAGATCCCAGCCCAAAAATATTATTTCTCAAAAATTTGGTGCACAAATTTGTTTACATCCCTGCAAACGTGCATTTCTCCCTTTGCCAAGATAATCCATCCACCTGACAGGTGTGGCATATCAAGAACCTGATTAAACAACATGATCATTACACAGGCGCACCTTGGGCTGGGGGACAATAAAAGGCCACTCTAAAATGTGCAGTTTTGTGTAGAGGTCGTCCGATTAATGTATCTCGATTAATCAAGTTTTCATAACAATCAATAATCTGTCTTTTTGGACGCGGATTATGGCCGATTACATTGCAGTCCACGAGGAGACTGCATGGCAGGCTGACCACCTGTTATGCGAGTGCAGCATCAAAAGGACCTTGTGGCTGCAAGGAGCCCAGGTAAGTTGCAAGCTAGCATTAAACTTATCTTATAAAAAAACAATCAATCTTCACATAATCACTAGTTAACTACACATGGTTGATGATATTACTAGGTTAACTAGGTTGTTCTGCGTTGCATATAATCAATGCGGTGCCTGTTAATTTATCATTGAATCACAGCCTACTTTGCCAAACAGGTGATGATTTAATAGCCCCCTTTTTTTCAATTTTCGCCTAAATAACATACCCAAATCTAACTGCCTTTAGCTCAGGCCCTGAAGCAAGGATATGCATATTCTTGGTACCATTTCAAAAGGAAACACTTTGAAGTTTGTGGAAATGTGAATTGAATGTAGGAGAATATAACACAATAGATCTGGTAGAAGAAAATACAAAGAAAAAACCAACCAGTCTTTTTCTACCGCCATCTTTGAAATGCAAGAGAAAGGTCATAGTTATAGCCATCACTGGTTGTAATTCTGATAGTGTCCACAAGATGTCAGCAGTGTATGTGCAAAGTTTCAGATGGATAACTTGAAAAATGAGTGAACAACAATACTTTTAGTGTGAAGTCCGCAGGTACATTTGGGCAAATCGTGAAGGAGACATTCTCATTCATATTCCATTTTTCGGCAAGAATATCGTCAAATCTGTATTCTTGGACTTTGATTTAGCTTTCCAAGTATTAGTATCCATATTATAAGTTCAACGTTTGCAAAACAACCAGTTTTCATAACTTCATAACTCTGAATATTCTTATACGTTGTGTCCAAAAGTAAAAGGCATGCTGTCGCAAAAGGTTAGCACCTACATTTCGTGACCGAGATGGGGTTTCCGGATACTCCCGTAAAGCCAGCTCTTTGATCCCGATTGGTGCTTATTTGACAAAGATACAGTCATTCAAGTGATGGCCGCCCGCATCATCGGCGTGCCATGAAGGCGTTGCTCTCTGACCAAATATGGTGTCCTATAGGATATACTACACCCCTAATGAAATAGTGAAGTCTTGTTACCTTCTAGGATCTCTCAGGAATACATACGAACGTGATTTGACTCGTTCAAACAACGTTTAGGGTGAGATTTTCACAGATTCCTTTTCTTTGTAAATTGAACGAGTGGAAATACAAAATCGACCGTGCGTGCTATATGGACCTTTTTAGGATATGAAAAAGGATTTTATCTAACAAAACGACACTTCATGTTATCTCTGGGACCCTTTGGATGATAAATCAGAGCAAGATTTCAGAATGTAAGTACACATTTCACCTTCAGAGGTGAATTTATCAAATCTATCGCAGTGAAAAAAGTGTTTTGTTGTTCGGAGCTCTCCTCAAACAATAGCATGGCATTTTTTCTCAGTAATAGCTACTGTAAATTGGACAGTGCAGTTATATTAACAAGAATTTAAGCTTTCAGCCAATATAAGACACTTATATATACCGACATTTGTTGTTTCTCTAAAATCTGCGATCTTGACATAAGACGCTGCATGATTTACAACTGTCCCGTTAACGGAACGCCTATCCCTATTAACAAAAGCGCATTCGCGGAAAAAGCACAATCGTTGCACAAATGTACCTAACCATAAACATCAATGCCTTTCTTAAAATCAATACACAAGTATATTTTTTTAAACCTGCATATATAGTTAAAATAAATTAATGTTAGCAGGCAATATTAACTAGGGAAATTGTGTCACTTCTCTTGCCTTCAGTGCAAGCAGAGTCAGGGTATATGCAGCAGTTTGGGCTCATTGCAAACACCATTTCTTCCTAATAAGGACTATAATTAATTTGACAGAATTTTACAAAATTATGGCATAACATTGAAGGTTGGGCAACGTAACAGCAATATTTAGACTTAGTGTTGCCCCCCGTTTGATTAAATACAGAACGGTTCTGTATTTCACTGAAAGAATAAACGTTTTGTTTTCTAAATGATAGTTTCCGGATTTGACCATATTAATGACCAAAGGCTCGTATTTCTGTGTGTTTATTATATTATAATTAAGTATATGATTTGATAGAGCAGTCTGACTGAGCAGTGGTAGGCAGCAGCAGGCGCGTAAGCATTCATTCAAACAGCACTTTACTGTGTTTGCCAGCAGCTCTTAGCAATGCTTGAAGCACAGCGCTGTTTCTGACTTCAAGCCTATCAACTCCCAAGATTAGGCTGGCAATACTAAAGTGCCTATAAGAACATCCAATAGTCAAAGGTATATGAAATACAAATGGTATAGAGAGAAATAGTCCTATAATTCCTGTAATAAGTTTTTGCATTATTTAAAACAAATTGAACATGTTTCATTATTTATTTGAGACTAAAAAATGATTTTATTGATTATATTAAGTTAAAATAAAAGTGTTCATTGTTCATTCAGTATTATTGTAATTGTCATTATTACAATATATATATATAACAAATAAAAATCGGTCGATTAATCGGTATCAGCTTTTTTTTGGTCCTCCAATAAATCGGTATCGGCATTGAAAAATCATTATCGGTCGACCTCTAGTTTTGTCACACAGCACAATGCCACAGATGTCTCCAATTTTGAGGGAGCGTGCAATTGGAATGTTGACTGTAGGAATGTCCACAAAGCTGTTGCCAGATAATTGTATGTTAATTTCTCTACCATAAGCCGCATCCAGTGTTGTTTTAGAGAAGTTGGCAGTATATCCAACCGGCCTAACATCCGCAGACCACGTGTAACCACGCCAGCCCAGGACCTCCACATCCGTCTTCTTCACCTGCGGGGTCGTCTGAGGGAGGGGGGGGGTATTTCTATCTGTAATAAAGCCCTTTTACGGGGAAAAAGTCATTCTGATAGGCTGGACCTGGCTCCCAAGTGGCTAGGCCTATGGCTGCACCTCTGCCTATTCATGTGAAATCCATAGATTAGGTTCTAATTCATTAATTTCAATTGACTGATTTCCTTATATGAACTGTAACAATATTTGAAATTGTTGCATGTTGCATTTATATTTTTGTTCAGGACTTCAAACGGGATTCAAGGTGGGCTTTCTTGAGTAATGGCTTCCTTCTTGCCACCCTACAATACATGCCAGATTTGGCTCAGTCATCCAATTTGGAGGGACGGCCTGATCTAGGCAGGTTCTTGTTGGTGCCATACACCTTCCACTTGTTAATCATTGTCTTGACTGTGCTCCAAGGGATATTCAAGGCCTTTGAAATATTTCTATACCCATCCCCTGATCTGTGCCTTTCCATAACTTTGTCCCGGAGTTCTTTTGAAATCTCTTTGGTGCTCATGGTTGAGTGTTTGCTTTGCAATTCACTACCCAGCAGAAGTAACCTACAGGAACTGCTGAATGTATCTTGAAATCATGTGAATCACTACAATTTAACACAGGTGGAGGCCAATTAACTTGGTGTGTGATTTTGAAGGTGATTGGTTGCACCTGACCTAATATAGGATCACTATTACAAGGGCGGTGGACGCTTGTTTAACCAAGCTATTTCATTAGAATATTTGTATAGATAAATACAAAAAGAAAACATTTTTACTTCAAAGTTGTGGGGTAGGATGTGTAAATCAATGGTGAAAAAGAACAATTTTAATGCATTTTATATCCAGGCTATAAGGCAACAAAAGGTGAACATTTTGAAAGGGTGTTTAGACTTTCTATAGGCACTGTATGTATGTTTGTTTTAGCTCTCATTGCAATGTAAGACTTTCAGTGTGTGTCCTAATACTGTAGGTGGTGGCATCGTGGCAAAAAAATTCATGCAGGACAGTTTAGGAGTATAAGCATGTTGGGGTTCAATTCATAAATAGACGTTGGACATTCCTGTTATATGTGTACTTTTCTCTCCGTTATTTGAATTTTTATTTGCTCTCCTTTTAATTTCCTGTCCTCTCCAGCTGGGTGAATGGGAGAGAGAGGGAGAAATGGATGGAAGTTCTTAATCCCAGTGTAATCCTTGCCTAAATCTGAACGCATTAGGAAACAGCAGAAAAAGAGAATGCCGCCCAAGCGGAACACTGAGCTGAGGGTTGCTGGACAGATGTTGGGAGGGAAATACCTCACAATGACTGCAACAGCGTAGTACAGAAAAGCTTTCAGCAAACTCTGTTTGTCCACATCTAGGAGGGATGGTGAAGTCAGTGGGGAGGGGAGGGGGCAGCTGTGGTTGAGACATTGAGTCAGTTTTGACATGGAAAGCATTAGAATGGCCATTTTGGCCAGAGATGGCTGTGGGGCTAAAGGTGAATGGTTTGCTTTTTAGTCTGCTTTAAACTGGCGCCTCGTGTTTACCTCTGCACTTACAGTAATACTGTACCTACAGATGGGTTTGGCCATTTGAAGTAAGTTCATAAAATATATATATATGTTTTAAAGCCTTTTGTGAACTAACATGACTTTTTTCTCCCCTACTAGCACTGACTTTGCTAATAGCTACTTTATTTGGTAAAAATGTATTTACTATGACCGAGATATGTGGTTGTCCCACCTAGCTATCTTAAGATAAATGCACTAACTGTAAATCGCTCTGGATAAGAGCGTCTGCTAAGTGACTACAATGTACGTGTAAATGTAATTTGCCTGTTTGATGGATGTGGCACTAAAAGAACTCTTTGTATATCTTGAACTGTTTTCTACAATTTCGGGTGACTCCGTTACATTAGAGTTAGGGGTGACTATCGGCCTCTTCGAAATGCCTCGATCAGAATCTCTTCCGAAAAGTAAACCGGAGGTGTCGTAGACGAAAGCAAGATGCATTTTCCGCTACCCTGTAGGAGGAGCTACTTGGTCATTCGAGAGAGAAAGCAGGGAGCTGGAAGATATTTTAGAAGGTGTGTTTTGCCTGAAGGATGAGGGTAGGAGGACGGGGGGGGCTATATTGGTGTTACAGACATCATGAGCTCACGCTTTGGGGTTAACGGGTTTAGAGGAGGGTGTGGTGTGTGTTTGGGGTTGGAGAGGGGGTGTTAGGTTAAGGTGCAGGCTTCAGCCCCCAGAGTCCCATTGCTGGGTTACAGGCTAACACCTCGTGAATCTCGCCTGGTGCAGCACAGTCTGCAGTGTTTGCACAAACGCACGCACACTTACATTCATTCACATGCATCGCACGCGTGTGTCGCGCACACCCGCTTAGGCCTACACTCGTACACACGCATCGCACACACACCGTCGTGTCGCACAGACACGCACACTCTCCTTGAGTGCTGACGGGATGTGAACTCTGTCAGCAGCAGGATTGGTGCAAAATTTAAACGATTGAGATCATTCTTTGATAGATCATCTGTTAGGATTTATTATTCAAACAAAGTCAACCCCAAAATGTATACAGGTGCCGGGCGAATAATTCATCCACAAAATGAGGAATCCTGTAATGACAGACAGACAGACAGACAGACAGACAGACAGACAGACAGACAGACAGACAGACAGACAGACAGACAGACAGACAGACAGACAGACAGACAGACAGACAGACAGACAGACAGACAGACAGACAGACAGACAGACAGACAGACAGACAGACGTGCTGGCAGACAGACTGGATGTGTCATTTAATCTACATGATGAACTATAGCCTATACTTTATATGACTTAGAAATGTCTATGTGTACAGTATTTGGGCAAAGGGAAATACTCCTACTGGTTTATGCGTCAGGCCTGGTATTAAGGCAAGCAGCTGACTTTTTCCGTAAAGACATTGGAGAGCATTCCAACCGGGGAAGACGAAACACCGCAAAGGCCTGGTGTTGAACAAGGGGCATTTTTACGGTTGACTTGGCAGCGACAGCCCCACGTCATTGCTTTAGAGTCACCCGTTGGATTGTATGTGTGAACGTGCAGACCTATACAGGGCCCATGGCAGCTGGCACTGAGGCACTGTAGGTCAAGGCCGTTAGCTTATAGATACCCTACCGTCTTGCCTGAAATATCGCATGGTAGGTCATAGTTGCACTGTGAAACGCTGGTCGAGCTTCTGCTCCTAACCAGCAAATATCACCATGGCAATGTGGTGTGTAAAGTAATTGAGTGACTCGTGTTGTAGGTAGGCTACAGCCAGTTCTTCTTCTGCCTCGTAGGCTACCGTGTGTTGGTGCTGGAGTAGAAAACATGATCTCAGTGAACTGCTGTATAGCCGGGGATGTTTGTCTACAAACATTTATCTGTCCACCTAGTTCCCCTGCATGTTTGGCTTTGGGTTCCTCTGTGGTTTACTGTGTGTACACTGGCCTTCCCTTATGTGCGGATCAGAGGAGGCTGGTGGGAGGAGCTATAGGAGTGCTGCCCGTTCCAGCCATTACAATGTGCCCGTCCTCCTATAGGTCACCCCACCAGCCTCCTCTGGTGTGTGTGTGTGTGTGCTTGTGTCTGTGTCTGTGCAGGCTTTTGCTTCAACCCTGCTCTAACACTCCGGCTTTTACTAATCAGCTACTCATCAGGGCCTTGATTAGCTGAACCAGGTGTGTTAGAACAGAGCAGGATCTCCAGCCTGCCTACGGTAGCTCTTCAGGAAGAGGGCTGGTCACCCCTGTCATAGACGGGTTAGCTGACAACGTCATGAAAACAATGCGCACGCTTCAATGGGACAGAAGGCAGTGTGTTGTTGTGATTCTGGATGGCCAGATATCTAGCAACAATGACAAGAAGCTAACACGTGGTGAATCATAGGTGGCTCGTTTCAGCTAGTTTTATCTTGATACCGTGTCTTGTTTTGAGGTGTTTTGACTGATGTCACGTCTATGCTAATATGGATAAAATTAGCTAGTTAGCTAACCAACAACTGTAACAATGTATTTGAGTGACAAGTGCTCATTGTGCAAATGTATTTGTTTTCAATAAACTTTTTTTTTTTTTTCAAAAATGAATAAAGATTTGATAAAGAAAAAATAAACATTGGAGACGAAATATAGCTTACATATCAACAATCTAAGCCAGCCCCATCTGTTTTGCCCCATAGTTGCACACGCGTCAGTTTTGTTGCTAAACAACCAACCCATCTATAGATCTAGGTTATAGATAGCATGTTGGGCATCGCCGCAACAAGTTCTCATAGTTTCCCTTCAGAATTCGAAGTATTATGGATAAACGTATTTTTTTACACATTAATTCAGTGTGGTTACATGATTAACTCCGCATGGTTACAGGGTTAAAACAGAAACAACTCAAAAGTTCAAGGCATTCATTCCAAGTGGTTAAGGTTAGGGATATGGTTTGGGGAAGGCTTAAAACAAAATAATAAAAAATGATGCGTTATGGTCTGAGCGCGCTTTGTTTCCGAGCATCATGAGTTTGCGGCCAGTGCTGGGCAATCGTTGAAAACATTTTTTTGTGAGCGCCGATTTAAGGCATATAAAAACGTTCTCAGGATTTTTTCAAATGTCCAAAATCCGTTTCTAGTGATTAGGCTGATCTGTCTATGCCCCTGGACCTCACTGATAAATGGGAACAACAGCAATAGAACTGTCACCTGCATGTTGACACAGGCCTCATGCCCTTATCATTGACAGATGCCAGGATGTAGGCACTGGCCAATGCCCGACTCACCCCTCTGTTGCACAGTTCTCTACTGGATATCCTCAACGCTCGGCTCCTTATCTAGGCCCTGTTCTCACCAGCCAGCCAGCCAGCCAGCCAGCCAGCCAGCCAGCCAGCCAGCCAGCCAGCCAGCCAGCCAGCCAGCCAGCCAGCCAGCCAGACAGACAGACAGACAGACAGACAGACACCAATATAGTTCACCAATTTTAGCTAAGTGATTTGTGAGATTGTGAAATCAGCTCTGCTAGATGTGTTTGGCAGGTCCCTGTTCAGTGGCTGACAGAGATTGTCCGTGTGCTCCCTCCTCCCTTAATCACTTCAATGTTTTTGATCACCTGTTTTTGGATCTGAGAGAAACTCTGTTGTCTATAGCAACTTATATACACACAAAGACACACAGACACACACTGTGCGCCCAGGCCCCCTGCCACGTTCTTCTCCTTCCCCCGGTTTCAGAGTACATTGTGTCAGAGTTGTTCCAGCCATACCCCTCTCTTCTCCACCTTTCACATGCCCACGCAGAACACACACTTGCCTGTGAAGACTTGCACAGTAACGGCAGGCCAAAGCCACCAAACCCATCCCGGGCGAACACTCTTACAGACTCCCACACACACGCGCACACACGCGAACACACACACACACACGTGTGTGTTTGTGCAAGTGTGTATATACAGGGGCTGTGGCTGCCTGACTAATGCCCCCTATACATCACTGAGTCTAACCTCCAGCAGGGAGTGTATAGCATTAGTGCCTAGCGGGCTAGCGGTTAGCGTCTACCTTTCACAGCTCACTGATTGTGCCCTCCTTGTGCGATATGCCACTCTGCACTAAGAAATGGTTTCCTGGTAAACGGACTAAAACTGGCAGTATAGAGTGTGGACTGTAAAGACGTGTCCTAGCTAAGAGAATTTAGTCCACACCTTAAGTCAAGTAAGCAAGCTTTTTACTCTTGCACCGCTAATACGGGAGATTGAATACATTAGGGGGGAAAATACTAACTGTTGACGACCCGCCACCACACTATTGCTACTGTATTTGTGTGTGTGTGTGTGTGTGTTTGTGTGCGTGCGTGCTTACGTGCACGTGTATGTGTGCTTAAATTGTATGTGTGTGCGATGGCGCGGGCGTTTGGGTTTTACTAGCTGCGGCACGCACAAGCGGGCCCAGTTTTCCTGCTGTCTTTGGTTCAACCCAAACCCAGTCATTTCCCCTCAGGATTTGACCTCTAGTTTGCTCACGACACAACAGTGGTAGGCCTGATTACCAGCAACGGCGAGGAAGGAGGTGAGCGCCTTGGCGGAGTGGTGCCAGGAAAATAACTTCTCCCTCAACATCAACAAAACTAAGGAGCTGATCGTAGACAGCAGAGAGAGCACGCCCCCATCCACATCGACGGGGCCGCAGTGGAGAGGGTCTAAAGCTTCAAGTTTCTTTGCGTGCACATAACTGAGGACCTGAAATGGTTCCATCGCACCGACAGTGTGGTGAAGGAGGCGCAACAGAAATTCACCTTGGCCCCTAACATGCTGACCATACCGCTTGTACATACACTAAGTTGACTGTGCCTTTAATCAACTTGGAAAATTCCAGAAAATGATGTCATGGCTTTAGAAGCTTCTGATAGGATAATTGACATAATTTGAGTCAATTGGAGGTGTACCTGTGGATGTATTTCAAGGCCTACCATCCAACTCACTGCCTCTTTGCTTGACATCATGGGAAAATCAAAAGAAATCAGCCAAGACCCCAGAGAAAAAACTTGTAGACCTCCACAAGTCTGGTTCATTATTAGGAGCAATTTCCAAATGCCTGAAGGTACCACGTTCATCTGTACAAACAATAATACGCAAGTATAAACACCATGGGACAACGCAGCCATTATACCGCTCAGGAAGGAGACGTGTTCTGTCTCCTAGAAATGAACGTACTTTGGTGCGAAATGTGCAAATCAATCCCAGAACAACAGCAAAGGACCTTGTGAAGATGCTGGAGGAAACAGGTACAAAAGTATCTATATCCACAGTAAAACGAGTCCTATATCGACATAACCTGAAAGGCCGCTCAGCAAGGAAGAAGCCACTGCTCCAAAACCGCCATAAAAAAGCCAGACTACAGTTTGCAACTGCACATGGGGACAAAGATCGTACATTTTGCAAAAATAGAACTGTTTGGCCATAATGACCATCGTTATGTTTGGAGAGAAAGTGGGAGGCTTGCAAACCAAAGAACACCATCCCAACCGTGAAGCATGAGAGTGGCAGCATCATATTGTGGGGGTGCTTTACTGCAGGAGGGACTGGTGCACTTCACAAAATAGATGGCATCATGAGGAGGAAAATTGTGGATATATTGAAGCAACATCTCAAGACATCAGTCAGGAAGTTACAGCTTGGTCGCTAATGGGTCTTCCAAATGGACAATGACCCAAAAGCATACTTCCATAGTTGTGGCAAAATGGCTTAAGGATAACAAAGTCAAGGTATTGGAGTGGCCATCACAAAGCCCTGACCTCAATCCTATAGAAATGTGTGGGCAGAACTGAAAAAGTGTGTGCGAGCAAGGAGGCCTACAAACCTGACTCAGTTACACCAGCTCTGTCAGGAGGAATGGGCCAAAATTCACCCAACTTATTGTGGGAAGCTTGTGGAAAGCTACCTGAAACGTTTGACCAAAGTTAAACAATTTAAAGGCAAAGCTACCAAATACTAATTGAGTGTATGTAAACATCTGACCAACTGGGAATGTGATGAAAGAAATACAAGCTGAAATAAATCAATCTCTCTACTATTATTCTGACATTTCACATTCTTAAAATAAAGTGGTGATCCTAACTGACAGGGATTTTTTTTATTAAATGTCAGGAATTGTGAAAAACTGAGTTTAAATGTATTTGGCTAAGGTGTACGTAAACTTCCCACTTCAACTGTATGTTATTCAATCATTGCACCCACACTGCTCGCGAACATCAACGAGCATCTGCGTAGCCAGGCGCTGACATTGAACTTGGTTCTGTTTGTGGCGCTCGACGCGATGTAAGTCCTGCCTCTCCCATCTCCTCATTGATTTTTGGGAGCATATACCCACGTGGATGATTGAAAGATGAACTGAGGTCCACACTCCAGTCCAGTTGTTGGTGGTAATACACCTTAAAGTTGGTTGCAAACCGCCATGTCCAAAGAAGAAGCCTGAAGGAGGAGAGATTACTAGAAAACAAACTTTTACCCTTTTATCTGTGGATTAATTGTCGGAGTAGAGGACCTTGTCCATTTCAGGTAAAATAACAACCCAATGTTTATATCCCAGGACAAGTTAGCTAGCAACAGCAAGCTAGCTAGCTAAATTGCCATACATGTTTAATGCTTTTCGACCTGTCCCCAAATTAGTATAATTGGTTCGGAGTTTGTTTTGATGTTTCAACCTGCGTGTCCTGATTGCGTCTGGTGTGGGTGGACAAAATCAATTTGCCTCGCGATGGCGTACGTGGGTCAAGGACCTCAGGACCTCAGCCACCGAGCTACGGCCAGTTCACCCCACTACCATCTAAGGTGGAGACAGTACATGTGCACAAAAGCTGCCCAGTACTCTACTCTGCCCCTGAGTCACTGTCATCAGCCGGCTACCACCAGGCACTCTACCCTGCACCTTAGAGACTGCTGCACTATGTACATAGTCATTGGACACTGGTCACTTTAATGATGTGTACATACTATTTATATATCCACTGCTGTACAAAATGTTGGACTATTGTTTAAATGTTAGATTATTGTGTGCTTCTTGACATTAACTTCATTGATTTGATAGGAACTAGGAACAAAAGCATTTAGCTGCACCTGCCATAACACTTGCTAAACTGTGAACGCAACCTATTTTAGAATATCAAAAATCCCTAGAGACGCTTATTTTGGCCTATTTGCTTTCTATTCACGGCTCAGATCATATTAATGATGTGTAGTCATAGCGACAAAGGTGGCATGTAATCAATCCTCTCGATAACGGTGTATGTCAACAAGGTGGTTATTGGGTGGTAAAGTCTAACCTATAGACTAACCTATAGCATTCACATGTACAGTAGACACATTCTACAGTACTGTACCTATTTTTACATGATGTTTTCGTTGACATAGTTCTGCGCTATAATGTGTCGTATAACCTTAACACTAGAACCGCCATAGGCCCACGGCCACTGACGTTTGATTTAGTAAATTAGTCAAATCAGCCCCCCGTAAAAGCCATGTCCTGCTTTTCCCTGACTTTTCCAAAATGTTTGTATTTTACACCGCTCATTTGTCCGAATTTTTGAAATCACAAACAGAAAAGTATTTAAAGCCTTTTTACCTGTTTTTTTTTTCTTCTTACACCTATTGCCAATTTAACCCGCCAAGACAATGTGCTGTAGGACGTTAGTACCCAGCCAGACACTGATGCGTCGCTCTCTCCTCACTGAATGAATGACAAATGGATGAATGGGCGAAAATTGGGTAAAGGCATGTGTAAAGACATATAAAGGGCACAATAGATACAATCAACAAATGACTGTTTTCTATATCTTGTCATGAAAATATTTCCACTAATATTTATTTATACAATTCATATTTTACAATTGTTCATGCACTGGTGGCCGGTTATCTTATTATTAGTATCTTTTTCGTTTCTACTTTGTCAAAAGAATCTGTAAATGGACTTTATTAATTAATATTACTCTATTACTAAACGAATCTACAAATAAAGTTGATAGAAGGGATTACACTGTAATGTTTTTATTGTAAGGGAAACAAAAATAGGCTATAGGCCTACGTGGTGTCTAGGACTTTGTAGAATTATACAAAACATATCCTTAACCTTAAACAAATAAGTACTTACTGATTTTCTATTGGTTTATTTCCACAAATATTTCTTCATGCAATGAATCCTTTACAGTAGATATAACGCACTATTTATCAAGCGTTGGTGCTTAGGTTTGCCCACCTTGCGGCTTGATATACATCTGATACATATACTGAAGGTGACGCCCGACAACGTTCTCTAGCGGGTACTTATGGGCTGAAAGGCCTGGCGGTTCTAGCGTTAAAGGGGCAATCAGCAGTTGCTACACCCGTTTTTTTTACTTATAAATTAATGATATGTACCCATTGATTCTTGAAGAATATCACTTAGAAATGCCTCAGGGGCTTAGTTCAACTGCCGTACCCCATCAGAACCCCAAAATATAAGCTTGTTTTACTCCAACGTTTGTAAACAAAGAACATGTAAACAAACACTATAGAGCCTCAAAGTATGGTTAAAACTATCATGTTGATATCATGGGTGGTCAGTCCTTGCAACCATAGCTCTGTCTAATGAATTTGAGAGTGGTTACATTTCTCCAGCCCCATCCCTCAGCTTTTTACCGTTCCAGGGGCGGGGAGGCCGCTTTGCTATTGTTTCTGCTGCTGATTGCCACTTTAATGTTTTTGAAACTACCAAAATAGAGACAGTCCCAGGTATTACACTGTACATGCCGCAAAAAAAAAGTACTATATTGCATGGTAGCCCAGAAATGTAGAGAGGCCTGAGTTCGCATTTCCAAAGACAAATAGATCATTCAATCTGAGATAATTGTCTTCTAAACTCCCCCTCTCCTTCTCTGATAGCAGGAAGGTTAATGCCTTTGCATCTCTCCTCCTTTTGCTCCTTCCCTCCATCCCTCACTCCTTCACACATGGCCACTATCATCTCACTTCATTAACAAAACACTGCTTTCCTGCTGCAACATTCCTGTTTACTGAGAAAGCTGGTTCTGGAATCGGGCCAAAAACACCTATTTTTTTTTGTGTGTGTGTGTGTGTGTGTGTGCGTGTGCGCGTGCGCGTATTTGAGGGAGCATCCATTCACACACACGTGTTTTTTCCCCCCCAACTATTTACAGCCTGTTACAACATTAAATATGAAAGACTATCAATATTCCTACTTTGCTTGTTAATACCAACATTTTGAAGAAACTTACCTTGAAGGGAAATAATGAAATCTTGGTTACACAGCCAAAACATGTCTCCATCCATACGAAGAAGGAACCCGGATTTTTTTGTTGTTGTAGGGTCTGCGTTTTCGAACTAGATGGCCCAGCTGCGTGACAGTATTCACATGGGTGACTGGCAAGTGTTGATGAAATCACTCTCACACATGCTGAGCGCTTATAAAAATTCAATGATTTTCTATCAAATGGCTCTTGAATGGGACTGTAGTCTGGCCATTGTCATATCGTCGAGGTTGGAAATGTCCGAGGTGGGATGTGGAATAGTGTAGAACTAACTTAAGGTGTATGTGGAGTTTCTCTAATACTCTCGAGACAGATCTCTCTTCTCTGTGCTGTGCCGATAGCCCCATACAGAGGACAGACTGGTACACTAATACATTTTCTTTGCTAGGCTCTGAGATCTGCTAGTTGAAATTCACATATACGGCTCAAAAAAAATAAAGGGAACACTTAAACAACACATCCTAGATCTGAATGAAAGAAATAATCTTATTAAATACTTTTTTCTTTACATAGTTGAATGTGCTGACAACAAAATCACACAAAAATAATCAATGGAAATCCAATTTATCAACCCACGGAGGTCTGGATTTGGAGTCACACTCAAAATGAAAGTGGAAAACCACACTACAGGCTGATCCAACTTTGATGTAATGTTCTTAAAACAAGTCAAAATGAGGCTAAGTAGTGTGTGTGGCCTCCATGTGCCTGTATGACCTCCCTACAATGCCTGGGCATGCTCCTGATGAGGTGGCGGATGGTCTCCTGAGGGATCTCCTCCCAGACCTGGACTAAAGCATCCACCAACTCCTGGACAGTCTGTGGTGCAACGTGGCGTTGGTGGATGGAGCGAGACATGATGTCCCAGATGTGCTCAATTGGATTCAGGTCTGGGGAACGGGCGGGCCAGTCCATAGCATCAATGCCTTCCTCTTACAGGAACTGCTGACACACTCCAGCCACATGAGGTCTAGCATTGTCTTGCATTAGGAGGAACCCAGGGCCAACCGCACCAGCATATGGTCTCACAAGGGGTCTGAGGATCTCATCTCGGTACCTAATGGCAGTCAGGCTACCTCTGGCGAGCACATGGAGGGCTGTGCGGCCCCCCAAAGAAATGCCACCCCACACCATGACTGACCCACCTCCAAACCGGTCATGCTGGAGGATGTTGCAGGCAGCAGAACGTTCTCCACGGCGTCTCCAGACTCTGTCACGTCTGTCACGTGCTCAGTGTGAACCTGCTTTCATCTGTGAAGAGCACAGGGCGCCAGTGGCGAATTTGCCAATCTTGGTGTTCTCTGGCAAATGCCAAACGTCCTGCACGGTGTTGGGCTGTAAGCACAACCCCCACCTGTGGACGTCAGGCCCTCATACCACCCTCATGGAGTCTGTTTCTGACCGTTTGAGCAGACACATGCACATTTGTGGCCTGCTGGAGGTCCTTTTGCAGGGCTTTGGCAGTGCTCCTCCTGCTCCTCCTTGCACAAAGGCGGAGGTAGCGGTCCTGCTGCTGGGTTGTTGCCCTCCTACGGCCTCCTCCACGTCTCCTGATGTACTGGCCTGTCTCCTGGTAGCGCCTCCATGCTCTGGACACTACGCTGACAGACACAGCAAATCTTCTTGCCACAGCTCGCATTGATGTGCCATCCTGGATGAGCTGCACTACCTGAGCCACTTGTGTGGGTTGTAGACTCCGTCTCATGCTACCACTAGAGTGAAAGCACCGCCAGCATTCAAAAGTGACCAAAACATCAGCCAGGAAGCGTAAGAACTGAGAAGTGGTCTGTGGTCACCACCTGCCGAACCACTCCTTTATTGGGGGTGTCTTGCTAATTGCCTATAATTTCCACCTGTTGTCTATTCCATTTGCACAACAGCATGTGACATTTATTGTCAATCAGTGTTGCTTCCTAAGTGGACAGTTTGATTTCACAGAAGTGTGATTGACTTGGAGTTACATTGTGTTGTTTAAGTGTTCCCTTTATTTTTTTGAGCAGTGTATTAAATCAAGTGAATGGACTGCTTGGTTAGTCACTTCATACGGCAATGGTTCATTCAGAGAAAACAACAGAGACAAATGATTAATGGTAAGCCAAAGATGTTGAATGGGGCTTGGTTAGTATGTTGTGTTGTGTAGATGCTGTTTTCACCATACCCTCGAAGGCACATTCATCATAAGACATTTTTACACTGTAATGAGACGTTGTCTACCATCAGCTCTCAGCAGGCACAGCCACAACCCAAAACATCCAAAGTGACTACAGGAAACTGACCCAGGGTCTGTGCTTAGCTGAGCCTCCCATGGTGATGAGGGTTAGTGCTGGGTGACTGTATCAGGGCCGTTACTGTCTACAGTGAGGGAAAAAAGTATTTGATCCCCTGCTGATTTTGTACGTTTGCCCACTGACAAAGAAATGATCAGTCTATAATTTTAATGGTAGGTTTATTTGAACAGTGAGAGACAGAATAACAACAACAAAAAATCCAGAAAAACGCATGTAAAAAAACGTTATAAATTGCTTTGCATTTTAATGAGGGAAATAAGTATTTGACCCCCTCTCAATCAGAAAGATTTCTGGCTCCCAGGTGTCTTTTATACAGGTAACGAGCTGAGATTGGGAGCACACTCTTAAAGGGAGTGCTCCTAATCTCAGCTTGTTACCTGTATAAAAGACACCTGTCCACAGAAGCAATCAATCAATCAGATTCCAAACTCTCCACCATGGCCAAGACCAAAGAGCTCTCCAAGGATGTCAGGGACAAGATTGTTGTCACGGTTGTCGTTGGAAATGGAGGACCAATATGCAGCAGGACTGGTTTTGTTCATTCTGAACATTTATTAACTCAAAATGATTACCAAAACGAAACGAACTTACGCACAACGAAACAGTCTTGAAAGGCTCACTCGGCAAAACAAGAAACAATCTCCCACAAATACACAGACAAACACACCCAACTAATATAGGACTTCCAATCAAAGGCAACACCACACAGCTGCCTTCAATTGGAAGTCCACCCCAATTAACTCAACATAGAAATAGATCAACCAGACTACACATAGAAATACATCAACATAGACCATAACTCAAAACCCGGAAATAATAAATCAAACGCCCTCCTAACTAACACACCACCCTGAACCACATAAAACAAATACCCTCTGCCACGTCCTGACCAAACTAAAATGACAATTAACCCTTATACTGGCCAGGACGTGACAGTACCCCCCCCCCTTAAAGGTGCTAACCCCGGAAGCACCTCAAGAAAAACAACCCCAAACAACAAAACAAAAATGCCCCCCTACTAAAGGGAGGGAAGGGAGGGTGGCTGCCGTCAACAACGGCACTATGCTACACCCCCCCTCCCCAACCCACCTATATCTGGAGGTGGCTCCGGTTCTGGCCGTTCCGGGCAGTCGGGGCAGCCTGGCAGCTCGGGGCAGTCTGGCAGCTCGGGGCAGTCTGGCAGCTCGGGGCAGTCTGGCAGCTCGGGGCAGTCTGGCAGCTCTGGCAGCTCGGGGCAGTCTGGCCACTCTGGCATCTCCGGGCAGTCTGGCCACTCTGGCATCTCCGGGTAGTCTGGCCACTCTGGCATCTCCGGGCAGTCTGGCCACTCTGACATCTCCGGGCAGTCTGGCCACTCTGGCAGCTCCTGACTAGTGGGTGGCTCTGGCGATTCCTCACTGACGGGCGGCTCTGGCGATTCCTCACTGACGGGCGGCTCTGGCGACTCTCGACTGACGGGCAGTTCTGGCGACTCTCGACTGACGGGCAGTTCTGGCGACTCTTGACTGACGGGCAGTTCTGGCGACTCTTGACTGACGGGCAGTTCTGGCGACTCTTGACTGACGGGCAGTTCTGGCGACTCTTGACTGACGGGCAGTTCTGGCGACTCTTGACTGACGGGCAGTTCTGGCGACTCTTGACTGACGGGCAGTTCTGGCAACTCTTGACTGACGGGCAGTTCTGGCGACTTTTGACTGGCGGGCAGCTCTGGCGACTTTAGACTGGCAAGGCTGGGTTTACGCACTAGATGCCTTATGCGTGGTGCTGGTTCTGGGCGTACCAGACTGGGAACACGCACCTCCAGGCTAGTGCGGGGAGCTGGAATAACGCGCACCGGACTGTGCGTGCGTGTGGGTGAGAGTGCGCTCCTCAGCGAAACATGGTGCTCTCCACCTCATGCGCTCCTCCATATAACCACGGGTAGCTGGCTTCCGGCTCTTCCTATGCCTAGCCAAACTACCCGTGTGCCCCCCCCAAAAAAAAATTCTTGGGGGTGCCTCTCGTGCTTCTCCCTCAGCGCGTCCAAGGCCTCGTACCTCCGCCTCTCTGCCTTAGCTGCCTCAATTTCCTCCCGTGGGCGACGGTACTCCCCAGCCTGGTGCCAAGGTCCAGCCCCGTCCAGAACTTCCTCCCAGGTCCATCTCTCCCGCCAGTCCAACTCGAAATCCCCTCTCCTCTGTTTCTTGGTCCTTAGTTGGTGGGAGATTCTGTCACGGTTGTCGTTGGAAATGGAGGACCAATATGCAGCAGGACTGGTTTTGTTCATTCTGAACATTTATTAACTCAAAATGATTACCAAAACAACAAAACGAAATGAACTTACGCACAACAAAACCGTCTTGAAAGGCTCACTCGGCAAAACAAGAAACAATCTCCCACAAATACACAGACAAACACACGCAACTAATATAGGGCTTCCAATCAAAAGGCAACACCACACAGCTGCCTTCAATTGAAAGTCCACCCCAATTAACTCAACATAGAAATAGTTCAACCAGACTACACATAGAAATACATCAACATAGACCATAACTCAAAACCCGGAAATTATAAATCAAACGCCCTCCTAACTAACACACCACCCTGAACCACATAAAACAAATACCCTCTGCCACGTCCTGACCAAACTAAAATGACAATTAACCGTTATACTGGCCAGGACATGACAATTGTAGACCTACACAAGGCTGGAAGGGGCTACAAGACCATCGCCAAGCAGCTTGGTGAGAAGGTGACAACAGTTGGTGCGATTATTCGTAAATGGAAGAAACACAAAAGAACTGTCAATCTCCCTCGGCCTGGGGCTCCATGCAAGATCTCACCTCGTGGAGTTGCAATGATCATGAGAACGGTAAGGAATCAGCCCAGAACTACACGGGAGGATCTTGTCAATGATCTCAAGGCAGCTGGGACCATAGTCACCAAGAAAAACAATTGGTAACACACTACGCCGCGAAGGACTGAAATCCTGCAGCGCCCGCAAGGTCCCCCTGCTCAAGAAAGCACATATACATGCCCGTCTGAAGTTTGCCAATGAACATCTGAATGATTCAGAGGACAACTGGGTGAAAGTGCTGTGGTCAGATGAGACCAAAATGGAGCTCTTTGGCATCAACTCAACTCGCTGTGTTTAGAGGAGGAGGAATGCTGCCTATGACCCCAAGAACACCATCCCCACCGTCAAACATTGAGGTGGAAACATTATGCTTTGGGGGTGTTTTTCTGCTAAGGGGAGAGGACAACTTCACCGCATCAAAGGGACGATGGACGGGCCATGTACCGTCAAATCTTGGGTGAGAACCTCCTTCCCTCAGCCAGGGCATTGAAAATGGGTCATGGATGGGTATTCCAGCATGACAATGACCCAAAACACACGGCCAAGGCAACAAAGGAGTGGCTCAAGAAGAAGCACATTAAGGTCCTGGAGTGGCCTAGCCGGTCTCCAGACCTTAATCCCATAGAAAATCTGTGGAGGGAGCTGGTTCGAGTTGCCAAACGTCAGCCTCAAAACCTGAATGACTTGGAGAATATCTGCAAAGAGGAGTGGGACAAAATCCCTCCTGAGATGTGTGCAAACCTGGTGGCCAACTACAAGAAACGTCTGACCTCTGTGATTGCCAACAAGGGTTTTGCCACCAAGTACTAAGTCATGTTTTGCAGAGGGGTCAAATACTTATTTCCCTCATTAAAATGCAAATCAATTTCTAACATTTTTGACATGCGTTTTTCTGGATTTTTTTGTTGTTATTCTGTCTCTCACTGTTCAAATAAACCTACCATTAAAATTATAGACTGATCATTTCTTTGTCAGTGGGCAAACGTACAAAATCAGCAGGGGATCAAATACTTTCTTCCCTCACTGTATCTGTTTGATAGGCTAAGTTTTATTGGCATGGGGGAAAAAATGTACATTGCCAAAGCAAGTGAAATAAATAATAAATATAAGTTTACTGTTACTGTTCCTTCCTAAAAACAAATACAAACAAGTAAACATTATACTCACAAAAGTTCCAAAATAATAAAAACATTTCACACGTCATATAATGATTTGCAAATAGTTAAAGTACAAAAGAGAAAATTAATAAACATTTATATGTATTTACAATGGTGTTTGTTCTTCACAGATTTTCTTGTGGTATTTCACCTAGTAGATTTATTAAAATTGGATTTGTTTTCTAATTCTTTGTGGGTCAGTGTAATCTGATGGAAATATGTATCTCTAATATGGTCATACATTTGGTAGGAGGTTAGAAATTGCAGTTCAGTTTCCACCTCATTTTGTGGGCAGTGTGCACATAGCCTGTCTTCTCTTGAGAGCCAGGTTTGCCTACGGCGGCCTTTCTCAATAGCAAGCCTATGCTCACTGAGTCAGTGCATAGTCAAAGCTTTCCTTAATTTTGAGTCAGTCACAGTGGTCAGGAATTCTGCCACTGTGTACTCTCTGTTCAGGGCCAAATAGCCTTCTAGTTTGCTACATTTTCTGGTAAATTATTTCCAATGTGTCAAGCAATTATATTTTTGTTTTCTCATGATTTGGTTTGGTCTAGTTGTGTTGCTGTCCAGGGGCTCTGTGGGATCTGTTTGTGTTTGTGAACAGAGCCCAAGGACCAGCTTGCTTAGATGACTCTTCTCCAGGTTCATCTCTCGGTAGGTGATGGCTTTGTTATGGAAGGTTTGGGAATCGCTTAACAGCTCTTTTCTGGATTTTGATAATTAGCAGGTATCGGCCTATTTCTGCTTTGCATGCATTATTTGGTGTTTTACTCTGTACAAGGAGGATATCTTTGCAGAATTCTGCATGCAGAGTCTCAATTTGGTGTTTGTCCCATTTTGTGAATTCTTGGTTGGTGAGCGGAACCCAGACCTCACAAGCATAAAGGGCAATGGTTTCTATAACTGATTCAAGTATTTTTTTTAGCCAGATCCAAATTGGTATGTCGAATTCTATGTTCCTTTTGATGGCATAGAAGGCCCTTTTTGCCTTGTCTCTCAGATCCTTCACAGCTTTCTCTTTCTCCTTCACTGCTCTTCCGATGCTCTTCGAAGTGAGAAACACATTTCCCCCTCTTTTAGCATAATCGATGGCTGCCGTGGCACTGTTTTCCTATGCTTCTGGCTAGTGTGTGTTAAGCCCCCCTGACCCTGAGGAAACAAATTACCATTGTTTGCATAGGAACAGTTCCTGCTCGGAAGGATTAAGGTCATTACATGGCAAGTGGAGCTGACATTCCAACCCAGTGCATTATAGCCTTAAACTTGAACCTACAGCTAATACCCAAAGAGCAGGAAAACAAACAACCGTGTCATAAATGGGTTTCTCGCATGTTGCTTCCTCAAAGGGGCAATCTGAATGCAGAGGCAGGCGGTTGCCGAGCCAAAGCATACATCACATGCATTTCAGGATCCAGCCACCTCGTTTTGTCTAGACGTATTATTTGTAGTATTTTTTTTAAGTAACATTCCAGAACTTTGAGAGAACATGCCGCCGTAGGCACACGACTTCGATTCAGTTTGCTGAAGTTGTTGAATTGCGAATTCCCCCGATGTGCTAATGCACAAGTTATTACATGTTTGCGCACGGTGTGTGTAAAAAAAGAAAGAAGGAGCTTTACATTTCCGCACGATCGTTTCTGCGTATGTAAACGACAGCCAATCACAGACCACAGACAAAAAAAAACGCATACTCTGGACCTATGGACGGCTTCTAAGCTCGTTGCGGAGGCGAGGTGTGGTGTAAAGATGGATAACTCTTAAAGATTGTTCCACCGTTACATCCCCTCTATAGGGATAACACAGTGGGTACAGGGTGGACTCTTAGAAGGTGCCACAAAATATGGACACGGGGATATACATAAAAATAACCTTTTTTGTCCATTAAAACTGAGGTCATTCATTTTCTCCCTGTGCATCTGCGAAACTATTTGGTCGTATCTTTCCTTTGACAATCTGCTTGTCATGGACACTATAACCTCATTTCAGATCTTTCAGTCTGCCGATAAACATCAGTCGTCAGTAGAGAGCTTTATCGTCCCCTAGGTGGAAATCAGTTTTGCTTCAAAATCGTAAGTAACAACAGACATTTCAACAAATACATTGGACACAAGATACACAGTATGAGAATAACCCATACGTCAGACATTGCAAATTCCCTTGGACAGAAGCACAGGAGGTCAGGAGAAGCAGAGCATGTGATGATGTTTTGACTTGGATGACCACTCTTGGCAAATATCCTCTTTTGACACGTCCTGGATCTGATGATCAGACAGTTGGCCTAATGCACCATGGCTGTTACTATAGCGCCAAGGCTGTGTGCAGCAGATGCGAACCATGCAAAGCTGAACTGTAATTGCCATGCCGATAAAATTAGGGGACTGATGCCAGAAGCCACAACAAACAGTGAAATGTGGGCATGTCGGGGGTGTGTACCCTTCTTGACCAATCGAGATGTGTTCTTGAACAGGAAGTTGTCTTGTGGCGCACGTGTTTCAGCAACAAAGAAATCAAGTCAGGAGCAGCAGCTGGTCGGCAGAAAATACAGTAAGGCTATTCTGTGCCAGGTCCTGCATCTGCACTATTTTATACCATTCAGTTCATTTCAGTTCCACTTGAATGGTGCCGCAACAATTGCATTGTCAAAGAGTTACATATAGTCTACTGTGGCACACACTCGAAATCATATAATAGAATATAATAGGCCTATTGTGTGATTGTGTGTGAAGGGCCGTGCTGCATTTAAATAGACAGACACACACACACACACACACACACACACACACACACACACACGTTTGTTTTACTATCCTCGTGGGGACCAAACAATTGATTCCCATTCAAAATCCTATTTTCCTAAGTCCTAACTATAAACCTTGACCCTTAACCCTAACCCCAAACCCCTAATCTTAACCTCAGTCCTAAACCTAAACCCTAATCTTAACCCTAATTGTAAACCTAATCCTGATTCTAAAATTTTTCCTTGTGGGGACACAGCACGTGTTCTATTATCCATTCATGGACAACCAGAGAATATTATCTTTGTAGTCATTATTTCCCTTAGACAGTCATGCAAAGGCACAAAGACATCATAGCATAGAGCAACAGGGAGATTTAATGACAGGTACATACCACCCTGTGCTTGTCATTTGCCTGTAATGTACATGAAATATGGGGGGTACAAAGAAAGACCTGAGGTACATGCATCGCTCTAGCATGAGACACATCAGCAGAGAATAATGGAAGAAAAGCCCACTCGTGGTAAACCGTGCCCCCCCCCAGGGCTTTATTCAATCATCTGTATTCGATAAACAATGTTTTTTTTTGCCTGAAATAGCCTCCATCAGGTGCACAGCCTTATAGTGAGCAGCCCTCCGTGTGGAGGTGGGTGTGTGGCTGGGCATATCACCTGCACATGGCATCCGTTATTGGTTTGGCCTGGGCATTTGCCTGGCGCGGCACAGCGTGGGCAGCTGGTGGTCGGCCTGTGCCGCGCTGACGGGTGTGTGTGTTTGACTCTGTGAGTGTGTTGATGAGTGGCACGTGGGAAGAGGAGAGAAGGCCTTGCTTGCTTGTCAGCGGCAGGCACACTCACCCAACAGAGCAGGGCACTTGGCTAATCAGATCTTCCTCAGCTTGTGCTTTGCATACAGGCACAAAGGCTCCTTTTCTCCGGGGCCCTGCGCCGAGCCTGGCATTTCCTGCTCGGGTCCGGCTTTTTCCCAGACTAGAGGAAATTGATTTAATGGGTTTGATTTAGTGGCAAAAAAGGCGACATCCGTACGGAGGGACTCTCTCTCTCTCCATCTCCATTTCTCTCTCCTCTATCTCTCTCTCGCTATATATATATATATATATCTGTCTTTGTGCTGCAGATATCAGGGAGAGAGACAGGAGGATCTCAGATCTCTGGTAATAGGGAGCCACAGCCGATCAATAGAAAAGTGAGCGTTCACCCAGAGCCCAGGCCTTACCGCTCAACTCCATTAAGACGCGCATATCAGTTCTGTTGAAGCTTTCTAAAATGAAGGGTGTGCCCTTTCCAGCAACAATCTAATTGTACAGTATGTAACTAATTGGCCATTACGTCATGGCACTGTACTGGCCAGCAATTCCATTGATTCATGATTTGGATTGACAGTATAGCACGTTTTTTTCGCACACTCAAAGACCTTTTATGAGTCACTTTCTCCACCTACAATGTTGGAGTACCTAGCCACATGTCATGTTTGCCCTCATTGGTGGAGTTTACAGTCAGTGTGTTTGGGCAGTGGTCCTTGCTAAAGAAGGGTACAGAGAGACCAGTGGGCTGCTCGGTATGTTACGTGCGCTGATGCCATTGTTCCCGTGTTGGCCTGGGCAGCAGACCAGGGGTTCCTCCATACTGGAAATCAGTCCTCCTGTCAGATGTGTAGGTGGTGCTGTTTTTTTTGTGGGTGTATGTGTGGGTGTATGTGTTGGTGTTGAGGGTGTATCTGTGTACGGTCTATGCACCCTGCTTGAACTGCACATCCTCATTAGGTACCTGACTCTTTTCATTTGTGTATTTCCTCCTGTCATTTTTTAAAAAATACATCGTTTCTAATGAAGCTTAGTGGTTATAGTGTAGCGTGTGCATTCGGCATGCGGATTTGTGTCAATTCTGCGTATAAGTACATGCTGTATTCTGTATGTGTATATTCTGTTTATTGCGGCAGCGCCATTTCACCGGGTCAAATTCCTGTTTGCAAAATGTGTTTGGCGAAATAAAGGTGATTCTGATACAGGTTAACATAATGTGGGCCTATTTGTGGTTTTGTAGACTCGCTCATGTCTTCACATCCATATAGAGATGCTGGACTCGGCCCCACACACCAAACGCACGTAGACATTACACTCTACTGGCTGTTTACAGTGCCTCTGTACGACATCTAAAGCTTCTCTTTAACCCGAAACGCACAGTGGACACAAGGTGACCGTGTGCTGCACCCAGATAGCTCTTAATGGCTCATTAGCATATCCGTTTGTTCCTGGCAAAACCTGCCGGGTGGTTACAGTAGCTCGCCTCTGCTCGCGCAAACAACCTCGAATGTATTACATTGTCGAAGATGCAGAGGCACAATCGCAGACTGACACGGCTAACGGGTACTAATAGAACCATTTGGATTCATATTAATTAGCCGTAGAGGTGTGGTGGATGTGTGCCTGGTGTAGCAAACAGTTATGCACACGAGTTAATAGGGATAATCTCTGGGCTTTAGCTTAATGAGCTACATAATTACATATACCAGTACAATGTGATTAGCTTTAGCATGCAGACACTAGGGTCAGAGAAAGGCCAGCTAGCGCGCCGCGGTGGTGCTAATGGACCTTTAGCGACGAAAGCCGGGAAGGCTCAAATGTTCCTATGTGCGGTTGTTCCCCAAGGGACCGCGCCGCTAATGCTAATCCATCCATCCACAATGCATGTCTGGCTCATTAGCATAACATCCAGCAAGCCCTCATGTGACCTCGCATGCTCACTTTTTCTCTCGTCTCTATGTCTCTGGAAGTGTACACAAGGCAGACGAGGTGGAGGTATGTCTTTAGTCTGTACAGGGAGAAGCTATGCCGGGTGGGTGAGTCATCAGAGAGACACAGAGTTCGGATGGGAGCGAACCAGTGGAGGCTGGTGGGTGGAGAAATCAGAGGAGGGGCGCATTCAGAATTCAACAAGGTATTTCCTTGTCGTCAAAATTAGGAAAGAATAGTCCTCTATCCATTGTTTTGGGAGTTTTCGATGCTCCCTGACTGTTGAGCTTTCATTTTGGTGATGCTTAGCGAGCTGGACACAGTCAAGATACGGTATGAATGTAGGTACATAATCATGTCTACACAGTTTCCATTTGGTTTTAGTCATTTTAAAGTATATTGAGTTTGTTACCCACTCCCACACGTACACGTTTTATATATAGACCTGTGTAATGTATATATTATTATTATTGTTTTAGTTCTTTTTACTAAAAACCACCCACGGGCCGGATTGGACCCCCTCGTGGGCTGAAGCATCTGAAGTACTGTATTGCGGTTGTTTGAGGTTCTAGATTGAAAACAAAAAATGGAAGTGAAGGTTATGATGGCTGCTTCTGTGTATGATCCAAGGCTGAAACTGAGCAGCAGTTCACTGTAAGATAACGATGGTTGTTCAAAGCCCACTAAATAACTAAAATAACCCATAGGAGTATGTTCAAAAGATCAAGTTCATAAGAACAAAGAGCCAATGGAAAAACAAAGGTACAAAGTACTCTATATCCACTTTTATCCTATAGAGAAGAGCTAAGACCTCCACAGACCAAATCACATGTATGTGGTGAGCGGCATGAGCTACAGTTCAAAGGGCCTTTGTCTGTTTAGGTGTACGATTGAGCGTACGGGTAAGATAAAGTTAAAAAAAAAAATGTATGCTCCCTCAGGCGATTCGTTAATTATTCGAATGTTTTACACATTTCTGTTATCGTGTATTGACTCGGTATACAATGTGTTTCCATGTGAGAAATCTGCAGTTGATAACATGAAGAATGCAAGCTGTACAAATACCACACTGTACAGTAGGCTATAGGGCATATAGACAAATAACAAAAGTACAGTTAGATAACATATCACCCTATATGCCATCTCCTCTCAAAAGAGTCATTTGTATACTGTAGGTCTTTTTTAAATATTTATTTAGGTCGGGATGGAGTCGGGACACAGTAGGCACGTCGTCAACTCCCCACTCGAGAGGGGCCCCTTGAGAATGCTATCAGAGTGTGAGTTACAAGTGGCACTAAAGCCGCAGAAGATACAGGGGCGGCACGCTGCGCTCGAGTGTTAAGGAAGCACTTCAGGGCACTAATTGACGTGTTGGTTGATGTTTATGATGTTGCCCTTGACCAAAGTAACGTATGATGGATAAGCCATTTTAGCGGTCACACCAGTCAGCATTATAGATGGGGAATATTATACAGCACAGTATGAAGTCATAGGCAAGAGAAGGGACACATCATCCCAGTATATTTTAGATGTATCATATGTGCCCTACAGCACCCATCCCATATCATATGTCCAGACAATAAACCTGTATAAACACACTCTTAGGAAAAAAAGAGTTCCAAAAGGGTTCTTCAAAGTGTTCTCCTATGGGGACAGCCGGAAAACCCTTTTAAGGTTCTAGATAGCACCGTTTTTTCTAAGAGTGTAAGTATAGATTGTCCTATAGATGTCCGACTCGCATTGCATTTCAAAGCGTTCCCTCATTCTTGTGTGAAATAAACCTATTGCCTGCCCCTAACCATCCCTAACTTCCTAAGATGACATACACTGAGTGTACAAAATATTAAGAACACTTTCCTAATATTGAGTTTCACAAAACGGCATTATGAAGGGCTTGACATTAATTCATGATTATTTACTTGGTCTGTAACACCATGGGCCAAATAGGTGACTGTAAATTGCATTGTATTGTTTTGAATAATGCAACAAACCACTTTACAAAACAAAATGCATTATTATTGCCATGCCGAGAAATAGACAATGTACTGTAGGCTACCCCTCTGCCTATTGGCATATTTGCATATTCAAGCCTGTCTCAAAATACAGCACTGCCCCTTTAACACATAAGCTTTTTACCTGACTGGCTTTTCAAAAACAGCTTGAAATGTAGCCTACACGTTTTGTGCTCTTAAAGGAAGCAGCAACTCCCCATTGCTGACCTATACTTACCTATAACTGGGCTAATAACTCGCTAACTAGCTAAGAATATCAACAAATATCAACAAATGTGCGACTCTGATCTGAACTGATCTGAAAAGTGCATTTACTCATGGGTGATTGAAAGACCACTCGTGGGCTACCCCAGCCAATAGAATTCGACTCCGTTGCACTCTGGCTCTGCCTACAACAAAATCACAGACTTAATCTTGCAAAGTTAGATTTGTTTTGGTTTGTTGCATTGAAAATGGACTGATATAATGTTGATTTAGATCACAGAAAAAAAACATTGGTCTATATAGTGCGAACTAATGGGCCGAACTCGGTGAAGTTAAATCTCTTGCGTCACTGCACAGCCTGGCATTTCTTCTGCATGGCCGTCCTGGAGGGGGTGCGTGGCCGCACGCGTGCAGCTTAGAGGCAACATTGCTATGGACTCTACAAGGTGTCTAAAGCGTTCCACAGGGATGCTTCCCACTCCAATGCTTCCCACAGTTGTGTCAAGTTGGCTGGATGGCCTTTGGGTGGTGGACCATTCTTGATACACACGGGAAACTGTTGAGTGTGAAAAGCCCAGCGGCGTTGCAGTTCTTGACACAAACCGGTGTTCTGTACACTCAGTGTGTGTTTCACCATGTAGATAGCGTATGGGTGCGAGCACTCTGTTTTACATAGGCTTTCTCACCCTGTCAGAGTCGCGCTTCTCTCTCTGAGGCAGTGGCATGAAAAGGCAAGAGGAAGATCACCCCACCCCCCCCAACACACACACCTACTGTAGTTAACATCCCCAACCTGGCTGTCTCACTGTTCTCCTATGATGTTTTGTTCAACGTACACCAGCCAGTTTATAATCCTTTTATGAGTAACTTTCTCTGGCTTAGAGGTACCACAGGGAAATATGCTGTTGCTTAGGAAACATAGAGCCCACCTGCTGAGCACCTGGCCTACAGGAGGCTCTCCTCTTACCTCTACTTAAGTCTTCTTTCCCTATAGTAGGAGCGTTCGCTTTAGAGAGAGAGAGAGAGTACAGTCAAAACCCAGAAAGCACCATTTTTTTCCTTATCGGACAGGACACATTAGAGATTTGTAGGGAGTTCTATTTGCTTTGCGGTTCTGTTATGGCTGCATGTCATACTTGTTCAACTAAGCAGCGTCCCCTTGCCAGACTTGTCTTGATATGTCTTTATTTGGATTTGGACGTGGGGTTGGTAATGTTGATCGTCTACAGTAGAGACGAGAGAGAAACCTTCGACACTTTAAGTTACTTTAACTAACCCTGACACTTTCCAGATGGCTACCTCTCAGTGTCTCTTCTCTTCCTTCCAGGGGGAAAAAGAGTTTGTGGTGTTATGGCTGTGGTGAGTCCTCTGCCTTTTAGGGCAAGCTCTCCTAGCGCTGCCTATAGCTCAATGGCAAAGAGGATTTTCACTTTCCACTGAGTTTTTCAACCTCTTAAAATGTAACTAAATGCAATTGAAAATGTTATCTACGTTTCACCAAAAGGAATTATTTATCATGAGAGGGCCATAAACAATAACTAGTAATGCTACATACTCCAAGAAAGGTTAAAATCTTACCTTTCTGGTAAAAATAATTATAAATTGCTGAGGTGTAGTCACTTTTGAGGACAGAAGCTCAGGTGCACAGTACAAATATGATTTAAAAAATATATTTTATGATGTATTTCCCATTCAACAAAACTGTATGAATAAGGCTTGAAATTAGTATAATAAATGTATAAAATGACTAACTATAAGATTTCACCTTCCACATTCATTACCAAGATGGCATAGCAGTCAGACGTCCTTTGTCCTCGTCTTGTCGTGTCCCATGTGTATATATATATACTGCTCAAAAAAATAAAAGGAAACACTTAAACAACACATCCTAGATCTGAATGAAAGAAATAATCGTATGAAATACTGTTTTCTTTACATAGTTGAATGTGCTGACAACAAAATCACACAAAAAGAATCAATGGAAATCCAATTGATCAACCCATGGAGGTCTGGATTTGGAGTCACACTCAAAATTAAAGTGGAAAACCACACTACAGGCTGATCCAACTTTGATGTAATGTCCTTAAAACAAGTAAAAATGAGGCTCAGTAGTGTGTGTGGCCTCCACGTGCCTGTATGACCTCCCTACAACGCCTGGGCATGCTCCTGATGAGGTGGTGGATGTTCTCCTGAGGGATCTCCTCCCAGACCTGGACTAAAGCATCGGCCAACTCCTGGACAGTCTGAGGTGCAACGTGGCGTTGGTGGATGGAGCGAGACATGATGTCCCAGATGTGCTCAATTGGATTCAGGTCTGGGGAACGGGCGGGCCAGTCCATAGCATCAATGCCTTCCTCTTGCAGGAACTGCTGACACACTCCAGCCACATGAGGTCTAGCATTGTCTTGCATTAGGAGAAACCCAGGGCCAACCGCACCAGCATATGGTCTCACAAGGGGTCTGAGGATCTCATCTCGGTACCTAATGGCAGTCAGGCTACCTCTGGCGAGCACATGGAGGGCTGTGCGGCCCCCCAAAGAAATGCCACCCCACACCATGACTGACCCACCGCCAAACCGGTCGTGCTGGAGGATGTTGCAGGCAGCAGAACGTTCTCCACAGTGTCTCCAGACTCTGTCACGTCTGTCACATGCTCAGTGTGAACCTGCTTTCATCTGTGAAGAGCACAGGGCGCCAGTGGCGAATTTGCCAATCTTGGTGTTCTCTGGCAAATGCCAAACGTCCTGCACGGTGTTGGGCTGTAAGCACAACCCCTACCTATGGACATCGGGCCCTCATACCACCCTCATGGAGTCTGTTTCTGACCGTTTGAGCAGACACATGCACATTTGTGGCCTGCTGGAGGTCATTTTGCAGGGCTCTGGCAGTGCATCTCCTGCTCCTCCTTGCACAAAGGCGGAGGTAGCGGTCCTGCTGCTGGGTTGTTGCCCTCCTACAGCCTCCTCCACGTCTCCTGATGTACTGGCCTGTCTCCTGGTAGCGCCTCCATGCTCTGGACACTACGCTGACAGACACAGCAAACCTTCTTGCCACAGCTCGCATTGATGTGCCATCCTGGATGAGCTGCACTACCTGAACCACTTGTGTGGGTTGTAGACTCCGTCTCATGCTACCACTAGAGTGAAAGCACCGCCAGCATTCAAAAGTGACCAAAACATCAGCCAGGAAGCATAGGAACTGAGAAGTGGTCTGTGGTCCCCACCTGCAGAACCACTCCTTTATTGGGGGTGTCTTGCTAATTGCCTATAATTTCCACCTGTTGTCTATTCCATTTGCACAACAGCATGTGAAATGTATTGTCAATCAGTGTTGCTTCCTAAGTGGACAGTTTGATTTCACATAAGTGTGATTGACTTGGAGTTACATTGTGTTGTTTAAGTGTTCCCTTTATTTTTTTGAGCAGTGTATTTACTTATTTTCTTCGCATATCTTTTTATATATTTTTTCCCTAAAAACTCAACTTCAAAACACTCTCCTGCAACCCGCCTCACCAATTTAAAAAAATAAGCATTATTCACCTGAAATCTGAAATCCACAACAGAAGCTAGTGATAAGAGAATTATCTAATAAAGGTAAATGAATCAATAAACCATGATGAATTATTAGTCATACAGCATGGTTAATGAATAATAAATGTAATGATCAATGTAGCGATCGATTGGTCTGATTAGTCACAGAAAGTCCAGGAACCACTGGAGAGGGAAAGAAATGTGTGTGTATGAAATTAGTATAGAGTCAATGGCAGATGGTAAAGGGAGTAACTCTTCAAAGAGTTCCTAACCTTGAAGGAAAGGAACAGGCTGAGCTAGAATGTGATAAACAGCGTGAGAAGTCAATGGGGGTTGCAGGTCACCAACAGATTGTGTGTAAATGCATGTGCGTAAGTAAGCAAGAACTATAAAATGACTGTTTTGTTATCCTGACCTCAGAACGTTCTCATGAATAAAGCTACAGAAACCTTTTGCAGAAAGCTGAGTCCTTGCCTAATTATTTTAACCCATTGTCTTACAAACCTTGGGCATTAGTCAAGGCGAATTGATTATTGATTATTATCATCGAGATATAAAATTCCTTTAACAGCTAGCCAGAAGCTAGCGTTAGTATTCAGCTAACCACGGTTGGCGGTCATCAGCTATCCCTTAGCTCGAATAGCTATCGCCAGTTTTGTACAATGCGACTCAGACCAGAGCATACCGAACCTATTTTTCTCTCCATATCCCCAGATTTCTATCGCAAGCTCTGGATATTTACACCTGGATCTTGCAGCTAGCCTGTTGCTATCCGAGTGACTATTGGCTAACGTCAGTCCGAGTGCAAACATCAATTATTCCGGTGCTAGCCAGCTGAAGAGTTCCATCAGCCACTCCTGGGCTACAATCACCTATCCGGACCCGTTTTACTGCCGATGCGGAGTCCCACCAGGCCTTCACGACTGGACTACCGACGTTATCTGCCCGAGGGAGTTATCCAACTGGCCCCTCCATCGCGACGTAACCTGAACGCCCATCTGCGGCCCGCTAATCGTTAGCTGTCTTATTGACTGCTATATGAATAGGTCTATCGGACAATTTTCTTGGGCCACTATAACTATAACTATTTTGCCAATTGGATTGGTCCCCCCTACCACATGGAACCCCACTAATCTACAGACGGAAACGCACGAGGTGGCTAAAAACAGACCTCCCTCCATCTTCTGCCAGCTTGCTACCTATGGCCTGGTTAGCTGTCTGAATCTTACTGGACCCTTATGATCACTCGGCTAAGCATGCCTCTCCTTAAAACCTCTTACATCTACACGTTCCGCTAGCGGAACGTCTGCTCCAATATCCAATGATGGGCGGGGCGCGAAATACAAACTCCTCTAAAATCCGAAAACTTCAATTTTTCAAACATATGACTATTTTACAGCTATTTAAAGACAAGACTCTCCTTTATCTAACCACACTGTCCGATTTCAAAAAGGCTTTACAGCGAAAGCAAAACATTAGATTATGTCAGCAGAGTACCCAGCCAGAAATAATCAGACACCCATTTTTCAAGCTAGCATATCATGTCACATAAACCCAAACCATAGCTAAATGCAGCACTAACCTTTTATGATCTTCATCAGATGACACACCTAGGACATTATGTTATACAATACATGCATGTCTGCTCAATCAAGTTCATATTTATATCAAAAACCAGCTTTTTACATTAGCATGTGACGTTCAGAACTAGCATTCCCACCATTCCGGTGATTTTACTAAATTACTCACGATAAACGTTCACAAAAAGCATAACAATTATTTTAAGAATTATAGATACAGAACTCCTCTATGCACTCGATATGTCCGATTTTAAAATAGCTTTTCGGATGAAGCACATTTTGCAATAATCTAAGTACATAGCCCAGCCATCACGGGCTAGCTATTTAGACACCCAACCAGTTTAGCCTTCACCAAAATCACATTTCCTATAAGAAAAATGTTCTTACCTTGCTTGTTCTTCGTCAGAATGCAGTCCCAGGACTTCTACTTCAATAACAAATGTAGGTTTGGTCCCAAATAATCCATCGTTATGTTCCATCAAGACGTTTTGTTCGTGCGTTCTAGACACTATCCCAACGCTAAATCTCGGCCACGAGCATGACGCAGAATGTGACAAAAAAATTCTAAATATTCCATTACCGTACTTCGAAGCATGTCAACCGCTGTTTAAAACCAATTTTTATGCAATTTATCTCTTAGAAAAGCGATAATATTCCGACCGGGAATCTGCCTGTCTGTATACTGAGGGAAAAACCGAAAGCCGGGGGCGGGTCGCGAGCGTAAGGCTTAGTCCACTGAGTGACCACTTAGCTTTTGCTCTCCTTTGTTTCAGCCAGGGCTTTGAATTACGTCATTCCTGTTTTTCCCGGGCTCTGAGACTCCATTGGAGACGTGGGAAGTGTCACGTAACAGCAGAGATCCTTAGTTTTTGGGAGAGATGTCAAACAAAGAAAATAAAAGGTCTGACAGGGTACTTCCTGAACAGAAGCATCTCAGGTTTTTGCCTGCCATAGGAGTTCTGTTATACTCACAGACACCATTCAAACAGTTTCAGAAACTGTGGAGTGTTTTCTCTCCAAAGCTAATAATTATATGCATATTCTAGTTTCTGGGCAGGACTAATAATCAGATTAAATCGGGTACGTTTTTTATCCAGCCGTGAAAATACTGCCCCCTAGCCATGAGAGGTTAATGTCAATATGCCTTGTCCATTGCTGTTCTGGTTAGTGTTTTTTGGCTTATTTCACTGTTGATCCTCTTGCCCTGCTCATTATACCTTATCCAACCTTTCAGTTCCACCACCCACACATGCTATGACATCACCTGGTTTCAATGATGTTTCTAGAGACAATATCTCTCTCATCATCACTCAATGCCTAGGTTTACTTCCACTGTGTTCACATCCTACAATACCTTTGTCTGTACATTATACCTTGAAGCTATTTTATTGCCCCCAGAAACCTGCTCCTTTTACTCTCTATTCCGGACGTCATAGACGACCAATTCTCATAGCTTTTAGCCGTACCCTTATCCTACTCCTCCTCTGTTCCTCTGGTGATGTAGAGGTGAATCCAGGCCCTGCAGTGCCTAGCTCCACTCCTATTCCCCAGGCGCTATCTTTTGATGACTTCTGTAACCGTAATAGCCTTGGTTTCATTCATGTTAACATTAGAAGCCTCCTCCCTAAGTTTGTTTTATTCACTGCTTTAGCACACTCTGCCAACCCGGATGTCCTAGCCGTGTCTGAATCCTGGCTTAGGAAGACCACCAAAAACTCTGAAATCTTCATCCCTAACTACAACATTTTCAGACAAGATAGAATGGCCAAAGGGGGCGGTGTTGCAATCTACTGCGGAGATAGCCTGCAGAGTTCTGTCCTACTATCCAGGTCTGTACCCAAACAATTTGAACTTCTACTTTTAAAAATTCACCTCTCCAAAAACAAGTCTCTCACCGTTGACGCCTGCTATAGACCACCCTCTGCCCCAGCTGTGCTCTGGACACCATATGTGAACTGATTGCCCCCCATCTATCTTCAGAGCTCGTGCTGCTAGGTGACCTAAGCTGGGACATGCTTAACACCCCAGCCATCTTACAATCTATGCTTGATGCTCTCAATCTCACACAAATTATCAATGAACCTACCAGGTACCACCCCAAAGCCGTAAACACGGGCACCCTCATAGATATCATCCTAACCAACTTGCCCTCTAAATACACCTCTGCTGTTTTCAACCAAGATCACAGCGATCACTTCCTCATTGCCTGCATCCGTAATGGGTCAGCGGTCAAATGACCTCCACTCATCACTGTCAAACGCTCCCTGAAACACTTCAGCGAGCAAGCCTTTCTAATCGACCTGGCCCGGGTATCCTGGAAGGATATTGACCTCATCCCGTCAGTAGAGGATGCCTGGTTATTTTTTTTAAATGCCTTCCTCACCATCTTAAATAAGCATGCCCTATTCAAGAAATTTAGAACCAGGAACAGATATAACCCTTGGTTCTCTCCAGACCTGACTGCCCTTAACCAACACAAAAACATCCTGTGGCGTTCTGCATTAGCATCGAACAGCCCCCGTGATATGAAACTTTTCAGGGAAGTTAGAAACCAATATACACAGGCAGTTAGAAAAGCCAAGGCTAGCTTTTTCAAGCAGAAATTTGCTTCCTGCAACACAAACTCAAAAACGTTCTGGGACACTGTAAAGTCCATGGAGAATAAGAACACCTCCTCCCAGCTGCCCACTGCACTGAGGATAGGAAACTCTGTCACCACCGATAAATCCACTATAACTGAGAATTTCAATAAGCATTTTTCTACAGCTGGCCTTGCTTTCCACCTGGCTACCCCTACCGCGGTCAACAGCACTGCACCCCCCACAGCTACTCGCCCAAGCCTTCCCTATTTCTCCTTCTCCCAAATCCAGTCAGCTGATGTTCTGAAATAGCTGCAAAATCTGGACCCCTACAAATCAGCCGGGCTAGACAATCTGGACCCTTTCTTTCTAAAATTATCTGCCGAAATTGTTGCAACCCCTATTCAGCCTGTTCAACCTCTCTTTCGTGTCGTCTGAGATTCCCAAAGATTGGAAAGCAGCTGCGGTCATCCCCCTCTTCAAAGGGGGGGACACTCTTGACCCAAACTGCTACAGACCTATATCTATCCTACCCTGCCTTTCTAAGGTCTTCGAAAGCCAAGTCAACAAACAGATTACCGACCATTTCGAATCCCACCGCACCTTCTCCGCTATGCAATCTGGTTTCAGAGCTGGTCATGGGTGCACCTCAGCCACGCTCAAGGTCCTAAACGATATCGTAACCGCCATCGATAAGAAACAATACTGTGCTGCCATATTCATTGACCTGGCCAAGGCTTTCGACTCTGTCAATCACCACATCCTCATCGGCAGACTCGATAGCCTTGGTTTCTGAAATGACTGCCTCGCCTGGTTTACCAACTACTTCTCTGATAGAGTTCAATGTGTCAAATCGGATGGCCTGTTGTCTGGGCATCTGGCAGTCTCTACGGAGGTGCCACAGGGTTCAATTCTTGGGCCAACTCTTTTCTCTGTATACATCAATGATGTCGCTCTTGCTGCTGTTGAGTCTCTGATCCACCTCTACGCAGATGACACCATTCTGTATACTTCTGGCCCTTCTTTGGACTGTTAACAACCCTCCAGACGAGCTTCAATGCCATACAACTCTCCTTCCGTGGCCTCCAACTGCTTTTAAATACAAGTAAAACTAAATGCATGCTCTTCAACCGATCGCTGCCTGCACCTGCCCGCCCATCCAGCATCACTACCCTGGACGATTCTGACTTAGAATATGTGGACAACTACAAATACCTAGGTGTCTGGTTAGACTGTAAACTCTCCTTCCAGACTCACATCAAACATCTCCCATCCAAAGTTAAATCTAGAATTGGCTTCCTATTTCGCAAAAAAGCATCCTTCACTCATGCTGCCAAACATACCCTCGTAAAACTGACCATCCTACCGATCCTCGACTTCGGCGATGTCATTTACAAAATAGCCTCCAATACCCTACTCAATAAACTGGATGCAGTCTATCGCAGTGCCATCCGTTTTGTCACCAAAGCCCCATATACTACCCACCACTGCGACCTGTACGCTCTCGTTGGCTGGCCCTCGCTTCATACTCGTCGCCAAACCCACTGGCTCCAGGTCATCTACAAGATCCTGCTAGGTAAAGCCCCCCCTTATCTCAGCTCACTGGTTACCATAGCAGCACCCACCTGTAGCACGCGCTCCAGCAGGTATATCTCTCTGGTCACCCCCAAAGCCTATTCCTCCTTTGGCAGTCTCTCCTTCCAGTTCTCTGCTGCCAATGACTGGAACGAACTACAAAAATCTCTGAAACTGGAAACACTTCTCTCCCTCACTAGCTTTAAGCACCAGCTTACATAGCCCATCTATAATTTAGCCCAAACAACTACCTCTTCCCCTACTGTATTTATTTATTTATTTATTTATTTTGCTCCTTTGCACCCCATTATTTCTATTTCTACTTTGCACTTTCTTCCAATACAAATCTACCATTCCAGTGTTTTACTTGCTATATTGTATTTACTTTGCCACCATGGCCTTTTTTGCCTTTACCACCCTTATCTCATCTCATTTGCACACTTTGTATATAGACTTATTTTTCTACTGTATTATTGACTGTGTTTGTTTTACTCCATGTGTAACTCTGTGTTGTTGTATGTGTCGAACTGCTTTGCTTTATCTTGGCCAGGACGCAATTGTAAATGAGAACTTGTTCTCAACTTGCCTACCTGGTTAAATAAAGGTGAAATAAATAACAAGTAAATTAAATAAATGTAAATACAGAAAATGTGCATATTTTCTAAAGGTCGCTCTTGATCAAAACGTCTGTCCCCAGCACTGTGAACGTCTCACAGAGCTCTTGAACTCGTGAGGAACTTGCGTTTCATCTCATATTAATATTGCCACTCTATGACAAACAGAAAGCGTTTTTTGTTTTAAAATCTATTAATTATTTTAGATTACTGGCTATAAAATCGATCTCTGAATGTGCTATAGCGACGAAATCACTCTCTCGTTTTTAGTGGCTGTGACATAATGGAGGGTTCAGCCACGAGTTGATGGACAGTCGGAAGAGCGAATGACATGTGAGGAGGGGCGTCCCAGCTTCAAGTGGTGGCAGATTTTACATCCTGCTTCACACAGGCAGAAGAGACATACTCCTTTGTCCGTGATAATCAGGGCTACCACTCAATACAAGCCATTTCGATCTACGGCGTCCACATATTGATTTATAAGCAAAAATGTAGGTTGGAAACAGTACCAGAACCAGAACCATGAAGGTACCCAAAACAGGGGACTTTAGATCTAAGAATAAACTACGGCATGCAACATGGTTCAATGCGCCAATAAATCAGCATAATATACTTTTTCAGTTTTTTCATCTCCGTGCTAGAATTTTAGATCACGTATGCTGTTCTAATGAACAGCGAACTTAGAAACCAAGGCATTTGTGGTAAATGGATGGGGGCCACCATTTTTATGAACTTCCGCTATTGGACAAGGTGCATAATGCTGTACAGTATTGCAGCATTGTGCATTCACATCAAGGCAAGAAAACAAGGTACAGAGAGAGTGAGAGAGGGAGGTAGAGAGAGAGGGAGTCGTACAGGATGAAAGATGGATGATGTTTACAGATGCCTGGCTAGCTGTGTGATCCAGAACGTCTCGCTCCCCAGGTCTGTCCAGAGGCTTCTTCCTGGCGGTGTGTGTGTGTAACACGTGTGCAGGCGTTGGGAAACTGGGCAAGAGTTTAGAGAGATTTCCCCCCCCCGCCATCTCTCTCTCGCTCTCTCTCGCTCTCTATTTCGATGCTGAGGCAACTCTTCTTTCTACTGCAGAGAGCAGCAGCAATTTAGCACAGAAATAGATGGGATCAGGCATTGATGGAGTATTGAATGTGAGATTGAATGGGGTTATGATTTATATTGCTTGGAAAAGCAGCTGGCAGGAGACAGAGAGAGAAAGAGGGAGAGTGAGCTCACTGGGCACACACTGGTTGAATCAACATTGTTTCCACGTCATTTCAATGAAATTACGTTGAACCAACGTGGAATAGACGTTGAATTGATATCTGTGTCCAGTGGGAGGAAGGAGGGCTTTGAGAGTGAATCCTCACCACTGTTAACACTAGGGCTGGGAATTGCCAGGAACCTCACGATACGATATTATCATGATACTTAGGTGCTGATACGACATGTATAGCATCAGTGTCTCTGTGCGATCTCCTATGTTTTTTGTGTGTGTGTGTTTGTGTGTGTGTGCGCAATGTTCATGTGTCTTGTGAGGATCTCCGCGCTCCTGCCCACACTCCCCTTCCACCCCTGTGTGTGTCTGTTTCTTTATGTGCGTGTGCGTGTGCTCGTGTGTGTGTGAATCTCCTGCGATGTCAACTTGCGATTGCGACAGTATTCTCCCCACCACTTCTCCCTGCTCGATATCACACATGCATGCTGCTCTTCTGCCCCCAGCAAGCTAACCAAACCTCCACCACCTTCTCTCTCTCTCTCCATCCCTCCCTACTTCCCTCCCTCCATCCCCATCTCCTCCCACATGGATAAGCTGTATGGCAAAGATTGTTGAAGACAAATCTCCCTCTAATAACGAGCTTAGGCTGTGTATGATCTCTGTGCTGGCTCGGGAAGAAGATAGATCGCAAGTACTGTATAATGATCCAACAGCCTACGACTACATAATATCATCTTACTTCATATATTTGTGTAAGCAGGGCTTAGGTCTGAGCCTAATCTAGGCTAGATTCACCAAAAGAGGTATACTAGGGACACATAATGCAGAGAAGTGAGATATATTTATTGAATAGATGCTATAGAGTAACTGCTTTAGTCACTCTGTCTAGCCACTTATTTTACTGCGTTCCATATCGACCCCTAGCCCCTACACCCTAGTCATCCTATAGATATGAGAGGATTGGGTAGGTAGTATTTCCTCAGGCTACTGCCCAGGGCTGCAACAGGTAAATCAATATTACAGTGGTGGAGAAAGGGTACCGTCGCCCCTCCTCTTGCCTCACACTGCCCCCTATAGGTCAGGTTAGGGTACTACACTGTGGCGCCCTAGCTCTGCTATTTCAAAAATATATATAATTATATATATATATATATATTTAACCTTTATCTATCTAGGCAAGTCCGTTAAGAACAAATTCTTATTTACAATGACGGCCTACACCGGCCAAACCCGGACGACACTGGGCCAATTGTGCGCCGCCCTATGGGACTCCCAATCACGCCCTGTTGTGTTACAGTCTGGATTCAAACCAGGGTCTGTAGTGACGCCTCTAGCACTGAGATGCAGAGCCTTAGACCGCTGTGCCACTCGGGAGCCCGAGTGCATTCACACAACCCACTTAAAATGAATCGCTCTTTTGGGGAATTGTGTTCGTACCTGTTCCAAAACCTTGTTAAATTAAAAAAGTAATTGACATAGAAAGTCGCACTGCTCTATATTGATACATGAGGTTCAGTGATTTTGTTCAATTGATCAAATACGATCAAATAAGTATAGGCAAGTTCATGGCCTAGCTGTCTATAGGGAGTGCCCTTCTTTAGTCTACACAGCTTGGAATGGAATGGAGGAATCTGTTATGCCAATGCTTCACACAGCCATGGCTTTCAAGGGCATAGCTGTATTTGCATTTGGGGGTAATGTGAATGGCTAAGGGTGCTGCGCATGTATACGGTCATGTTTTAGGCACTGCTGCATCTCTCCCCAACCTCTCTTTTTCTTTCTCCTCTGTTACAAACATGGGTTCAAATACTATTTAGGCTATTTCAATTACTTTCAAAGTCATTTGGAAGTAAGTATTTTGATCAATTTGGGGGGAAAAGGCATGTAGTTGAATATTGGAATGCATTTTGAAATACGCTTGGAAAGTGTTGGCATGTATTTGAAAATACTCAAATACACAATGTATTTTCAAATACAAATAAATACTCCAGTGCATTGAACCCAGATCTATTTGTTTTTTTAAATAATGTATTTGGAAAAAAGTATTTGAAAATATTTTCAAATAGTTGGCTTTTTATATGAAATAATTTGAAAATACTTTTGCACGCACACCAGTGGCGGTCAGTGACGTTTAAGATTAGGGAGGACGCTAATTTTTGTTATGAGCATGGCCTTATTCTTTTACAGCATATTGGATGACTGTCATTCATATTCCATTCACCCAGCTCAATGTAACATTGATAGGTTTAGGCTATTACATGATACTCACATTTTCCCTATACCCATCATGACATTGCTGCAACCTAGCCTACGACAAAGTTTACAACATAGGTGCACAGGTCGAGAGATAAATGAGAGTAATCAAGGTGACAGAAAGTGACACATTCAATACAGCCTTGTACACTCTTGCCTGAATTTAGCAGTTTTAGTGTGTAATCATTGCAAACAAGAGTTTCTATTGGACAAATTCAGGTATGTTTATCCCCATTTCGTTCCGTTTGATTCCGTTTAAGAAACGTTTTCAACAGAATCGGCGGAATGAATACACTTTTGATCACCCGCACACACAGTTCACTTTCATAGCAGCCACAAACAGCACAATCACTTTGCTCATTGTATCATTGCATCTACGCACTCTCCTCCTTTCACCTTTTCCCTTTGCTTGGGGACTTCAGTGGCAATAAATTTAATAAAACCAAAAGCTTACCTTGACTTGGAAGAGTTCCAGTGTTGGATAGCCTTAGCCAGCTAGCTAACATAGCATCCTTCTCTGTTTGAGCCGGGTGTTTGAGTAGGCTAAACTAGCTAGCTGCATTCGCTAGCTAAGTAAGTGAAAGTGAAAAAAATACAACAAGTAAGAGAACGTGAAAAAATACAACAAACTATAGCTAGCTCTCTATCTCTTTCTTTCTCTCCCTCTCTCCTGCTTCTCCTTCATTTTTGAAGAAATGTATTTGTTCAACGCCGTTCAATTATTGTCATTTTCTCTCTTTGAGTCAACTACTCACCACATTTTATGCACTGCAGTGCTAGCTAGCTGTAGCTTATGTTTTCAGTACTAGATTCATTCACTGATCCTCTGATTGGGTGGACAACATGTCAGTTCATGCCGCAAGAGCTCTGATAGGTTGGAGAACACCCTCCGGAGGTCGTCATAATTAGTGTGTAAGTCTATGGAAGGGGGTGAGAACCATGAGCTTCCTAGGTTTTGTATTGAAGTCAATGTACCCAGAGAGTGCTGTTGAGGCTACTGTAGACCTTCACTGCAAAACAATTTGTTTTAATCAGTTATTCGGTGACGTATATTTAGTATAGTTTTATCTAAAAAGGATAGCTTTTTTTTTAAGTTTCACTATTTAAATTTTTATGAAATTCACTCAGGAGGATTGTCCTCCCCTTCCTCTGCTAAGGAGCCTCCACTGACGTACGCACACGCACACACTCACACACCAAGAGTTACTGGCTGTAAAGCGTGTGCTGTCTGTCTCACCGCAAGTCTTGAGGGAATCCACTCCTATCCCTTCCCCTCCCATCCATATGCCTTCAATCCGAATCCACTGATGTCATAACAATGGCTCCTCCTGTCATTAGCGAGCGCTCGTTAGCCAACCACCGGGACCACACCTTCTGTCAAGCTGTGTTGGTGCGCTGGGAAAGGAAACTGTAACACAAACACACTCGGAGGTATAGCAGCAGTTCAACATCAATGCAGCTCAATAGCCATAAGGAGAGAGAAAGAGAAGGAGAAAGAGAGAAAATTAAAGAGACGTGTTTACATATCAATAAAGAGACCCATACTCCCCACACAGAGTTGTACATGCCCTGACACACAACCCTAAACATCCACATTAATTAGACCTGGACATAGTATAAATAGCCCACCGCGCTCGCTGCACATCGCCCCAGGGCTTTGTAAGCAAATAGCCATGCACAAACAAACAAGAAGACAACCATTAAACACACACCATCATCGTCATCATCGTCATCACCATCGTCATAGACAGGAAAAAGACACACTAATGCTGCTACACAGGAGAACACGGGCAGAGAAAATAACAGACAGTATGAATGTGTCGACTCAGAAACACATATGGACACAGAACCACACACACATGCTGGCACCTACACACACAAACTGACTTTCATCCGTTAGATCCCTCTAGCCTAAATTCGATACAGTCTGTGTGTGTGTGTGTGTGTGTGTGTGTGTGTGTGTGTGTGTGTGTGTGTGTGTGTGTGTGTGTGTGTGTGTGTGTGTGTGTGTGTGTGTGTGCATGAAAAAATACGATTAAGTAACTGTTTCATTTTATACCCCAGGGCAATTTGCCATAAAAACTCGCTCTTCAATCCAACCCCCCTGGTCCTTCTGCTTCCTCTCCTTTTTTTCTCTGTTATCTGTTTTCTTTTCTCCGCTCTGTCTTATCTGTCTGTCTGTCTGGCTGGCTGAGCTTGACTGTATGTGAACAGGGGATTTGTCTGAGTGAGTTTGTGTGGGAGTGGATAATGTTTATCAGTGTGTGCGTGTCTACTTTTGTGTTTCTGAGTGTGTGTATCGATGTGTGTTTGAGAGCAGATTTGTATATGCAGTGTATGTATCAAACTGTGTGTGTGTACATGAGTGTGCGTATATCTGTGCGTATATCTGTGTGTGTGTGTGTGTGTGTGTGTGTGTGTGTGTGTGTGTGTGTGTGTCTACGTGTGTGTGTTATAGTGGGCCGGGGCGCTAATCTGATCCAGGACCACACAGGCGCCTGAGAGAGAGAGCGGTCTGCCCCAGGCCTGGTCCACAAGTCTTGCCAAGAAAATTACCTTCCAACCGCCGGCGCCTGCCAAGCCCACCACCTTCTCCTGTCACCAGGATCCGCTTCAGAGGGGAAGGGGCCGAGGCACACACACACACACACACAAACACACACCAACCTCGGTCCCCTTTAGGCCTCTATAGACTGCGTCGGGACCGGCCCTGGGGCGGGGGGCTTACAGCTGTGTATGTGTGTGTATTTTTCCCTCCCACTAGCACTATTACTATACCTTTTGTTATTGCTCCTTATAGAGGTGGCTGAGATGGGGGCGATTCATTGAAGGGCCTCTTTTTATATTGAAAGGTGACAGGAGCTGTGGTGAGTGTGTGTGTGGGTGGGTGGGGTACAAGGCTGTTATTCATTTTTTTGTGGTTGGTTGAGTAGGCGGTTGCATGTCTGCATATATGTGAAATTGTATGTCTGTGAGAGTGTGTGTACATGCACAGTGCATTCGGAAAGTATTCAGACCCCTAGACTTTTTCCACATTGTGTTACGTTACAGCCTTATTCTAAAATATATTTTTTTGAAATGTCCCTCAATAATCTACACACAGTACCCCATAATGACAAAGCAAAAACAGGTTTTTAGAGATAAAAACTGATATACCTTATTTACATAAGTATTCAGACTCTTTGCTATGAGACTCGAAATTGAGCTCAGGTGCATCCTGTTTCCATTGATTATCCTTGAGATGTTTCTACAACTTGATTGGAGTCCAACGGTGGTAAATTCAATTGATTGGACATGATTTGGAAAGGCACACACCTGTCTTTATGAGGTCCCACAGTTGACAGTGCATGTCAGAGCAAAAATCAAGCCATGTGATCGGAGGAATTGTCCGTGAGCTCTTAGACAGGATTGTGTCCAGGCACAGATCTGGGGAAGGGTACCAAAAAATGTCTGCAGTATTGAAGGTCCCCAAGAACACAGTGGTCTCCATCATTCTTAAATGGAAGAAGTTTGGAACCACCAAGACTCTTCCTAGAGCTCACTTCCCAGACAAACTGAGTAATCGATGGAGAAGGGAGGTGACCAAGAACACGATGGTCACTGATAGAGCTACAGGGTTCATCTGTGGAGATGGGAGAACCTTCCAGAAGGACAACCATCTCTGCAGCACTCCACCAATCAGCCCTTTATGGTAGTAAAAGGCACATGACACCCCGCTTGGAGTTTGCCAAAATGCAACTAAAGACTCTCAGACCATGAGAAACAAGATTCTCTGGTCTTATGAAACCAAGATGAAACTCTTTGGCCTGAATGCCAAGTGTCACATCTAGAGGAAACCTGGCATCATCCCTACGGTGAAGCATGGTGGTGGCAGCATCATGCTGTGGGGATGTTTTTCAGCGGCAGGGACTGGGAGACTAGTCAGGATCGAAGCAAAGATGAACGGAGCAGAGTACAGAGAGAGCTCAGGACCTTAGACTGGAGCGAAGGTTCACCTTCCAACAGGACAACAACCCTAAGCACACAGCCAAGACAACGCCGCAATGGCTTCCGGACAAGTCTCTGAATGACCTTGAGTGGGCCAGCCAGAGCCCAGACTTAAACCCAATCGAACATCTCTGGAGAGACCTGAAATGATCTATGCAGCAACCCTCCCCATCCAACATGACAGAGCTTGAGAGAATCTGTAGAGAAAAATGTGAGAAACTCCCTAAATACAAACTTGTAGCGTCATACCCAAGAAGACTCGATGCTGTCATCGCTGCCAAAGGTGCTTTAACAAAGTACAAATACTTATATAAATGTAATTTTTATTTTTATATACAGTGGGGAGAACAAGTATTTGATACACTGCCGATTTTGCAGGTTTTCCTACTTACAAAGCATGTAGAGGTCTGTAATTTTTATCATAGGTACACTTCAACTGTGAGAGACGGAATCTAAAACAAAAATCCAGAAAATCACATTGTATGATTTTTAAGTAATTAATTTGCATTTTATTGCATGACATAAGTATTTGATCAGAAAAGCAGAACTTAATATTTGGTACAGAAACCTTGGTTTGCAATTACAGAGATCATACGTTTCCTGTTGTTCTTGACCAGGTTTGCACACACTGCAGCAGGGATTTTGGCCCACTCCTCCATACAGACCTTCTCCAGATCCTTCAGGTTTCGGGGCTGTCGCTGGGCAATACGGACTTTCAGCTCCCTCCAAAGATTTTCTATTGGGTTCAGGTCTGGAGACTGGCTAGGTCACTCCAGGACCTTGAGATGCTTCTTACGGAGCCACTCCTTAGTTGCCCTGGCTGTGTGTTTCGGGTCGTTGTCATGCTGGAAGACCCAGCCACGACCCATCTTCATTGCTCTTACTGAGGGAAGGAGGTTGCTGGCCAAGATCTCGCAATACATGGCCCCATCCATCCTCCCCTCAATACGGTGCAGTCGTCCTGTCCCCTTTGCAGAAAAGCATCCCCAAAGAATTGGGACGGTGTTCTTGGGGTTGTACTCATCCTTCTTTTTCCTCCAAACATGGCAAGTGGAGTTTAGACCAAAAAGCTCTATTTTTGTCTCATTAGACCACATGACCTTCTCCCATTCCTCCTCTGGATTATCCAGATGGTCATTGGCAAACTTCAGATGGGCCTGGACATGCGCTGGCTTGAGCAGGGGGACCTTGCGTGCGCTGCAGGATTTTAATCCATGACGGCGTAGTGTGTTACTAATGGTTTTCTTTGAGACTGTGGTCCCAGCTCTCTTCAGGTCATTGACCAGGTCCTGCCGTGTAGTTCTGGGCTGATCCCTCACCTTCCTCATGATCATTGATGCCCCACGAGGTGAGATCTTGCATGGAGCCCCAGACCGAGGGTGATTGACCGTCATCTTGAACTTCTTCCATTTTCTAATAATTGCGCCAACAGTTGTTGCCTTCTCACCAAGCTGCTTGCCTATTGTCCTGTAGCCCATCCCAGCCTTGTGCAGGTCTACAATTGTATCCCCGATGTCCTTACACAGCTCTCTGGTCTTGGCCATTGTAGAGAGGTTGGAGTCTGTTTGATTGAGTGTGTGGACAGGTGTCTTTTATACAGGTAACGAGTTCAAACAGGTGCAGTTAATACAGGTAATGAGTGGAGAACAGGAGGGCTTCTTAAAGAAAAACTAACAGGTCTGTGAGAGCCGGAATTCTTACTGGTTCGTAGGTGATCAAATACTTATGTCATGCAATAAAATGCTAATTCATTATTTAAAAATCATACAATGTGATTTTCTGGATTTTTGTTTTAGATTCCGTCTCTCACAGTTGAAGTGTACCTATGATAAAAATTACAGACCTCTACATGCTTTGTAAGTAGGAAAACCTGCAAAATCGGCAGTGTATCAAATACTTGTTCTCCCCACTGTATATATAAATGAGCAACATTTACAAAAAAATACTGTTTTTGCTTTGTCATTATGGGGTATTGTGTTTAGATTGATAAGGCAGAAAAACTATCTTATCAATTTTATAATAAGGCTGTAACGTAACAAAATGTGGAAAAAGTCAAGGGGTCTGAATACTTTCTGAATGCAATGTATTACTGGTGATTTCTATCCTTTGGTGGTCAAATTTTACAATTTAATTCAAATCAAAGTTTATTTGTCACGTGCACCGAATACAACAGGTATTCGAATGCTTAGTGAAATGCTTACTTACAGTGAAATGCTTACTTACAGGCTCTAACCAACAGTGGACAATAGGTAAGTAAAGAAATAAAAACAACAGTAAAAAGACAGTGAAAAATAACAGTAGCAAGGCTACATACAGGCACTGGTTAGTCAGGCTGATTGAGGTAGTATGTACATGTAGATATGGTTAAAGTGACTATGCATATATGATAAACGGAGAGTAGCAGTAGCGTAAAAGAGGGGTTGGCGGGTGGTGGGTGGCGGGTGGCGGGACACAATGCAGATAGCCTGGTTAGCCAATGTGCGGGGGCACTGGTTGGTCGGGCCAATTGAGGTAGTATGTACATGAATGTATAGTTAAAGTGACTATGCAGATATGATAAACAGAGAGTAGCAGCAGCGTAAAAGAGGGGTTGGGGGGGGGCAAATAGTCCAGGTAGCCATTTGATTACCTGTTCAGGAGTCTTATGGCTTAGGGGTAAAAACTGTTGAGAAGCCTTTTTGTCCTAGACTTGGCAATCCGGTACCGCTTGCCATGTGGTAGTAGAGAGAACAGTCTATGACTGGGGTGGCTGGGGTCTTTGACAATTATTAGGGCCTTCCTCTGACACTGCCTGGTGTAGAGGTCCTGGATGGCAGGCAGTTTAGCCCCAGTGATATACTGGGCCGTATGCACTACCCTTTGTAGTGCCTTGCGGTCGGAGGCCGAGCAATTGCCGTACCAGGCAGTGATGCAACCAGTCAGGATGCTCTCGATGTTGCAGCTGTAGAACCTTTTGACGATCTGAGGACCCATGCCAAATCTTTTTCGTTTCCTGAGGGGGAATAGGCTTTGTCGTGCCCTCTTCATGACTGTCTTGGTGTGTTTGGACCATTCTAGTTTGTTGGTGATGTGGACACCAAGGAACTTGAAGCTCTCACCCTGCTCCACTACAGCCCCGTCGATGAGAATGGGGGCGTGCTCGGTCCTCCTTTTCCTGTAGTCCACAATCATCTCCTTAGTCTTGGTTACGTTGAGGGATAGGTTGTTATTCTGGCACCACCTGGCCAGGTCTCTGACTTCCTGCCTATAGGCTGTCTCGTCGTTGTCGGTGATCAGGCCTACCACTGTTGTGTCATCTGCAAACTTAATGATGGCGTTGGAGTCGTGCCTGGCCATGCGTCATGGGTAAACAGGGAGTACAAGAGGGGACTAAGCATGCACCCCTGAGGGGCTCCAGTGTTGAGGATCAGCGTGGCAGATGTGTTGCTACGGGTCTGTAGTCATTTAGGTAGGTTGCCTTCGTGTTCTTGGGCACAGGGACTATGGTGGTCTGCTCGAAACATGTTGGTATTACAGACTCAATCAGGGACAATGTTAAAAATGTCAGTGAAGACACCTGCCAGTTGGTCAGTACATGCCCGGAGCACAAATCCTGGTAATCCGTCTGGCCCCACAGCCTTGTGAATGTTGACCTGTTTAAATGTTTTACTCACGTTGGCTCCGGAGAGCGTGATCACACAGTCGTCCAGAACAGCTGATGCTCTCATGCATGCCTCAGTGTTGCTTGCCTTGAAGTGAGCATAGAAGTGATTTAGCTCGTCTGGTAGGCTCATGTCACTGGGCAGCTCTCGGCTGTGGTTCCCTTTGTAGTCTTTAATAGTTTGCATGCCCTGCCACATAAGACGAGCGTCGGAGCCGGTGTAGTATGATTCAATCTTAGCCCTGTATTGACGCTTTGCCTGTTTGATGGTTCGTCACAGGGCATAGCAGGATTTCTTATAAGCTTCCGGGTTAGAGTCCCACACCTTGAAAGCGGCAGCTCAACCCTTTAGCTCAGTGCGAATGTTGCCTGTAATCCATGGTTGGGGTATGTACGTACAGTCACTGTGGGGACGACGTCCTCGATGCACTTATTGATAAAGCCAGTGACTGATGTGGTGTTCTCCTCAATGCCATCGGAAGAACATGTTCCAGTCTGTGGTAGCAAAACAGTCCTGTAGTTTAGCATATGCTTCATCTGACCATCTGACCACCATCACAAATGGTGGCTTTGATCACAGTTTTGAGGTTTAGATTGCTTGATGTTCATAGCTAGCTAGTGGCATAAGCAAACATTGTTGTGCAAATCTCTATTTACCCACCATCGACACCAACAATCTCTACAATCTTCCTCCATGTCACTGACCTTATGAATTTGTATCTGTATTCTAGCAAAGCAAAATCATGTAGAATTGGAAAACCAGACACAGTGAAGATTTGCTATCCTAAATTTTGTTGTTGTTGTGCTTGCCCAGAACTAATGACAGGCGAAACGATGTTTCATGAACACAAGATTTTCAAGCAAACATCTGCTCCTCACCTAATTGGTTAACAGCAGCAGTGTCCGCGTGCAATTTGCATAAATTAGAGCAGAGCTGAACGTTTTCTATTGCTCCGCTTGCAGGGTTCGCGCCTCTCACGTTCCCATAATCCCCTGCGTCTTGTTCCGCGTGCTCCCGTTGAAAATGAAATGGGGGCGGAACTTCGTCTAGCGAATTGGGGAAGTGGTGGAAACCCTACTTGAGTGTCAGAGTGCGTTTGTAAACATGTATTTACGTGCACACTTCACACTCTAATTCATTACTTTCCTCTTCTCACATATGCTTAGTATATCAGATAGTGTTTGTTGTGGACCAGGGGACTTTCCCTAGATCCTAGAACACAGCCAGGGTTATATTGAGTCACCGCCTTGGGCTGTCCGCATGGCAACCCTTACCTCGAATTGGCTATCGCTTTTGAAGGAGGCGGGAGGGAGGGAGAGAGACTGCCCGGATCGCTGGCACAGTTAGAAGAGGTAACTCACCATCTCGTGCCTGTTTATGAGTGTGCCACTGGTTTGGCTTTCTGCCTAGACAGTACCACTCCCAGCCCCTGGAACTCATATTCCCAACCTGGCTAATGTCACACACACCAACCCAGGGCTGCCCTGACTAATGATATCACTAAAACACACACACACTGGCGGCGGGAATTCCCTTTGTGGCGTGGCTGCCCCATTCATAAAAGTGTACCTGCTGATCTGAGCGTCTGCCAATGCTCACCTAGCCTCCACCTTGTGACCATGAAATGAACACAGACACACACATGGCAAACGCACACAGCACAGCATATTTTCACATGTGCTTACCTCCCTCAGACTTCCAGCTGTTCCATCTTTTCCCATCTATAAGGATATGGGATATAGTGTGTGTGTGTGTGTGTGTGTGTGTGTGTGTGTGTGTGTGTGTGTGTGTGTGTGTGTGTGTGCGCGTGTGTGCGTGCGTGTGTGTGTGTTTGGTGAATATGTGTATGTAGGTGTATAGATGCATTTGTGTGTATGATTTATAGAACGAGAGACATACGCCATTACTATGCCAGTTGAACACACACAGACATATGAAATGCATATTGTCCTTTATTCCCAGATCTCCCATGATCTTACAGCTAAAACCTGTTCCAACTGGGTCAGGTCAGCAGTGATGGCTTTAAAGTTTTTAGTTTGTTGTTCAATCTAATGCCATTTAGACTTTATATTTTAGTGATTTAATTTGTTTTTGAAAATTGATTAATCCAAACCACAAACAAACTAGGGATTGGCACGGTTATTACAAATTAAAATATCAGAACGATCGTTAGTATTTGAATAGTTGCGAGAGTATGAATTTTTTTTGAAAAAATAAATCAGAGCCTATTTTGACAATGAAAAGGCTTTGTCTCAATTAAATAAAATGATCTATGTGACTTTGGTACACACAAAGATATACCATGACAATTTAAATTCTTAATTTAATAAAACACTTTTGAATATAGTTTCTATGACATGCGCCCCATAAAAACATATACTGCATAGCCTAAACACGTTTCATGCGTGTAGTTTATTGTTATTGTTGGCCAATAAAAGTGGCACCGTGGAAGATCACTAATCAATGCAAAATGGAATTACAATTAAGGAAATAAATTAGCTAAATGAGCAACCGACAGGTAGGCTATTGTTTAATCTGAATGGAGTTGTTGTAGACAAGAATGGGGAGTGCGGAAAAATTGTGTCAACTAGCCTAGCTAGCTTGCTAGCTAACATAGCTGGCTATCTTAGCAGGCTTCTTTACATCGATTTGATGTAGTTAAGACAGGCACTGACAGATGGGAATAGGTAGTGGTTACAAAATTGATTGGACACACCAATCAATTTTGGAACCACTCTCTTTTCAAATTAGGGCTAATTGGAAAAGCTGTTCAAAAGAGGACATTGTATTTCTTCTTTGTACTCCCTGACGAAGGCCATGCAGCCGAAACGCGTCGGATTTTTAAAACTTTGTTTCTATTGAACATGCCATATAAATAAAGGCATATTAATTCATTATATGAAGAGTGCCTTGGTCTTCCTTTCTTTTTGATAGTATTTGGTAGCATTGCCTTTAATTTGTTTGGTAGCATTGCCTTTAAATTGTTTAACTTGGGTCAAATGTTACGGGTAGCCTTCCACAAGCTTCCCACAATAAGTTGGGTGAATTTTGGCCCATTCCTCCTGCCAGAGCTGGTGTAACTGAGTCAGGTTTGTAGGCCTCCTTGCTCGCACACACTTTTTCAGTTCTGCCCACAAATGTTCTATGGGATTGAGGTCAGGGCTTTGTGATGGCCACTCCAATACCTTGACTTTGTTGTCCTTAAGCCATTTTGTCACAACTTTGGAAGTATGCTTGGGGTCATTGTCCATTTGGAAGATCCATTTGCGACCAATCTTGAACTTTCTGACTGATGTCTTGAGATGTTGCTTCAATATATCCCCATCATTTTCTTGCCTCATGATGCCATCTATTTTCCCACTTTAACTGTATATACACTGCTCAAAAAAATAAAGGGAACACTAAAATTACACATCCTAGATCTGAATGAATGAAATAATCTTATTAAATACTTTTTTCTTTACATAGTTGAATGTGCTGACAACAAAATCACACAAAAATAATCAATGGAAATCCAATTTATCAACCCATGGAGGTCTGGATTTGGAGTCACACTCAAAATTAAAGTGGAAAACCACACTACAGGCTGATCCAACTTTGATGTAATGTCCTTAAAACAAGTCAAAATGAGGCTCAGTAGTGTGTGTGGCCTCCACATGCCTGTATGACCTCCCTACAACGCCTGGGCATGCTCCTGATGAGGTGGCGGATGGTCTCCTGAGGGATCTCCTCCCAGACCTGGACTAAAGCATCCGCCAACTCCTGGACAGTCTGTGGTGCAACGTGGCATTGGTGGATGGAGCGAGACATGATGTCCCAGATGTGCTCAATTGGATTCAGGTCTGGGGAACGGGCGGGCCAGTCCATAGCATCAATGCCTTCCTCTTGCAGGAACTGCTGACACACTCCAGCCACATGAGGTCTAGCATTGTCTTGCATTAGGAGGAACCCAGGGCCAACCGCACCAGCATTGTCACGATTCTCTAAAGCTGAACCCAGAAGCAGACCAGGACAAGATGAGTAAAATGAAGGTGAGTATTTATTTACAGTCTCGAGGTGCAAATAGAATAATCCAGGAGACGGAGCGGCAGCGGAGGTGAGTTGATGAGAGTGAATAGGCAGATCCAATGATGTCACTGAAACCACCGACGGCCAGGCAAGGGAGTTGAATGTTCCGGGAGGATGACTGTAGACAGAGTAAAACGGGGGTGAGTAACCGGCAAAAAGTACAGAACAACAAAACTAACTCTGGTAACATGAGGCTGATACGCTGACACAACATACTGTTTATTGCTAATGATCCGGCAGGGAATGGATGTCAGGTCAGGGCTTATGAAGAGAAGAGGTGATGATCAGGACCAGGTGTGCAGATGGCTGATGAGATGCAGGTGCGGGTAATCAAGAGTTCTCCCGCCTAGCTTCGTCACCTGGCAACCAGACAGGGTGCGTTCAGGAACCTCAGGAAACAGACTCCAAAACAAAAAACAGTCAGCTCAGGCAGAAAACAGACTCAGGAAGCGGGATTCCTGACAAGCATATGGTCTCACAAGGGGTCTGAGGATCTCATCTCGGTACCTAATGGCAGTCAGGCTACCTCTGGCGAGCACAAAGAAATGCCACCCCACACCATGACTGACCCACCGCCAAACCGGTCATGCTGGAGGATGTTGCAGGCAGCAGAACGTTCTCCACGGCGTCTCCAGACTCTGTCACGTCTGTCACATGTGCTCAGTGTGAACCTGCTTTCATCTGTGAAGAGCAAAGTGCGCCAGTGGCGAATTTGCCAATCTTGGTGTTCTCTGGCAAATGCCAAACGTCCTGCACGGTGTTGGGCTGTAAGCACAACCCCCACCTGTGGACGTCGGGCCCTCATACCACCCTCATGGAGTCTGTTTCTGACCGTTTGAGCAGACACATGCACATTTGTGGCCTGCTGGAGGTCTTTTTGCAGGGCTCTGGCAGTGCTCCTCCTGCTCCTCCTTGCACAAAGGTGGAGGTAGCGGTCCTGCTGCTGGGTTGTTGCCCTCCTACGGCCTCCTCCACGTCTCCTGATGTACTGGCCTGTCTCCTGGTAGCGCCTCCATGCTCTGGACACTACGCTGACAGACACAGCAAACCTTCTTGCCACAGCTCGCATTGATGTGCCATCCTGGATGAGCTGCACTACCTGAGCCACTTGTGTGGGTTGTAGACTCCGTCTCATGCTACCACTAGAGTGAAAGCACCGCCAGCATTCAAAAGTGACCAAAACATCAGCCAGGAAGCATAGGAACTGAGAAGTGGTCTGTGGTCCCCACCTGCAGAACCACTCCTTTATTGGGGGTGTCTTGCTAATTGCCTATCATTTCCACCTGTTGTCTATTCCATTTGCACAACAGCATGTGAAATTTATTGTCAATCAGTGTTGCTTCCTAAGTGGACAGTTTGATTTCACAGAAGTGTGATTGACTTGGAGTTACATTGTGTTGTTTAAGTGTTCCCTTTATTTTTTTGAGCAGTGAATATAGTCTTTGTATCTCAAAATCATTGTAACATGGTTAACCTTAAAAATCTAAATGAAAATTATTGAAATCTAAGAGATGAAATTCAACCAGAGAGTGCCCTTTGTGGGAAAAGGCCGCACTTGACCGTTGCGCTTGAATTGGAATGATTCTAGTGCAACAGTCAAGTGAGGCTTTTCGAGCTGTCATGTGACCGAATGCTGCAGACAATGCATTCACGGGTCACTAGGAGGAGTTTTGGTTTCTGACTCAAAGAGAAAACCCTGCCTTCTCCCTCAGCACATTAACACTCATGGTACCCTTCGCCAGCTCATATGGATTCAGCAGTGCTCTTGTCTGCATTGAAACCAAATATCGATCCAGGTTGAATGTGAAAGCAGAGATGAGGTTCACACTGTTAACCTCTCTGGCGCATGTGGGACGAACTCGTCCCACCTACGTAACAGCCACTGAAATCCAGTGGCGCGATTTTTGAATCGTTAGAAATACTATTACTTCAATTTCTCAAACATATGACTATTTTACAGCTATTTAAAGACAAGAATCTCGTTAATCTAACCCCACTGTCCGATTTCAAAAAGGCTTTACAACGAAAGCAAAACATTAGATTATGTCAGCAGAGTGCCCAGCCAGAAATAATCAGACACCCATTTTTCAAGCTAGCATATCATGTCACATAAACCCAAACCACAGCTAAATGCAGCACTAACCTTTTATGATCTTCATCAGATGACACACCTAGGACATTGTGTTATACAATACATGCATGTCTGTTCAATCAAGTTCATATTTATATCAAAAAACAGCTTTTTACATTAGCATGTGACGTTCAGAAAAAGCATAACCCCCGCAAACTTCCGGGGAATTTACTAACAGTTTGCTAAATGACTCACGATAAACGTTCACAAAAAGCATAACAATTATTTTAAGAATTATAGATACATTACTCCTCTATGCACTCGATATGTCCGATTTTAAAATAGCTTTTCGGATGAAGCACATTTTGCAATAATCTAAGTACATAGCCCGGCATCACAGGGCTAGCTATTTAGACACCCACCCAGGTCAGCCTCCACCAAAATCACATTTTCTATAAGAAAAATGTTCTTACCTTGCTTGTTCTTCGTCAGAATACACTGCCAGGACTTCTACTTCAATAACAAATGTTGGTTTGGTCCCAAATAATCCATCGTTATATCCAAACAGCGACGTTTTGTTCGTGAGTTCTAGACACTATCAGAATGCTACATCACGGTCTCGCGCATGGCGCATTGGCGTGACAAAAAAATTCTAAATATTCCATTACCGTACTTCGAAGCATGTCAACCGCTGTTTAAAACCAATTTTTATGCCATTTATCTCGTAGAAAAGCGATAATATTCCGACCGGGAATATGCATTGAGCCTAAACAGCCGAATTAAATTTCTCCTCAGGAGCGAATCGTGCACGCGCCTCATTCAAAGGTCCTCTGATCTGCCACTTACCAAAGGCGATAATGTGTTTCAGCCTGAGGCTGCCTCGTCAACCTTCAGGTATTTCCCGGGTTCTGAGAGCCTATCGGAGCCCTGGGAATTGTCACGTTACAGCTAAGATCCTTACTTTTCAATAAACAGATGCAAGACGCACGACTCCTTGTCAGACAGGGTACTTCCTGCATGAAACCTTGTCAGGTTTTTGCCTGCCATAGGAGTTCTGTTATACTCACAGACACCATTCAAACAGTTTTAGAAAATTCAGAGTGTTTTCTAACCAAACCTGAATAATATGCATATTCTAGCTTCTGAGTTGGTGTAGGAGGCAGTTAAAAATGGGCACATATTTTTTCCAAAATTCTCAATACTGCCCCCTATCCCAAACAGGTTTAACCACGCCCCCTGACTTTGAGAATCTCCGATGCGACAAGCGTCAAGCACACCCATCTCATTAGTGATGCTGAGATACGAGACATTATGTCAGGCTGATTTGCAATTTACTCTCATAGCCCCACATTAAAAGCATGTGATCGTGAGTTGAGAAGACAATCAGAAATACTGTTAGAATGTCTTGCAATTGACAGCCATCGCCCCAAACATTTGCTGTTAATTACATTTTTGTTTTTTCACATGGTAAGTTTGTGAACCGCTGAACTAGTCAGTGGCTACTTTTTCTCTCTCACCCTCCTGTGTCACACACACCGGCCCCTGCCCATCCCCCAGCCTGCTGCAATCTCTCCCGAGGTCATGCAGGCTGCGCAGCAAGCAAGTGTCCAAGTTTAAACAAAGTAAAAAATATATATTTTTTGGGACTATCTGGGTCTCCAACATTTTTATTTTTCATTTTATTTTAACTGTGAAATTATTTCAAATGCCCTTCCCTAAAACAAACTCACAGTTGTTGGCCAGACAGTGGGATTGTTTGTGTTGAAACTTCAGAGGAACACTGCAGTCTCTCTCTCTCTTTCTCTCTCTCTCTCTTTCTCTCAGTGGCAAGTTAGGCAGCAGTACAAATATGTAGTCATTCCCCGTGTGTAGTTCGCTACAATTACACATTTCCAGTTGCCATTCGGAAATGAAGAGTTAGAGAGGTGGGAAGTTGCCATATATATATATATATATATAAAAACAGAGCATTAACAAATTCAGAACAGAAAGTGTTGTTTTCACACAGTGTGTTTCCGTTAAGGTGGGCTGGGGGAACATTAACTTTATGTCAAGGGGTTGGTTGGATTGGGGTTGAAAAATATGTTGTGCTCAATCAAGTCAAGCGACCTGAAAGAGGGACGCGGACCTGTATCATTCCAAATCCCTTTTATTTTCCTCTTGGAAGTACCCAGGCTTACGAGTGCTGATAGATCTACCTTAAAAAAAAAAAGCAGGAAGGGAAGAAAAAAAAACGGTGGAATTTGTTTTCTAACCACTAGTCACATTCTTGGCAGGGTCTTAATTTGTCTATGCCAAAAACAGGCTGAAATGGGGAGGGAGGAGTGGGGAAAGGGAGGAGAGAGAGATGGAGGAGAGAGAGAGAAGGCTGGGATAGAAAGGGGGATATAGGGCAGGCCTCTAATCTTGTTTACATCTGTGCATTTACACTATTTTCCCCTCCCATCAACCCTGTATACAGACCCCATTTAGCCCTATGCATTTACCTCAGCTACCCTTACAACCATTGTCTATGCAAACCCCTTTGTTTATAATCCCCCCCATACTGCCCCTGTGTATCTACACCCCTGTATGTTGAACCCTACAACTCTACTATCCGTCACCCACTCCTGCCTGCCATCTGAAGCCCTCCTCTTGCACACACACACACACACACACACACACACACACACACACACACACACACACACACACACACACACACACACACACACACACACACACACACACACACACACACACACACACACAAGTGCCAGTCTCAGTATTTCATATCAGTCCCAGTGCCCCTCTCTGTATCTCCCTCAGACAGCTGCCCCTGTCTGTCTTTCAAGTAAGAGAAAGTTGGTCCTAGATACTGATCTAATGCCAGTTTTAACACCCCCCTTCTCCCTTAAACTAACTGTCCAATGAAATCTCACTTTTAAGAGTAAGTTTTCTTAACTCATTCCAAAATAATGTTGTTGACTCATCCTATGCTCATATTTTTGGCCAAAGCATAAAAAAAAGAAAGAAAAAATAAAATAAAAATCCCACCTCCTTAGCACACACACACACACACACACACACACACACACACACACACACACACACACACACACACACACACACACACACACACACACACACACACAGTACTAGGAGTGTGCAAAGCTGTCATCAAGACAAAGGGTGGCTACTTTGAAGAATCTCAAATATGAAATATATTTTGATTTGTTTAACACTTTTTTGGTTACTACACGATTCTATTTTTTATTTTATAGTTTTGATGTCTTCACTGTTATTCTACAATGTAGAAAAGAGTAAAATGAAAGAAAAACCCTGGAATGAGTAGGTGTGTCCAAACTTTTGACTGGTACTGTACATTCATGCTACACACACATCACAACTACCAGACTCTTATTATAATTGCTAAATACTGCACAATTTAAACACTCCCCCCTTCCCCAAAAGACATGTAAATATTAGACTATAAATTGTGCCTTCCTCTATTATACTTATGCTAAAATGTTTATTCTATTCTACTGAGCCATTTACTTTATGTTTGTATTCTTATCTTTTCTTATTTCTTATTATTGTGGCATTGTCGAGAAATAACCTGAAAGTAAGCATACCATGTGAACGTACGACTAATAAAACTTGGAACTTGAAACTCTAAATTGTATCTCTAACAGAACATGTAAAAAATGCTTGATATTTCCTCATAGAGGATGATGTCATCCTCTTGAGCAAGATGAGCTGACCAATCATGGACTACTTGCGTGAATATTTTTAATGACCAGTACACGGCCATACCAGAGGTGGCACCACAGATCCCAGAGTGGGGGGGGGGATTTTTTGCTCTGGGGCCACAAGTTTTTCCTGATCTAGTAACCTGATAGGATATGACAGAGATGAATCAGTTGTAAAAGGTTTTATATGGGCTGTGATGGGACCATAGTTTTTCTAATCAGGTCACTTGGTTTTAGAAAATTCCTGCAAAAACTCCTGCCCTGGAGACAGGGCAGGAGTTTTATTTTTCTAATTTCTACAGACAAATAAGTCTTCTCTTTTTAAGCAGTAGGCATTTGCTTTCCAAACTACGTTTTTCCTGTGATTGTATTTCAAAATTTAGCGAAAGACCAATACAACCATAGACATAGAATCCATACAATGGACGTGCCCACTCAAGTCAGGACTGCCAGCCATTGCTAGTGTACCCACGAGTTTACCAGTCAAATTGACACGGTTACACGGTGGCAAGATTATAATTTTCATGGCCGCAACGCCACAACAACAGCCTACTCAGAGCGCGGAGAGAGAGTGTGGTTTGGAGGATGGATAAGACGTTTCGGACAATCGCAGCAAGTCTATTTAAATAGAAAAAGTTGTTACATAGGGACATAAAACTAAAGCTGGGGGGGGGGGCACAAGTTTCAATTGAGCGGGCAATGTCCCTCTCCTACGAAGGATGAAAACATTGTCAAACTGCAGCAACCCTGTACTTGTTCATATGACTTATATTTTAAACTAGACTATCAGGGGGGTTTTCCTTTACACAGATACAGAGACACCAACATAGAACCCACGGGGCTGAGCTTTATTTATGCGGGTTGGCATCGTGTAGGCCTGTGCAACTATAATTAAAGAGTTACCCACACAGTCTATCTAATTATATCATCACTATTGTGATTCATTCCAATTCATAATTTTGGATTGAAAAGGTCTATGTAGCCTAGCAAGCCCAAGTTTCGTTAAACTTTGATCACATCCACATTCTTCTCCTAACACAAATAAATGGGCTATAAATGTGTAACGTTACCACTTTGTTTACCCTGGCCAGAGGGGACAAGGCGCATAGGCTATATGCAGCTGCGGTTATCAGTAGCCTGCCCGACAGTTGATCAGAGTGAAAAATCTTCTCTTTTTCATCCCATACAGCATGTCAGATCGCTCATGTTTAAGAATAGGCTGCTGCAACATTTCTGTATAGAGTTTTGACGTGTGTCATGTTTGCTAAATAAATACCAGATGAAAGTGGAGGGCGCACTTTGCTAGAGTGCGCGACCTGTGATTTCTGTGTATCTGATTAAAAAAAAAATCCGGTCAAAACACACACAGAACTGGGTCTCCCGAGTGGCGCAGCGGTCTAACGCACCACGTCGCAGTGTCGACGTCACTACAGCCTGGGGTTCGATCATGTTCCGGACGACGCGTGACTCAAACTTCGCCTCTCCCGAACCCGTTGGGGAGTTACAACGATGAGACGTAATTGGACCGCAATTGAATATCACAAAATTGGGGAGAAAATGATTATTATAATTGTTTTTTAAATCAATAGAAAAAAAACACACAGAACTTTCAGAAGGAAATCTGGAAACAATGGACGGTTACTTTAATGTTTTTAAGGTTAGAATTCGGGACGTGTAAGCTGATCCTGGATCTGTACACAAAAGCTAGTTTTAACTGGATCATATTCTCTATCTACCCCTAGAACACCCTCACGTCCTCTCTCTAGCCCCCACAAGCCCCTCTGTTGTTAGGGATAAAAGGTCCCTTATTACTCTATGGGATTTGGGGCGCCGTTATGCCTCGGGGGCTTTGCTGCAATGTTGTCTCAAAATGTGAAACAATTCGCCTAGTATTACGGAGTGGTGAAAGAGACAGGTCTCGGAGAAGTTTGAGCTTCCTAAGGGTTTCGTTTAATTTGTCTATTCATCATAGTTTTTCAAAAGGATCAAATAAAAGAGGAAAACAGATCAGCGGGAGAACAGAGGAGAGGAGAGGAGAGGAGAGGAGAGGAGAGGAGAGGAGAGGAGAGGAGAGGAGAGGGGGAGAGGGAGTGATAGAGGGAGACTGATTGATGACAGAAAATATGAAATATGAGATAGATATGTCTGAACAAAGACCCGAGAGAGAGAGAGAGAGAGCGATTGAACATGGTTCCAAGTGGCCCCTACCCTGCCCTGCATACTGTACCGAGGGCAGAGCTTCTGCAGCACATCCCATATGCCCTCACAACACACACACACACACACACACACACAATTTACTTTTTAACAACTGGTCCTAGGTCAACTATATTAATTACTAATAATTGTTAGGGGCCCCAGTGGGAGTATGGAAATCTGACACACACCAACACAAAGAGGTTTTCTCTCTCTTTGTGTTGCATTATTACACACTAATATCAGTATGGTCTATACCGCCTTTAGCAATGGTGGGCTCAATGCATTGATTAACACTAGCTTCACCAACTGTAACAAGGCCACGGGAATCAGATACACACTTGGAAAGGAGGAGTCTTGGGAGACTTCCACGGATCACACTGCAGCAGACCGAGCAACAGCAGCTCTCCACGGTGCAAACAAAGCGACAGCCCTAGATCTCTCACATCAACTTCACAACTCAGACATCCTTCATCTAAACTTCTCTCTCTTCCCTGTCCCCCCCCCCCCAAATAAAAAACAGAGAGACCTCAATCATATTGGTGGGAACTTAAAAAAAAAGAAAAAAGGGATGTTTCATTGATATGGAGGCAGCTCCACACGCCAACATCATACCGTTCGCTAGTTATCTCTTTTTTTAATGCGTTTTAAAGTTGCCATTTTATAGTGTGCCAATTAAAGGAGTGCAGCTCTGGGACCGAGGCTAGATTCTCAAGCCCCAATTAAAAGTTGGAGGGTTGATTTCAGTGGAGAGGGAAACAAGGTGCACAAGATCAGACCATGTGAGAGAGTGACTGGAGAAATTGCTTGGCTCACATTGCTTAGATACAGATGTTGGATCTTAATATGACCCATTTCGTCGCAGGAGGAAAATAATCCTGCAACAGGAGGATTGAAATGAATATTGAATATTTAGAATCGCCTCCAGGGGGCAGCTGGAAGCGGTGTTTGTAGGCTATACAATACAGTACCGTTCCTAGGAGGATATGGTTTAGGAAAGGCTCTGCAAACCGACCTCATACTATCCAGTAACAAGTATTCTCACGGCTTGCTAGAGCATTGTGAACTGCCGTAGCGCAGTGGCCTGAGCAGCAGTGCGGGGCAATCGTTTTGACACTGAATGAATGGAAACTAATGTGTAGCCTACTGTTATTCAACCAATCCAAAGGCAGCTGCCTGCTTCCAACCTGCCTTCAAAGGCACCTACCTTAGTAAGTAGCACTTCTCCAGTAGGTTACTGCAGCATCACGTGATAACGCATTCAATTCTACCGAGCGCAAGTCATTTGTAGCCACATTGTAGCTACTGTAGCAGTGTGAAAATTGTAGCCACCCCTCAAAAAGAGAACACTCACTTGAATCCCCCCCCCCCACCCCTTACTAGCTCTGACCTTTCTGATAGCTACTTTATTGAGGTAAAATGTACTTACTATGACTGTGATGTGGTTGTCCCACCTAGCTACACAATATATACAAAAGTACAGTATGTGGACACCTCTTCAAATAGTGGATTTGGCTATTTCAGCCACACCCGGTGCTGACAGGTGTATAAAATGGAGCACACAGCCATGCAATCTCCATAGACAAACATTGACAGTAGTATGGCCTTACTGAAGAACTCAGTGACTTTCAACGTGGCACCGTCATAGGATGCCAACTTTCCGTCGTGTGCTGAAGCGTGTAGCGCGTAAAAATTGTCTGTCCTCGGTTGCAACACTCACTACCAAGTTCCAAACTGCCTCTGGAAGCAACATCAGCACAATAACTGTTTGTCGGGAGCTTCATAAAATGGGTTTCCATGGCCGAGCAGTCGCACACAAGACTAAGACATACAAACTATTATGACACCCACAAGCGACTTGGGACTGGTCTGAAGTCGGTAACGCCAATCTGCCAACTTCTGTCTGTAGCGTCCAAACAGTTCTGGCTACACACTAATATGACCCCTCTGTGGAAAGGTGAGACTCTAATGAACAAGGACCAGTGAAAAAAGGACCAGTTGAAAAAATGAATGGAAGTATATATGGAGACTGTTTAGTGCCAAAAATAAGGGGTTAAAAAAATATCCTGATATGTCTTATCGCTCATATTTAGGACAGACACTTCAGAACAAACTTCCTTTAGATTTTTTGGGGGAGGACTATCTGTTTTTGGGACCCTTCCCCAGATCTGTGCATCGACACAATCCTGTCTTGGGGCTCTACAAACAATTTCTTCGACCTCATGGCTTGGTTTTTTTCTCTGACATGCACTGTCAACTGTGGGACTTTACATAGACAGGTGTGTGCCTTTCCAATTCATGTCCAATAAATTGAATTTACCACAGATGGACTCCAATCAAGTTGTAGAAACATCTCAAGGATGATCAGTGGAAACAGGATTCACCTGAGCTCAATTTTGAGTCTCATTGAAAAGGGTCTGAATACTTATGTAAATAAGGTATTTCTGTTTCTTATTTTTAATAAATGTGCAAAAATGTCAAAAAAACTGTTTTTGCTTTGTCATTATGGGATATTAGTAGATCGATGAGGGAAAAAAACAATTGTATCAATTTTAGAATAAGGCTGTAACATAACAAAATGTGAAAGAATTGAAGAGGTCTGAATACTTTCCGTATGCACTGCATACCTAATTGATATGCTAGTCTTGCTTGCCAGATTCATGATGCTTGGAGATACAGTGGCTGTGGGAAGAGACTACAGTGCCTTCAGAAAGTATTCACACACCTTGACTTATTCCAGATTTTGTTGTGTTACAGCCTGAATTCAAAATGGATTTTAAAGAAAAATGTCTCACCCAACTACCCTATAATGACATAGCGAATACATCTTTTTGGAATTTTTCTAAATGTATTAACACTGTGAGATTAATTCACACAAGGCCAAATCTACACTGGAGTTGCTTACTAAGAAGACAGTGAATGTTCCTGAGGGGCCAAGTTAAGCAGATTTAAGTCAATACTGTTAAAGATCTATGGCAAGACCTGAAAATGGTTGTCTAGTAATGATACACAACCAACTTGACAGAGCTTGAAGAATTTTGAAAATAATAATGGGCAAATGTTGCCCAATCCAGGTGTATAAAGCTGTTAGAGACTTACCCAGAAAGACTCACAGCTGTAATCGCTGCCCAAGGTGATTCTAGCATGTATTGAGGGGTTGAATACTTATCTAATCAAGATATATCAGGGTTTAAAAAAATTCCACTTTGACATTACAGAGTATTTTGTGTAGTTGACAAAGAAATACAATTAAATCCCTTTTAATCCCACTTTGTAACACAACATGTAGAAAAAGTCACGGGGTGTGTGCATAAGCCAGCTGAAACCCTTAAATCTGCTATTCAGCATTTTCACTCCCTTTTCCTGTTATTGGTCTGTAAGCCCTGATAACTAAGATCGTTTTCTCTCCTCACGTCAACCAACAATAACCTAATTCAAGCTCCCTCTTTACCTCTATCTTCCTCTCTCTTTCTTGCTCCCCTTCTCCTTGTCTCCCTCTTCTCTCTCTTTTGCTGTACTTTCAGAGGAAAGTGTAGAATTACTGTATGCTGTACTCTCTCTCTCCCTCTTTCTCTCTCCCCCCCAACCCCATATCTCTCTCTTTCTTTCTCTCTTGCTCGCTCTCTCTCTCTTCTCCCCCTTCCTCCCTCCCTTCTCTCCCTCCCATCGTTTCTCTTTCGCTCTCTCTTTCTCTCTCTAGAGCAGATATTAAAACAAGCTTTAGTGGGGCTGAGCTGTTTGATAGCCTGTTGCTTCATGGGGTTGACCTTGGCTATAGGGAGAACTCTGCATACGCATGGGTGCTTGGGGAGGGTGCAGGCAAGGTTACAGCACTGATGAAACTAGAGATGAGCTAGTGATAGAAAACAAATTGACACCCTGCATAGAGGGAAAATGGCACATCATAAATAGACAAAATACAATTTCTAGAGCCAAACTTATCTGTTGGAGTGTATTTGGAGATTTAACTGATTTCATCATTCTTATACTTCAAAACCTGGCTGCATTATTTTTCTCCCTTTGACTGTAACTCAATGAGTCCCTTTATCCTCTTCTGTTTTATTTTCTGAGGACAAATTGTTCCAACAGCCACAGGCAGCAGCACGAGAGATAGCTCTGTCAATGGATCTGATGAGAGAGAGGGAGGTTTGTTTATGTGTGGCTGAAGGCCACTATTCGTTTTCATGTGATAGGCCTTCTGGTGATTCTGTGTCATTACTGTCCAAGTTTATTTTATTTAAAAAAAATTTACCACAGCTTGTCCTCACATTTGTGGTGTAGGGTCGCGGAAGGCTCTATGACAATGCAGTGCTTATGTGCTGTGCTGGATCCTGTGTGTGTGTGTGTGTGTGCGTGTGTGTGTGTGTGTGTGTGTGCGTGTGTGTGTGTGTGTGTGTGTGTGTGCGCGTGCGTGCGTGCGTGCGTGCGTGCGTGCGTGCGTGCGTGTGTGTGTGTGTGTGTGTGTGTGTGTGTGTGTGTGTCTCGTGTAACCAGTTCCGAACAAACACATGCTATGTGAGGTGGGGTTATAGGCCAGCTTAGCACATGTTAATACAAAATATACCAGTCCACCATAATATTACCCCACCACTGCATCAGATTATGGTGTACTGGAGTGCCTTGATACAGCCTTGAACTCCCTGAAGAATATAAAATATCCAACATGAGGTCATTGTGCCATTATGTCCACGGGGGCATATGGTTAAGCTACTAGCATGATCTATTAGGGTCATGACACCACTGTAGGAGACCGCCTTGTTTTCGCCCACGATGCCGTAGATAAACGCTTGTGTTCATAGTAAATAGCAGAGGTGGGACCAAGTCATTGTTTTACAAGTCACAAGTAAGTCTCAAGTCTTAGCACTCAAGTCTCAAGTCAAGACCGTCAAGTATCAGGTCAAGTCTCACGTCCTAAACTTTGAGTTTCGAGTCCTAAACAAGTCATAATGTGCTCTTCACCAAATGTAATAACATTTCATATTTTTAACAAGAGTAATAGTTAGTATATTACATTTACGCAAACCATGAATGCTTTTAAAAATATAGATATATTTATTACTTTCCAAATAAACGTTATATTTCCATGGAAATACATGGGTAGTGTCACGCCCTGACCATAGAGAGCCCTTGGTTCTCTATGGTGTTTAGGTCAGAGCGTGACTAGGGGGGTGTTCTAGTCATTGTATTTCTATGTTGGTGAGTTGTATGGTTCCCAATTAGAGGCAGCTGGTAATCGTTGCCTCTAATTGGGGATCATATTTAGGTAGCCTTTTTCCCACCTGTGTTTTGTGGGATATTGTTTTGAGTGAGTGCATGTAGCACTACGGTACTTCACGGTCGTTGTTTAAGTTTCGCAGTAATAAAAGATGTGGAACTCCAATCACACTACGCCTTGGTCCGTCTATCCCAATAACCGTGACAGGTAGCCATGAGAAAGACCCCCCCCCCCAATAGTGATCGACTATCGAGGATCGCTATGGGGCGCAATCGGGCGATATAGGCTTGTACACAATCGCACAACCTTAACACACACACACCCTCTCTCTGTGGTTAAAGTAGGCTAACGTATGTCAATGGTTTTAGGAACAGCAGTAACATCAGGCAGGATTTAGGCTACCAACTGCCTAGCCAGTTGTAGCTCAATCTTGGGTGCAATGATCACGTTCCCGCACTGACTGACTGTGTGGAGGCTCGTTGATTTAACGTTACGTTAGCCTACATGCTACACTAGCAAAGTTATACATTTTATAGCTGTCGGCTATATTAGCCACGACTTACCATTAATTGTGCAGCTTCAAATGTAGATCAAAGTTGGAAATTGTTGCGCCTAGTTTTCTTCCTGCATCTTTTGCAAGTTACAATCCGTTTTTTGTTGATACAGCGTCATCTTTATATCTGAAAATAATAATTTTGGGTATCATCTTTCCAAGGGCTCCATCTGAATTCTCTCGCCGACGTTCCTCTGCACTGCTGCGCACAACTTTTTCTCAGCTGGCACAATTTGATTGGCTGCTGTCCGATTCAAAATGTAATCCGTTAAATGAAGAGTTGATGCGCTGCACACTTTTTTTAATAGCATCATTTTTAATTGGGGAGGGTATCAAGTCAGGTCGAGTCAAAAGGCTCAAGGTCAAGTCACGAGTCATTGGTGTCAAAGTCGAGTTGCAAATCATCATATTTGTGACTCGAGTCTGATTCGAGTCCAAGTCATGTGACTCGAGTCCACACCTCTGGTAAATAGTCATGCTAACATGACTGTAAAATAAATGTCATGATTTTTGTGTACATTTACAATAAGAGAATATCCATACACCAACTAATTAATTTAAGTGAAATATTATTATTTTTTTAAATATGAAAAATATTCAGCCACTCTTGGAGGAAAACAGAATACAGTGAAGATGTAGTAGGTTTCTTTTTCTTATCAAAAACTAACACTTTCCAGCTTTAAAATCAATCAATGTGCTATGAAATAGAACACAGCAAGCTTGGAGATTTTCATGAAGCAATGCAGTGCATTGTATTCCTGTGGTCCATTAAAATCACAGCTTTTCAACTCACACTATTATGTGAAAATTACGTGTTACCACTATTATACCACAGATTTACTAACAACAATCTAATGCTCGCAATCCCTCCATCCCTCTGTTTGGGATTAGAAAGGCATTGAACGAGAGATTAGGGGAGGAAGAATAGAACCGAGGGAGGAGAGGTCAGAATGGTTAAAGAAGGGAGGAGCCCACCAAGTCTCCACATCGGTCAACTGTGCCTAACTAAATGTATCCTATCCTCTCATTGACAGATCTTGTCCGGTCCAGTCCATTCGTCAGTCCCAGGGCCAGCACAGGGGGGTCGCTCCGGAGGCCAGAGCCCATCCGGACCGGGACCCTGTGATGTCGCACTGACTGACCCCCCTATCTGCGAATGACCAGCAAGCATCTGAGGGTGGGGCCCGCCTCAGTCTCGCATGATTGGCTGCTGGATGGAATTAAGGTGAATGGAACACATGCCCAAGGAGCAGGACCCTAACCTATCAGAGGGAGAAGAGAAACTGTGAGTCCCGCCCCCTACTTCCTAGTCTCAACCCTACAGGCTATGACCCTGCCGCTAACATCACGAGTGAATAGGTATCAAATGGTCGTCTGAGGAAAGTGTAGAATTACTGTGTGTTTTACCTTTTTGTTTTGAGTTTCCTCTCCGGTTTCTCTCTCTCGCTGTGCTGCTTGACTATGCTAGGATTTATTTTCTCTCATCCATCTCTTCCCTCTCTCCCGGCTCCCTCTATTTCTTCTCTCCATTTCCATCTCTCTCTGCCTTTCTCTCTCTTTCCACTTTCTTTACTGTCTGCAAGTTGAAACAGCTCCAAAAAGTGATCTTGTTTTCTAAGAAACCTGTAAACTAAGCCTCCAGGTTTCCCAGCCCTGAACACTTGTGAGTGTGTAACTGCAACTTACAAACTGTACCACTCAAAGCCAGTCCGCCCTACACGAACATAGGCTTTTTCCCTATTCATCGTTAATTAAAACCCAACATCAGTGAAATGGAAGCTCCTCTGTCTCAACCAGTCAGGCTGTGGCAGAGTGGAACGGGGATTTTTATCAAAGAGCAACCGGCTCTTGCTCAAAGGGCACAACTATCAGTCAATCTGATATGCCTCGGAGCGATTGGAGGCACAGCTCCACCTGGCTAGGTTAGAATGATATCACATTCTGGTAGCGTAGCCTATAGTTTCATATGGTTGATAGTGATGATGTTTGTGTTCTGTTACTGTTGTGTTTATGTACACACAATACCCTATAATGACAAAGCAAAAACACGTTTTTGCAAATCTTTGCAAATGTATTGCAAATAAAAAACTGAAATATTACATTTACATAAGTATTTAGACCCTTTACTCAGTACTTTGTTGAAGCACCTTTGGCAGCGATCACAGCCTCAAGTCTTCTTGCGTATGACGCTACTAGCTTGGCACACCTGTATTTGTGGAGTTTCTCCCATTCTCTGCAGATCCTCTCAAGCTCTGTCAGGTTGGATGGGGAGCGTCGCTGCACAGATATTTTCAGGTCTCTCCATAGATGTTCAATCGGGTTCAAGTCCGGGCTCTGGCTGGGCCACTCAAGGACATTCAGAGACTTGTCCGGAAGTCATTGCGGCGTTGTCTTGGCTGTGTGCTTAGGGTCGTTGTCCTGTTGGAAAGTGAACCTTCACCCCAGTCTGAGGTCCTGAGCACCCCCTTCAAGAATGATGGAGGCCACCATGTTCTTGGGGACCTTCAATGCTGGTACCCTTCCCCAGCTATGTGCCTTGACACAATCCTGTCTCAACGGACAATTCCTTCGACCTCGTGGCTTGGTTTTTGCTCTGACATGCACTGTCAACTATGGGACCTTATATAGACAGGTGTGTGCCTTTCTAAATCGTGTTCAATCAATTGAATTTACCACAGGCGGACTCCAATCAAATGTAGAAACAACTCAAGTATGATCAATAGAAACAGGATGTGCCCGAGCTCAATTTTGAGTCTCATAGTAAAGGGTCTGAATACTAATGTAAATAAGGTATTTCTGTTTTTATTTTTTTTATAAATGTGCAAATGTTTCTAAAAACCTGTTTTTGTTTTGTCATTATGGGGTATTGTGTGTAGATTGATGAGGTAAAAAATGATTTAATTTCTTTGAAAATAAGGCTGTAATGTAACAAAATGTGGAGAAAGTCAAGGGGTCTGAATACTTTCAAAATGCACTGTACTCTGCCCATTCCACTCCCCCATATCCCAATTTGTGCCACCCATAAGTGAAAAATCTACATGCCAAATATAGACCATATATTGTGTTCATTACAGGTCATAGAAAAGAGCTGAAGCTCTGAACTATCCGTTCAGACCCCAGTCCTGCCTGCCTGCAGGTTATGGAATAACTTTTAGTATTTTTCCAGTAGGTTTCCTCAAGGAGAATGCCTCTACTTCTAGCATGTTGATGTTTATTGTCATGAGTCTTGACCTGGAGGCAGAACTGAGCAATTTCCCCTTATATAGTCCAGCTGCAAAGTCAAAATTGGCTATATTGTAAAAATTCATGACGACAAAAATGTGCTCTTTGGTCTTAATTTAAGGTTAGGGTTAGGCATTAAGGTTAGCAGTGTGGTTAAGGTTAGCTTTAAAATTTGATTTTATGACTGTAGCTGTGCTAGCTAGTGACCATTCTGCAGAGCTGCCTCCAGAATAATTAACACAGCGACAGATTAGCGTTTTTCATGACGAAAAACGCTAATCTGCCCACTTCCTTGTCAAAGATAATAAAACAAAAACACTATAATAAATACCACAGTAATGTCTGCAGAAACACTACAGTAAATTCTACAGTATACTATAGTCCTCAAAAACACTACAGTAAATACTACAGTATACTACAATCAGCAAAAACACTACATTAATTACTATAGTATATACACTACAGTTTTCTTTTACCACAGTATTTATACTATAACTTTAAATACTACAGCATACTATAGTACATACTACAGTATTCACTGTAGTGTTTTTGCAGACTTTAGTCAGTGACTAGTACAGTAAAGTCAGCAAAAACACTACAGTGAATACCATAGTATTTATACCATAGTATGCTATACTATTTTTCATGTGGGTGTGCTTGCACGTGTACCTGGGTGGGTGTGTGTGCATGTATATGTGTTTATGTTGTTCCTTTGTGCTTGTGTGTGGTGTGTGTCATGGTTGTGACACATGGCATCATGGAGAGGGTCTCTGGCTCCCTGGAATGCTGTGTCAAATTCCCCAGTGCTGATCCCTGTGGCAAATTACCAGGGCGTAAATGAAAGGAAAGCCAGACTAGATTACTCAACCGCGATGGACACCTGTCGGTAGATAAGCAACTGGGCTGGTGTGTGTGTGTGTGTGTGTGCACATGTGTTTGGGCGTCTGTCGGTTTGTGTGTGTCTGTGTGTATAGTGGACGTTCAGGGCTAAATTAAGCCTGCTGTCGCTGTGTTAATTAAAGAAGAGGAGGAATTAAAGAGCTTGCTAATCACATTGAAGTTGATTGAACGGTTTGCTACTGTAGTGGATTTCATTAAAGCTCTCCTTCACTGTGTTGTCCTTCCATACCTCTGAAGTGATATTGGGGTTAAAGGGATAGCTCAATAAAATGACAGATTTAGACATTTGTTTTCCCAGTCAAGTGTGATCAAACGCACGCAAACACACAAAAACACCCTTTAGTGGGGTGCAGGGACGAAAAAAGTTGGTATAAAAGAACAAGGTGTAAAATAGTAAATAACGGCTAGTTCTCAGAGAGTTTTGAATTGTCAAGAGACATTAAACAAGGGTGTCCACTGTCACCATATCTATTTGTTATGGCCATCTAAATGCTAGCTATTAAAATCAGATCCAATAACAACATTAGAGGATTAGAAATCCAAGGCTTAAAAACAAAGGTGTCCATGTATGCCGATGACTCAAGTTTTATATTAAGTCCGCAAGCTAGATCCCTGCAATGTCTAGTTGAAGATCTAGATAATTTTTCTGTACTTTCTGTACTAAAACCTATTTATGATAAGTGTACAATATTACATATTGGATCTTTAAAAAATGTAACTTTTACATTACTCTGCAGTTTACCTATAACATGGGCTGATGGTGAAGTAGACATACTTGGTATTCATATCACAAAATATATAAATAAGCTCTCCACAATGAATTTCAATAGAAAACTAATAGACAAGATCCTGTAACCATGGAGAGGTAAATACCTGTCTATTTATGGAAAAATTGCCCTGATTAACTCCTTAGTCATATCTCAGTTTACTCACTTACTTATGGTGCTGCCTACTCCTGATGATTCGTTTATCAAATCATATGAGCAAAAAATATTTCACTTTATCTGGGACGTTAAACCAGACAAAACAATACGTGCCTATCTATATAATGAATATCAATTGGGTGTGTTGAGATTATTAAATATAAAAGCACTAAACCTCTCTCTGAAAGCTTCACTTATTCATAAGTTTTACTTCAACCCTAAATCGTTCTCAAGTAGATTTTTTTGCCTTTGTGCAGATTGCCATGTCTCATTTTCGATTCATTGAGTATCTCTCTTTTTCAAACAAGCATTGTTTGAAAAACAATGCTGGCTACAATTTTAATTTCATCCCCCTGAAAAGATAGAAAAAATATTACAACAAATATTATGGCTGAACTCAAATGTGCTGGTTGATAAAATACTCAAAGTCAGGGGGCATGGTTAACAGTGTGCACCTCATCTCTGCTTTCACATCCAACCTGGATCGATATTTGGTTTCAATGTAGACGAGAGCACTGCTGAATCAAGCTTCACACAGATATGAGCTGGCGAAGGGTACCATGAGTGTTAATGCTCTGAGGGAGAAGGCAGGGTTTTCTCTTTGAGTCAGAAACCAAAACTGCTCCTAGTGACCCGTGAATGCATTGTCTGCAGCATTCGGTCACATGACAGCTCGAAAAGCCTCACTTGACTATTGCACTAGAATTATTCCAATTCAAGCGCAACAGTCAAGTGCAGCCTTTTCCCACAGCATTTTCCCACCAAGGGCACGCTTTGGTTGAATTTCATCTTTTAGATTTCAATAATTTTCATTTAGATTTTTAAGGTTAACCACATTATAATGATTTTTAGATATAAAGACAATATATATATATATATATATATATATTATATATATATATACATATATATACAAGTTAAAGTCGGAAGTTTACATACACCTTAGCTAAATACAGTTTTTCACAATTCCTGACATTTAATCCTCGTAAAGATTCCCTGTCTTAGGTCAGTTAGGATCACCACTTTATTTTAAGAATGTGAAATGTCAGAATAATAGTAGAGAGAATGATTTATTTCAGCTTTTATTTCTTTCATCACATTCCCAGTGGGTCAGAAGTTTACATACACTCAATTAGTATTTGGTAGCATTGCCTTTAAATTGTTTAACTTGGGTCAAACGTTTCAGGTAGCCTTCCACAAGCTTCCCACAATAAGTTGGGTGAATTTTGGCCCATTCCTCCTGACAGAGTTGGTGTAACTGAGTCAGGTTTGTAGGCCTCCTTGCTTGCACACGCTTTTTCAGTTCTGCCCACAACATTTTCTAAAGGATTGAGGTTAGGGCTTTGTGATGGCCACTCCAATACCTTGACTTTGTTGTCCTTAAGCCATTTTTTCCACAACTTTGGAAGTATGCTTGGGGTCATTATTCATTTGGAAGACCCATTTGCGACCAAGCTGTAACTTCCTGACTGATGTCTTGAGATGTTGCTTCAATATATCCACATAATTTTCCTCCTCATGATGCCATCTATTTTGTGAAGTGCACCAGTCCCTCCTGCAGCAAAGCACCCCCACATCATGATGCTGCCACCCCCGTGCTTCACGGTTGGGATGGTGTTCTTCGGTTTGCAAGCCTCCCCCTTTTTCCTCCAAACATAACAATGGTCATTATGGCCAAACAGTTCTATTTTTGTTTCATCAGACCAGAGGACATTTCTCCAAAAAGTACGATCTTTATCCCCATGTGCAGTTGCAAACCATAGTCTGGCTTTTTTATGGCGGTTTTGGAGCAGTGGCTTCTTCCTTGTAAAGCGGCCTTTCAGGTTATGCCGATATAGGACTCGTTTTACTGTGGATATAGATACTTTTGTACCTGTTTCCTCCAGCATCTTCACAATGTCCTTTGCTGTTGTTCTTGATTTGCACTTTTCGCACCAAAGTACGTTCATCTCTAGGAGACAGAACACGTCTCCTTCCTGAGCGGTATGACGGTTGTGTGGTCCCATGGTGTTTATACTTGTGTACTATTGTTTGTACAGATGAACGTGGTACCTTCAGGCGTTTGGAAATTGCTCCTAAGGATGAACCAGACTTGTGGAGGTCTCCAATTATTTTCTGAGGTCTTGGCTGATTTCTTTTGATTTTCCCATGATGTCAAGCAAAGAGGCACTGAGTTTGAAGGTTGGCCTTGAAATACATCCACAGGTACACCTCCAATTGACTCAAATAATGTCAATTAGCCTATCAGAAGCTTCTAAATTCATGACATCATTTTCTGGAATTTTCCAAGCTGTTTAAAGGCACAGTCAACTTAGTGTATGTAAACTTTTGACCCACTGTAATTGTGATAGAGTGAATTATAAGTGAAATAATCTGTCTGTAAACAATTGTTGGAAAAATTACTTGTGTCATGCACAAGTAATTTGGCAAGTCCTAACCTACTTGCCAAACCTATAGTTTGTTAACAAGAAATGTGTGGAGTGGTTGAAAAATGAGTTTTAATGTCTCTAACCTAAGTGTATGTAAACTTCCGACTTCAACTTTACCTGTATTTATGGGAAAGATGTTTGAAAAGGGTATTTTGGTCTTAAATTATATTGTAAATTGGAATGGTAGAGTTATGTATTTCATGAAGTTATCAGAATTGTACAGGAAGGTCTGCTCAATCCAAGAGTACAACCAATTGATTACAGCATTACCCCAAAAATGGGAGGCAGGTGGCAGCGGGAGGAGGGAGGGTACTGGTCTGTCTGCCCAATATAAAGGATCAAATCTGCCGGAGGAATAAAAATCGCATAAATAGGAAAGTATACCAGTTTCATTTGAAGACCAGGATGTTGACAACTGTACCATACAGATTGCAAAATAGTTGGCAAGAGATTTTTTATGAGATATATGAGATATATAAAATAACAGAAGATTCAAGACTTAGTGCTTTTCAGCAAAAATTATTATATAGAATTCTTGCCACCAACAAAATGTTGAAAATGTGGGGCATAAAATCATCTAAGCTCTGCAGATTTTGTTGTGAGGATACAGAATCAATACACCATTTATTTTGGTATTGCCGTCAGGTAGCCTGTTTCTGGTCTCAGGTTCAGGAATGGCTGAAAATGCATAACATTGATCTAAAATTGACCCTAGAAATAGTACTGTTAGGAGATCTGGAGAGACCAGGTCAGTCAATTACTAATACACTAATACTCTTAGTAAAAGTATTTATCTTCAACTCGCAACCTGTGGATTCTATTCGATAGATTGAAATTGTACGTTAAACATCACAGTATAGTTGAAAGATATATGTTGCGTAGAAAATATATATAACATATATGTTGCGTAATTTGTTTTTTAAACTATGTTTGGATCCTGCAAGGATCTTCGTCAGGTCAGGATCTAAATTATTGTTTGTTAATTAATAAAAGGTACGTGGTAGAGCTTATGAGTGTGCAACATTTGTTTCCTTACCTTAAAAGCAGTCTATGAACAAGGAGTGACTGCAATCTACACTTTGGTTTTTGTTAAACTAGTCACTGTGGATTGCAGTCACTCCTGCTTTTCAAGTTAGGCACAAATTTAAATATTGCATTTTGCTGATCTATCCCTTCAACTGCACTGCATTTTACATTTTTACATTTTAGTCAGTTAGCAGACGCTCTTATCCAGAGCGACTTACAGTAGTGAATGCATACATTTCATTTCATACATTTTTTTCCCGTACTGGTCCCCCGTGGGAATCAAACCCACAACCCTGGCATTGCAAACACCATGCTCTACCAGCTGAGCCACACTACTAAGGTGAGAGTAGCTCTTGTACCATTGCACTTAATAATAACAATGGCATACAGTAATATTAGGTATTGTGGTTTTGTGGGTGCTGATGGTAGCAAATGGCTTAGCATTAGCTTTTTTGTTTCCTTATTGGTTTTGGTTTTCAACCTTGCCAAAAAGGCACTGTCCTATCTAATGTTATGCAATTATAAGCTCCTTAACGCTGTTGTCAATGATGTTGCAATGAAGTCAATGTACTGTAGAGAGCACATTGACATACGGAGAGGGGCTGGGTTATCATTCTACAGCTAGAATCAAACACACGCGCATGCACACTCGCTCATCCACTCCATTCAGATAAGACAGCAACATTTGTATTTCGACACATTTTTGCAGTGTGAAAACTTTCCGACTTCAATTGAGAGATCCATTCAAACAAGCCTTTTTATAAATAGATAGCAGCCATCTAGCACATTGCATTTGACCTTCTTGAACTTCTACAGCCTCTGTGGCTCTGTTTAATTCAATTGCCATACCAAAAAATGCAATTTATGTCATGCAATCGAAGTCACTTGCGACATAAACAAGATTTTGGCCCAATTGGCTTATCCTTGTCCTGCTGACATCAGGATTTCCCACCATGGCTTCGCTATACGAGCTTTGTCCTCTCAATATTGCTTTTTTGACTTCCTTGTGTCATATGGAAATTAATAGCAGTAGATGTGATGCTCAGGTTGATAATGAACAATATGAAAAGCAACAATGCCTGTAGTACCCTATTGTTATCTTGTTACGCATTCATCGGACATGTGAGACAAACAATGTTACGATTTCCTTTTGGCATGGACCTGTCATAACCAGAATCATAATTGCTTGCTGTTTCCCTCTCTCTTTGTTTCTTTTTCTCTCTCAAGTCAGTAATGACGAGCGTTAACCTCTTCAAACCAATCCACACACATCACCGCAAGAGGCCAGTCCTAGACAGACAGACAGACAGACAGACAGACAGACAGACAGACAGACAGACAGACAGACAGACAGACAGACAGACAGACAGACAGACAGACAGACAGACAGACAGACAGACAGACAGACAGAGACGTGTGTATGGCCTTCTCTGAAACTCTTGGAAAGCCCTGGTGTTGTAACCAGGGGTCAGTCATACATGTAGGGTCCACGTGTGTTTGTGTGTGTCATGTCACAGCTTCATGGTTTGCCAATACATATGTCCAACTAACATAAGACAAATCCAAATAAAAACACCAGCGCAGTGGTGAATCCTGGGTAAAATGGCCTATAAAAAGATACTCTTGTTCAATCTCTAAATTGACTACCATTATTTGTAAATAACCTCTCAAGCACTTTTTGTTTCTGAAATAATATAATATGCAAATAATATTTTTTTTTATAGAAGTTACAAGTTCTGGCTGCCATTGGCATCGATTAATTGCTACAATATCGCTACACCCAAATTAAAGCATACTGTAGCCGTTATGTTTACGACTTAGAGGTTGTCATTTATTCACCAGCAAGCAATGTTATTTCACTATAGAGCTTTACATTTACATTTTAGTCATTTAGCAGACGCTCTTATCCAGAGTGACTTACAGTAGTGAGTGCATACATTTCATTTCATGCATTGTTTTTTTTTGTTTTGTACTGGCCCCCGTGGGAATCAAACCCACAACCCTGGCGTTGCACACACCATGCTGGCGTTGCAAACACCATGCTCTACCAACTGAGCCACAGGGAAGGCTTTACATTACCGAGATATGAAGAAATCTCTCGCCCAACATAGTCAACACAAAGCCTGTGTTTGTTTAGAGGTTTGGAAGTTCATCTTTAGTGATCTGGTGTTCCGCTGTGTTTTGATAGAGGGAGTTGGCTAGCTCTAGTACCGTGCCATGCTCCATTCCACCGTACCCTGTAATTTAGACGACTGTGGGATGGCTAAGGAACAAAGTGACCATTAGAATGTGAACGTATGGGAGGGGACACCTCAGTTGGATAGGATGCACGTTGAACTGGGAACAATAGGCTGCTGTGAAGTACTGGCCCTGTATAGGCTGGTTAGTATACATATATTAAAGTCAGCCTCCTGTGAAAGTTCCACAGCTTGTTTCCTTTAGTATTAGTATTTCAGTGTCCGAAAGACTTGTCACACGATAGGTTTACAAAATCACATCTGTGCCAGTTTAAAGGCGTCAGTCAATCTACTTGTAAGTTTGATTTTATTTCTCTGTTGTTTCTTCACTCGAGTATTGCCAATCTCTGTTTTTGCCTCGGAGTTGTTTTGAAGAGCAAAACTGGGTTGTTGGCAATTAGCTACGTTTCGAAATAGCCCTCATTTCAAGTTATTGAGCTTTTGGCTCCGTCGCTGAGGTACAAGAATAGACCCATCGAGCCTGCCTTGAGGTCAGAGCTGACAGCTAGCTACCTGTTAGTTGCCAGATCAACCCACCTTCAATCATCCCCAAACCTGCTGTCAACCCCTCAGGTGGAGAGGCAGGCCCACAGCCAATCATGAGCATGGGTGGGTCTAACAGGAGAGTGAGAGCCACAGACACGAGAGAGAGTGAGAAAAAGACAGTGAAAAGCACAGAGTTGGGATTGTAGGAGGGATTCAGAGAAACAGATCAGCCAGAGTGAGAGAGAGAGAGTCTGCAGGGATTCATATAGAGAGAGAGACTGAGAGTGAAAAAGAGAGGCAGAGTGGGTGTGTGTGCTAGCGAGCCAAGGTCTTTTCAGAGCTAAACATAGCGAGGTTGGCAGCAGTGTCAGTGTACAGTAGATGTGACTCGTATTTGCCAGCGTTGTTTGAGGCCAGCAACTCTTCTCGCCATGCATATTCTACACTCGCACTGCGTCATAAGGTCAGAAATTGTCTTCTTTTTTGGACTGTCAACTTTTGTTTAGCAGATGAATTGTCTCGTGTTGGTGTTGTTGGGGGTCTGCTGTGTTGTTGTAGTTTTGGGCACAGGAATGATGGTACATAGGAAATAGGTCATGTTGCTTGCTTTACTTCTTGAGTAAAGAAAGCAAAACTAGGAGTTCTTTAAAGGTTCCTACAAGGCACTTGGCCCCCTAATGGTAAAAATGTGTAGCCTCACCATTTAAATGTGAAATCATTTGTTTGTTTTGTAAAAGATCAGTGCACAGTATTTTTTCCTTCTTTTTCACTCTCTCTCGCCTCAGCAGAAGACTTGAGCTGTGAAGCTCTGAAGGGAATTTTTTTTTATATAGCACAACAGAAAGCGTTAAGAGGGGACTGGACGCTAGGCTTAGGCTAGCTACTTCTGAGGGGTCCGCTAAAGTGATAAGCTCCTCAGTCTCTGTCTGCTTAACTGTAATGATGGAGGTTGTGTATTTCTGAATTGATTACCTGAGGTGTGATGTTGTTAATGGAGGCTTGGAAAGCGGCCATGGCATCCCTAGAGTAAGTCTATTGACTTTTTCTTTTCACCTTTATTTAACTAGGCAAGTCAGTTAAGAACAAATTCTTATTTTCAATGACGGCCTAGGGACAGTGGGTTAACTGCCTTGTTCAGGGGCAGAACGACAGATTTGTACCTTGTCGGGGATTTGATCTTGCAACCTTTCGGTTACTAGTCCAACGCTCTAACCACTAGGCTACCTGCCACCCCGTTAGTTTAGCCCTTCAGGAGCTGTGGGAGGGGGGGTCCCCTTCCCTAGGGAGTGGGATGAGGTATATTTGGGGGGTTGGTGGGCGATGGGGGTCGTGAGTTGGTGCGTGCGTGCGTAGCAGATGTGAAGACCCTGGTTGGGAAAACAGGGACGGAACTCTTTCTGCCTCGATGTGTGTGTATGTATCAGGATACTAAGTGGTGTTGTTCTCTCTGTGTGTGCGTGTGTGTGCGTGTGCTGTGTGTGTGTGAGTGTGTGCATGTGTGCGTGCGTGTGTGTGTGTGTGTGCGTGCGTGCGTGCGTGTGTGTGTGTGGTGTGCATGCCTGTGTATTCGTGCGACACAGGCAGCATCAGAAGGCCACAGGGTAGGAGGCTGCGCTGTCAGTGGGTTGACAAATTGATGGCTATCACCCCGGGCAACGGTATATCTGATGGCTTTTGATGAGGAAGCCAGAGCTGGGAGTGACATTTACCGTTGGCTATCATCCAATGACAACGCTATACTTGCTACATTGTTGTTACAGCTGGACATGTTCTATCGGTTCCTCCCATAGTGGCACTCGATGAGGATAAGGGAGTGGGTTCATACCGATGATTGATATATACATACTAGATGACTGATAGGGGGCGTCGTGTTGAAGCCACCATGCCACCATCTTGGTACTCCCCCATCGTTGTAAAAAGTGTTTTGTAAGCTATAGAAATGCATTTATTAATGTCTACATACGTTTCTGACAGGTGTATTCTATTACAGACACGTTCATGCATACTTTGAAATTGTATTATGTCAGCTAAACATACAAATAAAAACAATGCAGAGTTTTAAAAAAGTAAGAAGAATTTGCTAAATAAACTAAAGGAAAAATAGTAACACAATAAAACAACAATAATGAGGCTATATACAAGGGGTCAATGTGCAGGGGTACAGGTTACATGTAGGTAGGGATAAAGAGACTATGCATAGATAATAAACAGCGAGTAGCAGCAGCGTATGTGAAGAGTGTGAAGGAATGTCAATATGCATGTGTGTGTGTGTGTGTGTGTTTTGGAGTGTCAGTGTAGTATGTGTGAGTGTGGGGTTAGAGTCCAGTGAGTGTACATCGAGACTATGCAAGAGAGTCAGTGCAAAACATTTTAATAGATAAGAATAAAATAAGGGGGGGTCAATGTAAATAGCCCGGGTAGCCATTTGATTAACAGTTCAGGAGTTTAATGGCTTGGGGGTAGAAGCTGTTAAGGAGCCTTTTGGTCCCAGACTTGGCGCTCCGGTACCGCTTGCCGTGTGGTAGCAGAAACAACAGTCTATGACTTGGGTGGATGGGCCACTCAAGGACATTCAAAGACTTGTCCCGAAGCCACTGCTGCGTTGTATGGGCTGTGTGCTTAGGGTCGTTGTCCTGTTGGAAGGTGAACCTTTGCCCAAGTGTGACGTCCTGAGCACTCTGAAGCAGGTTTTCATCAAGGATCTCTCTGTACTTTGCTCTGTTCATCTTTCCTTCGATCCTGACTAGTCTCCCAGTCCCTGCCGCTGAAAAACATCCCCACAGCATGATGCTGCCACCACCATGCATGACTGTAGGGATGGTATTGGCCAGGTGATAAGCGGTGCCTGGTTTCCTCCAGATGTGACACTTGGCATTCAGTCCAAATAGTTCAATCTTGGTTTCATCAGACCAGAGAATCTTGTTTTTCATGGTCTGAGAGTCCTTTAGGTGCCTTTTGGCAAACTCCAAGCGGGCTGTCATGTGCCTTTTACTGAGGAGTGGCTTCTGTCTGGCTACTCTACCATAAAGGCCTGATTGGTGGAGTGCTGCAGAGATGGTTGTCCTTCTAGAAGGTTCTCCCATCTCAACAGAGGAACTCTGGAGCTCTGTCAGAGTGACCATCGGGTTCTTAGTCACCTCCTTGACCAAGGCCCTTCTCCCCCGACTGCTCAGTTTGGCCAGGTGGCCAGCTCTAGGAAGAGTCTTGGTGGTTCTTCCATTTAAGAATGATGGAGGGCACCGTTTTCTTGGGGACCTTCAATGCTGCAGAAATGTTTTGGTACCCTTCCCCAGATCTGTGCCGCGACACAATCCTGTCTTGGAGTTCTACGGACAATTCCTTCAACCTCATAGCTTGGTTTTTGCTCTGACACTGTCAACTGTGGGACCTTATATAGACAGGTGTGTGTCTTTCCAAATCATGTCCAATCAATTGAAGTTACCACAGGTGGACTCCAATCAAGTTGTTGAAACATCTCAAGGATGATCAATGGAAACAGGATGCACCTGAGCTCAATTTCGAGTCTCATAGCAAAGGGTCTCACCTATGTAAATAAGGTATTTCTGTCTTGTTTTTTTTGTTTTTTTATATATTTGCAAAAATTCTAAAAAAGCATATATAATTAATTTTTGAATGAGGCTGCAATGTAACAACATTTTGAAAAAGTGAAGGGGTCTGAAAACATTTTACCGGTCTCATCCTGTCATATCTCGCATGAACGCAGTCATACATGTATATTACAGCCCTATAAAACGTGCCTACTTGTTATTGTGGCCCTTTTTGGTTGAGGGTCAAATGCCCTCACGCTGTCGTAAAATAAGTCACTTTATTTCTGTTCGGTTTGCAGAGTCGCAAATCACATGCGCTTCATTACAAGTACTGTATTTAATTTTTTTTTTTAATGATTGCCCCAATTAGCCATTTCTCTATCAAACATTTAAGGATGTTTTCACATATCGTCCTCTTTAAAAGAACCATCTCATTCCTCTTTAACACTAGATCCGCTAAGACGTTTTCAATTTTGGAATTTCAATAAAAACCTTGAACTCACCTGTCCCTGACTTCTCCTAAATATGTGAACTTTACACTCTAGCAGTACTTTCGGACAAATTTCATAAAATACAAAAACGTTCTGGAGCACGCCATCCTCAAAGCGCCATGACTGCATATTTAGTAGAATAGCCAGGCCTCGAGGAGTACCAATAAGCCACCAGTCTAACAAATCCATTCAACTAAGAAAAGCCTGGCCTAATTGGACCTCCCTTCGTGCCAATGTCATTTGGTCGTGTTTATGAAAGTGTTAGGTAACACTAGAACACAAAATGTAAAAACTTGAAAGAACATAACATGCTCGTTGGTTGATGTTACTGTAGGCTACGTGATGACGTCTCTCCTGCTCATGGGTGTTGTTCATCCGCTGCTTGAGCAACACGCGTGCGACGATAGCAGCCAAAATCAAAATCAACAGGCCAGCGGCGAGTTTCTCCTTCCTCCTTTCATCTCATACAGCCGTGCCATCTGATCTGAAACATTATCACGACTCTCGCTCACCTGTTGCCCGATACGGATCCATTCCCAGATAGGGAAAGCCGTTCAGCATGAATCAGAATATTAATCATCAGAGATCTCATGATCCATTTCTTCCCCCGCCAGCTGTGTCGTTTTCATCCAGATTAAGTAGCAACGCTAACGCGGCATGTGCGTCCTTTTCGTTTTGGGCTTGCCATTGTAAATTGTGCGCGCTCTCACTGTGCAGCCTACTCCAAGTAGGTCTAGAGTAGCCCAATAAAACTGCTTGGGTTCAGTGGACTGATATAGGATACACTGTTTTGAGAATTAGGAATAATTAGAATATATGATAGAATGGACCGAATGGCCTGTTCTTCATTCACAATTGGTGATTACATAATTATGATTCGTTCGCCCCCCCCCCCCCCACCCCACTCATCAACTCACCCATTCTCTCCCATCATAATATACTTCATTTATTTAATCTTGTTGTTATATGTGGGACAATTTGTTTCGGTATAGTTTTGGTTCAGTCTCGAGGCAATTATCGGGGTGATTCTCAACGGGGCATGGCACATTCAACTATCCGAGAAGGAGAGGAACAGGGCGGGGAAACCATTCAAATGTTATATAGACTTATTTAGGTAAAGTCTAGGACGAGTGGGACACGACTTTAAAAATGGCAGAGTAATTAAACATTTCAATTTGTTTTCCGTCATTGTGACGCTTTCTGCCTTTCTCGTATTAATATACACAATCACAAATAAATCAATTCAAATGTAATTTAGGAAGGTCGTAAAAAAACATGATACAAGGCAATTTATTTCAAAAGAACAGAGTAGCATGTTTTGAGTTGTATTTATCTGTGCTTAGTTGTGAAGTCTATGGCTGCGCCATGCCAATGAGATAAACTTGTTCGTTTAGCAGACATCACAGGCCCTGCCCTACCACAGTCAAAACACATATTTTACAGTAAGAATATAATGGAATATCCTAAATGGCTATTGCTGATTGTCACCAGTAGCCTACTCACATGAGGAATGCATGGAAACATGGTTATTCTTGGAAAAAGTTATATTTTAAAACAGTGACCATCCGCGCAATTGTACAGAGTTTTGGCAAAAATAGGTTCATTATAAACCTTGGAATCTGCGCTTTCAGATATGGTATAGCAATCAAAATGTCTGGCCTGCATGGACCTCTGTATGATGATATGGAAGAGGTGCAATTTGGTAAGCGCCTTGCTTCTTTGTCAATGCACGCAGTCAATGCACGCTGCCGAGGACATCAGTCTTCGTTTTCTATTCGACAATTGATCATATTGTCACCCATCATTGACTATTGTAAATTTAATATTGTCTTTAGGCCACATCTATTACTATTATTCGTATTATTATTATTATTATTATGTGTGTGAAATTAGTTTCAATATAGTTAAGGTGTAGTCTGAACGGGACAGCTGGGCGGGAGACTTGTCTAACAGTCGAAAATACACTCATCTTATTTTACTATAAACAGTCTATGCGCTTCTGGATCAATCAAGTCATTTCGTGAACCTGAGGTTTCTTATGAACTATTTTAACGTAATAAATGCATTCGTTTATCAATGTATTATTTATTATGGAATATTTATACAATTGAAATATCAAACGGTCAGAAAAACCGTCATGGCCATTCTAGTAGTTATTGAATTAAAGCGCTCTCAGTTTTAAAGTGAACTTTGGCGTTTAAAAAAGGTAAATAACTGAGCTCTCTTTGTATTCACACTGCCTTTTGCCTTTCGATGAGGACTCAACTCTTTAGCCAGTTCACTTCACCCATTTTGTGGCCCGAGTCCTCTTTGCGTTCATATCGCTATGTTTAGAAAGGAATCAAGATCTTTTTCCAACATTCACTCAATACACTCTGGGGTTTTTACAAAGTGCAGGACGAGCCATTTAATCAGAACGTGTTATCGGACACCTAGATATACCTACTTACATTTTGGAAGCTAATAGATTGCATTTCGTTAAAAGATTAGATGATAATTGCAAATCGAATGATACCAATAATATATACAAGTTAATAGTAACAAAATAAATAACGGCAGAATAACTGCGAATTAAATAGTGCTGTAATTGAAAATTGTACACCCAATGTAGCCTACTGCCCTTTTAAAAGCTATAATTTATTTTGTACCCTGTTGTGATTCTCACCAAATATGTTGTCTTCTCACACTATTCAAACCCCACTATCGAATAAACAGTCTATGAAACTCTCGTATATATCACATATTGCAAACAAATAACCTGACTAAAAACTCCACACAAATTTTGGAATTTCTGTGCATCCTCACATTGGCAGTGGTGTAAAAGTACTTAATACTTTAAAGTACCGCTTAAGTAGTTGCTTTGGGTATCTGTACTTTAGCATTTCTATTTTTGAATACTTTTGCTTTTTTTTATTCCACTACATTCCTAAAGAAAATTCGGTCATTTTTACTACATTTCCCCTGACACCCAAAAGTACTCGTTACACTTTGATTACTTAGCAAGACAGGAAAATGGTCACAACTGCATTTTAATGATGGCAATTTGAATGCAGAGATACAGAGGTCCTGATGGCCATTGTCGTGCCATTCATCCGCTGCAATCAACTCATGTTTGAACATGACAATGCACGGCCCGATGTCGCAAAGATCTGTACACAAATTCTGGAACTGAAAATGTATTCAGGTGCTTCCATGGCCTGCATACTCACCAGACATGTCACCCATTGAGCATGTTTTGGATGCTCTGGTCGACGTGTACGACATCGTTTTCCAGTTCCCGCCAATATCCAGCAACTTCACACAGCCATTGAAGAGGTGTGGGACAACAATCCACAGGCTACAATCAACAGCCTGATCAACTCTATGTGAAGGAGATGTGTCGCCCTGCATGAGTCAAATGCCCCCCCCCCCTCCCCCTTGATACTGACTTGTTTTCTCATTTAAAGTATCTGTGACCAACAGATGCATATCCTTATTCCCAGTCATGTGAAATCCATAGATTATGGCCTAATGAATTTATTTCACTTGACTGATTTCCTTGTATGAATTGTAACTCAGTTAAATAGTAGAAATTGTTGAATGTTGCATTTATATTTTTGTTTAGTGTATATTTTAAACCAAATACTTTTAGACTTTTACTCAAGTAATATTTTACTGGGTGACTTTCACTTTTACTTGAGTCATTTTCTATTAAAGTATCTTTACTTTTACTCAAGTATTACGATTTAGTACTTTTTCCCACCACTGATCATTGGTGCCTAAAAGAGAGAAGATTCACCCGGAAGAAACGTGTGCTGTTTTGGATATTGATCAAGTATGCACAGAAATTCCAAAATTTGTGTGGAGTTTTTAGTCAGGTTATTTGTTTGCAATATGTGATATATACCAGAGCTTCATAAACTGTTTATTCGATAGTGGGGTTTGAATAGTGTGAGAAGCCAACATATTTGGTGAGAATCACAACATTGTGTACAAAATAAATTCTAGCTCTTAAAGGGGCAGTAGCCTACATTGGGTGTACATTTTCCAATTACAGCATTATTTAATCTGCATTTTGTTACCAATAACATATACATGTAAATAGTATATTTTGATTACAATTATAATCTCATCTTTTAACCACAAAATGGGTGAAGTGAACTGGCAAAAGTGTTGAGTCATCATTCAAAGGCAGTGTAATACAAAGACAATGGAGTTATTTTTCTTTTTTTTTACCACAGAGTTCACTTTAAAGAGGACTGAGATTGGTTCTTTTAAAGAGGACTATATGTTAAAACACACTGAGACTGCATTAAGTTCACTGTGGCACCGACATTACTGTAATTGAAAACAACTCAGTCGGTAATGCAACAAGAAGGCATACACACAGGGTCAGACGCAGTTGGCATTTCAGCCCAATTAGGGAGCCAATGAAACAGCCACTTAAGTCCTTAGGATTTCCCTGGCAACGATGGATCGCTATTTACTGAGAACAGAGAGGGGGAGTTAGTCCAGACAAACTAGTGTCCAAATTCACTTTAGTAAACTATATTATGTTTTATTAAAACATTTTTTAAAGGAGCGGCATGTAGCCTAATGGTTAGAGCTTTGGGCCAGTAACTGAAAGGTTGGTAGATCGAATCCTCGAGCTGACAAGGTCAAAATCTGTCGTTCTGCCCCTGAACAAGGAAGTTAACCCACTGTTCCTAGGCCATCATTGTAAATAAGAATACTTTCCTAGTTAAATAAAGGATAAATAAAATATGGTGAGATATGCTGAAGTGCACAGGAGAGTTTGGATGGTTGCAGAGGTGGGACCCTTGGAAGTCTACTAGTGTTGACATCTGATAGATCCTACAGCATGACTTGTTAGTGCACTCTCTCCCAGGCTGTGTGCTTCCAGGGCTCCCTAAGGAGCTCACAGTCTGCTCAATTCTCCTATTACAGAGCTATGTTCAGATGTGTGTGTGCGCGCATAGGTGTGTTTTGGCGTCGTTATACATGTGCGTGTGTGTTTTGTTGTTGTTGTTGTTCTTGCCTTCCCCTCTAATGTAAATTGAAGTGGCAGGGCAGCCATTTTCCCGACCACAGACACTTAGCTAGAGCACTGCTACAGTCCTGCAAGACTCCTGTAGGTGAACTGTCAGGAGAAAACATGTCCTTCACGCCGCCTGTGTTTTGAATTCCTGTGTGTCCCCCTGTACATATACACTCATGTCTCTCTCCGTCTTTTATTCTCTCCTTCTACAGGTGGATCGATGGCCCGAAAAGGAAAAGAAAGAACAGTCCATGTTCGGTGAAGAGCATGTCTGGTAGGTAGAGTTACGGTCCATTTACAGCCGTTTGCACACAACAACACCACGCACACAATGTGGGTTTGATTGAATTCCAGCCTTAGACTCTTCAACTTTGAAAAAACTAAAACCTGAATTGTGTTCCCAACCTGTCACCTGGGTTGTGTGGTGTGTGCTTGTGTGGAAGACCCAGAAGCCTCAGCTCATAAATCACTGCCACCTTCTTTACATTTTAGTCTGTGTTTATCACCAAAGAGAAGGGGGAAAAAAAGGGATCTCTTTCAACGAGAGGCTGTCACTCTGCTCTCATTCTTCATGCGGCAGAATGCTCTGACTGACAGCTTGGAAGTTGAGGGGCGGAGGGTGAAGAGAAAGAAAAACAACTTTGAGGAATTTGCAGGACGCTACACGTCGCCTCTGCCGAGATGCCATAAAACCTCTGTGTTTGTCATCTCCTGAACACGCCCGGGCAGACAGACCAATGAGGAAGCCTGTAGGCCCCCAAAACCTAGCATGCTCTCTGGCAGCTAGACCTGAATCATGTGACCCACCACGGTCCATCTCAGCTGGGAAACTATGACAATATGTCTGAGCCGGGCTTTGAGGGGTGGTGGGGCATAGTGCAGGTCCTTATGACCTAAGTGTTATAGGTTATGTCATTGGCACATGGCACGGAAGGAAGGAAGGAAATGGGTTTCTTAAAAAAATATTTTGGGGGGAGAAGTTGTTTGTTACCAAAACTGAGTAGAGGTTTAACTTTTGGCTAAAATAAACAATATGTCATTTTGCCTGAAATTTATTTTCTATCTAGATTAAGTGCAGTATTTTTCTATGAAGAAAGAATTGCCCCTTCCATTTTGTATTCAGTGAAAATAGATTTAAATGTGACTTTTCTTTTCTAAACAGAAATTAATGGATACGGACAGACTGGGTCAGAGAGTACAGGTCAGTTACATACATCCTTTTAGGTCGAAGCATATGGAATTGGAATTTGAATAGATGGGACATATTGGAGCAGGGGCGGCTATAGCAGTGGGTGTGGGCTGAAGCGGAACTATTGATTTTGGGCTCGGGTTCCTAACAAAACCCACGCAGACTGGCTTGGGATCAGCCTGAGACTGAGACTGGGCATCCCTACCCTGCCTTACCCTGTCTTTCCCTGACTTCTCCCTGTCCAGTGTCCACTTCTTCGCCTCTGTTTATCTGCCATAAGGGGAGGGCCAGACTGACACTAGTAAGACTGTACTCAGTGTGGGCCAGACATAAACACACACGCCAAAACACCCACACGTTTACTCCCTTTTTACTCTCTCTCTCTCTCTCTAGGGATAGTACACACACACACACACACACGCACACGCACACACGCACACGCACACGCACACACACAGAGCAATGCAGAGAGAGGAGCCTACACAGACATTACTTCTTGGCTCCCTAAGCTGCGTCCAAGGATCTGCTATTGGCAGTGTGTGTGTGTTTGTGTAACACGCAGCGTACAATTTCCTCTCTCCTCCCCTCGTATCGCAGCTATATATTTTATTAAATGGCGGGCTGTAGGCCGTTTCCTGTTTCCACGCACTCCCCCACTAAATCCCAATGTTCTGTATGGGAAAAAGTACAGATTTACCTTTTTCCCGTGGTGGCTTGGGAAGGGGAAGACTAGAAGAGCACTGGCCTGAAGGAGGGAGGAGAAAGAGAGAAAGGGAGGAGGTAGAGAGAGAGGCTGTCTGGTGGGTGTTTTTGTCTTCTACCCAAGGGCGAGGCAGACTCGATTGCTTTAGAGTGTCTCTCACACTGAAGAGTGCTTGTTGGAGTCTCTCTCTGCCAATGTACCATTTCTCAAGTGAGGAGATTTATTTAAGTACTTACTCCTTCATTACATGCCAGGAAAAGGCAGTACCGAATAGGTTAACCTCCTCACTCTCAGGCGAACACAAACAGAGACACACACATACATGCGCGAGTGCACACAAACACACATTGTCACACTGTCGTCTCCTCTAGTGGTTTGTATCCTGACTCTCATGTGATGGGGTCCTCAGGCCAAGATCTTAGGATAAGATCATGAGTTTTTGTTTGACTGTGTTCTATTGTATGTCTGCTTATATCAGGGTTGGGGTCAATTCCATGTCAATGCCGATCAATTCAGAAAGTAAACCCAATTCCCAATTTTCCTCCGTGAAAATAATTGAAGATAATTAGAATTTCCGTGTACTTCCTGAATTGTCTGAAATTGAAATGAAATTGACTCCAACCCTGTTTTGTACTTTATATATATTTGGAGATACAGGTAACTGCCAAAATAAAATAAATACCCACATAGTATTACTCAACCCTCTGTTACTCAATCCACAAGCAAGCATACAAGGCCTTCCCTCGTCCCCCCTTTGGCAAATCAGATCAGGACTCTATACTCCTGCTTCCTGTTTACAGACAGAAGCTCAAACAGGAAGTACCCATGATGCGCTCCATAGAAAAATGGTCAGACAAAGCAGAGGCTATGCTGCAGGAATGCATTGCTAGCGCTGACTGGAATATGTTCCCGGACGATAGCGTCGTTGAGCTAAACACCTCCGTCACCGGCTTCATCAGGAAATGCATCGCAGACATCGTCCCCACAGTGAAGGTTCACTGCTTCCTCAATCAAAAGCCCTGGATTAACTCTGAGGTGCGCAGTAAGCTAAAGGACAGAGCTACCGCTCAGAGAGCTATCGCATCCAACCCCTGGGCTACGGCTGAGGACACGAACATGTACAAGAAGTCCCATTACGACCTCTGCAAAGCCGTCAAACAGGAAAAAAGACAATATTGGAACAAGGTGGAAACCCTATTATACCGGCGCCTATGCTTGACGCATGTGGCAGGGGCTACAGTACATTACAGACAACAAAGGAAGCCTGATCTGCCCAACGATGCTTCTCTACCAGATGAACTCAATGCCTTGTATGCGTGCATTGACGAAAAATAACACAGAGCTCTGCGTGAGGGCCCCTGCTAATCCGGAGGACCGGATGAGCTCTCCCTCTCTCCAAGGCTGATGTAAGGTTTTTTAATGGGTAAAGACTCGTAAGGCTGATGGGCTAGACACTATTCCAGGGAGTGTCCTCAGAGTATGCCAGACCAACTGGCAGGCATCTTCACAGACATTTTTAACCTCTCCTTCTCCCAGTCTGTAATCCCCACATGTTTCAAGCTGACTACCATCATTCCTGTTCCCAAAAACTCTTAAGTCATCCTGCCACAATGACCACCACCCTGTAGCACACATCTGTGATAATGAAGTGCTTTGAAAGGCTGGTCATGGCACACATCAACTCCATCATCCCGTACATCCTGAACCCACTCCAATTTGCATACCGCCCCAACAGATCTCAATTGCACTCCACGCTCCCACCTAGAAAAGAGGAACACCTATGTGAGGATGCTGTTCATTGACTACAGCCCAGCATTCAACACCAAAGTGCCCTCCAAGCTCGGGACCCTGGGACTGAACACTCCCCTCTGCAACTGGATCCTGGACTTCCTGACGGGCCGACCCCAGGTGGTAAAAGTAGGCAACAACAGCTCCGCCATGTTAACCCTCAATACAGGGGCCCCCAGGGGTGTGTGCTTAGCCCCCTCCTGTACTTCCTGTTTGACGCATGGCATGGCACCCTCAAACGTTTTTGTCTGAATAACCCATGAAGGAAATGGGTTTCTTAAAAAAATGATGCGTGAAGTGGTTTGTTACCAAAACTGAGTCGAGGTTTAGCTGTTGCCTAAAATAAACAGCATGTCATTTTGCCTTAAATTTATTTTGAAAGACTTTATTTCTTCTAAATGTATCTAAGTGTAGTATTTTTCCATGAAGAAAGAATTGCCCCTTCCATTTTGTATTGGGTGAAAATAGATTTAAATGTGACTTTTCTTTTCTAAATAGAAATGAATGGATACGGACAGACTGGGTCAGAGAGTACAGGTCAGTTACATACATCCTTTTGGGTCAGAGCATATCGAATTGGAATTTGAATAGATGGGACAGTACTTCAATTGAGATATTGGAGTAGGGGCAACTATAGTAGTGGGTGTGGGCTGCAGCAGCACTATTAAGTTTGGGCTCAGGTTCCTAACAAAAACCACAGACTGGCTTGGGATCAGCCTGAGACTGAGCATCCCTACCCTCCCTTCTCCCAGTCCAGTGAATTTCAGTGTACTTGTCTGGAATTGAAATGGAATTGACCAAAACCCTGGTTTGTACTTTACACACACACACACACACACACACACACACACACACACACACACACACACACACACACACACACACACACACACACACACACACACACACACACACACACACACACACACACACACACAAGTGGATTAGGCTATTTCAGCCACTCCCGTTGCTGATAGGTGTATAAAATTGAGCACACAGCCATGCAATCTTCATAGACAAACATTGGCAGTAGAATGGCCTTACTGAAGAGCTCAGTGACGTTCAACGTGTCACTGTCATAGGATACCCCCTTTCCAACACGTCAGCTCTCAAATTTCTGCCCCGGTCAACTCTAAGTGCTGTTCGGCAGATGCCAGGAAAACCCTACCTGCCTAAAATGCATAGTGCCTACTGTAAAGTTTGGTCGAGGAGGAATAATAGTCTGGGGCTGTTTTGGTTCGGTCTAGGTCCCTTAGTTCCAGAGAAGGGAAATCTAACACTACAGCTTACAATGACATTCTAGATGATTCTGTGCTTCCATCTTTGTTGCAACAGTTTGGGGAAGGCCCTTTCCTGTTTCAGCATGACAATGCTGCCTTGCACAAAGCAAGGTCCATACAGAAATTGGTTTGTCGAAATCGGTGTGGAAGAAATTGACTGGCCTGCACAGAGCCCTGACATCAATCCCATCGAACACCTTTGGGATTAATTGGAATGCCGACTGCGAGCCAGACTTAATCGCCCAACATCAGTGCCGACCTCACTAATGCTCTTGTGGCTGAATGGAAGCATGTCCTCGCAGCAATGTTCCAGCATTTAGTGCAAAGCCTTTCCAGAAGAGTGGAGGCTGTTATAACAGCAAAGGGGGAACCAACTCCATATTAATGCCCATGATTTTGGAATGAGATGTTTGACGAGCAGGTGTCCACATACTTTTAATCTATTACTGTATTTGGAGATACAGGTAACTGCCATAATAAAATAAACACCAACATAGTGTTACTCAACCCACTGCTACTCACGCCTCATGTACTCCCTGTTCACCCAAGTTAGGATCACCACTTTATTTTAAGAATGTAAAATGTCAGAATAATAGTAGAGAGTGATTTATTTCAGCTTTTATTTCTTTCATCACATTCCCAGTGGGTCAGAAGTTTACATACTCAATTAGTATTTGGTAGCATTGCCTTTAAATTGTTTAACTTGGGTCAAACGTTTTGGGTAGACTTCCACAAGCTTCCCACAATAAGTTGGGTGAATTTTGGCCCATTCCTCCTGACAGAGCTGGTGTAACTGAGTCAGGTTTGTAGGCCTCCTTGCTCACACACGCTTTTTCAGTTCTGCCCACAACATTTTCAATAGGATTGAGGTCAGGGCTTTGTGATGGCCACTCCAATACCTTGACTTTGTTGTCCTTAAGCCATTTTTTCCACAACTTTGGAAGTATGCTTGGGGTCATTATTCATTTGGAAGACCCATTTGCGACCAAGCTGTAACTTCCTGACTGATGTCTTGAGATGTTGCTTCAATATATGCACATAATTTTCCTCCTCATGATGCCATCTATATTGTGAAGTGCACCAGTCCCTTCTGCAGTAAAGCACCCCCACAACATGATGCTGCCACCCCCATGCTTCATGGTTCTGATGGTGTTCTTCGGTTTGCAAGCCTCCCCCTTTTTCCTCCAAACATAATGATGGTCATTATGGCCAAATAGTTCTATTTTTGTTTCGTTAGACCAGAGGACATTTCTCCAAAAAGTATGATCTTTGTCTCCATGTGCATTTGCAAACCGTAGTCTGGCTTTTTTATGGTGGTTTTGGAGCAGTGGCTTCTTCCTTGCTGAGCAGCCTTTCAGGTTATGTCGATAAAGGACTCGTTTTAATATTCTGACATTTCACATTCTTAAAATAAAGTGGTGATCCTAACTGACCTAAGACAGGGAATTTTTACTCGGATTAAATGTCAGGAATTGTGAAAACTAAGTTTAAATGTAGTTGGCTAAGGTGTGTGTAAACTTCCGACTTCAACTGTAGATACTTTTGTACCTGCTTCCTCCAGCATCTTCACAAGGTCCTTTGCTGTTGGTCTGGGATTGTTTTGCAATTTTCACACCAAAGTACGTTCATCTCTAGGAGACAGAACCCATCTCCTTCCTGAGCGGTATGATGGCTGCGTGGTCCCTTGGTGTTTATACTTGCATACTATTGTTTGTACAGATGAACGTGGTACCTTCAGGCGTTTGGAAATTGCTCCCATAGATGAACCAGACTTGTGGAGGTCCAGTGTCCCTGCACATTGTACATTTGGTATTGGCACCTGTATATAGCTTCTTCTCTTATTTCTTGTGTTTTTGTCTATTATATGTATACACTGAACAAAAATATAAACACAACATGTAAAGTGTTGGTCTCATGTTTCATGAGCTGAAATAAAAGATCCCAGAAATGTTCCATACACACAAAAAGCTTTTTCGCAAAAATGTTGTGTACAAATTTGTTTACATCCTTGTTTGTGAGCATTTCTCCTTTGCCAAGATAATCCATCCACCTGAAAGGTGTGGCATATCAAGAAGCTGATTAAACAGCATGATCATTACACAGTTACACCTTGTGCTAGGGACAATAAAAGGCCACTCTAAAATGTGCAGTTTTGTCACACAATACAATGCCACAGGAGTCAAAAGTTGAGGGAGCATGCCATTGGCATGCTGACTGCAGAATTGTCCACCAGAATTGTTGCCAGATATTTGAATGTTAAATTCTCTACCATAAACCGCCTCCAACATTGTTTTAGAGAATTTGGCAGTACATGCGACTGGCCTCACAAACACAGACCACATGTATGGCATCATTAGGGCGATCGGTTTGCTGATGTCAATGTTGTGAACAGAGAGCACCATGGTGGAGTTATGGTATTGGCAGGCATAAGCTACTGACAACGAACACAATTGCATTTTATCAATGGCAATTTGAATGCATGGAGATACCGAAACGAGATCCTGAGGTTCAATGTCGTGCCATTCATTTGCCTCCATCACCTCATGTTTCAGCATGATAATGCATGGCTCTATGTCACAAGGATCTGACCCACTTCTTCCATGGCCTGCACACTCAGCAGACACGTCACCCATTGAGCATGTTTGGGATGCTCTGGATCGACATGTACGACAGCGTATTCCAGTTCCCGCCAATATCCAGCTACTTCGAATAGCCATTGAAGGGGAGTGGGACAATCATCCACAGGCCACAATCAACAGCTTGATCAACTATGTGAAGAGGTCACGCTGCATGAAGCAAATGGTGGTCACACCAGATACTGACTGGTTATCTTTTTTTTAAGGTATCTGTGACCAACAGATGCATATCTGTATTCCCAGTCATGTGAAATCCATAGATTATTTGAAGCCGAGTGCCCTTCTTTAAATGTATGCTGAAAGTCAGTAGCTAAATTGTTCTCTGGAAAATAGCATTGTATTTGGTCAAACATAATCCTCTCCATCAGTTTACTAAGAACAGGCAGCAAACTGATTGGACGGCTGTTAGAGTCAGTGGAATTACGTTAGCTTCCTTCCACAGCTGTGGACACATACACTCCTTTAGGGTTTGGTTAAATATATAGCAAATAGAGGTGGCAATACAGTCTGCTACCATTCTCAGTAGTTTCCCATCAAGGTTGTCTATAGCTGGTGGCTTATCTTTATAGATGGATAACAGTAGTTTTTGACCAAATAGTTCTTGACCAAATTCAAGATAGCAATCGTTCTTTTTCATTTTTAGATCTTTTATACAAAAATATGATGGTTCACTGTTCAATATTGTCATTTCACTTCTGATTTTTTCCACTACTAGTAAAAAAAAGTCATTGAACAGATTGGCAATATCGAAAGGTTTTGTTATAAATGACCCATCAACTTCAATAAACGATGGAGGTGAATTGTGTTTTCTGCCCATGATATAATTTAAGGTACTCCAAAGGCTTTTTCCATTGTGTTTGATGTCATTTATCTTTGTTTGGTGATATAATTTCTTCATTTCATTGTACTTGTGCATGTGACAATAAAACTTGAACTTGACTAGGGTGTTGTTATTAGTCAAGTACTGAACTACATCAATTTAAAACATCACACAGAGGACATATCAGTACATACACACAATATCTAGGTCTAATTCATAATACAGTGCCAATTACAATACAATATATATAAAATGGCTGTCTCTGCACAGTCCCCTTTGTACAGTAAGGTGTTCTTTTATCTGTTTTTATTGCTAGCTTGAGTTACCTGGGGTGGCACAGAGTTCCGTGTATCCGTGGCTCTATCTAATACTGTACGTTTCCCAGCCTCTGTTCTGGACCTGGGGACTGTGAAGAGACCTCTGGTTACATGTCTTGTATGGATGAGTGTCCTAACTGTGTGCCAACTGCTTGGACAGACAGTTCGGTACCTGCAACAGATCAATACTTCGCACAAAGACCAATGGCGATGCAGTCAATCTCTCCTCAACTTTGATTTCGGTGGAAAACCCGGTGTTCAATTGGGTTGAGATCTGGTGACTGACACACACACATCCTTTAACCCCCCTATGCCCTTTTAACCCCCCTATGCCCTTCATCTAGCCATGGTAGCCAAAATAATGGGCACCTAGGCTTTTTTATACATGACCTTAAACATGATGGGATGTTGATTGCTTAATTAACTCGGGAACCACACAAAGTGTGGAAGCACTTTGTATCCGTCATTTACTCAAGTGTTTCCATTATTTTGGCAGTCACCTGTATCTATTACGCATATCTTGAAAGCTCTGCGGTCCGAATACTTACTATCTTTAAAGCATCAGTACTGCGTGGCAGTAGTGTGAACTTCAGGTCTTGTCCTCATACTCACTCCTCATCCCACTCTCCTTCTCCACCTCTATCTGTGTGCTGCAGGGTACATCCCCAGCTACCTGGAGAAGGATGAACCGTGTGTGGTGTGTGGAGACAAGGCCACTGGCTACCACTACCGCTGCATCACCTGTGAGGGCTGCAAGGTGAGACACACAGGGCCATATGCACTCCCTACAGAGCACAACTTTTGAATGGAGCCTGCACTGTTTCTTTTCACTTCAAGCACTGGGTCAGTGAAGAACAAGGTTAGGACAAGGCCAGGAAATACAAAGATCAGATGGGGGAAGGGTTCATCTCAACATCAACCATAAATAAATAAGGATATTCACATGCGTTCAATTCGGGGCAGGTTTTTTGCCTGAATTTAATGCAGACACACACAGCTTCCTCAATATTTACAGTATGTCATATCTATGTCAGTTCTGTCATCCTCACTCTAGTCCAAGTGACTCCCCCCCCCCCTTCAACTCTGCATCATGGTCTGTCTGCCACCCCTGTCAAAACCTCATACACACACACACACACACACACACACACACACACACACACACACACACACACACACACACACACACACACACACACACACACACACACACACACACACACACACACCCCCCTCTGGCTCCCTCTTTCTTCCTTCTTCCCTTTCTTTCCCTCCATTTTTTCTTCTTCACCCTCTCCCTCCCCTCTTTCTCTTTTCCCTCTCTCTCTCTCTGCCAGGGTTTCTTTCGGCGGACAATTCAGAAGAACCTCCACCCCGCCTACTCCTGTAAGTACGATGGCTGCTGCATCATCGACAAGATCACCCGCAACCAGTGCCAGCTGTGCCGCTTCAAGAAGTGCATCGCAGTGGGCATGGCCATGGACCGTGAGTGTCTCTCACACACACACACACTCGTACGCATGCACGCACACACACCGTGTCGTGCACAATGTCATACATATTACACATTTACAAACATTTTACGAGTCGTACGGATGCCTTCAGTCATGACTTCTTGATGTAACTGAAATCAATGTTCTTTCTCCCTTTTTTTGTTCCTCCTTTCTCTCTCTCTCAGTCGTCCTGGACGACTCTAAGCGGGTGGCCAAGCGGCGTCTGATCGAGGAGAACCGGGTGAAGAGGAAGGAGGAGATGGTGAAGACTCTGCAGAACCGGCCGGAGCCCACCGGCTCAGAGTGGGAGCTGATCCGCATGCTGACCGAGGCCCACCGCCACACCAATGCACAGGGCTCCCACTGGAAACAGAAACGCAAGTTCCTGGTAAGAGGATGAAGGACAGGATGGCTGCAAGACTATGAGATGTTTTAATGACAAAGACAAGCAGAGACATAACAGGTGTTGAAGCAAGCAGACATGACAGGCCCCCCCCCCCCGGGACAAAACTCTAGTACATATCTAAAGTACATTTTCTCAAAGCCTTACTTCCTTGTTCATCTCTGTTTATACCTGGTTTTGCATCATAATGTGCCTTGCAATAATTGGTTACAGTAATCAAATTCAACATGTCACAACAGCTTGATTGTAGAGTTTCAATAAACCGGTAGATCAGATTTGGCTAAGCTTCCAGGTGATGAACTTAACCATTAAAACAGTGTTGTAGACATGAGACCACAGCTACAAGTAGCTTGTTAGCGGCTGGAGTGTACAACAGGGCCTTCTGTCTCGACCTTGGGAGGAAACTCCTCCATGACTTAGACTCAATGGATTTTTACAAAAGATTGAATACGTTTCCCCATATGACCCCATATTCTATGATAAGTATTTTGCTTTTCAAAGGCCCGTTGGACATCTCTGCTCATTGTCCATTTGAGCTTACAAACGAAACACACAGAGAAATATTTGGAGCCTGTATGTTGAGAATGCCAAATCATTGTGGTCTATTGCTACGGTGCCTTCCGAAAGTATTCATACCTCTTATTCCACCTTTAGTTGTGTTACAGCCCGAATTCAAAATGGATTAAATACAACTTTTTTTTCTCTCACCCATCTACACACAATACCCCATAATGACAAAAGGGAAAACCTTTAGAAATGTTTGCTAATTCATTGAACATAAAATGTAGAAATATAACCTGAGTCAATACTTTGTAGAAGCACCTTTGGTAGCGATTACAGTTGTGAATCTTTCGGGGCGGCAGGTAGCCTAGTGGTTAAGAGTGTTGGGCCAGTAACCGAAACGGGTTTGAATCCCCAAGACGACTAGGTGAAAAATCTGTTGATGTTCCCTTGAGCAAGGCACTTAACCCTAATTGCTCTGGATAAGAGTGTATACTAAATTGTAAGTCTCTAAGAGCTTTCAACACCTGGATTGTGCAACATTTGCCCATTATTCTTTTCAAAATATTTCAACCTCTGTCAAATTGGTTGTTGATCATTGCTAGACAACCATTTTCAGGTCTTGCCATTGATTTCCAAGTAGATTTTAAGTCAAAACTCTAACTTGGCCCCTGAGGAACATTCACTGTCTTCTTGGTAAACAACTCTAGTGTAGATTTGGTCTGTGTTTTAGGTTATTTTTCTGCTGAAAGGTGAATTAATCTTCAAGTGTCTGGTGAAAAGCAGACTGAACCTGGTTTTCCTCTAGGATTTTGCCTGTGCTTAGCTCCATTCCATTAATTATTTTATCCTGAAAAACTCCCCAGTCCTTAACGATTACAAGCATATCCATAACATGATGCAGCCACCGCTATGCTTGAAAATATGGAGAGTGGTACTGAGTAATGTCCTGTATTCGATTTGCCCCAAACATAACACCTTGCATTCAGGACAAAAAGTTAATTGCTTTGCCATGTTTTTTTGCAGTATTACTTTAGTGCCTTGTTGCAAACAGGATGCATGTTTTTAAATATTTTTATTCTGTACAGGTGTCCTTTTCACTCTGTCAATTAGGTTAGTATTGTGGATTAACTTGAAAGTTGTTCATTCATCCTAAGTTTTCTCCTATCACAGCCATTAGACTCTGTAACTGTTTTAAAGTCACCATTGGCCTCATGGTGAAATCCCTGAGCAATTTCGTTCCTCACCAGCAACTGAGTTAAGAAGGACGCCTTTATATTTGTAGTGACTGGGTGTATTGATACATCATCCAAAGTGTAATTAATAATGTCACCATGCTCAAAGGGATATTCAATGTAATTTGTTAAGTAAAGTTTATTCCTGAACTTATTTAGACTTGCCACAATAAAAGGGATTGAAAACTTATTTAAAAATCTAAATGTAATCAATTTTAAAATTCAGGCTGTAACAACAAAATGTGGAAAAAGTCAAGGGGTGTGAATACTTTCTGGATGCTTTAAATGTGTCTATTGCAAATCACTATGACCTCGCCTGTATGTATAAGCCTTTATTTCATTCAATGGCAGCGGGGGCACCAAACTCTGACCTATGACTTTTCCAGACCCTTCAAGGACGACCAACGTTCGCCTCGCCCCCGCTAGGGCTGATAATGTTGGCAGCTTCTGATTGACTGGCTGGCGGGTTCCCTAAGTGTTTGTTTGGTTCTCAGTTTTGCTGGCTGGCTGTCAGTGTTAGGCTCATTTGTGATAAATTGGGCTTCTATACTAAATAATTACACTAAATAGTCCCATTAGCATTTATGTTGAATGCCGTCCGTCATCTCGACTGGCAATCAGCATTTAGTTACAACTCTCCACAGTAAAACCATTGCTACAGCCCCTGTCACGCACACAAGTACAAGCCTAAATTGTCTATAAGGTCTCTAGTCTAGGCTATACACTAAGGTTTATATGGGCTCTATATGTTTTAAAGGTTATATGGGTTAAGGTATTTATAGAAGTTTTAAAAGGAACTCATGGGTTTCTTCTGGCACCAGTTGAAAGGTGTTATTTTCTATATTGGCTGGTATAAGTTGCAGCTTTCTCAAAACAAAGTTTGATTTTGGGTTGTCAGTACTTTCACACACCTCGTAATGGTTAGGGCAAATTGAATGTGGCTTTGCGGGTGAACATTCTGTGGTATGGATGATTCTCTCTATTTAGAGCCGTTATGGGTGAATTGGGGCCTTACACTGGTGTGCGTGTGTGTGCACATGTGGGTATATGAGAGCGGTATTGTATTGTGTGAGTGAGTGAGTGAGTGAGTGAGTGAGTGAGTGAGTGAGTGAGTGAGTGAGTGCGTGAGTGAGTCCCATTTGCTAACGCCGTAACGCTAGCTAATCTTCCTGGGGTCCAACACCAATTAACAAGACATTACAAACAACCACGAATCAAGACTTCACAAACATTCAACAAGTAGACAATACAGACAATTAAAATACCTGACAGAAAAACAGAAAGTGTGAGAAAATATGGAAGTGTGTGTATGTTTTTGTGTGTTCAAACCACACACCCCATTTCCTCCTCCTCATACCATGCCACTTGTTGAACACAGTTGCCTTGCAATTCTTACCACACCTGCCATTCACAGTGAGCCTCGGGAACCCCCACCAGGATCACCCCCTTTTCCTCTCATCTTCCTCCCAGGTAGATCACCCATTCATGGGGCAGGTTGCTAATAAAGCCCCCTGCTTCTTGCCAAGGCTTAGTGTCAGCCATGCTGTGAGTGAGTGAAGCGCCTAGCTGATAGCTCAGCACCTGCTAGGCCTAATCCCTAGCTACAACCTCCTGCCGCTGTGTGCCCATAGCACATCAGATCAATAGGCCTACCAGTACTACCACAGAGTATCCTGACAGGGCTAGCCCGTACAACATGGGGCGGCAGGGTAGCCTAGTGGTTAGAGCGTTGGACTAGTAACCGAAAGGTTGCAAGATCGAATCCCCGAGCTGACAAGGTAAAAATCTGCCGTTCTGCCCCTGAACAAGGCAGTTAACCCACTGTTCCTAAGCCGTCATTGAAAATAAGAATTTGTTCTTAACCGACTTGCCTAATTAAATAAAGGTAAAAAAAGGGATATAGGGCTGTGGTGGTCATGACATTTTTTCAGCCGGTGACTGTCAAGCAAATAACTACTGGTCTCACAGTAACTGACCGTTAATTAACGTCAACACATTCAGCATCTCCAGGCTTCCACACACAGCCTACAAGCCACTGATGAAGACCTTTGGAACATCTACATTTTAAAAAGTACAATAAATCCATGTAATATCATTATTTATTTTAGACAGGTCTAAAGAAACATGATATGAAGAAAATGTAGTCTATTTCAGAAGAACAGAATAGCATACTCGGAGTTGTCCTTATGTTAGGCCCTGATCTGGCTATGCCATATGGCTGTGGGCTACACTAGTTCATTTAGCAGACAAGATTTGCTTAGAATTCCGTGGCATTATTTTATAGTATGACAAATACATCTGAACACAGCTGAATAAAATAGCTCAGGCTGCACACATTTCTCTCATTCACAATTTGACAAGCACTTGATAATGCCTCGAATTTCCCGGCTGCATCCCCTTTGTATGGCCGTAATGCCCCCTAAAAAAATCCATGCCTTTTGCGGCCAGTGGCCGTTGTGCCCTTGGGCTGAATATAATAATTATAATTCCCTTCTCCAGGCTGCTTGCTCCAAAGCACCTCTCACTCACATGGCTCTCTCAGATAGCTCAATTCTTATTAGCCAATGCCCGTCACTTGATCGGGTCTTTCTCACAGGCTACAAGTGAAGACAGACACATCGGCGACACAACTGCTCGCGTCCTCATCCAATTCCAAGGTGCATATTGAAGATATTGGAAGAACTGTCCACATTTACTTTTCGTCAGCCAACAAGATGAGTAGGCCTAATGAACAGCAAAAGCACTAGCCTATGTCACTCTACTGTCCCCCATAGTATAAAAGTCGACCTATTCTATTCTGTGCAGGAAATAAATATTCCAAACATAGTCTGAGACAGTTTAATAATACAACCACTAGCATAAAAAAAACTGTTTTAAGCAACGGGACTGACGCAACAGATCAGAACGTAGCGCAGCAATGCGCACACTGCAGTAGGCTCTAAGCGCGAATGTTCCAAAATGCAATCAATTAGCGGGCAAACACCATTTTCAAAAGTGACCACAAATGCGATTATGGATGCAATGCTTTTATTATAAAAGGTGCATTTTTATGGTGAAAATGATCTTCCCCAAACTTGAAACTCGCGAGCTGTATGCCAGTTAGGCTTTACATCCGTGGTAAAGCGGATTAATGTGCTTCATTTTAAGACGTTATTTGGCCACTTTAGTTCCGATACAGACCTTATCAAAACATATAGGCATGTGGGCTAGGCTACATGAGGTGTGCGACTATGATTTGAAAAACACGCAAAAAAAAAAGAAAAGGCATATGCTGTTTCTTGCCTTACTGCACACTGGGCATCATAATATACTATATAATTCAAAGTGGTAGGCTAATATTGTCACCCATCAGACTGTTCTTGATTTAATCTTGTCTTTACATCTACTAAATGATATGTGTGACATTTGTTTTGATTTAGAATGGACCATTATCATGCACCCGTCTCAAAACAGGGGCAGGGGAAAAAATACATGTCGATGCACTTAAATATCGATGCACTTAAATAGCGAATGGAGGACGCTTTTCCCATGGTTCATTTTCATGCCAGCCAGGTAGGCTATACTACTGTTGTTTTTTTTAATAGAATCCATCACTGTGTTTTCTCCCGCAATTCCATAGCCTATAGAAATGTTGAACAACATGAGCTCATGGGCTCTCATGAAGTGTTTGATTAGATTGTCGATCACATTTGCATTGATGTCAGAGTGATTAGAGGGACAATAGAGTGCTGAGTACCAGGCAGTAAGCAAGTTTGGTAGGCTACTAATGACCACCAGCAGCATCAGACCTTGGAGAAGCCTAATTACCGTGACTAAACGGTCACGTCGGATCTGTAGGTTTGCTTTTGCGTGAGCAGGGAACAGCAGCCAGTGCCGACAGCTGGGAGTGCAGTGTGTAATTTACATCAGAATGCTCAAAGCCCGGAGAAAGTGACAGGACACAGCGACAATGACACCACACCGTGACATAACTGTCCTATCAACTTATACACGGAGTGTACAAAACATTAAGAACACCTGCTCTTAAAGAAGGATTTTTAAGCCTTGAGAAAATTGAGACATGGATTGTGTATGTGTGCCATTCAGAGGATGAATGGGCAAGACAAAAAAATTTAAGTGCCTTTGAACGGGGTATGAGTAGTAGGTACCAGGCGCACTGGTTTGTGTCAAGAACCGCAACGCTGCTGGGTTTTTCACACGCAATAGTTTCCTGTATCAAGAATGGTCCACCGCCCGTAGGACACTGAGCCAACTTGACACAACTGTGGGAAGCATTGGAGTCCACACGGGCCAGCATCCCTGTGGAACGCTTTCGACACCTTGTAGAGTCCACGCCCCGACGAACTGAGTCTGTTCTGAGGGCAAACTCGGTATTAGGAAGGTTTTCCCTAATGTTGGTGTACTCAGTGGTATACATGAACATCCCACAAATAGCCTATGACACTCAGCGATACAAAACATCTGTGGCTCTATACACAGCAGAAATGATTTAAATGGGACTCAAATACCAGGCATTAGAAGAATGCCGAGAGCATTCCCGAACCACACCAACTACCAAAATAACACATCTAGCCTGAAGTCACATGATTAACCTAACAGATGATTACACTACTCCCCTTTGAACATTTTTAATGTTATTAGCCAGTAACTACCTCCCTACTTACTTCCTAAAATCCATATGCAGTATGTAATGCCCTAAGGATATATCTAGCACTTAACATCCATTTTATACCGTAGGAAATGCATTTTGTTTACACCTGCGTTAAGTCGCTCTGGACAAGAATGAATGCTAGTAAATAGCTTGCATTTAACAGTTACATTTATTTTTTTATTTAACTAGGCAAGTCAGTTAAGAACAAATTCTTATTTACAAGCTGTAGACTGCCTCCATCCACTTGGAATCAAAGTCACCCGACCAAATCAATAAAGCTCCAGTCCACTGCATCTCCCTCCTCCAGCCCTGTGTCCTGGAGAGGACCCATACATTTTGTCTCACCTATTTGATTGAAGCTGAGTATGGAAAGAGCCCCTCTGTAAATCGCTGAATTGAATTGCTCCACATGAGTGATAATGAAGTTGTTTCAGGGCATTGGTTGCAATGGATTTTGGACTATTACTTGTCCGTTGTGTGCCAGTGCCCCCTGAAATACCACTGTAGTCAACCAACCTAGTTTCAAACCCGGTTTGCTGCTAGGGGTTTAACAGACATTTACATTTGAGTCATTTAGCAGACGCTCTTATCCAGAGCGACTCACAGTTTAGTACATTCATCTTAAGATAGCTAGGTGAGACAACCACATATCACAGTCATAGTAAGTGCAAGTTGGTTTAGTTTTTTTGCTTGATCTTTGACCGATTTTAACAAGCGACATAGACAGGGTTAGCATACTTATGTTTACCATCTTTAGGCACTGAATGACTTTGTGAACCTTCGAACCCTAGACGGGTTCGTTTTGCAGTTCGTTTTTTTGTTCTGTCAAGAGAGAGCTATTTCTTAACTCTGAAACAAACACGGCTGACCCCGACATTTTTTAACTCTGACTTATTTAGGATGAGACAAATGTGTGTACTGTTATCAAAGCCATTGTTGTATTATTCCAGGTAATTGCGAGATTCTCAGGTGCATACTCCACATTGCTTCAAGTCTGAATCAGTCACGCCCATAAGCTCTGTATAGATTGTGTGTCATTCATTGTTTAAAAGGATCATGTTTTTTTGGAACATACAATCTACCTGCAGTGAAGACGCTCAACATTTACATTACATTCAGTCATCTAGCAGACGCTCCCATCCAGAGAGACCCACAGGAGCAACCAGGGTCATGCGTCAATTCGGGGACCCGAACCAGCGACCAATCGGCCCCCGGCCCAAGCTCCCAACCGCCATCCAAGACCCCCCCCCATTTCCCAGAGAGCTGTATCTCAACCATCCGAGACCCTACCCACAGTCCCCCCTGAAAAACCTCCCCTTCCCCATCTCCACTGCCCCCCCCCCCCAAGTCGCTGTCCCCCTCCAACCCAACCAAAACAACCACCCACCCAATGCGCCAACAACCAACAAAATGAACAAAAGAGAAAAAAACAAAGGAAAACAACAATGCAAAAACAAAAGGCATCAAGGACAGCAAAAATCTAAACAGCAAGGCCAACTATATGCATTTTAGTGCATGTGTGGCACTATTGACATGTGTGTATGCAGGTGTGCACGTGTGCGTTTTAAAGCAAGTGTGTGTGTGTGTATGCAGGTATACACCCGTGCAAGCACCTGTGCGGCATCAGCCTCAGGCAAACAGGCATTGGATGTAACAGCGTTCCCCCTCAGTGCCATTCAAACGTACTTTCTTAAAAACGTTTATCTTTGACTGTCATTCTAACCCCTACCAGGCAACTCCACTCCCACTTGTCTCCAGTTCCACATCCCAACCCTCAGTTTCCCTCAGCCCATCCCACCTATAATGCCTTTTGTTATGTTACATTTCAGCCCTTTCTCAACTCCCAATGAAATTGGCTGGACCAACATTAAGAGTTTGAGTCTGATGTGCCTTTTATTTATTTTCTATTTGACTAAGCAAGTCTCTTAAGAACAAATTCCTATTTACAATGACGGCCTACACCGGCCAAACCCGGACAACGCTGGGCCAATGGGACTCCCAATCACGGCCGGTTGGGATGCAGCCTGGATTCGAACCAGAGTGTCTGTACTGCTGCCTCGAGCACTGAGATGCAGTGCCTTAGACCGCTGCGCCACTTGGGAGCCCGAGTCCATAGAATCCCATCTGCTAGTCTTGCATGTAAATCAACCGCTGATACCGAATTTGACCATGTGCTTTGCGTCTCTATGTGTATTCTCTTTTTGCACAGTTGTTTACTACACATGATCTGATCTTCCTCAATGATGTCAACCCTTACTTAAAAATAAAAACGATTCAGTCATTGTAATGTGTCTGCTAGGTCTAATTCCATACTTTTGTCGAATGTGCTTAAATGTGTCATCTTACCAGCAAACAAATGAATGAACTCTCATGGAATAACAAAGGACTTAACTCAAGTCTCTTGACTCGTGTTCCTAACCTCAGCTGCGGGCTATCTGTTGACATGTGTTGTGTACATGTGTCCCCTGTCCTGTCCCCTAGCCGGAGGACATAGGTCAGTCACCCGTAGTCCCCACGTCGGACGGAGACAAGGTGGATCTGGAGGCCTTCAGTGAGTTCACCAAGATTATCACCCCTGCCATCACCCGCGTCGTCGACTTTGCCAAAAAACTTCCCATGTTCTCGGGGGTAAGGCCCTACGTGTGTGTGTGTGTGTGTTGGGATGTGTCGGTCTTCCTTATATCAGTTCTAAAGACTGCCTGTGTCTTTGTTTGTGTGTTTGAATTGAAGCCTGTTGACCTGAGTCTCTGAGTCTTTCCTCAATAATGAGCCTGCATTGTGTTTGGTGTTGACTTAATTAGGTATAGATTCTGTCGTTGCTGCAGTGTTGTTGCTACTAATGACAGTATGATTACTATGGTCATTAGCAGGATCAGCAGCCAACAAGTGCTCAGCGAAGTAGAGATGTTGTGTCCTACCTTCACCACCTGGGGGCGGCCCGTCAGGAAGTCCAGGACCCAATTGCACAGGGCGGGGTTGAGACCCAGGGCCTCAAGCCTAGGATAGATAATAAGCAGTAGCAGAAGCATATGTGATGAGTCAAAAGAGTTAGTGCAAAAGAGGTCAATGCAGATAGTCCGGGGAGCTATTTGGTTAACTATTTAGCAGTCTTTTGGCTTGGGGGTAGAAGCTGTTCAGGGTCCTGTTGGTTCCAGACTTATAGGTATCACTTGCCGTGCGGTAGCAGAGAGAACAGTTTATGACTTGGATAGCTGGAGTATTTGACACTTGTGCATATGGCGGAGACACACATAAATAGAGGGCTGAGGGGAAGGGGGGGATTTGGGATTCAGTCAGAGTGAAGCTGATATAACAGAATGATATATACAGACTTGGAACTCCACACGCAAAGCCTACACCACTACAGTTGGGAAGCATGTAGGCTTACGTAACTATACTTTGAAATTCCAATCGAAGGATGGAAGAGTGCCTTTAAAGTTCACTCCCTTCCTCCGCCTGAAAACGCCAATAAAACAAACAGGATTTTAGCAGATCTTTCCTATCCCATTCTTCACCAAACTGATCAATGCACAAGCACCTCACAGCCCAGTGGCTTTTGAGAAGTCTACCAAAGAACTCAAAATTAGAACTGTTGTTTTTAAACCTGCCACTCCGAATATTGGTCATTGTAGAATTATTGTATTGTATTTTTCATATAGGATTGTATTAGAATGGTGTTTTTTTAGGATCTTACTATTTGATAAAAATCTGATTGTAAATTGGTGTACAGTCTATGACGGCAAGCAACCAATAAACTCTACTATTACTCTCCTCCTTTTCCCTCCCTCCTCCCTCTCTCCTCTCCTCCGTCCAGCTGCCTTGTGAGGACCAGATCATCCTATTAAAAGGCTGCTGTATGGAGATCATGTCGCTGCGAGCCGCCGTGCGCTACGACGCAGAGAGCGAGACGCTGACCCTGAGCGGCGAGATGGCGGTCAAGCGGGAGCAGCTGAAGAACGGCGGCTTGGGCGTGGTGTCGGATGCCATCTTCGACCTGGGCAAGAGCCTGGCGCAGTTCAATCTGGACGACACGGAGGTGGCGCTGCTGCAGGCTGTGCTGCTCATGAGCTCAGGTGAAGACCGGGAAAAGGGTCAATGGACAGAGGTCAATTGAGGTCATTCAGGTCAGAGAGGATTCAGGACGAGTTCCAAATCCATCCGCTACCACCTAGACACTTTGTGTGGATCTAAACGAATTATAAGTAAGAATGAGTAAAAGTTGCTGTACTATTTAGATGAAGGTAACTAGGCTAAATCCCAATTGTGATAAGTGTACCATATTACATATTGGATCGTTAAAAAGACACCATTTTCTTGTAATTTACCAATAAAATGGGCTGATGGTGACGTAGACATAATTGGTATTCATATCCCTAAAGATAGAAATGAACTTACCACAACCAATTTCAATAGAAAGTTAGCAAAAATAGGCAAGATTCTGTAACGATGGATAGGTAAATACCTGTCTATTTATGGAAAACTCACATTGATTAACTCTTTAGTCCGATCACACTTACTTAGGGCTCTGCCTACTCCAGACAACTCGTTTTTTAAATCATATGAGGGAGAAAAAAAATACACTTTATTTGGAACGCTAAGCAGACAAAATTAAACGTGCTTATTTAAATAATGAATATGACTTTGGGAGGCTGAAATTATTAAATATTAAAGCATTACACCTCTCACTAAAAGCTTCACTCATACATAAGATATGCTTAAACCCGAACTGGTTCTGCAGTAGATTACTAAGAAAGATTAATCCTTTGTTCAAAAATCAAAGAAAATGCTTTTTTGCATTTATACGGATTACGACTTCTCAATTTTGATTACATGAAAATGAAACTTTGTTCAAAGTATCGCCCTTTCTTAAACAAGCCGTACAAAGCTGGTTACAATTTCTATTTTATCCTCCAGAAAAGACAGAATAAATATTACAACAAATATTATGGTTAAACTCTAATATACCGTTTTTTTGTGGTATTATATTTATTAATGATATTATGAATAGGATTGGTGGAGTTGTCACACATGCAGCTATTGAAAATATATGGGAACGTTTGCTCAATCCAAAATCACAACCAACCGATTGCAGCATTACTGCAAAAATGGAGGAGGCAAGTGGAAGAGGGAGAAGGTAGGGAACTTGCTTGTCTGTCATGTATTAGAGAAATGAAGGCTATTCCATGCGAGAAATTGACAAGAAACTGAAGATCTCATACAACAATGTGTACTACTCCCTTCACAGAACAGCGCAAACTGGCTCTAACCAGAATAGAAAGAGGAGTGGGAGGCCCCGGTGCACCACTGAGCAAGAGGACAAGTACATTAGAGTGTCTAGTTTGAGAAACAGACGCCTCAAGTCCTCAACTGGCAGCTTCATTAAATAGTACCCGCAAAACACCAGTCTCAATTTGCCATTTGAGGACTTGTGAGGAGTCTGTTTCTCAAACTAGACACTCTAATGTACTTGTCCTCTTGCTCAGTAGTGCACCGGGGCAGGTTTTCATCAAGGATCTCTCTGTACTTTGCTCTGTTCATCTTTCCCTCGATCCTGACTAGTCTTCCAGTCCCTGCCACTGAAAAACATCCCCACAGCATGGTGCTGCCATCGATCGCAGGGATGTTGTCAGGTTTCCTCTAGATGTGATGCTTGGCATTTAGGCCAATGAGTTCAATCTTGGTTTCTTCAGACCAGAGAATCTTGTTTCTCATGGTCTGAGAGTCCTTAGGTGCCTTTTGGCAAACTCCAAGCTGTGCCTTTTACTGAGGAGTTTCTTCCGTCTGGCACTCTACCATAAAGGCCTGCTTGGTGGAGTGCTGCAGAGACGGTTGTCCTTCTGGAATGTTCTCCCATTCCATAGAGGAACTCTGGAGCTCTGCGAGATTGACCATCGGGTTCTTGGTCACCTGCCTGACCAAGTCCCTTCTCCTCCGATTGCTCAGTTTGGCCGGGCGGCCAGCTCTAGGAAGAGTCTTGGTGGTTCCAAACTTCTTCATTTAAGAATAACGGAGGCCACTGTGTTCTTGGGAACCTTCCATGCTGCAGAAATGTTTTGGTACCCTTCCCCAGATCTGTGTCTGACAAGTATGTCTGTAAAAGTCCTTTTGTAGGGAAAAACTCATTCTGAATGGCTGTGCCCCTGCCAAGTCATGTGAAATCCATAGATTAGTGCCTAATGAATTTATTTAAATTGACAGATTTCCATATATGAACTGTAACTCAGTAAAATATTTTAAATTGTTGCATTTATATTTTTGTTCAGTATATACATCTAGCCATCCATCTATCCATTGATATACACTACGTGGCCAAAAGTATGTGGATACCTACTCGTCAAAAATGTCATTTTAAAATCATGGGCATTAATATGGAGTTGGTCCCCCCTCTATAACAGCCTCCACTCTTCTGGATTTCCACTAGATGTTGGAACATTGCTGCGGGGACTTGCTTCCATTCAGCCACAAGAACATTAGTGAGGTCGGGCACTGATGTTGGGCTATTAGGCCTGGCTTGCAGTTGGCGTTCCAATTCAGCCCAAAGGTGTTCGATGGGGTTGAGGACAGGGCTCTGTGCAAGCCAGTCAAATTCTTCCACACCGATCACGACAAACCATTTCTATATGGACCTCACTTTGTGCACGGAGGCATTGTCATGCTGAAACAGGAAATGGCCTTAAACAAACTGTTGCCACAAAGTTGGAAGCACTGAATCGTCTAGAATGCCATTGTATGCCTTAGCGTTAAGATTTCCCTTCACTGGAAATAAGGGGCCTAGTCCGAACCATGAAAAACAGCCCCAGATCATTATTCCACCTCCACCAAACTTTAATTAGCACTATTCATTCGGGTTCTCCTGGCTTCCGCCAAACCCAGATTCTTCCGTCGGACTGCCAGATAGTGAAGCGTGATTCATCACTCCAGAGAATGCATTTCCACTGCTCGAGTCCAATGGCGGCAAGCTTTACACCACTCCAGCCGACGCTTGGCATTGCGCATCTTAGGCTTGTGTACGGCTGCAATGGAAACCCATTTCATTAAGCTCCCGACGGACAGTTATTGTGCTGACGTTGCTTCCAAAGGCAGTTTGAAACTCAGTAGTGAGTGTTGAAACCGAGGACAGACGATTTTTAGGCTCTACGTGCTTCAGCACTCGGCAGTCCCGTTCTGTGAGCTTGTGTGGATTACCACTTCGCGGCTGAGCTATTGTTGCTCCTAGACGTTTCCACTTCACAAAAACAGCACTTACAGTTGACCGTGGCAGCTCTAGCAGGGCAGGCATTTGACAAACTGACTTGTTGGAAAGGTGGCATCTATGGTCTAAGGCACTGCATCTCAGTGCAAGAGATGTCACTACAGTCCCTGGTTCGAATCCAGGCTGTATCACATCCGGGCCGTGATTGGGAGTCCAATCATGTTGTATATAAAAGTACAATGAAGGTAGTATGTAAAATGTATGTATGTAACAATTTTTTTTTTCTTTTTGTCCTCCTTTCCTATGATAGGCTTGGTGAAATTTTACCCTCTCTGTTTACTGACACACACCTTCTTCTCTCCCTCCCACCCTCTTCCTCCCCTTGCCTTCGGTCACAGACCGCTCGGGCCTCACGAGCAGTGACAAGATCGAGAAGTGCCAGGAGACCTACCTGCTGGCGTTTGAACACTACATCAACTACCGCAAGCACAACATTCCCCACTTCTGGCCCAAGCTGCTGATGAAGGTGACGGACCTGCGTATGATCGGGGCGTGCCACGCCAGCCGCTTCCTCCACATGAAGGTGGAGTGCCCAACTGAACTTTTCCCCCCGCTCTTCCTGGAGGTCTTCGAGGACCAGGAAGTGTGAGTGGCGCTCCCCGCTGCCGAATAGTAGTGGGGCAACTTGGGAAAGGAATGGTCGTTTTTTTCTGGAGCGGGGAAGGGTTTAGGCAGGACTTGTGTTTCGCCGACATTTACGTGGTAAACAACAAACAACAGGCAACAACCACACACCAGCAGCAGGAGTCAAACAAACAATGATTTTTGCTTTTAACCAACCACCTCTTCATACCTGTTTTGGGGAATCAGTTTGGCGGCCCTCCCTGTCTGAGCAGTCTTATCCAGTGGGAGTTGCATCCCTTTGCCAAGGCGCACGCACACACACACACACACACACACACACACACACACACACACACACACACACACACACACACACACACACACACACACACACACTCTGGGTCCCTTCCCAGAGCCATATTGGAGGCACCTCAGTTGTCACTCTGTGCCACTAGATGGTGGTCTTCACAGCTTTGCACCTGTTAGAAATGATGGCAACCATGTTTTAAACTGGTCCGCTAATTTCAGTCTCAGAATTAGTGTAAAAACAAGAATTCAGGAGACGCTGTCACACACAAACAGAGGTCCTGAGCGTGTGCCGTGTAGCGCCTACCACAGAGCAGAGCTACCAGTACCTACTATCACCTCCCAACGCAACTGAGCCATGAGCGTGATCATGTTTGAAACAAGTCAGGTGCTATATTTATAAGTCTCCTTTTAATTGTCTGAAATGTGTAAAACTACAGACCGTGGCTCCGTATCTACCTTCAGTTCTGTCATTAGGGCCGGTTCCTGTGACTGACACACACACACACACACACACACACGGCAGACGTGCCTTGTCATTGCCCGTGCAGCTGGTGCCAGCAGTAGACCCTCTTATGAATGACAATTGAGCCCTTCTCTCTCCAATGAACGTTATCGCAGCGAAGGAAAGAGGGGAAGATGGAAGGGGGCCCACTGACGGTAGTTTTCTCAGAGGAGTAAGAGTGAAAGAAGAGGGGAGGAATAGGGAGAGAGAGAGAGAGAGAGAGAGAGAGAGAGAGAGAGAGAGAGAGAGAGAGTTAAATTGCTGGCAAGTAGATTCAGTGGCTGGAGACTGAACAGCATCCATACAGACTCCCACACCCTGTCTGAATAGCAGTGAACAAGGCAGGCAACTCATGTCTCACACACACACAAACACCTCAGAAACTCAAATGCCATGTTTACTGTACACATTGCAGTGATGTAGCCCTGACCTGCAGGGTAAGTTAGTCCGAGTCTGCGCATGTGTGACTCAGCTTAGTATGGCCCCTCCAAGCTACCATACTCAGTTGTTAGTGTAGCGGTCACTGAGAAAGGGCAAGGTCAATGACGTCTGCCATTTACCTCAAAGTGGGCACACCTTCAAGGCTGGGGCGCCGCCATTGCTCCTGTGCCGACAGGCTCTACCTCACCTCTGGACACAGGACAGCAGCCCCCAGCCTCCTCACCCACCCACCCACCCACCCACACACACACACTCTTAAGGATACTCAACAAACACACATAGGTGCATGGGTGGAAACTCATAAGCACACATACATTAAGACGAATCCCTCAAACACACAATCTCAGTACTACCACTCAGTTGTAATGAAATACCACTGAAGACAGGAGGGCCTGCCCTTCCCTATGGGGACCTCATTGGTTTCACTGACTTCTCTCCTCTTTTTCAGGGGAACGTAGCCATTACGTCCGGCTTTTCTCTTTTTTGTTATGCGGGACCACGTGTCACTTTTCGAATTTGGAGTCCCTCTTTTTTTTCCTTTCAGTTGAAACCGAAGCCAATAAATCACACGACGGAGGAAATTGCATGTACAGTCCGGCTGTCGCCCTGGAAGAGGATTGGCTGGAGGAGCGATACGCCGCGAGCAAGCGGAGAGCCCCAAGGTTACCAGGCCGTAAGACGGGCAGGTTTAGCACTGTTGAGGGGAGAAAAAAAGGTTCAAAGAGACAACCAATTTTCATTGAACGCTAAGCAGTAGTTTGTGAACGACTGAACGAGGCGGCGGGAGGGATGAATGGATGGATGCGTTTCAGCATTCCGGGAGCATGTGGAGGAACGCGTGAGGACACAGAGCCGAGCGGTGACTGGGATCAGGACGGCGGGTACTCATAGCAGATGGCCAAGCCTAACTGCAGCAACCTCAACCGCCGTAGGTGGAATCAACCCAAAATCGACTGTTACCAGACTTCAGAGCACTCTAGTGGAGCAGCCAGAGCCCCCTCACACTACTGCAGTAGTCCCAACCCCTCCCCCCACCCTCATCAGCAACTATACAACCCCTAATCCTCAAACCTAGCCCCAAGTCATCTGTCAGGCATGCCCCCTCCTCTGAGAGTCCTGGCCTACTCTGTATAACATAGACCACTGGGACAGGGCTCCCAACCAACCCTGTCACATTTTCAGTATTAAACCAACAGCCCTCCTCCCCAACCCTCCTCCACTCTGGGCTGGAGACGTCCCTGGGTGAGGGAGGGATGGTCCGGGGTCTGTTTGTCACTCATACACTCTCCTCTCAGCATTGGTCTCCAAGTCTACCCAGATCCAGCCCCCCCCCCGTACATACTCCTCCCCCTGCCCAACCACCCATTCACCCAACTCAATGTAGGAGGCCAACGGTAGGTCTGAAAAATGTACACCAAACTGAATCCATGCCTCTCCCTTGCGAGACAAGGCTGGCCATAACCGCTCACTTAGAGCGGCGTTACCGAATGAATGTGAACGGCAAAGCAGCAATGGGAGCGAGGTGAACGAGAGAGCGTAAGGGAGCGGGACAGAAAGAAGGTGGGGGGCATCAGCCCTTCCTTCCGTCCTTCATATGGCGTGGGTTCGAGGGGGGGATTATCACCCGTTGTCAAAGCACCGTTATGAACCCCTTATAACTCCCTCATTGAGACGTGAGTCCCCACCTTCAGCTCTCCATAAAGGAGAGCCACCAACTTTCACATGGAGACGATCGGCAACAGAAACAGAACCGCCATTCAATGGAATATGAAACTCCAAGCTTCTTTGACAAAGAACCAGTGTAAATTACAGGGAAAAAAGGTCCTTAGTTCTTGTGAGCCTATTGGGTGTGTGTGTGTGTGTGAAATGGTTGGTTGAAATGCTGCTTTTACCTTCTGAGTTGAATTTTTATTGAGAAAGAAATATATGATGATAATGATTATGAACCCAGAAAAGTGAAATGAGAAAAATAGGACTTTAAAAAAAAAAGACTCCTGAACAAAAGTTAAACGCTTGGAGATCTTTTTTCCGTCATTTTAGCTCAACGGTTGTTTTTTTTGGTGATGTTTCTGTATTTCTTTTACGCTTAAACTGCTTTGCGTAAAAGAGAAAAAAAGAACAGCCGTAGTCACTTTTTGACCATGCGTGCAGCGTAACATAGACATTTCACATCACCTATAGTTTGTGTTGATAAGCCAACTGTTCTGTTGTCTGTATATCTGTCTGATTGTCCGTCCCTTTTTTCAGGAGGAATTTACATCAAACAAAAAACAGGAATATTTGTTTTATATATATATATATATATATATATATGTATGTTGTTTCCTTTTTTATGAAAGAAGACTGAAAAAAAATCACAAACAGGAAAAATAATGCAACCGAAACTGAAACACAATCTTCTCATACCTCGCACAACACAAAACTCAAACGGAACTTGGGAGGGGTGATGATTCACAGGCACATGTGGAAGTGCGTAAATGCATTCAAAAAAAAGAACATTGAGGTATATATATGTGCTTGTGGCGTGTTCGCATCTGCAGCGATTACAAAAAGACTCACCCAGGAGGATTGTGGACACAACATAAAGTAAAGTCTCGCATCATCAACAGGTGCTCAACAGGTGCTGAAATGGATTGCTGGCAGTTGGCCCCTCCCAGGTGTATCCACGACCATAGATGGTGACGTCAAATGTGAATGGCCCAGAGCTTGGGGGGATGTCTTTTATAATGGCTGAGTGCTCTATGGTATTGAATGTAGCTGATAGGACGGGGCTGGATCTGAGTCCGGTACCCACAACCTCACTTCCGCTCACCAGCAGAATGGACAGTGGTGTCACATAGACGTTACACGCAAACAAACTGAGAATATTGCCCATCTGCAAGGTGCAATATATACAGTATGTTTTTTTTGTAAATACTTTTGTTTTTTTTATTCTTTTTTTTGTTTTAATTTGGCCACAACCAAGGATGTAAATACAAAAAAAAATGAAATATGAAAAACCAGTATATGTAAAAACATATGCAACACTCACAAACTGGATGTTGAGGCTTGAGCACCAACTTTGCCGGCACTTGCGTCCCACCATCTTGTAAAATAAGTGGGGAGGGGGAGAAACGCAATGTATATTAACGCTTCATACTGTACATCTGTGTGCTTGTGTGTGCACTCTCACACGCGCTTGTCGATCCGTATTCAGAAGTGACCCTGACGTTAAGCATCCCTGTGCCTCATATTCTTTGCAAAGAGATAGCTAACCATCCCTACATTATGTCCTGGCCACAACTCAAAGCGCTATACTGTCAAGGCTATACACTGTGTGTCCACCAACTGACTGGTCTCTCCAGGTTAACGACGGGAGTGGGTAGCAGCCACAGTAGACAGAGGATGTGAAGGTGTAGTGGATATTGCCGTTTAGAAGGGGAGGGGGGATGGCAAGACTTCGCTAAAAGAGAAATCAGTCAATATTCTTCTCAATGTAAAAGCTACGCGTAAACCACAGCTTGCCTGGCTACATGTTAATTTGGGATAGCCCATTTCATGGAATCCCCCAACAACCCTGTCCTTTCATCAGCAGTCTTAGCATGGTTCAGTCCAACAGGCTGAAACATGGGGAGAGGGAGTAGATTGTCTGTGATGTTTCGGGGGGGGGGGGGGGGGGGGGGCTGCGTTTGCTCCACATATATGTCAAATGTAGAGTTTTGTGAAAACAAAAGAAGAAACGCAAGTAGCAAGATGCCTATGCAAATCCCTTACAACCCCTCCAAAAGCGTGCTCCCTTTACTGGCGAGGCAGACTGGCAGTCATGTTTAAATTAAAGCAGTTTCAACCTTGTCCGGATTCCCCTGACCCAACTCAACTGCATGAATCCCACTGGTCCTGATTTGATCTGGGTACAAAGGCCCTTGCTACTCTGTGCGGGCTGAGGGTCAGGGCTGTCAAATGAGTGGGGCCCAGGGTTGACGGGATACTCAAAGGCTCTGTCTCCAACCATGACCCAGCTCACCGGCTGGTCCCTGGGGTCCAACAAGTCCACTTGTAGAAATGACAAAACGCCAAGTGTTGGAAGGGCACTGTCATAGAAAAGTTGTGCTGTTGTTAACTGCTCCAGAATCAGTGTGTGTGTGTGTGTGATATGTGTCTATCTGTGTTACAGTATTTGTCTACATGATACAACGCTCTCATGGTTCAGCAGATCGATTCGGTGCTACCTAACGAGGCCCCACGCAGCCTCAGACGAGTCCCTACATTTTTGTATCGTTCTTTTAGAAAGATGAGTGAAAAAAAAAGAAAAACCGCTGGCGTAGATGAGCTTTAAAATATTTAATCTAGCGGCCAAAGGAACGTCATTGAAGACGTCATGGCGCTCAGTGGGCGGTGAGCGACGCACGATTGGCGAGATGCGAGTCACTTGTGCAATGGCCGGATGACCTCTCAACTCTCCTCATGGAGGTCAAAAGCCAGACCACTCAGAGGCACGAGCGAATGCACTGATGCACAATCATTGAACAAACCAAGTCGCCACACATAAACAGGACAGCTTTAACCCACTGTACACTGACATAGCAGCATGTACGTAGTTGAGACGCACTTCCAGTAGCCTCGATTCTCGAGTCTTTCCGGAGAATATAATAATATAAAAGCAGTTAATGATTGTGTCAGCGTAAAGAGTTGAAATATACCGATTGCACCCGATAATGACCAAATAGCGCCTGCAACATTTCAACTATTACTTAGAATTAGTTGAGCCGTTATATTAGTGTCGATGTAGCCTCAAAGCCGTAGCAGTTGACAACATTCTTATTTTTCCAAATGTTTTGAATGAAGTGCGTTATGTGAGCGAGTGGTGCTGTAGTATAACTAGTCTTGTCAGACCCTATTAGGCGATTTACTGGGAGACAATATGAATTTGCATGGCTGGTTTTAACACGCATGACCCATGAGAGTGTTGGCTAGAACACCTACTCTAAACATGCACGCTCGCAGACACGCACCTTGTTTCTCCGGACTGGGTAAGAAAGCTATTGAAGGATTCTCTCAGGTACAAAATAACATTTTCTAAATAAATGATGATAGACCTTAGATGAACCACAATTGTTAGCTCATATGTGTTGCCCTATGGATGGAGAATGTTATGCTATGTACTGTTTGCACTGTGCTCCCTCTCGTTGGTTTTCCCAGTTCTTTCCCCCTTTACCCTTCCTTATACAAAGAAACTGCACCGTATCCTCATAGCTTTGTTCAAATGAGAGGGGACTTCTTGCCCGCGTGTGTCGGTTTGTGCGTCTTTCTGTCTCCGTCTGCCTCTATTCATAATGTCTGTCTGCTTCGGTGTGTGTGTGTCGGTGGGTGAATGTACGTGCGTGTGTTTGGTGATAAACACTCTGACTCACGCAGGACTTTTCTGTATTTGGGCCAGTTCCTTGCCCGCAGACAAAAATAATTATACCCTATGGTCCAGAAGGAATCACGTCTCACCTTTGCTTACTACATACAGACACGCATACAGTGTACAAAACAGATTGTAACAATCACAGATCCATCCAATATGGCAGCAATTCACCATCTGAGGAAAAGCTTTGCACCTCTGTCCACAGACGTGTACTATTTAGGTGTGCTTAATGCCAATACTTAGTGATGCATTGGAAGCTTGGTATGGCTCAAATTTGTTTGTGGTGTATGTGTGTGTGTCCGTCTTCGTCGGTTTGTATGTGTGTGTTGAACATGCACTGCTTTGTTCTCCCCAACTCCCTAAGCATCTTTTGAGGCCGCAGTACGAGACAGATTTCTGTTAAACAGCCTTGTCATAAACTCACATTTTTATTTCCCTTTAAGAATGTAGCCAATAACGTGTTCAATGGGTCAAATAGGGGTGCTTACATTTGTCCTGTTTCGGTCCATGTACAAGTTGGTAACCTGGATGAGTGTGGAAATGTTTTTTTTTTTTTTTTGCATTTCCCAACTCCCCCTGAGGCACCCTCAAAGAGTGGGGTCGCAGCCAGGGATCAGCCATTACTGACGGTGACCCTGGAGCAATTAGGGTTAAGTGCCTTCCTCAAGGGCAGATCGACAGATTTTTCACCTTTTCGGCTCAGGGATTCTGAACTAGCAACCTTTCGGTTACTGTTCCATTACCCTGACCGCTAGGCTACCTGCTGCTTGGGAACCGTTCGGGGGTGGGTGAGGGGGGGGGGGGGGTTGTAACTCACAAGTGCAGAATGTGAGCTGGTAGGAATGCTTTAAAAAAAAGGGGCTCAGCTGGAATTACTTTTATGCTTGCAAATGAAAACCAGACTGTTGATAGTGTTACCTCTGTCCTGGGTTCTCTTGTTTTTGGCATTGCAGGTTTTGAAACGGCTGCCTTATTGATTGTGTTTTGTATTGCTCCCATGTGAAACTGTACTGCAGGAGTTTTATGTAGAGATCGATGATTTGTGTGGACTTTCATTGGTTTTCTTTGAAAAAATGCAGACAATAGAGTTGGGATCTTGGGGGAAAGATAGGCCTATATGTATGTTTGCTTGGTTTTTCCAGCTTCGGTTTCCTAAGAATAACATTATGAGGATATCGTCACAGAAGTAGAAATGACAAGAGCAAACACCCCCATGAAGGCAATTCTGATGCAACAGAAAAACAATTTTTTCGAGTTCGGAGATCAGAGGGATCTAATGAAATCACCAGATTGCCATGTTAATCCTGCCAACGATAACAGGAAAAAGGGAGTTAGTGTGTGTGTGTGCACGCCTGCGTCCATGCGTGTGTGTATGCATGATATAGAGAAAGAGGTAGGTCACGCAGCTCTATGCGACGACATTTTGTATTGTGCAGCGCTTGGACTGTTCAAAGTCGTGACTGTTAGGTGTTGGTATGCCCTCCTCTAGATGTGCTTGTGTACAAGTAGTAAGTTCAGTAAGAGTGAGCACATGACTGTAATCATTAAAAAGCACTATGACCCTTCTATGGCACACTGACCTGTACTGTGGCCTGCTCACTGTCTCAGGCATGGACAGCGGTGCATGTTAGAACGTGGGAAGATCTTTGAATGGGATGGGAGCGGGAGTGAAGCAATTGCTCTGGCGATTCGTCCGGTTGTGATGTATTGAGTCTGTTACTTACTAGGCCACATTTTTTTCAAATATTTTTCCAATTAGTTATTAGCACTATTAGGTAGTGCCTTCGGGAGCTTTTAAAGGCAGGTGATTATAGTTGGTTGGTCGGCTTTCTGCTGCTTGGACTTCCTATGTGTCTATTGAAATGTGTAAATCGTGGAGATATTTTTGTAAAAGGTGCGGCGGAAATGTTATGCCTAGACAGCAAGGAATGTACACTATTAATGAAAAAAAATGATTTCGAGAATTAGCACGCCATATGTATGAATGCATATGCAAAGTTTGTCAGGTTGAAAACGGGTTTGATCGGTTGGGACTGCTCAGGTTTGAATGTGAGGCCTCAAAGGGTGCTTTCCTTATCCCCTCCTCTTCCCATGCTGTCCATCAAATGTGTCTCCTGTCTTTTTCATGGCACTGCTCTGACATGTACCCTCCTAGCACAGATCAAACTTCAATCCCATTGACCAATACTCTACTATAGCTTTTTATTGTATGGACAGCCGGTGATATACTCTGTTAAGCTAGTTTAGAAATCCAGCAAAAGGGATCAAACGTTCTCACAGAGAAGTTCCACACAGAAACAGGCGGGTCTAATTGAGTCCATAGTTCACAAATACCCACTGCTCAATCCAGTCTACAGTAGCTGGTCCTGACAGAAGGGTCCATGTCAAACTGCCTCTCTTACCGTCGCCACTGTTCTCCAGTCCTGGAATAGGGACTACACTCTGGGCGATGTTTTGTTGTACGGGTGTGTGTGATCTTTTTGTGTCGACGTCTATGACCTGAACTTTTGCAATCCACTGTTCTATCCAGAGAAAGGCCACGTGTGCCAATTTTATTCAAAAAAAGGTCTTGATGGTGCACTTCAACATAACACTTGATTCAAAGCTATGGGTTTTATCGTACCAAATCTGACCAATGGAAAGACGCAGAGGCGAGCCTCAATATGGCTGGGTTGGATTTTATTTTCTCTGGTTTGAGTCATTTTTTTGTCACTCAATGTTGTTTTTATGGATATTTCTGTCCCTTTTCTAATTATTGTTTAACCAGTCCGTTAGCTAACTTCTCATTATATTTGTGGTTATTGTTACATAAAACAGAATTCAAAAACCTTCAGCCAGCAGTACATGTAAATATATCAAGGCTGTAGTCTTAATCTGAGACTGCCGTAACTGGTGGTGGCCAGAGAGCACACAGTACCCTGCTGAAAAAAAACTGCATAGACTGGTGACCAGCCTTCTCTGTGTTGTTGCTGGTGACCAGCCTTATCGGTGTTTTGGAAACTGGTCACCAGCGTACCAGCATATGCTGGTCACCCACAAAACCTGCGTAAAACCACATTATGCAAGGTGACGTCTAATTCCTATTAAAAACTGGGTGGGTTGAGGCCTGTATGCTGATTGGCTGACAGCAGTATACCACGGGTATGACAAAACCATTTATTTTTACTGTCCTATTAGGTTGGTAACCAGTTTATTATAATAACAATAAGGCACCTTGGGGGTTTGTGGTATATGGCCAATATACAAAAGGCTAACGGCTGTGTCCAGGCACTCCATGATGCGTCACGCATAAGAACAGCCCTAAGCTGTGGTATACTGGCCATATACCACCCCCCCTCGTGCCTTATTGCTTAACTGGAATCCAGTCTGAGTGGGGATAGCCAACAATTCACTATTTTATTCACCCACAATCTGCATTCAGAATGACTGCCTGGGTTAAAAAGATAAATAAATGAGACTACCTAAACCATCTCAACTGGAACAACCATTTCAGTAACGGGTGCAATAAATCCAACTAACAGATTGGATTAGTTTAGAAAACGTTTTATCTTTGTGTAATTAATTGATTAATAAATCAATGTACATGCAAAAACACAGATATTGAAACAAACAATTATATAAATAAAACTGCAATAGGGCATGCTGGGAAATAGGATTATTATGGGCGTGGTTTAGCAGACCAGCTTGGCCAGCTAGACAACGCTGGACCAAAGTATACAGGCATATCAGGAAGGGTTCTTTACTGCTGTGATGGTTGTGAAGAACCATCCTGTTCTTTCCCTCTCCACCATGTTTTCCTTTCATGCAATGAAAATGCTACACTTAAAGTTCCTGTAATTTTACAGTACACTACATTGGTTTCAATGAAAGTATGCTAAACGACAACAAGTTACAGATGTTTTACAGCTGAATTAAGGCGTTATTGCTGTAAAAGGACAGTATGCTGCTGAATGCTGGTTACCTGAGACTATACCTCACTTGGATTTGAACTCTCCATCTGTTGGTTGCTAATGACCTGAATTTCCTGCTACACCGCCAGGTCTGTGGGCATGACAGATATTGGCCATAGATTTAATGGCAAGAATACATTTCTGCACTTTGCTAAAAGTTATCCCAGAATCAGGTCAATAATTGTCAGATAATCTGACAACACAAACTTAAAAATAGCAGTGCTCAGGGACACTTGATGAAAAGTGTGCATAATTGCTTTGGGGATTTGAACTTGTAAGCTTTTGGCCTGAAGTGCATTAATGTTTCAGTAGTGCCACCAGGTACACCTTTAATACCAAGAACATACAGAGCCTTAGGAAAGTATTCAGACCCCTTCACTTTTTCCACATTTTGTTAGGTTACAGCCTTATTCTAAAATGTATTAAATAATTTCCCCCCTGTATCAATCTACACACGATACCCCATTATTTCAAAGCAAAAACAGGTTAAACATTTTTGCTAATTTATTCCAAATAAAAAAAAACTGAAATATTGCATTTACATAAATACTCAGACCCTTTAATCAATACTTTGTTGAAGCACCTTTGGCAGCGATTACAGCCTCAAGTCTTCTTTGGTATGACGCTACAAACTTGGCACACCTGTATTTGGGGAGTTTCTCCCATTCTTCTCTGAAGATCCTCTCAAGCTCTGTCAGGTTGGATGGGGAGCGTTGCTGCACAGCTATTTTCAGGTCTCTCCAGAGATGTTCGATCAGGTTCAAGATCAGGCTCTGGCTGGGCCACTCAAAGACATTTCAGAGACTTGTCCCGAAGCCACTCCTGTACTGTCTTGGCTGTGTGCTTAGGGTTATTGTCCTGCCCCAGTCTGAGGTCCTAAGTGCTCTAGAGCAGGTTTTCATCAAGGATCTCTCTGTACTTTGCTCCGTTCGTCTTTGCCTCAATCCTGACTAGTCTCCCAGTCCCTGCCGCTGAAAAACAGCCCCACAGCATGATGCTGCCACCACCATGCTTCAGTGTGGGATGGTACCAGGTTTCCTCCAGATGTGACACTTGGCATTCAGGCCAAAGTCCTCAATCTTGGTTTCATCAGACCAGAGATTCTTATTTGTCATGGTCTGAGAGTCTTTAGGTGCCTTTTGGCAAACTCCAAGCGGGCTGTCATGTGCCTTTTTACTGAGGAGTGGCTTCCGTCTGGCCACTCTACCATAAAGGCCTAATTGGTGGAGTGCTGCAGAGATGGTTGTCCTTTTGGAAGGTTATCCCATCTCCACAGAGGAACTCTAGAGCTCTGTCAGAGTGACCATCGGGTTCTTGGTCACCTTCCTGACCAAGGCCCTGCTCCCCCGACTGCTCAGTTTGGCCGGGCGGCCAGCTCTAGGAAGAGTCTTGGTGGTTCCAAACTACTTCCATTTAAGAATGATGCAGGCCACTCTGTTCTTGGGCCCCTTCAATGCTGCAGACAATTTTTGGTACCCTTCCCCAGATCTGTGCCTCGACACAACGACACTACGGACAATTTCTTCGACCTCACGGCTTGGTTTTTGCTCTGACATGCTTTGTCAACTGTGGGACCTTATATAGACAGGTGTGTGCCTTTCCAAATCATGTCCAATCAATTGAATTTACCACAGGTGGACTCCAATCAAGTTGTAGAAACATCTTAAGAATGATCAATGGAAACAGGATGCACCTGAGCACAATTTTGTAGTCTTATAGTAAAGGGTCTGAATACTTATGTAAATAAGGTATCTATTTTTCGTTTTTAATACATTTGCAATAATTTCTAAAAACCTGTTTTCGCTTTGTCATAATGAGGTATAGATTGCTGAGTTTTTTTTTTTATTCCATCCATTTTAGAATAAGGTTGTAACGAAACAAAATGTGGAAAAGGTCAATAGGTCTCAATACTTTACGAAGGCACTGTATAACCACAAACTCTCAAAATTAGGATATGGTTAGGCTACAGTGTTGTTCCCTGGGGTACAAAAAAGGTCATACTCACATGGTAGTTGTTGTTTCCTTTTTAGGGGACATGTGCAGATTATCTAGTATAATGTCACATTTTTCTACCCAATATTTTGAATATAAGGTACAATCATCGCTGCACTTTGAAATCCAGGTGGTGGCAATGTACTGGTGGGGCTCATTAGCATATTTGTGTGTGATCTAAAATACATGTATTTGTGCCAACCGTCAGTAGAAGTGTTTTACCAGTTTAATTGGATGATGGTTATGTTGTCAAAGGTTGAGCACCTCTTTTAACACTGTCAATTCTGGAATCTTTGTAAAGAGCATGTGACATTAAAGAGCTGCACTGTTAAGAGGTTACTGTGCATTTCACAGTAACTTAATGGAAGTTAGTTGCCTGGAAGTTGCTGTGAATTTTGTATTACCTAATCGGCAACCAGCAGTCAGAAAGTTGTCAAATTCACATTAACTAAATAGCTAGTAACTGTTAGAAACTAACTACCAGTAACTTACTGGCAGCCTTAACTGCCAGTAAGATGTTATTGTAAAAAGCATAGTAACTTACTAGCTGCCAGAAGCTCACACTATCTTTCACTGATTGCAAGAAAGCTTATAACATTAGCTGACAACTAATACGCAGTCTTTGAGACCCAGCCTAAACTTGCCTCAACCTCTTGGTTGTGTCAGAGATCAGTTACTGTGAATTTTCCAATAACTACTTCCAACAAGCTGACAGTATGTTATTGAACATACACAGTCACCTCTTAACAATGCAGCTCTTGATTGTCACAAGCTCTCACAAATACTACAGAACTGGGAGTGGACAAATGAGGCACTCAACCTTCATTAACATAACGATAAAACCACTTAAACTGGTACAACACTTCCACTAATGGTTGGGACAAATACAACATATTTTAGACCATACCCCCAAATATGCTAATGAGCCCTCACCTGCACATTGCCCCCACCTACATTTCAAAGTACTGTGAAAGTAATGTTACGTTTGTAACCAAGTGGGAAGTGAACATTTTCCAGTTGCGAAGTTGTAAATACCAGTTAGATGCATTCACGTCCTTTAAACACGTTGAGAAACGCCGATTGGCTAATGGATAAAAAGCTGCGAAAACCATAAACTAAAAGTACACTGTAAAAAACGGCAAGTTGTTTTTATGGTAACTTACTGGCAGCCAGTTACCTGTACTTTACTGTGCAAAACGTTACAGTATGTTACTGTAAATTCCAAAGAAACTTGGTTTAACAATACATTCGTTTTTTTTTTTACAGTAATGTACTGTTAAACCAGGTAACTGGCTGCCAGTAAGTTACTGTAGAAACAAGTTATGGTTTTTACAGTGTGGTCAACAGTGAAAACACAACAAAGGCTGATCACCAGCAAAAACACAACGAAGGCAGGTCACAAGCGAAACCACAATGAAGACTGGTCACCAGCATAAAAACAAAAAACGCTGATCACCAGCAAAAACACAACGAAGGCGTGTCTGCCAGCTAGACCATGCTGGTAAGACCAGCATAACCAGTGACCAGGAGTAGGCAACCCTGGTCCTGGAGTGTCGCAGGCACTTCCAGGCCCTCCCCCCACCCCCACATTTTGCCATGACATGTTAATATGATATCTGAGATTTGCTACCAAAATCAAATGGGGGCCCCCTAGCGGTCACGGCCCCTTACAACAAGTTTAGATAGTCTAGCCAGCTAACTACCCTAATTTACCAATCTAAATATTGTTTACTGACATGGGCTAATTGATTGACTGACAGTGAGTTACATATAACAAGAGGAAACTGCTAATGCACAACAAAGTTTTGAAATAGTACTATTCTAATTCATCGGTAAGTTGAGACCCCGACTGAGTTCCACATTTAAAAAATAAATAAAATACACCTCTGTGTCCTCATATGTAGCTATGGCAGGGTTTCTCAAACTCGGTCCTCGCCCCCTTCCTCCTGAACCTGTACCCTCGTCCACCCCCCCCCCCCCCCCCCCTTCCGCCAAGAATCCAGTGGGTGGTGTGATGTCAGGTTTTTGTGGTGGGCTGCTTATGACAGGTCCAGACAATCAGCGTGTTTGTAAATGTCAGTATGTGATTTTTTTCAAACCTTTTGTTTATGGTCAGGATTTTAAAGGAAGATATTTTTATGGTAATTGTCGCTGGTCTATTTTACTATATATTTATGTAATAAATATGTGACTAAATTTACATTCCCTCGCTCCCTGGTCTGTTATTGCCTCCTCCTCCATCCCTTTGTTAACAATTGGTTACCTGAGACTGACAATATCATTGGGTAAGCAGATATATCAGAAGAAAAAAAGCTTTGTATCAGCTTAGCGAGCTATTTCTGTGCCCGTGCATTGCAGAGTGGGTATTATATAATAGTAGGTGGCAGGTAAACTGCTGATTTGTCATTTGAATTCATGACTAGTAATTGTGATAGTTGGGTAGATGTGAAGCTCACATTGGAAATGTAATTTTAGATCCAGTGTTTCCTATTGCAGCACGGCTAGACATACAGTATTACTGAGTGTAGCCTGGCCTATTGTGATACATCTGTGGACAGCGGACCACTATAAAATAATGCTTGGGTAGGGAAGGTGGTTGTGTCTGGACTTCACCCATGTTTACCTGACGTTAACCTAATGTAGCAGGCGTAATAGAAATGCCTGAGCGGTGTTTCTTTCTTTATGGTCCGGATGAGAATTTTAAAAAAAACACTGTTGGGCGAGGTTCTATTCTGCACTATTGTACCAATCCAGTCAAATGTGGAGGAGGAGTTATGTTGTCACCTTGTTGACGTCCAAAAGCGGAATTTGCGTCACAGGCTCTTTCCATTTCCCCTGAAAACCGGATGCATACAGTTGTTGCCGACCCCGGAGAGGGTGACCTGACATAGACGCATCGAAAAGTCTTCATTTCCCCATTCAGTCAGTGACCCCATCACCCTCCTGAGGAAAAGACACCATGGGAATGTAAACGGTGGAATTCTACAGCTGACTGATTGTTTGTCTAACACACAAAGAAAGGCCTGGCAACTAAAGCAAATAGTGCTTGCCAGTGTCCCCCCACCAGAACCCCTAACCCTTCTCTCCATCCCTTCCAGACACTGCTTTACTGAAACACGTACCATGGCAAGAAAAAGTATGTGAACCCTTTGGAATTACCTGGATTTCTGCATAAATTTGTCATCAAATTTGATCTGATCTTCATCTAAGTCACAACAATAGACAAACACAGTGTGCATAAACTAATAGCACACAAATTATTGTATTTTTCTTGTCTATATTGAATACATCATTTAAACATTCACAGTGTAGGTTGGAAAATGTATGTGAACCCCTAGGCTAATGACTTCTCCAAAAGCTAATTGGAGTCAGGAGTCAGTTAACCTGGAATCCAATCAATGAGACGAGATTGGAGATGTTGGTTAGATCTGCCTTGCCCTATTAAAAAAAAACTCAAAAAATTTGACTTTGCTATTTACAAGAAGCATTGCCTGATGTGAACCATGCCTTGAACAAAAGAGATCTCAGAAGACCTAAGATGAAGAATTGTTGACTTGCATAAAGCTGTAAAGTGTTACAAAAGCATCTCTAACAGTCTTGACGTTCATCAGTCCACGGTAAGACAAATTGTCTATAAATTGAGAAAGTTCAGCACTGTTGCTACTCTCCCTAGGAGTGGCCATCCTGCAAAGAGACTGCAAGAGCACAGTGCAGAATGCTCAATGAGGTTAAAAATAATCCTAGAGTGTCAACTAGACTTACAGAAATCTCTGGAACATGCTAACATCTCTGTTGACGAGTCTACGATATCTAAAACACTAAACAAGAATGGTGTTCATGGGAGGACACCACGGAAGAAGCCCACTGCTGTCCAAAAAAACATAGCTGCTAGTTTTAACTTTGCAAAAGTGCACCTGGATGTTCCACAGGGTTACTGGCAACATATTCTGGTGACAGATGAAACTACAGTTGAGTGGTACACACAACACTATTTGTGAAGAAAAAACGGCACAGTACACCAACATCAAAACCTCATCCCAACTGTAAAGTATGGTGGAGGGAGCATCATGGTTTGGGGCTGCTTTGCTGCCTCAGGGCCTGGACAGCTTGCTATCATTGACGGAAAAAGTAATTCGTTTATCAAGACATTTTGCAGGAGAATGTTAGGCTATCTGTCCGCCAATTGAAGCTCAACAGAAGTTGGGTGATGCAACAGGACAACGACCCAAAACGCAGAAGTAAATCAACAACAGAATGGCTTCAACAGAAGAAAATGTGCCTTCTGGAGTGGCCCAGTCAGAGTCCTGACCTCAACCCGATTTAAAATGCTGTGGCATGACCTCAAGGAATGGTCCAAAATTCCTCCTGACCGTTGTGCAGGTCTGATCCGTAACTACAGAAAGCATTTGGTTGAGGTTATTGCTGCCAAAGGAGGGTCAACCAGTTATTAAATCCAAGGGTTCACATACTTTTTCCACCCTGCACTGTGAATGTTTACACGGTGTGTTCAATAAAGACATGAAAACAACATCATTGTTTGTGTTATTAATTTAAGCAGTCTGTGTTTTGTCTATTGTTGTGACCTAGATGAAGATCAGATCAAATTTTATGACCAATTTATGCAGAAATCCAGGTATTTCCAAAGGGTTCACATACTTTTTCTTGCCACTGTATATAAAGCCAAGACAGATTATGAGCGCACATTGGCTCCGAGTGAGCGGTTGGGACCCATCCCAATAAGCATTTATCGAAGGAGACATCTTTTGGATGTCTTTTTACTCTACTAATCATTTGGTCCTGTTCGGACTGGCCTTGATTTCAACGTCCAAGGACATAGATTTTTGGTTTGAACTGGACCAAATCTGAACCAATTACAGAGGTCTGTGTTTGGTTCAGAAGAACATTGAAAGTGCAGTCGCAAAAACCATCAAGCGCTATGATGAAACTGGCTGTCATGAGGACCGCGACAGGAAAGGAAGACCCAGAGTTACCGCTGCGGCAGAGGATAAGTTCATTCGAGTTACCAGCCTCAGAAATTGCAGCCCAACTAAATGCTTTACAAAGTTCAAGTAACAGACACAACGTCAACTGTTCAGAGGAGACGGCGTGAATCAGGCCTTCATGGTAGAATTGCTGCAAAGAAACATTACTTTAGGACACCAATAAGATGAAGAGACTTGCTTGGGCCAAGAAACACGAGCAATGGATATTAGAGAGGTGGAAAATCTGTCCTTTGAGATTTTTGGTTCTGACCGCTGTGTCTTTGTGAGACGCAGAGTAGGTGAACGGATGATCTCCGCATGGGTGGTTCCCACCATAAAGCATGAAGAAGGAGGAGGTGTGATGGTGTGGGGGTGCTTTGCTGGTGACACTGTCAGTGATTTATTTAGAATTCAAGGCACACTTAACCAGCATGGCTACCACAGCATTCTGCAGCGATACGCCATCCCATCTCGTTTTCGCTTAGTGGGACTATCAACAGGACAATGACCCAACACACCTCCAGGCTGTGTAAGGGCTATTTGACCAAGGAGAGTGATGGAGTGCTGCATCAGATGACCTGGCCTCCACAAATCACCCGACCTCAACCCAATTGAGAGGGTTTGGGATGAGTTGGACTGCAGAGTGAAGGAAAAGCAGCCAACAAGTGCTCAACATATGTGGGAACTCCTTCAAGACTTTTGGAAAAGCATTCCAGGTGAAGCTGGTTGAGAGAATGCCAAGACTGTGCAAAGCTGTCAAAGGCAAAGGGTGGCTACTTTGAAGAATCTCAAATATAAAATATATTTTGATTTGTTTACACTTTTTTGGTTACTACATAATTCCATTTGTGTCATTTCATAATTTTGATGATGTCTTCATTATTATTCTACAATGTAGAAAATAGTACAAATAAAGGAAAACCCTTGAATGAGTAGGTGTCAAACTTTTGACTGGTACTCTAAGTGCAGTTGAAATTTGGCCATAAAATCAATGACAGAAAAATGTATTTTCAATGTCTGTAAATTACATATTTCAGCCGGCACCTACAATGCACCTGATTTCAACGTCCGAAAAGTATGTATTGTCAACATCCGGAAAAATCTCTTCAACTTTCATTCAGCACCTAAAATGCGCCTGACGTCAACGTCTGGAAAAGACATCTAAACTATGTATTTTCAACATCAATTTGCTTACTGGGATCTTTGTATTTCCATACACCATACATTTTCACTGCAATAACAACACATATGAAACAGACTATACAGTTGCACGTCCCTTTTTATATTTTTTGATCTTCAAGGCTTTCAGAAATGTTCTGGGGGGAAAAAGTACATTTGTGGTGCTTTTCCAATTAGACTTACCCCCACACCAGTGGGTCACCACTGTTTTATGCTCATGTTTCCTCTAGTGTTATTGTGTTTCCATCAGGAGTGTGACACTGAAGGCTTGCGGCGAGCAGAAGCAACAACCTCCGCATCATTCAAGACTGTTGCTTTGTGAGAAGGTGTTAAAGTTCACAATTTGCCATTGTGATGTCAATGCCAGTTAAAGTACCAGTGGCCTGGCTTTGGTCCTAAATTAGAGCTGGTCCGCCGGAGCCATGCACGGGTGCCAGCCCGCGCACTGTAGATGGAAACAGAAAAGTCTGAGCCTTTTGGGTAAAACACAGGGGTAAATCCTCATTGGAAATGCACCATTGCTAAGCTCAGTTTACGCTTACAGTCAGCCAAGGATGGAAATGCATCATGCATGAATTGTAGCAAATGATGAGTACACAGAACCTGTCATGTCACATTGCTATGGGACTGAATGGAAGGGACTGCTACCACTGTTCAGTTCATCAGTACGTTACACTGCATTCTCCCCCATGACTGATCAACTCTGACGTGTGTTAGAAGTGCTGTCTGAGTTTTCTTCATGTTTTCATGTTGTTTTTTAATTGATTGCATGTGCTAGATTGCAGGTAAACACTTGGTGCGGGTCGGTATCGTCCCAATTCCACAATCCCAGACAGGATGATGTGAGGGTCCCTCAGGTGAGGACATGGCCAGTCTGACTCTGTCACCCTCTGGTGGCGGAAATACTGCATCACCCAAGCTTGACAGCTTCAGGTCAGCATGTGCAAGATAATTTAAGAGTATGGGCAAGCTATCACCTTAGCACACATATACACCTGACATGACTGAACAAAAATCAGAAGTGGGTGGACAATATATGATAATGTTCCTCCTTTTTTTTTTTTTTTTTTACAAGGCCTAGCTCTACTTAAACACATGTTCATGAATGTGAATGTCAGTCCATTAGCCAGTAAATATGAATGCGTCACATAATAACAGATGTGCATTCTCATTGATACTTTTCTTGTCTCAGAATCTTTAGCAGGGAGCCCGCTCACTCATCATGTGGGTGGGAAGCTGTTGTGGGGGCTGTGATCTCACAAAGGCAGCTTTTCCGCCAACCAATCCCTCCCTTGCTTTTCGGACCCTAGCACGGCCCCCTCGGCGGCCCCCTCCTCCTCTCCTCCCTCTCTCCATCCTCAGTTGTAGCAGGAATTTTTTCACTCAGCGGCAGGCAAACATCGCAGCCAGCTGTGCTGTCAATTCAAGTATATGCACGCATGTGTAGGCGCATACAGAGGCTTCACCTCTCTCTCGTACACTCCTCCCCTCTCTCACTCGCTCGTTCTCTGACAAACACATCGCCATTCTGAACATATAGCACCACTGTGAATCCACTTCCTGCCTGTAGGTCAACGGCACATTTGTTTGGAACCCCATCTTGCCGCTCTTTTTTTTGCCCCCCCCTCATTAATGTAGCAAAGAGCTTGGATAAAGTGACAAGAAATAAACACGGGGGGAAAAAACCTGCATTCCATCCAGTTTTTTTTTATGTATGAGTGCGGGGATCTTTTCCCATGATGGTTAAACAGGGGAATGTAAAAACAGACATGGAGATGACTGCCTGTTGCCCCCCCCCCCCCCCCCCGAGTTGGTTGTAAACAATCAGGAAAGAATGTACTCTGACAGTGGTACTCTAACGCTCTCTCTGCCAGCACTCTCTCTCTTTCACTCCATCCCTCGCTCTTTCTCTCTCTCTCTCTCTCGCATACACATGGGCTAAACCCACACAGGTATAAGTCCATTATCAAAGTCTCTCTACTCCTTCCTCAGCTCCACTCCGCTGGGTCAGGTAAGGACGAGAGAGGGGGTATCAGCTGCACCACCCCCTCCCCAGATCCATTTCAAAACACATAGGAATATGTAGGCTACACTGTGCTGGAAAAGTGAAGAGGGAAGTAGGGGATGATTATACAAGCCCTTGGCTGGGACCTAAGCAGTGAGCCAGGGGGTAGAGAATTGAAGGGGATAAAGGATACACAAATCTTTAATGAAGGAGGAGAGGAAAGAGACTTTAGAAGAGGAGGGGGAGCAAGTGGGACTCTTGAAGGGAAGGAGATGGTTCTCAGAGACGGCAGCGCAAAGAAAAAGTTTGAAATTCAGGGAAGTTGGGTAACTCATCATACATAAAATAAGACATGGAAACCTATTCAGTTATCTCTAGAGTTATAAAAACCCATTAAAAGAGTGTGTCGTAAGAGAGATGATGCACTTGTGGCAGCAGCTCTTCCTAGATAGCAGTGATTCAGTGCAGCTCCGTGTTCAGGGTTGGGCAGGTTGCTTTCTAAATGTAATCCGTTACAGTTACCTGTCCAGAATTGTAATCAGTAACAACTTTTGGATTACCCAAACTAATTTATGTAATCTGATTACTTTCAATTACTTTCCCTTTTTAATTTGTTTTTATTTATTTAACTAGGCAAGTCAGTTAAGAACAAATTCTTATTTTCAATGACGGCCTAGGAACAGTGGGTTAACTGCCTTGTTCAGGGGCCGAACGACATTGTCAGCTCAGGGATTCGATCTAGCAACCTTTCGGTTACTAGTCCAACACTCTAACCACTAGGCTACCTGCCGCCCCAAGAGGCATTAGAAGACAAAAAGGATCCATCAAATGCATTTGGTGTCTCATCATAGTGGTCTCTGACCTGTGGTCAGACTCGCTCAGGTGGAACAAACTTAAATGTGTCAATGTATTTAAAAGTGTCATTTCTGATTTTAAAAGTCATCCAAGAAGTAATCTAGTTTTTCAATGTGTCATAATGTATTTAAAAGTGTGTAATCATTTCTGAATTTAAAAGTAATCCAAGAAGTAATCATCTAGTTTTTCAATGTGTCATAATGTATTTAAAAGTGTGTAATCATTTCTGAATTTAAAAGTAATCCAAGAAGTAATCATCTAGTTTTTCAAAAGTGTCTAATCTGATAACAATATTTTTGCTTGTAATTTAACTGATTACATTTACAGTTTTTTTGTAATCAGTTACTTCCCAACCCTGTGTGTGTTTATGAATAAGTTATGGCAATATGCTAGATGGGGCATAAGGCGCTTATGGCCCAAGGAGAGAGAGGATAAGTAGACAGACAGATGAGAGGAAGCAGGGGTCCTGGGACTGAGTCAATGGGTGCGGACGTGCAGAGGAGGGTGGGTTATGGTTAGGACGTGCAGGAAGGATCAATTACATTGCAGCCATCTATTACATAACACAGAGAGTGAGAGAAAGATATGTAGAGAGAGAAATGTACAGGTCTCTCTTTTTGATGATGTAATATGTGGCTTTTTCTTGTCATCAGGGCATGAGAGTCAGCAACAAAAAAAAAAAAACAGAACTGCTCTCAAAAACTACAATGTATGTCACACAGTTCGCTGTGTCCTGTAATTCAAGGCCATGTGTGAACTGACTAGAGCTGTAAAGCAAGGTGTATGTCTGTCATTGTGGCAGTCATAACATCCTGTCGGTGTCCATAGACAGTGTCCATCTTGGGAGAGCCCTAAAAATACGCCCCTTCGATACAGTTACGTCTTTTCGTAACAGATTAGAAGGATTTACGCAAGAAATTAGGATAATAAGGTTAAGATTAGGACTAGCGAAAATTCTCTGCTCACTTTACCTGCTACGAAGTGTCTTGTATCGAACTGGAATGTTTTTAGGGAGTCCCCTTTTGGGAATGGTTTTAGCACCACCAGGTGACAAAATTGAAAAACTACACCACACACACAAATTTCCGGCAAAACCGGAAATGGTGTCATCCATCAAATATGTCTGCTGCTGCTGTTTTCTTCTGAAAACAAAACAATCTCGTGGAGAATGGCAAACATCGGAGATAACGAGCTAGAACAGCTCGAATACCTCTCGTTAGTATCCAAAGTGTGCACAGAACTCGACAACCATCTGGGGATAAGCGATAAAGATCTAGGTATGTAAACTGCAAGTTGTTGTTTAGCAGCTAACTAACCAGCTACATGTTTTCCAACGATAGCTAGCTACCTAAGTTAACTGTCTACGGTCTTATACCCAAAACGAGTCCCAGTAACTGACTTGGCACTGTGGTTGTCTTGTTGCCAATACAAACTTATCCGGACTAACGTTAGTTAGCTAACTAACACAGCAATGACGTATGTCTGACCTAGCTAGCTAAATTAGTTCTCAAACTCAAGGCGGCATTCTGGCTTCTCCCTGGCTACAGTTCTCAGCCGAAATTAGCTTCGCTCACGACTGCCTCATGTGAACTGAAATCCCGACGCCGTTTTAACGTTTAGAAACTGAAATAATCATTGGCACTTGTCTTCCATAAGCGATAAAGAATCTTCAAATGTTTTTTTTTTACACTTACGGTATCAGTTTTGGACAGATCCATAACGTTACACCTACGGGTGACTCAATCTACGAAACACTTCTGCTACACTTAAACACAGGTGTTATGCTAATGCTAGATGGCCAATTAGCACAAGTGGTCGCCTCTTGTCTTCTGTCTGTTAAAATAATAATGTAACATAGATATGGCAGTGTGGGAATACTAACTATATCAAGGTGTGCATCAATGTAATCATTTATGTATATACACTACCGTACAAAAGTTTGGGGTCACTTAGAAATGTCCTTGTTTTTTAAAGAAAATCACATTTTTGGTCCATTTAAAAGAACACCAAATTGATCAGTAATACAGTGTAGACATTGTTAATGTTGTAAATGACTAGCTGGAAAGGCAGATTTTTTTTTTAATGGAATATATACATAGGCTTACAGAGGCCCATTATCAGCAACCATCACTCCTGTGTTCCAATGGCACATTGTGTTAGTTAATTCAAGTTTATAATTTTAAAAGGCTAATTGATCATAAGAAAACCTTTTTGTAGTTATGTTAGCACAGCTGAAAACTGTAGTACTTATTAAAGATGCAATAAAACTGGCCTTCTTTAGACTCGTTGAGTATCTGGAGCATCAGCATTTGTGTGTTCAATTACAGGATCAAAATGGCCAGAAACAAAGAACTTTCTTCTGAAACGCATCAGTTTATTCTTGTTCTGAGAAATGAAGGCTATCCCATGCGAGAAATTGCCAGGAAACTGAAGATCTCGTACAACGCTGTGTACTACTCCCTTCACAGAACAGCACATACTGGCTCTAACCAGAATAGAAAGAGTAGTGGGAGGTCCCGGTGCACAACCTGAGGAAGAGGACAAGTACATTAGTGTCTAGTTTGAGAAACAGATGCCTCACAAGTCGTCAACTAGCAGCTTCATTAAATAGTACCTGCAAAACACAAGTCTCAACATCAACAGTGAAGAGGCGACTCCGGGATGCTGGCCTTATAGGCATAGTTCCTCTGTCCAGTGTCTGTGTTCTTTTGCCCATCTTAATGTTTTATTTTTATTGGCCAGTCTGAGATATGGCTCTTTCTTTGCAACTCTGCCAACGGAACATTTCAAGAACTTTTAAAGTTTCTTCAAGTACAATCGCAAAAACCATCAAGCGCTATGATGAAACTGGCTCTCATGAGGACCGCCACAGGAATGGAAGACCCAGAGTTCAAATCAAATTTTATTGGTCACATAACGTGTTTAGCAGATGTTATCTAACAATTACACAATATATACACACACATCTAGTAAAGGAATGGAATTAAAAATATATGGACGAGCAATGTCAGAGCTGCATAGAATAGTATAGGATACAGTATATAAACTCAGCAAAAAAAGAAACGTCCTCTCACTGTCAACTGTGTTTATTTTCAGCCAACTTAACGTGTAATATTTGTATGAACATAAGATTAAACAGCTGAGACAAACTGAACAAGTTCCACAGACATGTGACTAACTGAAATGGAATAATGTGTCCCTGAACAAAGGGGGGGAGGGGGGGGGGTCAAAATCAAAAGTAACAGTCTGCTGTGGCCACCAGCTGCATTAAGTACTGCAGTGCATCTCCTCATGGACTGCACCAGATTTGCCAGTTCTTGCTGTGAGATGTTATCCCACTCTTCCACCAAGGCACCTGCAAGTTCCCGGACATTTCTGGGGGGGAATGGCCCTAGCCCTCACCCTCCTATCCAACAGGTCCCAGACGTGCTCAATGGGATTGAGATCTGGGCTCTAAGCTGGCTGTGGCAAAACGCTGACATCCCTGTCTTGCAGGAAATCACGCACAGAACGAGCCGTTTGGCTGGTGGCATTGTCATGCTGGAGGGTCATGTCAGGATGAGCCTGCAGGAAGGGTACCACATGAGGGAGGAGGATGTCTTTCCTGTAACGCACGCACTTCTTCAGGCTCCTCAGGTTGAAGAGGCGCTGTGGCTAGGTGCTCCATCTGCTGTTTCCTGAAGTCCATGATCATCTCCTTTGTTTTGTTGACATTGAGTGAGAGGTTGTTTTCCAGGCACCACACTCCCAGTGCCCTCACCACCTCCCTGTAGGCTGTCTCGTCATTGTTGGTAATCAAGCCTACTACGGTTGTCTGAACATTGTCTGTCATTTTATTTAGAATTCAAGGCACACTTGACCAATATGAATACCACAGCATTATGCAGTGATATGTCATCCCATCTGGTTTGGGCTTAGTGCCACTATCATTTGTTTTTCAACAGGACAATGACTCAACAAACCTCCAGGCTGTGTAAAGGCTATTTTACCAATAAGCAGAGTGATGGAGTGCTGCATCAGATGACCTGGCCTCCACAATCCCCCGACCTCAACCAAACTGAGATGGTTTAGGATGAGTCGGGCCACATAATGAAGGATTTTGGGATGAGTCGGACCGCAGAGTGAAGGAAAAGCAGCCAACAAGTGCTCAGCATATGTGGGAACTCCTTCAAGACTGTTGGAAAAGCATTCCAAATCACATACACTTCCAGGTGAAGCTGGTTGAGAGAATGCCAAGAGTGTGCAAAGCTGTCAAGGCAAAAAGTGGCTACTTTGAAGAATCTCAAATATAAAATCTATTTTGATTTAACACCTTTTGGTTACTACATGATGTGTTATTTAGAAAATAGTAAAACTTTTGACCGGTAGTGTATGTGTGTGTGATAGATAGATTGATAGATAGAAATATATATTTCTATGGAAGATGAGGTCATAGATTTTTAGCACTAACCCAACAGACCAGAGCCTGTCATTTCCAATGGGAGCAAATTAATCATATTGTGCAGAACAAGCAAGTAGGTGTGCCCAGCCAAGCACAAGCTAGTGAGATCCCATTGGCACGTTCTAGCAATTATTTGCATATTTCCGTTAGGGAACGCCCTCCCTGATGTGTGCAATAACTCAATTCGCCCTTTCACTCCTTCTAAACAATGCAATGTTTTGAAACTTTAGCAAAGGGTGAAGTCTACAAAACACAGTCCACTCTGTTACAGATTCTAGTTTTGGAAACCGAACTGTATGGAGATCAAATGTTTCATCGACGAGTACATTTGCAGAATGTTGGCTCATTGTTCTTTCTGTGATGAGGTCCTTATGCTTCCAATACCCTACCGCAAGCAACGAGTGTTAATGGTCTTAACAAAATGTCCCTGTAAGAGGATGCCTTCGTCCAATGACTCTTATGTGTATTGGAACTGAGTCATGCTCAATGGGTATGTCTGACCTTAAAGTTGGCTAGCTAGCTGGTGTGATTAGCCTTGTTAAACGAGGCTCATTCTTAATGTTTAGGAGTAACATTACTTGGTTAATCCTGAACTAATGGGTCGTTTCTTTGCCATAGCCGAGTTTGTCATCAGCCTTGCTGAAAAGCAACCAACGTTTGATGGCTTTAAATCACTTCTATTGAAAAATGGCGCAGAATTCACAGTAAGTACAGACTACCTACTTTCTACTGCTATCTACTGTAACTAGCTAGTTAGAAAGTAGCCAGCAGATCTGAACCGCTTGTGTACAGCTGCACTAGGGTTGTACAGACTTTCTGTGTAGATTAAGACACTGCGGTGCCTGCGCAAGATAAGGTTTGGAAACAGTACCTCAATTCAGGGATAAGAAATGCGTGTGCTGTTACACCGAGAAGATTGAACTACCATCACCAATTTATTTTAAGAATGTGAAATGTCAGAATAATAGTAGTAAATCTTCATTTTAAGATTTTATTTCTTTCATCACATTCCCAGTGGGTCAGAAGTTTACATACACTCAATTAGTATTTAGTAGCATTGCCTTTAAATTGTTTAACTTGGGTCAAACGTTTCGCGTAGCCTTCCACAAGATTCCCACAATAAGTTGGGTGAATTTTGGCCCATTCCTCCTGACAGAGCTGGTGTAAATGAGTCGGGTTTGTAGGGCCTCCTTGCTCGCACACGCTTTTTCAGTTCTGCCCACAAATGTTCTATAGGATTGAGGTCAGAGCTTTGTAATGGCCACTCCAATACCTTGACTTTGTTGTCCTTAAGCCATTTTGCCACAACTTTGGAAGTATGCTTGGGGTCATTGTCCATTTGGAAGACCCATTTGCGACCAAGCTATAACTTCCTGACTGATGTCTGGATTTTGCTTCAATATATCCACATATACACTTTTCCTCCCTCATGATGCCATCTATTTTGTGAAGTGCACCAGTCCCTCCTGCAGCAAAGCACCCCCACAACATGATGCTGCTACCCCTGTGCTTCACGGTTGGGATGGTGTTCTTCGGCTTGCAAGCCTCCCCCTTTTTCCTCCTAACGTAACGATGGTCATTATGGCCAAACAGTTTTATTTTGTTCTATCAGACCAGAGGACATTTCTCCAAAAAGTACGATCTTTGTCCCCATGTGCAGTTGCAAACCATAGTCTGGCTTTATGGCGGTTTTGGAGCAGTGGCTTCTTCCTTGCTGAGCGGCCTTTCAGGTTATGTCGATATAGGACTCGTTTTACTGTGGATATAGATACTTTTTTACCTGTTTCCTACAGCATCTTCACAAGGTCCTTTGCTGTTGTTCTGGGATTGATTTGCACTTTTCGCACCACAGTACGTTCATCTCCAGGAGACAGAGCGCATCTCCTTCCTGAGCAGTATGACTGCTGCGTGGTCCAATTGTTTTTATACTTGCGTATTATTGTTTGTACAGATGAACGTGGTACCTTCAGGCGTTTGGAAATTGCTCCCAAGGATGAACCAGACTTGTGGAGGTCGACAATTTTTTTTTTCTTCTTAGGTCTTGGCTGATTTCTTTAGATTTTCCCAAGATGTCAAGCAAAGAGGCACTGAGTTTGAAGGTAAACCTTGAAATATATCCACAGGTACACCTTCAATTGACTCGAATGATGTTAATTAGCCAGTCAGAAGCTTCTAAAGCCAGGACATTTTCTGCTGTTTAAAGGCACAGTCAACTTAGTGTATGTAAACTTCTGACCAACTGGAATTGTGATAGATTATTTCACTGTCTAAACAATGTTGGAAAAATTACTTGTCATAACCGACTTGCCAAAACTACAGTTTGTTAACAATACATTTGTGGAGTGGTTGGAAAACGAGTTTTAATGACTCCAACCGAAGTGCATGTAAACTTCCGACTTCAACTGTATGCTCAATTTATTTTCGATCTTTCAGGATTCACTTGTTGGCAATTTGCTCAGACTTATTCAAACAATGCGGCCTCCGTCAAAGGCATCTACAAACAAAGGTATGTGAGCTATATTCCACCTATATCGTCTGATTTATGATGATGTATGCTTTTCACTTACAGTTGCAAAGGTATGGGCTATGTGCAGTGCATTCGGAAAGTATTCAGACCCCTGCCCTTAACTTTTTCTACATTTGTTACTTTACAGTCTTATTCTAAAATGGATTAAGTACATTTTTATTCAATCTTCACAATATAAAAAATGAACAGATACCTTATGTAATTTTCAGACCCTTTGCAATGAGACTTGAAATTGAGCTCAGTTGCATCCTTTTTCCATTGTTTATTCTTGATGTTTCTACATCTTGATTGTTGTCCACCTGTGGTAAATTAAATTGGTTGGACATGATTTGGAAAGGCACACACCTGCCTATATAAGGTCCCACAGTTGATGGTGTATGTCAGAGCAAAAACCAAGCCAGGAGGTCGAAGGAATTGCCCGTAGAGCTCCGAGACAGGATTGTGTCGAGGCACAGAGCTGGGGAAGGGTACCAAAAAAATTCTGCAGCATTGAAGTTCCCAAACTGAGCAATCAGGGAAGAATGGCCTTGGTCAGGAAGGTGACCAAGAACCTGATGGTCACTCTGACAGAGCTCCAGAGTAACTCTTTGGAGATGGGCAACCATCTCCACAGAACTCCACCAATCAGGACTTTTTATTGGTGGAGTGCTCAGTAAAAGGCACATGACAGCCCGTTGGGGTTTGCCTAAAGGACTCTCAGAAAGTCAGACAAGATTCTCTGGTCTGATGAAACCAAGATTTAACTCTTTGGCCTGAATGCCAAGCGCCACGTCTGGAGGAAACATGGTACCATCCCTATGGTGATGCATGGTGGCAGCAGGATCGAGGGAAAGACAAACCGAACAAAGTACAGAGTATTCCTTGATAACCTGCTCCAGAGCGCTCAGGGCCTGCGACTAGGGGTAAACATAACAACCCTAAGCAAACAGCCAAGACAACACAGGAGTGGCTTTGGGACAAGTCTCTGAATGTCCTTGGGTGACCCGGACATGAACCCAATCAAACATCTCTGGAGAGACCTGAAAATAGCAGTGCAGCAACGCTCCCCATCCAACCTGACAGAGCTTGAGAGGATCTGCAGAGGAGAATGGGAGAAACTCCCCAAATACAGGTGTGCCAAGCTTGTAGCGTCATACCCAAGAAGTCTCGGCTGTAATCGCTGCCAAAGGTGCTTCAACAAAGTACTGAGTAAAGATTCTGAATACTTATGTAAATGTTATTTTTCAGTAGTTTTTTTTGTTGTTGTGTACATTGGCAAAAATGTCGATGCTTTTGCTTTGTCATTATGGGGTATTGTTTGTAGATTATGTACCAGCCTTATTCTAAAATTGATGGGAAAAACAATTTAATCCATGTGGAAAATATCATGGCGTTTGAATACTTTCCGAATGCACTGTTTATGCTATTGTTACTATGTTGTAGACTTGCTGACTCTTTACTCTGTGATTCTAGTTTTTGAGCCTGTGGTCAAGCAGAAGAGTGAGAAGGACAAACTGAAGGAGTTGTTTCCTGCATTATGCAGGCCAGACAATCCTGCTCCCGTGGTAAGTCTTTGTGCTATAACGTAGCTCATTTGCGGGTAAATTATACATTATAGACTACTTTGGTTGACCGTGTGACCTACTGACATTATGCAGGCCATACTAGATGAAGACGATGTGAAGATCGCAGACGCCGCCATGAAGGAGTTGGAGATGTTCATGCCCAGTGTGAGTAGATCAGACTCAAAGAGCAAGAGCAGGTAAAGAGATTTCCCCAAATAAACTCTTATTGGCTTCAAGTGTACATTTTTCCTCAGTTACATAGATTGGAGCTCATAGATTGCATTCCTCAGGTCGGATAAAAAGAGGCGGCACAGCAGAAGTCGGAGCCGAGACAGGGACAGGAGGAGGCGTCATCGTTCTCGGTCCCGCTCCAGATCTCGATCTAGGGACCGTGATCGTCAGAGAGACAGAGACCGTGAGAGGGACCGCGACCGTGGTAAGAAACGTGCGTCTCGCTGGAGTGAGCGCAGTCGCACCCCTAGCCCCCACAGAGACCGAGACAGGGACACAAAGGAAGGTTCTGACCGGTGGAAGGACAAACACGTGGACCGCCCTCCACCAGAGGAGCCTACCGTGGGAGACATATTCAACGGCAAAATCACCAGCATCATGCAGTTTGGCTGCTTCGTGCAACTGGAGGGACTGAGGTCAGTAAAAGAGTTGTTAATGCTTCGGCAAAAGTCATTAGTTCAATAGTGATGAACTTGGTTCGCGTTTTTGTGAGCAATGTTGAAAGCCTTATCTGTTTTGCATTGTAGGAAACGCTGGGAGGGATTGGTGCACATCTCTGAGCTACGCAGAGAGGGACGTGTTGCCAATGTGGCTGATGTGGTCCAGAAAGGTCAACGAGTCAAGATCAAGGTGCTGTCTTTTACTGGCTCCAAGACCAGTCTCAGCATGAAGGTGAGTGTATTCTACCATATTGAGCCAATGTGCCTTCAGAAAGTATTCATTCCCCATCAAATTGTATTGGTCACATACACGTGTTTAGCAGATGTTAATGCGGGTGTAGCAAAATGCTTGTGCTTCTAGCTCTGACAGTGCACTAATATCTAACAAATTACACAACATATACCTGATATACACACACATTTAGTAAAGGAATGGAATTAAGAATATAAAAATATATGGACGAGCAATGTCAGAGCGGCATAGAATAAGATATAGTAGAATAGGATACAGTATATACATATGAGATGGGTAATGCAAGATATATAGACATTATTAAAGTGACTAGTGTTCCATTTATTAGTGGCCAGGGATTTCAGGTCTATGTGTATATAGGCAGCAGCCTCTGTGCTAGTGATGGCTATTTAACAGTCTGATGGCCTTGAGATAGAAGCCATTTTTCAGTCTCTTGGTCCCAGCTATGATGCACTTGTACTGACCTCGCTTTCTGGATGATAGTGGGGTGAATGGGCGGTGACTCGGGTGGTTGTTGTCCTTGATGATCTTTTTGGCCTTCCTGTGACATCGGGTGCTGTAGGTGTCCTGGTAGACAGGTAGTTTTCACCCAGTGATGCATTGGGAAGACTGCACCATCCTCTGGAGAGCCCTGCTGTTGTGGGCGGTGCAGTTGCCGTACCAAGCAGTGATACAGCCCGTCAGGATGGTCTCGATTGTGTATCTGTAAAAGTCTGGGGGTTTTAGGTGACAAGCCAAATTTCTTCAGCCTCCTGAGGTTGAAGAGGCGCTGTTGCTCCTTCACCACACTGTCTGTGTGAGTGAACCATTTCAATTTGTCAGTGACGTCTACGCTGAGGAACTTGACGGTTTCCATCTTCTCCATTGCGAGACTGCAAAAGTGGATGGGGGGGTGCTCCCTCTGCTGTTTCCTGAAGTCCACGATCATCTCCTTTGTTTTGTTGAGTGAGAGGTTATTTTCCTGGCACCAAACTCCAAGAGCTCTCATCTCCTCCCTGTAGGCTGTCTTGTCATTGTTGGTAATCAAGACTTCTACTGTTGTCATCTGCAAACTTGATGATTGAGTTGGAGGTGTGCTTGGCCACTCAGTCATGGGTGAACAGAGAGTACAGGAGGGAACTAAGCACATACCCCTGAGGGGCCCCTGTGTTGAGGATCAATGTAGTGGAGGTGTTTCCTACCTTCACCACCTCGGGGCGGCCCATCATGAAGTCAGGACCCAGTTGCACAGGGCGGGGTTCAGTCCCAGAGCCTCGAGCTTAATGATGAGCTTGGAGGGTACTATGGTGTTGAATGCTGAGCTATAGTCAATGAACAGCATTCTTACATATGTATTCCTCTTGTCTAGATGGGATAGGGCAAAGTGATGGCGATTGCGTCGTCTGTGGATCTAATTGGGACAGTAAGCAAATTGAAGTGGGTTTAGGGTGACGGGTAAGGTAGAGGTGATATGATATGATCCTTGACTAGTCTTTCAAAGCACTTTATGATGACAGAAGTGAGTGCTACAGGGCGATAGTAATTTAGTTCAGTTACCTTTGCTTTCTTGGGTACAGGAACAATGGGGGCATGTGGGGACAGCAGACTGGGATAGGGAGAGATTGAATATGTCCGTAAACACACCAGCCAGCTGGTCTGCGCATGCTCTGAGGATGCGGCTAGGGATGCCGTCTGGGCCGGCAGCCTTGCGAGGGTTAACATGCTTAAATGTCTTATTCACATCGGCCACAGAGAAGGAGAGCCCACAGTCTTTGGCAGCGGGCCGCGTCAGTGGCACTGTGTTATCCTCAAAGCAGGCAAAGAACGACGTGGCTGGTTTTACTTTTGTAGTCCGTGATTGTCTGTAGACCCTGCCACATACGTCTGGTGTCTGAGCCGTTGAATTGCGACTCCACTTTGTCTCTATCCTGACATTTTGCCTTGCAGAGGGGAAAACTACACTGTTTGTTTTCTGCCATATTCCCAGTCACCTTGCCATGGTTAAATGCAGTGGTTCGCGCTTTCAGTTTTGCGCAAATGCTGCCATCTATCTACGGTTTCTGTTTAGGGTAGGTTTTGAGTACAACATCTCCTATACACTTCCTGCTAAACTGAGTCAGTGTATTCGTCTATGTTGTTCTCGGAGGCCACCCGGAACATATCCCAGTCCGCGTGATCAAAACAATCTTGAAGCGTGGATTCCGATTGGTCAGACCAGCGGTGAATAGTCCTTAGCACGGGTACTACCTGTTTGAGTTTCTGCCTATAGGAAGAGAGGAGCAAAATTGAGTCGCGTTCAGATTTGCCGAAAGGATGGCGGGGAGGGCCTTATAGGCATCCCGGAAGTTGGAGTAACAGTGGTCAAGTTTTGGCAGCGCAAGTCCTATGTTGCTAGAATTTCGGCATCCTTTTTCTCAAATTTGCTTTGTTAAAATCCCCAGCTACAATAAATGCAGCCTCATGACATATGGTTTCCAGTTTGCATAAAGTCAACTGGAGTTCTTTGAGGGCTGTCGCGGTATCAGCTTGAGGGGATATACACAGCCGTGACTATAACCGATGACAATTCTCTTGGGAGATAATACGGTCTGCATTTGATTTGAGGTATTCTTGATCGGGTGTACAAAAGGACTTGAGTTCCTGTATGTTATCACAATTACACCATGAGTTGTTAATCATGAAACACACCCCCGCCCTCCTTCCCAGAGAGATATTTATTCCTGTCTGTGCGATGAACTGAGATTCCAGCTGGCTCGACCGACTCGGCCAGTATATCCCAAGAGAGACATGTTTCCGTGAAGCAGAGTATGCTACAATCCCTGATGTCTTTCTGGAAAGAGACCTGCTCCCTGAGCTCATCAACTTTATTATCCAGATGGTAATATACAGTACTTGCGAGTAATATACTTGGAAGCGGTGGGTGGCGTGCGCGCCTCTTAAGTCGGACTAAAAGACTACTCTGAGTACCTCTCCTTCGCCGGCGTTTTTTTGGGTTCTGGAATCAGTTAATTTGCCCTGGGGGGTGCGAACAATGGATCTGCTTCGGGAAAGTTGTGATGCTGGTAGTGCCGATGAGTTACCGGCGCTCTGATATCCAATAGTTCTTGCCGGCTGTATGTAATAACACAACATTTTCTGGGCTAACAATGTAAAATTAAACATAACTTTTTTTTAATTACTGCAGAGTTTCCTAAGAGCAAGAAGCGAGGCAGCCCTTTCTGTCAGTGACAGTTGTGACTTATTCAGAAGGTTGTTACAGCCTGAATTCAAAATGGATTAAGTGGATTTTTTTTCCCCCCTCGAATATCTACACAAAATTCCCAATAAACTTATTTTTAGAAATTGTAGCAAATGTATTAAATTCAGAAATCCAATTTACATAAGTATTCAAAACCATGAATTAATAAGAAATTTTGGTGACGATGACAGCTGCTTTGAGTCGTCTTGGGTATGTATATCAGCTTTGCACGTGGATTTTCTCAAGCTCTGTTAAGTTACAATAGATGGTGAGTGCTGGTGAACAGCAATCTTCAAGTCTTTCCACAGATTTAATGGGACTCAAGTCTAGGCTTTGGTTGGACCACTCAGACTTTCACATTCTTGTTCTGAAGCCATTCCAGCTTTGCTTTGGCTGTATCCTTGGTGTCATTGTCCTGTTAGACTGGGGTGAAGATTTACATTCCAAGTTCATTTACACTCTGAAGCAAGTTCTCATGAAGGATTTGCCTGTATTTGGCGCCCTTCATTGTTCTTCCTATCCTTACCAGTCTCCCAGTCCCTGCTGCTGAAAAGCACCCCCATAGCATGATGCTGCCGCCTCCATGCTTCACCGTAGGGATGGTGTTAGACGGTGATGAGCTGTGCCTGGTTTTCTCCAGACAGTGCATTTCATTCAGGCCAAAGAGTTCCATTTTGGTCCCATCAGACAAATGTGATACCACAGGGGCAAACCCTGTAGTATCACGATACTACTTGGTATCACATCATTAGTAAATGTTGGTGTTGTGACAAACCTACTGAAAATAGGCTAATTTACGTGTGAAAAATGTATCACCTTTTTGGGCGCTCACCAGTTTGCATCCATGTAATCATGTTGGTAAAAATATGGGCATTTTAAGTACTTTTCCTGTTGAAAAAAAAATGCAGATTCCATTTTATATTTATTATCCTAAAAATGTATGTTTATTTTTTGACAACTGCAAACTTCAAGGAGTTGGTTTGTCATCGGCCTCCCCCTTGCTTGAAGAACAAAAGAGAAAAGGCCCACCCCCCCCACACTTGGGTGCTATGGCATGACTTACCTGGACCACATATTGAGATGTACCCTTTTTGTTAAGAAGTCAGCTGTTAAATGAGGTGAAAAGGAGACTGGAGTGCCACTTTAAGTTTTTTAAAGACTTTGGAATTTTTGGAAAGCACTATGAAAGACATGTTTAATTATTACTGAAACACTGGCTCTCCTCTTGGTTGACAGGATGTAGACCAGGAAACGGGGGAGGACCTGAACCCCAACAGGAGGAGGAACCAGGGCCCTGATGGTGAGGAGGAGAAAATCATGAGGAACCCCGACCGCCCAACCAACCTCAACCTGGGTCACGCCCCTGAGTTGGAGGATGACTCACTGGAGCGCAAGAGACTGACCAAGATATCAGACCCCGAGAAGTGGGAGATCAAACAGGTATGTGTGCACACAGGGTTTTTATCAAGACCTCTTGACTGTTATTAATGTGATTTTTGACCTAATAATGCTATTTTTCTTCTGTTCTCAGATGATTGCTGCTAATGTTCTTTCTAAAGAGGAGTTCCCTGACTTTGACGAGGAGACGGGTATCCTCCCCAAAGTTGATGATGAAGAAGGTAAAACATGACTTATGTTATTGTGTGTTCTACAACGGGTTGGTCAAAACAAGCTTTGTGATTTGGTTGAGACGTGTTCTAAGCCATACCAAAAAAAACTGTTTTGCATGGGTAAGCCTATGATGCAAAAATGGGCATCTCGTTTTCTGTTCCATCTGAGAAATCCCTGCCCATCCACTGTCTCACCGGCCCAGCCAGCCAATTCATTAACTGATCTCCACTGTAAAAAAAAGTATGTAGACATTATTTCCTCTTGCTTCTAGCCTGTCATTTGGTTTGCAACAACAGGGATTTGTATAAACGTTGCCGTCAGTCTCTTGACATTTGCAACATTGTATCAATATTGAAATTTGATCTCCACTGTCATATTGAGAATGAACGTGTCAGGACGAGACATCTTTTCGCAGCCAGTCAGTCATGAATCGGCATCATTTTTGTGTGCGTGTGTCTATGCGTACAAAGAAATGTCACTAGAAAAACCGGTCCAACTAAATGAAAGGCAGCTACTTTGCTATTATAGCATAGTTTGACGTGACTGTGTTAGTTGTAGTTGGCTAGCTAGCAAGCAAGGGAAAAAGGCTGGCAACGGAACATTTAGAACAAACCACTGGGTCGCATCTCTGGCAACCTAACTTATTGGAAAATATATATATATTTTTTTATTTGACTCGTAACCCATTGTAGAAAAGCAATTGTACACTTGTGCTTGTGTAAACGTATTTTTTTTGCACGATTGTCCTAATCTACGGTACTGTGCTCCGCCTCGTACCTATGGCCGCAGCACAGCCGTGCTCAAAGAGTAATTTAGCACGCCCTCATGTACATTTGCTGTATAGAAAACCACTGTCGGTTTAGATTCACATCAATGTATTGATGCTGATTTGCCCATGTCTTTCTTTCAGATGAGGACCTGGAAATTGAGCTGGTGGAGGAGGAGCCTCCGTTCCTGAGAGGACACACTAAACAGAGTATGGACATGAGCCCTGTCAAGATTGTTAAGGTATGTTTCCATGTCCTCTTGATCACCCTACTTTCAAGGCAATTTTGTTTGAGTGCTTTCATCCTGTTTAGTAGTGTGAACAATTGCAGCTGACTTTGTTTCCCTCTGTCAGAATCCAGACGGCTCGCTGTCCCAGGCTGCCATGATGCAGAGTGCTTTGGCTAAGGAGAGGAGGGAGGTGAAGCAGTGTCAGCGAGAGGCTGAGATGGACTCTATTCCCATGGGCCTGAACAAACACTGGGTAGACCCCCTGCCTGATGGTATGTCCGTATGGAAGCACACAGTAATCCAAAACACAGTCCGGTCTGAGCCACTACATCAGACTTCCTCCAATGTAGCAGCAGCAGCCCTCAGGGTTTGCAGGGCTGGAGATGGTTGTCTGGTTTCCTTTAGCATCCTAACAGGCTGGATAGAGTGGCCTGCTGTAGTATGCTGTGTCCTCCATGGCCCAGGGTTATACAGTGAGGGGGAAAAAGTATTTGATCCCCTGCTGATTTTGTATGTTTGCCCACTGACAAAGAAATGATCAGTCTATCATTTTAATGGTAGGTTTATTTGAACAGTGAGAGACAGAACCTTCAGCTCCCTCCACAGATTTTCTATGCGATTAAGGTCTGGAGACTGGCTAGGCCACTCCAGGACCTTAATGTGCTTCTTCTTGAGCCACTCCTATGTTGCCTTGGCCGTGTGTTTTGGGTCATTGTCATGCTGGAATACCCATCCACGACCCATTTTTCAATGCCCTGGCTGAGGGAAGGAGGTTCTCACCCAAGATTTGACGGAACATGGCCCCGTCCATCGTTCCTTTGATGCGGTGAAGTTGTCCTGTCCCCTTAGCAGAAAAACACCCCCAAAGCATAATGTTTCCACCTCCATGTTTGACGGTGGGGATGGTGTTCTTGGGGTCATAGGCAGCATTCCTCCACCAAACACGACGAGTTGAGTTGATGCCAAATAGCTCCATTTTGGTCTCATCTGACCACAACACTTTCACCCAGTTCTCCTCTGAATCATTCAGATATTCATTGGCAAACTTCAGACGGGCATGCATATGTGCTTTCTTGAGCAGGGGGACCTTGCGGGTGCTGCAGGATTTCAGTCCTTCACTGCGTAGTGTTACCAATTGTTTTCTTGGTGACTATGGTCCCAGCTGCCTTGATCATTGACAAGATCCTCCCGTATAGTTCTGGGCTGATTCCTCACCGTTCTCATGATCATTGCAACTCCACGAGGTGAGATCTTGCATGGAGCCCCAGGCCGAGGGATATTGACAGTTATTTTGTGTTTCTTCCATTTGCGAATAATCGCACCAACTGTTGTCACCTTCTCACCAAGCTGCTTGGCGATGTTCTTGTAGCCCATTCCAGCCTTGTGTAGGTCTACAATCTTGTCCCTGACATCCTTGGAGAGCTCTTTGGTCTTGGCCATGGTGGAGAGTTTGGAATCTGAGTGCTTCTGTGGACAGGTGTCTTTTTTACAGGTAACACGCTGCGGTTAGGAGCACTCCCTTTAAGAGTGTGTTCCTAATCTCAGCTCGTTACCTGTATAAAAGACACCTGGGAGCCAGAAATCTTTCTGATTGAGAGGGGGTCAAATACTTATTTCCCTCATTAAAATGCAAATCATTTTATAACATTTTTGTGTTTTTCTGGATTTTTGTTGTTATTCTGTCTCTCACTGTTCAAATAAACCTACCATTACAATTATAGACTGATCATTTCTTTGTCAGTGCGCAAATGTACAAAATCAGCAGGAGATCAAATACTTTTTTCCCTCACTGTAGGGGACGCTGTGTGGGTGTAAAGGTTTCTCCCAGGGTTCCTAGACTGGGTCTGGATCACCAGTCATCTGAAGGGGCGGAGGTTAAATATCATGCCAGTTCATCCCAATTAAAGACACTTCCCTCTTACACAGTTGATGGAAGGCAGATTGCAGCCAACATGAGAGGAATCGGCATGATGCCAACTGACATCCCGGAGTGGAAGAAACATGCCTTTGGGGGCAACAAGGCCTCTTATGGCAAGAAGACGGCAATGTCCATCCTGGAGCAGAGAGAGAGCCTGCCCATCTACAAGCTCAAAGAGCAGCTCATACAGGTTTGATCAAAAGTTTGCAAATTATATATCCCTAATTATTTCTATTTCAACATCGGCTGTTTTTGATCATTTATGGCATAACATTTTGCTCACATCTCTGCTTCTCTATTACAGGCTGTCCATGATAACCAGATCCTGATTGTTATTGGCGAGACTGGTTCTGGGAAAACTACCCAGATCACCCAGTACCTGGCCGAGGCGGGCTACACCACTCGGGGGAAGATCGGCTGCACTCAGCCCCGTCGTGTGGCAGCCATGTCCGTGGCCAAGAGAGTCTCTGAAGAGTATGGTTGCTGTCTGGGCCAGGAGGTGAGTGATCTCTCCACACTGCATATCTTAACACTTGGCCATGAGACGATGTCGAATACATCTGATCGCCGAACAATCTCAAACGTCTTGCCCTAGTTATTTCTAACTTGTGTCTTCGTTCTTCTACACCAGGTGGGCTACACCATTCGTTTTGAGGACTGCACCAGCCCTGAGACGGTGATCAAGTACATGACAGACGGTATGTTGCTGAGAGAGTGTTTGATAGATCCGGACCTTGGCCAGTACGCCATCATCATGTTGGATGAGGCCCACGAGAGGACCATCCATACTGATGTGCTCTTCGGTCTGCTCAAGAAGGTATACCAGGGTCTTGTTTCCCCTTGACTTCAGGGTCTAAACATCGTTAATATTTGAAAGAAAAGTTTTGTGTTACGCTAGCTCTTCCTCTCCATGTTTTCAGACGGTGCAGAAACGCACAGACATGAAGCTGATTGTCACTTCAGCCACGCTAGATGCCGTCAAGTTCTCCCAGTACTTCTACGAAGCGCCCATCTTTACCATCCCAGGACGTACCTATCCAGTGGAGGTGCTCTACACCAAAGAGCCTGAGACGGACTACCTGGACGCCAGTCTCATCACCGTCATGCAGATCCACCTGACCGAGCCTCCAGGTACGGTTTTAACAAAGGTTATACCCAGTCGAACTGTAATTCATAGTCATTTACATAAATCATTGCATGAATGCAAATCCAGAGTTATCAACCTTCTTTATGTCCTCTCTCGCTCCTTGTTTGCAGGTGATGTCCTGGTGTTTCTGACGGGTCAGGAGGAGATTGACACAGCTTGTGAGATCTTGTATGAACGGATGAAGTCTCTGGGACCCGAAGTGCCTGAACTCATCATTCTACCGGTCTACTCCGCTCTGCCAAGCGAGATGCAGACCCGTATCTTTGACCCTGCTCCCCCCGGCAGCAGAAAGGTTGTCATTGCCACTAACATTGCTGAGACGTCTCTGACCATCGACGGTATCTACTACGTTGTGGACCCAGGATTTGTGAAGCAAAAGGTTTACAACTCCAAGACTGGTATTGACCAGCTGGTGGTGACTCCCATTTCACAGGTAGACTGGTTAATCACTCAATTCATATTTATATTCTAAACTTACCCAGATTTATCCCCTCTGTCTCTCTCAAGCAATTAGGATTTCGTATGCTAAGGGCTTCAATGTAACCTCTGTTAGGCCCAGGCCAAGCAGCGGGCTGGAAGAGCTGGAAGAACTGGCCCAGGGAAGACCTACAGGCTGTACACAGAGAGAGCATACCGAGACGAGATGCTCACCACCAACGTGCCTGAGATCCAGAGAACTAACTTGGCCAGCACTGTGCTGTCCCTCAAGGTATGCCCACAGTAACAAAAGGGGCTAAACCTTGTTTCACTGTACATGCATCTGTGATCTATACTTGTCTGCTCAGACCTACTCCTCCCGTGTCATCCCCTGACTTCCCTTTCTCCTTATTCCTTCAGGCCATGGGCATCAATGACCTGCTATCGTTTGATTTCATGGACGCTCCACCCATGGAGACGCTGATCACAGCCATGGAGCAGCTCTACACTCTGGGGTCTCTGGACGATGAAGGGTTGCTCACTCGTCTAGGACGCAGGGTAAGAGTTTATACCAAAAAAGGAGACTATTGTTAAGAAAGGCAAAAGTGAGGATTAATTACCAATTCATTATTTCCATCGCTCTGTCAGATGGCTGAGTTCCCTCTGGAGCCCATGCTGTGTAAGATGCTGATCATGTCCGTCCACCTGGGCTGCAGTGAGGAGATGCTCACCATCGTCTCCATGCTGTCTGTGCAGAACGTCTTTTACAGGCCCAAGGTACGGCAAATCACAAGACTCACAAACACTGAAATTAGGGTCGTATCACTCCTCTGGGTATCCTGATAAGATCTTTTTTATTTTCTTCTTTGCAGCACAGTTGAATGTTGTGTTGAGGTTCACCATTATCGTTGGAGACCTCAATGAGGCAGTTATATGGTGTGCCATTGTTGATCATTTGATGACTAACAGTCCTTTTATTCTGTGTCTCAGGACAAGCAGGCCCTGGCTGACCAGAAGAAGGCCAAGTTCCACCAGGCCGAGGGAGACCACCTTACTCTGTTGGCTGTCTATAACTCCTGGAAGAACAACAAGTTCTCCAATCCCTGGTGCTACGAGAACTTCATCCAGGCTCGTTCCTTGCGCAGAGCCCAGGATATCCGCAAACAGATGCTGGGTATCATGGACAGGTAGGTTCCACTGTCCATTTGATGATCAAGGTAATTGTATATCTGGTAAAGAAACCTCACTTACTAGAAATCTTCTCACACAAATCCAAAAACGTTTACCCTTTTTCAGACATAAACTGGATGTGGTGACTTGTGGAAAGGCCACAGTGCGTGTGCAGAAGGCAATCTGCAGTGGTTTCTTCCGGAACGCAGCCAAAAAGGATCCCCAGGAGGGCTACCGTACCCTCATTGACCAGCAGGTGGTGTACATCCACCCATCCAGTGCCCTGTTCAACCGCCAGCCTGAGTGGTGAGTCAACTCTCCTTTCTGATTACCATGGGGACTAATAGATTAGTCACTAGTGTACATTGAATGTCAACTGGTACTGAGCCATTCTGGACATCCTTTTCCTCTTGCCTGATCCTCTTATTCCTCTCTCCACAGGGTGGTGTACCATGAGTTGGTGCTGACCACTAAGGAGTACATGAGGGAGGTGACCACCATTGACCCACGCTGGCTGGTAGAGTTCTCGCCGGCCTTTTTCAAAGTGTCTGACCCCACACGCCTCAGCAAACAGAAGAAGCAGCAGCGCCTTGAGCCCCTCTACAACCGTTACGAAGAGCCCAACGCTTGGAGAATCTCCCGTGCCTTTCGGCGGCGCTAGAATGTGCATCCTGTATCGCAACACAGAAAGAGAGGGACACATTCCTATATCAGCTGGTTGAGAAATACCATGGAGAGACATTGTCTGCCAACAGGCCTTGTTAGCTGTAACATGCAATTGATAAAGCTGGGTCATTATCTACTTGTTTTGGACATGTGTAAAGTATGTGTTATGTGTGCTCAGCTGTTTTCTGTTAACTGCAATTCTACCATTTTGAGCTGAATTCTTTCTCTTGACTTATAGCAGTCAACTAGTAAAATTAGGTCATTGCTCTCCTGTCCTTACAGGCTTACCTGGGTAACATGAATAAAAATGTCTCATCCCCTGAGTAGAATCAATCTTATATTTGAGTATCATGGACAACGAAACATGTTTGTTTTACTTGAATGTCACATCTGACCTGTGTGTGAACTTCTGAAAAATGATCAATTGAATAGGAAGGGGACTGGGCAGTAATTTGACAATTCAGTGAACGTCTTTGTTTTAAAAGCACAGGGCTCTGAGACAGTTTGTCTTTTATAGTAGGCTATCTTTTTATACCAGGATGGAACTTAATACTTGGTTTAGCTTTGAGTGATTGCTTTACTGGGCTAGTGTAATCCTAACCATTTTTCTGCACTCATTAAATGTATCGTTCTCTTTTTGTTGCTAATTTTTCATTTAGAAATGTTTTATTGACAGCCGCACTGGAGACCACAATGTCAGTTTTGGGGCTCCTGAGTGGCGCAGCGGTCTAAGGCACTGCATCTCAGTGCTAGAGGTGTCACTACAGACCCTGGTTCGATTCCAGGCTGTATCACAACCGGCCCGTGATTTGCAGTCCCATAGGGCGATGCACAATTGGCCCAGCGTCGTCCGGGTTAGGTGGTCGTTGTAAATAAGAACTTGTTCTTAAATAAAGGTTAAAAAAAAAAACTGAGTTTGTCATATTGGCAATGAGTCTACCCCCACCTGGTGACCAATAAAATAATTACCCGGAAGTGTGGTCTAAGTTCGAAGTTCATAACGTAACGTGCGTGTTACCAATGCCTGCGTTTTCTGAAAACAAACACTGGACACAATGGCAGACTTTGGAGTTGAGGAGCTTAAGCGGCTTGAATACCTGTCTTTGGTGTCCAAAGTGTGTACAGAACTTGACAACCATCTTGGTATTTGCGAGAAAGATCTTGGCAAGTTGAATAAACACACACTACTTTTGTCACCCCACATTTGGAATAATCTTACTAGCTTGCTGCTAAGCTAGCTATCTTAGCTACCTTTAGTTTTAGCTAGCTAACGTTAATAATTTTACTCCAGTGTTTGACAACCAGAATCCAGATTGTAAAACGTATTTTTTGTTGTCATAACGTTATCTATTGTACAGGAGATGGTTACTTTGCCTTGAAAGTATGGTGGGTGGTCTGGACCCCATAACATGTTTAAATATTTGACATTTCCCCGAGTTCCATAAAAGCTAGCTAGTTTAGTTTCATGTGAGCATTCTTGGCAAAACAAGTAAAAAGAATTTGCTGTTACTCAGTTATTTATGATAGAGGCATAGTTATCTTAAGAGAATACAGTTGGTTACCATTTTTTCTCTGCTGAAGTTGATTATTCTTGCTGTCTCTTTTAGCTGAGTTTGTCATCTGCCTTGCTGAAAAGCAACCAACATTTGATGGCTTCAAATCACTTCTGCTGAAAAATGGAGCAGACTTCACAGTAAGTGTGATAGTGTGATGTAGCTGTTTGATATGTTTAAAATTAGCCCGGCCATTCAATACACTTTCTGGTTTTGAGTCCACTTTCACTCTTTCATAGGATTCTCTCATCAGCAATTTGCTCAGACTTATTCAAACTATGCGGCCGTCAAAAGCATCTACGAGCAAAGGTTAGTTTATCATACTGTATATAACTCTGGTTAGTGTCGAATGCAGCTGATATCTTACGTTCAAGTATGATTTATACAATGCTGGTATACAATTTGATATACAGTATGTGATTATGTCAAACTGAATCTCTTTAATTTTATGGCTGTAGCCTCTGAGCCTGTGGTCAAACAGAAGAGTGAGAAGGACAAACTGAAGGAGATGTTTCCTGGATTGTGCAGGCCAGACAATCCAGCTCCCGTAAGTCTCTCAGAAATTAGTACATACATAGTGGCTAAACAAGTACGGTTAAACAAGGCACTGCTATTACGTCCCACTCCACACACACAGCATATGGTTGTCAGTAGACCAATGCTCTCTAACAACACCCACAGATTCCGCTAGAAGACGATGATGTGAGGGTAGCAGATGCCGCCATGAAAGAATTGGAGATGTTCATGCCCAGTGTCAGTGGAACAAACTCAACGAGCAGGTAAGGACATTTTGATAATTCACAGGGTTTGCAACAAAGTTTTACTGGTGCACTATGAATAGCAAAACCCTGAATTGGATGAAAAATAGGTATTTTTTACATTTATATGGCTCTTGTTTTAGGTTGGACAACAAAAGGCAGCGAAGCAGAAGTCGGAGCCAAGACAGAGACAGGAAGAGACGCTCACGCTCTCCGTCTTGCGACCGTGAGAGGAACAGAGACTTCAAACGCGGTCGAAAACGTGTTTCCCGCTGGAGTGATCGCAGTCCGAGCCCCTCCAGGGATCGAGACATTGAGGTTGGTTCTGACCGCTGTAAGGACAAACACGTGGACCGGCCTCCACCAGAAGAGCCTGCTGTAGGGGACATATTCAATGGCAAAGTCACCAGCATCCTGCAGTTTGGCTGCTTCGTGCAACTGGAGGGACTGAGGTCAGTTAAGAGAATTGGAAAATATCGAAAGCATGTATCCAACACGTTCTGTCTCTTACGGTGATCCAATGTTTTGAAAACCCGATGTTGAAAACCTTTTCTTGTTTTTCATTGTAGGAAACGCTGGGAGGGGTTGGTCCACATCTCTGAGCTACGCAAAGAGGGACGTGTTGCCAATGTGGCTGATGTGGTCCAGAAAGGTCAACGAGTCAAGATCAAGGTGCTGTCCTTCACTGGCTCCAAGACCAGTCTCAGCATGAAGGTAAGACAGCAACACAGAGCAGGAATGAATTCAAAGCCTACTGCCCTTTGGTAAGCATGATGAAGGACATGAAGCTAAATTAAATTATAACTGAAACGTATACTCTACTCTTGGTTGCCAGGATGTAGACCAGGAAACGGGGGAGGACCTGAACCCCAACAGGAGGAGGAACCAGGGCCCTGATGGTGGGGAGGAGAAAATCATGAGGAACCCCGACCGCCCAACCAACCTCAACCTGGGTCACGCCCCTGAGTTGGAGGATGACACACTGGAGCGCAAGAGACTGACCAAGATATCAGACCTTGAGAAGTGGGAGATCAACCAGGTATGTGTGCACATGTAGGGTTCATCAAGACATCTTGGCTCATTTTATTAGTGTGATGTTGATCTATACATGGTATTTTTCCTGTCCTCAGATGATTGCTGCTAATGTTCTTTCTAAAGAGGAGTTCCCTGACTTTGACGAGGAGACGGGTATCCTCCCAAAAATTGATGATGAAGAAGGTAACATTTTAGCATGTTTTTTTTTTGGGGGGGGGGGATCTACTGAAAGCATTAGGGGTGTAATGATTCATCGATACAGATCGGAATCCGGTTCAATTGTTTAAGATGCATCGGTCAAAAACAATCCAAATGTAGCATGAATCAGTCAGAAAATCTATTCAAAGTTACAACCGCCGGTTCACTAATGTTTTTATTAATTGTACTTTCTACCTTATGAAAACACTTCTCATCTTTTGGGATGTGTCCCCAAACTGTGTACGTTTTTGACAAACTCTAGTCCCTGTCGGTGACCAGCATACCCATAACATGATGCTGCCACTACAATAATTGTAAATACGGAAGATCAACAACATTGCATTCACTCCATATTACTGGCTTGTATGAAAAATGTAAAAGAAGGAAACCTGTGTTAAAAAATACACATAAAATCCCCCATTCTGTTTGCAATAAGGCCGTTAAGTAATACTTAGGGCTCAGCGATTAACAAACATTTCTGTTATTTTGTGTTTTTTAAACAACTAAATGACTGACGTCGGTTCAATTATTTGAATTCCATTTCGTTCAGGTTTTTTCCATGAGTTCAATGCGCACATTGCAAAGTTTCTCCACAGAGTTTCTAAACCCAGAGGCGCAACATCATGAGGCTTCCGGAAAAGCTTGTGAAGCAGACCAAGAAGACCAGGCTGCGGTTTGGGTTTTGACAAGTCAATGAGAGAAGTGAAATATTCTTCCTTAGTTGTTAATTTTCTCGAACTCTAAAGCCACAAGAGATTCGAACCAATGTCTTAAGTAGTTCAACATGTTATTACTCCAACCTGGTGGTAGTGACAAACTGACACGTTTTCCATTCCGTCAAAAAACTACTTTATATCGAAGGTGGGCCTTTGATTTGACGGCCTGCACATGCCCAGTTAGGCGTGACCAGATGTCATGTTTCTACGCATGAGCTTAGCTAGCCAACGTCGCCATAGCATCGCCTACATGTGTAATCTATTGGAGAAGCCGTTTCAGCCTGTCTTCATACTGTACTGTCTTTGGTTTCTCTAGAGATAAATCAGATCCAGCCTGAACTGTGTGATGTTGTAGTTTCCAACAGGCCGATATTCTACATAGTTTAGCGCATAAAACGTGGTAATTAACTACGACCATAATCCGTTGCTCGTCTACCTGTCCGGTCTGTTTCTTTTATGCCTGCTACGGAAGAGAAAAGAAGGCACGATCGTGAGGGGATAGAGAGAACAGCTGTTGATATTCAGCAGTCATAAAAGTATGCCTTATTTACTTTGAAGACCTACAAAATAGTGATTTTGACAGACAGGATAGGCAGTAGCTCTGTAGAAATGAGAGGACTTGGAATTAAATGATTAAGTCATCAAATAAAAGTAATATACACAACAATTTAAGTATTTTATTAAAGTAATGTGAATAAATGATGGTTAATAAGTGATCAGCAGTAATGGGCCATTATGGGACTTTTATTAATTGTTTTATTCTGTGTTACAGCATTCAACCCAAATAATCGTAAACGAAATCGAAAACCGTGATTGTTTTTATAATCGCACCGACCTCAAAAAGCACTAATCGCTCAGTGCTATTAATATTGCAAGACAACACCGCAAAGAAATTAAAAATGTTTGCCAAAATTAAAGATTTGGGTAAAATCCAATACAACACAGAATGAAACCCTCTCTATTTTTAAGTATTGTAGAGGCAGCATTATGTTATAGGTATGCTTGTCACCAGCAGGTACTGGGGAGTTTTTCAGGATCAAAATAAATACGAAAGCTCAGATAAAAATGTAGAGGAGAACTCACCTCAGTCTTCTGAAAACCTAACTCTGGGATAGTTATATTTTTCAGCGGGACAATTTAGACACATCTTAATGCCAAAAACACACTAGAATGGCTTTTCAAGAGGTATTGAGTGGTCCAGTCTCAGTCCTGACATAAATTTCCTTGAAAATCAGAGAAGGTTTGAATTTTGCTGACTATCAATTATTCCCTACCAAATGTACTGCATGAGCAATTTTGACAAAAACAATGGATAAACAGTGCCTTCATAAATTATTCGCCCTTGACTTATTCCACATTGTGTTGTTACAGCCTAAATTCTAAATCAATTAAATACATAATCGCCCAATAATGACTAAGTAAAAAACATGTTTTTTGAAAATATCCCATTTACACACCAGTGGCGGTCGTGCCGTTTAAGTTGAGGGAGGACGATTCTTTTTTGGGGTGCATGGCCTTATTTCTATTACAGCCTATTGGATGACTGTCATTCATATTCCATTCACCCAGCTCAATGTAACATCAATTGGTTTAGGTTATTACATGGTACTCACATTTTCCCTATACCCATTATGAGGTTGCGCCAACCTAGCCTATGAATGAAAGTTTTCAACGTAGATACACAGATCAAGAGAAACGTTTGAGTAGCCTAATCAAAGTGACAGACGGTGACATATTCAATACCGCCTTGCACACTCTTCACTGCATCTAGCTGATCTAGGGCGTAATCATTAGCACAATAGTTGCAAATTAGAGTTTCTATTGGACAAATTCAGATATGTTTATCCCCATTTTGTCAATTTGCTTTTGTTTAAGAAATGTTTTTCATCAAAATTGCCAGAATGAATCACACGTAAACACAGTTCACTTTCATACTAGCCACATACAAACAGCATTATCACGTTGCTCGTTAATTCCTTCTTGCATCTACATGCTCTCCTCCCCTCATCTTTTCCCTTCGCTTCAGTGCACTACACATCAGCTGTCTGTGAACAGGCGAAAAAACCTTTCCAAGCCAAACCTTCATATCATAACCGCTAACCACTACACACAGCTTACATCGTTGTCACCATATTAGCTGACGTCAGTCAACATAGCGATTAGAACTAACGCGTTAGTATACCCACTACAATCATGCAGTTAGCAAGCAGTTTAGCAGTTACTCCGGCGGGCCCCGGTGGCAATAAATAATAAAACCAAAAGCTTACCTTGGATATAGCCATAGCTAACATGTCATCCCTCTCTGTTTGGGTAGGCTAAACTAGCTAGCTAAGTAAGTGAAAGTCAAAAAGAAAACCCCCAAAAATATATAGCTAGCTCTGTCTCTTGCCTCTCCTTTGTTTTTTAAGAAATTAATTTGTTTAGAACTGTTCAACTATTATCTTTCTCTCTGAGTCAACTACTCACCACAATTTGTACTGTAGGCCATCATTGCAAAACAGTGTGTTTTAATAAATTATTGGTCACGTGAATATATTTAGTATACTTTTATCTAAAATTGATAACTTTTTTAACTTTTACTATTTTTATTTTTATGAAATTCTCTGAGGAGGATGATCCTCCCCTTCCTCCTCTGAGGAGCTTCCACTGATTCACACCCCTGAGTCAATACTTTGTAGAAGCACCTTTGGCAGAGATTACAGCTGTGAGTCTTTCTGGGTAAGTCTCTAAGAGCTTTCCACACCTGGATTGTGTAACATTTGCTGAATTTTTTTTATTAATTGTTTTATTTAAAATATATATATATATATATTTTTTCTAAATTCTTCAAGCGCTTTCAAATTGGTTGTTGATCAAATTTAGACAACCATTTTCAAGTCTTGCCATACATCTTCAAGCAAATTTAAGTCAAAACTGTAACTCAGCCACTCATGAACATTCACTGTCTTCTTGGTAAGTAACTGCAGTGTAGAGTTGACCTTGTGTTTTAGATTATTGTTCTGCTGAAAGGTGAATTCATCTACCAGTGTCTGGTGGAAAGCAGACTGAACCAGATTTTCCTTTAGGATTTCGTCTGTGCTTAGCTCCATTCCATTTATTTTTTTTATCTTGAAAATAACTCCTCAGTCCTTAACGATCACAAGCATACCCATAACATGATGCAGCCACCACTATGCTTGAAAATATGGAGAGTGGTACTCAGTAATTTGTTTCATTGGATTTGCCCCAAACATAACACTTTGTAATCAGGACAAAAAGTGAATTGCATTGCCACATTTTTGCAGTATTACTTTAGTGCCTTGTTGCAAACAGGATGCATGTTTTGGAATATTTTTATTTCCGTACAGGCGTCCTTCTTTTCACTCTGTCAATTAGGTTAGTATTGTGGCGTAACTACAATGTTGTTGATCCATCCTCAGTTTCCTTCTATCACAGCCATTAAACTCTGTAACTGTTTTAAAGTCTCAATTGGCTTCATGCTGAAGTCCCTGAGTGGTTTCCTTTCTCTCCCGCAACTAAGTTATTTATTTTATTTAACCTTTATTTAACTAGGCAAGTCGGTTAAGAACAAATTCTTATTTGCATAGATGGCCTACCAAAAGGCAAAAGGCCTCCTGCGGGGACAGGGGCTGGGATTTTAAAAAAATATATAGGAAAAAAAACACATCACGACAAGAGAGACACCACAACACTACGACAACATAACATGGCAGCTACACATGAAAACACAGCATGGTAGCAACACAACATGACAACAACATGGTAGCAACACCACATAACAACAACATGGTGGCAGCACAACTTGGTAGCAGCACAAAACATGGTACAAAAATGATTGGGCACAGACAACAGCACAAAGGCAAGAAGATAGAGACAATAATACATCACACGAAGCAGCCACAACTGTCAGTAAGAGTGTCCATGATTGAGTCTTTGAATGAAGAGATGGAGATAACTGTCCAGGTTTGAGTGTTTTTTTGCAGCTCGTTCCAGTCGCTAGATGCAGAAAACTGAAAAGTGGAGCAACCCAGGGATGTGTGTGCTTTGGGGACTTTTAACAGAATGTGACTGGCAGAACCGGTGTTGTATGTACCCCGCACATTGACTCGGTACCAGTACCCCCAGTATATAGCCTTGTTATTGTTAGATTTGATAATTTTTTACTTTCGTTTTTGGTCATTTTTTCTTAACCAACAGTGCAGTTCAAGAAATAGTTAAGGGCTTGTAAGCAGGGTTGCACATTTTGGGGAATATTCAGAGGTGGAAACTTTCCGTGGGAATTAACAGGAATATATGGTAATTAATGGAAATATATGCAAATTAATATTAATACCATTTAAATGTGGATGTTTTTTGCATTGGTTATATTTACCATATCATATGGAGACAGAAACATAAACCTTTTACCTTATCATAAGTAGACATAATTGCAAATGATTAAATCCTTCCAATAGAAATAAAAAAAACAATTTAGTTAAGAATTGAACTTTAATTAAATGAGTTGACTCTTCCCATGGGAGGATTTCACTGAACAACAAAAGGGAATATTGAATGATCCCCAATGATCCATCGCATCTCCCAAAAATGTTTTCAACATCTGTAAAATGATAGTCTAGAAACTAAAGCTTTGGTTGTCTTCCTCTCAGGCTTCCATGTCTTCTCCGCCTCTTGAACATCAGACTCTGAGGCCTCATCTTCACTGTCACTTTCCAACCCTGTTGAGGATGGCTCGTTGTCAGGCTCAAAAAGCCTCAAATTTGCCCGGATGGCTACCAATTTTTCAACCCTTGTATTGGTCAGCCTGTTGCGTGCTTTGTTGTGTGTTCCCAAACAAGGACCAGTTGCACTCTGAGGTGGCTGATGTTGGTGGGATGTGGAGGATGATGGAGGCAACAGGGGAAAGAGCCTCAGATCCACAAAGTCCCTTCCACCAGGTGGCTGATGAGATATGTTGGCACGACTGCCATATTGCATCTCCATCCCAAAGCCCTTGCTTGGAAGTGTACTTTGCCAGACTGCCAAGAACCTTGCCCTCATCCAGGCCAAGGTGGTGAGACACGGTAGTAATGACACCATAGGCCTTGTTGATCTCTGCACCAGACAGGATGCTCTGGCAGCATACTTGGGTCCAACATATACGCTGCGGCATGTATGGGCTTCAGGCAGAAGTCTTTACACTTTTTGATGTATTTCAGAACTGGAGCAACAGTGAAGTGGGCAGGGTAGTACGGATTTCTTCTCTTACATCTGCAAGCAGAGTCTGAAAACCAGACAGGATGGCATTGTCTCCCTCAATCCGTACAATGGCTACTGCTGTAGGTTTCAGGAGTTTCAGGCTGCTTACCACTCTCTCCCAAAATACATAATCCAGGAGGATCCTCTTGATGGGGCTGTCCATATCGGCAGACTGTGATATGGCCATTTCTTGGAGAGACTCCTTCCCCTTCAGGAGACTGTCAAACATGATGACAACACCACCCCAACGGGTGTTGCTGGACTCTTTAGACCAAGCAGCCTTCATGTTTGCAGCATTGTCTGTCACCAGTGGAAATACCTTCTGTGGTCCAAGGTTATTGATGACTGCCTTCAGCTCATCTACAATGTAGAGACCGGTGTATCTGTTGTCCCTTGTGTCTGTGCTCTTGTAGAATATGGGTTGAGAGGTGGAGATTATGTAGTTAATTATTCCTTGCCCACGAACATTTGACCACCCATCAGAGATGATTGCAATGCAGTCTGCTTTCTCTATGATTTGCTTGACCTTCACTTGAATACTGTTGAACTCTGCATCCAGCAAATGAGTAGATGATAAAGCATGTCTGGTTGGAGGGGTGTAATCTGGGGGAAGAACATTCAGAAGTCTCTGCCAATACACATTGCCTGTGAGCATCAGAGGTGAACCAGTTGCATTCACAGCTCGAGCTAGACATTCATCAGCATTTCTCTGACTAGGTTCCTCCATTGAGTCCCAAAAAAAAGCTTCTGATTCCAGGAGGACCTTGAGCTGTTGCTATCGATAAGGTGTCTGATTCATCATTTTCACCTCGAATAGAAGTAGAGGGACTTTTGTTAAAGGTTGCTTGTTGTGAGCGCTGAGGGAACTTTATGCACTTGGCCAGATGATTCTGCATCTTTGTTGCATTCTTCATGATTTGGCACGGTACTTGCAAATGTACACAGCTTTTCCTTCTACATTAGCTGCAGTGAAATGTCTCCACACATCAGATAGTGCCCGTTGCATTTTCCTGTAAAGTTGAGAAAAAATTAGTAAAAAAACAACATACAATTCCATGTACAGATAAATAGTTAAGCAGTTAGATTAAACAACTCCTTTGTAAGATATTTTTTTTAAAATTAAACATGTATGGAAACAGGTGAATTAACACTCTCAGTTAGCAGGCTCAAGCAAGCTAAAACCCACATGGTAGCAAAAACTAACTAGCAGAAATGAACAAGTTATAAATGATTTAAACACACTTTGCTGTAGGCTACTATTTACTAGTTAACAAAAATCATGTATGTCATTTAAAATATATTCACCCCACCCAGTATTGTATATAAATTTACCAGAAAGCATGTAGTCCTTGGCTCAGACAAGATCAGTGTGCAAGATCTTGAGAATCCGCTGTACATGTGATGGAAGAGTGCACTGCACATGTGATGAAAGAATGCACTGTGCATGTAGAGGGTTGCAATTCAATTGAATTGGGGATAGTTTAACCAAAATGTGCCACAAGACCTAGAATTGCCTTATGTGTATCCCACAAAAAAAGGTTCACTGTTATAAGCTAACTTTTCTGATGAATTTAAGCAAAATTCCCCAAATTCCTGGGCTTAACTTCCCATGGAAAATTTCCAGGGAAAATTACCGGAACGTTTCCGACCCTTTGCAGCCCTACTTGTAAGTAAGCATTTCACGATAAGGTCTACACATGTTGTATTCGGAGCATGTGACAAATAAAGTTTGATTTGATGTGGAGGATGAGGGCTGCAGTAGGTATTTCAGATAGGGGGAGTGAGGCATAAGAGGGTTTAATAAATAAGCATCAACCAGTGGGTCTTGCGATGGGTATACAGAAATGACCAGTTTACAGGGGAGTATAGAGTGCAGTGATGTGTCCTATAAGGAGCATTGGTGGCAAATCTCATGGCTGAATGGTAAAGAAGATCTAGCCGCTCGAGAGCACCCTTACCTGCCGATCTACAAATTACATCTCCGTATCTAGCATGGGTAGGATGGTCATATGAATCGGGGTTAGTTTGGCAGCTGGGGTGAAAGAGGAGTGATTACGATAGAGGATACCAAATCTAGATTTATCTTTAGCCTGCAGCTTTGATATGTGCTGAGAGAAGGACAGTGTACCGTCTAGCCATACTCCCAAGTACTTGAATGAGGTGACTACCTCAAGCTCTAAACCTTCAGAGGTAGTAATCACACCTGTGGGTAGAGGGGCATTCTTCTTTCCAAACCACATTAACTGTGTTTTGGAGGTGTTCAGAACAAGGTTAAGGGCAGAGAAAGCTTGTTGGACACTAAGAAAGCTTTGTTGTAGAGCGTTTAACACAAAACCCGGGGTGGGTCCAGCTGAGTATAAGACTGTATCATCTGCATATAAATGGATGAGAGTGCTTCCTACTGCCTGAGCTATGTTGGTGATGTAAATTGAGAAGAGAGTGGGGCCTAGTATCGAGCCTTGGGGTACTCAATTGTTGACAGGCAGATGTTCTGACTTAATACACTGCACTCTTTGAGAGAGCTAATTAGCAAACCATTCCAAAGACCCCTCAGATACACCAATACTCCTTAGCCGGCCCACAAGAATGGAATGGCCTACCGTATCAAAAGCTTTGGCCAAGTCAATAAAAATAGCAGCACAATATTGCTTAGAATCAAGGGCAATTGTGACATCATTTAGGACCTTTAAGGTTGCAGTGGCACATCCATAACCTGAGCGGAAACCAGATTGCATACTAGAGAGAATATTATAGACATCAAGAAAGCCAGTCGGTTGATTATTGATACGTTTTTCCAACACTTTTGATAATCAGGGCAAAATAGAAATTGGCCTATAACAGTTAGGATCAGCTTGATCTCCCCGTTTAAATAAAGGACCACCGTGGCTGCCTTCCAAGCAATGGGAACCTCCCTAGAGAGGAGAGAGAGGCTTGGTGAGGATAGGGTCAGCAACCTTAAAGAAGAAAGGATCTAAACCATCTGACCCAGATTTTTTTTGGGGGGGGGTCAAGTTTCAGGAGCTCCTTTAGCACCTCGGAATCAGTGACTGCCTATAGGGAGAAACGTATTAGAAGGGGCAGGGGGAAAAGAGGGAGGAGCATCGGGGCTAGTCCCATTAGAAGGGGTGGGGGATGAGGAAATGTTGGACGGGCAATGAGGCATGGCTGAGTCAAATAGGAATCCTAACTTAATGAAGTGGTGATTTGAAGAGCTCAGCCATGTGCTCCTTGTCAGTAACAACCACATCATCAACATTAAGGTACATGGGCAGCTGTGACGAGGATAGTTCATTCTCCAAGTTCTTTAACCGTTTTCCAGAGTTAGGAAGGACACCTGTATCTTTGTAGTGACTGGGAGTATTGATATACCATCCAAAGTGTAATTAATAACTTCACCATGCTCAAAAGGATAGTCAATGTCTGCTTTATTTTATTTTTTTTACGCATCTACCAATAGGTGCCCTCCTTTGTGAGGCATTGGAAAACCTCCCTGGTTTCTGTTTGAAATTCACTGCTCGACTGAGGGACCTTACAGACAATTGTATGCGTGGGGTATAGAGATGAGGTAGTCATTCAAAAATCATGTTACACAATATTATTGTACACAAAGTCCATGCAACGTATTATGTGACTTGTTAAGCAAATGTTTACACCTGAACTTATTTAAGCTTGCCATAACAAAGGGGTTGAATGCTTATTTACTCAAGATATTTCAGCTTTTCATTTTTTTAAATTAATTTGTAAAAATGTCTCAACATAATTTCACTTTGACATTATGGGGTATTGTGTGTAGACCAGTGAAAAAAAATCTAAATGTATTCAATTTTAAATTCAGGCTGTAACACAACAAAATGTGGAGAAATTTAAGGGGTATGAACACTTTCTGAAGCCACTGTATGTTGCCCTAAGAGTTGTGCAAAGTAGGTAGAATCTTATTAAAAACATGATTCACAGCTGTAATGGCTTCCAAAAGTGCTTCCACCAAGTATTAACTCTGGGGTACGAAAACATATGCAATCAAGACATTTAACATTTTTAGGTTCTATAACTTTTCTTTCACTTTGAAAATGTGTAGATTGTTTGGGAAAAAAAGCGAACGTAATCCCTTTTTAGATTTGAATTTTAAGACCGCAAAAATGTGAATACTGTGCAAAGGAAGTAGACTTCCACTTGCGACTGTAACTGCATATGACAGTCGTTGATCTACAAGTCATTGCATGCCGAGCAACCTCAATGACTATCAGTAGCCCTATAACAACTTTGCGCAGAGTGCGCGCTGTCCAACAAAAGGTAGGCTTATCTCTGATCTACCTGCTGATTGGGGTTTACGTCGTTTTGATTTTATTTAGATTGCTCAGGTTCACCATCAGAAATAGCTTTTGGTAGTGTTGCCTTAAAGGGGCAATCTGCAGTTGCTTCATCCATTTTAGGAATTCTGAATTAATGAAATGTACCCATTGATTCTTGAAGAATATAACTTATAAATAAATGGCTCATGAGTTTAGTACCGTAAATTCCGGACTATAAGCCGCAACTTTTTTCCCACGCTTTGAACATCGCGGCTTAAACAATGACGCAGCTAATATATGGATTTTTCCCGCTTTCAATTTTTTTTTTCAAAAAAAAAACACATTCTGTGACGTGCTCAGTTTTTTGGCGGCATGAAGCTTTCATTAGACCAATGAAATTGCAGAATGGGTTAAGGTCAAACAACTTTTTTGTTTACTGTTTAGATTAAATCGAGCGCTCTCAAACTTCCTATCATTCTGATTACGGTAGTCATTTTGTCACCCTCATCATGGCAAAGACACGGAGAAATGCATTTGATGCAGCTTTCAAGTTGAAGGCGATTGATCTGGCTGTTGGAAAAGGAAATAGAGCTGCTGCACGGGAGCTTGGTCTTAATGAGTCGATGATAAGACGTTGGAAACAGCAGCATGAGGAATTGACTCAGTGCAAAAAGACAACTAAAGCTTACTGCTAATTATTTATTTTTTGTTACAAGCCGTGTTTCATTAAAGCCTATTTATTTTTGTTACAAGCCGTGTTTCGTTAAAGCCTGTGTAAAGTTAATTTGTTTCAATGTACTGGTAGGCACCTGCGGCTTATAGACATGTGCGGCTTATTTATGTTCAAAATAAATAAATACAATTAATTCAGTGGGTGCGGCTTATATTCAGGTGCGCTTAATAGTCCGGAAATTACGGTACCCCATTAGAACCGAAAATATAAGCTTGAAAACAAAGTAAGTGTAAACAAACACAATATAGCCTCAAAACAAGATTAAAACTATAGTTTTGATATCATGGATGGTCAGTCCTTGCATCCAATGCTCTGTCCATGAATTTCAGTGGTTATATTTCTCTAGCTTTTTACTGAAACGGGTGGGGAGAACACTTTATGGTTTCAACTTCTGATTACCACTTTAAACCGTTGTTGTATATGGTCATCTTTACATGAATAGGCAAAGTTGGTAGCTCATTTCGTAAAAAGGACAGCGATCATTTTTGCTAGCCCAACTGCGTTGTTGGAGCAGGAGGAAAAGAGAAGCTCACTCCGTAAAACATTTACTTGAGATGTTCTTCAAGAACAACATATTTCAGCTTTTTGGTATAAGAACCGTGTTGGTTTCACTTCAAGGTTATGGTTAGACACACACACTCCTGTCCTCATTACTACCTGTTCCATTTTAAGACTGGGTGTTCTCTCTGAGTCAGGGAAAATTCCATTCTGTATGCAGCCACAGCCATGCTGCATTCTCATACAGGCTTCTACAAATTACCCATAACGCACACACCTACGTTTTCATCAACTGTGAAATCAACGCTCCATTGTGTGGGTAGAATGGGTTAATTTAGTAAAATTGCTACAATTTAGGCGATAAAAGGGGATTTCTACAGTTTCCCCTTTTACCCTCGTCAACGGTCTTTGTGGCTTTAGAATGCAGGTGATTGACTGAGAATTATACCTGCAGTGATATTATGCTTAAAAGAACATTCAATTGATACATTATAATATATTTCAAATGGCAGACGATTTCTTTGGTTGCTATGGATGAATAGAATCAGCAACCAATGAAACAACCTGGGGTGTATTCATTTGTCGCTCACCATAGCAAAAGTTTTTTTTACTTTGAACGGAACATGTTTTGCCATGTTTGTCACATTTCCTCATCTCCCCACCTACTAGTGCCCACTGCCCAGTAAGCTATTTGCTCCTACTAAAAAACTTTGGCTATATCGTTAAGCTTATAGGGCAACGGACACGATCAGGACTAACTCACAGAAATTCAACAGTCAAGTCTCCATTGTATGGATAGAATTAGTCAAATTGCTACAATTTAGACAAAAGTGAATTTTATCACCTGACCTTTACCTGCTGTGACCTTTGTGGCATAAGAATGCAGGTGATTGACTGCCAATTATACTAACCTGCAGTGACATTATGCTGGAAAGAACATTACATTGATTCATGACGATATTTGCCTACCATTTAGTGGCGGAGAGAAGAATTGACATGAAATGGAAAATATTTCTTCAACAACAAATATGACATTTTTTGTAGCTTTATGGTTTAAGAACCATTTCGGTTTCACGGTTTAGACATTCCTCTGTCCTTTGTCGCATGACCAGATAGTAGAAACCGGCAACCATGTCCACATCCAGGCTGTTCCATACACACTCGCTCAGAGAAGTCCGCTCAGAGAAGTCCGCTCAGAGTAGCCCAGCTCCTGAGCTCCATCAGAAGCAGATTTTAATTTTCGAATGGAAAATGAATGTCTTCGTACAATAAATGTTCGAATACAATCGTATCGCATCAATTGCCTCCTCCTAATTGAACTGAATCGCTTCAAACTGAAACGTATCGTTTCTGTATCGTATTGGAGCTCGTATCTAGATGTGTATCGAATCGTCTTTGAAAGGGAAGATGCACACCCCTAGAAAGCATACATTGACTGCAGTGTACTAAATGCAAATTTTCTTTCATTCAGATCAGGACCTGGAGATTGAGCTGGTGGAGGAGGAGCCTCCGTTCCTGAGAGGACACACTAAACAGAGTATGGACATGAGCCCTGTCAAGATTGTTAAGGTATGTTTTATTTTCCTCTGCACCACGCTACTTTCACCCTACCTTTTTAGGCCTAACTGTTTTCTCCTGTCCCGTGTTGTGTGAACAAATGCCGTTCTCTCGGTTTCCCTCTGTCAGAATCCAGATGGCTCGCTGTCCCAGGCTGCCATGATGCAGAGTGCTTTGGCTAAGGAGAGGAGGGAGGTGAAGCAGGCTCAGCGAATGGCTGAGATGGACTGCATACCTATTGGCCTCAACAAGCACTGGGTAGACCCCCTGCCTGACTGTAAGGACCTGGACCACACACAAACAGTGCATTAGGGATGCAGACATACAGTATGCTTACCAACCATGCGGTTTATCATGCTTTCCTTTCTGCCCTCCACAAGGTCACTGCCACATAGTAAAACACAATCCGGTCCAGTGTTCCTCCTCAGCTACTCTTCCTGGGGTTCACATGAAACTTGACATAATACCGACCATTAATAGACAAGAACAGCTCAAGGACAGAACTACATCAATAGTTATCTGGTTTCCTTTAGCATCCTAACAGGCTGGATAGAGTGGCCTGCTGTAGTGTGCCGTGACCTCCATGGCCCAGGGTTATAGGGGAGGCTGTGTGGGTGTAAAGGTTTCTCCCAGGGTTCCTAGACTGGGTCTGGATCACCAGTCATCTGAAGGGGCGGAGGTTAAATATCATGCCAGTTCATCTCAATTAAAGACACTTCCCTCTTACACAGTTGATGGAAGGCAGATTGCAGCCAACATGAGAGGAATCGGCATGATGCCAGACAGCGTCCCGGAGTGGAAGAAACATGCCTTTGGGGGCAACCAGGCCTCTTATGGCAAGAAGACAGAGCTTTCCATCCTGGAGCAGAGAGAGAGCCTGCCCATCTACAAGCTCAAAGAGCAGCTCATACAGGTTTGTAATAGTAATTGCCCTATAGGGAGAAATAAAGTTGTTGTCAACATTGCTTTATTTCTAATGTTACCCTACTTCAATATGACTTCAACAGTTTCAGTGATACATTTTATCTGACTTTGGTCACCTCTCTTTTCCATTATTAGGCTGTCCATGATAATCAGATCCTGATTGTGGTTGGAGAGACCGGCTCTGGGAAAACCACCCAGATCACCCAGTACCTGGCCGAGGCGGGCTACTCCGCTCGGGGGAAGATCGGCTGCACTCAGCCCCGTCGTGTGGCAGCCATGTCCGTGGCCAAGAGAGTCTCTGAAGAGTATGGTTGCTGTCTGGGCCAGGAGGTGAGTGAGCAGTTTTACCTTGGTTTTCCTTTTGATTTGCTTATAGACAATGACTTGCTTTTTTGAGGGACCTCTCACCTCTCAATTCTTTTCCACACCAGGTGGGCTACACCATCCGTTTTGAGGACTGCACCAGCCCTGAGACGGTGATCAAGTACATGACACATGGTATGCTGCAGAGGGAATGTCTGATAGATCCAGACATGGGTCAGTACACCCTCATCATGCTTGACGAGGCCCACGAGAGGACCATCCATACTGATGTGCTCTTTGGTCTACTCAAGAAGGTATACCAGGGTCTTGTTCATAACAGAACAGTCTAAATATTTCCTTGACTGTGTGTTAATTCCTTTGAATTCTCTCTGTCAATTTCAGACAGTGAAGAAACGCCCAGACATGAAGCTGATTGTGTCCTCAGCGACACTAGATGCCGTCAAGTTCTCCCAGTACTTCTTCGAGGCGCCCATCTTTACCATCCCAGGACGCACTTTCCCAGTGGAGGTGCTCTACTGCAAAGAGCCTGAGACGGACTACCTGGACGCCAGTCTCATCACCGTCATGCAGATCCACCTGACCGAGCCTCCAGGTACGGTTCAAACACGGTTACAATGCATACATCCGCAATGACTAAACTCCTTGATTGACATCCGTAGTTAAGGATTCAGCCATCAGTGATTCATTGTCCTCTCTCTTTTTTGCAGGTGATGTCCTGGTGTTTCTGACAGGTCAGGAGGAGATTGACACAGCTTGTGAGATCTTGTATGAAAGGATGAAGTCTCTGGGACCCGAAGTGCCTGAACTCATCATTCTACCGGTCTACTCCGCGCTGCCAAGTGAGATGCAGACCCGTATCTTTGACCCTGCTCCCCCCGGCAGCAGGAAGGTATCAGAAGTGCCCACCCGAACACAAACCAGAACGATCCCAAAAACACACACACAATCTTCTGCTGCCACACATGCCTGATATCAGAGGTAAGACTAAGGCTAATCATTTTGTGTTATTTGATTCTGCAGGTAATCATTGCCACTAACATTGCTGAGACGTCTCTGACTATTAATGGGATCTACTATGTGGTGGACCCAGGCTTTGTGAAGCAGAATGTCTACAATTCCAAGACTGGCGTCGACCAATTAGTGGTGACCCCCATATCACAGGTAGGTTGAATAAGACATATGCAGATATCATTATCGTACATGGAGAAGGAACACTGAAAACGTTACAAATACCTGCTCTTGATCCCTTTATCTTGTTAAATCCACTTCAATCATTGTAGATGAACAAGGGGGGAGACAGGTTAAAGAAGTATTTTTAAGCCTTGGGACAATTGAGACATGGATTGTGTGTTTGCCATTCAGAGGGTGAATGGGCAAGACAAAAGATTTAAGTGCCTTTGAATGGGGTATGGTAGTAGGTGCCAGGCGCACCGTTTTGTGTCAAGAATTGCAACGCTGCTGGGTTTTTCACACTCAACCGTGTACTTTGTGTAGTCCAGAGCATTGACATCCAATCTAAATTAATTGCTTTCTCTATATTTCTCAGGCCCAAGCCAAGCAGCGTTCTGGTAGGGCTGGAAGAACTGGCCCTGGGAAATGCTACCGGCTATTTACAGAGAGAGCCTACAGAGACGAGATGCTCACCAGCAATGTGCCTGAAATCCAGAGAACAAACCTGGCCAGTACCATGCTGTCTCTCAAGGTACGTAACCCATACAGACACTGACTGGCCTACAACGTTTTTGTAACCATGGGCCCTCATTAACAATGCAACACCTTTTTCTTAAAATATATATTATATATATATATATATATATATATATAAAAAAAAGTGAAAACAGATTTGTAGACATTTTTCCACATGTATTATTAATAAAAAAACAGAACTTATTTACGTAAGTATTCCGACCCTTTGCTTTGAGACTCGAAATTGAGCTCAGGTGCATCCTGTTTCCATTGATCATCCTTGAGATGTTTCTACAACTTGATTGGAGTCCACCTGTGGTAAATTCAGTTGATTTGGAAAAGGCACACACCTGTCTATATGAGGTACCACAGTTGACAGTGCATGTAAGTCGCTCTGGATAAGAGCGTCTGCTAAATGACGTAAATGTAAATGTCAGAGCAAAAACCAAGCCACGAGGTTTATGGAATTGTCCGTAGAGCTCCGAGACAGGATTGTGTCGAGGCACCGATCTGGGGAAGGGTACCACAACATTTCTGCAGCATTGAAGATTCCCAAGAACACAGTGGCCTCCATCATTATTATATGGAAGAAGTTTGGAACCACTAAGACCTTCCTAGAGCTGGCCGCCCGACCAAACTGAGCAATCGGGGGAGAAGGGACTTGGTCAGGGTGGTGACGAAGAACCCGATGGTCACTCTGACAGCACTCCGATGTACCTTTGTTGAGATGGGAGAACCTTCCAGAAGGACAACCATCTCTGCAGCTCTCCACCAATCAGGCCTTTACGCTTGGTGTTTGCCAAAAGGCACCTGAAGACTCAGACCATGACAAAAAACATTCTCTGGTCTGATGAAACCAAGATTGAACTCTTTGATCTCTCACATCTGGAGGAAACCTGGCACCATCCCTACAGTGAAGCATGCATGGTGTTGTCAGCATCATGCTGTGGGAATGTTTTTCAGGGACTGGGAGACTAATCAGGATCGAGGGAAAGTTGAACTGAGCAAAGTACAGAGAGATCCTTGATGAAAACCTGCTCAGGACCTCAGACTGGGGCAAAGGTTCACCTTCCAACAGGACAACGACCCTAAGCACACAGCCAAGATGACGCATAAAGTGGCTTCGGGACAAGTCTCTGAATGTCCTTGAGTGGCGCAGCCAAAGTCTGGACTTTAACCCAATCGAACATCTCTGGAGAGACCTGAAAATAACTGCAGCAATGCTCCACGTCGAACCTGACAGAGCTTGAGAGGATCTGCAGAGAAGAATGGGAGAAACTCCCCAAATACAGCTGTGCCAAGCTTGTAGGGTCATACCCACGAAGACTCAAGGCTGTAGTCGCTGCCAAAGATACTTCAACCAAGTACTGAGTAAAGGGTCTGAATACTTATGTAAATGTATTATTTCAGGTGTTTTTTATTTTTTTTTATTATAAATTAGCAAACAGGAAACATTTGGAAGAAAACAATTTCATCAATTTTAGAAAAAGACTGTAATGTAACATTTTTTGGAAAAAGTCATGGGGTCTGAATACTTTCCCAATTGAGAGGGTTTGGGATGATTTTGACTGGCTGAGCAACGCTGTCTTGTCCCGACACGTTCATTACTATGGGTCAGCTGGAGATCGAATTTGAATATTGAAACAGTGTTACAAATGTCAGAGAGACAGACAGCAAGGTTTATACAAATCTCTGCTGATGAAAACTAAATGTTAGTCTAAAAGAAATGTGAGAATGTCTAGTTGCTTTTTATAGTGGAGATCAAGTTTATAAAGTGCCTGACTGGGCTGATGAGACAGTGGACTGCGCAGTCAGGTGGAACAGAGTAAATAGGCATTTTAACGTCATAGATTTAGCCAGTGGTAACTTGTGGAATAGACATCAGCTGGAATGCAGTTTTCACCAATCAGCATTCAGGATTAGAACCACCGTGTGTGTGTGTGTGTGTGTGTGTGTGTGTGTGTGTGTGTGTGTGTACAGTTGAAGACGGAAGTTTACAGATACCTTAGCAAAATACATTTAAACTTCGTTTTTGACAATTCCTGACATTTAATCCTAGTAACAATTCCCTGTCTTAGGTCAGTTAGGATCACCACTTTATTTAAAGAATGTGAAATGTCAGAATAATAGTAGAGAGTGATTTATTTGAGCTTTTATTGGGGGTCAGTAGTTTACATAGACTCAATTCGTATTTGGTAGCATTGACTTTAAATTGTTTAACTTGGGTCGCCTTCCACAAGCGACAATAAGTTCCCACAATAAGTTGGGTGAATTTTGGCCCATTCCTCCTGACTGAGCTGGTGTAACTGAGTCAGGTTCGTAGGCCTCCTTGCTCGCACACACTTTTTTTCAGTTCTGCCCACCAATTTTCTATAGGATTGAGGTCAGGGCTTTGTGATGGCCACTCCAATACCTTGACTTTGTTGTCCTTAAGCCATTTTGCCACAACTTTGGAAGTATGCTTGGGGTCATTGTCCATTTGGAAGACCCATTTGCGACCAAGCTTTAACTTCCTGACTGATGTCTTGAGATGTTGCTTCAATATATCCACAATTTTCCTTTCTCATGATGACATCTATTTTGTGAAGTGCACCAGTCCCTCCTGCAGCAAAGCACCCCCACAACATGATGCGGCCACCCCCATGCTTCACGGTTGGGATGGTGTCCTTCGGCTTGCAAGCCTCCCCCTTTTTCCTACGAACATAATGATGGTCATGATGGCCAAACAGTTCTATTTTTGTTTCATCAGACCAGAGGACATTTCTCCAAAAAGTACGATATTTTTCCCCATGTGCAGTTGCAAACAGTAGTCTGGCTTTTTTATGGCAGTTTTGGAGCAGTGGCTTCTTCCTTGCTGAGCGGCCTTTCAGGTTATGTCGATATAGGACTCGTTTTACTGTGGATATAGAAACTTTTGTACCTATTTCCTCCAGCATTTTCACAAGGTCCTTTGCTGTTGTTCTGGGATTGATTTGCACTTTTCGCACCAAAGTACGTTCATCTCTAGGAGACAGAACGCGTCTCCTTCCTGAGTGGTATGACTGCTGCGTGGTCCCATGGTGTTTATACTTGCATACTATTGTTTGTACACGTGGTACCTTCAGGCGTTTGGAATTTGCTGCCAAGGATGAACCAGACTTGTGGAGATCTACAATTTATTTTCTGAGGTCTTGGTGGATTTCTTTTGATTTTCCCATGATGTCAAGCAAAGAGGCACTGAGTTTGAAGGTAGGCCTTGAAATACATCCACAGGTACACCTCCAATTGACTCAAATTATGTCAATAAGCCTATCAGAAGCTTTTAAAGCCATGACTTCATTTTCTGGAATTTTCCAAGCTGTTTAAAGGCACAGTCAACTTAGTGTATTTAAACTTCTGACCCACTGGAAGTATAAGTGAAATAATCTGTCTGTAAACAATTGTTGGAAAAATTACTTGTGTCACGCACAAAGTAGATGTCCTAACCGACTTGCCCAAACTATAGTTTGTTAACAAGAAATTTGTGGAGTGGTTGAAAAACGAGTTTTAATGAGTTTTAATTTTAAGTGTATGTAAACTATCGACTTCAACTATCATATATATATATATATATATATATATATATATATATATATATATATATATATATATATATATATATATATATATATATATATATATATATATATAATACTCTGTTCTTCCAATGCTATCCCTTTACTTTCCTCTCTCTATACTTCCTTCAGGCCATGGGCATCAATGACCTGCTATCGTTTGATTTCATGGACGCTCCACCCATGGAGACAATGATCACAGCCATGGAGATGCTCTACACTTTAGGGGCTCTGGATGATGAGGGGTTACTCACTCGCCTTGGACGCAGGGTAAGATGGAGTATGGAACAACAAGCGATCTATTCAATATATTGAAGATGAAAATCAGGCAAGCAATTATATTTGAATTGATGCAGTAGTTAATATTAAAAATTGAAAAACATGTATTCAAATTTGGAAGTTCATGGTCAGTGAATTGTCTGAGTTAAAATTGACTTGACCCCAACCACAATATTGTTGTAATGAATGTGGTTAAATGTTATACACTCTTCCCCATTCCTCTCCCTCTGCCTCTATGTTTGTATCAGATGGCTGAGTTCCCTCTGGAGCCCATGCTGTGTAAGATGCTGATCATGTCCGTCCACCTGGGCTGTAGTGAGGAGATGCTCACCATCGTCTCCATGCTGTCTGTGCAGAACGTCTTCTACAGGCCCAAGGTACGGCAAATCACAGGTCCATAAATACTGTGTAACCATGGCTATGTCCAGGCCAGTGTGTTAACTGATATATCACATAAAAACCATGCACGGATAAAATAAATAACCTTCTGCAGCTAGACAATGATGGTAGCTATTCAAATTGGAATACATTTCTCTACTGTGTCTGCAAACACTGTTTTGTAATTAAACACTGAGTTTGAAGGTAGGCCTTGAAATACATCCACAGTTACACCTCCAATTCACTCAAATTATGTCAATTAACCTATCAGAAGCTTCTTAAGCCATGACATCATTTTCTGGAATTTTCCAAGCTGTTTAAAGGCACAGTCAACTTAGTGTATGTAAACTTCTGACCCACTGGAATTGTGATACAGTGAGTTATAAGTGAAATAATCTGTCTGTTAACAATTGTTGGAAAAATGTCTTGTGTCATGTACTAAGTAGATGTCCTAACCAACTTGCCAAAACTATAGTTTGTTAACAAGAAATTTGTGGAGTGGTTGCAAAACGAGTTTTAATGACTCCAACCAAAGTGTACAGTCGTGGCCAAAAGTTTTGAGAATGACACAAATATTAATTTCCACAAAGTTTGCTGCTTTAGTGTCTTTGGATATTTTTGTCAGATGGAATACTGAAGTATAAATACAAGCATTTCATAAGTGTCAAAGGCTTTTATTGACAATTACATGAAGTTGATGCAGAGTCAATATTTGCAGTGTTGACCCTTCTTTTTCAAGACCTCTGCAATCCGCCATGGCATGCTGTCAATTAACTTTTGGGCCACATCCTGACTGATGGCATCCTATTCTTGCATAATCAATGCTTGGAGTTGGTCAGAATTGGTGTGTTTTTGTTTGTCGACCTGCCTCTTGAGGATTGACCACAAGTTCTCAATGGGATTAAGGTCTAGGGAGTTTCCTGGCCATGGACCCAAAATATCCATGTTTTGTTCCCCAAGCCACTTAGTTATCACTTTTGCCTTATGGCAAGGTGCTCCATCATGCTGGAAAAGGCATTGTTCATCACCAAACTGTTCCTGGATGGTTGGGAGAAGTTGCTCTCGGAGGATGAGTTGGTACCATTCTTTATTCATGGCTGTGTTCTTAGGCAAAATTGTGACTGAGCCCACTCCCTTGGCTGAGAAGCAACCCCACACATGAATGGCCTTACTGTTGGCATGACACAGGACTGATGGTAGCGCTCACCTTGTCTTCTCCAGATAAGCTTTTTTCCGGATGCCCCAAACAATCGGAAAGGGGATTCATCAGAGAAAATGACTTTACCCCAGTCCTCAGCAGTCCAATCCCTGTACCTTTTGCAGAATATCAGTCTGTCCCTGATGTTTTTCCTGGAGAGAAGTGTTTTCTTTGCTGCCCTTCTTGACACCAGGCCATCCTCCAAAAGTCATCGCCTCACTGTGTGTGCAGATGCACTCACACCTGCCTGCTGCCATTCTTGAGCAAGCTCTGTACTGGTGGTGCCCCGATCCCGTAGCTGAATCAACTCTAGGAGATGGTCCTGGTGCTTACTTATTTCCCTCATTAAAATGCAAATCAATTTATAACATTTTTGACATGCGTTTTTCTGGATATTTTTGTTGTTATTCTGTCTCTCACTGTTCAAATAAACCTACCATTAAAATTATAGACTAATCCTTTCTTTGTCAGTGGGCAAACGTACAAAATCAGCACGGGATCAAATACTTTTTTCCCCCACTGTATATATAGTGACACAAGGAGTAAATACATATTTGTCTGACAACTTGGTTGTCTCACAAAATATGTTATTAAAACTTGGAGATGTGGGTTTTGTTAGCTTACTCAATTGTAATGTTTTTCAGTCTACTGTAAATCGCAGTTAAGGGTTCACCTTGGGCACAAATGTGAATGCTTGAGCCATTGTGCGCATGCACCCTCTGTAGGATTAGAATACCCTTGGGCAGGGGGTGGTTTATGGGTTTACAACAAGAATCAGCTGTCACATTTGTTGATGGTGGTGAATTATGGTTGACTGACTTCCCTAACTTGTCATATGTTGTTTGAAGCCTACAACCATAATGAGACAGTTGTAGCCTAATGTGATTTAATGTTGATCAGTTGGTGGCCAGTCCTTATAGTCATTTTATTCTCTGATGCCCCAGGACAAGCAGCAGATGGCTGACCAGAAGAAGGCCAAATTCCACCAGGCCGAGGGAGACCACCTTACTCTGTTGGCTGTCTATAACTCCTGGAAGAACAACAAGTTCTCCAACCCTTGGTGCTTCGAGAACTTCATCCAGGCTCGTTCCTTGCGCAGAGCCCAGGATATTCGCAAACAGATGCTGGGTATCATGGACAGGTAGGACACTCATCATAAGGATATGTAATTAATTCTATATCTGGCAAAGTTCTCAAATGGTAGCTTTACTTGTGAGTCATATTAATCCTGTGACTCAAAGACGCAATCTCTAGGGCCTGAATTTAAGCGTATCTACAGTTCATTCGGAAAGTATTCAGACCCCTTGACCTTTTCCACCTTTTGTTATGTTACAACCTTATTCTGAAACGTATTCAATTTGTTTTTTGCCTCATCAATCTACACACAATACCCCATAATGACAAAGCAAAAACAGGTTTTTAGAATGTTTAGCAAATTTATTAAAAATAAAGACCTGAAATCACATTTACATAATTATTAAGAGCCTTTACTCAGTACTTTGTTGAAGCTCCTTTAGCAGCGATTACAGCCATGAGTCTTCTTGGGTATGACGCTACTAGCTTGGCACACCTGTATTTGGGGAGTTTCTCCCATTCTTCTCTGCAGATCCTCTCAAGCTATGTCAGGTTGGATGGGGAGCATCGCTGCACAGCTATTTTCAGGTCTCTCCAGAGATGTTCGATCGGGTTCAAGTCTGGGCTCTTGCTGGGCCACTCAAGGACATTCCCGAAACTTGTCCCGAAGCCACTCCTTCATTGTCTTGGCTGTGTGCTTAGGGTCGTTGTCCTGTTGGAAGGTGAACCTTCGCCCCAGACTGAGGTCCTGAGCGCTCTGGAGCAGGTTTTCATCAAGGATCTCTCTCTGTACTTTACTCCGTTCCTCTTTCCCTCGATCCTCATTAGTTTCCCTGCCACTGAAAACATTCCGACAGCATTATGCTGCCACCACCATGCTTCACCGTAGGGATGGTGCCAGGTTTCCTCCAGATGTGACGCTTGGCATTCAGGCCAAAGAGTTCAATCTTGGTTTCATCAGACCAGAGAATGTTGTTTCTCATGGTCTGAGAGTCCTTTAGGAACTTTTTGTCAAACTCCAAGCAGGCTGTCATGTGCCTTTTACCGAGGGGGGGTTTCCATCCACTCTGCCAGAAAGGCCTGATTGGTGGAGTGCTGCAGAGATGCCTGTCCTTCTGGAATGTTCTCCCATCTCCACAGAGGAACTCTGGAGCTTTGTCAGAGGGACCATCGTATTCTTGGTGGTTCCAAACTACTTGATTTGTAAGAATGATGGAGGCCACTGTTCTTGGGGACCTTCAATGCTGCAGAAATTATTTGGTACGCTTCCCCTCGACACAATCCTGTCTCGGAGCTCTACGGACAATTCCTTTGACCTCATGGCTTGGTTTTTGCTCTGACATGCACTGTCAAACGTGGGACCTTGTATAGACAGGTGTGTGCCTTTCCAAATCATGTCCAGTCAATAGAATTTTACGACAGGTGGATTCCAATCAAGTTGTAGAAACAACAACAAATAAGGTATCTGTTTTTTTTATTTTTAATACATTTTCAAAAAAATTCTAATAAGCTGTTTTCACTTTGTCATTATGGGGTATTGTGTATAGATTGATGAAAATAATAATAATTGTAATCAATTTTAGAATAAGGCTGTAACGTAACAAAATATGGAAAAAGTGAAGGTGTCTTGAGTACTTTCCGAATACCATACAGAAATTTAAATGCAACATGCGACAAATTCAACAATTTTACTAATTTACAGTTCATATAAGGAAATCTGTCAATTTAAATGAATTCATTAGGCCCTAATCTATGTATTGCACAGGGGCGTGGGAAGGCCCACCCACTGGGGAGCCATGCTTAGCCTATCAGAAAGAGTTTTTCCCCACAAAAGTGCTTTATTGCAGACAGAAATACTCCTCAGTTTCATCAGCTGTCCGGTTGGCTGGTCTCAGATGATCCCGCAGGTAAAGATGCTTGATGTGGAGGTCCTGGGCTGGTGTGGTTATACGTGGTCTGTGAGGCCAGTTGGATGTACTGCACTCCCTCAAAACTTGAGAAATCTGTGGCATTGTGTTTTTTAGAGTGGCCTTTTTATTGTCCCCAGCACAGGGTGCACATGTGTAATGATCATGCTGTTTAATCACCTTCTTGATTTGCCACAGTTGTCAGGTGGATGGATTATTTTGGCATAGGAGAAATGCTCATTAACAGTGATCTAAACAAATACGTGCACATAATTTTAGAGAAATTAGCTTTTTGTGCATATGGAAAATTTCTAGGATCGTTTATTTCAGCTCATGAAAAATGGGACCAACAGTTTTTGCATTAATATTTTTGTTCAGTATATCGTAAATTCCGGACTATAAGCTGCAACTTTTTTCCCAGGCTTTGAACCTCGCGGCTTAAACAATGACGCGGCTAATATATGGATTTTTCCCGCTTTCAATAATTTTTCTTAAAAAAAAAACATTCTGTGACGTGCTCAGTTTTTTGGCGGCATGAAGCTTTCATTAGACCAATGAAATTGCCGAACGGGTTAAGGTCAAACAACTTTTTTGTTTACTGTTTAGATTAAATTGAGCGCTCTCAAACTTCCCATCATTCTGATTACGGTAGTCATTTTGTCACCCTCATCATGGCAAAGACACGGAGAAATGCATATGATGCAGCTTTCAAGTTGAAGGCGATTGATCTGGCTGTTGGAAAAGGAAATAGAGCTGCTGCACGGGAGCTTGGTCTTAATGAGTCGATGATAAGACGTTGGAAACAGCAGCATGAGGAATTGACTCAGTGCAAAAAGACAACTACCGGTAAAGCTTACTACAAATGTTTTATTTTTTGTTACAAGCCGTGTTTCGTTAAAGCCTATATATTTTTGTTACAAGCCGTGTTTCTTTAAAGCCTGTGTAAAGTTAATTTGTTTCAATGTACCGGTAGGCACCTGCAGCTTATAGACATGTGCGGCTTATTTATGTTCAAAATAATATTTTTTTTAAAATTCAGTGCGTGCGGCTTATATTCAGGTGCGCTTAATAGTCTGGAAATTACGGTACTTCATAGAAAATCTATATGTCAGACATAGGACTTCAATAATTCACCCTTACTTTGACTTGTTATTTCAGGCATAAGCTGGACATGGTGTCTTGTGGAAAGGCCACAGTGCGCATACAGAAGGCCATCTGCAGTGGTTTCTTCAGGAACGCAGCCAAAAAGGATCCCCAGGAGGGCTACCGTACCCTCATTGACCAGCAGGTGGTGTACATCCACCCGTCCAGTTCCCTGTTCAACCGCCAGCCTGAGTGGTGAGTCTATACCCGTGGGGGTTATAGGCATAGTCTCAAGTTTACATTGACTATCGTCAATTGTTACTTGTAAAAGTTTTTGACATCCTTGCCTCTATGTAGTAGAGTCATTGTATAGATCAAACATTTTTGGAAAGTAAAGAGTTCTGTATAAGTTTATAGACTGATACTTTTTAAATATATATGATCAGGCAATAGAGCTCCAGAAAGATTAAAAACGTGCTCTTCTGTACACTAATTTCCCCCACTCCTTTCATCCCCATATCGCCAGGTTGGTGTACCATGAGTTGGTGCTGACTACTAAGGAGTACATGAGGGAGGTGACCACCATTGACCCACGCTGGCTGGTAGAGTTCTCGCCGGCCTTTTTCAAAGTGGCCGATCCCACACGCCTCAGCAAACAGAAGAAGATGCAGCGCCTTGAGCCCCTCTACAACCGTTACGAAGAGCCCAACGCTTGGAGAATCTCCCGCGCCTTTCGCAGGAAGTAGAGGTGTATCCCTATACCCTTACGCACAGGCTCACACCACAGCAGGAAAGAGAGGGAGACTGTCATTGACAACTAGTTGAGAAATACCAGTCCATTGTTCCTTTCTGTGTTCCTACAGAGTCATTTGGCTTCATGGTCAATGTCAGTTAACTTACCTCCCATCAGACAGAAATCAAAAGTGCCCATATATTACCAAAAAGTTTTTTTTGCCCAATGTATAAATTATCTCATAACAGAACATTACGGATTCCCTCAAATAAAATGACTATTAAGTGATTAGGAAGGAGACTGGACACTTTAAGTGGGCAGCAATCTAATCAGTCAGTGGAAGTCTGTCTGTTTATGAGGACACAATGCTCAGAGTCCATTTAGTCTAGAGATCTCATGTAATATAGTTTATACCTAGGGAAATGGATCGGACTTTGATTGTGGTCAACAATTACCAGATCTGTGGTTTCATTAAGATGACGGAAATGTAAGCGAACTGAAATTAGTGATATCTAAATGACCATATTCTTCCATATTAAATATTGGATGGTCTCATGTCTGCTGTTTTTGTCTTGTTGCTGTTATAATTAAACTGTCTTGGTCCGCCAATTATAGGAATGGAAAGTATAGTACAGACAAGTTACAGAATTGGCCCTTGCAGAACTACCATCAAAAGTCAACTGATTTTAGTTTATGTTCAGGTGTCCCATTACAGCTGTGTGTGCAGATACAGCGCATTTGGAAAGTATTCAGACCCCTTGACTTTTTCCACATTTCGTTACTTTACAACCATATTCTAAAATGGATTAAATCGTTTTTTTCCCTCATCAATCTATGCTCAATACCACATAATGACAAAGCAAAAACAGGTTTTTAGAAATTTTTGCAAATTTATATAAAACAAAAAGGAACTGAAATAACATTTACATAAGTATTCAGACCCTTTACTCACCACTTTGTTGAAGCACCTTTGGCAGAGATTATAGCCTCAAGTCTTCTTGGGTATGACGCTACAAGCTTGGCACACCTGTATTTGGGGAGTTTCTCCCATTCTTCTCTGCAGATCCTCTCAAGCTTTGTCAGGTTGGATGAGGAGCGTCGCTGCACAGCTATTTTCAGTTCTCTCCAGATATGTTTGATTGGGTTCAAGTCTGGGCTCTGGCTGGGCCACTCGAGGATATTGAGACTTGTCCCGAAGCCACTCCTGCGTTGTCTTGACTGTGTGCTTAGGGTCATTGTCCTGTTGGAAGGTAAACCTTTGACCCAGTCTGAGGTACTGAGCACTCTGGAGCAGGTTTTCATCAAGGATCTCGCTGTAATTTGCTTCGTTCATCTTTCCCTCGATCCTAACTATTCTCCCCTGCCGCTGAAAAACATCCCCACAGCATGATGCTGCCACCACCACCATGCTTCACCATAGGGATGGTGCCAGCTTTCCTCCAGACGTGACGTGACACATGGCATTCAGGCCAAAGAGTTCAATCTTGGTTTCATCAGACCAGAGAATCTTGTTTGTCATGGTCTGAGAGTCCTATAGTTGCCTTTTGGCAAACTCCAATGGGCTGTCAAGTACCTTTCACTGAGGAGTGGCTTCCGTCTGGCCTCTCTACCATAAAGGCCTAATTGGTGGTGCTGCAGAGATGGTTGTCCTGCTGGAAGGTTCTCCCATCTCCACAGAGGAACTTTGGATGTTTGTCAGAGTGACCATCGGGTTCTTGGTCACCTCCCTGACCAAGGCCCTTCTCCCCTGATTGCTCAGTTTGGCAGGGCGGTGGTTTCAAACTATTTATATTTAAGAATGATGGAAGCCACTGTGTTCTTGGGGACCTTCAATGCTGCAGAAATGTTTTGGTACCCTTCCCAAAATCTGTGCCGCGACACAATCCTGTCTCGGAGCTCTACGGACAATTTGTTTGACCTTATGGCTTGGTTTTTGCTCTGACATGCACTGTCAATTGTGGGACCTTATATAGACAGGTGTGTGTGCCTTTCCAAATCATGTCCAATCAATTGAATTTACCACAGGTGGACTCCAAGTTGTAGAAACATCCCAAGGATGATTAATGGAAACAGGATGCACCTGAGCTCAATTTTGAGTCTCATAGCAAAGGGTCTGAATACTTATGTACATAAGGTACACTACCAGTCAAAGGTTGTAGAACACCTACTCATTCAAGGGTTTTTTTTTTTTTTACTATTTTCTACATTGTAGATAATAGTGAAGACATAAACGATTAATTAACATATATGGAATCATAACATATATCATAACATATTCCATAACATATATGGAATCAAAAATATTTATATGTATTTTATCTTTGAGGTTCTTCAAATAGCCACCCTTTGCCTTGATAACAGCTTTGCACACTCTTGGCATTCTCTCAACCAGCATCACCTGGAATACTTTTCCAACAGTCTTGAAGGAGTTCCCACATATGCTGAGCACTTGTTGGCTGCTTTTCTTTCATTCTGCCGTCTGACTCATCCCAAACCATCTCAATTTGGTTAAGGTCGGGGGATTGTGGAGGCCATGTCATCTGATGCAGCACTCCATCACTCTCCTTGGTAGAATAACCCTTACACAGCCTGAAGGTGTGTTGGGTCATTGTCCTGCTGAAAAACAAATGCTAGTCCCACTAAGCCCAAACCAGATGGGATGGTGTATCGCTGCAGAATGCTGTGGTAGCCATGCTGTTTAAGTGTACGTTGAATTCTAAATAAATCACAGACAGTGTCACCAGTAAAGCACCCCCACACCATAACACCTGCTCCTCCATGCTTTACGGTGTGAAATCCACATGCGGAGATCATCCGTTCACCCACACTGCGTCTCACAAAGACACGGCGGTGGAAACCAAAATTCTCCAATTTGGACTTCAGACCAAAGGACAAATTTCCACCGGTCTAATGTCCATTGCCTGTGTTTCTTGGCCCAAGAAAGTCTCTTCTTATTGGTGTCCTTTTAGTAGTGGTTTATTTGCAGCAATTTGACCGCAAAGGCCTGATTCACAGTCTCCTCTGAAAAGTTGATGTTGAGATGTGTCTGTTACTTGAACTCTGTGAAGCATTTATTTGGGCTGCAATTTCTGAGGCTGGTATCAAAATATCAAATAGCCCTGTCTTCTGTATACCACCCCTACCTTGTCACAACACAACTGATTGGCTCAAACGCATTAAGGAGGAAAAAAATTCCACAAATGAACGTTTAAGGCACACATGTTTATTAAAATGCATTCCAGGTGAGTACCTCATGAAGCTGGTTGAGAGAATGCCAAGAGTGTGCAAAGCTGTCAAGGCAAAGGATGGCTATTTGATTTGTTTAACACTTTTTTTGTTTACTACATGATTCCATATGTGTTATTTCATTTCATGTCTTCACTATTATTCTACAATGTAGAAAATAGTAAAAATAAAGAAAAACCCTTGAATGAGTAGGTGTTCTAAAACTTTTGACCAGTGGTGTATGTCTTTAAAAAAAAAATGTTTTATACATTTGCAAACATTTGTAAAAACATGTTTTCGCTTTGGCATCATGGGGTATTGTGTGTAGATTCATGAGGAAAACATGTATTTAAGTCATTTTAGATTAAGGCTGTAATGTAACAAAGGGGAAGGGGTCTGAATACTTTACGAATGCACTGTATTAGGAGTGGAAGAGGCTGACCTTCGTAGTAATCATGTTTCCTAGTTCACATAAGGTGTGACCACTGATAATGTCAGCATGTGAGGTCGGAAATGCATGTGCTCTTTTGTCAACGACTTTGGGAGAATCTCAATCGCATACTGCTCGTGTACTCCCCTCAAAACCCATTGGATGAGAAAGCCAGAGGAGAGAGAGGACGCGAGGAGTATGCAATTGAGTCTCCCATAGACTGAAGTTTGATTAACTGATTATCATGCTCATGATTTATACTGTAAATTACTCCATCCGTTGAAATAACACCCATTCTCCTTCTGTGTAGCCATTCCAAATCTGTCACAATGTTATCAGAGAAAGAATATATGTCTTGGCACATAGAGTAGTAGTAATATTGTGTCTTTATTAAGCAATCTCTTTACCCACAGTCATGTGTATGGATTAAATAGGCCTCAGAAGTGAGAGGAATGCAGCTCTTAAAAACTCAAAGAAACACCATAGCCTTTTTATATACAAGTGGATGGGGTGGGCATGTGCAATAGGTGCAGGGGCCGAGGTAGGCAACTAGATTAGATTCAGCCGCGGGACGATTTTTTTCCGGGGTGGATGGTTCGGGGGGCCGGAACATAATAATTTGTACACTGCAAATTGACTACAACTAAGCCCAAAAAGAGATTGTATTTGAAAAAAAATAAAATAATTCATAGCTTGATTACATTGAGACATTATCACCTCTTTTTTTTTTATTATTGTGGGAATACTTGGGAACAAATGTCCTAAATTAAACACATTTTTGGCTGAATTCCTGGTGATTTTAGTCTTTGACAAAACGAAAACCCAAAAACTTTTTGGGCCCCCCCCCACAAAAAAACGCTTGTCGGCCGGTTTTGGCCCACGGACTGCCTGTTGCCAAACCCCAACAGAGAGGATGGGGGTGGGGTGGTGGCATTAGTACATGTAACCTTTGGAGTAGGGCTGGGCGCCCATGTTTGGTGGGGCTTGTTCAGTGGGGTAGGAGGCCCCCTCGTCCATGTGGGACAGGGGCACAGTGTCCTCCTCGTTGACGTAGCGCTCAAACTCTGCCTTCAGACTGGGCCGCTGGTTGTCGGGGAAGGCCAGGGAGATGAGAGCCTCGGGCTCGCACACAAACTTGTAAACGTAGCGCTCCCCTGCCACCTGCAAATACGAAGGAAAGGGATTTCTTTGTTAGATATGTTCGTTAGTCGGTGTCGTTATACTAATGCAAGTGTGGAACAAATCTAATCAAATAAATCAGATACACATTAGTCATTTAATGTAAAACATTGCTTCTAAATGAAATGGAAGAGCCAACCATATGATAGGCAGACCCATCACTCTGAGACACATTTGAACTACTGAATAAAGCATATTGTACAGCTAGGTTTATAAATGCCTTAGTTTGTACCTTCTGCATGATTCCCTTCTCGTAGTAATAACGCAGAGAGCGACTGAGCTTGTCATAGTTCATGGCTGGACGGTTCTTCTGCATGCCCCAGAGCCTGGCCACCTGAGGAGAGATGGAACGAGAGAGGGAGGGAGGGAAAAGAGCGAGAGGTGGTTACATCTGGGACTGTTCAGCTCCAGGCCCTCTCCAGTGCTCTTCACGGGTGAATGAACACACATTAAAGGAGACAAAGTTTTTAGCATCTGCCAAAGGACACTCCTATTATATTATTTTATGGGTTGAGGTCAGATGGAGTGAGGACTTGCTCTCTGGACCAGTGTTTCCCCTATATTTATTTAGCAGGGGTGGCACACCGCTGCTTAATTGTTGCCCCCTCTGCCCAAATTTGTTTGGGGGTATATATGTATTTTTGCGGAGACGCACTTTTAAATGGATAGTCGTTGGCTCAATGACTGGAAGTCTATGGGAACAGCTAGCATGTCATTGCGCAATGGAACAGCTAGCATATAACTGTGCTAATGCTAGTAGTAATGTTAGCCTCCCCCGGCCACTACCCTTGCCACCACTGAAGAAACAAATCCTAGGGGAAAAGCTGCTGCAGCCAATATGAATGAATGAATTCCAAATAATTTGCCCTGGAGGGAACAACACAATTGTTTCTTCCTTCTGCCTGCAACTCTCCAATGCCACCACTAGGGGATCCTCGGTGATCAGTTTTGAGGCTCTTTCTCTGAGCTAACTGGCTCATCATATCAAAAGTCCCCACATGTGGATTCACTTCCTTTTTATATAACCCATCACCACTTTAATGCAACCAGAGTCCCACAATGTGCGCAGTGAAATGAGCCTGGTGCCAGGTTGTCATAGAGACAGCATCGTGAAATATTGTCTCAACCTCAAGTTGAACTCCCCACTGACAGCCTGCTAATTCCAGTACCTACGAAATGTCTCACATCTCCAAACGAGACCAGAATGGAACCGCGCCGTCTGAGATGTGTGTTGATGACAAACAGCCTGGTCACTATAGGAAGACTTTTGAGTGTAGATAGAGGACACGTAGAGAAGGCGTAGTAGACTCCTGTCTTAGGGGTTTAGGGAATGCTGATTTCCCTGAGCAGACTACTCTCTCTGATCCTGAGTGGACACTCAACCTTAGCTGCTCTTGTAGTATGAATTATTTATGTACAGTAGCCAGATAATGGAAGTATCATTGTATCAGAATGTTTTATAAATGTCTTGTAAATTCAGTTCTGTTTGAATAAACTTCAGCTCAACTTCAAAAGCGTCTCTCAACCAGTCCATTTATTTATAGGTGATGTGGAGTGAATATGAGGTGATGGAGCTCATCTTCCATTTTGTGTGTGTATCTCCTGTTATTACGTGTGGTAAATAATGCATGGAGGTTAATGGGCAACTGGCAGTTTAGATCAGTGCATGGCCCCAGAGATGGTTTATAAGGGTGGAGGGGGAGCAATCTCAAACATTGAAACCTTATTCTAGAGAAAGCTCAATCAGCGTTAAAGGGGCAATCAGTGCTTGAAACAATAACAAAGTGTACTCCTCTCCCCTTCTTTTAGTAAAAAGCTGAGGGATGGGGTTGGAGAAATCCAACCGCTCTCAAATTCATAGACAGACATATGGACTTACCATCCATGATATCAAAATGACAGTGTTAGCCATGTTTTGAGGCTATAGACCCACGTTAAAAAATACTACAGTTTACTATAGAATACTACAGTACTTACTATAGAATTATGTAGTAAACTGTAGTATACTGTAGAATACTATACTAAACACTAGTATACCTACTACATGTGTAGTACTTACTAGGGAATGTTGTAGTATACTGTAGAATACTATAGTAAATACTACAGTATACTACTTACCACAAAAACACTACAGTAATGTTTGCAGAAACACTTGAGTAAATACTACAGTAACGTCTGCAAAAACACTACAGTATTTAATATGCGTATACCCTGCCCATTCCCCTCCCCATATCCAAAGTTGTGCCACCCATAAGTGAGAAACCTAAATGCCAATTATAGACCATATATTGTGTTCCCTACAGGTTATCAAAAGAGTAGGAGCTCTGAACTGTCCGTTTAGACCTAAGTTCCACCCAGCTACAGATTGGGAAAATTTGCTCTTTCAAGTATTTTGTCCAGTAGGTTTTCTTGGCTATGTCAAAGATAATAAACATTTACATTTAAGTCAATTAGCAGACGCTCTTATCCAGAGCGACTTACAAATTGGTGCATTCACCTTTATGATATCCAGTGGAACAACCACTTTACAATAGTGCATCTAAATCTTTTAAGGGGGGGGGGTTAGAAGAATTACTTTATCCTATCCCAGGTATTCCTTAAAGAGGTGGGGTTTCAGGTGTCTCCGGAAGGTGGTGATTGACTCCACAAAAACACTATAGTAAATACTACAGTAATGTCAGCAAAAACTCTACAGTAAGTACTACAGTCCATACTACAGTATACTATAATACACTATAGTATATACAGTGCCTTCAGAAAGTATTCATACCCCTTGACTTATTCCACATTTTTGGTGTTACAGCCTGAATTCCCCCCAAAATGTGTCACCCATCTACACACATTACCCCATAATGGCAGAGAACATGTTTTTATACATTTTGGCTAATTTATTGAAAATGAAATACAGAAATATAAATATTCATACCCATTTGCTATAATGCTCATAATTTCTTTGATCATCCTTGAGATGTCACTACAACTTGATTGGAGTCCACCTGTGGCCAATTCAATTGTTTGGACATGTTTTAGAAAGAAACACCTGTCTATATGAGGTCCCACAGTTGACAGTGCATGTCAGAGCAGAAACTATACCACGAAGTCCAAGACGGTGTCTGTAGATCTCCGAGATAGAATTGTGATGAGGCACACTGTATATCCTTGGTCCTTCGTACAAAATGAATTGGCTGAGATGGGAGAACTTGCCAGAAGGAAAACAGTCTCTAAAGCACTTCACCAATCTGGGCTTTATGGGAGAGCGGCCAGATGGAAGCCACTCCTGAGGAAAAGGTACATGAGCACGCCTGGAGTTTGCAAAAAGGCACGTGAAAGACAGAGCATAAGCTAAAAGATTCTGTGGTCTGAATGCAAAGCGCCCACCTAACACCATCCCTACCGTGAAGCATGATGGTGGCAGCATCATGCTAAGGGGATGCTTTTCGACTGCAAGGACTGTGAGACTGGTAAGGATAGAGGGAACAATGAATGGAGCCAAATACAGGCAAACCCTGGATGAGAACCTGCTTCAGAGTGCAAATTACCTTAGACTGGGGGCGAAGATTGGTTTCAGAACAACAACAACCACCAACAATGGTTTCAGAACAAGAATGTGAAAGTCCTATAGTGGCCCAGACTTGAATCACATTGAAAATCTGTGGATAGACTTGAAGATTGCTGTTCACCACCGCTCCCTATCTAACTTAACAGAGCTTGAAAAAATCTGCAAGGAAGAATGGGAGAAAATACCCAAAACCAGATGTGCAAAGCTGATACAGATATACCCAAGATGACTCAAAGCTGTAATCGCCGCCAAAGGTGCTTCTTCAAAGTGTTGACTCAGGGGTATGAATACTTATGTAAATTAGTTATTTATGCATTTAATTTTCAATAAATTTGCTAACATTTCTAAAAACATGTTTTCACTTTGTCATTATGGGGTATTGTGTGTAGATGGGTGAGATTTTTTTTAATCAATTTTGAATTCAGGCTGTAACAAAACTCTGGAATAAGTCAAGTGATATGAATACCTTCGGAAGGCACTGTATTACAGTTTTTTTCTTACTACAGTATTTATACTGAACAGAAATATAAGTGTTGGTCCCATGTTTCTTGATCTGAAATAAAAGATCCCAGAAATGTTCCATATGCTCAAAAAGCTAATTTCTCTCAGATTTTGTACACCCATTTGTTTACGTCCCTGTTAGTGAATATTTCTCATTTGCCAAGATAATCCATCCACCTGACAGGTGTGACATATCAAGAAGCGGATTAAACAGCTTGATCGTTACACAGGTGCACCTTGTGCTGGGGGCACTAAAAGGCCACTCTAAAATGTGCAGTTTTGTCGCACAACACAATTCCACAGATGTCTCAAGTTTTGAGGGAGCGTGCAATTGGCAAGCTGACTGGAGGAATGTCCATCAGAGCTGTTGCTCTGGATGTTCATTTCTCTACCATAAGCCGCCTCCACATCGTTTTAGAGAATTTGGCAGTACGTCCAACCAGCCTCACAACTGCAGACCACATGTAACCACGCCAGCCCAGGACCTCCACATCCGGCTTCTTCATCTGCGAGATCATCTGAGACCAGCCACCCGGACAGCTGATGAAACTGAGGAGTATTTTTGTCTGTAATAAATAACTCATTCTAGGGAATAACTCATTCTGATTGGCTGGACCTGGCTCCTAGGTCCTCCCAGGCCCACCCATGGCTGCAACCTTGCCCAGTCATGTGAAATCCATAGATTAGGGCCTAATTCGTTTATTTCAATTGACTGATTTCTTTATGAACTGTAACTCAGTAAAACAATTGAAATTGTTGCATGTTGTGTTTATTTTCTGTTCAGTATATATTCTAGTAAACTGTAAATACTACAGTAAAGTCTGTAAAAACACTACAGTGAATACTATAGTATTTAAACATAGTATACGATAGTGTTTTTGTTTTTTTACAATTACTTTGTTTACAAACATTGGAGTAAAACAAGCTTGTATTTTGGGTTCTGATGGGGCACGACAGTTGAACTAAGTTCATGAGGCATTTATAAATTAAATGATTCAAGACTCAATGGGTCCATATCATTAATATATAAGTCCAGAAAGGAATGTAGCAACTGCAGATTGCCCCTTTAAATACCTCTTACGTCTGACCCTGCAGCACATAGCAGAGGGAACTTAGCCTACTTCTAATGGTTAAGCCTATAACGTTTCTTAACAAAGAGCAAAGATCCCAAATTGGGAGATGCCATTTCAAGGCACAATCCGCATTAAATACCTCTTATGTCTGTCTCTGACCTCACAAACAAGCGAACTTAGCCTTGTTCTAAAGAGGACATGATACATTTTGTTACGGTAGATATAGTTCCACTAGAGATGTCATTACTGTAGTTCTAGATCTCGACTTGTAGGTTGGGCCTTACCTCCTCAGGCTCGATGAGTTTGAACTCCATGCCGCGGCCGGTCCAGGCGATGAAGTGTGCATTGCCCGGGTCATCCAGCAGGGCCACCAGGAACTGCCAGAGCTGCAGGGATCCCCGGCGCTGGTAGGGGGCCCCATCACGGAACACGCTACCCCCCTCCTGCTTCACCTCACCTGGAGAGGAATAGGGACACCGGAGGTTGGACTAGGCTGTAGGCTCAGGCTGATTTAAGGAAGTAGACTGCTGCCATTGACATAAAACAGCTACTAACAAGCATGGTAATGTGGGCAAAGCTTGTTTACCATTACTAATAGGATATGGATAAGACTGTCATTTTGGGTTGAGTCCAATCAATGGCTGTCTTGACATGCTTAAGATACTGTAGTAACTGCAACCATGTGAGGGATAGTTGATTATCTTGATGATTTACCAGAGTGTTTAACCCAAAAGGATCCTATTTTGGGGGGTTTCCATCTATGCAGGCCGGCACCCCGTGTCTCACGGTCATGGCTCCGGCGGACCTGCTCTAACTTCAAGGCAAGGCCCTGGGTACTTTTCAGCTTTCATTTACATAGCAGCGGCTAACTGTGAACTTTATTTAACACCTTCTCACAAAGCAACAGTCTTGAATGATGCGGAGGTTGTTGCTTCTGCTCGCCGCGAGTCTTTAGTTTGCCACCAACGCTTCTTATAGGACATATCGCTGCACTCTATACTCCTCTGTGAACTGGTCATCTCTGTATACCCGTCGCAAGACCCACTGGTTGATGCTTATTTTTAAAAAAAACTCTTAGGCCTCACACCCCCCTATCTGAGATATCTACAGCAGCCCTCATCCTCCCCTTACAACACCCGTTCTGGCAGTCACATTCGTTAAAGGTACGCGAAGCACACACATCCCTGGGTCGCTCCTCTTTTCAGTTTGCTGTAGCTAGCGACTGGAACGAGCGACAACAAACACTCAAACTGGACAGTTTTATCTCAATCTCTTCATTCAAAGACTGAATCATGGACACTCTTACTGACATTTGTGGCTGCTTTGTGTGATGTATTGTTGTCTCTACCTTCTTACCCTTTGTGTTGTTGTCTGTGCCCAATAATGTTTGTACCATGCTTTGTGCTGCTACCATGTTGTGTTGCTACCATGTTGTTATTATGTTGTGTTGCTACCATGCTGTGTTGTCATGTGTTGCTGCCTTGCTATGTTGTTGTCTTAGGTCTCTCTTTATGTAGTGTTGTGTTGTCTCTCTTGTTGAGATGTTTTGTCCTATATTTATATTGTATATATTTTTTTATAATCCCAGGCCCATGTCCCCGCAGGAGGCCTTTTTGCCTTTTGGTCGGCCGTCATTGTAAACAAGAATTTGTTCTTTGCTGACTTGCCTAGTTAAATAAAGGTTAAATAAAATATTTAAAAAGTGTCACACTCCTGTTGGAAACACAATAACACTAGAGGCAACATTATATAACATTGTGGCGACCCACCGATGTGGGGGTAAGTCTAATTGGATAAGCACCGTATGTGTGGGAACTTGGGGCAAGCCGCTGTAAGTAAATGGTACTCTAACTCAGTGTGTTTCGCCGGTTCAACCTGTGCAGTAGCCCTCAGGCTCTCCCCTCACGTCAATCACCCCCAGCGCACAATGGGAAACTGACTGTCACCTTGCTCTCCATGACACAGGAGCCTGGTCCCTACCTCACGCACGGGGAAACAAAACCTGCTAACTCAGCTCCAACCAAGAGCCTGTCACGCAACAACAACAAAAAACTCTAAAGCTTATTGTTCAGTCAGCGACACTCAATCTGATACTATTGGCACTTATAGTGTGCTGATACCAAACGGAGAGACGTGATGTGATTGAATGGATTCTGTTCCTCTCCTATGGAGAACGGACAGTGGACACCCTCAGTGCCATCACCCATAACCATTATCTGATCTCAGTGACACCTATTGAAGTGGATTGGAGTGTGCGAGTTTTAGGCTGACTTCTGGACAGTAGATAGCAAGTTGTGAGGCTCACCTTCGAATTTCTCCGGAACGACACAGGAGTCGTTTTCAAAGAGATAGCCTGTAAAACAAGACGTGTGTTATAATTAGTCCTTCAAGTTGTCTTGTGTGGCTTTAACTTGTATGCCAAATCTTGAATCACATTATGGCAAAATGAATTAGTATGAAAATAGTGAATTCGCCCATGACACATGTTGAAGTGGTTGAGAAGAGTACACTCTTTATTGGATGTACTTATCCGCTTCAACACAAATGAGTAGAGTACTTAGTGAGAAGGGGAGGATTCCTTCATGTAAATATCTCAAAAGGACTCCATCTTCCTTCTTACTTTAGTTTTAATATTTTATTGTAAGTGTTTAATACTCTGATGATCCTTAATAATACAGTCTGTCTTGGGAATGGCTGTTCAAGAGTAGTTCCTGAGTTCTCCCTTATTTAAGAAATGATCCTGGACAATAACTAGAACGGTGTGACAAACAAAAGGAGTGAAGAGGAGGAGTGTTTTTCTTTTCTCAAGGAAAAATACACAGGCTTTTTCCAGTAGAAATGTTTATCCGGAGATCCTTGAGGCAGGAAAAGGCCAGAGCCTCTGCCAATGGAAACATAGCGACACCTCCGGTTAGCCAATGGAAATACGGACACCGGGCTGGTTAGCCAATGACCGCAATGCTACAGCCAGTAGCAAGGCCTCATTTAAATAAAAAAAATGGGAGAGGGAGATTCGGTACATGTAGTATGCCCCTCCCATCTACAGTGCAATGAACCGGTGGCACAGACTTTTGGTAATAAGGCATGCATGTAAAAAAAAACATGCTGCAGTCATAACGCATTATAACATTAGTCCTACGTGTCTATGAAGTATCTATGAAGGGTTTATGCATGCTTCTGACAGGTCGTAATTCATATAACCTAGTTACCAGAGTTTTTGCTTACCTTCATTGTTGTGCTGGGGGTTGGGGTAGCCCTCGTTGTGGTGGTACATTGAAGGACATCCAGGCACGTCTTTAGGACAGAAACACAAGCATACACCTATTGCTCAATGCAGTGTAAACTTTTACAATGTACAGATGGTTTTTCTTTCTCAGTCTATAAATACCAGGCCAATATCCACGGGGGGAGAGAGAGTATTAATGTGCATATTTTTGGTTTGATCGCCTCTCGTCCTGCAAGGACAAAACCTTCATTTGTCATAATATCACTTGTCCTCGAAAGTATTTTTAGGCCACGAGTAAGCACCTAGTGAGGAGCAGCAGTATAGTGTAGTACAGTGGTAGAGAATGGTGAGTCTGCGGTGTTAGCACTCTGTCCATCCACCTGGCATTAGTAATACAGGTCAGTAACTGGACACACCCTTACAACCAGCCACACCGCAAATGGATGGGATCTTTGTATATCTATCAATCCCTAATCAAATGTTTTATCACATTTCTATTTCCTGAAGTTGTATAAATTGAAAACCTCTCTAACCAGGGGTGGGTGGTGGATGTTTCTCCTTATTGCTAATGGTTGTGGTCCGGTTGGTGACGACCTAGTCTCATCTCATATACAGTATAGTTTATGTGTGCCTGTGTGAGTGAGTGCATACACATGCATCTGTGTTTGTTTGTATGAGTGGCTGAATGGCAAGAGCAGGCAAGAGTGGGTGAAGCTCTAGTCTCCTGCACCTCAGTAGTGTGGTGAGTTTGGTGACTCACTCCTGGGGAATTCAGTTGCAGTGCTGTGGCTGTGATAAGATGTTACTGGGGGAAATCAGACTCTTCAATCCCGGGCCAGCACTCTATCGCAGTGTAAATAATATCACTGCCAGCCAGCGATGGGGAGATTTGGGGAAATAACACCAGTGTCAATTGTGTGCTGGCTGGTGTAGCTAGCTTTTGTATTGTAACTTTTGTAGGCACACATTATTTTACGAGATGTAAATGTAAAAAAGACTTTATTCGCAAGCCTGAACCACATAACTGCCCAAGGCCTGGTGGCGCACTTATCTATCATTTTGATTTGGTCACATTAGGACTATGAGGTCCTTGTGATAGAATTTCTGAGCAGGCAAAATAGCTGGCCAGCTCTTATTTGTGGCACAACACTCAGGCAGGCCCACCAGCCCCCTCAACTCCTCCTCCTATTACCAACAGAGTACAGTTTATCCACAGACGTCCTTTTTTTTCATCACAGACATCCTTTTTATTTCCTCTAAGACTGTCCGATTTCTTCAAGCACCAAGTTGAACTTTCTGAGCACTATCCGGCTTCTATCAAAAACATAAAAAAGTCAAAAGAATTTAGATCGTCGGTCTTATTATATAGAGAGGTATGCTGGTTTCAGCGCTGGGAGGCTCACTTTGTAGCTGTGTTTGTCCACCGTGCCCATAAGACCCAAGGGAAAAACAAGAAAGACAGCTCTGCTCCCAGTTGACTGTCACTGATATGCACAGCATACATGCCGTATGTCACTTATACTCCGTATTGCATTTCCAGCCCTTGTGTTTGCATCCTAGCACTGCTTAAAGGGAACCGTCAGGGCTTTGGGGCTGTGCTGTGGTGGTAGGGCTGGTTCTCAGTTTGTTGTTGCCAAGGCCCGTAGCCACCCCCACCCTCTCCTTCCCCCTCCCCTCACCCCTCCCCTCCACATCCCAGCCAGTGAGAGGTTCGGGTTACTGCGGCCACGCTCATTTTTCCATTATGAGTTCATCTGCCTGCAGAAAGGAAGCCGCTGTTGCAACCCAACACCCCAGAGTGCTCCACTGGGGACTCTAGTCTTTCCAGTGCCCTCCATTTTCTCAATGAAATTCCTCTGCCTTCCTTTCAGTGAGACGAGCGAGCGGCGAGAGGGAGCGGGGAGGAGTGTAGAGGAGGGAAAGAAACAGAATTACAGACAAGAGTCGAGACCTTTTTTTGCAAAGTGTCAGGGAGTTGAAAGGAGGAGTTTGGAGGTAGGGAGGGGGTAGGGAAAAGTCTGTTGTAGATGTAGAAGTGTCTGCTTTTGGACATTTTGTTCTAAGGTTAGCCATACACAGGTTGGTTCAAAGGAACTTTTGTAGGACCGAGAGCAAAAGCCACAAAGCAATATGTACATAACATTTCAATGCGTAGGTAATTGGGTTGTATACATCCTACGTCCTACAGAAGTCCTACATGTTCTTTTGAGTGACATAGGATTAGTTTGGGTATGTTTTGCAGTGTTCAGTGCGTTGTGATTTGTCAGGGAAGAATGACGCTCAGTGACTTCCATTAGAGATTAGCTTCTCTCCGAAAAAAAACTCCATTAGCTATTCATTATAGATAGACTATTTATACTAAAGGGATTGCTGCCATTCAAAACATTCTCATACTGTATCTCTGTCATTCCGCTCTCGGGCCCACCATGATTTGATCACTCACCAGGCTCATAGGTGTAGTCAGTCGGCTCCTGCTTCACCATCATGTGGGCAGGGGGGAACCTGTGAGGATGGGGGTGAGAGTGTTGGGGTTGGTGAGGTGGGTGTGGTCCGTGCCTTGATCCATGCCCTGTCCCAGGCCCGTGTCCTTGTCCTGCCATGTGGGCAGCCCTCTCATACAGAGGGTCCAGATACTCCTGCTTGAAGCTCTGCTGCAGGTAGGGCAGACAGGGATCTGAGTGCTGCCGATGGTAGCCACCCCCGCCGCCACCACCACCTCCACCCGGTCCTCCACCTCCTCCTCCACCGCCACCACCTCCGGCTGGGGCAGGGTGCATGCGCTGGAAGGCCTGCCCTTGAGGGGGGAACCCCGGGGGGCACATGTCTGCTGAGGGGGCCTGATACCTGGAACTGAGAGAAGGGAAGAGAGGGCAATGAAAAACTATCAGTATCAAATCAAACTTTATTTGTCACATGCGCCATATACAACTCTGTAAAATGCTTACTTGCAAGCCCTTAACCAACAATGCGGTTCAAGAAAGAGATAAGAAAATATTTACCAAATAAGCTAAAGTAAACAATAATAAAAAGTAACACAATAACATAACAATAATGAGGCTATATACAGGGGGTACCGGTACCGAGTCAATGTGCGGGGGTCCAGGTTAGTCAAACTAATTTGTACATGTAGGTAGGGGTAAAGTGACTATGCATAGGTAATAAACAGTGAGTAGCAGTAGTGTAAACACAAATGGGTGGGTGGGGGTCAATGTAAATAGTCTGGGTGGCCATTTGATTCATTGTTCAGCAGTCTTATGGCTTTGGGGTAGAAGCTGTTAAGGAGCCTTTTGGTCCTAGACTTGGAACTCTGGTACCGCTTGCCGTGCGGTAGCAGAGAGAAGAGTCTATGACTTCGGTGACTGGAGTCTTTGACCATTTTCTGGTCTTTCCTCTGACACTGCCTAGTATATAGGTCCTGGATGGCAGGAAGCTTGGCCCCAGTGATGTACTGGGCCGTACGCACTACCCTCTGTAGCGCCTTACGGTCAGATGCTGAGCAGTTGCCATTCCAGGCGGTGATGTAACCGGTCAGGATGCTCTCGATGGTGCAGCTGTAGAACTTTTTGAGGATCTGGGGTCCTATGCCAAATCTTTTCAATCTCCTGAGGGGGAAAAGGTGTTGTCGTGCCCTCTTCCCGACTGTCTTGGTGTGTTTGGGGCATGATAGTTTGTTGGTTATGTGGACACCAAGGAATTTGAAACGGCTGCCTTTTCCTGTAGCCCACGATCAGCTCCTTTGTCTTGCTCACATTGAGGGAGAAGTTGTTTTCCTGGCACCACACTGCCACGTCTCTGACCTCCTCCCTATAGGCTGTCTCATCGTTGTCGGTAATCATGGCCTACCACTGTTGTGTCATCAGCAAACTCAATGATGGTGTTGGAGTCGTGTTTGGCCACAGTCGTGGGTTAACAGGGAGTACAGGGACGGACTAAGCACGCACCCCTGAGGGGCCCCAGTGTTGAGGATCAGCGTGGCAGACGTTTGTTAGCTAACCTTACCACCTGGGGGCGACCCGTCAGGAAGTCCAGGATCCAGTTGCAGAGGGAGGTGTTTAGTTCCAGGGTCCTTAGCTTAGTGATGAGCTTAGTGGGCACTATGCTGTTGAACGCTGAGCTGTAGTCAATGAACCGTATTCTCAAATAGGTGTTCCTTTTGTCCTGGTGGGAAAGGGCAGTGTGGAGTGCAATTGAGATTGTGTCATCTGTGGATCTGTTAGGGTGGTATGTGAATTTACATTTACATTTACGTCATTTAGCAGACGCTCATCCAGAGCGACTTACAAATTGGTGCATTCACCTTAAGATATCCAGTGGAACAACCACTTTACAATAGTACATCTATATCTTTTTTTGGGGGGGGGGAGGGGTTAGAAGGATTACTATATCCTATCCCAGGTATTCCTTAAAGAGGTGGGGTTTCAGGTGTCTACGGAAGGTGGTGATTGACTCCGCTGTCCTGGCGTCGTGAGGGAGCTTGTTCCACCATTGGGGTGCCAGAACAGCGAACAGTTTTGACTGGGCTGAGCGGGACTGTGCTTCCACAGAAGTAGGGAGGCGAGCAGGCCAGAGGTGGATGAACGCAGTGCCCTTGTTTGGGTGTATGGCCTGATCAGAGCCTGAAGGTACGGAGGTGCCCTTCCCCTCACAGCTCCGTAGGCAAGCACCATGGTCTTGTAGCAGATGGTGCGGGTCTTGGGTTGATGCTGTTGATGTGAGCCATGACCAGCCTTGCAATGCACTTCATGGCTACCGACGTGAGTGCTATGGGGTGGTAATAATTTAGGCAGGTTATCTTCACTTCAGGGACTATGGTGGTCTGCTTGAAACATGTAGGTATTACAGTCTCGGTCAGGGAGAGGTTGAAAATGTCAGTGAAGACACTTGCCAGTTGGTCTGCGCATGCTTTGAGTACACGTCCTGGTAATCTGTCTGGCCCCGCGGCTTTGTGATTGTTGACCTGTTTAAAGGTCTTGCTCACATCAGTCAGATGCCGAGCAGTTGCCATACCAGGCGGTGATGCAACCGGTCCGGATGCTCTCGATGGTACAGCTGTAAAACTTTTTGAGGATCTGGGGACCCATGCCAAATCTTTTCAGTCTCCTGAGGGGGAAAAAGTGTTGTCGTGCCCTCTTCACAACTGTCTTGGTGTGTTTGGGGCATGATAGTTCATTGGTGATGTGGACACCAAGGAACTTGAAACTCTCGACTCGCTCCACTACAACCCCGTCGATGTTAATGGGGGCTTGTTCGGCCCGCCTTTTCCTGCAGTCCACGATCAGCTCCTTTGTCTTGCTCACATTGAGGAAGAGGTTGTTGTCCTGGAACCACATTTTTTACATTTACATTTTAGTAATTTAGCAGACGCTCTTATCCAGAGCGACTTACATTAGTGAATGCATACATTTTTATTTGTATTATTATAATTTTTTCTGTACTGGCCCCCCGTGGGAATCGAACCTACAACCCTGGCGTTGCAAATACCATTGCAAACACCATGCTCTACCAACTGAGCCACAGGGAGCACGTCTCATCATTGTCGGTAATCAGGCCTACCACTGTTGTGTGGTCAGCAAACTTAATGATAGTGTTGGAGTTGTGTTTGGCGATGCAGTTGTGGGTGAACAGGGAGTACAGGAGGGGACTAAGCACGCACCCCTGAGGGGCACCAGTGTTGAGGATTAGTGTGGCAGATGTGTTGTTGCCTACCCTTACCACCTGGGGGCGGCCCGTCAGGGAGTCCAGAATCCAGTTGCAGAGGAAGGTGTTTAGTCCCAGGGTCCTTAGCTTAGTGATGAGTTTTGTGGGCACTAAGCTAAGGGGTTTGTGTTGAACGCTGAGCTGTAGTCAATTAAAAGCATTCTCACATAGGTGTTCCTTTTGTCCAGGTGGGAAAGGCCAGTGTGGAGTGCGATTGAGATTGGGTCATCTGTGGATCTGTTAGGGCGGTATGCGAATTGGAGTGGGTCTAGTGTATCCGGGATAATGCTGTTGATGTGAACCATGATGTGAGTGCTACAGGGCGGTAATCATTTAGACAGGTTACCTTCGCTACCTTGGGCACAGGGACTATGGTGGTCTGCTTGAAACATGTAGGTATTACAGACTCGGTCAGGGAGAGGTTGAAAATGGCCGTGAAGACACTTGCCAGTTTGTCCATGCGTGCTTGGTAATCCATCTGGCCCCGCGGTTTTGTGAATGTTGACCTGTTTATTAAAGGTATTGCTCACATCAGCTACTGAGAGCGTTATCACACAGTCGTCCGGAACAGCTGGTGCTCTCATGCATACTTTAGTGTTGCTTGCATTGAAGCGAGCATAAAAGGCATTTAACTCATCTGGTAGGCTCACGTCACTGGCAGCTCGCGGATGGGTTTCCCTTTGTAGTACGCAAAAGTTTTCAAGCACTGCCACATCCGACAAGCATCAGAGCCGGTGTAGTAAGATTCAATCTTAATCCTGTATTGACACATTGCCTGTTGATGGTTTGTCTGAGGGCGTAGCAGGATTTCTTATAAGCGTCCGGATTAGTGTCCCGCTCCTTGAAAGCGGCTGCTCTAGCCTTTAGCTTGATGTGAATGTTGCCTGTAATCCATGGCTTCTGGATGGGATATGTACGTATGGTCACTGTGGGGACGACGTTGTCAGTGCACTTATTGATGAAGCCGATGACTGAGGTGGTATACTCCTCAATGCCATTGGATGAATCCCAGAACATATTCCAGTCTGTGCTAGCAAAACAGTCTTGTAGCGTAGCATCCGTGTCAAAAGCACATTATTATGTCAACCACCAAAGGCATGCACTTTTTTGGCACAAGTTTAACTATTTCGTACAGTACAGGGGGTAATACCTGGGGTTCATGGGGTAGTTGTTGTGGCTGGGCAGTGGCTGGGAGGCGGCAGGGTGGTTCATGTTGTAGGCCATGTTGTCAGGCCTTCCACCAGCGCCACCGACTTGCTTGGGGGAGTAATGGTGCTGCATGGGGGACATGGGTGTCCCTTGGGTGCAAGAGCTCTTATTTGGTCCTGCAGCCCTCTTCTGCTCATAGGCACTGGAAAAAAGCACACACAAACATGGTTTATGAATCCCAATGTGGTTTATGAGTACTACCATGGCATCAGTAGTAGGCCTTAGCATTAATAATACAGGTCAGTAAGCCAAACTGGGCTTATGGAGGATGGCTGTTTTGTAGTTGCTGGCGTTGTGGTCAATAGCTTGTGGTCTAGTCACTCGCTTTGCCGCACTGACTTATGTCTGATAATTGACTGGAATTGGCTGACTAGTGACTTGCTATGGACCGTCTAACTCTAAAATGTTTGTAAACGGGCCATAATTAGCAGTGTACTATACAGTGGCAAGACAAACTATGTGAACCCTTGGGAATTACCTGGATTTCTGTGTAAATTGGTCATCAAATTTGATCTGATCTTCATCTAAGTCACAACAATAGACAAACACAGACTGCTTAAACTAATAACACACAAATTATTGTATTTTTCTTGTCTGTATTGAATACATCATTTAAACATTCACAGCACAGGGTGGAAAAAGTATGTGAACCCTTGGATTTAATAACTGGTTGACCCTCCTTTGGCAGCAATAAACTCAACCAAACGTTTTCTGTAGGTGCGGATCAGACCTGCACAACGATCAGGAGGAATTTTGGACCATTCCTCTTTACAAAACTGTTTCAGTTCAGCAATATTCTTAGGATGTCTGGTGTGAACTGCTCTCGAGGTCATGCCACAGCATTTTAAATCGGGTTTAGGTCAGGACTCTGACTGGGCCACTCCAGAAGGTACATTTTCTTCTGTTGAAGATTTACTTCTGTATTTTGAGGTATTGTCCTGTTGCATCACCCAACTTCTGTTGAGCTTCAATTGGCAGACAGAGAGCCTTATGTTCTCCTGCAAAATGTCTTGATAAACTTGAGAATTCATTTTTCTGTCGATGATAGCAAGCTGTCCAGGCCCTGCAGCCCCAAACCATGATACCCTCTCCACCATACTTTACAGTTGGGATAAGGTTTTGATGTTGGTGTGCTGTGCCTTTTTTTCTCCACACAGTGTCGTGTGTTCCTTCCTTCCAAACAACTCAACTGTAGTTTCATTTGTCCACAGAATATGTTGCCACTACCGCTGTGGAACATCCAGATGCTCTTTTGCAAACTTCAGACGTGCAGCAATGTTTTTTTTGGACAGCAGTGGCTTCTTCCGTGGTGTCCTCCATGAACACCATTCTTGTTTAGAGTTTTAGATATCGTAGACTCGTCAACAGAGATGTTAGCATGTTCCAGAGATTTCTGTAAGTCTTTAGTTGACACTCTAGGATTATTTTTAACCTCATTGAGCATTCTGCACTGTGCTCTTGCAGTCATCTTTTCAGGATGGCCACTCCTAGGGAGAGTAGCAACAGTGCTGAACTTTCTCAATTTATAGACAATTTGTCTTTCCGTGGACTGATGAACATCAAGGCTGTTAGAGATGCTTTTGTAACACTTTAACAGCTTTACGCAAGTCAACAATTCTTCATCTTAGGTCTTCTGAGATCTCTTTTGTTCAAGGCATGGTTCACATCAGGCAATGCTTCTTGTGAATAGCAAACTCAAATTTTGTGAGTGTTTTTTTTTATAGGGCAAGGCAGATCTAACCAACATCTCCAATCTCGTCTCATTGATTGGACTCCAGGTTAGCTGACTCCTGACTCCAATTAGCTTTTGGAGAAGTCATTAGCCTAGGGGTTTACATACATTTTCCAACCTACACTGTGAATGTTTAAATGATGTATTCAATATAGACAAGAAAAATACAATAATTTGTGTGTTATAAGTTTATACACACTGTGTTTGTCTATTGTTGTGAGTAAGATGAAGATCAGATCAAATTTTATGAAACATTTATGCAGAAATCCAGGTAATTCCAAAGGGTTCACATACTTTTTCTTGCCACTGTTGTGCTGACATGGGTACCTGGCGTAAAGGCACTGCTCTCCATTGGGGTAGGTGAAGGTCTGCTTGTGGCTACAGGATTGGCTGGGGTCGGAACCTGGGCTCTGTGGTTCCTTCTTTATGGTGACTGGCGGGCTGTGGAATGCCACTGCTGTAGAAGAACAGAGACAGAAAAGGAGGTTGGCGCGCATGGATCATTTTCTTTTCCCCTCTGTGGTGTTGTCAAGCTCAAAGGCAAAGCAAATACTTCTGTCCACACAGGAATCTCTAATACGAGCCAGAACACTTAAGTGACAGTCAATTGAAAACAAGGGATGCAGACAGACAACTAAACACACATAAGACACATGTGCGTACACACATTCCTGCAGTTCATTTGGAAGCCGTTGGTGTCCTCGCCCACTTTTTGTCCTCTCCTCCAGACACAACACCAGCCATAACATCCTATGTACCAACACAAAGTGAAGCCAAACCTAAACAACGACACTGGCCAAGACACTGTCTTTTGATGAGCAAAAGGCAATGTAACACTTTGGTCAGCATGATGTTTGACTGAGACATAATACATTCTTTATTTCCTTGGCAAGCAATGTTCTATCATTTTTGGTATTTCAGTTAAGAACTTTCTTTTCCAAAGGGAAATGGCTAGATGAAAATGTTTTGTCTTGGTCTAGTTCTCCGTTTGCAAACATTCTGAGGTGTTTACTAGACGCTCTTTTCTGCACAGTCTATTTTTTTTTTGGTGTTCAATCCAAACTCCACCTAAGACGTCTACTGTCTATCAAGCTCCTCTCTTGGTGAGGACCTTTGTCTAAAAGGCCACACGAATCACCAAAAGTGGAGCTTCAAACTGTGCCGAGGCTCTGCTTATTATGTGAGGGGAGGTTTTCACCGACTGTACGGCACAGGATGTTTTTCTGGCCATGAGAGGGTAAACAGCAGCAGCTGTGCACTTCCAGCTGGGGAGGCCTGTGTTTATATGCGTGTGTGTGTGTGTGTGTGTGTGTGTGTGTGTGTGTGTGTGTGTGTGTGTGTGTGTGTGTGTGTGTGTGTGTGTGTGTGTGTGTGTGTCTGCACTGTGTGTGTGTGTCTGCACTGTGTGTGACTGCAGTGGGTGTGGTGCTGACAGAACAGGCCCCGCTGAAACCCGAGACCAGGTAATTACATACTGTCTGTATCCCATTCACAAAAAGGGAGGAGAAAAAAAATTCAGCGTCTGACTGTAAAAGGCTGCGAAAGGAACTTCTACAGCTATTCAAAGAGAGCAACACAGTAGAAGAGAAGGCTAGAGAGGAATGGAGAGAGGCCAAAAGAAAGAGACAATCGGGGAGAAATGTAGACAGAATGAAAGCGACTGAGAAAGAGAGGGAGAAAGCAACACACAGAAAGACAGGCAGGCAGGCAGGCAGGCAGGCAGGCAGGCAGGCAGGCAGGCAGGCAGGCAGGCAGGCAGGCAGGCAGGCAGGCAGACAGACAGACAGACAGACAGACAGACAGACAGACAGACAGACAGACAGACAGACAGACAGACAGACAGACAGACAGACAGACAGACAGACAGACAGACAGACAGACAGACAGAGACAGGCAGACAGACAGCTTGTAGAACACAGGGAATCCTATTATTTTAGTCTCCCCCTACTTGACAAACCCGGGCAGGTGAGGAAGTGTTGGCTTTAGAGTGCGATCAGAAAGCATTAGAAAGTATTTACCCAGATTTGCCACACAGACACATTAAGATTGCAGCCCTCCAAATCCCTCTGCTCTCTTCACTTCTCTTAATACCCAGGGTGGCACATGACTGACTTTCGAATACGTCTATGAGAGTGTGGGATGTGTTTGTCTCACATATTGACCCTCTCACTTTGTGCCACAATCATGAACGGCAAACAATCCATGGTGTGTAGTGTGTACTGTAAACAAGTCCAGTCACAATGCAGCCCAAGTGGAGCAGCTAATATGATTGGCAGACATATAGCCTTTTGATATGGCCCCGCTTCTGAGGACAGCCTCAGCACATGTTTAATTTCAAAACCTGCATACTGCTCTGAACAGCACTGAGCCAAGAGCATGGGTCGCTGTTTGAGAATGAAGCACAGCACTGTTCAATAGTGAATTGGTGGAGATTTGTCTGTCGGGATCTACAATATTAATTACTCTTGTAAATGAGCACGGGATGGCTGTGAGTGTGTGTGTGATTGCTGCTGTTGTTGTCTGGGACGCTTCCTCAATTAGCAGAAGTTGGCTGACTTCCCCGTTAACGAAGCCCTAATGAATCAAATGATCTATCAAGCCCAGGATCAAAGGATGGGAGACATTGGATTAGTCTACATCCCTTGATGCTTATAGAAATATCCCAAAATGTGAGCATATGAATTGTTTCAGTTGTATTTGATATCTTCTCTGGCCTGGCACCGCAATGGAGCTGGGCAAGCATAGTCCCTGTGTCACGGCTGTTCAAAGGATCAGACCAACGCGCCGCATGGTTGTAGTTCCACATATTTATTTATTGCGTGAAACGTTTGCAACACACCAAAATACTTGTAACAACAAAACAACAAACCGTGACGCAGAGAAAATAACACTACTCAAAAATGAACAACCCACAAACACAAATGGAAAAACCCCCTACATAAATATGATCTCCAATTAGAGACAACGAGAACCGGCTGCCTCTAATTGGAGATCATCCCAACAACCCCAACATAGAAATAGAAACCTAGAAAAACAGCATAGAAACAGATAACAAGAAAACCACCCAAAAACACCCCTTGTCACCTCCTGACCTACTCTACTATAGAAAATGACATCTTACAAGGGTCAGGACATGACAGTACCCCCCCCCCCCCCCCCCAAAGGTGCAGACTCCAAATGCAAACAAAAAAAAATCAACAAAACAACCACAAAACACAAAGGGAGGGTAGGGAGGGTGACAAATGTCTATGGCGGCTCTAGTGCTAAACCCAGAACCTTACTATCCCTCCGATCCTCCAGCAGCGGAGGTGGCTCCGGTTCAGGGCGTAACCCCCGTTCCGCCCGCAGATCCCTCCACTTCAGTAACACCGGACCGTGGATCGTTATTGGAGGAATCGGACTGTAGATCATTACCGGAAGCTCTGTGCTGCAGACCGCCACTGAAGGTTCTGGGCTACAGGCTGCCGCTGGAGGATCTGGGCTGCGGGTCGCCGCTGAAGGCTCTGGGCTGCGGACCGCCGCTGAGGACTCCGGGCTGCGGAGCGTCGCTAGAGGCTCCGAACTGGGGAGCGTCGCTGGAGGCTCCGGACTGGGGAGCGTCGCTGGAGGCTCCGGACTGGGGAACGTCGCTGGAGGCTCCGGACTGGGGAGCGTCACTGGAGGCTCCGGGCTGGGGAGCGTCGCTGGAGGCTCCGGGCTGGGGAGCGTCGCTGGAGGCTCCGAACTAAGGAGCGTCGCTGGAGGCTCCAGACTGGGGAGCGTCTCAGTAGGTTCCGGACTGTAAGCCGTCTCAGTAGGTACCGGACTGTAGGCCGTCTCAGTAGGTTCCGGACTGTAGGCCGTCTCAGTAGGTTCCGGACTGTAGGCCGTCTCAGTAGGTTCCGGACTGAAAAACTGTCGCCAGAAGCTCTGGACGGGGAACTGTCGCCGGAAGCTCTGGACGGGGAACTGGCGCCGGAAGCTCTGGACTGGGAATGTGCAGTGGAATCCTGATGCGTGGGACTGGCATGGGTGGCGCCAGATTGGTAACCCACACCTCAGGACGAGTGCAGGGAGCAGGAACAGGACACTCCAGACTGGGCATGCGCACTGAGGGTCTGATGCGTGGGACTGGCCTAGGTGGCGCCAGACTGGTAACACACACCTCAGTACGAGTGCAGGGAGCAGGAACAGGACACTCCGGACTGGGCATGCGCACTGGAGGTCTGATGCGTGGAACTGGCCTAGGTGGCGCCAGACTGGTAACACGCACCTCAGGGCGAGTGCGGGAAGGAGGCACAGGACGTACTGGGCTATGGAGGCGAACGGAGACCAGGCATGCTGAGCAGGCCTACTTCTTCCTGGCTGAATGCCCATCTTAGCCCGACACCGGTGAGCAGCTTGCACCAAGCGCACCGGGCTGTGAGTGCGTATGGGCGATATAGTGCGCATCACACCATAACCCAGTGCTCGTTCATCCATTCGCTCCTCAGCGCGCCCGCTCCGCAGTGCTCTTAACGCCAACACCTCTCTCCGGAATCTTGCATCGAACTCCGCGCTCGACTCTGACTGGCTCCGGTTCACTCCACAGCAAGCATGGGAAGTTGGCTCAGGTCTCTGACATTGCCAAACTCCCCGTATGCCCCCCCCAAAAAAATGTTTTGGGGCTGCCTCTCAACCTTGCCTCTTGGTGGATATAGCGCCTTGTAGTATCATCGCTCCCTTTTTGCTGCTTCAATTTCCTCCCTCGGGCGACGATACTCCCCAGCCTGCCTCCAGGTTCCTTTCCCATTCAAAATCTCCTCCCACGTCCATTCCTCCAGCTGATCCCTACCACGCTGCTTGGTCCTTTTGTGGTGGGTTGTTCTGTCACGGCTGTTCAAAGGATCGGACCAACGCGCAGCATGGTTGTAGTTCCACATATTTATTTATTCCGTGAAACGTTTGCAATACACCAAAATACTTGTAACAACAAAACAACAAACCGTGACGCAGAGAAAATAACACTACTCAAAAATGAACAACCCACAAACACAAATGGAAAAACCCCCTACATAAATATGATCTCCAATTAGAGACAACAAAAACCGGCTGCCTCTAATTGGAGATCATCCCAACAACCCCAACATAGAAATAGAAACCTAGAAAACAACATAGAAACAGATAACAAGAAAACCACCCAAAAACACCCCCTGTCACATCCTGACCTACTCCACTATAGAAAATGACATCTTACAAGGGTCAGGACGTGACACCCTGCCTATTTTCAGAAAACTTCTGAAACTCTACCTCTTCAAAGAGTATCTTAAATGAATGACACGGCAGAAAAACGATGATTTATTTCAAATAGAAAAAGGTTGATTCCTAAAATGTACGGTTTCAAAACGGTTTAACAAATGACGGTTTTACAAATCTTGGAAAAAATGTATATTATTGAGGTTAATCCAGTTCAAATTATATCAAATTTTCCCCCAAAGTTTCTAAAGTGGTGGCAGTCATATAAACAGTTTGGACAGCATTGCCCTTCCTTGTTGGTTTCATTTTGGGACATTTGACCCCAGTTTACAGGCTCTGGTTTCTCTCTCTACAGCTCTGTTAGTAGTTGCATCACTTTTTCTCCAAGATCCTCATATTTTACTTCAAGGACTTTTTTCTAAGGGTGTGTGGTGAACTTAAACATAATGTACTGTATAATGGCCTAGAGAAGTGTTTAGATCTTTCTGGACAGATACTGTACACATAAGGTACCCAGTGTTAAAGCAGAGAGGGGATGCGTGTGTCCTCTCTTAATATTTGGAATGGATGTTGGGGGCGGGGGGCCGTATATGTGAACACATCCTAACATCTCAACATCATTAGGTAGGGGTCGGTAACTTTAGAGGCGTTTACTGCTGATGCGCTTGTCTTATTCTCCCCACAAAATAAACGGAGTAGGGCTATAGGGCATGCGGAAAGTATTCTTCTTGTGATGAAAGTTTAAAGTTTTTCATCTTGTGTTTGCTCCTCTTTCTGATTTGTTTTTTTTCCAAATCTTTCGATTTATGCTTTCTCTGGTGTCTCACCATTCACTCCCATTCTGATCACCCCTATAGGCAGGATGACCCAGGTTGGGGATGGGGGTGGAAAAAGGAGCAGGAGGACTTTACATATGTAAATAGGGAAGCTTTGGGGGAGGATGCAGAGTGAAAGGTGATGGTCATGGTTGAGTGCTTCAGGAAGTGACAGGATTATTATGGAAGGGGGGCACTATTCAGTCAACACCCACCACAAACAAAATGTCAGGACCGGAGACCTCCAACAATGTCAGGACCGGAGACCCCCCCCCCCCCCCCCCCCCCACACACACACAAAAGGGTCCTCAGCTGGAACACATGGGGGTACTAGTAGGAACTCCGCCAGAAGCTCGTCTGAAATGGGACATTCCGCTGAAGCTTAAGACAGGAAGTGCTAAAGAAATACCTTGTCATAGCCATGCTACTACATTGTGTAACGCAAAGAGGAATTCAGGATTCAGAGTGTTGCTTCATCATGAGACTTAAAGTTGAAAACGTAAAGTATCAAGAAAGAATAAAAGAAATAGGGTATCTATCTCGTCTCACAATCCTCTTGTGATCTTCAGTTTGTTCAGGATTCCAATCATAGCTTGGTAGCTAATGGCAATGATCAAACAAGTGGCAGCCAGGACTGAATGTCAGGTAGGAAACCCCCCTCCCCTGTAAACTTCTCAGTTTATTTTATACAGAGCATTTACTACCATTAAAGGTTCTCCTCTAGGGGAATTTAAACCTGAACTCAGTGAGAGAGGATCTGGAGAACTTTACATTGGGGTGTTTATCTCTGGGATGGGAAATCTCTGGAAGTCTGCAGGCCGTGACAGCTTCTGTACCCGCCAGCCAGCCAGTGAGCTTCCCAGTAACTTATCATTCTGGTTCAGGTCCGGTTCCAGGCATAAGCGACATAAGCGGTCGCTTAGGTCCCCAGGCCGCTAGGGGGCCCACTCAAAACTCAGTCAGGGTCTCAACTTAATGTTGAGAGTTAGAATAGTAGAATACACAAGGTGCAAGTTCGAAATTTGGTTGTGCATCAGCAGTCAGCAATGTCAGTCACTGGGAGTCACTCAATTAGCCATTTTAGCTAACAATTTTTTGAAAAAAAATTGGGTCGTGGATCAGAAAAACAGTCATATCTGGTGTGACTACCATTTGCCTCATTCAGTGCAACACATTTATTTCGCATAGAGTTGATCAGGCTGTTGATTGTGGCCTGTGGATTGTTGTCCCACTCCTCTTCAATGGCTGTGCGAAGTTGGTGGATATTGGCGTGAAGTGGAACATACTGTTGTACACATCAATCCAGAGCATCCCAAACATGCTCAATTGGTCTGGTGAGTATGCAGGCAATGGAAGAACTTGGACATTTTCAGCTTCCAGGAATTGTGTACAGATCCTTGCAACATGGGGCTGTGCATTATCAAGCTGAAACGTGGTGATGGCAGAGGATGAATAGCACAATGGGCCTCAGGATCTATTCACGGTATCTCTGAGCATTCAAATTGCCATCGATAAGATGCAATTGTGTTCATTGTCCGTAGCTTATGACTGCCCATACTATGACCCCACCACCACCATGGGGCACTCTGTTCACAATGCTGACATCACCAAACCTCTCGCCCACACGACGCCATACACGTGGTCTGCGGTTGTGAGACCGGTTGGACGTACTGCCAAATTCTCTAAAACAACATTGGAAGCGGCTTATGGTAGAGAAATCAACATTCCGTTTTCTGGCAACAGCTCTGGTGGACATTCCTGTGGTCAACATGCCAATTGCACTCTCCCTCAAAACTTGAAACATCTGTCTCATTGTGTGGTGTGACAAAACTGCACATTTCAGATTGGCCTGTTATTGTCCCCAGAACAAGGTGCATCTGTGTAATGATCATGTTGTTTAATCAGCTTTTTGATATGCCACACCTGTCAGGTGGATGGATTATCTTGGCAAAGGAGAAATGCTCACTAACAGGGATGTAAACAAATTTGTGCACAAAATTTGAGAGAAATTTGTGCGTATGGAACATTTCTGGGATCTTTTATTTCAGCTCATGAAACATGGGACCAACACTTTACATGTTGAGTTTATATTTTTGTTCAGTGTAATAGTGTATCAGTGGAAAATCCAGTGGGATGGCGAGTCAACGATGACGATTCAATGTGTTCCACGTCATTGAGACTAGAGAGACAATCCAGCAGCTACTCCACTGGCACATGGAAACATGTGCTGAACATGTGTGCTTCTCAGGTCAATGCACAATCAGACAGAGCAGAGAGAGCGATGGGCGAACTGACAACTCGGCATCTTTAAAAGCCAACGCTTGGTCCATTTAACTATTCGTTTCTCCTATCTGATTTAAGCGTCCCCCTTTCTGATCGGATATTGTTTTTACGACTTGACTTCCTTGAATATTTAAAGCATTGCTGTCAGATACCTGCCAAATGAGCCTGACACGATAGATAGACAGTACTGTAGTATCAACAGGAAGCAATTGGAAGGTAAAGCGACGTGACAAGTCCCTTTATCTCCCTTGGCTTTGTTGCTTCAAAACCGATGAACTATGAGAGAGATATCAAGACGCTTTAAGATAAACGGAAGAGTTCGATCTATTTTGGTTTCATATTATTAGGTGTAGCTTGATGTTGCGTTGGGTAAGAGGATGTGGCGGACTTGAATGAAACTCAGTACATGTGACCAGAGTATGGAGTGTCATCTGTTCCATCATCCGAGTTTCACTTCTTACTTCTCGATCCTTGAAACATTTTGTCAGGTTGACTTTTTTGGCTGTGGAAATTCCCTTTTCATATCCCGTGTGCTTAATATCTTAAATGAGATGATGTCACCCGCCAATGACTGTAGCATACTGTACATAGCCTTAGGACAATATGACTGACCTGCATGAGAAGCTAGAACAGTTCAGGAGTAGCTGGTGAAGAGACGTTACCGTCAATCAGAATGTGTGTGTGCATGGGACTGTCATGTCCATCCTGTGGTCAAGACCAGGAGGAGTGGACACAGGGTTTAGAAAAGGCAGCTCTTCCACCAGAATGATCCCGACCCTACTTCGCCTTGTCTCGATGAATGGACCTAATATCGATTAGCACTGACACAGGACGTTTTGTGGATAATAGCATGGTAAATAACAACAGGTACAGTGATACAAAATCAAAGTTTACGCGGCTGCACTGAAATCTAAGTTGAATCAAAGTTGGCCATTGCCTTCCTATTGACAAAAAAACATGACCTGTATCTCTTTATACATTTAGATGAATCACACTTCATCCATTGTCCATTTCATCCCCAGTGCTTGGCGGTGGTATTTTATGAATGGCCATTGACCGTCTATAAATCTTTCTCCCTCATTGCTGTTTAGTGGACACAATACAATACATCCCCATCCCAGGACATGGGCAGCGAGTGGGACGTTCCATCGCAGAAAGCAAGGGGTGTGATTAATGTGGCACAATATTGACTCTTCACTCTCGATCCCTCAGTCCCCAATATAGCTGCCCCCTCTTAATGTTTAATGTGCCAATCGATTCCCGCCCCCCCCCCCCCTGCCATTACTGAAATGATATAATGAGCTCCCACTGACCTGGCTGATATCCATCTAGTGCTGAAGTGAGGGAGGGATGGGATGGGGGAGGGAGGGGAGGAGATATGGGGGCAGACCAGGCTTATCTTATAGATAGATGACACGTGCTGCACTGTTCCCATCAAGTCCTAGTAGAAAGCATGGCCGGACACCTTCCTGTAATTATCAGAGCACATGCCACATCCACAGATCCTCTCGCCCTATCGCTCCCTTCAATCTCTCTATTTCTTCCTCTATCTCTCTTCCTCTCTCTCGCTCTCTCTCTCCCCTTTCCTGATTTATCCACACTTTATCCTTTCATCTATCCCTCCGCCTCCCTCTCTTCCTCCCCCGTCTGGGGAATCTTTAGGATCAATACAGCTCTACTAGGTTCACTCCACACACACGTCCTGTCCTCTGTCAGCAAGTCACTATAGCAAGACCACAGCCTCAGCCATCAACCATCCCGTCTTAAAGTCACATGTGTCGGTTGTAAACAATGAGCAAACCAGGGTCATGTTTAGTAAGACACACCGGAGAAAAACAGAGAAGATCTTTGTTCTTGTTGGTGTTCTTAAGTTCAGCTACAGGTCCCAGTTTCACTTATTTTCAAAATGTTTTCTACCTATTGAACAGGACCCAGCTATGACTGACTCAGTCAAGAAGAGAAAATAGAGGGATAGCCCTAGCTGCCTGTCTTGGCAAAAACTATGGCATCACCAATTAACGCTGGTGCTATTTTGTGATGCCATGCGTGGTTTGCTGACGTGCTCTCCTTGTTTCTCGTCGGTCATGTATTATTGCTTAACGTGGAACTAACTGGCCTGTTATTTTTAGGCCTCATCCCTGTCTGTATCTGTTCCCCTTTGTTCTCCCCTGCTCTCACCTTAGAAAGAGAAGACATTCCAGCTGTGGAGAACGTCAAAGCACAGCCGTTCCTCGAGCCCCCCTTTCTCTCCCCGTACATGCACCCCCCCTCTTCTGTAATAAAAAACACACTACTGCCCATTCAGAAGGTTGAGCTGACACTCCGTTAGAGCTGGCTCAAATCTCTACTTATACAGTCCCTGGTCTGCAGGTCTGAATCAACGTTTACTACATCCATAGAAGCCCGTTTTTATTGAGTATTATGTGGCAAAAGTATTATGTTAGTGTGTGCATTATAAGAGGGAAAACAACTATTGATTCTTTCAAATCCCTACATTGAGAAGACATAAAACACTTTTTGGAAAATATATTTAAGTCCTTTGTAAAGAATGTGTAACTGAAGGATTACATTAGCAGAAACCAAATGGAAAGAGATAAAGCATTTCAATTGTTCCCCCTCTCTTTTTGTAGTGTTAGTAGTAGAATAACGGCCCTCCAATTCATGAATTGAGATTCCCTCTCCTTGACCCAATGTGCTGCTTCAGCCAGTCTCTCACAACCAGCCCATTCATAAAACTGTGGGGCTGAAGTGTGTGCAGAGTGTGTGTATGTGTGTGTGCGTACCATGTGTAGGTGGGCAGGATGCATGTGTGTTTGTAGAGAGAAATGACCTATTCACTCATATAACCACACGCACGCATGGACACATACACATTGAAGAGGAATCGTCCTCCCAGGGCGAATGGTATCCATGCATATCTGGCAGTCACCTGGATGTTTTTGCAGACGTGTTGCATAGCAGCTGTATTTTGGAAAGTTGAGAACACTGAGCTGCATATTTCTTTTCGTTGGAGTGGAGAGAGAGCAGAGGGAGAGGCTCACCAATTTACTCTCCCTCTGCACCAAATGGGGACTGATTGGGCCAGCTCTGAACGAATGAGTGAGCAGGGGAACACAACAACACAAACAAGCGAGAAGGTTGAAAATGAATGTCGAGGCAGAATGCTTCCTACCGAAGAGACAAACTGCTGTGAGCGTTCGTACTCTACGTACTCTACTGCACACCCTATCTCTTTCTGTCTCTTTCCGTTCTCTCTCTCTGTTTCCCCTTTTCTCTCTAAAAGACTGGAACGGCATCTACAGCCACAACTTCCTATATAATTACTACAAGGCCCAAAACTAAACAATCGGCCCACACAGCTCCGAAATGACTGGATCAGCTCACATCTTGGAACACTCAATGTGTAGGGAAAGAGAGAGGGTAAAAGGGAGGAAAGGAGAGAGAGAGAGAGGGAGGGGGGTAGTTTGAGGTGTCCAGATTTAAAACTCGGCTTAGTTTGTACAGAGGCAGGAAGAGGGAGGGGTCAGAGAATCCACTCGTAGAGAGGGGGGGAGAGGAGGGGGGGAGGGGGGTCACAAAGGGGGTAACGTAGTACTGTAGCACTTTTTTTATGAATGGGGAGGGGGGGGGAGACACGCTTCCTCTAACACTCAGGAGAAAATGTATGAATGGGACGTGTCTGTTGGGCTGCTCTCCATCTAACGGAACCCAAAGAGCCCTTGCTTGCCACACAATTTGTATTTCAGCAACAACACATTTATCAATGGCTTTATTTATTCTCTCTTAGACAATTCTAAAAACCTTGAAAAGTAGAAACCAAGTAAACATTCAGTGTGTGGAAGATTTGATTGACATCCGACTGAGTTCCCTCCCTGCAGCCAGATACATTGAAAACAAATTGGTCTGTCAGTATTCAACAACCTCATTACAGATCAGATAGGGGGATTTGTCAAACCCCCATAAAGTCAACAACTCCCCTCCCGTTTAGCTATCACGAGCTGAAAGTCATCCCTGTCTTTCTAATTCACTTCATAACGGTATTCAGTGAATCATATGTTAAGGAACACACATGTATTGTGTTAAAGCTTGAAGGTCAATTTCCATCAAATACACAGTATAAGTCAGAGGTAAAGGACATGTGTTTACATATCCTTCCCTCGGTGGAACTCTGCAGACAGAGCATGCTTGTTATCTGTTATTGAGGGAGAAGGGAACAGATAGATTTACCAGATGTGCAGGTATTGCACAATAACTTATTGCCCCCCCCCCCTCCTCCCATCTCCTTCATCTAGCATTCCAGTGTCCCAAAGCCTGGCGCTCTGTTTTTACTCTCTCCATCCCTCTCGCTCTCTCGTTTTCGCTCTCTCTGTCATTCTCGCTCTCTTTCCCTCTATCTTCCCCACCCATACAGGTAACAACCTGACTCAGAAAAACAACTTTTGATTTGCTGTGGCGCCTTTTCAATACGGCCTCCAAAAAATGTTAGGACTTTGTTTGCCAGCTTTGCGCCCTGTACTCTGAGTTACCATAACATCTGACTCACCTGTTTAGAACTATATTACAAGGCTGAAGAGTGATGAGTTTGATGGAATAATGCATAACCGGGTATGGGAACAGACAAGGCTTTCATTTAACCCGCAGGGGGCTTCAATAGACTCACTACCAGTCGCAACCACAAACACATAGAAGAATATCTTTGTGTCAATGGCAGCCTGTCTACTTGGAGCTTCCCATCACATCATGTTGAATAGATAAGCCCAAAAGAGTGTTCTGGCCATTGAGTACGAACAGCAGGAGCGCTGTCTGTCAACCTGAACCCGTCTCTGCTCAGACTACTGCATATAAGTGAGCTGCCTGTCAAAGTGAAGCCCCAATGACCCTACGGATCATACCAGGGTCAACCATGGGCAGCAAGCTGGCAGTGATTGGCTGGGTTAGCCTAGGGTTAAGTAGACATGACCCTTGCGTGCCCTAGGGTTCATCGCCACTTCCTCCTCCTCATTGTTGCCCCACAGACAGGAACAATATGTTTCACTGGGCATGTGTCACTGGGGCTAATGGGTTTTGAGCAGGGCCAGGGGGAAATCTGTTGCTAAGTTTCACACTATAAAACTTCTGACTTATTTTCAGGTTCAAATTATGCTCAAAACATGTTTAATTGAGACTTTATCCATTGAAATTGCAATGTTAATTCTGAATCAAATTTGCTGTTAAATATACCAATGTCCTATTCGTCATCATTTTGAACGGACTCACCCATAAGGGCCTATTCAGATTGACGAAAATTGGAAGAGAGTCTGAGGAGCGGACTGGTGAAGATACACTACATGGCCAAAAAGATGTGGACACCCCTTCAAATCAGTGGATTTGGCTATTTCTGCCACACCCAGTCCTGATAGGTGTATAACATCACACAGCCATACAATCTCCATAGACAAACATTGGCAGTAGTATGGTCCATACTGAAGAGCTCAGTGACTTTCAACGTGGCACCGTCATAGGATGCCACATTTCCATCAAGTCAGTTAGTCAAATTTCTGCCCTGAAAGAGCTGCCCCGGTCAACAGTAAATGCTGTTATTGTGAATTGGAAACATCTAGGAGCAACAACGGTTCAGCCGCAAAGTGGTTAAATGCATAGTGCCAACTAAAGTTTGGTGGAGGAGGAATAATGGTCTGGGGCTTTTTTCATGGTCTGGGTTAGGCCTCTTAGTTCCAGTAGAGGGAAACTCTACAGCATACAAAGCCATTCTAGACGATTCTGTGCATCCAACTTTGTGGCAACATTTTGGGGAAGGCCCTTTCCTGTTTCAGCATGACAATGCCCCCGTGCACAAAGCGAGGTCCATACAGAACTATTTTGTCGAGATCGGTGTGGAAGGACTTGACTGGCCTGCACTGAGCCCTGACCTTCACCCCATCGAATACCTTTGGGATGAATTGGAATGCCGACAGCGAGCCAGGCCTAATCGCCCAACATCAGTGCCCGACCTCACTAATGCTCTTGTGGCTGAATGGAAGCAAGTCCCTGCAGCAATGTTCCAACATCTAGTGGAAAGCCTTCCCAGAAGAGTGGAGACTGTTATAGCAGCAAAGGGGGGGACCAACTCCATATTAATGCCCATGATTTTGGAATGAGATCTTCGAAGAGCAGGTGTCCACATATTTCTGTCTATGTAGTGTATTTAGATTTTTCAATTTATATTACATCCTTGCTTTACCTTTCATCGTGACTGGCAATGTGACATTCTTGCTTTATAGCTCCAAATTTACCGTAAATATCACAGTAGACACTAGCCAGTAAGCATGCAAACTATTCAACAATGCCAGCCATTTTTCATTTAGTTAAAACATATTAGCTACACTCTTAAATAATGCAACCCTAGCATATTACACTCTTCAATAATGCAACCCGAGCATATTACACTGTTGAATAATGCAACAATTCACAAGTATGTGTAGACAATTAAAGGGTTTATTTTCTTGTTCGTACACACATTAAATGTACCTAGCATGTAAGACAATAGCACAGTTAGCTAAGCTACCACTAGCTAGTAACGTTAGCATATCAAACATGAACGTTTACCTATCTCATACGAATATAAAATACAGTAACATTATCATACAGTGTCATTCATAGTATAGTATAGAGCTTGCTAGGAAGCAAGCTAAACAAAATAATTTCTGTATTCTCATTAGCTATCTACATCATAATGGCTAGCTACTAACGTTAGCCAGTTATCTGAATGTTGAACCATAGCTAGATTGCTAGCTCTTAGTTCTAGATTACAATATCAGCGTATTAAAGTTACCTTAAAACTGGGGCCTTCAACCTTCTCTTGCCCAGGGAACCCCCCACCCCAGGCAAACCCGCGACCCAGGGACCCCATCATATGTTTGCCAAAAAATCATTTTCATGTCTTGTCTTATCATCAGGTGAGAATGATAATGACAAGGAGAGAGGTAATCAACATTTTAAAATGAATAGATTTGGTAAATATAGTTAGTGTTCTGACTTACCCACATTATAATTGGAAGAGGAAGTGTAAACTTTAACATAGACTATTAGCTAGAAAGGTAACTCCAAACACGTTTTTGCTAAGAGCAGCTGTTTAGCTGGTTAAACAAAAATTTGGCCATGTGTTGGCAAACATTTATGTCCAAGTCAAGAAAGCTTACCAGCAGCCAGTGGCACTTGCCGCAGTGGTAGCATGTTCGTGGGTGGTTTTTCAAAGTCTATGTCAGATATTCCAGTAAGTGTAATACCAAAGACAGTAGAAACTCTGTGTAATTTGCTCAATATTAGGAGTTAAGAAAAAAGTTGACATCATTAGAAAGAAGATATTCTCCTTTTCTGCTGTATGTATGTAATTCTACATTTGTTTATTCTGTTGTTGCTATCGATATTCATAAAAACATTGTAGATTTTTTTTTGCGGACCCCCTGCAGGACCCCTGGTTGAATACCCCTGCCTTAGAACAGGCTTCATTTGATCAACATCATGGAAGTCATTATATGAGGTAAACACAAATTGCGACTAAAAACATTGATCATTTCCTGGGGAGCTGATCAGGTCTTGCTTGCATAGCTAGATCAAATGGCTTCTTGCCTGGAAGGTGGCTCAGTGCAGGGCAGCCAAGCAAGGGGGGGGGGGCGGGGGGACACACTGTTGAGATTACTTTTCTTAAAGCTACGGCTACAAATGTAGAATGTAACAGGCTGTTACTGCAATTTCAGGTAAAAACTCAATAAAACAAGTCTCAAATATAAGGAAAATGTCTATGCACTTTCAGCTGTTCCAAAAACATTGTTCTGCTCTTACGATTTTTACTGTAGAGGTGCTGGACTCAATGAGACAATTCTGTTGACACTGCCCTGCTTGTGCGCTACCCCTGAAGGTAGCTAGCGGTCGAGACGTGAGCAATTCACAGCTTTAAATTCCATTATTAAAAAGTATATATTCTCAGGATTTATTTCGATACCTCTCGAGAATCTCCTCATGAGAATCTCCAACTTTCGTCAATATAAAAAGGGCCTAACTCTATGAATGGCTTTAAATGAAAAGGGCACGGAGGACGCTGTTTGTAAAGCGCACACTCCCCTACAGATCCTGAAACACCATTGTCTAGACACACAACAAAAAGGGAAACACCCATTCAAATATTGGCCACGCAGTTGTGTTGTACAGGAATTTGCTTTCCCCTCTTACACCTCAGACATACACAAAAGGGAATCTTTGTACCTGGACTCTGAATGATCTTTTACTGGTTTCCTGGGCCGATCCATTCAGCTTTCCTAACTATGCAAATGGACGGAGGAGGACAATAGTAGCATCCAAATTCACCCATGATGAGTAGGTCGTATTAAGTATGTGTCTTGGAAATGCTTTGTTTCCCAGGCAAAGATTACCGTAACTTTGACAAGTACAGTAGCTCTGCCCAAGCCTTGTTTAACAAACCAACGCTGACCCCGTATCTAAGTTTCTCTCTCTCTCCCTCACGCACACACACAGAATTCTTAGCAGTGACACATGCATTTTTTTCTTACAGTTTTCGGAGTGGAAATCAGGAACAAACTGCTCATCACTGTCAGGAACTTGAGCTGAAATCAGAAAAGAAAGAGAAACCGTTAGTCATGTCATGGTTTGAGCATAATGTAGCTAGCCTTGGTGGTCTGTCAATTTATCTAGAGAGAGTGAGCACTATGCTAGCCTGCTATGCTAGTCTTTCTAGGTGAGTGAGCACTACGTTAGCATGCACGCTTAGCCTGTCTGATGCTAGCTACATCTCTCCATTAACTGAGACAGTCTTAGTGCTTCATGCTGTCCAGCAGCCTTGCCAGTGTGGAAGCTCAGCTCAACCTGCCCATGGTCCTTGGCGGTCATGGTGCTGGGCCTCGTCAGACTCTTTCCTTGGCCATGAAACCTGAGTCACTGCCTGGGTCTAGCCAAGCAACCTTCACTTCCACACTTTCCAGTGTGCCAGCACTTTTCCATGAACGACAGATCAATACCACATAGTCAAGGGGGGAATGAAGCTTAGCTTTTGGACTCAGTCACAGCTACATGCTACCTCGCTCTCCTCATTTCATGTGGCATTTAACGTCTTGATGGCACAAACACTGATTTATTCGGTAGCCTTTTGAGCTGCGCCTTGGAAGGGTTTAACCTCAGTTATGCCTTGACCGCAGTCAAGCATCGTTACTGTGATTATTAACTGTGTCTAATTTTTGTTCTGACCTCAATTAGTGTCAGGAGTTTTTCCTGACCTCATGACCTGACCTGGAAAAACTCTGGGTCCCTTCTTGATAACTTATTTTGGTATGAAGGACGATGCCCTGACCAGTAGCGGTGCGTGGGTAAAATAACTGGCGAAGCCAAGCCAGAAAATAAAGCCATATTACAACCTATGTGTTGTGATAATTGTGTTGTTTGCTCTATCACCTGTTAGTTCACATGCCTCGCTACAGGGATATATAACAATAAGAAGACATGTTGGCAGAATAAATTCAACCACACCTTTGTTTCATCACAAAACCGGAGAGCAAACTCTGCCCGGTGAAGTCCACAAAGCATATTGCATGTAACAAACAGTTACATGACCTACAGCATGGTCAAGAAAGTTAACGTTTCTGACATTTTTTGGACTACTAAACAACTATGGATTTAGAACCACGGAGAGTTACAGCAAGTCGCAAAGAAAACAGGAGCTGCCTCCACTATTCCAGCACCATTTCAACTTCAACATTTCAACATCATCAAATCATCGATGCTTAGTCTAATACACTGACAACTGAAAGATACCAAAAACAGTCTAGTCCAATCAACTTAAGCTAAATAAGATATGGCTGTCCATGGTTATGATTTCTGTGTGTGTGTGTGTGTGTGTGTGTGTGCGTGCAAGTAGAGAAAACATGTTGACTCACCCTATTTGTAGAGAAATGCCAATGCCATCCTCCTCTCTCTCTTTCATGTTGACGAAACGGTCTATCACTCTGTCATACAGTACACACTTTTATTTTTTGTTGTCCTGGGCTACCTGCCTAAAATGCTTGCTCGCTAGCAAGCCTGACTTCCTTTTTATGGGCAACGTTAGCTAGTAAACATTAGCTTCTACATCTAGCTACATATTGAACTTCCATCCTCTCAGGCCAGGGGCACAACAATGTATGAATTAATGGTTGGATCAGATTTGCTGTTATAATCATTGGCCACTGGGAGAATGAAGTAAAACCACAAGTCCAAATCCCTATCACCATCCATGGCTAATTTAGGAGAGGGACAATTTTAGCTAGCTAAGTAGCTAGCCACCAGACGCAACAATTCAAGTTGTTTCTGTCAATGATGTATTGCTCTCGATGTGATGTGATTTGAGGGAAGCCAAATCCAAACTGGCTTCCTTTCACAATTTTTTTTGTTGGTGTGCTAGGACCGTTCACAGTTGAGCTCACTCAGTTCAACTCAACCGTGATTGGCTATTATTTTATTTAAGAAATGATCAAGGGTGGCCAAATGCTCGCTGGCTTTCTTTGCATTCAATGCTACGGGTGGCAATAATGTATACTCTTTTGACCAGACAGGATCAGATAGATGCCTTACACATACAGAGACAGAGGAGTGCTGTTTCGCTCGCTCGGATGCTTTCTCCGGTGAGATAGAGTCAGCCTCTTGCAAATTGAAGGAAAATTAAGAAAGATAAATTATTATTATTTTATTGGGGGGGGTGGGGGGGGGCTGACTTCCCTTGGCATCCATGAACACATGCCACTGGCTCTGACATGAGGCCTAACGATGGCAGCACAGGGTGATTTAAGACCTTAAGAGGTGCACTTACAGTGGAGACAGGGTTACTGTCACTCACGCAGACTAGCTATCGAACCAAAGTGGTGATTAATGGATCAGTACAGAGGTGGAGCTGCCTTCCTTTCCTCCACCCGCAGATCCCATTTCAAGACATTCAGTTGGAATCGTATTCTCTTTGTAAATCCTGGCCAAATTTCCACAGAGATATGTTTTGCCCTCATTGATGTGAATTGTGACAAGACGTCAGTGGCATGTAAAATGGGTGCATGTTGTTTACTTGTGTCTGTGTACTTTCCATCACAGAGCACAGACAGACTAAACAGGCTTTTTAAACAAGGAAGGAAATCAGATGTCTTCTGTCAGTCTTACACCCATTTAGTGGAGCTAGAGGACATTCTTGGTCAATCTAGATGCTCTGCGGGCTAGTGAAGTGTTCTGGAATTCGTCACCTGCTTTGAAGCCTTTGAGAAATTGTTCTTAAGGTCAAGCTAGAGGTGGTAGGAGGACGAGGAACTGAGAGAGAAGTAGGGGGAGCTGAAGGCAAGTTTAGGTTAGCACTATTTAGATCTTGGTCACAAGGCCACTAGCATGAATGAGTGATGTTTTGTTGAATAATTCAATCATAAAAATATTCAACATTTATAGAAACACCGGACCTGGTGAAATAAATATTAATGTATTCATACTTGATTTTAACTTGCAGTCAGTTTAATTTACAATCTTATTATTGACGTTATAGTCAAATTAACCCTATCCTACCATCTAGGCCATATCTGACTGAATTGTCGCAGTCGTTTTACAAAACCAGCCTATTATGTACGGGTGCAACAGAGCTTGATAGTATTGTACTTTTCTGTTTGCTGAGATGCTCAGATCCAAATATATTTCCGATATCAATTGTCCTCCCAAGCACTGGACTTTGAATCACACAAACAGGTTAGGAAGTCCAGATTAGTGGACTGCCAATGCCCCAAAGGGTGAAAAGGTCAAATTTACCCAGTGAGCCATGAGCACACTGGCATCTGATTCGCTACCCGTGGCTGAATGGCCTAAACCTCGTCTGCAGCCAGGTCTAGAAACCTTTACAACAGGCATGAGTCCAATTTGAAAGGTTCCTGCTTTTTCATAAGCCTTTTAATTGCTTTGGTCTTGCACTTACATAATGGTACACGTCAATTCTTAGGAAAAGTTGATGGTTACGAACGAAAACAAAATGCCACCACATGGGAAGCACATGTCCCCTGTCCACTCTAAAATGGTTTAAAATAATGAGAATATGGAAAGTGAAATTGTATAGTATTATAGGAAACCAAATCGGAAGTTTAATTTACTAACACTAAAAAGTCTCTCAAATTGAAACTCAAATTTGGCATAACCAAATTTACTTTTTTCCTTACACAGAGCAAGGGCAACTTCATAGAACCCTTTTTTCTTCAAACACAGAGCAAGGGCAACTTCATAGAACCCACAAAGAGAAAGTTAGTAAGTGCCAGCGCCTGTGACATCACCCAGCCAAGTTAAAGAACCAAACCTAGCCAAAAGGCCCCCTCTCTCACTTCAGCTAACAGACCACAAAGCAAAGCAGGGAAAACGGAGCGAAAAGAGGAAATAAGAAATTCAAATCCACTTTCACGTATTTCTGCCCCGCTTCCTGTGAGGAGGAAACCGGATGATGGCGTCTTGGAGCATGTTCAGATAAATGACATTGATTTCTTATATAATGCTGCGTCCTGTTCCTATACGGTAATACTATTATCCCCTTTTAACTTTTGCCCTAAGGAGAAGGATAAAGCTGCTTTATGAGAAAGAGCAGAGGCCAATATTTAGACCACCAGATCAAACAATAAATCATTTCCACCAGTTTCAACGTGTCTAAAATGGAACACGTTGGATCTAGCTAAGAAAAAGGAAGAGAAGAAAGAAAACATTAAGGATATCTGAGCGTCAGTGCGACTGGCTCGTAGACAAGAGCACAACCCTGTGCTTAGGGAGACAGAGGGAGAGTGTGTGTGTGTGTGCGTGAACGCGTGCGCGTGTGTGTATCCGATTTGCTTCCAGGAACACCTCGTCAAAGGCTTTGAGATGCAAGTCAGCACAAGACAGAAAATGTGTTTATATGAGCGCAGACAAATTTCCTTTTTTTTTCAGGCACCTTGAATTACTTTTTTTTCCCTCAATGGGAGATCCCGGGAGGAGCATAGAACTCTGTCATAAACGCCAATGACAAGATGTGACAAGCTCCTGAACACTCTCTCTCTCTCCCTCGTAACCTTCCTGTCTCCTTTATTTCTTCCACACTCTCTAGCAGAAAACTCCCTCCAGCTATCGAGTTTTTACAATGCGGGTGAATCCCTTGCAACCACAATCAGTCACAATGATAGGCCTCTAATTAATGCAACAGGACAGAGGAGTTCTGCCAGAACAGCTCAAAAACAAGCTACTATTTAGGGCTAAATAACACATTGATAGTTACGCCATTGACTTCCACCCAGGCAGCTCGGCTTTTTAATTCTCTCTATAGCCCAGCAAGTCCTCCTCTTGGCAATCTGTTGATGCAGTACAACAGAACCCCATATCTACTGCTCTGCTATGGATGTTACCTTTATGGCTGACTAAATACAAATAAAATGTCCATCAAAGGGATCAGACTTTGGGGTGGTTCTCATTGTTGTCCCTTTTTATTGGTGTTGGCTCTGTCTTTGTCTGTGGAGCGTGGTGGTGTGAACTTGCCAGTTTAACGCTGCATGAGAAAAGGTGCCGAGGCCCGAGATACAAAGAAAGCATTGTTTGCTGGGCATCATAAACTATCATTTGTCATAAGAGGGAGGCCCATTTCAATGACTTGAACCCTTTTCACGCTAGCGTGCCGACCCGAACTGTACTGTGTTGGCTCTGGTATTTTCTTTTCACATTGACCTTTCCAGCAGTTCCAGCAATTACGGTGGACGCGTAACCAGGCCAATACAGTACAGCTCGGCTCAGTAGTGTGAAAAAGGTATAGCTCAACTCAAGCATCCACAACAACTTCCTTAAAGTAGTTTGTGTCGATAATACTTGACTTCTCAAAGGATCTGGTTATAGATTTTGGTCTTGTGTGACTCATGGTCAATACTAAGGGTGCTACTGTGAACTGTCCTCTACCATGAAAAAATGGTTACTTCAAGATAAGCAGATAAGCTGTGTCTAGGGATAGTCATGCAAAAAAATGCATAACTTTAGAAATCCCCTTTCCTCACAACAACAGTCTGGAAGCACCTCCCATGTAATCACTAGTGTACCCACTACTATTTTACAATGAACACAGCACTGGCAATTCAAGACTCCTACATGTACATGTACGTATGGACATTAACTTTTTGCTTTTCAATTAAGGCAATAAGATACCCTCTCGAGCCAAACAAAAGAATGTTACATAAGTTATCTGGTTGTTTTGTTATGTACATTATTTATACTGTAAACCAGTCTCGGGTCTGAAAGGATTTGAGGTGCACTTGATTCAGCTTGGAGTTTGCACTTTTGGGACTTTTCTATTGGCTCCATTATGCAAAGAAAATCAACCGAAGCTCAAGTATTTGAAAGCATTTGACATACATGTATATTTGACCCAGGTCTGCTACAAATCACAGGATATCAGTTTGGCTGGCTCAAGATGGCAGGCATTTTGTAGCAGGTTTCATTTCTTGTTTAGAGGTTGTTTAAGTGTTACATATTGCCCTTCCACTTCTGGGCCCCAGATTTACCAAACATTACCAAACATGCGTGAGTCATTCCTTAATGTTGTTGTCCCGTCCTAACATATAATTGCTTCTTTAAAGTGCACGTCATATTGTACCTTTAAACTCCACACTGCTGACAATTGCTGATGCCTGCCTGGGTCCATTTCATCGCTATGTGCTTTTAGTGACACGGGCCTAACATGCTGTTTGTTTGCATTGGCTGGGCTTATTTGGCACGCAAGGACACTACATGCCAACATGGCCAAAATAGGGAATGTTTACAGCTCATCATGTCCTGTCTATGTTCACCAAGGAAATGTTTCTGTCGTAACATATCACTAATGACCATGTGTATTGCAACATAATGTTTTAACTCCCTGACTTTCTTCACCTCTTAAAGTGAAAAGGTCCTTGTTTTACTGCCTACGTTTTTACGTTTGCCTACATTTTTACTGAAACTACGTTTTGCTACTCCGCCCTGTGCATTGTGTGTCTAACACTCACTAAAGCGGTGGTATTCAAAGTCAGGGTTACGACCCCTAGTGGGTAAATAATATTTTATTTATATTTTTTGGAGAACAAAAAATTAAGAGTACAGATTATTGAATGGGAACAATAAACAAACGTTTTTCAAAAAGATCATTTTAAAAACATAATTTTATTGAGTATTTGTTGGTTTCTTTTCATTTTGATAAGAGATTAAAATGCAATTAAATTGAAATTTACCGATTTTAAGGTTGTGTCATTAGATTTGGGTGGGGTGGGGTTGCGAGAAATTCCTGTGAAAAAAATGGTGTCCCCAAAAATTCTGGTCGAAAAATTGTGCTGAAAAAGTTTGAATACCACCGCAGTAAAGTAAAATAGGCCTTTCCTGATGTCAACTAAATATTTGGTACAGATGACCAGGGGTGAAACTTTCACCGGGGACGGGTCCCCCCCCCACATTCTGGAATTGCATTTTTGTCTCACCCAGTTTTAGCATTGGCATGTGATACAAAACGAGGCAACAGTGCTTATTTTATCCGACTGGAGTGTTTATTTGACTAGATAATTTAGAAAAAATGTAACTCATAAAAAAACGTCCCCCCCACTTCTAAAACCAAAGTTGTGCCCCTGCACATGACTAATAGTCAAATTAATTGTAATTATCATACTGTACATTCTTTCAGTCCCACTCTTTATTAATAAGTCTGTAGGGATTTAATAAATACTTGTATAAATATACTTCTGGAGAAAAGACCTCGATCATGACCAAGAGTTGTTTGAAGCCATTGCTGCTTCGTGGTGGTATGTGTTCTCATCAACCTAGCAGTCATCAACTGAGAAATTGAGATCAAACACACTCACAACTATATCAATAGACTCCTTTTGTAATAGATAATTTCCATATTCATATGTCTGACCAAGGCTGGTCCTCCAGGGTATCAATATCACTAATGTTCAACAGATCAAATGCATATTTAAACATACTATCTAACATATTCAAATATTGTTGACCTTTCCCTAGTCTCTGTTGCTATGATTTATCATTGCCACTCTCACTGAAACATAGCAATTAATCAAAAAAACGAATTTAAGTAAATGCTGCAGGCAGTCTCACCTTCTGTGAGCCATGTCTCCTGAAGTTGGCTTAAATCCTGAAAGAGGTCTGAAAGAGGAAGAAAAAACGACATCATTACCACAGAACGACAAGATCAAAGAGCATTGCTCACAAGATGGTCTGGTCATGTCGGCTAGTTCAAGTTTAGGCAAGTTAAGTCATATTTATCAATCCATAAATAGAAGCCATAAATCTGTACGAGGCTTTGGTAAGCAGACCATTGACGAGGTAAACTTGTGTCACGTAAAGGGGTCACTGAGAGCTTCCTTTGGAGTTCTAACTTTACCTTCAGATTCCTGAGGGGGTAATTCCGTGTCCATGTATTTCCTTTTTGCAGCCATCAACAGTCTATTTAGGGGCCCATTTCCTTGTGACTTCTGCAAAGCATCAGAAATATTACAGAAGTGGGAAATACACTCAAACATGACATGTAGCCTACCTTTGATGTCATAGGCTACCTAGAACATTCCCACTGTCACTAATTGGTTAAGCTAATTAGTCAATATGGCAATCAATACTAAAATAATCACGTTACATTATAAAAATGATATTAAAAGGCTAGTATTCTCCTATTCTTTTTATTAGTAGTAGTATCCTAATTATTAACACTTTCAGTGTTTTTTGTTGTTGTCATCATTCCAGACTGAACAAATATTGTCCCTTCAAATACCATTGAGAATTACTGTCATATAACCTATTATCAAACCAATACTAACCACAACAGAAAACCAACGCAGCTTGTCACGGTAAACTGCAACAGTGTTGCAACACAAACGCTCTCTATCGTTCCATTTGCCCTCTCAATATTGTTAACCCATTTGCTAGGTGACACTGTTAACATGTCCTGTCTAGAGACAAGCAATGTGTTAACGAACAGTGTAAAATAAATGCTTTCATTTAGTTTACGTGGTTAAAACAATTGTGCAGAACTTTTGATAGTTTAGAAGCGAATGAAACTAGTTTTCTTCGCGCACACAATTGCTTCAGACAAATCTCATGCAAAGGGCGATCAGAGAGAAAGCCCGGTAGCCAAGTCCTAAAAACTGAGCACAGCATTTACAAATACATTACTTTATCCATACGTACATTTGCTAAAGTGTAAGGCACTTGCTGGTCCAAATATCCATCCATTTTATAATCCATCCGTTAACCGTTTGTGGTCATTTAGGCTGAGTTGAGTGAGATCCACGCAGCCTGCAGGGAGAGAGGGAAGAGGGACAAGAGGAGCGATAGTTGTGAATGGAGCTGCGAGAAAGCTGCATACATAATGAGCTCCATTCACATTAAATGCAAAGGGTAGCGATGGCGAGCTATTACTCAGGGAGCTGCTGCCCCCTTTACAACGGCCATCTCTAGATGTAATACGACTTTGTCAAATTGCCATCGAAAGTGTTATTTTTGGGGGGAGGGGGCATTTTAGCTAACCCTAAGCCTTTTCATAACCTTGACCCAATTATCCTAACCTGCTGGGCAAATTCTCCTAAACCTGCTACGAAAATATATATATATATATATGTTTTTTTACAAAAACTGTATCCCTTCTAGACAAAACCTTTTACTGCTGGTTCGTGATAGATCTCGCACAGTCGTCAGATACCGCAAAACAATTATCTCAACAAGTAAGCCTATGCAATGTGCCTCTTCTTTCCTCTTATAGTTATAAAATGTTATTTGTTGTTTATAAATGGCTTATATAGGATTTATGGAAATAATAATGGGTCGCGCTTTATTTGGATAGTCTGGATCATACTATCAACAACCTATCTGTTGTTAAGCAACTGCTTGCTAAGGTTACGGTTAGGTTTGGAATAAGGGTTAGTATAAAGGTTAAGGTTATGGTCAGAGCTAGGGTTAGGGTTAGTAGATAGTTAGTTGAAATGTTACTGATAGTATGTAGAAAGTCTGTAGAGCATCTACAGATGGACTATCCAAATGAAGCGTTACCTAATAATGTTGAATTTTCATTTGTAAAATCGACAGGCAAACCAATAAATTGTGTTTTTATAGGACCACGCACTTGTAAAAATAGTATTTTCTTACAAAAAAAAGTAGCTTATACTTTATATTTACACGAACGACGCGAGAGGAAATTGAACTGTGGATAATGTGACAATTAACAAATGTCGCGTCTCGACTGTACAGGCTACAGGGCAACTAAATAACTCTTGCTTATAAGAAAGAGTCAACTATAATCAAACTAAACGCTTAATGCGTCTGTTATCAGCTTGGGTCGGAAATGCCCCCCCAAAACAAGGGTGTTGTCAATTATTTTCCAGACTTGAGTGTTGATTTGGACTACATAGACTTGCTTTCAGACGCTTGCTCGGCCAAATGACTTGGTGATTGGTGGATTTCCTCTTTCAAGGGGTTGAATTTCTACTTTTGTCCTAATGAATGACCTGATTTATGAATGAAAACTAGGTTCCCTCTTTGAACCAATCGGCTATGAGACTGTCCAGGTCCCTAGCAACCATGGGTGGAGTTAGAGGAGTGGCAGCCAATCAGAGCTTGGGACTCAGAGAGCCTTTATACTAGATTTTCCTGTTGTTTTTCATTCACAAAAAGAGAGAAAGGTAAAGTTGGGAAAAAACTTCCATTCATAAAAACCTGCCCTAGCTTGAATGTCCCTCCTGCCCAGACACTGTCAAATAAGTTCATTTGTTTACCTTCTTACACTTCTTCTCCTCACTTTTAATGACTAGGCTACATAACACGTTTTACAGTATGTCATGTACAACTAGAAATGACTTTGTTCACTGACTGGGTCAGAGGTCAGCTATTTGGAACACCTTTTGAATAGAAATGACATGAAATGTCACAGGTTGCGTTTAAACAACACATCATACTGAGTTGGAAGGAAAATGTCACTGTCGTGTTATTATGTTTTATGATGCAATTTAAAACAAATATTCTATTCAATTCAATTCTATCACATGCACTCTAAAATGAAAATGAAAGGAAGGAAAAAAATGTGTATAAAAACAAGCTTTCTGTGGCTTATAGTGGTAGTTAATTTCTGAAACTAATGGAGATGTTTCATTATCTTGAAAGTACTCGTATAGTCTATCTAATTTCCAAAACATTTACTAATAGCCATGTATGCTTGTCTGAGTCTGATATGTGTCAGCAGAGTTAAGAAGAGTCCACAGAGAGCGAAAGGAGGCTCTTTAAAGCTTTCTGTAGAAGGGATGCTGTTTTAATACAAAAGAGAACACAACCACACCAGTATTTTATAAAATGCTCACTCATATTGAGATATACAACATTGATAAGTAAGCATTTCAAGGTAAGGTCTACACTTGTTGTATTCGGCGCATGTGACAAGTAAAGTTTGATTTGATTTTGATGATGTCCTGAAATGATATGCTTGTGTAACTATTATTTTTACTTATTTTTATTGAAAATCATTCTTATTTTCAACCAAATCTTTTCTTCATTTGAGCAGTGCCAGGCCACGTGTTTTTATTGTGTCTACGAGACAGCTTGCCCTGGGTCGAGTCGGTGGCTCCATGGTGGGACAGATTGACCCTCTACCATTACCCCCACTGGGAATCTAATGAGTTCCCATACCAGCGTCGAACCATGCCAGACCAGACCAGACCATGCCAGACCAGACCATGCCAGACCAGACCATGCCAGACCAGACCATGTGTGCTGCTCAAGAGATCTCTGCCAATACCCTACCCCCCACCTCCATATGCATCCTTTTGTCCTTGATCATATCTCAAAGAGTATTGTATTATGTTACTGTGTAACAATAACCATAATATCGATGAATTCTATGTTCAGAATTCCTAAATTGGCACTAAGCATTTACGATTTATAAACCATGTAGTTTTCATTCTTTAATCTTCATTCCCCCAAATAGTGACACATTTATAACGCTACATTTAGAATGCTTAATCTAATACATTAACGCTCATGAGGATGTCCATTCATTTCATTGACCCGTGCATGACATCCATGTTTCTCATCCATAGAGGGGGCATCTCTGGGCCATTAAAACAAACAGGACATACTCTCTCAGGCAGTGGGCAGAGGCCAGACAAGACAGGCAGCCCTGGCTGTTTGCAATAGGGACGGGCGTTCGAGGAAGAGCAGCTTGCTCTCACATGCCATGTCAACTGGAAGATGATTCCCAGTCCAAACAGTTGCCGTGTGAAAAGAGGTGCAGGGGGAGTGTGTGTGTGTGCGTGAGAGAGGGAGTGTATGTGCGTGTATTCGTGCGCTTGTGTGTGTGTGTGTGTGTGTGTGTGTGTGTGTGTGTGTGTGTGTGTGTGTGTGTGTGTGTGTGTGTGTGTGTGTGTGTGTGTGTGTGTGTGTGCGTGCGTGCGTGCGTGTGTGTTAAACAAACGTTTCCAGTGAAATAGCAACTAAAAATACACTCCACACATTTGGGCATGGACTTATCGCACATCCTTTTTGTGCCAGGCTGCCAAATGTGGATCCAGGCTGCCCTGCCCTATGTCCTGACTCCTCTGGGCCAATGGCGTCTCCATTCATTTCAGGACTTCCTCCATCCTCCTGAACAGCAAACAATGCTCACCTGAAAATAACTCAAGCATAAACCAGAGCCAATTATGTTTGTTAAGGCCAAGAGGTCAGATTTAATAGGTGTTGACACTACACAAATACAAATCAGGGTTTTGAACCCTCATCCTTGAGAGTTGTGTTGTTCTGTTTCTGTCAGTGTCTGCCGCTGCCTGTCAGTCAGGCACTTGTCCTGTTATGAATACACCTGAATAGTGAACAGATTTGCCCCAAATATAGAAGGGGGTGAGAGTCACTTGCGGTGTACTTTCTCTAATATGAACGCTTGTAAGTCATGAGCTGGCGCAGTGGCTGATTTATGTCTCCTGGCTCGGGCCTGGTGCATGGGATTGTCACTGGCTGCTGGCTTAGACCGCAACACATAAATTGATTTCCCACCGCCAACCCTGTGGAATGCCTGGCACTGCAGTTCACACAGACCCCAGACAGGCTTAGCTTAGCCTGCCTCCCCCACAACAACAGATGAGCTTTAACGGCTGTGTGTGTGTGCGTGCGTGCGTGCGTGCGTGTGTGTGTGTGTGTGTGTGTGTGTGTGTGTGTGTGTGTGTGTGTGTGTGTGTGCGCATTCATCAGTGTGTGTACTGTCTATCTGTGTGTGTGTTCTCTATCTATGTGTGTATACTGTCTGAGTGTGTGTGTGTGTGCTCTGTACCCGCCGGTGGCCTATTATTAATTCCCCCAGGACATAGCTTCGTTGCTGGGATGCCTGCTTGTGTATAGGCACAGGCAGGAAATGTCACCATTGGCATCTGAGGAGGACTCGCGGGCCAACCCAAGCATGCTCAGCACCTGCAGTCTCAGTCTCCTGCCACAGACACTGACTTGCTTGTTTGTCAACCCCACCATCCATGCCCCACCAAAGCCAGCCTGTATAGCCTGCGCTGCCCCTATGAAAGATCAATCAGGTGAATACAATCATCTCCTCGTTTATGGGGGTGTTTTCAGATGCCGGCTGAAAGTCCCCATGCAGCTTCACTGGCCCAGCTGAGGTTCCAGATAAGAGACAAAGCAAACCCCCCTTTATTCACGGTTTAGACTGGCCCTCTCCAGTTTTCTCAACAAGCCAACAGCACACATCAGGAGCCCAGAGAAGAGCTGGGACTGGGAGAAGTTCTTTTTAGGGCCGGATGGCTCAGATGAGGAGACACAGAGGAGCCTTGTTGCTGTCTCTGTCGTTCCACAGCACTGGTTTTGTGTAAACTCTCTATTGTCGCTCCAACCGACTCGCCCACATTTTCATCTATATCCCAAATTCCACTTCATTTCCATGCTCATTTGGGGATAAAACAAAATCCCATTTACTTCAGCTATAGTAATCCAGCTGCATCATCTAGGCACATGGGGAAAGCCAATGGTTTGGGACATTTTTTTTATTTTACTCGACAAGTCAGTTAAGAACAAATTCTTATTTTCAATGACGGCCTAGGAACAGTGGGTTAACTGCCTTGCTAAGGGGCAGAACAACAGATTTTTATCTTGTCAGCTCAGGAATTTGATCTTGCAACCTTTCAGTTACTAGTCCAACACTCTAACCACTAGGCTACGCTGCCTCATCATCACTGTCATAGTCTAATCAAAAGGCTATATGGATAGAAGGAATATTCAGTATTGTGGAATGTTTATCCTGAATTTTACAGTGGAAAATGTTAATATGAAATCATGATGATTGAGTTTGGATCATCATTTATTCGAAGTTGATATTTTGAGAAATAATTGTAAAATAATACATTTGTTAAATAATTCTATAGATGTGCGTAATGTACAGAAAACCCCTGCAGGGCTCTGTCCACTTTCAATGCTACTCAGACAGACATCAAAGCTCTACCCTAGAGCATGTTGAGAAAAGAAGAGACTTCTCACAGATTCACTGATCACTCGTGTCCCAGAGTTAACCAGTCTTCTCACCCATCCTCACCTCTTCTCTTTTCCTAAATAATATCATGATTTCGCATCACTATAGCTTTGTTTCCACAAGGGAGCCTCACTAATTTTGTCAAAATTCTTGTTGTAGTTAGTTATGAACCCTGCACGTTTAAACAATGCCCCTTGACCTTTCTCCTCAAACACGAGGGCCTGTGTTGGGATTCCAAACAACTGGGCGGTAGTGTTTAGCTTGGGTTTATCCGGTTTGGGCTGACCTGATAAGACAAGGTCACTCAGCTTGACCACAGATTTACTGCACGACAAAGCACTCTCATAAAGTTTATGTCAAGAAATATAAAAAAATACCAAGAATGTCAAGAAATACTGTAGTTCTGGCTTGGACTTTTGCAGCTGGTAGTTTTTAGTTTCTTCATACTGTATATTTTACTGTAATTCATGTTGACTCAATTCTCTATGCTTATGTAACTTGAAATGCCACGTTTGATATAAAGCCCTCTTAGGAAAACAGAGGTATGGACTTAAGCAAAGCAACTAAGCTCAATCTAACATCCTGTATGCGTATTACATCAGTATGACGTGAAATCATATAAATATAGCGATACAGTATGTGGACATATACTAGTTAAACACACTGTCCTATTAGTTAAATACTCTTACAAATCTTATGCACCCACCATCAACCTCAACAAGATTATACATACGCTGAAGATAGAGGTGACCTTTTGCAGCTACAAGTGTACCAAGCTAATACCAGGCTTATAGGCCACACGGTGAGAATGCCTGGCACTCCACCTTTCTCTTTGAAGAAAGATGGATGTGACACTGGCACTAGAGCCATCAGGTGCCATCTGGGCATTGGTGAGGCCTGGTATATGAATGACCTCCTGTTGGGATGAGCCGGGTATGTGGGACTGACAGATCGGTGGCAGTGTGGACATGCTTTATCGCCATTAGACATAGGAGATAAAGAAGATGTACCCAGTGGACAGGGGTGGAAATGCCAGTGGGTTAATGGGAGGATTCTAACTAATGAATTGTAAAAGAGTGAGAGTAGTGGGCAGTAGGTCCCGTGTGGCTCAGTTGGTAGATCGTGGCACTTGCAACACCAAGGCTGTGGGTTTGATTCCCATGGCGGAACCAGTATAAACAAATATAAAAATGTATCCACTCACTAGTGTAAGTCGCTCTGGATAAGAGTGTCTGCAAAATTATGTAAATGTGAAACATAGCTTTAGCGGTGGCCTGGATTTGAATAGGAAACAGCTTTGAATAGGTTTGGTTTGAATAAAATAGTTGTTCAAATATGTAGAGGTCTATCTATTTCTCTATTGACATAAAGTCAATATATGAGGGAGGGAGAATCATTATCTGTGTCATTTTGAAATGACAATTGCGCTCTAATATATTGGCACCCTTGCACATTTAAAAAATATTTCACTATTTCTTCTAAAATGTGTTGAAATGGACAACACCTTTGGTGTTCTCTTGTGTATTTGTTCGATTTACAACTGCACAGAACCAATAAATAACTAATCTAAACTGCCCTGTAGTAAATTATTCAGAATTCATTTGGTTGGAGGCAAGTGATTCTCATTTACTGTGTAATTGATCTAATCTGTGGTAAATCGCAGGTGTTTACAGGGTAGAAATAGCCAGTTATGAAAAGTGGAAACAGAACATTCTGCTTCCTCCATTGCACTCCATCTAGAATGGCGCCGGAGGGGATGGCTGCCGTTTTACGGGCTCCTAACCAACTGTGCTATTTTGTTCGTTTTTTTCTGCGTTGTAACTTATATTTTAACTTATTTTGTGCATAATGTTGCTGCTACCGTTTCTTATGACCAAAAATAACTTCTGGACATCAGACCAGCATTTACTCACCTCGAACTGGACAAAGATTTTTTCGTTAACAAGTCCGATGCGAAGGATATACTGCTTTCTCAGGAACGGGCCCAAATTCCCGTCATTTGCGTGAAGAAAAGATGGAGAAAAAGGGGACGGAGGTTGGGCTGCCTTCTGAGAATTCGTAGGCGAGTGAGTAAACCTCCAATACCATCCATTCTATTGGCCATTGTGCAATAATTGGAAAACAAAATGGATGATATACGATCAAGACTATCCTATCAACGGGACATTAAAAACTGTAATATCTTATGTTTCACCGAGTCGTGGCTGAGCGATGACACAGATAATATAGAGATGGCTGGATTTTCCATGTAATGGCAGGACAGAGAAGCTACGTCTGGTAAGACGAGGGGCGGGTGTGTGTGTCTATTTGTCAACAACAGCTGGTGCGCGATGTCTAATATTAAAGAAGTCTTGAGGTATTGCTCGCCTGAGGTAGAGTACCTTATGATAAGCTGTAGACCACACAATCTACCAAGAGAGTTCTCATCTATATTATTCATAGCCATCTATTTACCACGACAAGCCGATGCTGGCTCTAAGACTGCAGTCAACCAGCTATTTAAGGCTATAAGCAAACAAGAAAATGCTCATCCAGAAGCGGCGCTCCTAGTGGCCGGGGACTTTAATGCTGGCAAACTTAAATCCATTTTATGTGCAACCAGAGGAAAAAAAACTCTAGACCACCTTTACTCCACACACAGATGTCACACTCTGACCTAGGGGAGCTGTGTTTTCTCTGTTTAGCTAGGCCAGGGTGTGATAGGTGGGTGGGCATTCTATGTTTTGTTTTCTATGATTTGGCCGGGTAGGGTTTCCAATCAGAGGCAGGTGTCTATCGTTGTCTCTGATTGGAGCCATACTTAGGCAGCCTGTTTTTCCTTTGTTTTTTGTGGGTAGTTTTTTCCTGTTTAGTCCTAAGTACCTGACGGAACTGTCGGCTGTCATTTTTGTTTAAATTGTAAAGTGTTCATTTTCTCATTAAAACTACAAGATGAACATATTCCACGCTGCACCTTGGTCGACTCATTTTGATGCCTGTGACAACAGAGACGCATACAAAGCTCTTCCTCGCCCTCCATTTGGCAAATCTGACCATAATTATATCCTCCTGATTCCGGTGTACAAGCAAAAACTAAAGCAGGAAGTACCAGTAACTCACTCAATATGGAAGTGGTCAGATGACGCGGATGCTATGCTACAGGACTGTTTTGCTAGCACAGACTGGAATATGTTCCGAGATTCATCCAATGGCATTGAGGAGTACACCACCTCAGTCATCGGCTTCATCAATAAGTGCATTGACGACGACGTCCCCACAGTGACCGTACGTACATACCCCAACCATAATCCATGGATTACAGGCAACATCCGTATCGAGCTAAAGGCTAAAGCTGCCGCTTTCAATACGGACGCTTATAAGAAATCCTGCTACGCCCTCAGATGAACCACCAAACAGGCAAAGCGTCAATACAGGATTAAGATTGAATCCTACTACACCGCCTCTGACACTCGTCGGATGTGGCAGGGCTTGAAAACTATTACGGACTACAAAGGGAAACCCAGCCCCAAGCTGCCCGGTGACGCAAGCCTACCAGACGAGCTAAATACTTTTTATGCTCGCTTCAAGGCAAGCAACACTGAAGCATGAATGAGATCACCAGCTGTTCTTGACAACTGTGTGATAACGCTCTCGGTAGCCGATGTGAGCAAGACCTTTAAACAGGTCAACAATCACAAAGCCGCGGGGCCAGACAGATTACCAGGACGTGTACTCAAAGCATGCGCGGACCAACTGGCAAGTGTCTTCACTGACATTTTCAACCTCTCCCTGACCGAGACTGTAATACCTACATGTTTCAAGCAGACCACCATAGTCCCTGAAGCGAAGATAACCTGCCTAAATTATTACCGCCCCATAGCACTCACGTCGGTAGCCATGAAGTGCATTGCAAGGCTGGTCATGGCTCACATCAACAGCATCAACCCAAGACCCACTCCAATTCACATACCACCCTAACAGATCCACAGATGACACAATCTCAATTGCACTCCACACTGCCCTTTCCCACCAGGACAAAAGGAACACCTATTTGAGAATACGGTTCATTGACTACAGCTCAGCGTTCAACACCATAGTGCCCACTAAGCTCATCACTAAGCTAAGGACCCTGGAACTAAACACCTCCCTCTGCAACTGGATCCTGGACTTCCTGACGGGTCGCCCCCAGGTGGTAAGGTTAGCTAACAGACGTCTGCCACGCTGATCCTCAACACTGGGGCCCCTCAGGGGTGCGTGCTTAGTCCGTTCCTGTACTCCCTGTTTACCCACGACTGTGGCCAAACACGACTCCAACACCATCATTGAGTTTGCTGATGACACAACAGTGGTAGGCCATGATTACCGACAACGATGAGACAACCTATAGGGAGGAGGTCAGAGACGTGGCAGTGTGGTGCCAGGAAAACAACTTCTCCCTCAATGTGAGCAAGACAAAGGAGCTGATCGTGGGCTACAGGAAAAGGCGGCCGTTTCAAGTTCCTTGGTGTCCACATCACCAACAAACTATCATGCCCCAAACACACCAAGACAGTCGTGAAGAGGGCACGACAACACCTTTTCCCCCTCAGGAGATTGAAAAGATTTGGCATAGGTCCCCAGATCCTCAAAAAGTTCTACAGCTGCACCATCGAGAGCATTCTGACCGGTTACATCACCGCCTGGTATGGCAACTGCTCAGCATCTGACCGTAATGCGCTACAGAGAGTAGTGCGTACGGCCCAGTACATTACTGGGGCCAAGTTTCCTGCCATCCAGGACCTATATACTAGGCGGTGTCAGAGTAAAGCCCAAAAAATTGTCAAAGACTCCAGTCACCCAAGTTATAGATTATTCTCTCTGCTACCACATGGCAAGCGGTACCGGAGCGTTAAGTCTAGGACCAAAAGGCTCCTTAACAGCCTCTACCCCCAAGCCATAAGACTGCTGAACAATTAATCAAATGGCCACCTGGACTATTTACATTGACCCCCCCCCATTTGTTTTTACACTTCTGCTACTTGCTGTTTATTATCTATGTATAGTCACTTTATCCCTACCTACATGTACAAATTACCTCGACTAACCTGTACCCCTGCACATTGTCTCGCTACCGGTACCCCCTGTATATAGCCTCGTTATTTCTATTTTATTGTGTTACTTTTTATAATTTTTTCACTTCAGTATATTTGGTAAATATTTTCTTAACTCTTTCTTAAACTGCATTGTTGGTTAAGGGCTTGTAAGTAAGCATTGTATTCAGCACGTGACAAATAAAGTTTGATTTGATAAAGTTTGATTTGATTTGATTTGTAAAGTGCAAGAGTGCCAATATATTAGAGCACAACTGTATGTGTTTTAACCAAAGACCTATCACACTGCATAAATCTTGCTTGATGGCTCAGTTGATTGGGACAATGACATTTGAAATTCCAGTATGGAGTAAATGCTGTATAGTACATAACAGGTACATTGGATCAAAGCATAAAAAGTCCATACTTTCGTCATATACTGTCCCATCTAATTTCCCTCTATTACCTCAGTCAAAAGCGCCACTGAGGGTATAGTCACATTGATATAATATGAAAGTAATATACAATTCATAAAACTAGGCCTTTATGAATGGTATCAAAATAACCCTCCCTGCTAATACTATGGTAGAAGGATGGCGCTGCAGTGGATAGCTGTCGTCTTACGGGCTCCTGGCCAATTGTGTTATTTTGTGTGTTTTTTTACACTGTTTCCAACAATTATTTCCTACGACTGAAAACAGCTTCTGGACATCAGAACAGCAGTCACTAACCTCAATATGAATTAACATTTCTACTTCAACAAGTCGGCAGCTCTGGGCATTATGCAAAGCTTGGACCAGGCCCTGATCCCCGGGACTCGAAAGAGGAAGAGGCGACGAAAGAGAGGCAAGCTAGGCGTCGTTATGATAAGACTACGTTGGCAAGCATCTAGAACACCATTGCCCTCTATTTTGTTGGCAAACGTACAATCACTGGAGAGCTCCGTTCGAGACTATCCAATCAACGGGACATGAAGAACTGTAATATTCTGTTTCTCTGAGTCATGGCTGAAAGAGGACATGGATAATATACACCTTGCTGGCTTTTCCATCCATCTTCGCTGACTTTTCCATCCATCGTCAAGATAAGACGGCAGCAGAGTCCAGGCTCTGTCACAGCAGGCTGCGACCGGGAGACCCATGGGGCGGCGCACAATTGTCCCAGCATTGTCCGGGTTAGGGGAGGGTTTGGCCGGCCGGGATGTCCTTGTCCCATCGCACTCTAGCGACTCCTGTGGAGGTCCGAGCGCATGCAAGCTGACACGGTCGCCAATGAACAGTGTTTCCTCTGACACATTGGTGTGGCTGGCTTCCGGGTTAAGCGGGTGTTGTGTCAAGAAGCAGTGCGACTTGGTTGGGTTGTGTTTTGGAGGACGCACGGCTCTCAACCTTCGCCTCTCCTGAGTCCGTACGGGAATTGCAGCGATGAGACAGTACCCCCCATCTTTAAGGGCGCCACCTGGTGTCCACCCTGGGTGCATACCTGGTTGACCGGGGTGCCGACGGTGAAAGTCGGCGATGAGGGCTGGGTCCAGGATGTCTTTAGTGGGGACCCAGCACCTCTCCTCCGGGCCATAACCCTCCCAGTAACCAGGTACTGGACACCCCAGTCCCATGGTCGAACACTCAGGAGGCGTCTCACCATGTACGCCGGATAGCCATCAATGACACGAGGAGGAGGGGTAGGCCTGGAAACAGAAGACAATGGGCTGTCAGACACGGGTTTAATCCTAGACATATGGAAAGTAGGGTGAATACGGAGGGTACGGTGTAAGAGAAGATGTGGGGCTAACAGCAGTGGGGCTAAGGATTCTAGAGATGAGGAATGGGCCAATGAAACGGGGGGAAAGTTTACGGGACTCCACCTGGAGGGGCAGGTCCCGGGTGTAGAGCCATACCCTCTGCCCGAGCTGATAGCATGGAGCAGGGGTCCGGTGGCGATCCGCTTGTCGCCTATACCTGGATGTGGTCTTCAACAGAGCGGCCCGGGCTCTCTTCCAGGTATGGCGACAGCGGTGGACGAACATCTGGGCAGAGGGATTGCTGACTTCCTCCTCTTGCTCGGGGAAGAGCGGAGGCTGATATCCCAAGGAACACTCGAAGGGTGAGAGACCCGTGGCAGAGCAAGGAAGGGTGTTGCGAGCGTACTCAACCCATTCCAGTTGCTGACTCCAGGTGGTAGATTTGGCGGAGACTAGGCAGCGAAGAGTAGTATCCAGATCCTGGTTGGCTCGCTCCGACTGGCCGTTGGACTGTGGGTGGAATCCGGAGGACAGGCTGGCTGACGACCCAATGAGGTTGCAGAACGCCTTCCAGAATCGAGACAAGAACTGAGGTCCCCGGTCAGAGACCATGTCGACCGCCAGTCCATGGATCCGTAAGACGTGCTGCACCATGAGCTGGGCCGTCTCCTTGGCAGATGGTAGTTTGGGGAGAGAAATTACGTGGGCGGCCTTGGAAAACCGATCCACCACAGTCAGGATGACGGTGTTGCCATCAGATGGGGAAGACCCGTGACAAAGTCCAGGGAGGTGTGGGACCAGGGATGGTGAGGAACAGGCAAAGGTTGGAGGAGACCAGCCGGAGCTTGTCGAGGAGTCTTGTTTTGTGCACACACTGTGCAAGCAGCAACGAATGCGGAGATGTCAGGGACCATTGTGAGCCACCAAAAGCGTCGTCGCACAAAAGCCAGCATCCGACTGGAGCCCGGGTAGCAGGCCAGTGTAGAGGATTGGACCCACTCCAGGACCGCGGAGCGGACCGCGTCAGGAACAAACATCCAGTTATCTGGACCCCCCCCCGGGGCTTGGCTGGGACCGCTGTGCCCCGAACCTGTTTCCCTATACTCCTGCTAAGTGCCGTCGCCAGTCAAGAGGTGGGAAGGATGGTCTCGGGCTCGGGGGTAACAGCCGTGGGGCTATAATGGTGAGACAGTGCATCCGGCTTGACATCTTGGATCCCGGCCGATATGAGAGGGAGAAGTTTAACCGTGTGAACAGCAGGGCCCATCCAGCTTGCCTGGAGTTGAGGCATTTGGCGGTGCAGAGATACTCCAGGTTTTTGTGGTCAGTCCATAAAGTGAACGGGTGTTCCGCCCCTTCCAGCTAGTGCCTCCATTCCTCCAATGCCATCTTCACTGCGAGAAGCTCACGATTTCCTGCATCGTAGTTTCTCTCTGTGGTGTGGAGGTGATGGGAGATGGCGGCACAGGGATGTAGCTTCAGGTCCAGGGCCGAACGCTGGGACAGGACCATCCCCGCTCCTACGTCCGACGTATCGGCCTCCACCATGAACTGACGGGACGGGCCAGGATGAACCAGGATGGGAGCAGTGGTGAAGCGGTGTTTGAGGTCCCGGAACGCCCGGTCCGCAGCAGGGGACCACGTGAACAGAACCTTGGGAGAGGTGAGAGCAGACAGGGGGGAAGCCAAGGTGCTGTAACCCCGGATGAAGCGGCGATAGAAGTTGGCGAACCCCAGGAAACATTGCAGCTGCACCCTGGACAAAGGCTGGGGCCAATCCACCACCACTCTCACCTTCCCGGGATCCATCTGGACACTCCCAGCGGAGATGATGTACCACAGAAAGGGGATGGTGGAGTGATGGAACTCGCACTTTTCCTCCTTAACGAACAACTGGTTCTCCAGGAGGAGTTGAAGAACCTGTCAGACGTGAAGCACATGTTCTTGGGTGGAGCGGGAGAAGACGAGGATGTCATCAATGTAGACGAAGACGAACCGGTTCAACATGTCGTGGAGAACATCATTTACCAGAGCCCGGAATACAGCAGGGGCATTGGTGAGGCCAAATGGCATGACCAAATACTCGTAGTGGCCGCTGGCCGTGTTGAAGGCAGTCTTCCACTTATCCCCTCCTGTATCCTCACCAGGTGGTAGGCGTTCCATAGATCCAGCTTGGAAAACACTGTGGCCCCCTGGACGGGTTGAAGGCCGAGGAGATGAGTGGTAGCGAGTAGCGGTTCTTCACCGTTATGTCGTTAAGTCCCCGGTAGTTGATGCACGGGCGCAGGGTCTTGTCCTTCTTCTCCACAACGAAGAACCCTGCGTCGGCAATTCCCCATGGGAATTGAACCCACAACCCTGGTGTTGCACACACCATGCTCTACCAACTGAGCTACAGGGAAGGCATCATAAGAAAGGAAAATGATGTGGATATATTGCAGCAACATCTCAAGACATCAGTCAGGAAGTTAAAGCTTGGTCGCAAATGGGTCTTCCAAATGGACAATGACCTCAAGCATACTTCCAAAGTTGTGGCAAAATGGCTTAAGGACAACAAAGTCAAGGTATTGGAGTGGCCATCACAAAGCCCTGACTTCAATCCTATAGAAAAATTGTTTGCAGAACTGAAAAAGCGTGTGCAAGGCAAGAGGCCTACAAACCTGACTCAGTTACACCAGCTCTGTCAGGAGGAATGGGCCAAAATTCACCCAACTTATTGTGGGAAGCTTGTGAAAGGCTACCCGAAATGTATGACCCAAGTTAAACAATTTAAAGGCAATTGCAGACAAATACTAATTGAGTGTATGTAAACTTCTGACCCACTGGGAATATGATGAAAGAAATAAAAGCTGAAATAAATCATTCTCTCTACTATTATTCTGACATTTCACATTCTTACAATAAAGTGGTGATCCTAACTGACCTAAGACAGGGAATCGTTACTCAGATTAAATGTCAGGAATTGTGAAAAACTGATTTTAAATGTATTTGGCTATGGTGTATGTTAACTTACGACTTCAACTGTAGGTGTCCATAGCCTTGGTTTCCGGTCTCAACAGCGAGTACAGTCGTCCCCGGGGCGGAGTGGTGCTAGGGAGAAGGTCAATCCCACATTCATATTGTTGGTGCGGCGGAAGCGAAGTAGCCCGGGCCTTGTTGAACACCTCCCGAAGGTCCTGGTACTCCGTGGGAATGGCGAAGAGGTCCGGGGAGCCTTCCGAGCCCCCAGGAAGATGTCTCCGGGCAGGTTGCGCTGACTTCAGACACTGGGCGTGACAGAACTGACTCCAGCCCATGATGGCACAAGTAGACCAGTTGATGAGGGGATTGTGTCGCTGGAGCCAGGAGAATCCCAATATCATGGGAATCTGAGGAGACTTGATGAGCAGGAATTGAATAGTCTCGCTGTGATTCCCTGACACCTTTAGGTTGATGGGAGTGGTAGTATGAGTGACCCAGTGTATAGAGCATCCATCCAGTGTTCTAACATCCATGGGAGTGGAGAGAGGCTGAGTGGGGATGTTCAGCTTGGAAGCCAGCATACCGTCCAAAAAACTGTCATCAGCCCCAGAGTCAATGAGGACCCAGAGAGATTTAGATTGGTTTCCCCACAGCAGAATGGCATGAACAGGGGTGTGAGCATGGGAAGCATGACAATTCTAACTATGGCCTACCAGAGTACTCACTCCTACTAGTGAGCCTGATCTCTTTAAGAGAGAACCCAAAATGACCAAAAGTCTTGCAAGAGAGACAACTCTTTGCGTTGATCCTGTGTTGCCGTTCCACTGGTAACAGCCCAGCTCTGCCTAGTTGCATAGGCTTGGGAAACAGTGCCTCGGCCGGTCTTCGGCAACTCTTGAGGGAGGTCGGGAAACCTTGGGTGCTCTCTTCAACGGGACCATCGGGGACTTCCGGGATGACTCGGAGGCAAGGTGGAATCCCTGGATGTGCAAGTGAAATCGAATTATCTCTCCATCCGTCGTTCCCGTAATCGCCCATCGATGTGGATGGTCAAAGTGATGAGGCAATCAAAATCCGTGGGCAACTCTCGAGCAGCAAGCTTATCCCTAACCTCCTCCGAGACGCCGTGCAGGAACATGTTGAACAGTGCTTCCTGGTTCCAAGCACTCTCCATTGCCAACGTGCGGAAATCCCCCGCATAGTCGGCCACACTGCGGGCATTCTGCCGGAGCTGGATTAGCTTCCGGGCAGCTTCTCTCCCGGAGAACGGGGCATCGAAAACCTTCCTCATCTCTCCCACAAACCCCTCCAGACTCACGCACATGGTCGGCTGTTTTTCTTATATGGCAGTAGCCCAGGCTCTCCATTAAAGTGTTCCGGGGGAGGTAAGCGGGGCTCCCGGGAAAGTGGAATGACCGGTGGGGTGGCGCTGCTACCTGCTGAGTTACTGAGGGGCGGTGGGTTTACCACTGTGGCAGGCTGCCTCCCAGACAACTCACAGAATTGCTCCAGCAGCATGTCCAATGCCCGGTCATGGGTCTCAGCCAATGTTTGGACCCCCTCTATAAGCACAAAGAAATTCCTCATGCATACCAATGGAGGCTCCTTGGGAGGAGATGGCGTTGCACAGCTGGCCCGGGTCTGCTGGGTCAGTCATGGCCAGTTCGTACTATCAGGATAAAGGTCAGACCCAGAAGCAGGGTCAGGTCAGGTAGAGGTCGATAATCCAGAGGTGGGGCAAAGGTACAGGACGGCAGGCAGGCTCGGGGTCAGGGGCAGGCAGAGTGGTCAGGCAGGCGGGCTTAGTCAGGACAGGCGAAGGTCAAAACCAGGAGGACAAGAAAAGAGAGACTGGGGAAAAACAGGAGCCGATCTAAAAAATGCTGGTTGACTTGACAAACAAGATGAACTGGCAACAGACAAACAGAGAACACAGATATAAATACACAGGGGATAATGTCAAAAATGGGCGACACCTAGAGGAGGGTGGAGACAATCACAAAGACAAGTGAAAGAGATCAGGATGTGACAATTTACCAAGATAATTTTCATCTATATTTTTCGTAGCTGTCTATTTAACACCACAAACCAATGCATGCACTAAAACCACACTCAATGAGCTGTATAAGGCAATAAGCAAACAAGACAATGCACATCCAGACGCAGCGCTTCTCGTGGCTGGTGATTTTAATGCAGGGAAACTGAAATCCACTTTATCTTATTTTTACCAGCATGTCACCTGTGCAATTAGAGGCAACAAAACTCTAGATCACCTTTACTCCACACACAGAAACAAATACAAGGCTCTCCCTTTGGCAAATCAGACCGTACCTCTAGCCTCCTGCTTCCTGCTTACAAGCGAAAACTCAAACAGGAAGTAGCAATGATGCACTCAGTACGGATGTGGTCCGATGAAGCGGATGCTAAGCTACAGGACTGTTTCACTAGCGCAGACTGGATTATGTTCCTGGGATTCATCTGATAACATTGAGGAGTTTTCCACATCAGTCATCTGCTTCGTTAATAAGTGCATCAATGACATCGTCCCTACAGTGACAGTACTTACATATCCTAACCAAAAGTTTATAAGAAATCCCACTACGACGAGCCATCAAACAGGCAAAGTGTCAGTACAGGACTAAGATCGAATCCTACTACACCTGCTCTGACCCTCATCGGATGTGGCAGGGCTTGCAAACTATCACGGATTACAAAAGGAAACCCAGCCACGTGCTGCCCAGTGACGCAAGCCTACCAGACGAGCTAAATGTTTGCTATGCTTGCTTTGAGGCAAGCAACACTGAACCATGAATGCGAGCAGCAGCAGTTTCGTATGACTGTTTGATCTCGCTCTCCGTAGCCGATGTAAGACCTTTAAACAGGTTAACATTCACGAGGCTGCGGGGCCAGACGGATTACCAGGAAGCGCTACTCATCTGGTGGATACATTTTCAACCTCTCCCTGACCCTGCCTGTAAAACCTATATGTTTCAAGCAGACCACCACAGTCCCTGTGCCCAAGAATGCCAAGCCAACCTGTCTAAATGAATATCGCCCCGTAGCACACATCTGTAGCCATGAAATACTTTGAAAGGTTAGTCATGCCTAACATAAACAGCATCATCCCAGACACCCTGGACCCATTCCAATTCGCATACCGCCCCAACAGATCCACACATGATGCACTCCACACCACCCTCTCCCACCTGACAAGAGGAACACCTATGTGAGAATGCTGTTCGTTGACTACAGCTCAGCATTCAACACCAAAGTGCCCTCCAAGCTCATCACTAAGCTCAGGACCCTGGGACCGAACACCTCCCTCTGCAACTGGATCCTGGACTTTCTGACGGGCCGCCCTAGTCGGTGAGGGTAGGCAACAACACATCCGCCACGCTGACCCTCAACACGGGGGACCCTCAGGGGTGTGTGTTTAACTCCTCCTGTACTCCCTGTTCACCCACGACTGTGTTGTGGCGTACAACTCCAACACCATCATAAAGTTTGCTGACGACACGATGGTGTTGGGCCTGATCATCGACCTGGCAGTGTGGTGCCAGGAAAACAACCTCTCCCTGAAAGTCAGCAAGACAAAGAAGCTGATAGTGGACTACAGGAAACGGAGGGCCGAGCACACCCCCATCCATATCAACAGGGCTATAGTGGAGTGGGTTGAGAGCTTCCACATGACTAAGGAATTAGCATGGTCCACACACAACAACACAGTCATGAAGAAGGCACGACAACACCTCTTCCCCCTCAGGATGCTGAAAAGATTTGGCATGTGCCCTCAGATCCTCAAAAAGTTCTATAGCTGCACCATTGAGAGCATTTTGACAGGCTGCATCACCACTTGCTATGGAAACCGCAATTTGCTACAGAGGGTAATGCGTACGGCCCAGTGCATCACCGTTGTAGAGCTCCCTGCCATCCAGGACCTCTATACTAGCCGGTGTCAGAGGAAGGCCCTAAAAATGGTCAAGGATTCCAGCCAGTGGTACCGATGCACCAAGTTTGGAACCAACAGGATCCTGAATAGCTTCTACACCCAAGCCATAAGACTGCTAAATAGTTAACCAAATAGCTCCTCGGACTATCTGCATTGACCCTTTTTGCGCTAACTCTTTTGACTCATCACATACGCTGCTGTTACTGTTTATTATCTATCCAGTTGCCTTGTCACTTTACCCCTACCTATACATGTACTGTTTGTACAACTGACTTGTTGGAAAGGTGGCATCCTATCATGGTGCCACGTTGAAAGTTACTGAGCTCTTCAATAAGACCATTCTACTGCCAATGTTTGTCTATGAAGATTGCATGGCTGTGTGCTCAATTTTATACACCTGTCAGCAAAGGGTGTGGCTGAAATAGCGAGATGCTGCAGGTCCACTTCACTCTAGATCATTAGATGAGCCTAAAACAGCCCTGCTGATGTTTTCTCACCCTCATCAACCAACCTCCAGACACACATGCAGTAAACTTACAGGTACACGCACACACGCTTTCTCGCTCTCTCTCTCTCTCTCTCTCTCTCTCTCTCTCTCTCTCTCTCTCTCTCTCTCTCTCTCTCTCTCTCTCTCTCTTTCTCTCTCTCTCTCTCTCTCTCTCTCTCTCTCTCTTTTTCTCTCTCTCTTTCTCTTTTTCTCTGGCTCTCAATTCAATTCAATTTAAAGGGCTTCATTGGCATGGGAAACATATGTTTACATTGCCAAAGCAAGTGAAATAGATATTACAGTTTTTCTCAATTGCTAAAACACAATTTCTGAAACCTTGCTCCATTTCCTGAAAACATTAAACACAAAACCTCATCTTCAAGCACTATTTACATAACCTCTGACTCCTCTCGCAAAATGAAACATTCGCCTCAAAACAGTTTTACCTGTGTTCAAAATCAAACACTGCTCTCAAATCATAAACAAAGTGATCAAAATGATATACACTCTCAAGCAGTCAGTAAACAATACACCGAAAAATAGAAAACACATTGTTCAAAACATACAATTCTCAGGGAGAAGTAAATTTTTTATCTAAAAAAAAATGCATATTTTCCGTCATTGTCTTTTGATGAACGAAAACATGTTCTATCATAGTAGCTCAAAATTGATCAGAAATTACTACTCAGCTTTGCTCTTTGCAATTTTGTTTTTGTTCTTCCTCCTCCTTGTACCCCTATTTATACAGTACTGTACCCTGCATCTCACAAACTTGTCCTTTGTCTCTGTGATACTCTAATTCTTGTTCTTTGTTGATATGAACCTGCAACCAGTCAAAATCTATTGAGCAGTCAGTACCGTTAATAAATGGAAAGCACAATGTTCAGGGCCATTGATGTTAAACCATTACCTTACCTGAGCAGCTCGGTGGAAACTGACATTGTCCCACACTATCACATAGGTGGGAATGGGATTCTCATTTAGCTCTTCACCCTGCTGCTCTTGAACCTGCTGCTCAAATAAAATATCTCTTAGATTGGCAATAAATCTTAGAAGGTGTTGGGTTTTATATGGCCCGAGTGTAACATGGTGATGTAGAACACCATGGTTGCTGATAGCAGCACAGATTGTGACATTGCCACCTCGTTGACCAGGAACTTCAACAATGGCCCACTGTCCAATCATGTTTCGGCCTCTCCTTCTCCTCTTTGTTAGATTGAAGCCTGCTTCATCAACAAAGATGAACTCATGGGGTCTGTCCAAGGATTCCAAGTCAAATATTGTCTGTGTAGAAATACAATATACTGTATGTAGGATTTTGTAAGTCGTACAGAGACAGTGCTATACTGTAGAGTACAATTAGGCATACTGTATGCACTTCTGATTCACATACATTGTATGTACTGAAGAGTAATGTCATTCACATAGTATGTGTTAGTACTGTAGACAATCTGGATTACAGTAAATGTTTCTGAATGTACACTTACTTGCACATACTGAGCTCACAGTTCTTTCACTCTTGGTGAGTTGCGCTCAAAAGGTACTCTGTATACTTGTTTCATTCGCATCCTGTTACGATGGAGGACACGGTCAATTGTGGAAATGCTCACACTGTCGATCCCCTGGAAGTGTGTGTTGTCTTGTATCACTCGTTCCTGGATTTCTCTGAGTCATATTGCATTATCTTGAAGGACCATGCCAACTATAACGGCCTCTTGCTCCCGAGTGAATATAGCTGTCCTTCCACCTGCATGTGGCAGCCTTGCAATTCTACAAAAAGTAGTTGTGCAGTTACAAAACATATTCATGCAGTACAATACATACAGTGATTAACTTTACAAATGTCTATTGAAACAGCTGCATATAGTGTAGTACAGTAAATTTGCAATTACAAAAATACAGTAGTATACTGTACCTGTTCTCTTCTCTGAATGTCCTTACTATGGTGGATACAGAAAATCTTGCTCAAATTGGGTTGCACTCTAAGTCCTGCTTCCCTCATTGTCAGTCCATGGACAAGAACATGGTCTATAACTGTTGCTCGATTTTCATCAGATATCTCCACTCTTTGTCTTCCTTTTCCTCTTCGTCCTCCTCTTCCACTTTCTTGCCCTCCTCCTCCTCTTCCTCCTCGTCGCCCACCTCGCATACACACTCGTCCTCGTCCTCTCACATTGCTTCTTCTATCCATTCTCAGACTTTCTCCTTCCCACCTTCAACAACCTGTTTGCTTTCTGAACTGGCTTATATTGGTGTGGCTTATATTGGTTATATTGGTGTCGCATCATTTGAAACAGGTTAAATCAATTTTGAGTGGTTGTGTTCTATCAATGACGTGTTCTCTATTTGTATTCGATTGTTGCCACTTGTGTTTACCAGTATGGATGACATGTGCATTAGAGTGCAGAATGTGTTTTGAGAATGAGAACGTGTTTAGAGTTTTGCTGAAAAGTCTAAGTGAGATCTGCAAATTGTGTTTTACCATGTGAAATGGTTTAAGGTATTGACAACAGACTGCATAATTAGCTAAATGAGTCCAGGCAACTGAGAACTTTGTTCGGCCAATGGATTTGAGTGTTTTAGCAATTGAGAAAAACTGTAAACAAAGGTGAAATAAACAATAAAAAGAAGAAAGAAAGAAGAAAGACATTTCAAATGTCACATTATGTCTATATACAGTGTTACAATAATGTGCAAATAGTTAAAGTACAAAAGGGAAAATAAATGAACAAAAATATAGGTTGAATTTGCAATGGTGTTTGTTCTTCACTGGTTGCCCTTTTCTTGTGGCAACAGGTCACACATCTTACTGATGTGATGGCACACTGTGGTATTTCACCCAATAGATATGGGAGTTTATCAAAATTGGATTTGTTTTCAAATTCTTTGTGGGTCTGTGTAATCTGAGGGAAATATGTGTCTCTAATATGGTCATACATTTGGCAGGAGGTTAGGAAGTGCAGCTCAGTTTTCACTTCATTTTGTGGGCAATGTGCACATAGCCTGTCTTCTCTTGAGAGCCAGGTCTGCCTTCAGCGGATTTCTCAATAGCAATCTATGCTCACTGAGTCTGTACATAGTCAAAGATTTCCTTAAGTTTGGGTCAGTCACAGTGGTCAGGTATTCTGCCACTGTGTACTCTCTATTTAGGGCCAAATAGCATTCTAGTTTGCTCTGTTCTTTTGTAAATTCTTTCCAATGTGTCAAGTAATTATCTTTTTGTTTTCTCATGATTTGGTTGGGTCTAGTTGTGCTGCTGTCCTGGGGCACTGTGGGGTCTGTTTATGTTTGTGAACAGAGCCCCAGGACCAGCTTGCTTAGGGGGCTCTTCTCCAGGTTAATTTCTCTATAGGTGATGGCTTTGTTATGGAAGGTTTGGGAATCGCTTCCTTTTAGGTGGTTGTAAAATTGAATGTCTCTTTTCTGGATTTTGATAATTAGCGGGTATCGGCCTATTTCTGCTATGCATGCATTATTTGGTGTTTGTCCCATTTTGGTTGGTGAGCGGACCCCAGACTTCACAACCATAAAGGGCAATGGGTTCTATAATTGATTCAAGTATTTTTCGCCAGATCCTAATTGATATGTCAAATTTGATTTTCCTTTTGATGGCATAGAAGGCCCTTCTTGCCTTGTCTCTCAGATTGTTCACAGCTTTGTGGAAGTTACTTGTGGCGCTGATGTTTAGGCTGAGGCATGTATAGTTTTTTGTGTGCTCTAGGGCAACAGTGTCTAGATGGAATTTGTATTTGTGGTCCTGGCAACTGGACTTTTTTTGGAACACCATTCTTTTTTGTCTTACTGAGATTTATTGTCAGGGCCCAGGTCTGACAGAATCTGTGCAGAAGATCTAGGTGCTGCTGTAGGGCCTCCTTGGTTGGGGACAGAAGCACCTGATCATCAGCAAACAGGAGACATTTGACTTCAGATTCTAGTAGGGTGAGGCCGGGTGCTACAGACTGTTCTAGTGCCCTCGCCAATTTGTTGATATATATGTTGAAGATGGTGGGGCTTAAGCTGCATCCCTGTCTCACCCCCGTTGATGTGTAAACATAACACTCACAAAAGTGATTTCTCTCTCTCTCTCTCTCTCTCTCTCTCTCTCTCTCTCTCTGTTTCTCTCTCTCTCTTTCTCTCTCTCTCTCTCTCTTTCTCTCTCTCTCTCTCTCTCTGTCTCTCTCTCTCTCTCTCTCTCTCTCTCTCTCTCTGTCTCTCTCTCTCTGTCTCTCTCTCTCTCTCTCTCTGTCTCTCTGTCAAACCAGGCCCCCTAATCCTGTATTGTCTATGTTAGGGACATAACCACCCCAGTTACTCACCACCATGTGGTTTTCTGCCTGTTCCCCCCTCTCCTTCCCTGAAGGGGAGATATATGACACACCTACTCCACTCCCACATACACATACACTCACTCCCCCTCCCCACCAACCTTACCCATCATCACAGCATGACATCACCCTATCCTGGGTTACACGGCCTCCTGAGTGTCCTGATGGTGGAGATAAGGCAGGAAAGTCACTGATTAGCCTGGAATCTCGTTACACTAGAGCAATGGATCCCTCCCTTCCTCTCCGGCCTCCACTGACAGCTGCATGAGCAGGCCCACAAACCCAGGCAGGTGAGCTGAAACCAGCTCCATCCACAACTCTGATCTTAGATAATATAGAGAGAGATGCTGTGGTAAAAGCTTATAGAGATGAGTTATCATCTAACATTATTCATTATTATGCACCTGGTTCATTTCCTGCTACTCTCACGAGACACGTGTAATGTTTTTGAATGTTGCAGGAATGTTTCCTGGATGTTGTGAGGGTGTTGTGTTGGGCCCTTTGTCTTGGGAACAAGGGGACAGGGGAGAGGGCACATGCTTGAGGGAGCCCCCTTTAAGACTCAATCACTCCTTTGGTGAGGTTCACTGACCCAGAAAATGGTCTCCCACCACAGAGGAAATGATGGCCCAGTAACCACCTTACTGCGAACAAGACCACCACAAAAAGAATCCAAAGAAATCTAACCCACACCGTAAGGTGGTGAATATACCATTGGAAAATGAGGAGTAGGATTAAAGTGTCGATTTAACTTTCATAGTGAAAATGTTTGAAAGACCTCACAGCAGTATCTATTATACAGTACCAGCCATTAGTTTGGACACACCTACTCATTCAAGGGTTTTTCTTTATTTGTACTATTTTCTACATTGTAGAATAATAGTGAAGACATAAAAACTATGAAATAACACATATGGAATCATGTCATAACCAAAAAAGTGTTAAACAAATCAAAATATATTTTAGATTTTAGATTCTTCAAAGTAGCCACCCTTTGCCTTGATGACAACTTTGTACACTCTTGGCATTCTCTCAACCAGCTTCACCTGGAATGCTTTTCCAACAAGTCCAACAAGTCTTGAAGGAGTTCCCACATATGCTGAGCCCTTGTTGGCTGCTTTTCCTTCACGCTAAGGTCCAACTCATCCCAAACTATCTCAATTGGGTTGAGGTTGGGTGATTGTGGAGCCCAGATCATCTAATGCAGCACCCCATCATTCTACTTCTTCATCAAATAGCCCTTACACAGCCTGGAGGTGTGTTGGGTCATTGTCCTGTTGAATAACAAATGATAGTCCCACTAAGAGCAAACCAAATGGGATGGCGTATCACTGCAGAATGCTGTGGTATCCATGCTGGTTAACTGTGCCTTAAATTTTAAATACATCACCAACAGTGTCACCAGAAAGCACCCCCACACCATCACACTCCTCCTCCATGTTTCATGGTGGGAACCACACATGGAGAGATCATCCATTCACCTACTCTGCGTCTCACAAAGACAAGGCGGTTGGAACCAAAAATCTCAGATTTGGTCTCATCCGATTAAAGGACAGATTTCCACCGGTCTAATGGTTACTACATGATTCCATATGTGTTATTTCATAGTTTTGATGTCTTCACTATTATTCTACAATGTAGAAAATAGTACAAATAAAGAAAAACCCTTGAATGAGTAGGTGCATCCAAACTTTTTACTGGTACTGTATATTTTGCATCCAACATTAATTGGCCTTTGATTTTTTTCCCCCCTTTGAATTCTCTCTTTTCATGCTCAAGCCATTTCAGCCTAAATATATCTTGTATTCTTCAAGCCTCTTACGTATGGGTATATTGTTTGGGTTCTGAGCATGCTGTTCTGTTGACTTGTTGTTCCCACACATTCCTACCATATGGTCATACAGGGGTGTCATGTTGAGCAGAGGGCTGGATCGTATTTCTCTCAACTTTCTCATGGGAGCTAGCCAGGGCGGCGCTGTCAGACCTGAGATACCGTATAGATGCTGTCGTCCTTCGGAGGTGCATCGTAGGTCCACTATCTTTCTCCCTGGCTGAGACATGAGGTCTCTACCATTATAGCTAAGTGTCTAGTCAAGTAGCAACACAGATCAAACTGGCCAGATCAACCCTTTCTAAACGCCAACGAACCACCCTTATAAGATCAGAGAAGACCTTGACTTGCATGTGAAGTGATCTGCTTGTCCCCGGGGCTCATAATGTTATGGTGAGATGCTCAGTGCATTGATATGGGTGGGGCTGGCCGGGCGAATGAAAGCATTTTCCCTATGCTATCTGTTACACGTGCCATTGCGTAATCATGTGTGATTTCTAAAGGGGCCATTCAGAGACGTGTTACTTAAGCTCGCTCCAGCAATCGCAGTCAATCTAGGTTAGGATCCGTTACAGATTCTGAATGAATGAAACGTTTTCCATTATGATATAAGCCAAATGGTGGAGATACACCGCAGATAACTTCCCTGTCAAATGAAACTCAAACTCATATTTCAGTACTATTTTATTTTAGGCCTTTTAGGAAACTACAGGTGTTGCAGATTCCCCCCCCCCCCCCCCCCCCCCCCCCCCCCCCCCCCCCCCCCCCCCCCCCCCCCCCCCCCCCCCCCCCCCCCCCCCCGCCCCTCCCCAAAACCCCCCCCCCAAGAGGCCAAGCATCCTTTGATGAAGTGAATCTCAGCACATGGACCCTCTTTGTACTCCTAATGGTCAAGGATGTCATAACGGCAAATCATATGCCACATATTAGCCGAATAGAACCAGTGTAGCAAAATCAGGCCACCTCATGGACATTTCCGGAAATTAGAGGTTGGATATGTGCAGATGGATAGAGATATATCCACATTGTTAGCACTCTCTCTTTCTTTCTCTTTCCGGTGAGTGCCCATTTACTGTAGGTGGCTGTGGCCCACAACAAATGGGTCAGTGGGGGGAGCTGAGAAGAGCAGATAAGGTTTATGGAGATATCTCTCAGCAACATGACGTAGGTAAAATACAAATCTGGACCTGTGTTTGTTGGACGTAAATATTTTGGTGGCCTAGAAGGTGATTTGCTGGAAAGCACCTGATGGCTCCGTATTTGAGGTGCAGTCAAGTGAAATAGGTCCTTATCAGTGCTGCTCAATCTAGGATGGCCTGCTACTTGTAAAATGTGCTTTAATGAGACATAGATCATTATTCAAAGTTAATGTCTTAAGAGTTGTTTTTCTACTCAGAGAATAGCTCTTCAGCGATGCAAATGGTCATTTTGTTGTCAACTACACCACCATGTGGTCATTTTGTGGTACAGTTTAGGCACTGAAAACCCATCTGTTGACTGTACTGAGTGACTCTCTCGGGTTTACACTAGGTGGCAGTAAAGACCTAAAATCTGCTGCGGCAGAACGTCACTCAGTCACTGAAGTCACTGAACCCGATAATCATTAGTAATGTTCTAATATCAACTGCCTGCCTGTGACTGCAGCCACACAGCCTACCTACCTACCTATCTTAACGCTCCATCAACTCCTTGTAGAAAACAGAGCCATCAACTCCTTGTAGAAAACAGAGCCATCAACTCAAGAGGTCTGCTTGATGGATCGGAACAGGTAAACAAACACATACAATAGATATATCGGAAGGCAAAAGCCGACAGTAATGCAACATATTTTTGCTTTTGGTTGATCATTTGATTAGTCTCGTAAGTCATACAATCGTCAGTGGTGTAAAGCCTTCCCTGCTGGGCCTGCACCAATGGGTCCACTATTTTGGCCTATTGTAAAGTAACTACTGTAACCTATTTCTATACTGATACTAGTTAGACAGGGAAATGGTAAATAGCTGGTATTGGTAGGGTGTGGAGCAGTGAGCAAGGCCAGGGCACATCCTTGGGCATGAATCCACTGCACTCAGCACACTACAGCGCTGTATTTCACTCACATCCAGTTGTTTGACTGGCAGTAAAACTGTAATGATGTAGCTTTTCCAAGACTATCACTACCAATTAGTGTAGCTACACCACACGGGCACGCACACCCGCACGCGCACGCACACGCGCACACGCACACACACACACACACACACACACACACACACACACACACACACACACACACACACACATACACACACATACACACACACACACACACACACACACACACACACAGCCCATAATTAAGACATAAAGCTTACATAAACAGAGAAATATAATATCTTAAGACTCATTTAGCGGGGAGCGGTGAAGTAAACGTTTCTCCTATTGCATCTGTCAGTTCTCTCAAGCTGATTGCCCTTGCTCTCTGTTCCCTCCCTCCCTTCCTCACTCTCTTTCCTTCTCCCCGCGGCTGATGAAATATGGTGCAGGAAGATGAGTGAAACCCTGCCTGTTGTGAAACACATGGGCTGTTGGAGGAGAGGTCTGGAATGCAAGCATTCTTGAAGCAGAGCAAACCTGGACCTGGTTTTCTTCTTCTCCTGAAGAGAGAGGGTGTAGAATGACACTGTCTGTCCTGGTTGAATGTACCTGAGCGGGGCTAACACCTGTCTTTTGGTTGATATAGGGATGAATTTCAGTACAGCAGTTGCAACCCAAAAGGCAATAAATAGCTATAGGAGATCTGTGAAGAAATTGGACACTTGTTTTGTGCTGTCCATGGATATTCTTCTCAGAGCATCACATCCACTGATCACATTGAAAGAGAGTATAAAGAGACTAACAAGAGATATTCAAGTCACAAGACCTTCACGTGTTTGAATGTGCGATTGAGGCCTACATCCAATGGGTATGAAGTCCTGTATCATTTTTACGGACGAAAAGAGCAATCCAACATTACATAAGAAGTACATGTACTACATTAGACTAGACTAGGACTGTCCGTCACTAGCGGTTCTGACAACAATTTTTGACCCCCTTGTGGCCCCCCTAAATGTGGAGTATGAAATAATTTTTACATAACAAATTTTTGCTATCGTTCTTTTTTTACATCCGTTATTAGACAGTGGCAACGATGATGATTATGAACATGGTCTTTTGCCTGCTAATGCCTGCAATGCAGTGAAGAAAACGATATGACAACAATAACGTCTAGTGTAACTTGCCCCTCTAACAGTACCACTTGCCCCAGCTTGGCCCCCCCAGTTGAAATGGTCTAGAACCGCCCCTGCTGTCCGTCTGTGTCCAGTTTGTCCGTTTGTCCAGGCGAGTTAGGAATGCAGATTTATGAGCGCGTGCGCCCGTGCAGATGTGGACCGGACAGCAAGTGGTTTGGCGTGTCCCCCTGGTGTGAGTCCACCCTTCCACCCCTCCACCCCCCCCGCTCCACCCGTCCATCCCATTCCCCCCCATCCACCCATCATGCGGCAGGCAGCATCCCTGCTGGGCCGGGCTTGTTTATCTCTTCCGAAAGCGGCCATGATTAATGAGGCCCTGAACACATCCTCTTTCCCCTGGCTGGACCTGTGGAGCCATACAGCTGAGTAAACAGCCCCCTCTCTGTCCCCCTCTACTCCCCCTGATCGGCATTATTCCACCCTGCCTGCCCAGGACCTGCCCCGGCATGGTAGGCCCAGCCTGGGGAGGTACAGCTACAGGTAGCCAGCCGACAGAGACAACACGCATACACATACAAAAGTAAGCACATATAAGAGCACACGCATACACTCATGCATGTAGCCACACACGCATACTGAAAAAAATGCATATTTGTATAGTACTAAACAAGAGCCAACGACTCCCACCGTGCTCATTCAACGGCTACACTACCATACCTACCATAGCTTTCCCATTGTGTGCTGGAAAGGGAACATAGCCAAGGAGGACTAAAGTTTGACAAAATCCTCGAGCCAGTGCTACGATCGGCTGCAGTCTAGAATCAATGCAGGACATGTCCATAAGAAGGCTACAAGCCTAAGACACACCCGATCATGGACAATGACACACACCCACTCCACAGCGCTGCACAAGAGCAGCTTCAGTAGCAGGTTCATCCTGCTCAGAAGTTCCACCGAGAGGTTTAGACGGTCGCTCTTATTCACAGCCATGAGGCTTTTTAATGAGTGTAATGATTAACGGATTTTATGATGTCTTCTCATTATGAATGTTGCTGTTGCTTGTTTCCCCAGATTAGGATAGACAACAGCATTTCTTAAAGGATTAGCCCCTTTTTTTTCAATTTTTGCCTAAAATGACGTACCCAAATCTAACTGCTTGTAGCTCAGGCCCTGAAGCCAGGATATGCATATTCTTGGTACCATTGGAAAGGAACCACTTTGAAGTTTATGGAAATGTGAAAGGAATGTAGTAGAATATAACACAATAGATCTGGTAAAAGATAATACAATGTAAAAACCAACCGTTCTTTTGCATTTTTTTGTACCATCATCTTTGAAATGCAAGAGAAAGGCCATAATGTATTATTCCAGCACAGGTGCAATTTTGATTTTGGCCACTAGATGGCATCAGTGGATGTGCAAAGTTTTAGACTGATCCAATGAAGCATTGCATTTCTGTTCAAAATGTAGTATCAAGACTGCCCAAATGTGCCTAATTTGTTTATTAATAACTTTTCATATTCAAAATTGTGCACTCTCCTCAAACAATAGCATGGTATTATTTCACTGTAATAGCTACTGTAAATTGGACAGTGCAGTTAGATTAACAAGAACTTAAGCTTTCTGGGAAAAATTCTTGTTACTTACAACCTCATGCTAATCGCATTAACCTACGTTAGCTCAACCGTCCCGTGGAAGGGACACCGATCCCAAAGAAGATTTATTAACACCTTTGAGTCAGACTATCTTTATTGGCTACTGAAGTGCAGGTGCGCTCATTGTTACTTGTCCTGTCCTTGTAATTTATTGATGATGCTGAGTTATAAAACAATTTCCCATGTTGGGATCTAATCTGCTCTGTTCTACTCTACTCTATTCTTCTCTGCTCTTCTCTACTCTACTCTACTCTATTATTCTCTGCTCTACTCTACTCTATTCTTCTCTACTCTACTCTACTCTATTATTCTCTGCTCTACTCTACTCTATTCTTCTCTGCTCTTCTCTACTGTACTCTACTCTATTATTCTCTGCTCTACTCTACTCTATTCTTCTCTACTCTACTCTACTCTACTCTACTCTATTATTCTCTGCACTACTCTACTCTATTCTTCTCTGCTCTACTCTGCTCTGCTCTACTCTACTATATTCTCCTCTACTCTATTCTACTCTACTGTGCTCTACTCTACTCTATTCTTCTCTGCTCTACTCTACTCTGGCCATATTGGGGTGAATTGTCAAACCAAGATGTACCACAAACCACCAGAACATGGGTAGAGGTAGAGCCTTATAGTATTGCTTTCCATATGTGTTTTGATGCACTTGGGTTTAATTGATCTGCAACAGATATTAGTCATTGATTATGTGGAAAGCTATATATTGAAGACATCCATTGTTGTTGAGGAAACATTTGACATTCTTGGACGCAAATAGTAGGGTTTTTTATCCTTGTAATTCAGTGTATAGTGTGCAGAGCAAGACCAGATTATTTTAGAGACTTTCGCCTGGCAGCGAGTTTTAAGATGGATTTCTTAATCGCTGCATCTTAACAGGCTGGTAAACAAAAATAGATATCGAGTCCCAAAAAGCATGACTTTGTGGGGAGAAAACAACTTAATTGCCTATAGTACAGTAGGGGAAAAAAGTATTTGATCCCCTGCTGATTTTGTATGTTTGCCCACTGACAAAGAAAGGATCAGTCTATAATTTTAATGGTAGGTTTATTTGAACAGTGAGAGACAGAATAACAACAAAAATATCCAGAAAAACACGTCAAAAATGTTATAAATTGATTTGCATTTTAATGAGGGAAATAAGTATTTGACCCCCTCTCAATCAGAAAGATTTCTGGCTCCCAGGTGTCTTTTATACAGGTAACGAGCTGAGATTAGGAGCACACTCTTAAAGGGAGTGCTCCTAACCGCAGCTTGTTACCTGTAAAAAAGACACCTGTCCACAGAAGCAATCAATCAATCAGATTCCAAACTCTCCACCATGGCCAAGACCAAAGAGCTCTCCAAGGATGTCAGGGATAAGATTGTAGACCTACACAAGGCTGGAATGGGCTACAAGACCATCGCCAAGCAGCTTGGTGAGAAGGTGACAACATTTGGTGCGATTATTTGCAAATGGAAGAAACACAAAATAACTGTCAATATCCCTCGGCCTGGGGCTCCATGCAAGATCTCACCTCGTGGAGTTGCAATGATCATGAGAACGGTGAGGAATCAGCCCAGAACTACACGGGAGGATCTTGTCAATGATCTCAAGGCAGCTGGGACCATAGTCACCAAGAAAACAATTGGTAACACACTACGCCATGAAGGACTGAAATCCTGCCGCGCCCGCAAGGTCCCCTGCTCAAGAATACATATACAGGCCCGTCTGAAGTCTGCCAATGAACATCTGAATGACTCAGAGGACAACTGGTGAAAGTGTTGTGGTCAGATGAGAACAAAATAGAGCTCTTTGACATCAACTCAACTCGCCGTGTTTGGAGGAGGAGGAATGCTGCCTATGACCCCAAGAACACCATCTCCACCGTGAAATGATGGAGGTGGAAACATTATGCTTTGGGGGTGTTTTTCTGCTAAGGGGACTGGACAACTTCACCGCATCAAAGGGACGATGGACGGGGCCATATACTGTCAAATTTTGGGTGAAAACCTCCTTCCCTCAGCCAGGGCATTGAAAATGGGTCGTGGATGGGTATTCCAGTATGACAATGACCCAAAACACATGGCCAAGGCAATAAAGGAGTGGCTCAAGAAGCAGCACATTAAGGTCCTGGAGTGGCCTAGCCAGTCTCCAGACCTTAATCCCATAGAAAATCTGTGGAGGGAGCTGAAGGTTCGAGTTGCCAAACGTCAGCCTCGAAACCTTAATGACTTGGAGAAGATCTGCAAAGAGGAGTGGGACAAAATCCCTCCTGAGATGTGTGCAAACCTGGTGGCCAACTACAAGAAACGTCTGACCTCTGTAATTGCCAACAAGGGTTTTGCCACCAAGTACTAAGTCATGTTTTGCAGAGGGGTCTAATACTTATTTCCCTCATTAAAATGCAAATCATTTTATAACATTTTTGACATGCGTTTTTCTGGATTTTTTTGTTGTTATTCTGTCTCTCACTGTTCAAATAAACCTACTATTAAAATTATAGAGTGATCCTTTCTTTGTCAGTGGGCAAACGTACAAAATCAGCAGGGGATCAAATACTTCTTTCCCCCACTGTACATGGAATTTAGAGTAGATTTATTTAGGCTAGTCACGATCACAATTGGTGGCAAAAGTTTATTTCTCATGCGATGCTGCAGTGTCAAAAGTTGTGCTCTATACTCATCAGGTGGGTTTCCCAGTTACTGACAGGAACTAAATTTAGTGGCCCTTACGCCCGCTATCCTCCTCTTTTTCACAGTTGAAGGGACAAAGGTGCCATATACAGCAGGCACTTTGCATTTGGCCCATTTGTCCACAGGCATTTCCTCTTCTTCGTGTGTTTGTTTTTCACTGGTCAAAGTGTTGGACCTGACACCATTGTGGGGGGTGAGAGACACCGTAGGAGTGTGTGGGAATTCCCTATTGGCCCCAGGCATGGCGTGGGGTGAAGGAGCGGGGGTGTGTTTGCGTGTGTGTGTGTGTGTGTGTGTGTGTTTGCGTCTCCAGCAGCAGGGGCCTTCTTCCCGTGGTTGGTTGGGGCCCTCTCCAGTCTGTCTGTTGGGGGCCTCTCCAGTCTGTCTGCCCTTGGTTGTCACGTCTGCCTGGCCCCTGCCTGGTCTGAGGTGTGGGGTGAAGGATGGGGAGCAGGCCGAGGTGCAGCCATTACTGGTGACATGGCTAGGAGACGTGGGTAGACACACGCAGACACAGACAAACACTGATATGGTGTTCTGGGGGGAATCTGTCTCCCTCCTCATCACCCTCATCACTGGATCCACTTCCTCTCCCTGCTTGGAAACCCAGAAGAGAGGAACCGCTGTGTCTGAGACGAGACTGAGAAACAGCTGGGGCAAGGTGTGTGTGTGTGTGGTTTGGAACCTGATTATTTCTTCTTGTAGCTATATTTCTGTGTGCGCGTCCATGTGTTTGTGTGTGTGTGTGTGTGTGTGTGTGTGTGTGTGTGTGTGTGTGTGTGTGTGTGTGTGTGTGTGTGTGTGTGTGTGTGTGTGTGTGTGTGTGTGTGTGTGTGTGTGTATGTGTGTGTGTATTTGTGCATGTGCACGTGTGTCTGACATGTTTCTTTGGGCATTGTTATGTGTATATGCAGGTATTTGTGAGGTTGGCTGACTGTGTCCTGTCTGTCTGCGGGTTGTTCCCCAAGGGCTAGGGCTGATTGGAAAAGCTACATTGACGCTCTTCCTCTACCTCTCTTTCATTCTCTCTCTCTCTCTCTCGTTCTTTCTCTCTCCCCTCTCTCTCCGGCCCAGGAGAGGAGAACACAAACTGAGGTGCTGCCTGCGTGAGGCACACATCCTCGCTTCCTCTGAAACTTCCAGCAGCTCCGCTTTTTTCCTGTCCAAATTCCACAGCCATTAAACTTTCCTGGCAAGCGTTCAGAAAACAACCGAGAGCAACCCCCCCCCCCCCTCCAGACCCCCCAGTCCCTCCCCCACTCCCCACCCCTCCTTTGGATATCACAGATCTTGCGGCCTGGCTCCCTTAAATAAAGATACAGTATGACTTCATTCTTGTTTTTGCTTGCCGATCGGGTTTCCTCCATAGTGTCTACTGGTTATCACAAAAGGTCACGGTGAGGTGTGCATGAGTGTTGAGCGCGGGGGCTCCCTTCCCATTCCCTCTGTCTCAGTCAGACGTGTCTGGTGCTACTCTGCTTCCATCCAGCATCAGAGCTGAGATGATAGAAAACATGGCTGGATTAGTGCAGGGTGAATATTCAATCAGGGCTGTGAGTTTAAGGCTGTTTGACTGGTGGTGTTGCTCTGGTTCAGTTCACTGGTAGCCGTTACAGTACAAACAATATGGCCACCCTTTTAGTGATAGAGCAGAACTACTCTGCTGGACATCGTCTTGATTTGGAAATGGTTAGCTTTTCAGAGAAAAATTTGTTCAATAGAGTTGTCAATGTAGCCTTCACAGAAGTATCAATATTGTATATTCTGTCCATACTGTAGACTGTCATTTTGGGAGAGAATGGCTAGATGTTAGCACAAGCATGAGAAATAACACATAAAAACCATACCATCGTTAAACTCGCCAACTACCATACTGTACAGCTACAGTATAAACCTTACTTCCACGTCCTGACCAGAAAAGGGGTTATTTGTTATTGTAGTTTGGTCAGGACGTGGCAGGGGGTGTTTGTTTTATGTGGTTCGGGGTTTGTTGGGATATGTGTTATGTAGAGGGGTGATTGTTTAGAGTGTTCCCGGGGTTTATGGGTTATGTTCTAGGTTAGTGTATTTCTATGTTAGATCTAGGGTGTTTAGTTCTATGTTTAGTTAATTGGGATTGGCCTTCAATTGGAGGCAGCTGTTCCTCGTTGCCTCTGATTGAAGGTCCTATGTATAGGGGTGTGTTTGTATGGGAAGTGTGGGAAGTTGTTTTTGCATAGCTGTGTGTAGCCTGCAATACCGTGCGTGCGTGCGTGCGTGCGTGCGTGCGTGCGTGCGTGCGTGCGTGCGTGCGTGCGTGTGTTCATTTTGTTTTGTTAATAAGTGTTCAATAAAAGTTAAGATGAGCACTCAACCCGCAGCGCCTTGGTCTACTACATACGACGACCATTACACTTACTTTATAAACGTTCCTGTATTAAGCACTAACAAAGCACAGTCCAAGACAAACCCCAGCACTTACTCTTAAATGAGGAGAAAATGGATAGGAGCAGATGAGGTGGGAACCAGTCTGACGCACTACCCACAACCCCCTTCATCCCCGTCCCTGCCCCTCCATGAACAAACTTTAATGTGGGTTTGGTGTTGAGCCTCCAAATGTTCTCTCTGTCACTTACCTCAGAGCTTTATCTTTTTAACAATCCCAAATCCCAAGGGATTTAGTGGACGAGCCCAGCTGCTTGGACTTGTAAAACCTACGGAGGGAAGTGGAGAGAGAGAGATAAGGAGAGAGAGGGAAAGGGGAGAGTGGTCTGGTCTGGGTCTGGGGCTGTGTGGGAGAGTTCCCCCAACCTCGCCAGGTCTTAAGGAGAAAAATCTGGAACTGCCTGTGTTTGTCGAACCCAGAGATCGAGAGAGAGGGAACGAGGGAAAAGAAGAAGGCAGGGGATGGGTGTAGGGCCAGGGAATTACAGCGCTCGTCAAAAACAAGAAGACTTGACAGGACGGAGGATAAGAAACGCTGACACCTGCGGCGGAAGCCCCCAGACAGCATGCCTTAGGTCTGGCCTGTGGTACGGCTTCTCTCTGCTGTGGTGCTCTGCACTGGGTTAATCTGTCCTGTAATAACTCAGGGGGCTAAGGGGCCAGGGGCCTGAAAGGTGATATAGCCTGGCCGGAGTTGGTTTACATCCAGAGAGCCCTGACCAACAGTCCTGGATGCTGGGCCTGGCCACGTCCCTCCCGCCAGAGACAGACAGAGAAGCAAATTTGAGCGTGATCGCTGTAAGACTAGATTTCCTGTTTTTGGGTTTGTGTGGAGATTCATGGAATGGGAAAGGATGGAGTGATGATTATTAGAGTTGGCTAGAGCTGGTGATGATGATGGATATGGTAAAGATGGTGCTTTTAACCTCCGCTTTGCCCAGCTTTTTGGCAGGAGTAATAAAGAAGTAGTACATGCCTTGATCAAAATCTTTAACACCCATTAGCACTACTATTACGCCTTGAGAGGTCTCTATGTTCGCTTTGTATGCCAAGTTTGCTTGTATGATGTAAGCAGAAGTACCTGTAGTGGGTAAAAAAGTATCCTCTCCGACTACCCTACCCTACCCCCAGTGGCGGACTGACAATTAGGTCACTGGTTTTCAATCCTGGTCACACCTGATTCAAATCAGCAACTCATCAAAAGGCTTTGATGATTTGAATCAGGTGTGTAGTGCTATGGCAAAAACAAAAATGTGCACCCCTTTGGGTCCCCGGGACCATGATTGAGACCACTGAATTATAAGCAACTCAGGCGATTGCCTGGGGCCTCACATAATCAGGGGGCCTTGTGAACTTGGCATAATTTCATTTCCTAATTTCTGTTAACTTGTCTTTCTCCTCCGCTCTTGAGTAACCTCCAACGTGCACTATTTAGCGGTAGTGATAAACGGAGTGGTTTCTGTTTTCTTCCTCTGAATTTCGCTCTAGCTTTTGAATTTTGGCTATTAGCCATTACCTCATTCCTTACAGCTTATACTCTCGTACATGTTTTCTGTTTCCATCTTCAATGCTTACAAGCTGAGCAGGAGTCAGGACACGTTAGAAGGGATTGCTACAAAACCGCAATTGAACACAATGCCTATCCTACCCTATCCTATAATACATCTGCCTACTCCGCCCCCTTCCCTTATTTTTATTGAACCTTTATTTAACTAGGCAAGTCAGTTAAGAACAAATTCTTATTTACAATGACGGCCTAACCCGTCAAACCTGGGCCAACTGTGCGCCGCCCTATGGGACTCCCAATCACGGCCGGATGTGATATAGCCTGGATTCAAACCAGGGACTGTAGTGACGCCTCTCGCTCTGAGATGCAGTGCCTTAGACCGCTGCGCCACTCGGGAGCAAATGATCTTAGCCCCTCGACATAATCACCTAGCCGTGTTGTTAAAGGGCCTGTTATGCTGTTGTCTTTTCCCCTCTGCTCCTCTCTGAATGGTGTAGACTAGTGTTGACAGAGTGGTAGGTAAATATTTACTCATGTCCACACTGGCTGGCACAGATGGTCTCAGTAGCTACTAGCTGGCCCTGCTCCTGATCTACAGTGTAAATACGCAAACAAACAGCACAGTGACCCCAAGGTTGTTTTGATAGTATTCATTCAGCCTGCTGACTACCAGAACAAACTGTCCCTACAGGGGCTCAGAACGGCTGGTAGTCAATGATACTCACTTAGGGACTGATAGAAATGTACAGATTGGTTACCTGGAGGACAATTGGGGAGGGTCATGATTTTTCAATTTCAATCAAGGGGAGGGTTTAGTATTTTTGTTTTATCTAGTCCTGGGGAGGATCATGTAATTTGTAATTGATGACATTTCTATTTTTCTCAGTGTTTTAGAATTAGTTGCTTATTAGGCTATATATCTCTGATTCTCCGCTGGGCACGCAATATTAATTGCGCCCATAGGCTATATAGTGTGGTCTCGATCAAATGATCCATAGCCTATAGGCTATAGGCTACGATGTGCATTCTCAGAGAAGCATAGAGCAAAGTTACATTTCTAAGATGGCTGCTGGGATGTTGTTAATAGGCTGCATTACACACTGCAATGGATATTCCAACCCTGAGCCCTGGCCTGCTCTGCTCTTGCTGATCAACAATGTTTTTGTGTGCTGCTTAACCAATGGCTGTGCTGTGCAGGGCTACAGTGGACTGTTCAGGAGGAGAGTCAATGGTTTCTTGCCCACGATATATTTATCATAGTTATTGACCTCGCAATAAGCCCGATTCGAGTAACTTACATTGTGGTGCTGAAACTGGAAGCAGCAGTCAATGGGAAATGGACAGCTCATGGTGCTGAAAGTAAGCAAATTCGAGTAGGCATAATTAATTTCAACCATCTTAATTTTAATTAGACTTAACTAACAACAAAAGGGCTTTGTGTTGGAGCCTATTTCTTCCTATTTTAGAAATAAGAGGTAGGCCTACCTGTTTGACAGACAAAATTAAGCTATAGGCTGCTATATCCATAGATTTGTCACTCAATTCCTCCACCCACCATGCCCTCTTTAAATAGCCTAGCTCTGTGTCGGTGAAGGGCTGTTAAATTAAAAGACTCGAATTGAGGGGGTTTGAGAGGGTATGCCATAGGCCTACCAATTATTAATGAAAAAAAAGCACCGGCCTACTCCTTGTTGGCTTGAGATTATGAAGAAAATAATACGGATCCGATTATATAAAGGGATCTTTGGTCAGCGATACTTAACGCTAGAAACAAGCTGTAAAATACCCGGGAAAGACGTGACTCTGATGAATACGGGGATATCATTGGTTCCTTTCTTTGACATTCAGAGGCTGAGCTCCAACCTTCTATAGCCGAGGAGACAAAAAAAGATACTTTGCTTGCGAAGCAATCTTATTCTGTCACTACCAACTGATTAAGCTATTCACATTCTGTACGATAGAAGTTGTTTAAACCCTGACAGCTTTTAGGGAAACACTTGTGACCTTCTCTCGTTGGGTTAAGCCACAGAAGAAGAGTAGCAAGCAGTTAAAGCTGACATTTTTCTGTGACAGGTTGCCTACTCTGTCTTCAGTGGAATGGTAGGACTAACTTTTGAAATGACCATGCTCAGATTCCTAATGAAGTCTCACAATTTATTATTTGCAAACAAGACACATTAATTTGGAAACATATGATACAGCAACCCCATTTTAAATGTAACTAGGCATGTCAGTCAAGAACAAATCCTTATTAACAAGGACAGCCTACCAGGGAACAGTGAGTTAAATCCCTTGTTCAGGGGCGAACCCACAACCTTCTGGCTCGCAGCCCTGTTTGCTATCAAAGTTCCTGTGTTGCCTTGTAATGCGTACAGGACAAAGAACAGTGCATATTTAAGGCTCTGGTCTGTCCAAGAAGTGAGTGTAAATGGTAGACATGTTCTCTGCTATCCACTTTGTTATAATTACTATTTTGGGTGTAGGGGAGGGTCACGTGATTGTTTTTTCATGCGTTCAGGGAGGGTTTAGGTCAAATATATTTTGCTGAAGGGAGGGTCATCCACTTTCATTTCAGAGAGGTCCGATTTTCTCCATGTTACCCTTATTATAAATAACGTTCACTCTCTTGGCTTAGACTACTTCGGATTTTAGGTGGGCTTTATTGAAATATAATGGAATGTATAATTTGAGTCATACATTTTTCGTGTTTGAAGCTGCAATATGTACATTTTTGGGCGACCCAACCAAATTCACATAGAAATTTGAGTTATAGAGCGGTCATTCTCATCGAAAGCAAGTCTAAAGAAGCAGACATCTCTTCTATGTGCACTATTTCTATGCTTCCCATTCTTATGTTTAGTTTTTGCTTCTTTTACTTTCTGTTTTGTAAATCAGCTTCAAACAGCTGAAAATCCAATATTTTTTGTTATTGAAAGTATATTTCACAAGTTTAGATGGTACAATGATTCTCTATACTCTACATTTCTTGTTTTGTCACAAACTGAAATTAGGCGAACTATTTAGAATTTTAGCAACCAGGAAATGGCAGAGCGAGTTCTGCATATTGTGCCTTTGAGTGAAATATTTTTGCTTGACTTTCAAAAATACGATGTTTAGTCAATAAAAAGTAGATAAGTCACCTGAAAGCAAAGACGTTGGGACAGAATGTCTGCAGTGTATATCACCACCATCCCTGTAACCCAGTTCCTCTTACCAGCAAATGAAAATACTCAATCTAAGTTGTTACATTACACTCTCTCCTTCTCCCTTTACCTCTGTGATATACTGAAGATCATTCCCACAGCTCTGTGTAGTCTCTGTCTGTCTGTCTGTCTGTCTGTCTGTCTGTCTGTCTGTCTGTCTGTCTGTCTGTCTGTCTGTCTGTCTGTCTGTCTGTCTGTCTGTCTGTCTGTCTGTCTGTCTGCGTTCTATTTATGTGCCTGCCTGCATGTGTGTGTGTCATAGGTAAAGGTCTGTTAGGACATTCCCACCAGTCCCCACTCCCTTCAGGGAGAAGCTAGGAGTTGTCCCACTCTGAGGCCAGAGGGTGTGGACTGTGGAGGTTCCCGGACACAAACAATGACCCTGGCCGTGCTGACAATGGACTCACACACATATTATGGTTTGGCCCTACTTTTGGTCCCACTGTGATGGATGACTTTCCTCACTCGTTTTGTCTGGCGTGTGCTGCGGCTCTCCGGACCCCAGTAGACCACCGGGACCTGCCTTCACTCCCTCACCACTGTCAGCAACACAGCTCATGTACCACTGTGTCGATCTTTTTCTATCCTACTCTATTGTGTTTTTCCAATGCTGGCATTGGCTTCTGGCTTCTGGTAGCTCTCAGCTATCTGCTTTCAAACAATAGAAACGTATGGGAAGAGCTGCAATGTCTTCTGTTTACTACAAATATAAAAGAAGAGGCAGAGACATCCGCGAACAGACTCTTGTGACATGGCCACAGCCATATCCATCATTCTCGATAGCCACCAGAATCCAAGTACAATAGATCTGATTAATCTAAATCAAATCAAATGTTATTTGTCACATGCACCGAATACAAGTGTAAACTTTATCGGGAAATGTTTACTTACAAGCGATTTCCCAGAAATGCAGTTAAAAAGTATGAAAATTAGCAAAAGAATATAGTAACACAATAAAATAACAAAATAAAATAACAACTAGACTATATACAGGCTATACAGTATACAAGGAGTACTGGTACCGATTCAATGTACTGGGGTACGAGGTAGTTGTTGTGACTGATCGAGGTAATATGTACATGTAGGTAGGGGTGAAAAGCATAAAGTCCAGGTAACTATTTGATTAAATGTTCAGCAGTCTTATGAATTTGGGGTAGAAGCTGTTGAGGGGTATTCTTGGTCCCAGACTTGGCAGTCCGGTACCGCTTGCCATGCATTAGCAGAGAGAACAGACAATCCAGGTTCCAATTGCAGAGGGAGGTGTTTAATCCCAGGGTCCTTAGCTTAGTGATGAGCTTGGAGGACACTATGGTGTTGAACACTGAGCTGTAGTCAACGTCACGAGAATTTTCAATCCCAACGATGATAACTCAACAATCACTTAAGCTTTGACCAATTCACCCGAGGTTGTAAATCCCGGGTTCAAAATAAGAATTAGGCAAAGTCTCAGATACTGCAAAAAGGTAAGTTCTTTATTTTATAACTCCCATACATACACACACACACACACACACACACACATCAGTTGAAACTCCACCTCCCTTTAGGTGGGCTATATTTTTCCACAATACTAACACATTCTGTCACGGTTGTCGTCGAAAGATGAAGCGGACCAAAGTGCTAAAGAACAAAACAACAAACCGTGTCGTTCCACATTTTATTTACACTGTGAAACTATACAATACATAAACATAAACTAAAGAACAAAACAACAAACCGTGATGCAGAGGTGAAACATACACTGCTCAAAAACAATCTCCCACAAACCCAGGTGGCAAAAACCCCTACTTAAATATGATCTCCAATTAGAGACAACGAGGACCAGCTGCCTCTAATTGGAGATCATCCCAAACAAAACCCAACATAGAAATACAAAACTAGAACCTGACAACATAGAAAAACCAAACTAGAAAAAAAACCACGCCCTGACCTACTCTACCATAGAAAATAACATATTTCTATGGTCAGGACATGACAGTACCCCCCCAAAGGTGCGGACTCCGACCGCACCTAAACAAAACAACAACAAACCCCCCCCCCAAAAAAAGGGAGGGTAGGGTGGGTAACTACTGTCTATGGCGGCTCTGGTGCAATACACATAACCTTCTCATCCCGCGGATCCTCCAACAGAGGAGGCGGCTCCGGTTCGGGGCGTAACCCCCGCTCTGCCCGCTGATCCCTCTGCTTCTGTGCCACCGGACCGTGGATCGTCGGAGGAGGCACCGGAATGTAGATCCTCACCGGAGGCTCTGTACTGCAGACCGCCGCCGGAGGTTTTTGGGCTGCAGACCACCGCCGAAGGTTCTGGGCTGCAGGCCGCCGCCGGAGGTTCTGAGCTGCTGGCCGCCGCCGGAGTTTCCGGGCTGCAGGCCGCCGCCGGAGGTTCCGGGCTGCAGGTTGCCGCCGGAGTTTCCGGGCTGCAGGCCGCCGCCGGAGTTTCCGGGCTGCAGGCCGCCGCCGGAGGTTCCGGGCTGCAGGCCTCCGCCGGAGGTTCCGGGCTGCAGGCCTCCGCCGGAGGTTCCGGGCTTTAGGCCGCCGAAGACTCCGGACTGCAGGCCGTCGCCGAAGACCCCGGACTGCAGGCCGTCGCCGGAGGGTCCGGACTGCAGGCCGTCTCAGGAGGTTCCGGACTGCAGGCCGTCTCAGGAGGTTTCGGACTGTAGGCCGTCTCAGGCGGTTCCGGACTGCAGGCCGTCTCAGGAGGTTCAGGACTGCAAAACGTCACCGGAAGCTCCGGACTGGGAACTGTCGCCGGAAGCTCCGGACTGGGAACTGTCGCCAGAAGCTCTGGACTGGGAACTGTCACCGGAAGCTCCGGACTGGGAACTGTCGCCGGAAGCTCCGGACTGGGAACTGTCGCCGGAAGCTCTGGACTGGGAACTGTCGCCGGAAGCTCTGGACTGGGAACTGTCGCCGGAAGCTCTGGACTGGGAATGCGCACTGGAGGCCTGATGCGTGGGGCTGGCACAGCTGGCGCCAGACTGGTAACACGCACCTCAGGGCTAGTGCGGGGAGCAGGAACAGAACACCATGGACTGGGCAGGCGCACTGGAGGCCTGATGCGTGAGGCTGGCACAGGTGGCGCCAGACTGGTGACACGCACCTCAGGGCGAGTGCGGGGAGCAGGAACAGGACACCACGGACTGGGCACGCGCACTGGAGGCCTGATGCCTGGGGCTGGCACAGGTGGCGCCAGACTGGTAACACGCACCTCAGGGCGAGTGCGGGGAGCAAGAACAGGGCGTACCAGGCTGGATAGACTCACCGGAGGCCGGGTACGTGGAGCAGGCACAGGATGTCCTGGGCCGTGGAGGCGTACTGGAGGTCTCGAGCATAGAGCTGGCACAACCCGTCCTGGCTGGATGCTCAACCTAGCTCGACAAATGCGGGGCGCGGGTACAGATCGCACCGGGCTGTGAATGCGCACTGGCGACACAGTGCGCATCACCGCATAACACGGTGCTTGCTTCTTCACTCGCTCCCCACGGTAAGCACAGGGAGTTGCCTCAGGTCTCCACCCTGACTCTGCCAATCTCCCCATGTGCCCCCCCCCAATTGTTTTGGGGGGGTGCCTCTCGTGCTTCCGTCGTTGCCGTGCTAGTTCCTCGTAACGTTGCCGTTCCTCCCTCACTGTCTCCACCTGCTTCCATGGCAGGGTCTTGTCCCCTGCCATTACCTCCTCCCAGGTCCAGGACGTCCTCCACTCTTTCCTCTCCCAGGCCCAAGATCCCTGCTCCTCCTGGGCACGCTGCTTGGTCCTTTTGTGGTGGGAGATTCTGTCACGGTTGTCGTCGAAAGATGAAGCGGACCAAAGTGCAGCGTGTGTGTCGTTCCACATTTTATTTACACTGTGAAACTATGCAATATATAAACATAAACTAAAGAACAAAACAACAAACCGTGATGCAGAGGTGAAACATACACTACTCAAAAAAAATCTCCCACAAACCCAGGTGGCAAAAACCCCTACTTAAGTATGATCTCCAATTAGAGACAACGAGGACCAGCTGCCTCTAATTGGAGATCATCCCAAACAAAACCCAACATAGAAATACAAAACTAGAACCTGACAACATAGAAAAACAAAACTAGAAACCCCCCCCTGTCATGCCCTGATCTACTCTACCATAGAAAATAACATATTTTTATGGTCAGGCCGTGACACATTCCTAGTTTATCCCTTTTCTACCAGCCTTATAGTTTCTAGCCGTTCCTCTCCTCCCTAGATTAGAGGGGCCTTGGAAGGGGCCTCTTTCCTGTTGTCAGTTTTCAGAGTTATAACAAGGTCATCTGTAGTTCAGTTGTCCTTTGTTGCCTCAACTATACATTTCTCACCTTGCAACATAGTAACACAATGTTTTTCGTCTTAACTTGTCTTACACACACATTATTGGATTATAGTCTTATAATTCTAATACATTTCACACATTTATACAGTTTCAGAGTGGAACACTTTAGCCATTATCTTAAAACATACAAATTATTCTATCAGTCAATGAACAGCATTCTCACTTAGGTGTTCCTTTTGTCCAGGCGGGAAAGGGCAGTGTGGAGTGCAATAGAGATTGCATCATCTGTCGATCTGTTGGGGCAGTATGCAAATTGGACTGGGTCCAGTGTGTCTGGGATGATGGTGGTGATGTGAGCCATTTCAAAGCATTTCATGGCTACAGATGTGAGTGCTACAGGACGATAGTCATTTAGACAGGTTACCTTGGTGTTCTTGGGCATGGGGACTATGCTGGTCTGCTTAAAACATGTGGGTATTACAGACTGGGTCAGGAGAGGCAGAAAATGTCAGGGAAGACACTTGCCAGCTGGTCAGCGCATGCTCTGAGTACACCTCCTGGTAATCTGCCTTGTGAATGTTAACCTGTTTAAAGGTCTTACTCACATTGGCTACATTGGCTACAGAGAGCATGCTCTCATGTATGGTTCAGTGTTGCTTGCCTCGAAGCGAGCATAGAAGGCATTTAGGTCGTCTGGTAGACGAGCAGCTGGGTTTCCCTTTGTAGTCCGTAATAGTTTGTAAGCCCTGCCACATCCGACGAGCGCCAGTAGGATTCAATTTTAGTCCTGTATTGACACTTTGCGTGTTTAATGGTTCATTGGAGCACATAGTGGGATTTCCTATAAGCTTCTGGATTTGTGTCCCACTCCTTGAAAGCAGCAGTTCCAGCCTTTAGCTCAGTGCAGATGTTGCCTGTAATCCATGGCTTTGAGATAGGGTATGTACGTATGGTCAATGTGCGTATTATGTTGTCGATGCAGTTATTAATGAAGCCGGTGAACTCCTCAATGCCATTGGATGAATCCCGGAACATAAAACATGTATTTTCCATGTCCTTGTTCAGCCACGACTTAGTGAAATGTATGATATTACAGTCCTTCAGATCACGTTGATAGGATAGTCTTGAACGGAGCTCATCCAGTTTATTTTCCAGTGATTGCACGTTCGCCAAAACAACGGAGGGTAAGGGCGACTTATCCACTCGCCGTCGCAATCTAGGTGTCCCACACTCCGAGTGATGGGGATTTGGGCCTAGTCTGGGATGAGCATTATGTCCTTCGCCTCTGATTCACCCTCATCCAAAACGAGGTTAGCAATCGCTGTTTTGATGTCCAGAAGTTTTTGGTCATATAAAATGATGGGCGAAACATTATGCACAAAAAAAAGTTAGGATTGGCCCCCCAAAAAAATAAAAAATAGCACAATTGGTCAGGAGCCCGTAAAACGGTGGCCATCACATCTAGCTTGCATCTCTGGCAAAACCAAGCTAATCCTATGGACACGTGCCAGCTTGCTAACACATCTACTGCCAAAATCTACTGCCAAAACCAGTCGGTGTGGAAGCTCAGTTTCAGTGAGCTGGGCTGGAGGTGTCACGACAGGCCAGACTGTCACAGATTATGTCGTGGTGTTGCAGGGAAGACCAAAATGCAGCAGAGTTGTGGATACTCATTCTTTTAATTCACCAAAAACAAGAGTAAAGCATCCACAGAAAAACCCAAAACAATAAACGATACTCACGACACCAACAGTTTTGCAGGCTATACTAACGCAGTGCAAAAAAAATCTCCCACAAAAGACAAACACAAACACACCCTCATATATGGGACTCTCAATCAAAGGCAAATAGACAACACCCGCCTTCAATTGAGAGTCCCAACCCCAATGAACCCAAACATAGAAACAGACACACTAGACTCAACATAGAATACATGAAAATCAAACAGTGCCCAAAATCCCCGGAATACCTAAATCAACTGCCCTACAACAAACACACCACCCCTAACCACATAAAACAAATACCCTCTGCCACGTCCTGACCAAACTACAATACCAATTAACCCTTAGACTGGCCAGGACGTGACAGTACCCCCCCCCCCTAAAGGTGCTAACCCCGGAAGCACCTTAAGAAAAACAACAACCCCAAACAACAACAAAAAATCCCCCTACTAAAGGGAGGGAAGGGAGGGTGGCTGCCGTCAACGACGGCACTGTGCTACACTCCCCCTCCCCAACCCACCTATATCTGGAGGTGGCTCCGGTTCTGGCCGTTCCAGGCAGTCGGGCCACTCTGGCAGACCCGGAGGACAGTCGGGCCACTCTGGCAGACCCGGAGGACAGTCGGGCCACTCTGGCAGACCCGGAGGACAGTCGGGCCCCTCTGGCAGACCCGGAGGGCAGTCGGGCCCCTCTGGCAGACCCGGGGGGCAGTCTGACCACTCTGGCAGACCCGGGGGGCAGTCTGGCCACTCTGGCAGCTCGGGGCAGTCTGGCCACTCTGGCAGCTCGGGGCAGTCTGGCCACTCTGGCAGCTCGGGGCAGTCGGGCCACTCTGGCAGCTCGGGGCAGTCGGGCCACTCTGGCAGCTCGGGGCAGTCGGGCCACTCTGGCAGCTCCAGGAAGTCGGGCCACTCTGGTAGCTTCTGACTAGCGGGCGGCTCTGGCGGCTCCTGACTAGCGGGCGGCTCTGGTGACTCCTGACTGGCGGGCAGCTCTGGTGACTCCTGACTGGCGGGCAGCTCTGGTGACGTACGACTGGCGGGCAGCTTTGGCGATGTACGACTGGCGGGCAGCTCTGGCGACTTACGACTGGCGGGTAGCTCTGGCAACTTACGACTGGCGGGCAGCTCTGGTGACTGTTGACTGGCGGGCAGCTCTGGTGACTGTTGACTGGCGGGCGGCTCTGGCGACTGTTGACTGGCGGGCAGCTCTGGTGACTGTTGACTGGCGGGCAGCTCTGGCGCCTCTTGACTGACGCGCCGACGCACTGTCAGCCTGGTGCGTGGTGCTGGTACTGGGGTCATCAGCCTGAGAACACGCACCTCCAGGCTAGTGCGGGGAGCGGGAACAGGACGAGTCTTACTGGACTGACGCACCTCTGGGTCCGCACGAGAGGCAGGAACCGGAAAGACTGGGCCATGGAGGCGCGCAGATGGCCGTGATCGCACCGCCTGCACAGCCCGTCCTGGCTGGATGAGACTAGTAGCCCTGCACGAGGGGATGCTGGTGCAGGGCGGACTGGGCTGTGCGTGCGTATAGGCGAGATATTGCGCACCTCCGCGAAACACGGCGCTCTCCACCTCCTACGCTCCACCATGTACTCACGGGTAGCTGGCTTATGGTTCCTCCTAGACCTAGCCAAACTACCCGTGTGCCCCCCCCAAAAAAATCTTGGGGGTGCCTCTCCGGCTTCCTCGCCATGGCTTCAAACCGCCGCCTCTCAGCCTTCGCCTCCTCGATCTCTTCCCGTGTGTGACGGTATTCCCCAGCCTGATGCCAAGGTCCAGCCCCGTCCAGAACTTCCTCCCAGGTCCATCTCTCCCGCCAGTCCAACTCGACATCCCTTTTCCTCTGCTGCTTGGTCCTTTGTTGGTGGTGGGGAATTCTGTCACAGATTATGTCGTGGTGTTGCAGGGAAGACCAAAATGCAGCAGAGTTGTGGATACTCATTCTTTTAATTCACCAAAAACAAGAGTAAAGCATCCACAGAAAAACCCAAAACAATAAACGATACTCACGACACCAACAGTTTTGCAGGCTATACTAATGCAGTGCAAAAACAATCTCCCACAAAAGACAAACACAAACACACCCTCATATATGGGACTCTCAATCAAAGGCAAATAGACAACACCTGCCTTCAATTGAGAGTCCCAACCCCAATGAACCCAAACATAGAAACAGACACACTAGACTCAACATAGAATACATGAAAATCAAACAGTGCCCAAAAACCCCGGAATACCTAAATCAACTGCCCTACAACAAACACACCACCCCTAACCACATAAAACAAATACCCTCTGCCACGTCCTGACCAAACTACAATACCAATTAACCCTTAGACTGGCCAGGACGTGACACAGACCAGTATCCCTCACGACGTGTGAGGGAGCTGCAGCTGAAGCCTTTGCCACTGTTAGAGCTTTAATCCTGCAGACCCAGGTGGCTCCAGGCCAGACCATAACATACAACTTGTTCTAACGTGGGGGCTGGTGTAGTGTAAAAACAGGTGTTAATTGGAGCATGGGACTAGAGTGAAGAGAGATGGGGGGGGGTGTGAATGGGTGTGACATCACTAACCCCTGTTCCGTCGGGGTGGCTGGGCGGCTGGGACACTGACAGGTCCTCCATTGTTTTTTCTGCGGCCCCCGGGCTCCATGTGTTAGAAATCATCCTCCCACGTGCTGCAGACAGGGGCCCGGCGGTGAAACTGTACACTAGCAGCTCCTTACCTTCTCTCTGAGCTGTCTGTGGGCCGAAGGACAGGACCTGATGAAAGACAGTGCGGGGATGGAGAATATCACAGGCCAGGAACTGCAGAAATCCCCGCCTGCCTGTCACTCCACAGGCTCGAGCCCAGACTCGGGTTCCGTCTCTGGGGCCTGATTGGAGTTGGAGTGCAGGGGTGGGTGGATGAATGGATGGATGGAGGCGTTGAGAAATGGAGTGGAGTGGAGGACTGGTTCCATGTCTACACGACTCGGCTGTTCATTGCTGTTGTTCCTGCCCAAGGCTGATTGGATGAGGGCTCTGTTCCCTGGTGAACATAGTCACACTATTGACTGGAGCTCTTGCTTTAGACTTTGGAAGCAATGAGAAAGAGAGGATAGATGAGAAATGTTTCACTTACGTGGGTTTTAATACAGTCTGTATCATTGTGAGACTGTGTTAACATTAACATGAATAGGGGAGAGCAGGGCTTGTTGTCGCGTTGTGTAGGGGAAACCGAGGTTGTCTGTGACAGTGCTCAAAACAAAAAAAACTAGGAGGGTGCTATGAATGTTTACAGTATATCCTCATCATTAGAGATCATCCTTGCCTTTGAGTATGGTACTTTATCTCCTCATGACTCCAGGGTCGCTGCACTGCGGATGACCGTGTGTTCCCTACAGTGTTTCTGTATTGTCTGGGGTTGGGAGTAGTAGTGCAAAAGATACATTTCCAGATGGAAACCTGTGAAGTAGTACTACTATTCTATTCATGTTGTTGATCTATGTCAGTATTGCAAACCTTTTATAGATGAGGACAGCATCTGTGTTTTATATGGCCAAAATCGATATGTTTATGACTTTTATGTTTATGCCCTCAATCTTGAGATATTGCTCTGTCAGTGAATGCGGGACAGAGTTTGTGTAATACATCGACATATGGCCAAAATTGATATATTCATGACTTTCATGTTTATGTTCTAAATCTTGAGATATTGTTCTGTCAGTGAATGCGGGACAGAGTTTCTGTAATACATCGACAGGCTGAGTAGTATACAGTAGGTAAGAAGAAATGGAACAACCAGCCCCACTCTCCCCTAATCCTTGATTTCCGGAGGTTTTTATTGGTTGTCATATCCTCAACTAGACACCTCAAGGCATGGGTTGTTTCAACCACTAAAATGATCCCATTCAGTGAGAGAGAGTACCTTGTATGTGTATGTTTTCTACACAGGCAGTCATGCATGAAACCTGTTTCCCATTTCCCAAGGGTTCCCATGGCTGAACTTTGTCTGGCAGAACTGGGAACCTAAATGATGTCCTACACTCTACCTGCCCCCTCAAATGCACAAAAATAACATACAGTGCACAATGGTTCCTACTTACACACCAAAACTTTTGAAGTAATTATGTCACTTCTAAAGGAAAACTCTGGACCACAGATGTGTTGTATTATCTAGTTTGTGGTGTCTTCGTGGCATGTCAACTTTGACCTTATTTAGGCCTTAGTCAAACATTTTCTAATGACAGCACCCGATGATATACGCATTTGTACTTAAACATTCCTTCCATTTCTCATCTAAAACTTTGGGAACCTGAATCCTTGGAATTTACTGAAGTAGTAAACTGGAGCCTGATACGCAGTAAACTCAGCTATTTATTGATCAACTCATGCTAACATAAATAGCCTTTTTGAGATCATCTCTACTGACACACCCTATGAACCAGTAGCTTGATGATTTCACAATGATGTCATTCGGTATACCACTGATGATGCACCAAATGGCTCAATAACATGTCACACCAAATTACCATCCAAAGACAATAATGACAGAAAACTTTCCACCTACAGACAGCAGATCAGTTCCCCAGCCTGAGACACCAGGGTCTTTGTTATACAGAAGGCTACTGTCTGGCGGCCATGACACCTTTATGACAGCGTAGCACTGATCCCAGGGCACTCAAAGAGCAGTGGTGCTGATGGATGGCTCCTCTACTACCCACCTCCCTTACTGCCAACACCACTTCCTACCACTCCTCAGACCCTAAGACCTTCTGGGCTATTTGGAGAAGGGATCTCTAGTCTCTGGATGGTAGTAGACTGACTCAATGGGCTTTTGTACAAGATGGAGAGGATGGGGGCACAAGTACGCAGCTAGACGAGGGATCGTCTTACCTGGAAACAAAGACTACTGTTCTTGCTGTCATTTTGACACAAAAAAAACCTGATATCTCGTAAAGATCTTGCTAGAGATCATAAAGATCATTGTTTTATAGGCTTAGACATTATGAGATGGGATATCAGATACTGTAGGCTCTAAGTCTCCATGACTGTTTAGACTCCTGTGTCTAAAATGAATTGTGTACATCTTTCCATGCTTGTCCTGAACAGGACCCTCCACATTCAACTTGTGGAGCAACAATATAATTGAGTGCTCCTTTGTGTGATGATTGGGAAAGTGTAACTGCTGGTGGTTTTCCTGCCTCCATGTTGGTCGAGGGAAGAGCAGGTCAGCACTACCAACCAGAGGGAGCAATAGAGCGGGTCGCAGGCCTGCACCGCTGCTCTCCTCTTGGCTAAAGAAACCGTCAAAAGAGCTTTGCAGGAAGTCCCGGATAATTTAATGTCGTGCTCCTCCACTCGAGCCCATCTTTGACTGGCTGCGCAATGGAAGACGGAAGATTTATCTGTCCTGCCGGGGTCACGAATCACTGCAGATGGGGGGGGGGGATGAGGGAGGAGGAAGCTGCTCCAATGACTTTCCCTCACCACATCCTACTACATACTGTACATACAAGCTGCTTCACCAGACTTGCTCTGCTACCCCTAAGGCACACACACACACACACTTTTTTTCCTTGTATCCCCCCTTCAACACAACTGCTGTCTTGGGAGGATGGGGAGGATGTGCGGAAGACATCGCACATTTTCTTCTTCTTCTTCTCTTCATTCTCTGCCTTGCATGTGTGAGAGGGCAAAAAGCAGACCCATTGGAGGGTAGAGAAATGGATGGAATAGATTTGCAAGTGACCTAATATAACAATGAGGATGAAAAGAAAGAGAGGATGTGTCTTATGTCTCTTAGCCCCTGCGCAAGGAACTTGGGAAGAAGGAGGGTTGGGGGTTTGAGGCAGTCTTATTACGTACAATTTCTCCTGGGCCCATTTGGCTTGACGAAACACAGTGTGGTTCTGTCTCCGTGGCAGTGTAGGATGGAAGAGGTGGAGAGCAAGGTGAGGCATGTCTGGGATAGATCCCACTGTAGAGGTTGAAAAAGATGAGACCAACAATAGACCGAACGACTGTTGAATCACTGTTTTCTGATGACATGCTGATGACACTCTAAGATACATGTAGTGTATCAAGCAGCGGTAGCTAGATGGTGGACAACGGATCATTGTCAATGGTGCAACAATACATGTCGGAAAATATAGTGGGACAGAGGGAAACGGAGAGTAATGCTTTGAGAAAGTCTTTGGAGAAGAACCAGCCTTTCTGAAAGTCACCTCTGGTTCTACATTATTATGTTAAATTAATTTGAGAGTGGTTAAATTACTCCACCACCATCCCTCAGCTTTATAAGTCGAAGCAAGTGGCAATGCTGCCATTTTTTATCAAGTTAAAGGGTAGGCTTTTAGTGTTAACATTCCATTGATTTTGTAGTTTATTAATATTACACACACAGCATAATAATAGAACAACGTTCTATCTTAACTTTGTCTCCACACAGGCGAAATACTCACGGTGATGTCCTCCCATGTCCACGCGTCAGTGTGTAGTGGAGGTGCTTCGATGTCAGAAGGGAAATGTTTCCTCAGTCATTCAACAATAGCATCATGCAGATGGGTCTGGGCCCGGAGGCCTGAGCAGGGCCTAAAGGATACGCTTTCATTTCAACGGACGCTTCTTAGTGCTGACCTTCACACCTCCGGCGATCCATCAAACTCTCCTTCCCGTCCCAGAGCTTCTCCCTGTTTCCGGCTCATCGCCGGCTTCAAAATACAAGTATTTGACCCACTCTCAAGTTTGTTGCTGACAGAGTGTACTAGTCATATATCCTAGAAAATCACGTGGATTATCTCAAAAGGTGTAAAAGGGAAGTCTTGCAGCGCGTATACATTTTCAGTTACATTTGAGTAGATTTCTTTCTGTGTTGCAATAATAACGGGCCTCATATGGATAGTCATTGATTTTACAGGGAGAATTTCTAAAATCACTTTGGAGTGTAAGAGTGCTTTCTAGGCCGTTTGTAAATTCAGAGCATTGTCAGACTGTCCATTCCTAAATTCAGAGTGTTTTGCTTGCCCTAGCAGAGCTTGTTATAGTGTTTTCATTTTATTTTGAGGGTTTATGACTGTAACTGTGTTATTGGCAACAATTTAATGACGTTTTTTAGCTGATGTTTACTGACTGCTCGCCTGCTCCCTGCAGACGTGAAACGAACTACCTCAGCCCAGACCAACGCTGGCAAGTGGCAGAGAGACGCTGCTGACAGTGGTCTTGTGAGGTCAGACATAAGGCAATTCTTTGTATGTCCCTCAACTCCTGCCTTGAATCAACAGACCCCCCCACAAAAAAAAACAGACTCTCGGAGAATGAGTGTACAACTTGTAAATAGTCGTTGATATTTCAGTCAGATGGCTAACATAAAACAACATTTATAAAGCTAACATTATCCCTTAGGTCTAGCACAGCAAATACTTGCAGAACAGTGATAGCAATATTTTTTCTGAATATTGACCAAAAAAATAAGATACTCAAAACAGACATATTTTTGCCTCTAAAAATAAAAGTTCTATATAAACATAAAATATGGAAAATTATTAATTCGAAAAATCCTCAATAAAAACAACCCTTCTATCAGATCTTTTAACACTCTAGCGGACTTGAAGTTAGTCATTTTTCTTCTTCTTTCAAGTGGTTTACACAGTAGCAATTTAGTTTTTCCACAGTTGCTTTATGACTAAAACCTAATTAAATGTAACATAGTTTAACCAAAATGCATATTCTATCAGGCAGATGGAGTGTGATCAAGATGGCAAGATGGCGCCGACAGAGAGGATCGCCTCGCTTCTAGTCCTTAGGAAACTATGCAGTATTTTGTTTTTTTAATGAATTATTTCTTACATTGTTAGCCCAGAAAATCTTAAGTGTGATTACATACAGCAGGGAAGAACTATTGGACATCAGAGAGACGTCAACTCACCAACATTATGACCAAGAATACAACTTTCCCAAAGCGGATCCTTTGTTCGGACCACCAGCCAGGGCATTTGATCTGAATCCAGAGGCCGACCCAAAACAACGTTGCTGCAGAAGAGGAGGGGCCTTCTGGTCATACTTCGGAGGCGTGCACGCCACCCACCGCTTCCGAGTATATTACTTGCCAATGTCCATTCTCTAGATGACAAGGTAGACAAAATTATGGCAAAGGGTTGCTTTCCAGAAAGACTTCCAGAAAGACAGGGATTGTAACATACTCTATTTCACGGAAACATGGCTCTCTCGGGATATGTTGTCGGAGTCGGTACAGCCACTGGGATTCTGTATGCGTCGCACCGACAGAAATAAACATCTCTCTGGGAAGAAGAAGGGCTGGGGCCTATTCTTCCTGATTAACGACTCATGGTGTACTCGTGACAACATACAGGAACTCAAGTCCTTTTGTTCACCTGACCTAGAATTCCTCACAATCAAATGCCGACCATATTATCTCCCAAGAGAATTCTCATTGGTTATTGTCACAGCTGTGTATATCCCCTATCAAGCCGATACCACGATGGCCCTCAAGGAACTTCACTGGATTATGAAAACTGGAAACCATATATCCTGAGGCTGCATTTATTATAGCTGGGGATTTTAACAAAGCACATTTCAGAATAAGGCTACCTAAATTCTATCAGCATATTGATTGTAGCACTTGTGCGGTCAATACACTGGATCACTGCTACTCTAACTTCTGCAATACATACAAGGCCCTCCCCGACCTCCCTTCGGCAAATCTGACCACGACTCCATTTTGCTCCTCCCGTCCTATAGGCAGAAACTCAATCTGTATGTACCTGTGACAAGAAGTATTCAATGCTGGTCTGACCAATCGGAATCCACGCTACAACATTATTTTGATCACGCGGCCTGGGATATGTTCTGGGTCGTCACAGAGAATAATATTGGTTTATACGCTGATTCGGTGAGTGAGTTTATAAGGAAGAGAATTGGAGATGTTGTACCCACTGTGACTATTAAAACCTTCCTTAACCTCTCTCGGGTATGTGGGACGATTTCGTCCCACCTACGTAACAGCTACTGAAATTCCAGTGGCGCGATTTTTGAATCGTTAGAAATACTATTACTTCAATTTCTCAAACATATGACTATTTTACAGCTATTTAAAGACAAGAATCTCGTTAATCTAACCCCACTGTCCGATTTCAAAAAGGCTTTACAACGAAAGCAAAACATTAGATTATGTCAGCAGAGTGCCCAGCCAGAAAAAAATCATACAGCCATTTTTCAAGCTAGCATATCATGTCACATAAACCCAAACCACAGCTAAATGCAGCACTAACCTTTGATGATCTTCATCAGATGACACACCTAGGACATTGTGTTATACAATACATGCATGTCTGTTCAATCAAGTTCATATTTATATCAAAAAACAGCTTTTTGCATTAGCATGTGACGTTCAGAAAAAGCATAACCCCCGCAAACTTCCGGAGAATTTACTAACAGTTTGCTAAATTACTCACGATAAACGTTCACAAAAAGCATAACAATTATTTTAAGAATTATAGATACATTACTCCTCTATGCACTCGATATGTCCGATTTTAAAATAGCTTTTTCGGATGAAGCACATTTTGCAATAATCTAAGTACATAGCCCGGCATTACAGGGCTAGCTATTTAGATACCCACCCAGGTCAGCCTCCACCAAAATCACATTTCCTATAAGAAAAATGTTCTTACCTTGCTTGTTCTTCATCAGAATACACTGCCAGGACTTCTACTTCAATAACAAATGTTGGTTTGGTCCCAAATAATCCATCGTTATATCCAAACAGCGACGTTTTGTTCGTGAGTTCTAGAATGCTTCTTCACGGTCTCGCGCATGGCGCATTGGCGTGTCAAAAATGTCTAAATATTCTATTACCGTACTTCGAAGCATGTCAACCGCTGTTTAAAACCAATTTTTATGCCATTCAACTCGTAGATTAGTGATAATATTCCGACCGGGAGTATGCATTGAGCCTAAACAGCCGAATAAAATTTCTCCTCAGAAGCGACTCATGCACGCGCATCATTCAAAGGTCCTCGGAGCAGCCACTTACAAAAGGTGATAATGTGTTTCAGCCTGAGGCTCCCTCGTAAACCTTCAGGTTTTTCGCGGGCTCTGAGAGCCTATTGGAGCCCTGGGAATTGTCACGTTACAGCTAAGATCCTTACTTTTCAATAAAAAGATGCAAGACGCACGACTCCTTGTCAGACAGGGTACTTCCTGCTTGAAACCTTGTCAGGTTTTTGCCTGCCATAGGAGTTCTGTTATACTCACAGACACCATTCAAACAGTTTTAGAAAATTCAGAGTGTTTTCTATCCAAACCTGAACAATAATATGCATATTCTAGCTTCTGAGTTGGTGTAGGAGGCAGTTAAAAATGGGAACATATTTTTTCCAAAATTCTCAATACTGCCCCCTAGCCCAGACAGGTTAACAAGAAACTGTGGCTAGATGGCGGCATTCGCGCAAAACTGAAAGCGCAAACCACCGCATTTAACCATGGAAAGATGACTGGGAATATGGCCGAATACAAACAGTGTAGTGATTCCCTCCGCAAGGCAATCAAACAAGTGAAATGTTGGTATAGGGACAAAGTGGTGATTGACAGTCGAAAGCCTTAGCCAGGTCGACAAATATGGCTGCACAGTATTGTCTTTTATCAATGCTGGTTATGATATCGTTTAGGACCTTGAGCATGGCTGAGGTGCACCCATGACCAGCTCGGAAACCAGATTGCATAGCGGAGAAAGTACGGTGGGATTCGAAATGGTCGGTGATCTGTTTGTTAACTTGGAAGACCTTAGAAAGGCAGGGTAGGATAGATATAAGTCTGCAACAGTTTGGGTCTAGAGTGTCTCCCCCTTTGAAGAGGTGGATGACCGCGGCAGCTTTGCAATCTTTGGGGATCTCAGACGATACGAAAGAGAGGTTGAACAGGCTAGTAATAGGGGTTGCAACAATTGCGGTGGATAATTTTAGAAAGAGAGGGTCCAGATTGTCTAGTCCAGCTGATTTGTAGGGGTTCAGATGTTGCAACTCTTTCAGAACACCAGCTATCTGGATTTGGGTGAAGGAGAAATGGGGGAGGCTTGGGCAAGTTGCTGTGGGGGGTGCAGGGCTGTTGACCGGGGTTGGGGTAGCCAGGTGGAAAGCATGCCCAGCCATAGAAAAAGGCTTATTGAAATTCTCAATTGTCGTGGATTTATCGGTGGTGACAGTGTTTCCTAACCTCAGTGCAGTGGGCATATGGGAGGAGGTGCTCTTATTCTCCATGGACTTTACAGTGTCCCAGAACGTTTTGGAGTTTGTGCTACAGGATGCAAATTTCTGTTTGAAAAACCTAGCCTTTTCTTTTCTAACTGCCTGTGTATATTGGTTCCTGACTTCCCTGAAAAGTTGCATATCGCGGGGGCTATTCAATGCTAATGCAGAACGCCACAGGATGTTTTTGTGCTGGTCAAGGGCAGACAGGTCTGGAGTGAACCAAGGGTTATATCTGTTCCTGATTAAAAAAAAATTGAATGGGGCATGCTTATTTAAAATGGTGAGGAAAGCACTTTTAAAGAATAACCAGGCATCCTCTACTGACGGAATGAGGTCAATATCCCTCCAGGATACCCGGGCCAGGTCGATTAGAAAGGCCTGCTCACTGAAGTGTTTTAGGGAGCGTTTGACAGTGATGAGGGGTGGTCGTTTGACCGCAGACCCATTACGGACGCAGGCAATGAGGCAGTGATTGCTGAGATCCTGGTTGAAGACAGCAGAGGTGTATTTAGAGGGCAGGTTGGTCAGGATGACATCTATGAGGGTGCCCGTGTTTACGGATTTGGGGTTGTACCTGGTAGGTTCATTGATAATTTGTGTGAGATTGAGGGCATCTAGCTTATGTAGATAATGTAGCCTAATGTTATGCTGCTGTGGCAGTACTGCTGATATTTAAACTAGGTACCTTGCTACACACACTTGACCGGTAGCATCTCAAGCGATGCATGTTTAGATACTGGGCCCGAGCAATCTCCGTAGCCTACAAAGCAGGCTGGTAAAAATACACAACCGGCATACATGATCTCTGTACAGGGCAGACCAACAGACTGGGTAGGGGTGGCGAACTTGATGACGTCACGACGACTTGGGAGCAGTGGGTTCAGAACAACAACGGGGAAAAAAGTTAAAAAGGGCATTTGGGGAGTGCGAGGGCAAAGGGGCAGGTGTTCGGGCACAGGTAGACCCCTATCTATGCACGTGCCTGAACGCATCCATAATGTTATATATTACTCTTTGCAATCCTTCACTCATGCTGCCAAACATACCCTTGTAAAACGGATTATCCTACCAATCCTTGACTTCGGCGATGTCATTTACAAAATAGCCTCCAACACTCTACTCAGCAAATTGGATGCAGTCTATCACAGTGCCATTTGTTTTGTCACCAAAGCCCCATATACTACCCACCACTGCGACCTGTATACTCTCGTTGGCTGGCCCTCGCTTCATATTCGTCACCAAATTCGTCATCTATAAGTCTTTGCTAGGTAAAGCCGTGCCTTATCTCAGCTCACTGGTCACCATAACAACACCCACCCGTAGCACGCGCTCCAGCAAGTATATTTCACTGGTCACCCCCAAAGCCAATTCCTCCTTCGGCCACCTTTCCTTCCAGTTCTCTGCTACCAATGTTTGGAACGGACTGCAAAACTGAAGCTGGAGACTCATATCTTCCTCACTAGCTTTAAGCACCAGCTGTCAGAGCAGCTCACAGATCACTGCACCTGTACATAGCCCATCTGTAAACAGCCCATCCAACTACCCCATCCCCATACTGTTATTTATTTTGCTCCTTTGTATCTCAACTTGCACACTCATCTTCTGCACATCTATCACTCCAGTGTTTAACCTCTATGGGCTAGGTGGGACGCTTGCATCCCACCTACTCAACAGCCAGTGTAATCCCGTGGCGCGATATTCAAATACCTTAGAAATGCTATTACTTCAATTTCTCAAACATATGACTATTTTACACCATTTTAAAGACAAGACTCTCGTTAATCTAACCACACTGTCCGATTTCAAAAAGGCTTTACAACGAAAGCAAAACATTTGATTATGTCAGCAGAGTATCCAGCCAGAAATAATCAGACACCCATTTTTCAAGCTAGCATATAATGTCACATAAACCCAAACCACAGCTAAATGCAGCACTAACCTTTGATGATCTTCATCAGATGACAATCCTAGGACATTATGTTATACAATACATGGATGTTTTGTTCAATCAAGTTCATATTTATATCAAAAAACAGCTTTTTACATTAGCATGTGACTAGCATGTGACTAGCATTCCCACCGAACACTTCCGGTGAATTTACTAAATTACTCACGATAAACGTTCACAAAAAACATAACAATTATTTTAAGAATTATAGATACAGAACTCCTTTATGCACTCGCTATGTCCGATTTTAAAATAGCTTTTCGGTGAAAGCACATTTTGCAATATTCTGAGTAGATAGCCCGGCCATCACAGGCTAGCTATTTTGACACCCACCAAGTGTGGTACTCACCAAACTCCGATTTACTATTAGAAAAGTTTGATTACCTTTGCTGTCTTCGTCAGAATGTACTCCCAGGACTTCTACTTCAATAACAAATGTTGGTTTGGTTCCAAATAATCCATAGGTGTATCCAAATAGAGGCGTTTTGTTCGTGCGTTCAAGACACTATCCGATGGGTAAAGAAGGGTGACGCGCCTGACGCGTTTCGTGACAAAACATTTCAAAATATTCCATTACCGTACTTCGAAGCATGTCAACCGCTGTTTAAAATAAATTTTTATGCTATTTTTCTCGTAAAAAAGCGATAATATTCCGACCGGGAGTCGTTGTTTTAGTTCAAAGACAGAGAAAATTAAAACATGGGGTCGCCTCGTGCACGCGCCTCAGTCTCATTGTACTCTGATCGACCACTATCAAAATGCGCTAATGTTTTTCAGCCAGGGCCTGCAAAGCCAACATTCATCGTTCTGGCGCCTTCTGAGAGCCTATGGGAGCGTTAGAAAATGTCACGTCATGCCAGAGATCCCCTGTTTTGGTTAGAGATGATCAAGAAGGCCATGAAATGGTCAGAGAGAGCGCTTCCTGTTTGGAATCTTCTCAGGTTTTGGCCTGCCAAATGAGTTCTGTTATACTCACAGACACCATTCAAACAGTTTTAGAAACTTTAGGGTGTTTTCTATCCAAATCAAACAATTATATGCATATACTGGGCAGGAGTAGTAACCAGATTAAATCGGGTACGTTTTTTTATCCGGCCGTGCAAATACTGCCCCCTATCCCCAACAGGTGAATTGCTATATTGTAATTATTTCGCCACTATGGCCTATTTATTGCCTTACCTCCCTTTTCTTACCTCATTTGTGCACACTGTATATAGACTTTTTCTATTGTATTATTGACTGTATGTTTGTTTATTCCATGTGTAACTCTGTGTTGTTGTTTGTGTCACACTGCTTTGCTTTACCTTGGCCAGGTCGCAGTTGTAAATGAGAACCTGTTCTCATCTAGCCTACCTGGTTAAATAAAGGTGAAATAAAAAAATAAAAAATAAACATTTGTGGTATATATTATTATGAGGTGAATGACTCATTCATAACTTTCGATATAATGGTAATGTAGGTGCCATAACCACTAGATCACAAATACAGTACATCCTTTTTTGTGTATAGTAGTGGTGGGTTGCCCTAAATCTCTTTAGTTATATCTGCATTATGTAACTTTTTGGGCAACCTGACCAAATTCACATAGAAATGTGAATTAGGGATCTGTCATTCTTATTGAAAGAAAGTCTAAGAGGCAGTATATCCGTTCTATGTGTGCTATTTCTAATCTTCCCTTTCTTAAATTATGTTTTTGCGTCTTTTACTTTTGTTTTTGTACAGCAGTTTCAAACAGCTGAAAAACAATATTTTTGGTTATAGAAAATATATTCCACAGCAGTTTACACTATACTAGCTTGTTTTGTCACATAAACTGAAATTAGGCAAACTATTCTAATTTTAGCAACCAGGAAATGGCAGAGGGATTTCTGCATAGTGCACCTTTAAATATAGAATTTAGGCCCATTTGGCAGCTTTCACAATTAGTGTTTTCAGAAAACTTATCTTCTGTGCTTTGAAAGGCCGTTGAGAGAATGCTCCCGTTGCCTTGCGTTGCAGGATGAAGTCACCAGCTGCTCATCCAAATGTTTTCTTACCAGCGACTTTACTGAGATACCCACAGAAAAAAGTAATATCCACAAAGCAGCAAGTCTGGAGTTATTTAAAGAAGGTCCTTCTTCCACTAAAGTCTGCTTTCAAAATCAGAGCTGGGTGGATATTGACGGAATGGCCACTATCCTTATCTTTGGGAGCCACCCCAGAAACTTTTATTTTAATTTCTGTGCCACTGTCAACTAGGATTTTGCCAGAGATGGGAAATGACGATACTCTTAGAACTCAATGTCGCATGACTTCTCCGCTGCAGTTCTTTCAAAGTTCCTAGAGAGAATGCTTCTGGTAAACTAATAACATCTAATACGATATACAAGATTAACCGGGATGAAAGAAAATATTTGTATTCTTTTTTTTCTTTGTTGCAATAATTCACTGTGATAAGTGGAAGGAATATCTAGTATTTCAACGTTTTTGGCAAACATACAGCTCCCGCAGAACACAATACCATCCAATTAAATGTCATCCATAAATTTGGCCACCCTGTACCTTTTAAAGAAACCTTACTGGTACAAGAACAACATTAAAGTTTCATTGGTTTACTCAAGTGATATTAATACTATCATTACAATTGGACATAGTTCATTTTGACTACTATTACCGCTAATACAATAATAGTCCCTAATAGGGACCCAATGCGGAGGAAGTGATGAGAGGATCGGCTCAGAGCTTTCCCATCCCCAGCAGATGCTGCGCAGCCTCGCCGGGTCAGTGCTACAGTCACACTTGACCCCTATACCGTGGGTGTGTATGGAACCTCTCCCCTAGTTGGTGGAACAGAAAGGGCAATAACCTCCAAAGTCTTTGTTTGGGCTGGCCAGGCTGAGCATAGACCGGCCATTGTAAGTCCCCGGACTCCTATGCTTTACCTCTTGTTTTCTTTGGGAAGCAGGAAATTGGATGACTGGCTACCTGCTACAACAACATCCTGTACTTGAGAAGCCGTCTTTTCACCCATACCCACCTATTATTTCCCCTTTCCATCATACGCAAGTGGTCAGCCAGCAGACTTCTGGTTCCTAGGGGCCCTCGCGTGGGCTTGTCTGAGTTCCACTCGGGTTGAGATCAAATTGGCCCCAGCCAGATGCTTCCGTTGAAAATAGTTTGGGGGCCAAATAGGGCTTTAGGAGCCAGATTCCACCTTGTCAGGTTAATGGTGCTTTGTGAGCTGATTGAAATGGCAGTGATGATGGTGTGCAAAGCGAATGTGATCATTCAAATGCAGTCCCAGATCCACTTATGCCCATGTCAGTACCACGTCAGATAAATGTACTTCCAGCATAGGGATCTTTTTAGGGTGTATTACTATTAGGAAGAACACCAGACCAGACAAATTCCCAGTGTAAAAACATCCTAGAGGATTATTCTAATATATACCAGGTTTTGTGTGGGAGCAAATTAGTCTAATCAAATCCTACTTAGACATGCTCTGGAACTTTGGCGACTACTAAGTATTTTTTAAACCTCTCGCTTTGGGCTGTCAATGTATAGTTCACACATAATCTATGAGCAGAATTATTGTTTTACCTCAATTAGTCACAAAGTCCCTAGTTTGAAAGCGACTGTTTTCTTGGAAGCTGTGCTGTGCCAGCCCCCTAGCAATTTGAGTTGCAGCCAATGAGCTTCAGCCCCTCGCCATTTGAGTGACAGCTAGCAAGATGCACACACAGCAGAGTGAGAGAGAGAGAGAGAGCAATGATGTGGTGCACATACAGTATCTTCACATATGTGACTTGGTATACAATGTTCGGGCACTACTTTTGGCTTGGAGAACTACTTTCAGAACTCCTAGCTAAAAAGTATACAAATGTACCGGATAATCTCTGTAAAGGGCGACTGCACTTCCTAATTTTTTTATTTGGTTATTAAGAAATGCTAGCGCCCATGACTGAATTCAAACGTGAGTTGGTTTTGGAGTTTGGTTTGATGTGGGTGTGTCTTGTGTGTGTTAGCAGGTGGGAAGAGTTAGCCATATAATTTCGCCAATTAGCTTCAGCCAACTGGTGTGTGACAGTGGAAAAGTTGGTTTGACTTTGGATAGCTTATCTCTGGGGATAGTTAGGGGCCGTCAATAAGTTACACAATGTAAATGGGACAATATTTTCATGTTGCACATAATTTAGTTGTTTCCAATATTTGTATATGAATTTCTACAATTTATAGTTGGTTTGAGGTTTTTATGTCATTGACATTGGGAGCTATTGACCTTTTCAAATATTGTCCCATGTACATTGTGTAATTTACTGATGGTCCCTAATTAGCCCCATAGGAATATCAAATGTCAAACCAAATTGTCCATGGGCATTACGATCAGGTCGTGTGCAACTACGCTCCAAATTGATGATTACTTGGGTGCTGCCAGCTGTGGGCAGGATTGAAATAAACCCAACCCAAGGAAAACACTTACGATACCCTTCTTTCTGCGACATACAATTTTTCCTATCATCTCGCAAATCTCCATTTTGGACGAGACTGACTTTATGACCAAAATTATCCTATTTTCACTTTGTAGTAAATTTTGACACTAGAATACATGTTTCTGACTTATATCGATGCCACTTAAGCCATTATCAAAACAAGAAGTTGCTTTTTAGGGGCAGCCGCTCTTTTCTAAGAGTGTGGTTCTATATGAGAGGGTTTTGTATTTCTCTCTCTCTCTCTTTCTCGCTGTGTCTCGCTCTGTCCATCTCTCTCAAATCAAATCAAAGTTTATTGGTTTGCGTACACAGATTTACAGATGTTATTGCAAGTGCAGCTCTCTCTCTCACACACACACACTCTCACACACACACTCTCAGGCACACAGACACTCTCAGACACACAGACAGGAAAAGAAAGAAAAGACAGTTACGGTAGAGACAGACGTCTGCAGACAGTTGTCATAGAAAATGGACTAAGTAACCTGTCAATGCCAAAGCATTGGCTATGCCCTATAGTCGGGCCAAGAAGCTCCATGCACTGTCACTTCATAACTCACATGTGGCTGGTTTGGAAGAAATGATTAAAGTATTTTTCTTTCTTTTTTATGATTTATTAATTTTTGCAGATTTCAAATGGCAACATCTGTGTTTTATCAATATCATTCAAATGTAAAAAAAAAAAGAAGAAAAAAAAAAAAGTGTATTCTACAAAAAACCTGACAACACAACTTTGAATACAATCAGATTTTGGGGCACTTAAGGCTTGGCAACGCTGAAACGCTTTGAGTGTCTGCAGGTGGCTGTAGTGAAGCGTCGAGGGCCACGGTTACGACGTGAGAACTGAGGCGATGTCCTCAAACAAAATCAAATCGTAGACCTGACATGTCATCACTGAGCAGCAAGCGCTCACTTGGGAAGGGAGATAAACTCTGCAACTAGCTAAGATGGATCCATTCCTTCGTTTGTTTATTCCAATACTCCAGCTCAGTCAATGCTCCAGGAGTTAGATCGTAGGGAATACAGAAAATGTTACAACCCCTTTGAAGTTAGATCTAATATTGTCCTCATTTGACAGAGAAGTTTAAAAAATACTTTGAACATTGGCAGACAGAGCACTATAGTATTTACAATCGGAAACACACTGGGGTTCAGACTGCATACAAAGTCTCTAGAAGAAATGCTTTGTTCCAACAGCTGACTCTCCAGGGATATTATACGATGTCTTGTGTTCTCTATGGATGTCCATTTGGCGTTTGAGGGCCTCCTCTCCTCTCTATGTGTTCACTCTGAGCTGGGTGAGGCAGCAGAGTCTATGTCATCTGTCTCCAGGTCATTAGGGGAAGCAGGCTGTCCTCCTTTCACTCTCTTCCACTTCATCCTTCTGTTCTGGAACCACACTTTCACCTGCAGGGCATAAACAGGAAGTGTCACTACATTTTCTACATAGTGATATATATATGGATGTTTGGGATACTGAGTGAGATTGTTTCAATCATTTTCCATATGTTCATATGATAATGTTTATTATAAATAAGCATAATCCCACAACTTTCCTCACCAGGTCAGTACATCAGTCAGGTGGGTGTTTTTTTTGGTGCTTGTGAAGAGCGTGCAGTCTCATTGTAAAGTATGAATTTAGGTTTGGATTACAGTTAAGTCAGTATCATATCATCAATGTCTGATGAAAACCTTGTAACTCAATTTTTTGTTTAGATTTGTTGAAAGCAGTAACTCTGTACTCTGTACATTTCATGACTCTAGGACCAATAGTGTTCAAAATAGCTTCTGAAGTTTCATAATTGTATGTTCATTAGTGGGAAAATATGCCACTTTTTTTCCATTTCCTGAAGGGTTTCTGTTTTGTAGATAAGAGGTTTTCATCAGACAGCATCAATATGTAGGTTGCAGTAGCTAATGAGCTCTCTGGATCATTCTACAATATCACTGACATGACTTACGACATAATTTCCTCGGACCCAGTCAGTCGCTATCCTGTGTCGACTGGACCCACATGCTCAGGGGAGGGCAGTGCCTGACCTCCGCGCATCCCTCTCAGCATTCCCCACGGCAACACTGGGACAGACTAATCCGTTCCCACACTATTTTTATTAAGACTATCCCCTCGTCTGATACTGTCTGCCACTCGTGACTGAAGGAACGTCAGTCTGCCAAGATGTGTAGGATGTGTCGGGAAAAAAAATCACCAAAAAGTTGAGCCTAAGTTGCAATGGGACTCAGAGCCCGGAGTGTAGGGCTGGAACCTAGCTGGCCTTGAGCACCAGAGGCCTGGGAAATTCATCTAAGAGCAGGCTATGTGCGGTCACTGAGAAACTATGGGCTCGTTAGGAGGAGTGGGGAGTGGGGACGGGCTGAAAATGGAGAGAGGAACAGAGGAGACTGCCAAGTCCTTACAAATGTTTGCCTTGTCTCGCCAGGTTCTAAGATCTGCTGCCCAATCACAAAAGAAGGCTTCAAACATCCCCTGCTCTGGTTGGTCACCTATTAGGATGAGCGCTATTAACAAGAAGCGAACTGAGACAGTAGTTGTAGGCTGCAGAGAATCAACTATGTTCCAGCTCTCTATATCAAGAGCATTGTTAAATATGTGTCCGTTTTTTTAAAACAATTTGTGGTTAATAATATTACCCTTTAAATCACATATTCTCATCCAATCAACAGGCTCTTCTCTTATTTGTCAGGCAATCAGCTGAAAACATGCGCTTTTCATAGACCTCTTCTTTCTATTCCTCGGGAAAATGAATGCTGATAAATCACTAAATACTGTGGTTGTGTAGAAACATTCTGGTGTAGGTGTTGTGTGTTTTATGCCAGTGGTAGAAAAAGTACCCAATTGTCATACTTGAGTAAAAGTAAAGATACCTTAATAGAAAAGGACTCAAGTAAAAGTGAAAGTCGCCCAGTAAAATACCACATGAGCAAAAGTCTAAAAGTATTTGGTTTTAGTATCAAAAGTAAATGTAATTGCAAAAATATACCTAAGTATCAAAAGAAAAAGTAAAAGTATAAATAATTTAAAAATCCTTAAATTAAACAAACCAGATGGCACCATTATTATTATTATTATTATTATATATATATATATATTTTATGTATACATAGCCAGGGACACACTCCAACACTCAGACATAATTTACAAGCGGAGCATGTGTGTTTAGTGATTCTGCCAGATCAGAGGCAGTAGGGATGACCAGGGATGTTCTCTTGATAAGTGTGTGAATTTGACCATTTTCCGGCCTTGCTAAGCATTCAAAATGTAACGAGTACTTTTGGGTGTCAGGGAAAATGTATGGAGTAAAAAGTCCATTATTTTCTTCAGGAATGTAGTGAAGTATAAAGTATAAATTGTAAAGTAAAGTGCAGATACCACAATAAACTACTTAAGTAGTACTTAAAAGTATTTTTTAACTCAAGTTTCATGATCTTCATTACCTGTCTCTCTGTGAGGTCCAGGTTGACGGCGATCTCGTAGCGACGCAGTCTGGTCAGGTAGTTATGGTGGGTGAACTCTGCCTCCAGTTCCCGGAGCTGCTCTTTGGTGAATGCTGTACGCTCTTTCCTCGCTTTGCAGTTAGAGTCCACCTTGAAGTTGGAGTCCTGAATATCTGGAGGACATCAGAAGAGGAGAGAATTGTTATTTCAATAGCACTGCATGATTAGCCTATGCTATGATATGCAGTAGTGTTGAGAAATAATTCTGTAAAATTCCGTGCACGCCAGTTTGCTACAGCAGGAAAATAATCCTGCAGCAACAGGAAATGTGAATTATTATGTGGATTATAATTAATGGAAATTTTTTAAGAGGTTGATATATTTTCTTTTAGGGCAAATCAAGTCTGAAATTTCAAGGTGCAAATTAAAACTTTAGAAGTCTTTTTTAAACTCAAATACACTACAAGTTTGCATTTCCTGCTTTGCAGGAAAGTTCTCATCAACAGAAGAGTGATCAAATTAACATCCTACATCTGTACCTGCATTTATGCGTTGAAGGAGTACCACTTGGGTCTACAATGTCTTGGCGTGTATATTGGTTTAGAACTGAATTTGGACACAAGTTGAGTGGTTTGTATGTCTGGTATTAGGCCGTTTCGCAAAGAAGAGGTCAACCAACAAGTCTTTCGAGGCTCTAGTCGTACACTCAGAGAGCGACCGGACCACCACCCTACGTGAGACCTCCCTGACCACACTGACCTGAAGTCCCACTCACTGAGTTACACTATCTAACCACCAGTGCGGCAGTCAAGTCAACGCTCCTTTGCCCTGCAAAAGGGGCCGCCTAACCAGGAGGCAGAGGGCTTGAGTTAGAGAGGAATGCAGCGGAACATCGTTAAACCCTCTAACAAAAGAACAAAGGTGGGGATTTGTCCGGCTCAAGCGTGTGCATCTCTGGGAAGATGGGAAGACTTCCCCTCATGGGCCAGAGGAGAGGAGGCTGAGGGCCATGGCACAGTAACTCACACACAAGCTGTCAGCCTCGCCAGCCTCTGGAAAATAGGAAGCCTTCTCACCCGTGTAGCAGAGCATAGGAAAGAGTAATTATGAAATCATGTGCTGTAATTACTATGGTATTCATATATGTGTGCATTGTGTTTATTGACTTACAAACTTTATTAACCTATAATGAGAGTATGACAAATTTGTACGACAGGGAATATGAAGGCTATTGTAAAATGTACAGTATATTAGGATATAAAATACTGTACATGAAAGCCATTTAATAATTCCTTGTTAGAAATCTCAACTTTATATTAAATGGAATGATTTTAGGTAACAATTCTGCATAGGTAGCGACACTAGCTGCTGATGTAATCTCGAGAAAATGGTTCTAATTTGTCAAAGTGAGAAGTTCTGCTTTGGACTTGCCAGAGCGTGGAGCCAGACTGTGAAAAGAACTGCAGTGCCTGGTCCAGATGTGACTGGGCAGATCCAGACTCTGTGTGTGTGTGTGTGTGTGTGTGTGTGTGTGTGTGTGTGTGTGTGTGTGTGTGTGTGTGTGTGTGTGTGTGTGTGTGTGTGTGTGTGTGTGGGTGTGCGTGGGTGGGTGGGTGGGTGTGTGCGCATGCGTGCGTGCGTGCGTGTGTGCACATGTGCCCGTGTCCTTCATCAGACTCACTGTGTGTGTGTGTGTGTGTGTGTGTGTGTGTGTGTGTGTGTGTGTGTGTGTGTGTGTGTGTGTGTGTGTGTGTGTGTGTGTGTGTGTGTGTGTGTGTGTGTGTGTGTGTGTGCACATGTGCCCGTGTCCTTCAGTGTGTGCTCGCATGTGTGTCTGCATGCGTCTTTGCCTTGCGTGTGCATAGCCATGCATACCCCCAACCCAAAACATCTTCCCGCAGCCAAGACTCCCATTCAGAGAGACCAACCTACCAACATGTGGTCTATAATGCCTCATGTTGAGAACGCCGTATTATCATAATTAAAACCCAGATAAGGGAAACGTGTTCTACGTATGCTGCTCTACTCTGGCCTGGTGAGGAGGAACTGAGTAGAGAGCAGGTTTAGCTTGCTGAACACCTGGCAGGACAGATTTAATGGGCACACACACTGGCCTTCACTAAACAGGCCCCAATAAATATCCTGCACAGCCAGAGCCCGTAAACTGGAGGGGAGAAACTCCTGGACCCAGCGGGACTCCGTAAAACAAACATCATTTGGCATTTCTGGGAGATGGTGCAAAAGTAATTTGTCTTAATTAACACTGAATTAAGCCCATTGTAAACAAGTGGGTTTTCAGACTCAAACAGAAATGAAAATGACTATTTAACTAATGACGTGACTAGTTAGTGTATTAAAGTGTGTGCCAAGGTTTATGAACATAATAAACACATGTGTACATCTCCAAGATGTTTTTCTTCACAGTAAAAATGGTGTTGAAATTTGTTTTATATCGGAGTGGTAATATGTATACTAAAGTTCTTACTGAAAGTGTTTAGAGACTTTATTATTATAAAGTTGATAAGTTAACAATGATGTTGGTCAGGCTAATGGATTAAAATCACCCTGCAATTTTCATATATTTAGCAGCACTATAAACATGTTCTAAATACCATTAGTTACATAACAGTCTCATATATGTTTCAGTATTAGCACAACAAGGTTCAATAAAGTTAAATGGTTGGCTATGATAAGTATAGTATTAAAAGCATTTAAGTGTCCACTATTCAAATTGAAGGACTATTGTAGTGGAGTTGGATAAATACAGACACATTATACCTTACCTTACTTGATTTAGATGAAACAGAGCTTGTCTAAACTAGTTCTTACACGATGGCTTATAAAACGTATTAAAACCTGTAGATAGACCTGACATTCCTTCAGCCAAAACATGTAATAATCTGCACATCAGTAGAGGTTGAACCTTTTGAAACGGTTGAAAGTATGAATGAAGGTGAATCCATCACCATGTCTTAGAGCTAGCTATATGCTTGTATACAACCTGGCCTCAGAGCATTTTGTATTATTCTGTATGTAAATCCAAGACACTCCATTTATTATGATATGCTATGCATTACAATTTGTAGGATATGTTACGAATTGTAATTCGTACAATATGTTACGGATTGCAATTCGTACAATATGTTACAAATTTGCAAACCGTATGACATGTTACAATTTCCAATTTGTTGTTGCTAATGTTAGCTAGGTGGCTAGGTGACTAATGCTAATGTTAGCTAGCTGGCTAACGTTAGCTAGGCTAGGGGTTAGGTTTAGGGTTAAAGTTAGGAGTGTTAGGTTAAAGGGTTAAGGTTAGGGGAAGGGTTAGCTAAAAGGGTAAAGGTTAGAGTTAGCATTAGGGGAAGGGTTGTCTAACATGCTATGTACAGTAGGTGCAAAGTAGCTAAAAAGTAAAAAGTAGTTGCAATGTTGCGAATGAGCTAAAAATGCTAAAGTTGACCATGATGAGATTCGAACACCCTCCTTTTCTTTTTTTTGCCTAAGTAACCTCATGTCTTATGTAACCATACCAAACGTGACATATCATACTCATTTGAGTGTCATGGATTTACATTTACTATGTTACGTCTAGTCTATGAGACCAGGCTATTATATACTGTAGCATTGTGTCAATGCCATAGATCCCTTTCCTGCAGTCAAATTACATTTACATTTTTACATTTAAATTAAATTACCTAGTTGCCTCATGGGTGGAATATTATTCATATTTTTTCAAATTTCATCAGTAATAAAAATTTAAAAATGAAATGACGAAAATCTGATTTTGCTATATTTCAGTCTTCTGTGAAGTACATAAAGTGTATTATTGGGATGCAAACTCAAAATTAAATACATTTCAACTCTATATCTGACATGGTACAGGTGTCTGCTTTTTTTAAACCATGTGTGTGAGGTGTGTACTTTTGTTTCAAAGTAGATTGAAGACTACCAAGAATTACTCTGTATGACACTGATTTAGCCCACTGCAGTAAAAGGTTAATACGGGTATTTTCCCAATACTAGGTCAAAGTATTCAATTCAGGTTTGAATGGTCATCTATCAAATACTGGGTAGTGGTCAATCATGTTGCATGTGTTCAGTGGGAGATACTGTTACAGCTTAATGACAGGAAAATATCAATGGATAAGAATGTAAAAGTGGGGTTGCAGGCAAGTGATTTTACCAGACGTGGTCTGGCCTGTTTTCACTGGAGTGAGGGAGTTACACTAAGGTAACACAAGAAAAGGGGGGGAAAAAAATCTATATTTCTCCATTTAAGTGCCTAAGGCCTGTGTCTGCTGCCCTGTGAAGGAGATCTAACATTAGACACGTTTATAGAATAATGTCTCCAAGCCCAAAGTGATTTTTCTAAAGTGAGTATTGCATTTTAGCTTTGGCCATCCTAATATAGCCAGTAGCCACGCGAATACTGATCGAGAAGGTAATACATTTATTTATCTTCAAAACAATGTCCCCTATTCGAGAGAGGTTCAAACGTTTGGTTTCCATAGCATGGCTGAAAGCTGAAGGGAATGCCTATAGCAGATGTGCTGAAAAAAGTGACGTTCACTTTTCCTCTCTTTCAGCTAGCATGAAATTGGGAATATATTTCAATAACATATCTATAGCTAGAAATTAAATATAAACAGTTCCCAGTGCCATTAACTAAAATGGCCGGTCATTAAAAAGTGTGTGACTTTTAGGAATTAGCACTTCATGGATATCAGTTTCTGCACTAGAAATTTGGTTTGATTTCCTGTCACTGAATGAAATAAGATAAGAGGAATAGATTAGTGAACAATAACAACTTTTTTTTAAAGTTAGAAGACTAAACTCTTAACTGAGCATTTGAATATGGTCCTGAACTGAATCATAAATTCATATTTTTTTCCCAGTGAACTCTTTCAGTTGCGTTTGTGTTGCATCAGAAATAGTACTGTGGCGACCGGTATAATATCACCAGGATATTTAAACATAGTTCCTTAAGTGTCTTTCTCTACTAGCCAAACTTAACAAATATCCGTTGGTGTTTTGTTGTTATATCCTTGTTTACGGTAACAAGTTTACATCAATAATTAATGGGGAATTGCAAGTAATTAACAGTTGCCTGTTGGTGTTGATATTAAATGAAATAGTTCGTGGAGCTTCTAATACTTTTAATAGTAGTATTTATAAAGACATCTAATGATATATCTGCTATTATGGACCGTGATACTATATATCATAGGAATATGAGATACGCCAAGCTTATTTTGCTGACAATCATCTCATTTGATTTATACCCGCAGTGATCCTGAAAGCCTTCGCGACTCAATGAAACAAAGGGTACGCGGATGCAACAGAGAGTTACAGGAGATGTTGCATTAGTCATTTCAACGTTTTAAGAGCCCTCGAACAATGAGAGGATGCAACTGGTCCACTCGGAGTGTGTCTTGAGCACCAAGTGTCGTCACCTTTAGCATACCTATCTGTTGAGGCTCTAGGTTGACTGCCTTTTGGTGAGGAAACAGATACAGAGATTCTGTCCCATCGCCAGCGATGACATGGGGCATTAGTGAATGTGATACTGTATCGTGGTACACTGGTAAAGTAGTCTGGTGAGAGTTTCCCTGCAGAGTAACACATCTATCTAGTGTATTCATGAGGAAAAGGGGTTGGTCAAAATGAATGTCAGCTCTGGGAATCATGTTTTACTTTCTGTCTCTGCATGGCATTTGACTTGAATTTGCACGCTATGTCGGCCTGCTGAAGTGGTCACCCATGTCTTTTCCCACGTCTTTTCAGTCATGGTATTTACCAGCAGCACACCCCAACTGATCCCGTCATGACGTCTCATTGACTCACCTATTACGTCCCTCTTCCTCTTGGAGCTCTTCTTCTCTGTGTCGGCCGATGCCATGCTCTGTGGCGAGTACTCCCCCTTCAGACACCTGGGCACTGCCCCTGGCAGCCTCTCCCCACCTGTGCTGTCCATCTCCCCCCCTACGCCCCCCACAACTCCTCCACCAACCACGGCCACGGGCATCACCCGACAGGCCTCCTGCCCCCGGCCCCGCGTCTCACAGGGGGGAAACTGCCAGTCGGCCCTCTGGAAGCCTGCATGGGGCTCTTGGTAAAGTCTGTCGTCGCGGGGGTAGGCGGTGTGGGACGCGGGCACCAGGCAGGAGGTGGAGAAGTCTGTATAGGCAAGGTACTCAGGCTTCTGGTGCAGGGAGAAGGGGGCCTGCTGGTAGGGCGACTGGAGCCCCGCTCCGGGGTGAGGGTTCCTCACGCACCCCCAGATGGGGCTGCCGGGGTGGGCGCTCCGCATGCAGCTGCTGGTTGTCTGATCCATGGCGATAAACACAATAAACACTCCCTCACACACACACACTTAGTCAGCCTCACACACTTCTGGAGTGAAGTCCTTGCTGAGAGCTGAAAGTCCCTTCAGAGTGTTCTCTGGTTCTGTCAATATGGGGTAATAATCCACTTCAGCTTTTTTATTTTAGAAGCACATCATCTCTCCGGCACATCCAACTCTGGAAGAAGTTACTCTCTCTGTCTGTCTGTCTTTCTGTCACTGACCGTGGCTTGTTGACTCTCCTCAGTCCAATGTGTAAGGATGGACACCTTCCTCTGGTTAAGTTGGTCTCGCTCTCTCTCCGTCTTGCATGTGTAACGTTGTAGAGAGCAGCGCCTCACACACACTCACACGCACACAACCTGACCCGGCAAGTGGACAAGTGATCTGACTGGCTGCGCTGCTAGAGAAGTGTTAGGCTAACCCCTGCGTCCGCACACACACACTCACTCACACACACGCGCAGACACACACTCTCCTGACCGGGCTGGCTGTTTTCACAGTTCTAAGATATTCCTGACAAGTGGTCCCTCCTCCCTTTTTAAAACGCAGAGGTGGGAAAGAGTGGCAAGTTTATGGGAGTGTAACGCGACCCTGCAGAGGAGGAGCCCTGGCGGCCACATGTGGGTACCCTGTGACCAACCCCACCAACTCTGCCTCATCAACTATTCATCACAGGGGAAATGTTATATGCACATCTAATGGGCTTTCCAGACGCGCCGCGCTTTTAAAGGGACATTGTCTGTAAAATATAAACGCGAACACCCACATGGGAGTAAGGGTCCAGCAGGCGGATTATTCTACTCCTTAGCGGGGTTTTTTTTTTACACACAATTTAGCCCGACACTCTTTGGATGAAAGTTGACCTCCACCCCTTCACTCTACACCCCTGATCCCAGTCTGTCTTCTCCAATCTACATTTTCGTCTCTCCGCATAAGCCAAAGTCCTTCTGTATGTGTTTAGTCTTGAGCTATACAGCCTAATCGGCCTGGCAGGATTCCACTTAGCTTTTGTGTGATAAGTCGGTTGGATTTGGTAGCTAACAACTCTCACACCTCTTAAGTACACTTTACTGTAGTGAGATGGAATACGGGATTTCAGAGCAGAGTTTTAGATTTGAGATGGTCCGTTATTGATAATTCATTGTTCATTTTAATATGTATTATCTTGGAAAATGTTTTTCAAGATTTCTGATTGATTGTAGTTTTACTGTGCAATATTTCACCTTTTTTTTATTGAACCGTGACATGCACTGAACTGTGACACTGTCAGCTGGTTTTATTTGCTCAATATTTTCTGAGGGGTGAAAGATAATGAATCACCAAAAAATATATGTCTGTTTACAATACAGTCAAATTAAATATCCGTAAAATCAGATCTATATACCACTCAAAGCCCTTGGTTATGGTATTGTACAATAATGTTCTGAGATATTGTATTTAAAATACATTTCTACGTTGCTGTTTTTTTTTTAACTCAAACTACCATATTGCAGTTACAATTTCACTTTCTCTATTACCCACTAACTTTGCACAACCACACTTCCACAGAGGAGAACTGAATGTTTCTGAGGAAACCTGACGTGTTCATAGTTTTAAGATGACACTCTGTTCCTCCTCTCCCTGTCGTCATACTGCTCCCGAGCTCTCTCAGCGGACCTCACCTCCACCGTCTGTCTCACACACACACACACACACACACACACACACACACACACACACGCACACACACACACACACACACACACTGCCTCAGTGAGAGTGTGAAGTGTTTGAGGTCACACACAACCCCATTCCATTTACCCAGCAAATAGTTGAGCCATGTCCTCTCGTTTTTACTGGCAATCTGGGTTCTAGCTCACCGCAGGGTGCAGGGGTTAGACGGCACTTGTGGTCTGACCGGGGGCCATCTGTGTGTCATGGTCCATGTGTGTGTGTGTGTGTGTGTGTGTGTGTGTGTGTGTGTGTGTGTGTGTGTGTGTGTGTGTGTGTGTGTGTGTGTGTGATGAGTAAGTATAGCTATTGGTTTTAGCTACTGTTTATAGATTGCAAATCTGTACCATTTGATTTAATCAAATCAACCAACTAATATGGTTCAACCCTAATTCCCATCATTCCTATTCCCTTGATGCCCATTTATTGTGTGTGTGTATGTGTGTGTGCGTGCGTGCGTGGTTGCTCGCATGCATGTGTGTCAGTCACTCAAGTCTTCTTTGAAACCTGTCTCTGTCAGTCTGAGCCCACAGTGTTTTGTGTTTTCATCTGATCCATCTTCACGACAGCAGTGGGATTAGTCCCTCCATCAGTCTCTGCTGGCTGACAGGATGACCTGTACTGACCCATACTGCCCTAGGCTCCCTGGGCTGTGAGAGACAAGGCCTTATCTCTGCTGCTGGCCCTCTGAGAGAGGCCTTATTTAGGCTACTGTATTACAGTAGTAGTGTGGCCACACCAATCAGCCAATACACAGATAATATTTGGTTTAAACCTGAGCTCTACATGAAGTGGGTAGTGGGTGGAGTTAGGCATCAGATCAAATCCCAACAGATCATAATAATTTCATATCCTGTACCTTATTGTACCACATCCTGTAACTTTGACCCAAACCATCAATGTGAAGCCAGCTCACATTGTAGCCTATCTCTACAGTAGGCACACAGTAGAGTAGCCTATCTCTACAGTAGGCACACAGTAGAGTAGCCTATCTCTACAGTAGGCACACAGTAGAGTAGCCTATCTCTACAGTAGGCACACAGTAGAGTAGCCTATCTCTACAGTAGGCACACAGTAGAGTAGCCTATCTCTACAGTAGGCACACAGTAGAGTAGCCTATCTCTACAGTAGGCATACAGTAGAGTAGCCTATCTCTACAGTAGGCACACGGTAGAGTAGCCTATCTCTACAGTAGGCACACGGTAGAGTAGCCTATCTCTACTACAGTAGGCACACGGTAGAGTAGCCTATCTCTACTACAGTAGGCACACAGTAGAGTAGCCTATCTCTACAGTAGGCACACAGTAGAGTAGCCTATCTCTACAGTAGGCACACAGTAGAGTAGCCTATCTCTACAGTAGGCACACAGTAGAGTAGCCTATCTCTACAGTAGGCACACAGTAGAGTAGCCTATCTCTACAGTAGGCACACAGTAGAGTAGCCTATCTCTACAGTAGGCACACAGTAGAGTAGCCTATCTCTACAGTAGGCACACAGTAGAGTAGCCTAGCTCTACACAACTGACTGACGTCCCTGAGTATCACGTACCAGAGGGCACAGAGGTTGCCTGCCAAGAGATCAAACACAGAAAGTATGCTACAGGTCCTGTCAACCACACACAATGCATAACATGAGAATTCAGTATGGTTAACCAGTATGTCTGCTACTCAACACAACATCTCTGAGCACATTGCTACGGTTGGCTACTTCAGGACAATAGTTTCAAAAACTCTGCGACATACTTTGCGGATCAAACTACCCTGGCGAATATCAAACACGTATGATATCCAAACAATATAAAAACGGTGGCAATTTCTAGCGGAGAGGTTATGTTAGTTCCACCTGGCCCCCTGAAATATACATGTGCTTAGGGGGTAGTGAGATAGGAGTTGTTAATGGACAGGGCCTTCCTCTGTGGAAGTTAGAGCTTCGCAGAGAAAAGCAAATTTAACAGTGTCCTCTAGTGGTCAGAACTGGTACAGTTGACATTTATTTTCCATTCCAGTTCAACGTGATTTTTCTCCTCAATTCGACAGGCATTGAATTAACCAATTATGTCATTTGTTATCAGGCAACTACATAAGCTTGGTAATATTGAATGTTCGCTGAACAACGACTTGATTTGAGGGACACCTTTGACAAAGTAAGGCAGACAGCATGACCCTGGATTGGATAGGCCTGTCCAGTGTTGTGTTTTAAAACTGTGTCTTAAATATTTTACATTGAAATGGGTTATGCAAAGGTAAGGCTGTGAAGACTGGTGTCCTATACAGTAAATGGTGGTACAGTAGATTGCACAACGTCTATTTGCGCCCCTACTGGATGGAAACTACAAGTGTAATGGCTGTGCTCAATGCAAAGGCACTTATAAATGTAGATCCTTCAAACACCCCCAAACAGGGAAACAGATCCCAATCAAAGGTGTTATCACGTGTCTCCACTAAGGCAGTTATTTATCTTATAACTTGTCCTTGAGGTAAAAATGATGTGGGTAAAATAAAGCGCGAATTAAAAGTACGAATTTCGGAGCATCGTAGCACCATTAGGTGCAAAAACTCCACTTACCCAGTTGCGGCCCACTTTTTGGAACAAAAACCACTCAATTCCATTTCTACGTTATATTGGCATCGAACATGTCACCCTCCCTAGGAGAGGGGGTGACCTCGACAATTTATTGTTAAAGATCCAGAGGCTGCCTGGATCTTTAATTTTAAAGACCCTTGCTCCCTTCGGTCTCAATGTAGACTTTGATCTGAAGCCATTCTTATGGTTATTGTAATTTTGCTATTGTAAATGTTTGTAGGCTTATGTAGCCAAATTGTATCTATGATCGTACGCTATCCATTTATGTTTTTTGTATGCTATTTTAATATATATGAGAATTAACCAATGATATCAGGCCTCACCCAGCCATGATTACAGACACCTGTGTGTCTTTTGACACTATATAAATGAGTCATCTCGCAGTGTTTGTCATTATACCCTGATGAAGACAGCTTGTCTGTCGAAACGTTGGAAATTACATTTTTGCAACTGAGCTTCTAGGTTGTGCGGCTCTCCTTTATTTTTCAACAGTAGATTACAGTATCTGGTCTGTACACACTCACTCTGTAGGCCTACCTGCACATGGGCCTAAAGGAAATAAATCATCCCAGCTACAAAATTTTAAATCAAACTTTACAACCTATACCAAAAGGTATTTACATTTCCGGCTATATTTCATGTCATGGTGTGGGTGGGTGTCAGTGTCAGTCTTCTCTTAGATGTGTGTGTGTGTGTGTGTGTGTGTGTGTGTGTGTGTGTGTGTGTGTGTGTGTGTGTGTGTGTGTGTGTGTGTGTGTGTAGTGGTTTCTTTCAGTCTGTAACACACAGGAAACTAGATCCTATCTCACCTCAGCTGGTTCTGATCAGGTTGGCTGTAGGACAGTTTAAAATGCGAAATAAATCACAATAAATGGCTGAGGGCCCTTTGGAATCCCCCCAATGGCGTGGGTGGGTGTGGTGGATGGTAGCATTGTGTGTTCATGGAATACCTTCCTTCCTGTCAGTCTATGTGTCTGTCTGTTCTCGTCCTGTTCCAAACACCACTGGGCTGAACTTCCTCCTTGGGGGGCCGGACACTTTGAAGAGACGGACTGAGCGCGCTCCCCAGGCGGTTCTCAGGATCAGGCTGGGCCAACAAACAGCCCAACAGGGAACACACTCGCTGGGCCAAACACTTCCTTAAATGCCTACACCAACAAACACCCAGGGTTGGGTTTACACCCCCGAGACCCATGCAGGAGCAGAGCTGGTCTAGCTCCCATGCCAATGCCCCCCAGTACAGGTTTCCGACAACTAGAACTAGGCTTTGATATTGTAAACATATAACACACACACACACGCGCACACTACCCCTCTCCCCCCTGCGGTACTGTAAGCAACAGAAGGTAATATTTTCATTTTTACATCTCCACGTCTTAGTGCTGTGTAAATGGGTTTGTTGTGTCAGAGCCGTAGCATCCTGTTGGTGTCTCTCTGTGAACTTGTGACTTGTCCCCGTGTCTGTGCAGAGGGATACATCTCCTGCTCTGCGCAGACAGTCAGTGATTCACTTCAGTGGTATAGTTTGTATATCTACTGGAACAAAGTCTGTACACAGCCTCCTCTTGAAGGGCCAACAGTTCCGGTGGAGAGAATGTCCTTCTTTAAGTCTTTTAGATCTAAGATCAAAAGATCAAAACTCCTATCAAAGAGAAATGACCATGACAGGCCTGTACATTGAGATAGTAGCCATGCTTACCACAGAAGCTGAAACATGTACAGCACTGTCCGCATGGGAAATAAATTGGAATCTGAACAGTGGATGAGAGCCATAGAAATGGTCCTTCTCTATAATATAGTGAAATATCACATTTGCGTAAGTATTGCTCAGTCCTTTGCTGAAGCACCTTGGGCGGCGATTACAGCCTCGAGCCTTCTTGGGTATGATGCTACAAGCTTGGCACACCTGTATTTGGGGAGTTTCTCCCATTCTTCTCCCCGCAGATCCTCTCAAGCTCTGTCAGGTTGGATGGGGGGGCGTCGCTGCACAGCTATTTTCAGGTCTCTCCAGAGATGTTCGATCAAGTTCAAGTCTGGGCACTGGCTGGGCCACTCAAGGACATTCAGAAACTTGTCCCAAAGCCACTCCTGCGTTGTCTTGGCTGTGTGCTTAGGGTCATTGTCCTGTTGGAAGGTGAACCTTCGCCCCAGTCTGAGGTCCTGAGCGCTCTGGAGCAGGTTTTCATCAACGATCTCTCTATACTTTTCTCTGTTTGTCTTTCCCTCGATCCTGACTAGTCTCCCAGTCCCTGCCGCTGAAAAACATCTCCACAGCATGATGCTTCCCCGTAGGGATGGTGCCAAGTTTCCTCCAGACGTGACACTTGGCATTTAGACCAAAGAGTTCAATCTTGGTTTCATCAGACCAGAGAATCTTGTTTCTCATGGTCTGAGAATCCTTCAGATGCCTTTTGACAAACTCCAAGCGAGCTGAGGAGTGGCTTCAGTCTAGCCACTCTACCATAAAGGCCTGATTGGTGGAGTGCTGCAGATATGGTTGTCCTTCTGGAAGGTTCTCTCATCTCCGTAGAGAAACTCTGCAGGTCTGTCAGAGTGACCATCGGGTTCCTGGTCATCTCCCTGACCAAGGCCCTTCTCCCTTGACTGCTTAGTTTGGCCGGGTGGCCAGCTCTAGGAAGAGTCTTGGTGGTTCCAAACTTCTTCCATTTAAGAATGATGGAGGCCACTCTGTTCTTGGGGACCTTCAATGCTGCAGAAATGTTTTGGTACCCTTCCCCCAGATCTATGCCTCGACACAATCCTGTCTCGGAGCTCTACAGACAATTCCTTTGACCTCATGGCTTGGTTTTTGCTCTGACATGCACTGTCAACTGTGGGACCTTATATAGACAGGCATGTGCCTTTCCAAATGATGTCTAATCAATTGAATTTACCACAAGTGAACTCCAATCAAATTGTAGAAACATCTCAAGGATGATCAATGGAAACAGGATGCACCTGAGCTCAATTTCGAGTCTCATAGCAAATGGTCTGAATACCTATGTAAATAAAGTATTTCTTTTTAAAATTTTCAAAAATGTCTCAAAAGCTGTTGTTGTATTGCATTATGTGGTAATGTGCGTAGATTGATGAGGCCATTTTTTTATTTTATCAATTTTAGAATAAGGCTGTAACGTAAGAAAATGTGGAAAAAGGAAAGGGGTCTGAATACGTTCCCGAATGCACTGTATATATATATATACACACTGAGAATACAAAACATTAAGAACACCCACTCTTTTCGTGACAGAGTGACCAGGTGAATCCAGGTGAAAGCTATGATCCCTTATTGATTTAACTTGTTAAATCCACTTCAATCAGTGTAGTTGAAGGTGAGGAGACAGGTTAAAGAAGGATCTTCAAGCCTTGAGACAATTGAGACATGGATTGTGTATGTGTGTGTACATGCATACAGAGAGACGTGTTATGGTGGTTCAACGTGAAGGATTGTCACACAGTCAGGCAGCTGCAATGTTCTCCTCAGTCAAACATACAAGAGGGCATGACAAAACCATACAGGACAGTACATGACCATGGACAGGCAAACAAAAGGTCTACTCTTTAGCCAGCTGACGCCTTTACGATGAAGGATACTGTACAAGCTAGAACACCAGTGAGTCACCCCTCAATCCAAAAAAAAAGGAGGAGAGGGAAGAACAGGAAAGAAATTCCAGATGTCAACAGTAAAATTTGTCCAACTCCGGTCTGTGGCCACAGGAGCTTTGTGTACCTGGCCCTGCTAAAGCCATTACTCTACGGCGGGAACGACACAACAAACCCAGAGAATTCTCGGAAGCCTTTCAATCAGGCCCTCCGCTGCCTCTCACAGGAGCTCCGTGCCAGGCTTCTTCTCGACCCCCTCCCCAGCCCTGTGAACCACTGCTAATTTGACAGGGAGAGGTGTGTGTTTGTGTATGTGTATCACAGAGTAGAAGTGGGAAACCTGGATGGAGGGCATTGGCGGGAGCTGTAGATCTACGCCTGCATGGGTCTCGGGGGGGTGTTGTGTTGTTGAAAGGTGTGGGAAACTGACTGGAGTTTAAATACAGCACAGCAACACTCTCGACGGATGTACTGCGCGGTGCTGTAGTCGTTGTGTCTCAACGTTTTACTACTAGTTCTTCCCATGGTCTTGCTCCCAGTCTCACCACAGCCCCCACCCATCATGTTGGGAGAGGCATGGCCATCATAATCACTTGGAACTGAAATGAACCAGATCGCTGCTGCAAAGTAAACTGTAAAGCTTCCTTTGGTTTCCCTAATCTATCTAGTCCAACAGGGACCCCTGTGGATTACCCATAAAGATTTTGCAATCAAAGAAAGAGAGATATTATTGGATATGGCCCTATCTTTCAGACTAATAGTTTAATAGCATATACATAAAGACCATTGTTCTTTGTACTGTGGTCATGCTTGTCAATGTATATATATTCAATGTAGTATTTTTTTTATAGTACATGATAATGACTATAAACATATATACCAAGACACAAGGCCATCAGATTTACTGTAACATACATGACTCCAGATATTAGACAAGACTGCCATCTGCTGGAAAACTGAAGAAATACAGTTATTAAACTAGGAAACTCAAGCTAACACATGTTCAATACATGTTGATGCATAAATAATGTCATTTACAGTTTTTTACAATCGCTAGGACCCATTTCTCAATACTTAGGTCACTTTTTCAAAACTCTTCACAGTGAGCATAACTAACTTTCAGCTTGGCACAGCAGTTCATTTCACATTCAAAATGCCCTAAAACTACCAAAACACTTCATACATGTCTCAAATCAACTCATAACACTAGCAAAAGTTGTCACCCAACAAGCACACGTTGTCACTCATAAAACAATGACCTAAACATCACTAACAACAGGTACAATTACACAATGTTTTCTTTACAAAACAAGAATGACACCTCTCTACTGTTTAGAATTCACTGCAGTATATGTTACAGGAATGAATCAGACATGATGCAATATGCTTCAATATGTTTTATGTCATTTTATGGCATTGAGTGATTCCAAAATACAAGAATTTGTATATACACCATCTACCGATACAGAAGCAATGCTAGTTAACCCTGTCATATGCATTTGGCCACAGGTTCTCATCCACGTCACATCTTATGTCATCTTGGGCAATACACATAGGAAAGAATCGTTTTTCATGCCTGGTCCATCCCTGGCAATCTTCTGCAGATATGTCCAGGCATCCAGGAGGGACAATTGATCATGTGGATGGTGGTCATAAACCTTCCACCTCCATAAGGAAAATAATTCCTCTATGGGGTTGAGGAACGGAGAGTAAGGAAGGAGGAAAAATGACATCATCCTGGGATGGGCTGCAAACCACTCTGACTGCAGGAGTGGTGAAATGCCACCTTGTCCCATACAATTACAAACGTTTTCGCCTCACTGCGACCCTTCCCTCACCTGGCACAACCCTTCCATAGAGGTCATCCAGGAATGAAATGAGACACTCGGTGTTGTATGTCCCAATTAGAGGTTTGTGTAACAGCAATCCATCAGAGGATATTGCTGCACATATTGTGATGTTGGCACCCCTCTGGCCCGGGACATCCACTGTGGCTCTTTTCCCAATCACATTCCTTCCTCGCCGCCTTGTTTTGGCCAAGATGAAACCAGCCTCATCCACAAAGATGAATATGTGGGGTGTTTGCCTGGCTTCAATCTCCATGACTCTCTAAAATAGATCCACAAGGCAACATAAGAGTTAGGCTATTACGGTAGTTTACATTATACCTTAAAACATGCCATTGTGTGCCTCTGCCCTGTTTGGTTTTGTTCAAAACCAGTTCTGTATTTAATAGTCATCTTACCTGGACTTATTGGTTCCTGAGTTGCTTGACTCGTTCAGAGTTCCTCTCAAAGGGGACAGTGTAAAACTGCTCCATCCTGACTTGATGTTGTTTCAGGACTCTAGAAATAGTTGTTATGCTTACATTGTCTGCCAACACTCTGTCCCGAATCTCTGTGAGTTTTATGCCATTGTTTCTGATGACCATATCAACGATTACAGTTTCCTGCACAGCAGTGAGAATCCTACCTCTCCCGCCTGAAGGAGGTAACTGTTGGGTCCTAAGCAGAAATACAAAAACAATTACAATTACACATAAGTAGATTTTGGGTGTTTTGCTCAATATACTTTTGTAATGTGCAGTTCAGTCAGGTGCCCTTGCAGAATGCACATCTTACCTGTTGTTTTGCTGGACATTTCTCAGAATAGATGCCACTGTTGAGAGTTGCAGATTTGGCTGCACTCTCAGACCAGACTATTTTATTGATACGTCATGATTTATTACATGATCAATTATAGTAGCCCTAATTTCATCTGAGACTACAGCTCTTGATCTTCCTCTCAGTCTTCTTCCACCACACATATGTACTCCTCTCCCTCTCCCTTTCCCAGCCACTCTTCTTCCTCTGTCAGCCACTTCTCTATCTCTGGCTGGATCCATGTTTACATTACAGTACAGCATTATTCCTAAGATGTCCCCTTTTGTATAGATGGTAATGAAATTGAAAGACTAACACCTGCGTAGGTGTTCAGCTACAATGGGAATCAGCTGTGGTTGGTCTAATTGTTTTGATAGTATTTCATTTTTTAGATTTGGAATATATTTCAATACGGTATTACTGTAGAAATGTAGCAAATGTATGTCTTATTCAATTTTGTGTTATTTTAGGTTTCGAACTTAAGTTTAACAGTTTTGAAAAGAGTGTGTAAACATGTGCAAATTGGCCTGTAGGTACATAGAGTTTTTGGTGGTGGTTGGGTCTGAGTGAGAAAAGAGTTCATGAAAATTGAAAGATGTAGTCATTGAATGCATTTTGTGCCAAGCAATGAAAAATGATCCATTGTTTAGCCCACATAGACTGCTGTTATGTTCACTGTGTGAAGAGTTTTGAAAAAGTGACCTAAGTATTGAGAAATGGGTCCTACCGATTGTAAAAAACTGTACGTTTGTGATGAATTGTGAATTGAAACTGTAAATAGTTACAAAGAAATAACAATACAAATCGATTGGTACTGTAAATAGTAAAAATAGTCATTGAATGAAGACATAATAAAATATTTAATGAGGAATGATTATAGAGAAATTTTTAACATGCGAAACTCATGTTAAACAACAACTGTGGTGTGTGTGTGTGTGTGTGTTTGTGTGTGTGTGTGTGTGTGTGTGTGTGTGTGTGTGTGTGTGTGCGTGTGTATACGTGTGTGTGCGCGCCCATGTGTTTGTGTGTGAGCTGAAGTCATCCGCTGAAAAGCTGGTCAGGTTCACACCATCAAATCATCTTCGTATATGCAGCAGCAAAGTCGACGGAAGAATCTCATGACTCTGCTTTTCTTTGGTTTAATGACCACAACATCTTCTGGAAATGAGAAGGAGAAGATCAATCACAATAGCTTAAATTAGTTACAAATTAGTTAGTTACAAAACTGTCATGTTAAAATAAAACATTAGCTAATACCTTATATTACAGAGGGAAATGATAACCTGTCAAAGTGATCTGTGTTAACGTAACTCACCTGACTGGAGGTCAACTGGTTCATCCGTAACCTTAAGGTTGACTGGATTAGTGGCCAGGGGTGTTGTGATGTTGTCCACCTTAAATGGGGCATCAACCAGGGTTGTTGTTGTGTTGTCCAGCACGTTGTCATGGATAGTGGTCAAGGTCTTTTTGATGTCTGGCAGTGACAGGGGTCGAAGCAACTCCAACACCTTGACAGGGTTAGGGACAAATTCGTCGGCAATTGCGTAGTTCATGTCCACAGACTGAAAGCAAAAATATTAAATATTTAAGATGTTTATTATTTAACATAACGTTTGCAACATTGCAGATGTACTTTTTTTTTAACCAATATTGACAACAAAGATAAGAGACTGAATGAGTGGACTTTCATAAGATAAACACTTGAAATCATCGCTTACTCCATTGCTCCCTGAATCTTCAGCCTCGTCGAAGTCTGCTGCTGAGGGGATCATCTTGGGGTACATCTTCTTTGCAAACAAGTTGGCCACCACTAAACATCTCTCCTCATCACATGTGAAGGCTTCAATCCCCAGGCACTGGGATGATGGGTACCTCTTCATGTACTCCCAGTAGAAGGTGTCAGCCCAGTACAGCTTACTGTCAGAGTCGGTACACTTCTCCAGCTCCTCATTAACGATGTTGCTGAATCTGGCAGTGATGCTTTGAAACAGCATGCAGATATGATTGGTGATAGTCAGGAACTCTGACTCAAAGTCCTCTGACGCAGGGGGGAGCTTCTCCAAGAATAGCAGGACCATTTGTTTCAGGATGATTTCCGTGCCAAAGCCTTGCATGGCATTAGCGGCGAAGCTTGGCGATGCGGTGCAGGTTGCCAGGGCAAATCCTGAGGGTGGAATGCAGGGTGCCGGGGCAAAGCCTGGTGGTGGAATGCAGGGTGCTGGGGCAAATTCTGGTGGTGGGGTGCAGTGTGACGTGGCAAAGCCTGGTGGTGGCGGACATAGTGAAGACCAGTCTTACATAAAAACTTTAAGGCTTTATTGTTGGGTTTTTTACATACATGTTTGGTGATTGACTAGGAATGCCTTGGAGATCGACCAGTCGATTGTGATTGGCCGGTTGGTGACCACTGCTTTAGTGTGTGTACTTTACTGGATTTATACTTGGGATATCTCTTTTCAACAGGAAATGTTCAACAATCTCTGGAAGACGTCTTTAATTTAATTACCAAAATGTCTAGTTATAAAACTTTAGCCAGTAAGTTACATTACAGTGAAAAATTATAACTGTCAAAGTGATTGTGACAGTGTAACTCACCTGACTGAAGGACAAGTGTTTCATCCAAAACTTCAAGTTTGACTGGATTAGTGGTCAGGGGTGTTGTGATGTCTACCACTTTGACAGGGTTAGGGGTCTCTGGGATTGCCAGGTTCAAGTCCACAGACTGAAAGCAACAAGGACACAATATTTAACAGAACATTTGTTACATTTCATATCTCCTCTTTACCAACATTTATTTGTATTTTTATCAGAGAGTGGACTTTCATAAGGATAAACACTTGTGATCGTTGCTTACCCCACTGCTCCCTGAAACTGGTTTCTCTTCATCCACATTAAAGTCTTCCACTGAGAGGAGCGTCTCGAGCTGGAGGTTGTTCAGCAATATTCTGCCGATTATGTTGGCCACCACGAAAAATCTCTCCTCATCATATGAGAAGGCTTCAATCCCCTGGGGTGATGGGCACATCTTCATGTACTCGCAGTAGAACGTGTCAGCACAGATGCTCTTACTATAAGAGTTGATACACTTCTCCAGCTCCTTGTTGACGATGTTGTTGGATCTGGCAGTGATGCTCTGAATCAGCGTGCAGATATGTTCAGCTAAAGTGAGTGGTGGGTGGCATGACGCCGGGGCAAAGCCTGGTGGTGGGGGGCATGATGCTGGGGAAAAGCCTGGTGGTGGAGGGCATGACGCCGGGGGAAAGCCTGGTGGTGGGGGGCATGATGCCGGGATAAAGCCTGATCGTAGGGGGCACCATGCCGGGGCAAAGCCTGGTGGTAGAGGCCAGGATGCAGGGGCAAAGCCTGGTGGTGGGGGGCAGGATTTCTGGGCAAAGCCTGGTGGTTGGGGGCATGATGCTGGGGAAAAGCCTGGTGGTGGAGGGCATGACGCCGGGGGAAAGCCTGGTGGTGGGGGGCATGATGCCGGGATAAAGCCTGATCGTAGGGGGCACCATGCCGGGGCAAAGCCTGGTGGTAGAGGCCAGGATGCCGGGGCAAAGCCTGGTGGTGGAGGGCAGGATAGAAGGGCAAAGCCTGGTGGTGGGGGGCATGATGCTGGTGTCCCTTCATCCACGTCCTTCAGCTTTACCAGCTCCTCGACCACATGGTGAACCATGCACCTCGTTAGCATGGTGGCCCTGGCAGATGTTGCAAGCTTAAGTACCAGCTCTCTGCCAGTATAGTGGCGAAGATGAGTATGGATGTTTGTCCCCATCTCAAGGATCTGGTACCAGCCAATATGCCAGTTGGCCTTGCCCCCTTTCTTTGTGACTTTGACCCCACACAGTGACAGCTGGTGGATTATGTCATTTATGAGGGGCCAGTAATGAAGGTTGATGTCTTCCTCTAGGTGGCCTTCGAAGACTAAATAAACTATCATACCAATGATGGTCCTCAGGAGCTCCGAGGAGATTACCAGCTGGTCAGGGCACTTTGGACGAACCTCGCTCGCCTTGGGCTCTGATAGCCAGCTGCGGATAGAGCTTAATGGAATGTAGTCAGCAGGAGCTTCAAACAGCCTCTGGACTTTGGTGCTCACAGCTTCAATGATGGTGCTGATCAGGGTGGAACTTTGGGTGATAAGAGCTCTTCTAAGGTCCTCAGGGCTGCTTAGGCACTGGATCTTACGGTTGAGTGAGTGGACCATCCTGACACCAGTGCAATGGGAGTAGTAGACTTGAGCGACAGAAGGAGCCTTCAGAACTCTAGAGAGGTTCTCCACTACTGCCAGCACTATGGTGACACTCACGTCGCTCAGGGCCATGGAGGACCGGTCACAGGGGCTTTCCATCTGGCAGGACCAGAGGGCCTGGAGCAGCCTGGGCACGATGTCCACCACCACCTTAGAGGGACAGCACAGCTTGGAGTACGGCTGAAAGGCCAGGCACTGGGAAATGCTCTTTAGAGCTCTTACAACCTCATCGCAGACCTCAGGGTTTCTAAAATATACAAGCCAGATAGAGACAAGAGGGAACACTTTTATGCACTTTGAAACGCATCCTCTGTAAGAAATGTGCTACATACAGTAAATGAAGTTTGATTGATATCGGCCCCTGCACTAGTCATTTCATTTAGCATCAGTGGATGGATAGAATAATACATAGACCAAACAACTGTAACATAAAGAGTGAATGTGACTCACAGGTAGGAGAGATCAGCAGTAAAGTCAAGTGAGTCAATGGCCTGACTAAGGTCGGTGGCCAACTCAGTAAAAGCCTCATGTTCAACGTCCCTCATTCTGAGTTGAGTGTTCACCTCCCAGGTCTGTCACAGGAAACAGGGGGTGCCATTAATGCCCATAGCAGTGAGGGGAAAATATTGATATCAACGTACCATGAGCCAATGCTAAATAAGGACATGGTTTATTAGAAAGGATAACTCACTAACTGTATATTACCTCCACTTAACTTATACTGTAGATGTCTTTCTAATCTCTTACCAGGTGACCTATGTCATTCCCTTCCTCTGCTTCCTTTCTGAACCTTAAAATCAAATACAGAGCAACTGAACATTCCTGCCTTTTTTTTCCTTCATCTACTTTCACATTGATTTCCCATTGAGCCTATGACAGGGATTCAGTGGCGTAGCCAGAAATCTGGGTGGGCCTGCAGACATTTGGGTGGGCCAGAAACTTCCTGCTATTGTACACATTTTGCAATGAGGTTGAGAGAAAATGTTGCATTTTTAAAGCTAACCGAAGCTACAATATAGATATGTTGACTGATAAAGGCACTGAATTATGAGCTGTCTTGTTTGCTAAATGAACAAATGAAATAGGCAGTGGCATGGTGCATATAGCCATAGATGCACGGTGAAATATGCCTCAATGCAGTCATATTTGTGGCTTATTGGGAGTGTGGCTTTCAGTTAGTTATTTTGAGCAACCCATCCCGTGAGAGTGAATGTCATTCCAGATCATCTGTTCTGTTATATTTGATCAAATCTGTGCTATAAATTCTATCTGATGGTGTTCACATATTTAGGTAAAAAGAAAATACATGGCATTGAGATCCTATAAAATTAGAGTGGCTATGTCATAAACCCTCAAAGTTACAGAATGGGAGGAAAATGGCAGCCATTGTGGTCAGCGAGAAATCAGGAGTGAATTGCAGTACAGCAGCCTGGCCTCAAATACCAGACGTAACATAGTAAATGTAAATTTGTGACACTCAAATGAGTATGATATGTTACGTTGTACATAAGAAATAAGGATATTTAAGCCAAAAACAAAATGAGGGAGGTTGGTTGGGGAAGACCCAAAGTTTGCGTGTTCGAATCATGTCATGGACAACTTTATCATTTTATCTAATTAGCAACTTTGCAACTACTTAGAACTTTTTTGCTACTTTGCAACTACTTAGCATGTAATATAACCATTCCCCTAACCATAACCCCTAACCCCTAGCCTAGCTAATGTTAGCCACCTAGCTGACGTTAGCCACAAATAAGTGGAACTCGGAAACATATCATATGTATTGCAAATTCATAACATATTGTACGAATTGCAAATCCTAACATATCATACAAATTATAATTCGTAACATATCATAAGAAATAGATTATGGAAATCCACAAATTAAAGGAGAAGTTAGCTTTTTAAAAAAAAAACTAATCTCTATTTTTGATGTAAATGCCATGTTACAGAAGGGTCTTGACATTTTTTGGGCAATTTTACTTGTTTTTGAAAAACTTACCCCAACCAGCGATTCACTTCTTCATCATCGTTTTGCAGTACTGGGGCTCTGAAAAAACATGAACAAATGCTCTCAACATAGTGATGCTGGTCTTTAGATGTTGTACACATGAAATTGTGTCATTCCAAATGTACCCGCAACGTTTTATTCCATTTTGTGTGAATCAAGCTGTTTCCCCTATACAGCTGTTCCATTCTCTGTGTAGCCTGCTGCTAGAATGGACGGAGAGGTATCCCTCGAGTTGCAACAAAATGTAATATAACGTTGAGGATAAAGTTCGGAATGATACAATTCTGCCCCACCTGCCCTGAATGACGGGTCGCCACTGTATCTAACAAACATACTGTGCAGATAATCTTCAAATTCATTGTTTTGCACAATAATTTATCATCGCACTGGCTGACCACTGGCTTACCAACTCCCTTACAAAAATGGCTGACCTTTTATACTGTCATATGAAGGTTCATGTCCATTCCAGTATTCTGATTCCTAATTATATGGTACATAGTACAAGTAGCTGTACTCACCGCTCCAGGGACTTGTTCTTAACAAGCCAGTTGCTCATGTCCTCCACAGTGGTGTAGTGAGGGACATGACTCTGGAGACCTCGTCTCTGGAGCACCAAAAACTGCTTCATCAGCTTCTTCTGCAAGACAAATCATGTTGCCTATAAGACAACCTAGAGTTTGCATACCACCCTGCATCCCACTGCTGGCTTGCATCTGAAGCTAAGCAGGGTTGGTCCTGGATGGGAGACCAGATGCTGCTGGAAGTGGTGTTGGAGGGCCAGTAGAAAGAACTCTTTCTTCTGGTCTAAAAAACAATATCCCAATGCCCCAGTGTAGTGATTGGGGACATTACCCTGTGTAGGGTGCTGGCTTTCACATGGGGTGTTAAATGGGTGTCCTGATTGGTTACTAAAGATCCCATGGCACTTATTGTAAGAGTAGGGGTATTAACTCCAATGTCATGACTAAATTCCCAATCTGGCCCTCATACCATCATGGCCACCTAATCATCCCCAGCTTCCAATTGGCACATTCATCCCCTTCCTTTCCCCTGTAACTATTCCCCAGGTCATTGCTGTAAATGAGAATGTGTTCTCAGTCAATTTACCTGGTAAAATGCATGTGCCTTGTTCCCTTTCAAGGTGATTTGATATGTAGTGTGTCTTGATACAGGAATCAGTAAGTTTTAGTTTTCAGCGATTTGATTAGAAGAACAAATCGATGCACTGACATTTGTTGAAAAAACACGTACATTTTCCTTTCGAAATAAAAATGTGCTGTTGTTAATGGAGTTCATGAGCCGGACCTCGCTGAGCTGGATCTGTCTGAGCTGACTTCTCTGTGTGTGTGTACATATATGTGTGTGTGTAAATGATGTACAGTGAGTATCATAAGTATTCACCCCCCTTGGATGTTTTCACATTTTCTTGCATTACAAAGTGGGATTTTTTGTCAATGATCTACACAAAATACTCAATGTAAAAGTGAAAAGAAACACATTTACAAATGAATAAAAAGGAAATAACTAAAATATAGTCGTTGCATAAGTATTCACCCGCTTTGTTTAGGCAAGCCTAAATTAGTTCAGGAGTAAAATGTGGCTTAACAAATCACATAAATTACATGGACGGGGTGAAAAAATAGGGCACGACCTTGGAACTAAAGTTCTATCTGACAATTTGGTCCAAAAAGAGTTATTCACATAGAGATTCCCTTTAGGTGGTCCTTTTCATGTGAGATATGTCCGGTTTTTCTTGAAGTCCATTTACAATGAAAAAAAAAGTATAATCTGAAGTTCTGTCTGAGCAAACATTTTTTAACTTGGTGCTATTAGGTTCTGTCTGCAATCCAATTACACAATACTGGGTTATCAATAAAAAGTTATTGTCTGTAAGGTGAGCTACAGTGCATTTGGAAAGTATTTAGACCCCTTGACTTTTTCACATTTTGTTGCCTTACAGCCTTATTCTAAAATGGATTAAATTACATTTTTTCCTCATCAATCTACACACGATACCGCATAATGACAGCACTCCACCAATCAGGCCTTTACGGTAGTGGCCAGACGGAAGCCACTCCTCAGTAAAAGGCACATGACAGCCCGCTTGGATTTTTTCAAAAGACACCTAAAGGATTCTCAGATCATGAGAAACAAGATTCTCTGGTCTGATGAGACCCAGATTGAACTCTATGGCCTGAATGCCAAGCGTCACATCTGGAGGAAACCTGGCACCGTCCCTACGGGGAAGCATGGTGGTGGCAGCATCATGCTGTGGGGATGTTTTTCAGGGGCTGGGAGACCAGTCAGGATCGAGGGAAAGATGAACAGAGCAAAGTACAGAGAGATCCTTGATGAAAACCTGCTCCAGAGCGCTCAGGACCTCAGACTGGGGCGAAGGTTCACCTTCTACAGGACAACAACCCTAAGCACACAGCCAAGACAACGCAGGACTGGCTTTGGGACAAGTCTCTGAATGTTCTTGAGTGGCCCAGCCAGAGCCCGGACTTGAACCTGATTGAACTTCTCTGGAGAGACCTGAAAATAGCTGTGCAGCGACACTCCCCATCCAACCTGACAGAGCTTGAGTGGATCTGCAGAGAAGAATGGGAGAAACTCCCCAAATACAGGTGTGCCAAGCTTGTAGCGTCATACTCAAGAAGACTCAAGGCTGTAATCGCTTCAACAAAGTACTGAGTAAAGGGTCTGAATACTTACATAAATGTCATATTTCTGTTTTTTATTTTTTATACATTTGCAAAAATGTTTAAAAACCTGTTTTTACTTTGTCGTTATGGGGTATTGTGTGTAGATTGATATTTGATTTAGATTTTTTTTAAATCCATTTTAGAATAAGGCTGTAATGTAACAAAATGTGGAATAAGTCAACGGGTCTGAATACTTTCCAAATGCACTGTATTTATTGAGTCATGAAGAGGAAGACATCAATAAACAATTATGAGATCTGGGACTTGAAAAATACCCATTATCTCAAAACCATAGATTTTGCATTTACTTAGATTTTTTTTCACAACTTTTTCAGAAGAATGGCCATAACGTAAAGTGTTAAAAAAGTATTTACTAAAACAAACTGTGTACATATTAGCCCGACTATCCGGTGCCCCCGCACATTGGCTACCCGGACTATTTGCATTGTGTCCCGCCACCCCCCAGCCGCCAACTCCCTCTTTTACACTGCTGCTACTCTCTGTTTATCATCTATGCATAGTCACTTTAACTATACCTTTCCAGGTACATATTACCACAATTAGCCCGACTAACCGGTGCCCCCACACATTTACTCTGTACCGGTACCACCTGTATATAGCCTCGCTACTGTTATTTTCACTGTCATTTTACAGTTTTTTTAAATTATATATATTTTTTTATATATATATATTTATTTAATTATCTATTGTTTTGTTTGATTTGAATCCCGGAACTTCCTACTTTAGTTATTGCTTGTCTTAGAGACTTACCCAAGAAGACTCACAGCTGTAAACGCTGTCAAAGGTGTTTCTAATATTTATTGACTCAGGGGGGTGAAAACTTATCTAATCAAGGTATATAAGTGTTTTCATTTTCATTCATCTTAAAAAATATACAGTACCAGTCACAAGTTTGGACACACCTACTCATTCCAGTTTTTTTCTTTATTATTTACTATTTTCTACATTGTAGAATAATAGTGAAGACATCAAAACTATGAAATAACTCATATGGAATAAGTGGTGTAAAGTACTTAAGTTAAAATACTTTAAGTTGTTTATGGGGGGTATCTGTACTTTATATTTTTGACTACTTTTACTTCGCTACATTCCTACAGAAAATGATGTATTTTTTACTCCATACATTTTCCCTGACACCCAAAAGTACTACCGTAATTTCCGGACTATTGAGCGCACCTGAATATAAGCCGCACCCACTGAATTAAAAAAAAAATATTATTTTGAACATAAATAAGCCGCACATGTCTATAAGCCGCAGGTGCCTAATGGTACATTGAAACAAATGAACTTTACACAGGCTTTAACGAAACACGGCTTGTAACAAAAATAAATAGGCTTTAACGAAACACGGCTTGTAACAAAAAAAAAAATAGCAGTAAGCTTTAGTTGTCTTTTTGCACTGAGTCAATTCCTAACGCTGCTGTTTCCAACGTCTTATCATCGACTCATTAAGACCAAGCTCCCGTGCAGCAGCTCTATTTCCTTTTCCAACAGCCAGATCAATCGCCTTCAACTTGAAACTGCATCATATGCATTTCTCCGTGTCTTTCCAATGATGAGGGTGACAAAATGACTACCGTAATCAGAATGATGGGAAGTTTGAGAGCGCTCGATTTAATCTAAACAATAAACAAAAAAGTTGTTTGACCTTAACCCGTTCGGCAATTTCATTGGCCTAATGAAAGCTTCAAGCCGCCAAAAAACTGAGCACGTCACAGAATGTGTTTTTTTGGAAGAAAAAAAATTGAAAGCGGGAAAAATCCATATATTAGCAGCGTCATCGTTTAAGCCGCAAGGTTCAAAGCGTGGGAAAAACGTTGTGGCTTATAGTCCGGAAATTACGGTAGTTACAATTTGAATGCTTAGCAGTACAGGAAAAATGTCCAATTCACACACTTATCAAGATAATGTCCCTGGTCATCCCTACTGCCTCTGATCTGGTGGACTCACATAAATGCTTCCTTTCTAAATTATGTCTGAGTGTTGGAGTGTGTCCATGGCTGTTAAAAAAAAGTTATAAAAAAGGAGTTTGTGCCATCTGGTCTGCATGCATTGTGAACTACACTCCATACTGAGATGGGCTGTCTGTCTGCACCATGAGCACTGATGATTGATCATGCAGAGAGAAGGCCGTAGAGAAGACAGATTTAGACATCGCATATACAGTAATTTAACACTTCCATTTCACGTCATGCTGTTGATATAAATAATTGATTATAATTGACCATTTCTCACAGTTATTTATCCTGGGAAAAGGGAGTGGTTTTGGGTGCTAGATCTCATTAAATCTCTGTAACCGAGTTCATACTATTCAACCCTAGTGAGTATATAATGCGAACATCTAACCCATAGGTTAGCAACACACATTTTAGGTAATTAGCAACTTTTTAACTAATTACAAATGTTTTGCTACTTTGCAACTACTTAGCATGTTATCTAACCCTTCCCCTAATCCTAACAGTTTACCTAACTCTTAAACTTAACCCTAACCCCTAGCTTAGCTAACGTTAGACACTTAGCTAGAATTCGTAACATATCATACATTTTTACAAATTCCTAACAAATTGTACTTTTGCAAATTTGTAACATATTGTACGTTTTTCAAAATCGTAACATATAATAGGAATTGTAATTTGTATCATATCATACGAAATGGGTGATGGTCATCCACATATGAATACATACCATACAAAGTGTAACATGTCATACTAAATCGAATGTCTCGGATTTACGTACATAATAATACGAAATGCTCTGAGACCAGGTTGCCACGGTAGTCTGCAAACCCACAACCTTCTGGCCCACAGCCCTGTGTGCTATCAAAATTCCCATGTTGCCATTTAATGCTTACAGGATGAATAACAAGTTATAAAACGGAATATCTAAGGCTGTCCAAGAAGTTAGGGTAAACGGTAGACATGTTCTCTGTTATCCACTTTGTTTTATTTAATATTTTGGGTATATGGGAGGGTCACTTTTTTTTTTAAAGCAGGGTTTTAGGTCAAATATATTTTGCTGAAGGGAGGGCCATCCATTTTCATTTCAGAAAGGTTCGATTTTCTCCATGTAAGCCTTATCATAAATAACGTTCACTCCCTAAAACGTTCACATTTACTCCACTGTAACACACACTTTCGATATGGTGTAAGTGTTTTCTGAAATGAAGATGATTTAATTTTACCTGCTCATTGTAGTAGCTCTTGTCCCAGCACCGCTCTACAGTCTGCCGGTATTCAGCACTCGGACTGAACATCTTGAGAACATAAAAACATACCAGTACTAGACTTTCTACAAGGACATAATTGAACGATTAAAGCTCAAATAAGATATATCATAGGATTTACCTGTGCAGATGTAGAAAGGGCAGGCGGGATTTTATTGCTAAAATCCATTAATTATTTGAGGAAATGATAGATGGACTTTTGACAATAACTAAAAATAAAGATGAGTAATCGTAGCTAATTCGCAAACGTGTTCGTGCTTGGGTTGGCGCAAACGAATGTTTTTAGCTAACGTTCTGACATTCTGGAGAAATCCAACATTCCATCTCCATAGAAATTGATTGTGAACATACTGTTATGGATTGTGCGTATTGTTGCGTATACTGTAGGCTACAGGTTCGATAATTGTCACACTGTGTGTGACAGGTGATGCGCTGCGCTCTCTGCGTTCCTCACGCGTAAAAGCGAATGCAAAAATGCATGATGTCGATTATCAACTATCCGAACGAAAACATCAACATAGGCCTAATTGTCAGCAAAATGATTTGCTTGATTTGATTGACTCCTGCGTAATTAAATATACAAACATGTATTTATTACCAAAACATCAATGACAATGGCAATGGTTAGCCTATAAATACAGTCTACATTTATTTACACTTGCAAATAACCTACATCTATATTCTATTTAGAAATAACAATATTGTTTATGATTGTTACAGTAATTTAATACACTGATGCACCGAACCACAACGGTGTTTTGTGAAATAGGCCTACATGTGTAATATTCATATGTGAATACATACTGAATTATAATTGGATGCATTTTACCACTGTATCCTACTGTGCAGTGATTGGTTAAGACCACCCAGACGGTTAGGGCATCATCAGTTGATCGTGGTTGGAGATAGGCGAACATGTAGTTGTAGCTAGTTAATAAAGAGTTATGTTAAGAAACATCCTGTAGTTCTGCGTTTTATTATTTGTACAAAGCATACAAAACAAGACATGGTGTCAGAGTAAATGGTCTTAAAAGATGGCTTTTTCTGGAGTTCCTTCACCTCGAATGGACTGGGAGTCTACAAACTTACCCGATGCATGGCGTAAGTACAAACAGCATGTGGAGCTAATGTTCACGGGTCCTCTGAAGGAAAGAGGAGAATAGGAAAAATGTAGCTACCTGCTCCTCTGGATCGGTGAAAAAGGGAGAGATATTTACAACACATGGACACTTACCGAGGCTGAATCAAAGGTACTGAAAACATACTACGATCGTTTTGAAGCATATGTTGTGCCGAAGACTAATACAATTTTCGCTAGGTACAAATTCCATGAGAAAGTACAGGGAGCTAGCGAGTCTTTTGAACCGTTTGTGACTGAGCTGCGTCTGCTTGTGAAAGACTGTGTTTATGCAAACAAGGATGAGATGGTCAGGGACCGTATCGTATTTGGAATACACTCACCGCGAGTGAGAGAGAAACTTTTGAATGTTGGGTCTGAGCTAACGCTGGACAAAGCTATCGACATAGCCAGATCTCACGAGCTAGCACAGGCTCAGATGAAAACCATTTCGCGCCGCAGCACGAGCGCATCACGTGAACAAGCAGTGCACGCAGTCAGGCAGACATCAAAGCACACCTCCGGTGCCCAGAGAGCGCGTTTCAGAACGGAGAGAGACATAACTCCAAAACAGAGCGACACAGACTCAAAACGCCCCAAAACATGTGTATATTGTGGATACAAAGTGCATGGCGAACAAGGAAATTGCCCAGCTAAAGGCAAACAGTGTACTAAATGTGGTAAATGGAATCACTTTGCAAAAGTGTGCAGAGCTTACCGTGGAAAAACAGTACACACAGTGAGTGAAGATGAAATGTCAATCAAAGAGTCAAATGATGATGAACTGTTTATTGATTCAGTGACACAAAAAAGTCACATATCAGAGACAGAGCAAGCCTTTGCTGACATTGAGATAGGAACACAAGGCACAAAGCTAAAGTTCAAACTAGACACTGGTGCACAAGTAAACATTATTCCTCTGAATAAGTACCGCAGCTTGACATCTGAGTGCGAGCTACAGCCCACCATGCGCAGACTGACTGGTTATGGTGGTGAACAGCTCCCAGTAAAAGGCACATGCACTTTCAAATGCAAATACAAGGAAAGTGACATGATGTTGGACTTTTACGTTGTTGACACTAGAGCACCTGCAGTGCTAGGTCTTAAAGCATGTTTAGACATGGACCTCATCAAGCTAGTTTTATCAGTAACAGCACCAGTAGAGACAGGAAATGTACTGGAGGAGTTTGCTGATGTCTTTACAGGAATAGGATTATTCCCAGGAGAATGTACCATTCACCTTGACCCAGACGCAACCCCTGTGGTCTACCCCCCGAGAAAGATTCCCCTTGCTCTCCGTGCCCGTCTGAAGAAAGAGTTGGAGAGCATGGAACAATCTGACATAGTCACCAAGGTTACAGAACCGACCGACTGGGTAAACGCGTTAGTGGTGGTGGAGAAACCACGCACAGGCAAGCTCCGAGTATGCCTCGACCCAAGAGACTTGAACAAGGCTATCAAACGGCCTCATTACCCTTTACCGACGCTAGATGGCATCGCACACAAGCTAGCGGGAGCACACTACTTCAGTGTCATGGACGCTAGATCAGGCTACTGGGCTATCAAGCTCACAGAAGAGTCATCTAAGCTCACAACATTCAACACACCGTTTGGACGCTACAGGTTCCGTCGCCTGCCTTTTGGGATTATCTCAGCCCAAGACGAGTTTCAGCGAAAGATCGACGAAGTGTACGAAGGCCTCGACGGAGTTGTGGCAATTGTGGATGACATCCTTGTCTATGGTCGAACCAAAGAGGAGCACGACCAAAACCTCCGCGCGATGCTGCAAAGATCCCGCGAGAGAGGAGTCCGGCTCAACCCAGAGAAGAGCACAGTCGGCGCTACAGAGGTCAGCTACTTCGGACATCTTCTCACAGCGAATGGAATCAAGCCAGATCCACAGAAGATCTCAGCCATAAAAGAAATGGAGCCACCAAAAAACCGTGCAGAGCTGGAAACAGTGCTTGGCATGGTCAACTACTTATCCAAGTTCGCACCCAGCCTCTCCAATGCTAATGCACCCCTGCGTCAACTGCTAAAGCAGTCCAGTGAGTTTCTTTGGGACAAGCAACACGACATTGCTTTCCAGAATGTAAAAGACTTGATCACGAGAGAACCAGGACCAATCCTTGCCTACTACGACCCCAACAAAGAGCTCAGACTCCAAGTGGACGCGTCGAAGTATGGACTAGGTGCAGTGCTACTGCAAGAAGGAAAGCCCATCGGCTACGCTTCCAAATCTCTCACAGACTGTGAAATCAACTACGCTCAAATTGAAAAGGAGCTCTATGCCGTTCTGTTCAGATGTAAACGTTTCCATCAGTACGTATATGGACGACAAGTCATTGTGGAATCCGACCACAAGCCCCTTGAGTCAATCATGAGGAAACCACTAGCTGCAGCCCCGCCAAGGCTACAGAGAATGATCCTTCAACTACAAAAATACGACTTCACAATCACTCACCGTCCAGGCAAAGACATCCCTGTCGCAGACATACTCTCCAGGAAGTTTCTTACCTACAAGGACAGCAGCCTCAGTGAAGGCATGGACATGCAAGTACACACTGTGTACAGCAACTTACCAGTTAGTGACACAAAACTGAAGGAGATCCAAGCAGAAACAGGAAAGGACTCTCAACTCACACAGCTGAGGGAAGTCATACAGGATGGATGGCCTGAGGAGAGGAGAAAATGCCCTCAGAGCGTCTCAGAATTCTGGAACCATCGTGATGAACTATCACAGATCAACGGAATCATTTTCAAAGGAGAGAAAATCATTATTCCTACCAGTCTCAGAGAAGAGATTTTGACAAAGATCCATGCTGGACACATGGGCATGGAAAAGTGCAAACAGAGAGCACGGGACATTATGTTTTGGCCTGGAATGTGCAAACAAATAGAGGACATTGTTGGTAGATGCACCATCTGTCTTGAAAGACGCCCCTCAAACACCAAAGAGCCAATGTTACCTCACTGTATCCCAGACCGACCCTGGCAGGTCGTGGCAACCGATCTGTTCACCTGGAACAACGAGGACTACATCGTAACAGTGGACTACTACAGCAGATACTTCGAACTCGACAAGCTTCACAGCACCACATCTGCAGCTGTGATACACAAGCTAAAAGCAGCCTTTGCCAGGCATGGCATTGTAGAGACTTTAATATCTGACAATGGGCCCTGTTACAAATCAAATGAGTTTGAATCCTTCACAAAAGCATGGGAGTTCACACATGTCACCACAAGCCCACATTACCCTCAAAGTAATGGCCTTGCTGAAAAATCTGTGCAGATTGCTAAATCACTCATGGACAAAGCAAAAGCAGACAAGAGAGACCCCTATCTCAGTCTCCTTGAATACCGCAACACTCCAGTTGACGACTTCAAATCACCAGCCCAGCTGTTGATGAGCCGCAGACTTCGCTCAACCCTTCCCAGCACCAACCAGCAGCTGCAACCTGAGGTCGTCAGCTACAATGAAATGCATGGAAAACGTGCACAGAGACAACAACAACAAAAGCGATACTACGACAGGTCAGCTAGACCACTGCCACCACTGATCAACGGAGAGTCAGTTAGAATCCAGGAGCATGGCCTCTGGAAACCAGCAGTCGTCATCCAGCCAGCTGACACTGAACGTTCATATTACGTCCGCACAGCAGAAGGAGCAGTGTACCGCCGCAATCGTCGTCACTTACTGAACACAAAAGAACAACACACTGATGAGATGAACTGTTCCCCTGAAAGAGAACGTGATGGACTAAACACACACACAGCACAACATACACCATACTTACCTGCAACACCACAAGAGCTGTTGACTGACACAGAAGCATGCTCAACATCATATCGCACAAGGTCAGGAAGAGAGGTCAAGCCCAGAGCTGTCCTCGACCTGTGAAATGTCAAAGGGTGTAGGCGGATCGCTGCCCTAAAAGAGTTCCAGACTGTAAACTTGTTATTGAAAGTTCACTTGAAATGCTTTGGTATTGTATTTGTTTGAAATGTTAAGATGTCATTTCTACAGTGAAAGCTGAGTTGCTGAGAATCCCTTGTTCTAAAAGTAACAGTATGTTGGATCATTGTTTCAGAGTCTATGTTGATTCAGTTGGTGTGTTATGCAATATAAATGGTTACTTACCTTGAGTTCAAACTACAGAGCATGTATTCAAAAGAAAAGCTTAGAATATGTAAACATTTGTATTTTGTTTTAAAAGAAGGGGGATGTAATATTCATATGTGAATACATACTGAATTATAATTGGATGCATTTTACCGCCGTATCCTACTGTGCAGTGATTGGTTAAGACCACCCAGACGGTTAGGGCATCGTCAGTTGATCGTGGTTGGAGATAGGCGAACATGTAGTTGTAGCTAGTTAATAAAGAGTTATGTTAAGAAACATCCTGTAGTTCTGCGTTTTATTATTTGTACAAAGCGTACAAAACAAGACAACATGTATTGCAGGAGAATGTTGCCAATTATATTTTAGCAAATTTTCGACTACGGCTCAAAATCTGTGTATTGGACTCAAGTGACACAAGGGAGATTTTCGTTCATTATATCCCCTTCAAAGTATAAACATATCAAAGGACGTTCTGTAGCAAACTGGGGCCATTTTATCAGCTGAGCTGCTTCAGCTCTTCTTGCCAGGTGATTTAACAGTCCTATTGTGAAGACAGAGATGACCATAGAGAACTGATATATGCTACATAGCTGTAGAGAACAGTCTTTAGCATACACCAGAGAGGCTAGGAGTTATTGTGGAGGCCAGAGCAGCATATGTTATGAAGCTGTGCCAGAAGGCTGCTTTGTGACCTTTTTTATACCTCACAAGGAGAAAGGAACTGGCCAGACATCAACAGCAGTGCATTGTAAACTTGAAACCCCCCCTCAGTGCAAGCCAGGCACAGTGTGTGTGTGTGTGCGTGTATGTGTGTGTGTGTGTGTGTGTGTTTGGAGTGAGAGCAATGGAGGCCATGCTTGGAAACAACAGCAGCATAAACTTGTCTGAAAAAGCAGAAGAGGTATTGAACTTTATTCACCGGTTTAGAAATGCACGTGTCTCATTTCTCAACTACGACTCATATTGTTGTATTACTACAAGGCCATAATTGATCAATTGTCGGCAGAGGAGCTATCCCCAAATGTGGTTACTTTTCCTACAGTATGTGATTTTCAGATCCAGACAGTTCACCTTCTATATGCTGGCTACCATTGTATTTGTTTTATATTTTTTTTATTTCACCTTTATTTAACCAGGTAGGCTAGTTGAGAACAAGTTCTCATTTGCAACTGCGACCTGGCCAAGATAAAGCATAGAAATTCGACACATACAACAACACAGAGTTACACATGGAATAAACAAAACATAGTCAATAATACAGAAGAACAAAAGTGTAACTGACAGTTAATCTGTAAGTCTATGTCGTTGTTTTTTTGTTTGAATTGTTTACGTGTTTGCTATGCGGAGGAAATGATAAGACAGGTGGAACTACGTGGCTAATAACTGTTGTAACAGGGATCATTATCGTAGCAACACATCTTTGGGGGTGAAGGCTTTCCCGCGCGATGTTAGCTAAGTTTTCATGTTACCGGGTGTAGTTCGTAAAGGTTGATATGTGTATGTTAGGATGAAGCGTGAATTCATGCCAGGAATAATAAGTGTGAAGTTTGATTTCCTCCCTTCTGTAATAAGCAGCCAATGAGGTATTTTTTCCTTTATTCGTGTGTTCAATCTGATACTGTTATAGCTCCGGCTAAACTGTTTATGTATGTAATTACTTCAGAGTTATACCAAGCTAATAAGTCACTCATAAGACAAGAAGGTGTAAGAGTGTGCTTAAACTGTATTTTCATTTACTTTATAGTTCTCACGGAAGGTGATAATTCTGACTAAACTACAGAATAAAGCCGCCAGTTAAAACCAAGGAACGGTTGTGCTCGTGGTTACTGGAGGGAGCTACAAAAAGAATACAAAACGTCTATATACAGTGAGTGCAAATGAGGTAAGATAAGGGAGTTAAGGCAATAAATAGGCCATGGTGGCGAAGTAATTACAATATAGCAATTTAACACTAGAATGGTAGATGTGCAGAAGATGAATGTGCAAGTAGAGATACTGGGGTGCAAAGGAGCAAGATAAATAAATAAATACAGTATGGGGATGAGGTAGGTAGATAGATGGGCTATTTACAGATGGGCTATGTACAGGTGCAGTGATCTGAGAACTGCTCTGACAGCTGGTGCTTAAAGCTAGTGAGTGAGATATGAGTCTCCAGCTTCAGAGATTTTTGCATTTCGTTCCAGTCATTGGCAGCAGAGAACTGGAAGGAAAGACGACCAAAGGAGGAATTGGCTTTGGGGGTGACCAGTGAAATATACCTGCTGGAGCGCGTGCTACGGGTGGGTGCTGCTATGGTGACCAGTTAGCTGAGATAAGGCCGGGCTTTACCTAGCAGAGATTTGTAGATAACCTGTAGCCAGTGGGTTTTGTGATGAGTATGAGGCGAGGGCCAACCAACGAGAGCGTACAGGTCGCAATGGTGGTTAGTGTATGGGGCTTTGGTGACAAAACGGATGGCACTGTGATAGACTGCATCCAGTTTGTTGAGTAGAGTGTTGGAGGCTATTTTATAGATGACATCACCGAAGTCGAGGATCGGTAGGATGGTCAGTTTTACGAGGGTATGTTTGGCAGCATGAGTGAAGGATGCTTTGTTGTGATATAGGAAGCCTATTCTAGATTTAATTTTGGATTGGAGATGCTTAATGTGAGTCTGGAAGGAGAGTTTACAGTCTAACCAGACACCCAGGTATTTGTAGTTGTCCACGTATTCTAAGTCAGAGCCGTCCAGAGTAGTGATGCTGGACGAGCGAGCAGGTGCGGGCAGCGATCGATTGAATAGCATACATTTAGTTTTACTTGCGTTTAAGAGCAGTTGGAGGCCACGGAAGGAGAATTGTATGGCATTGAAGCTCGTCTGGAGGTTAGTTAACACAGTGTCCAAAGAGGGGCCAGAAGTATACAGAATGGTGTCGTCTGCGTAGAGGTGGATCAGAGAATCACCAGCAGCAAGAGCAACATCATTGATGTATACAGAGAAGAGAGTCAGCCCGAGAATTGATCCCTGTGGCACCCATATAGAGACTGCCAGAGGTCCGGACAACAGGCCCTCCGATTTGACACACTGAACTCTACCAGAGAAGTAGTTGGTAAACCAGGCGAGGCAATCATTTGAGAAACCAAGGCTGTCGAGTCTGCCAATAAGAATGTGGTGATTGACAGAGTCAAAGCCTTGGCCAGGTCGATGAATACGGCTGCACAGTAATGTCTCTTATCGATGGCGGTTATCATGTCATTTAGGACCTTGAGCGTGGCTGAGGTGCACCCATGACCAGCTCTGAAACCAGATTGCATAGCGGAGAAGGTACGGTGGGATTCGAAATGGTCGGTAATCTGTTTGTTAACTTGGGTTTCGAAGACCTTAGAAAGACAGGGTAGGATAGATATACAGTGGGGGAAAAAAGTATTTGATCCCCTGCTGATTTTGTACGTTTGCCCACTTACAAAGAAATGATCAGTCTAGAATTTTAATCGTAGGTTTATTTGAACAGTGAGAGAGAGAATAACAACAAAAAAATGCAGAAAAACGCATGTCAAAAATGTTATAAAATGATTTGCATTTTAATGAGGGAAATAAGTATTTGACCCCTCTGCAAAACATGACTTAGTACTTGGTGGCAAAACCCCTGTTGGCAATCACAGAGGTCAGACGTTTCTTGTAGTTGGCCACCAGGTTTGCACACATCTCAGGAGGGATTTTGTCCCACTCCTCTTTGCAGATCTTCTCCAAGTCATTAAGGTGTCGAGGCTGACGTTTGGCAACTCGAACCTTCAGCTCCCTCCACAGATTTTCTATGGGATTAAGGTCTGGAGACTGGCTAGGCCATTCCAGGACCTTAATGTGCTTCTTCTTGAGCCACTCCTTTGTTGCCTTGGCCGTGTGTTTTGGTCATTGTCATGCTGGAATACCCATCCACGACCCATTTTCAATGCCCTGGCTGAGGAAAGGAGGTTCTTACCCAAGATTTGACGGTACATGGCCCCGTTGATGCGGTGAAGTTGTCCTGTCCCCTTAGCAGAAAAACACCCCCAAAGCATAATGTTTCCACCTCCATGTTTGACGGTGGAGATGGTGTTCTTGGGGTCATAGGCAGCATTCCTCCTCCTCCAAACACGGCGAGTTGAGTTGATGTCAAAGAGCTCTATTTTGGTCTCATCTGACCACAACACATTCACCACTTGTCCTCTGAGTCATTCAGATGTTCGCCTCACTGCGACCCTTCCCTCACCTGGCACAACCCCTCCATAGAGGTCATCCAGGAATGAAATGAGACACTCGGTGTTGTATGTCCCAATTAGAGGTTTGTGTAACAGCAATCCATCAGAGGATATTGCTGCACATATTGTGATGTTGGCACCCCTCTGGGTCGGGACATCCACTGTGGCTCTTTTCCCAATCACATTCCTTCCTCGCCGCCTTGTTTTGGCCAAGATGAAACCAGCCTCATCCACAAAGATGAATATGTGGGGTGTTTGCCTGGCTTCAATCTCCATGACTCTCTAAAATAGATCCACAAGGCAACATAAGAGTTAGGCTATTACGGTAGTTTACATTATACCTTAAAACATGCCATTGTGTGCCTCTGCCCTGTTTGGTTTTGTTCAAAACCAGTTCTGTATTTAATAGTCATCTTACCTGGACTTATTGGTTCCTGAGTTGCTTGACTCGTTCAGAGTTCCTCTCAAAGGGGACAGTGTAAAACTGCTCCATCCTGACTTGATGTTGTTTCAGGACTCTAGAAATAGTTGTTATGCTTACATTGTCTGCCAACACTCTGTCCCGAATCACTGTGAGTTTTATGTCATTGTTTCTGATGACCATATCAACGATTACAGTTTCCTGCACAGCAGTGAGAATCCTACCTCTCCCGCCTGTAGGAGGTAACCGTTGGGTCCTAAGCAGAAATACAAAAACAATTACAATTACACACAAGTAGGTTTGGAGGCTTTGCTCAATATACTTTTGTAATGTGCAGTTCAGTCAGGTGCCCTTGCAGAATGCACATCTTACCTGTTGTTTTGCTGGAAATTTCTCAGAATAGATGCCACTGTTGAGAGTTGCAGATTTGGCTGCACTCTCAGACCAGACTCTTTTATTGATACGTCATGATTTATTACATGATCAATTATAGTAGCCCTAATTTCATCTGAGACTACAGCTCTTGATCTTCCTCTCAGTCTTCTTCCACCACACATATGTACTCCTCTCCCTCTCCCTTTCCCAGCCACTCATCTTCCTCTGTCAGCCACTTCTCTATCTCTGGCTGGGTCCATGTTTACATTACAGTCCAGCATTATTCCTAAGATGTCCCCTTTTGTATAGATGGTAATGAAATTGAAAGACTAACACCTGGGTAGGTGTTCAGCTACAATGGGAATCAGCTGTGGTTGGTCTAATTGTTTTGATAGTATTTCATTTTTTTAGATTTGGAATATATTTCAATACGGTATTACTGTAGAAATGTAGCAAATGTATGTCTTATTCAATTTTGTGTTATTTTAGGTTTCGAACTTAAGTTTAACAGTTTTGAAAAGAGTGTGTAAACATGTGCAAATTGGCCTGTAGGTACATAGAGTTTTTGGTGGTGGTTGTGTCTGAGTGAGAAAAGAGTTCATGAAAATTGAAAGATGTAGTCATTTAATGCATTTTGTGCAAAAGCAATGAAAAATGATCCATTGTTTAGCCCACATAGACTGCTGTTATGTTCACTGTGTGAAGAGTTTTGAAAAAGTTACCTAAGTATTGAGAAATGGGTCCTAACGATTGTAAAAAACTGTACGTTTGTGATGAAATGTGAATTGAAACTGTAAATAGTTACAAAAAAATAACAATACAAATCGATTGCTACTGTAAATAGTAAAAATAGTCATTGAATGAAGACATAATAAAATATTTAATGAGGAAAGATTATAGAGAAATATTTAACATGCGAAACTCATGTTAAACAACAACTGTGGTGTGTGTGTGTGTGTGTGTGTGTGTGTGTGTGTGTGTGTGTGTGTGTGTGTGTGTGTGTGTGTGTGTGTTTGTGTGTGTGTGTGTGCATGCGTATACGTGTGTGTGCGTGCCCGTGTGTTTGTGTGTGAGCTGAAGTCATCCGCTGAAAAGCTGGTCAGGTTCACACCATCAAATCATCTTCGTATATGCAGCAGCAAAGTCGACGGAAGAATCTCATGACTCTGCTTTTCTTTGGTTTAATGACCACAACATCTTCTGGAAATGAGAAGGAGAAGATCAATCACAATAGTTTAAATTAGTTACAAATTAGTTAGTTACAAAACTGTCATGTTAAAATAAAACATTAGCTAATACCTTCAATTACAGAGGGAAATGATAACCTGTCAAAGTGATCTGTGTTAACGTAACTCACCTGACTGGAGGTCAACTGGTTCATCCGTAACCTTAAGGTTGACTGGATTAGTGGCCAGGGGTGTTGTGATGTTGTCCACCTTAACTGGGACATCAACCAGGGTTGTTGTTGTGTTTTCCAGCACTTTGTCATGGATAGTGGTCAAGGTCTTTTTGATGTCTGGCAGTGACAGGGGTCGAAGCAACTCCAACACCTTGACAGGGTTAGGGACAAATTCGTCGGCGATTGCGTGGTTCATGTCCACAGACTGAAAGCAAAAATATTAAATATTTAAGATGTTTATTATTTAACATAACGTTTGCAACATTGCAGATGTACTTTTTTTTAACCAATATTGACAACAAAGATAAGAGAGAACTGAATGAGTGGACTTTCATAAGATAAACACTTGAAATCATCGCTTACTCCATTGCTCCCTGAATCTTCAGCCTCGTCAACGTCTGCTGCTGAGAGGAACATCTTGGGGTACAATTTCTTTGCAAATAAGTTGGCCACTACTAAACATCTCTCCTCATCACATGTGAAGGCTTCAATCCCCAGGCACTGGGATGATGGGTACCTCTTCATGTACTCCCAGTAGAAGGTGTCAGCCCAGTACAGCTTACTGTCAGAGTCGGTACACTTCTCCAGCTCCTCATTAACAATGTTGCTGAATCTGGCAGTGATGCTTTGAAACAGCATGCAGATATGATTGGTGATAGTCAGGAACTCTGACTCAAGGTCCTCTGATGCAGGGGGGAGCCTCTCCAAGAATAGCAGGACCATTTGTTTCAGGATGATTTTCGTGCCAAAGCCTGGCATGGCATTAGCGGCAAAGCTTGGCGATGTGGTGCAGGTTGTCAGGGCAAATCCTGAGGGTGGAATGAAGGGTGCTGGTGAATAGCCTGGGAGTGGAATGCAGGGTGCTGGGGAAAAGCCTGGTGGTGGGGTGCAGTGTGCCGGGGCAAAGCCTGTTGGTGGCGGACAAAATGAAGATCAGTCTTACATAAAAACTTGAAGTGGCACTCTAGTGTACTTTTCACCTCAATTAACACCTGATGTACTTAACAAAAGTCACCTCTCAACAGGTGGTCTAGGTATGTCATGACATAGCACAAGTGTGGGGGTGGGCCGTTTCTCTTTTGTTCTATATTGTTTCTCTATTGTTCCTCAAGCAAGGGGGGGGCGATGACATCACGGATCCCCATCAGACCAACACCTTGAATGGCCTGCTCCTTGAAGTTGGCAGTTGTCTCTAAGAAACTGTATTTTGCTCAAAACGTATTCTTTCCCCCTTGAGAGCAGTAGTCACCAACCTTTTCTGAGTCAAAATCACTTTCTGAGTCAAGATCACTTTCTGAGTCAAAATGCAAGTCCAGATCTAGCGCTCAGATTTTTTTTAAACATGACTTTAAAAAAAGTTAACCAATGCAACATTAACTATTTCAAAACTGTTCTGTAGCAATGACGTCTGTTCAGTAGGCTATAGGCCCAATACATTATCACTGCATATTGGCTATGCTTGGATTGGCCTGCCAATGTTGATCTTTTCAGACCATGTGTTTAAATAATATATATATCTTTTTTTTATATATGATAACACTGGTAATTAGATAATTTGTTGTATTATTTGGAAGGCACAGCTGAGTGAGCATAATAATTCACTTGAATGTTTAAACAGGACTGATGGCCGGTGTCTGATGGTCAGTCTGAGAGGAGGGAGGGAGGGAGGGAGGGAGGGAGGGAGGGAGGGAGGGAGGGAGGGAGGGAGGGAGGGAGAAGCAGTGAGGCTGCCTCTCACCTGACTCACCATCCCCTCTGCACTCCAGCTGAGGATGAAACTCAAGGCCCACTGCATTATTTCCACCTCATGCACCAATTCATGTTGTTACTCCCATGACCAGTGAGATATCCCTCAATATAAAAACAGAAGCCAAGCCGCTAATAATAACACAAGCTTATCAGAACACCTTGCCATACTCATTCATTGCAGCTGTAGTGCTGGTTGTAGCGTGAGTGGGAATAAGGACAACTCACATTTTATGGCTTTAAGTGTTGAACAAAGTGTTGACAATGCTGAATAACAACTTAAACATGAACTTACTCATTAAAATAACAGCTCCTTGCTGTATTCGTTGAGTCTCTCTTTCTTGTCATGGTTTTAAAGGTTTTGAAGTGTCACAATATGAAATTTGCTGTGCGTTCTATACTTCATTTTACAGTCTATGGCTCAAGGAAAATGTGCAGGCTATCTGATTGGCCAGCGGTAGGCCTATACAGTAGGTGCAGTTGATTTGCTCTCTGCGCCTGCCGGGTAGGCAGAGTACTACCTTCAGACACATGAAATGGTTCAAAATGGGAATGCTATGCTTTTCCGGCGCTAGGGCTGCTGAATCAAGTGCACCTACCACCAACAGAGTGAAAGTAATCCAAAAAATATGAACATAAGGCTTTATTGTTGTTTTTTTTTAACATACATGTTTGGTGATTGACTAGAAATGCCTTGGAGATCGACCAGTCGATTGCGATTGGCCGGTTGGTGACCACTGCTTTAGTGTGTGTACTTTACTGGATTTATACTTGGGATATCTCTTTTCAACAGGAAATGTTCAACAATCTCTGGAAGACGTCTTTAATTTAATTACCAAACTGTCTAGCTATAAAACTTTAGCCAGTACGTTATATTACAGTGAAAAATGATAACTGTCAAAGTGATTGTGACAGTGTAACTCACCTGACTGAAGGACAAGTGTTTCATCCAAAACCTCAAGGTTGACTGGATTAGTGGTCAGGGGTGTTGTGATGTCTACCACTTTGACAGGGTTAGGGGTCTCTGGGATTGCCAGGTTCAAGTCCACAGACTGAAAGCAACAAGGACACAACATTTAACAGAACATTTGCAACATTTCATATTTCCCTTTTCCCAACATTGACATTTATTTGTATTTTTATCAGAGATAATTTAATGAGTGGACTTTCATAAGGATAAACACTTGAAATCATCGCTTACTCCATTGCTGCCTGAATCTTCAGCCTCGTCGAAGTCTGCTGCTGAGGGGAGCATCTTGGGGCACATCTTCTTTGCAAACAAGTTGGCCACCACTAAACATCTCTCCTCATCACATGTGAAGGCTTCAATCCCCAGGCACTGGGATGATGGGTACCTCTTCATGTACTCCCAGTAGAAGGTGTCAGCCCAGTACTGCTTACTGTCAGAGTCGGTACACTTCTCCAGCTCCTCATTAACGATGTTGCTGAATCTGGCAGTGATGCTTTGAAACAGCATGCAGATATGATTGGTGATAGTCAGGAACTCTGACTCAAGATCCTCTGACGCAGGGGGGAGCCTCTCCAAGAATAGCAGGACCATTTGTTTCAGGATGATTTCCGTGCCAAAGCCTTGCATGGCATTAGCGGCGAAGCTTGGCGATGCGGTGCAGGTTGCCAGGGCAAATCCTGAGGGTGGAATGCAGGGTGCTGGTGAAAAGCCTGGGAGTGGAATGCAGGGTGCTGGGGAAAATTCTGGTGGTGGGGTGCAGGGTGCCGGGGCAAAGCCTGGTGGTGGGCTGCAGTGTGGCGTGGCAAAGCCTGTTGGTGGCGGACAAAGTGAAGATCAGTCATACATAAAGGCTTTATTGTTGGGTTTTTTACATACATGTTTGGTGATTGACTAGGAATGCCTTGGAGATCGACCAGTCGATTGCGATTGGCCGGTTGGTGACCACTGCATTAGCGTGTGTACTTTACTGGATTTATACTTGGGATATCTCTTTTCAACAGGAAATATTCAACAATCTCTGGAAGACGTCTTTAATTTAATTACCAAACTGTCTAGTTATAAAACTTTAGCCAGTAAGTTACATTACAGTGAAAAATGATAACTGTCAAAGTGATTGTGACAGTGTAACTCGCCTGACTGAAGGACAAGTGTTTCATCCAAAACCTCAAGGTTGACTGGATTAGTGGTCAGGGGTGTTGTGATGTCTACCACTTTGACAGGGTTAGGGGTCTCTGGGATTGCCAGGTTCAAGTCCACAGACTGAAAGCAACAAGGACACAACATTTAACAGAACATTTGTTACATTTCATATCTCCTCTTTACCAACATTTATTTGTATTTTTATCAGAGAGTGGACTTTCATAAGGATAAACACTTGTGATCGTTGCTTACCCCACTGCTCCCTGAAACTGGTTTCTCTTCATCCACATTAAAGTCTTCCACTGAGAGGAGCGTCTCGAGCTGGAGGTTGTTCAGCAATATTCTGCCGATTATGTTGGCCACCACGAAAAATCTCTCCTCATTAAATGAGAAGGCTTCAATCCCCTGGGGTGATGGGCACATCTTCATGTACTCGCAGTAGAACGTGTCAGCACAGATCCTCTTACTATAAGAGTTGATACACTTCTCCAGCTCCTTGTTGACGATGTTGTTGGATCTGGCAGTGATGCTCTGAATCAGCGTGCAGATATGTTCAGCGAAAGTGAGTGGTGGGTGGCATGACGCCGGGGCAAAGCCTGGTGGTGGGGGGCATGATGCTGGGGAAAAGCCTGGTGGTGGAGGGCATGACGCCGGGGGAAAGCCTGGTGGTGGGGGGCATGATGCCGCGATAAAGCCTGATCGTAGGGGGCACCATGCCGGGGCAAAGCCTGGTGGTAGAGGCCAGGATGCAGGGGCAAAGCCTGGTGGTGGGGGGCACCATGCTGGGGCAAAGCCTGGTGGTGGGGGGCAGGATGCCTGGGAAAAGCCTGGTGGTGGGGGGCACAATGCAAGGGCAAAGCCTGGTTGTGGGGGGCATGATGCCTGGGCAAAGCCTGGTGGAGGGGGGCACAATGCAAGAGCAAAGCCTGGTGGTGGGGGGCAGGATAGCGGGGCAAAGCCTGGTGGTGGGGGGCACAATGCAAGGGCAAAGCCTGTTGGTGGGGGGCACGATGCCGGGGCAAAGCCTGGTGGTGGGGGGCACAATGCAAGGGCAAAGGCTGGTGGTGGGGGGCAGGATAGAGGGGCAAAGCCAGGTGGTGGGGGGCATGATGCCTGGGCAAAGCCTGGTGGTGGGGGGCAGGATAGAAGGGCAAAGCCTGGTGGTGGGGGGCATGATGCCGGGGAAAAGCCTGGTGGTGGGGAGCATGATGCCGGGGCAAAGCCAGGTGGTGGAGGGCAGGATGCAGTGGCAAAGCCTGTGGGTAGAATGCATGGTGATGGGGCAAAGCCTGCAGGTGGAATGCAGGGTGTTGAGTGTTTTACCACAACATCCCCTTGAAATTAGAAGGAGAAGATCAATCTCATACAAACACAACTTATTACAAAACTGTCTAGTTACAAAACATTAGCTAATAAGTTATATTACAGTAAGACATGATAACCTGTCAAAGTGATCAGTGTCAATTTAACTCACCTGACTGGAGGTCAACTGGAGTAGTGGTCATGGTTGTTGTGATGTTGTCCACTTTGACGGGGTTAGTGATTAGGGGTGCTGTGATGTCCACCATGGGGGTAGTGGCCAAGGGTTGAAGCCAATCCACCACTTTGACAAGGTTAGGGACAATGTGGTCGGTGATTGCCAGGTTCATGTCCACAGACTGAAAGCAACAAGGACATCATATTTAACGTAATATTTGCGACATTGCAAATCTTCTTTTTACCAACAACAACAACAAAAATGTTTTGTATGAGTGGACTTTCATAAAGATAAACACTTGTAATCATTGCTTACCTCACTGCTCCCTGAAGCTGGTGTCCCTTCATCCACGTCCTTCAGCTTTACCAGCTCCTCGACCACATGGTGAACCATGCACCTCGTTAGCATGGTGGCCCTGGCAGATGTTGCAAGCTTAAGTACCAGCTCTCTGCCAGTATAGTGGCGAAGATGAGTATGGATGTTTGTCCCCATCTCAAGGATCTGGTACCAGCCAATATGCCAGTTGGCCTTGCCCCCTTTCTTTGTGACTTTGACCCCACACAGTGACAGCTGGTGGATTATGTCATTTATGAGGGGCCAGTAATGAAGGTTGATGTCTTCCTCTAGGTGGCCTTCGAAGACTAAATAAACTATCATACCAATGATGGTCCTCAGGAGCTCCGAGGAGATTACCAGCTGGTTAGGGCACTTTGGACGAACCTCGCTCGCCTTGGGCTCTGATAGCCAGCTGCGGATAGAGCTTAATGGAATGTAGTCAGCAGGAGCTTCAAACAGCCTCTGGACTTTGGTGCTCACAGCTTCAATGATGGTGCTGATCAGGGTCGAACTTTGGGTGAAAAGAGCTCTTCTAAGGTCCTCAGGGCTGCTTAGGCACTGGATCTTACGGTTGAGTGAGTGGACCATCCTGACACCAGTGCAACGGGAGTAGTAGACTTGAGCGACAGAAGGAGCCTTCAGAACTCTAGAGAGGTTCTCCACTACTGCCAGCACTATGGTGACACTCACGTCGCTCAAGGCCATGGAGGACCGGTCACAGGGGCTTTCCATCTGGCAGGACCAGAGGGCCTGGAGCAGCCTGGGCACGATGTCCACCACCACCTTAGAGGGACAGCACAGCTTGGAGTACGGCTGGAAGGCCAGGCTCTGGGAAATGCTCTTTAGAGCTCTTACAACCTCATCGCAGACCTCAGGGTTTCTAAAATATACAAGCCAGATAGAGACAAGAGGGAACACTTTTATGCACTTTGAAACGCATCCTCTGTAAGAAATGTGCTACATACAGTAAATTAAGTTTGATTGATATCGGCCCCTGCACTAGTCATTTCATTTAGCATCAGTGGATGGATAGAATAATACATAGACCAAACAACTGTAACATAAAGAGTGAATGTGACTCACAGGTAGGAGAGATCAGCAGTAAAGTCAAGTGAGTCAATGGCCTGACTAAGGTCGGTGGCCAACTCAGTAAAAGCCTCATGTTCAACGTCCCTCATTCTGAGTTGAGTGTTCACCTCCCAGGTCTGTCACAGGAAACAGGGGGTGCCATTAATGCCCATAGCAGTGAGGGGAAAATATTGATATCAACGTACCATGAGCCAATGCTAAATAAGGACATGGTTTATTAGAAAGGATAACTCACTAACTGTATATTATCTCCACTTAACTTATACTGTAGATGTCTTTCTAATCTCTTACCAGCTGACCTATGTCATTCCCTTCCTCTGCTTCCTTTCTGAACCTTAAAATCAAATACAGAGCAACTGAACATTCCTGCCTTTTTTTTCCTTCATCTACTTTCACATTGATTTCCCATTGAGCCTATGACAGGGATTCAGTGGCGTAGCCAGAAATCTGGGTGGGCCTGCAGACATTTGGGTGGGCCAGAAACTTCCTGCTATTGTACACATTTTGCAATGAGGTTGAGAGAAAATGTTGCATTTTTAAAGCTAACCGAAGCTACAATATAGATATGTTGACTGATAAAGGCACTGAATTATGAGCTGTCTTGTTTGCTAAATGAACAAATGAAATAGGCAGTGGCATGGTGCATATAGCCATAGATGCACAGTGAAATATGCCTCAATGCAGTCATATCTGTGGCTTATTGGGAGTGTGGCTTTCAGTTAGTTATTTTGAGCAACCCATCCCGTGAGAGTGAATGTCATTCCAGATCATCTGTTCTGTTATATTTGATCAAATCTGTGCTATGAATTCTATCTGATGGTGTTCACATACTTAGGTAAAAAGAAAATACATGGCATTGAGATCCTATAAAATTAGAGTGGCTATGTCATAAACCCTCAAAGTTACAGAATGGGAGGAAAATGGCAGCCATTGTGGTCAGCGAGAAATCAGGAGTGAATTGCAGTACAGCAGCCTGGGCTCAAATACTAGACGTAACATAGTAAATGTAAATCTGTGACACTCAAATGAGTATGATATGTTACGTTGTACATAAGAAATAAGGATATTTAAGCCAAAAACAAAATGAGGGAGGTTGGTTGGGGAAGACCCAAAGTTTGCGTGTTCGAATCATGTCATGGACAACTTTATCATTTTATCTAATTAGCAACTTTGCAACTACTTAGAACTTTTTTGCTACTTTGCAACTACTTAGCATGTAATATAACCATTCCCCTAACCATAACCCCTAACCCCTAGCCTAGCTAATGTTAGCCACCTAGCTGACGTTAGCCACAAATAAGTGGAACTCGGAAACATATCATATGTATTGCAAATTCATAACATGTTGTACGAATTGCAAATCCTAACATATCATACAAATTATAATTCGTAACATATCATAAGAAATAGATTATGGAAATCCACAAATTAAAGGAGAAGTTAGGTTTAAAAAAAAAAAAAAAAATCTCTATTTTTGATGTAAATGCCATGTTACAGAAGGGTCTTGACATTTTTTGGGCAATTTTACTTGTTTTTGAAAAACTTACCCCAACCAGCGATTCACTTCCTCATCATCGTTTTGCAGTACTGGGGCTCTGAAAAAACATGAACAAATGCTCTCAATATAGTGATGCTGGTCTTTAGATGTTGTACACATGAAATTGTGTCATTCCAAAAGTACCCGCAACGTTTTATTCCATTTTGTGTGAATCAAGCTGTTTCCCCTATACAGCTGTTCCATTCTCTGTGTAGCCTGCTGCTAGAATGGACGGAGAGGTATCCCTCGAGTTGCAACAAAATGTAATATAACGTTGAGGATAACGTTCGGAATGACACAATTCTGCCCCACCTGCCCTGAATGACGGGTCGCCACTGTATCTAACAAACATACTGTGCAGATAATCTTCAAATTCATTGTTTTGCACAATAATTTATCATCGCACTGGCTGACCACTGGCTTACCAACTCCCTTACCAAAATGGCTGACCTTTTATACTGTCATATGAAGGTTCATGTCCATTCCAGTATTCTGATTCCTAATTATATGGTACATAGTACAAGTAGCTGTACTCACCGCTCCAGGGACTTGTTCTTAACAAGCCAGTTGCTCATGTCCTCCACAGTGGTGTAGTGAGGGACATGACTCTGGAGACCTCGTCTCTGGAGCACCAAAAACTGCTTCATCAGCTTCTTCTGCAAGACAAATCATGTTGCCTATAAGACAACCTAGAGTTTGCATACCACCCTGCATCCCACTGCTGGCTTGCATCTGAAGCTAAGCAGGGTTGGTCCTGGATGGGAGACCAGATGCTGCTGGAAGTGGTGTTGGAGGGCCAGTAGAAAGAACTCTTTCTTCTGGTCTAAAAAACAATATCCCAATGCCCCAGTGTAGTGGTTGGGGACATTACCCTGTGTAGGGTGCTGGCTTTCACATGGGGTGTTTAATGGGTGTCCTGACTGGTTACTAAAGATCCCATGGCACTTATTGTAAGAGTAGGGGTATTAACTCCAATGTCATGACTAAATTCCCAATCTGGCCCTCATACCATCATGGCCACCTAATCATCCCCAGCTTCCAATTGGCACATTCATCCCCTTCCTTTCCCCTGTAACTATTCCCCAGGTCATTGCTGTAAATGAGAATGTGTTCTCAGTCAACTTACCTGGTAAAATGCATGTGCCTTGTTCCCTTTCAAGGTGATTTGATATGTAGTGTGTCTTAATACAGGAATCAGTAAGTTTTAGTTTTCAGCGATTTGATTAGAAGAACAAATCGATGCACTGACATTTGTTGAAAAAACACGTACATTTTCCTTTCGAAATAAAAATGTGCTGTTGTTAATGGAGTTCATGAGCCGGACCTCGCTGAGCTGGATCTGTCTGAGCTGACTTCTCTGTGTGTGTGTACATATGTGTGTGTGTGTAAATGATGTACAGTGAGTATCATAAGTATTCACCCCCCTTGGATGTTTTCACATTTTCTTGCATTACAAAGTGGGATTTTTTGTCAATGATCTACACAAAATACTCAATGTAAAAGTGAAAAGAAACACATTTACAAATGAATAAAAAGGAAATAACTAAAATATAGTCGTTGCATAAGTATTCACCCGCTTTGTTTAGGCAAGCCTAAATTAGTTCAGGAGTAAAATGTGGCTTAACAAATCACATAAATTACATGGACGGTGTGAAAAAATAGGGCACGACGACCTTGGAACTAAAGTTCTATCTGACAATTTGGTCAAAAAAGAGTTATTCACATAGAGATTCCCTTTAGGTGGTCCTTTTCATGTGAGATATGTCCGGTTTTTCTTGAAGTCCATTTACAATTTTAAAAAAAAGTATAATCTGAAGTTCTGTCTGAGCAAACATTTTTTAACTTGGTGCTATTAGGTTCTGTCTGCAATCCAATTACACAATACTGGGTTATCAATAAAAAGTTATTGTCTGTAAGGTGAGATACAGTGCATTTGGAAAGTATTTAGACCCCTTGACTTTTTCACATTTTGTTACCTTACAGCCTTATTCTAAAATGGATTAAATTAATTTTTTTCCTCATCAATCTACACACGATACCCCAAAATGACAGCACTCCACCAATCAGGCCTTTACGGTAGTGGCCAGACGGAAGCCACTCCTCAGTAAAAGGCACATGACAGCCCGCTTGGATTTTTTCAAAAGACACCTAAAGGATTCTCAGATCATGAGAAACAAGACTCTCTGGTCTGATGAAACCCAGATTGAACTCTTTGGCCTGAATGCCAAGCATCACATCTGGAGGAAACCTGGCACCATCCCTACGGTGAAGCATGGTGGTGGCATGGTGTTTTTCAGCGTCAGGGGCTGGGAGACCAGTCAGGATCAAAGGAAAGATGAACGGAGCAAAGTACAGAGAGATCCTTGATGAAAACCTGCTCCAGAGCGCTCAGGACCTCAGACTGGGGCGAAGGTTCACCTTCCAACAGGACAACGACCCTAAGCACACAGCCAAGACAACGCAGGAGTGGCTTTGGGACAAGTCTCTGAATGTTCTTGAGTGGCCCAGCCAGAGCCCGGACTTGAACTTGATCGAACATCTCTGGAGAGACCTGAAAAAAGCTGGGCAGCGACACTCCCCATCCAACCTGACAGAGCTTGAGTGGATCTGCAGAGAAGAATGGGAGAAACTCCCCGGATACAGGTGTGCCAAGCTTGTAGCGTCATACCCAAGAGGACTCATGGCTGTAATCGCTTCAACAAAGTACTCAGTAAAAGGTCTGAATACTTACATAAATGTCATATTTCTGTTTTTTATTTTTTATACATTTGCAAAAATGTTTAAAAACCTGTTTTTACTTTGTCATTATGGGGTTTTGTGTGTAGATTGATTTTTGATTTAGATTTTTTTTTAATCCATTTTAGAATAAGGCTGTAACGTAACAAAATGTGGAATAAGTCAACGGGTCTGAATACTTTCCAAATGCACTGTATTTATTGAGTCATGAAGAGGAAGACATCAATAAACAATTATGAGATCTGGGACTTGAAAAATACCCATTATCTCAAAACCATACATTTAGCATTTACTTAGATTTTTTTTCACAACTTTTTCAGAAGAATGGCCATAACGTAGCCCCCACCCCTAAAAAAACACATTTACAAATGGCTTAGGATTTTGATACTCAGCACTTTAGGTACCTTTAAGGTGAGGACCTTACTGGGTTATGAAAGAAGAATGAGCTACAAAACAGTTCTGAGGTCTGCGATGTGAAAACGTTGATGCTCAGTATCTCAGATCTATGCTTTGCACATATAGAAACTTATAGTCACAAGGTCTGAAGGGGTTGACATGATTTTTGAATGACTACCCTTTCTTCTGTCCCCCGTACATACAACATCTGTTAGGTCCCTCAGTCAAGTATAGAAATTCAAGCACAGATTCAACTACAAAGACCAGGGAGGTTTTCAAATGTCTCATAAAGAAGAGCAGTGCTTGGTAGATGGGTAACAATAACAATTAGACATTGAATATCTCTTTAAGCATGGTCAAGTTAATAATTATGATGGTATATTTGTAACGGTCGTCGTAGTAAGTGGACCAAAGCGCAGCGGGTTGAGTGCTCATTATATATTTATTTAGAACACTTAAGAAAACAAAACAAGAAAACGTTCGAACAAACAGGATTACAGGCTAAACACAGCTATGCAATCCCAACCTCCCACAAAGGGACAGGTGCAACAAGGCTACCTAAGTATGACTCTCAATCAGCAACAACGATGTACAGCTGTTCCTGATTGAGAGCCATACCAGGCCAACACAAAGAAATACACAACATAGAAAACCGTAGGAATACAAAACAAGAACATTACCCAAAAACCCCGGAACACATAAATCAAACACCCCTCTTACATAAATACATATCCCATAAACCCCGAACCACATAAAACAAATACCCCCCTGCCACGTCCTGACCAAACTACAAAAACAAATAACCCCTACTGGTCAGAACGTGACAATATTAAACCACCCAAACACATCAAAGATACAGTTGTCCTATTTGGCCTAAATGCAAAGCCCATGTTTGGGGCAATTCCAACACAACATATCACTAAGTAACTGCCTCCTTATTTTCAAGCATCGAAGTGGCTGCATCATGATATGGGTAGGCTTGACATCGATAAAGATTGGGGAGTTAATCAGGATAAAAAGAAATGGGACGGAGCTAAGCACAGGCAAAATCCTAGAGGAAAACCTGCTTTGCACCAGACACTGGGAGAGGAATTCCCCTTTCAGCAGGACAATAACCTAAAACACAAGGCCAAATCTACACTGGAGTTGCTTACCAAGAAGACAGTGAATGTTCCCGAGTGGCCAAGTTACAGTTTTGACTTAAATCTGTTTGAAAATCTATGGCAAGACTTGAAAATTGCTGTCTAGCCGTGATCCCCATCACCTCCTAGACAGACCTTTAAGAATTAAAACAGTAATATTTATGGGTAATTATAGCACAGTCCAGGTATGCAAAGCTCTTCAAATCAAAAAGCAAAACAAATGTTATTTGTCACATGCGTCGAATACAACAGTATTCGACGCAGACCTTACAGTGAAATGCTGACTTACAAGCCCTTAACCAACAATGCAGTTTTAAGAAGAAAAAAAAGTGTTAAAAAAGTATTTACTAAAACAAACTGTGTACATATTAGCCCGACTAACCCGTGCCCCCGCACATTGGCTACCCGGACTATTTGCATTGTGTCCCGCCACCCCCCAGCCTCCAACTCCCCTCTTTTACACTGCTGCTACTCTCTGTTTATCATCTATGCATAGTCACTTTAACTATACCTTTCCAGGTACATATTACCACAATTAGCCCGACTAACCGGTGCCCCCACACATTTACTCTGTACCGGTACCACCTGTATATAGCCTCGCTACTGTTTTCACTGTCATTTTACTGTTTTTTTAATTATAAAATTTTTTATATATATATATTTCTTTAATTATCTATTGTTTTGTTTGATTTGAGTCCCGGAACTTCCTACTTTAGTTATTGCTTGTCTTAGAGACTTACCCAAGAAGACTCACAGCTGTAAACGCTGTCAAAGGTGTTTCTAATATTTATTGACTCAGGGGGGTGAAAACTTATCTAATCAAGGTATAAAAGTGTTTTCATTTTCATTCATCTTAAAAAATATACAGTACCAGTCACAAGTTTGGACACACCTACTCATTCCAGTTTTTTTCTTTATTATTTACTATTTTCTACATTGTAGAATAATAGTGAAGACATCAAAACTATGAAATAACTCATATGGAATCAATGGTGTAAAGTACTTAAGTTAAAATACTTTAAGTTGTTTATGGGGGGTATCTGTACTTTATATTTTTGACTACTTTTACTTCGCTACATTCCTAAAGAAAATGATGTATTTTTTACTCCATACATTTTCCCTGACACCCAAAAGTACTGCCGTAATTTTCGGACTATTGAGCGCACCTGAATATAAGCCGCACCCACTGAATTTGAAAAAAAGTATTATTTTGAACATAAATAAGCCGCACATGTTTATAAGCCGCAGGTGCCTACCGGTACATTGAAACAAATGAACTTTACACAGGCTTTAACGAAACACGGCTTGTAACAAAAATAAATAGGCTTTAACGAAACATGGCTTGTAACAAAAAAATAATAATTAGCAGTAAGCTTTAGTTGTCTTTTTGCACTGAGTCAATTCCTAACGCTGCTGTTTCCAACGTCTTATCATCGACTCATTAAGACCAAGCTCCCGTGCAGCAGCTCTATTTCCTTTTCCAACAGCCAGATCAATCGCCTTCAACTTGAAAGCTGCATCATATGCATTTCTCCGTGTCTTTGCCATGATGAGGGTTACAAAATGACTACCGTAATCAGAATGATGGGAAGTTTGAGAGCGCTCGATTTAATCTAAACAATAAACAAAAAAGTTATTTGACCTTAACCCGTTCGGCAATTTCATTGGCCTAATGAAAGCTTCATGCCGCCAAAAAACTGAGCACGTCACAGAATGTGTTTTTTTGGAGAGAAAAAAATTGAAAGCGGGAAAAATCCATATATTAGCAGCGTCATTGTTTAAGCCGCGAGGTTCAAAGCGTGGGAAAAAAGTTGCGGCTTATAGTCCGGAAATTACTGTAGTTACAATTTGAATGCTTAGCAGTACAGGAAAAATGTCCAATTCACACACTTATCAAGATAATGTCCCTGGTCATCCCTACTGCCTCTGATCTGGTGGACTCACATAAATGCTTCCTTTCTAAATGATGTTGGAGTGTGTCCATGGCTGTTAAAAAAAAGTTATAAAAAAGGAGTTTGTGCCATCAGGTCTACATGCATTGTGAACTACACTCCATACTGAGATGGGCTGTCTGTCTGCACCATGAGCACTGATGATTGATCATGCAGAGAGAAGGCCCTAGAGAAGACAGATTTAGACATCGCATATACAGTAATTTAACAGTTCCATTTCACGTCATGCTGTTGATATAAATAATTGATTATAATTGACAATTTCTCACAGTTATTTACCCTGGGAAAAGGGAGTGGTTTTGGGTGCTAGATCTCATTAAATCTCTGTAACCGAGTTCATGCTATTCAACCCTAGTGAGTATATAATGCGAACATCTAACCCATAGGTTAGCAACACACATTTTAGGTAATTAGCAACTTTTTAACTAATTACACAAGTTTTGCTACTTCTTAGCATGTTATCTAACCCTTCCCCTAATCCTAACAGTTTACCTAACTCTTAAACTTAACCCTAACCCCTAGCTTAGCTAACGTTAGACACTTAGCTAGAATTCGTAACATATCATACATTTTTACAAATTCCTAACAAATTGTACTTTTGCAAATTTGTAACATATTGTACGTTTTTCAAAATCGTAACATATAATAGGAATTGTAATTTGTATCATATCATACGAAATGGGGGATGGTCATCCACAAATGAATACATACCATACAAAGTGTAACATGTCATACTAAATCGAATGTCTCGGATTTACGTACATAATAATACGAAATGCTCTGAGACCAGGTTGCCACGGTCGTCTGCAAACCCACAACCTTCTGGCCCACAGCCCTGTGTGCTATCAAAATTCCCATGTTGCCATTTAATGCTTACAGGATGAATAACAATTTATAAAACGGAATATCTAAGTCTGTCCAATAAGTTAGGGTAAACGGTAGACATGTTATCTGTTATCCACTTTGTTTTATTTAATATTTTGGGTATATGGGAGGGTCACTTTTTTTTTTTAAACAGGATTTTAGGTCAAATATATTTTGCTGAAGGGAGGGCCATACATTTTCATTTCAGAAAGGTTCGATTTTCTCCATGTAAGCCTTATCATAAATAACGTTCACTCCCTAAAACGTTCACATTTACTCCACTGTAACACACACTTTCGATATGGTGTAAGTGTTTTCTGAAATGAAGATGATTTAATTTTACCTGCTCATTGTAGTAGCTCTTGTCCCAGCACCGCTCTACAGTCTGCCGGTATTCAGCACTCGGACTGAACATCTTGAGAACATAAAAACATACCAGTACTAGACTTTCTACAAGGACATCATTGAACGATTAAAACTCAAATAAGATATATCATAGGATTTACCTGTGCAGATGTAGAAAGGGCAGGCGGGATTTTATTGCTAAAATCCATTAATTATTTGAGGAAATGATAGATGGACTTTTGACAATAACTAAAAATAAAGATGAGTAATCGTAGCTAATTCGCAAACGTGTTCGTGCTTGGGTTGGCGCAAACGAATGTTTTTAGCTAACGTTCTGACATTCTGGAGAAATCCAACATTCCATCTCCATAGAAATTGATTGTGAACATACTGTTATGGATTGTGCATATTGTTGCGTATACTGTAGGCTACAGGTTCGATAATTGTCACACTGTGTGTGACAGGTGATGCGCTGCGCTCTCTGCGTTCCTCACGCGTAAAAGCGAATGCAAAAATGCATGATGTCGATTATCAACTATCCGAACGAAAACATCAACATAGGCCTAATTGTCAGCAAAATGATTTGCTTGATTTGATTGACTCCTGCGTAATTAAATATACAAACATGTATTACCAAAACATCAATGACAATGGCAATGGTTAGCCTATAAATACAGTCTACATTTATTTACACTTGCAAATAACCTACATCTATATTCTATTTAGAAATAACAATAATGTTTATGATTGTTACAGTAATTTAATACACTGATGCACCGAACCACAACGGTGTTTTGTGAAATAGGCCTACATGTATTTCAGGAGAATGTTGCCAATTAAGTTTTAGCAAATGTTCGACGACGGCTCAAAATCTGTGTATTGGACTCAAGTGACAGAAGGGAGATTTTCGTTCATTATATCCCCTTCAAAGTATAAACATATCAAAGGACGTTCTGTAGCAAACTGGGGCCATTTTATCAGCTGAGCTGCTTCAGCTCTTCTTGCCAGGTGATTTAACAGTCCTATTGTGAAGACAGAGATGACCATAGAGAACTGATATATGCTACATAGCTGTAGGGAACAGTCTTTAGCATACACCAGAGAGGCTAGGAGTTATTGTGGAGGCCAGAGCAGCATATGTTATGAAGCTGTGCCAGAAGGCTGCTTTGTGACCTTTTTTATACCTCACAAGGAGAAAGGAACTGGCCAGACATCAACAGCAGTGCATTGTAAACTTGAACCCCCCCTCAGTGCAAGCCAGGCACAGTGTGTGTGTGTGTGTGTGTGTGTGTGTGTGTGTGTGTGTGTGTGTGTGTGTGTGTGTGTGTGTGTGTGTGTGTGTGTGCGTGCGTGCGTGCGTGCGTGTGTGCTGGAGGCTATTTTATAGATGACATCACCGAAGTCGAGGATCGGTAGGATGGTCAGTTTTACGAGGGTATGTTTGGCAGCATGAGTGAAGGATGCTTTGTTGTGATATAGGAAGCCGATTCTAGATTTAATTTTTGATTGGAGATGCTTAATGTGAGTCTGGAAGGAGAGTTTACAGTCTAACCAGACACCCAGGTATTTATAGTTGTCCACGTATTCTAAGTCAGAGCCGTCCAGAGTAGTGATGCTGGACGGACGAGCAGGTGCGGGCAGTGATCGATTGAATAGCATGCATTTAGTTTTACTTGCATTTAAGAGCAGTTGGAGGCCACGGAAGGAGAGTTGTATGGCATTGAAGCTCGTCTGGAGGTTAGTTAACACAGTGTCCAAAGAGGGGCCAGAAGTATACAGAATGGTGTCGTCTGCGTAGAGGTGGATCAGAGAATCACCAGCAGCAAGAGCAACATCATTGATGTATACAGAGAAGAGAGTCGGCCCGAGAATTGATCCCTGTGGCACCCCTATAGAGACTGCCAGAGGTCCGGACAACAGGCCCTCCGATTTGACACACTGAACTCTACCAGAGAAGTAGTTGGTGAACCAGGCGAGGCAGTCATTTGAGAAACCAAGGCTGTCGAGTCTGCCAATAAGAATGTGGTGATTGACAGAGTTGAAGCCTTCGCCAGGTCGATGAATACGGCTGCACAGTAATGTCTCTTATCGATGGCGGTTATGATGTCGTTTAGGACCTTGAGCGTGGCTGAGGTGTACCCATGACCAGCTCTGAAACCAGATTGCATAGCGGAGAAGGTACGGTGGGATTCGAAATGGTCGGTAATCTGTTTGTTACAGTTTTTCTCCATTGGTTTGGCTCATTTCTTGAAACAGAAACTACATTCTCAAAACTACATGGACAAACCTCCAAACCACTTGGCAATTGTTCACAACAGAATTGAATTTCTCATTCATTTCATCAAATTGCAAATGTCTAAGTCAGTGGTTCTTAACCTTGTTGGAGGTACTGACCCCCACCAGTTTCATATGCGCATTCACCGAACCCTTCTTAATTGGAAAAATAAAATTCAAAACATAGGTATATATTTTACTGGTGCACAAAATGAACCGTGCATCAACATCAGTGTTCAAAGAACAAAACCATTAAAACATGATTTTCACACAAAAACAAAAACATAATAATGAATATTTACTGCAAATCAGTGTGACTTCTGCTGTTGCCTTTCAGAGACCAGTTCAGAAATGCGCGGCTTCACCTTGGCAAGTGCCACTCTCATGTCATTTTCGCAACAAAGTCTGTTCCTTTTCTTCGTTTTTATGTCCAGCATCCTCGAAAAGGATTGCTCGCAAAGATATGTTGTAACAAACGGTATGAAAATCTCCAGAGCTTTCTTAGCAATAACAGGGTACGTTACCATTTGTTGACACCAAAACGTTGAGAGCGTTGTTGTTCTGAAGAGTTGCTGTTGAACCTGGCTCTGCTGAATTTCAATGATTTCATCGAGGTATTCATCATTGACATCTGTTGTCTCAACACTAAACGTGAACGGCTGTCTCACCCATGCTGGATATGACTCTCTTGTAGGGAAGTATCCGTCGAGAGACTTTGCAAGCTCATCTAAGTGCGTGGCAATTGCTTGCTTCAGTTCCGCGGGTACAGAAATGTCTCCGATTCCAGGTACATCTTCGATCTTACTTACACAGTCGTCCAGCAGGGGAAAGTTTGCGAAGTTATCGTTCTCTGTTCGTCGTTTCCATAACGGTAGCTTTTTTGAAAAGCCTTCAGGTTTTCTTCCGCTTCGATGATGTTGACTCCACCGCCCTGCATCTGTTGATTGAGATGATTGAGAGCTGCGAAGATATCAGCCATGTACGCTAAAATGAGAATGAACTCAGAATTTTTTAAGCAATCTGCATGACGATGTTGGTGCTCTTGCAAAAACAGGGCTAATTCCACACGCACGGCAAAAACACGATTCAGCACCTGTCCCCGGGATAACCACCGAACGTTAGAATGGTACAGAAGTACCTCGAATTCAGAGCCCATTTCTTTACACAGCTCACTGAAGATGCGATGCCTCAGAGCACTATTTCGCACATAGTTCACGCATTCCACTACAATTTTTAATACTTCTGCCAGTTTTGGAGGCAAGGTTTTTGTTGCCAACGCATGCCTGTGCAAAATACAATGCGTAACAATGATGTGTGGTGCATCGGCTTTCACTAGCGCACCAAAACCAGACTTTCTTCACAGCATGACTGGAGCTCTGTCCGAACAAACTGCAGAAACCATATCCCACGAGATTGTCTTTGAAGAAGTCATCCACAAGTTTCTTCACATCGGCTGCCTTAGTTGTTGTCGTAAGAGGCTTACAAAATAAAAAATCTTCCTTTATCACGTTGTCTTTCACATAGCGCACAAATACAGCAAGCTGGCTTAGATTGGAAACGTCTGTGGTCTCGTCGAGTTGAAGGCTGAATTTTGCCGGGCTTGAAATCAGATCTGCAACTACTTGAGCCAAGATGTCTTTGCTCATGTCCTCTATTCTGTCGCTAATGGTGTCATTTGAAAGAGGAATTTGGGATAACTTAACTTCAGCCGCTTTTCCCAGCATGATATTCGCCATCTTCAACACAGCTGGTTTTATGAGTGTTTCACCAATGGTGTGTGGTTTGCCCTGCTTTGCGATCAGGTAAGCAACTTCGTACGATGCTGTGAGAATCGGTTTGTTGATGGGTACAAAGCCGAGAACAGGCAGAGTAGCCTTTTCATCGAATCTGGCTCTCTTCACCTTGAATTCAGCGAGCGTTGTGTTCTTGTATTGTCCATCTCCATGCAGCTTAAGGAAGTGTTCTCTTAGTTTTGCCGGTGCTAGACTAGAATTGCTCAACTTGGCATTGCAAATCATGCAGTTAGGACGCTGACTCTCATCACGTTCCGTTATACATGTGAATCCATATTGTACATATTCGTCCGACCACTTTCTTTTTTTGCTCGACATAGTTAGTATGAAGGGATTAAAATATTAAGAAAGAAATCACACGACGTACCATCACGACAGTCACAATTCGACTACTGAGCGCGCCAAATTCCCTGCAGCACAGATAGGCCAAGCGATGTTGCGTGATCACCTGCAGCCAATGATGGCCAAGCGGGGCGTGTCATCACGAATCATATGAGTCGGGTGTGTGTCTTGACCTCCGCCGAACCCCTGAGACTGACTCACCGAACCCCTGGGGTTCGATCGAACCCAGGTTAAGAACCACTGGTCTAAGTACATGTCTCAATGTCTCAGTACATCTTTGCAAATGATTAAGTACATGTAGCCTACATTTAGCACAATTTCCAAGTGAATAGATCTTATCGATCTAAACTGATTGTTGATTCTCAGTCTAATGGTTGTTCGCTCCAAAACGTGTCAGCGTCATTTCATTGTATAAGTCATCACATGCACAATAGTCTGTTCAATTGTCAAAATTAGTCAAGAACATAATACCATGAATACCATATATGAATCCCTTGGAACATTTGATACATTTATTACAGCAATTGACAGTCAGGTGAAACTAGAACTTGACTAACGAAGGAGGAGTTTCACACATCTCAGATGACCAATCAAACAGTATGTTTAGTTACCTGACAGGTGCTGTCCATGACTGTGAATGCTGCCAAACATGTATGTAAAGAGCTTGACCATGCAGGACCAGTACAATTTCTGAACATGGAGGCACCTGGCCAAGTAAATGAACAAGAGCAACTGCCTGCTAGAGGAAGAGGAGGAGGAGGAGGAGTAAGGGTGCGTGGTGGTGGAATAGGGGGAAGAGGCCGAGGAGCACGAAGACACCATGCTGTCCCGGATGAAATTCAGGCCACAATTATAGACCATGTCATCAACCATGGCCTCACAATGGCGGAGGCAGGTCGCCGAGTGCAGCCTAATGTGCCTCGCTCAACAGTCTCCTCCATCATCCAAACCTTTCGCAGAGAAAACAGGTATGTAGTCAGTCAATGATGGAATTATATGTTGTATAGGACAGGACACTGTGCATAGAGCAAGAAATATATTTATTTACACATTTACCTATTCATTTAGTGTGTGTGTGTGTGTGTGTGTGTGTGTGTGTGTGTGTGTGTGTGTGTGTGTGTGTGTGTGTGTGTGTGTGTGTGTGTGTGTGTGTGTGTGTGATAGGCCTACAGTAATATCTTACCTCAATGGGAAGTTATGATACTAAAAATGACAAGAAAAACATTGGAGAAAATAAACTATGGAATAGTTTGAGAGGAACTCTGATAGAGTGAAAGAGCTGCGGTACCAGTATGTACATGTAAGTCAGTTACTGGTTGTCCATCATTATAACCTTTTTACATTAAGCAGTGGTTCCCAAACTTTTTTGGCTTCAGTACCCACTTTACCTGATTTATGTATCCAGGTAATCCAGGTATTTGATTTATCTGACTTCAACATTTCGCCTAAAAACTGCAGCTTACTGTATGATGCAATTATCATTATAATCCTTGTTTTGAAGAATATAACATACAATAAGAAAAGGGGTCAAAGAGCTGCAATTAGTGCCTCCCATGTAAATCTATCTAATACTGTGGGTTTTACTGTAACATTTCAGTAAGTCTAGTCATTGATGATTTCCCCCCTCCCCTTTCTGTCAAATATCCCCTGTAGTACCTCTGCATAGGGGTACATGTACCCCAGGTTTGGAACCACTGGAGTAGTGGCCAGTAGTATATTGAACTTGTGGAGAACATAGAACATTCCTATGTAATTGTCTGTAACTGTAGTGTATGACTGATTTGATGTTTTCTTTTATTACGCTATTGTAGAGATAATGGCATTGGAAGGAAACGAGACCCATCACATCCTCGTGTTTGTGGATGAAGCTGGCTTCAACCTGGCCAAGGGCCGAAGACGTGGCCGTAATATTATTGGCCACCGGGCCACGGCGGATGTCCCAGGCCAGCGAGGGGGCAATATAACTATGTGTGCTGCCATATCTGAGAATGGTGTGGCCACTCACATCCTCAGTCTTGGCCCATACAATACACAGAAGCTCCTCATCTTCTTGGACCGCCTTCATTTTGATTTGATCCCTGATGTGAATTTCCACCGTGGCCCGCTCATCAGGGCCTGGTTCACTACTCATCCAAGGATGGTCATGGTGTTCCTACCACCTTACTCTCCTTTCCTCAATCCTATTGAGGAGTATTTCTCCGCTTGGAGGTGGAGAGTGTATGAGCATCGGGCTCAAGATCAGAGGTCCCTGCTCCATGTAATGGACGCTGCGTGTGAGGATATTACAGGAGATCAGTGTAGGGGATGGTTGCGACATGCACGCCGTTTCTTCCCTCGTTGCATCGCAAGGGAGAATATACGCTGTGATGTGGACGAGAATCTGTGGCCAGACAGACAGCAGCGTGTGGATGGCCAGGAGGGTGAGGATGGTGGCCAGGAGAGGGAGGGTGAGGACAGCGACCAGTGAAGAACTGTTAGTTGTGAAACTCCAGCTTTATTTACCGCACTGTAGGCTGCATATCATTTTCATTGTTTTTTGTTTGTGTGTTTATATTACAGTATATTATGCTGTATACATTTTCTTTTTACTCTGATGTATGGAAGTTACTTTATGTGTGTGAATGATAATGGTTACAATTTCCTTGGCAGTATGAGTGCAATGTGTGATGTCAAACCTTAGAGGCTACTCTTACCCTAAAATCCTATTTCTTTTTTTTCAGTTTTATACACAATTGTATTCTGTTAGCTGGACAAAAAACAGTACCGTAACCATTGTCAATGAAGGACTGGGCTAAGACTGAAAGGTGGACATGAGGGATATTTCAATGGTCCTCTGCCATAGTGACAAAACATCTAAACATTTTGACTTGCAGTGCTTACACAATGCCAAAGGGACGAAGCATTTTGGGGGCACTGACTGTTTAAATGAGAAGGAAATGTAGTTTTGGTTAAAGCACCAAGAGTGTTGAGAACGTCCGGTCTGTTTTTAGAAATGAGCCAAAGCAATTGAGAAGGATCTTTGCCATTTTCGTGGCACTGACTCTTTATATGGGAAAGGAATTTAGTTTTGAAGCATGAGTGAACAGTTTTAGGAGAGATATGAGCTTTTGCAAGTGAGCTATAGTGTTGTGCTGAACTGTAAGACTGTTTTGCCAAATGATCTTAGAGTTTTGAGAATGTAATTTCTGTTTCAAGAAATGAGCCAAACCAATGGAGAAAAACTGTAACTTGGCTTTCGAAGACCTTAGAAAGACAGAGTAGGATAGATATACAGTGGGGGAAAAAAAGTATTTGATCCCCTGCTGATTTTGTACGTTTGCCCACTTACAAAGAAATGATCAGTCTAGAATTTTAATAGTAGGTTTATTTGAACAGTGAGAGACAGAATAACAACAAAAAAATCCAGTTATAAAATGATTTGCATTTTAATGAGGGAAATAAGTATTTGACCCCTCTGCAAAACATGACTTAGTACTTGGTGGCAAAACCCCTGTTGGCAATCACAGAGGTCAGACGTTTCTTGTAGTTGGCCACCAGGTTTGCACACATCTCAGGAGGGATTTTGTCCCACTCCTCTTTGCAGATCTTCTCCAAGTCATTAAGGTTTCGAGGCTGACGTTTGGCAACTCGAACCTTCAGCTCCCTCCACAGATTTTCTATGGGATTAAGGTCTGGAGACTGGCTAGGCCACTCCAGGACCTTAATGTGCTTCTTCTTGAGCCACTCCTTTGTTGCCTTGGCCGTGTGTTTTGGGTCATTGTCATGCTGGAATACCCATCCACGACCCATTTTCAATGCCCTGGCTGAGGAAAGGAGGTTCTTACCCAAGATTTGACGGTACATGGCCCCGTTGATGCGGTGAAGTTGTCCTGTCCCCTTAGCAGAAAAACACCCCCAAAGCATAATGTTTCCACCTCCATGTTTGACGGTGGAGATGGTGTTCTTGGGGTCATAGGCAGCATTCCTCCTCCTCCAAACACGGCGAGTTGAGTTCATGTCAAAGAGCTCTATTTTGGTCTCATCTGACCACAACACATTCACCACTTGTCCTCTGAGTCATTCAGATGTTCGCCTCACTGCGACCCTTCCCTCACCTGGCACAACCCTTCCATAGAGGTCATCCAGGAATGAAATGAGACACTCGGTGTTGTATGTCCCAATTAGAGGTTTGTGTAACAGCAATCCATCAGAGGATATTGCTGCACATATTGTGATGTTGGCACCGCTCTGGCCCGGGACATCCACTGTGGCTCTTTTCCCAATCACATTCCTTCCTCGCCGCCTTGTTTTGGCCAAGATGAAACCAGCCTCATCCACAAAGATGAATATGTGGGGTGTTTGCCTGGCTTCAATCTCCATGACTCTCTAAAATAGATCCACAAGGCAACATAAGAGTTAGGCTATTACGGTAGTTTACATTATACCTTAAAACATGCCATTGTGTGCCTCTGCCCTGTTTGGTTTTGTTCAAAACCAGTTCTGTATTTAATAGTCATCTTACCTGGACTTATTGGTTCCTGAGTTGCTTGACTCGTTCAGAGTTCCTCTCAAAGGGGACAGTGTAAAACTGTTCCATCCTGACTTGATGTTGTTTCAGGACTCTAGAAATAGTTGTTATGCTTACATTGTCTGCCAACACTCTGTCCCGAATCTCTGTGAGTTTTATGCCATTGTTTCTGATGACCATATCAACGATTACAGTTTCCTGCACAGCAGTGAGAATCCTACCTCTCCCGCCTGTAGGAGGTAACCGTTGGGTCCTAAGCAGAAATACAAAAACAATTACAATTACACATAAGTAGATTTTGGGTGTTTTGCTCAATATACTTTTGTAATGTGCAGTTCAGTCAGGTGCCCTTGCAGAATGCACATCTTACCTGTTGTTTTGCTAGAAATTTCTCAGAATAGATGCCACTGTTGAGAGTTGCAGATTTGGCTGCACTCTCAGACCAGACTCTTTTATTGATACGTCATGATTTATTACATGATCAATTATAGTAGCCCTAATTTCATCTGAGACTACAGCTCTTGATCTTCCTCTCAGTCTTCTTCCACCACACATATGTACTCCTCTCCCTCTCCCTTTCCCAGCCACTCTTCTTCCTCTGTCAGCCACTTCTCTATCTCTGGCTGGGTCCATGTTTACATTACAGTACAGCATTATTCCTAAGATGTCCCCTTTTGTATAGATGGTAATGAAATTGAAAGACTAACACCTGCGTAGGTGTTCAGCTACAATGGGAATCAGCTGTGGTTGGTCTAATTGTTTTGATAGTATTTCATTTTTTAGATTTGGAATATATTTCAATACGGTATTACTGTAGAAATGTAGCAAATGTATGTCTTATTCAATTTTGTGTTATTTTAGGTTTCGAACTTAAGTTTAACAGTTTTGAAAAGAGTGTGTAAACATGTGCAAATTGGCCTGTAGGTACATAGAGTTTTTGGTGGTGGTTGGGTCTGAGTGAGAAAAGAGTTCATGAAAATTGAAAGATGTAGTCATTGAATGCATTTTGTGCCAAGCAATGAAAAATGATCCATTGTTTAGCCCACATAGACTGCTGTTATGTTCACTGTGTGAAGAGTTTTGAAAAAGTGACCTAAGTATTGAGAAATGGGTCCTACCGATTGTAAAAAACTGTACGTTTGTGATGAATTGTGAATTGAAACTGTAAATAGTTACAAAGAAATAACAATACAAATCGATTGGTACTGTAAATAGTAAAAATAGTCATTGAATGAAGACATAATAAAATATTTAATGAGGAATGATTATAGAGAAATTTTTAACATGCGAAACTCATGTTAAACAACAACTGTGGTGTGTGTGTGTGTGTGTGTTTGTGTGTGTGTGTGTGTGTGTGTGTGTGTGTGTGTGCGTGTGTATACGTGTGTGTGCGCGCCCATGTGTTTGTGTGTGAGCTGAAGTCATCCGCTGAAAAGCTGGTCAGGTTCACACCATCAAATCATCTTCGTATATGCAGCAGCAAAGTCGACGGAAGAATCTCATGACTCTGCCTTTCTTTGGTTTAATGACCACAACATCTTCTGGAAATGAGAAGGAGAAGATCAATCACAATAGCTTAAATTAGTTACAAATTAGTTAGTTACAAAACTGTCATGTTAAAATAAAACATTAGCTAATACCTTATATTACAGAGGGAAATGATAACCTGTCAAAGTGATCTGTGTTAACGTAACTCACCTGACTGGAGGTCAACTGGTTCATCCGTAACCTTAAGGTTGACTGGATTAGTGGCCAGGGGTGTTGTGATGTTGTCCACCTTAACTGGGACATCAACCAGGGTTGTTGTTGTGTTGTCCAGCACTTTGTCATGGATAGTGGTCAAGGTCTTTTTGATGTCTGGCAGTGACAGGGGTCGAAGCAACTCCAACACCTTGACAGGGTTAGGGACAAATTCGTCGGCGATTGCCAGGTTCATGTCCACAGACTGAAAGCAAAAATATTAAATATTTAAAATGTTTATTATTTAACATAACATTTGCAACATTGCAGATGCATTTTTTTTTAACCAATATTGACAACAAAGATAAGAGATCATTTAATGAGTGGACTTTCATAAGATAAACACTTGAAATCATCGCTTACTCCATTGCTCCCTGAATCTTCAGCCTCGTCAACGTCTGCTGGGGAAAAGCCTGGGGGTGGAATGCAGGGTGCTGGGGAAAAGCCTGGTGGTGGGGTGCAGTGTGCCGGGGCAAAGCCTGTTGGTGGCGGACAAAATGAAGATCAGTCTTACATAAAAACTTGAAGTGGCACTCTAGTGTCCTTTTCACCTCAATTAACACCTGATGTACTTAACAAAAGTCACCTCTCAACAGGTGGTCTAGGTATGTCATGACATAGCACAAGTGTGGGGGTGGGCCATTTCTCTTTTGTTCTATATTGTTTCTCTATTGTTCCTCAAGCAAGGGGGGGCGATTACATCACGGATCCCCATCAGACCAACACCTTGAATGGCCTGCTCCTTGAAGTTGGCAGTTGTCTCTAAGAAACTGTATTTTGCGCAAAACTTATTCTTTCCCCCTTGAGAGCAGTAGTCACCAACCTTTTCTGAGTCAAAATCACTTTCTGAGTCAAGATCACTTTCTGAGTCAAAATGCAAGTCCAGATCTAGCGCTCTGATTTTTTTAAAACATGACTTTAAAAAAAGTTAACCTATGCAACATTAACTATTTCAAAACTGTTCTGTAGCAATGAGGTTTGTTCAGTAGGCTATAGGCCCAATACATTATCACTGCATATTGGCTATGCTTGGATTGGCCTGCCAATGTTGATATTTTCAGACCATGTGTTTAAAAAATATATAGATATTTTTTTGATATATGATAACACTGGTAATTAGATCATTTGTTGTATTATTTGGGAGGCACAGCTGAGTAAGCATAATAATTCACTTGAATGTTTTTACAGGACTGATGGCCTGTGTCTGATGGTCAGTCTGAGGGGAGGGAGGGAGGGAGGGAGGGAGAAGCAGTGAGGCTGCCTCTCACCTGACTCAACATCCCCTCTGCACTCCAGCTGAGGGTGAAACTCAAGGCCCACTGCATTATTTCCACCTCATGCACCAATTCATGTTGTGACTCCCATGACCAGTGAGATATCCCTTAATATAAAAACAGAAGCCAAGCCGCTAATAATAACACAAGCTTATCAGAACACCTTGCCATACTCATTCATTGCAGCTGTAGTGCTGGTTGTAGCGTGAGTGGGAATAAGGACAACTCACATTTTATGGCTTTAAGTGTTGAACAAAGTGTTGACAATGCTGAATAACAACTTAAACATGAACTTACTCATTAAAATAACAGCTCCTTGCTGTATTCGTTGAGTCTCTCTCTCTTGTCATGGTTTTAAAGGTTTTGAAGTGTCACAATATGAAATTTGCTGTGCGTTCTATACTTCATTTTACAGTCTATGGCTCAAGGATAATGTGCAGGCTATCTGATTGTCCAGCGGTAGGCCTATACAGTAGGTGCAGTTGATTTGCTCTCTGCGCCTGCCGGGTAGGCAGAGTTCTACCTTCAGACACATAAAATGGTTCAAAATGGGAACGCTATGCTTTTCCGGCGCTAGGGCTGCTGAATCAAGTGCACCTACCACCAACAGAGTGAAAGTAATCCAAAAAATAGGAACACAAGGCTTTATTGTTGTGTTCTTTTAACATACATGTTTGGTGATTGACTAGAAATGCCTTGGAGATCGACCAGTCGATTGCGATTGGCCGGTTGGTGACCACTGCTTTAGTGTGTGTACTTTACTGGATTTATACTTGGGATATCTCTTTTCAACAGGAAATGTTCAACAATCTCTGGAAGACGTCTTTAATTTAATTACCAAACTGTCTAGTTATAAAACTTTAGCCAGTAAGTTACATTACAGTGAAAAATTATAACTGTCAAAGTGATTGTGACAGTGTAACTCACCTGACTGAAGGACAAGTGTTTCATCCAAAACCTCAAGGTTGACTGGATTAGTGGTCAGGGGTGTTGTGATGTCTACCACTTTGACAGGGTTAGGGGTCTCTGGGATTGCCAGGTTCAAGTCCACAGACTGAAAGCAACAAGGACACAACATTTAACAGAACATTCGCAACATTTCATATTTCCCTTTTCCCAACATTGACATTTATTTGTATTTTTATCAGAGATAATTTAATGACTGGACTTTAATAAGGATAAACACTTGAAATCATCGCTTACTCCATTGCTGCCTGAATCTTCAGCCTCGTCGAAGTCTGCTGCTGAGGGGAGCATCTTGGGGCACATCTTCTTTGCAAACAAGTTGGCCACCACTAAACATCTCTCCTCATCACATGTGAAGGCTTCAATCCCCAGGCACTGGGATGATGGGTACCTCTTCATGTACTCCCAGTAGAAGGTGTCAGCCCAGTACTGCTTACTGTCAGAGTCGGTACACTTCTCCAGCTCCTCATTAACGATGTTGCTGAATCTGGCAGTGATGCTTTGAAACAGCATGCAGATATGATTGGTGATAGTCAGGAACTCTGACTCAAGATCCTCTGACGCAGGGGGGAGCCTCTCCAAGAATAGCAGGACCATTTGTTTCAGGATGATTTCCGTGCCAAAGCCTTGCATGGCATTAGCGGCGAAGCTTGGCGATGCGGTGCAGGTTGCCAGGGCAAATCCTGAGGGTGGAATGCAGGGTGCTGGTGAAAAGCCTGGGAGTGGAATGCAGGGTGCTGGGGAAAATTCTGGTGGTGGGGTGCAGGGTGCCGGGGCAAAGCCTGGTGGTGGGCTGCAGTGTGCCGTGGCAAAGCCTGTTGGTGGCGGACAAAGTGAAGATCAGTCATACATAAAGGCTTTATTGTTGGGTTTTTTACATACATGTTTGGTGATTGACTAGGAATGCCTTAGAGATCGACCAGTCGATTGCGATTGGCCGGTTGGTGACCACTGCTTTAGTGTGTGTACTTTACTGGATTTATACTTGGGATATCTCTTTTCAACAGGAAATGTTCAACAATCTCTGGAAGACGTCTTTAATTTAATTACCAAACTGTCTAGTTATAAAACTTTAGCCAGTAAGTTACATTACAGTGAAAAATGATAACTGTCAAAGTGATTGTGACAGTGTAACTCACCTGACTGAAGGACAAGTGTTTCATCCAAAACCTCAAGGTTGACTGGATTAGTGGTCAGGGGTGTTGTGATGTCTACCACTTTGACAGGGTTAGGGGTCTCTGGGATTGTCAGGTTCAAGTCCACAGACTGAAAGCAACAAGGACACAATATTTAACAGAACATTTGTTACATTTCATATCTCCTCTTTACCAACATTTATTTGTATTTTTATCAGAGAGTGGACTTTCATAAGGATAAACACTTGTGATCGTTGCTTACCCCACTGCTCCCTGAAACTGGTTTCTCTTCATCCACATTAAAGTCTTCCACTGAGAGGAGCGTCTCGAGCTGGAGGTTGTTCAGCAATATTCTGCCGATTATGTTGGCCACCACGAAAAATCTCTCCTCATCATATGAGAAGGCTTCAATCCCCTGGGGTGATGGGCACATCTTCATGTACTCGCAGTAGAACGTGTCAGCACAGATGCTCTTACTATAAGAGTTGATACACTTCTCCAGCTCCTTGTTGACGATGTTGTTGGATCTGGCAGTGATGCTCTGAATCAGCGTGCAGATATGTTCAGCGAAAGTGAGTGGTGGGTGGCATGACGCCGGGGCAAAGCCTGGTGGTGGGGGGCATGATGCCGGGGCAAAGCCTGGTGGTAGAGGCCAGGATGCAGGGGCAAAGCCTGGTGGCGGGGGGCACCATGCTGGGGCAAAGCCTGGTGGTGGGGGGCAGGATGCCTGGGAAAAGCCTGGTGGTGGGGGGCACAATGCAAGGTCAAAGCCTGGTCGTGGGGGGCATGATGCCTGGGCAAAGCCTGGTGGTGGGGGGCACAATGCAAGAGCAAAGCCTGGTGGTGGGGGGCAGGATAGAGGGGCAAAGCCTGGTGGTGGGGGGCAGGATAGCGGGGCAAAGCCTGGTGGTGGGGGGCACAATGCAAGGGCAAAGCCTGGTGGTGGGTGGCACGATGCCGGGGCAAAGCCTGGTGGTGGGGGGCACAATGCAAGGGCAAAGCCTGGTGGTGGGGGGCATGATGCCTGGGCAAAGCCTGGTGGTGGGGGGCAGGATAGAAGGGCAAAGCCTGGTGGTGGGGGGCATGATGCCGGGGCAAAGCCAGGTGGTGGAGGGCAGGATGCAGTTGCAAAGCCTGTGGGTAGTATGCACTGTGATGGGGCAAAGCCTGCAGGTGGAATGCAGGGTGTTGAGTGTTTTACCACAACATCACCTTGAAATTAGAAGGAGAATATCAATCTCATACAAACACAACTTATTACAAAACTGTCTAGTTACAAAACATTAGCTAATAAGTTATATTACAGTAAGACATGATAACCTGTCAAAGTGATCAGTGTCAATTTAACTCACCTGACTGGAGGTCAACTGGAGTAGTGGTCATGGTTGTTGTGATGTTGTCCACTTTGACGGGGTTAGTGATTAGGGGTGCTGTGATGTCCACCATGGGGGTAGTGGCCAAGGGTTGAAGCCAATCCACCACTTTGACAAGGTTAGGGACAATGTGGTCGGTGATTGCCAGGTTCATGTCCACAGACTGAAAGCAACAAGGACATCATATTTAACGTAATATTTGCGACATTGCAAATCTTCTTTTTACCAACAACAACAACAAAAATGCTTTGTATGAGTGGACTTTCATAAAGATAAACACTTGTAATCATTGCTTACCTCACTGCTCCCTGAAGCTGGTGTCCCTTCATCCACGTCCTTCAGCTTTACCAGCTCCTCGACCACATGGTGAACCATGCACCTCGTTAGCATGGTGGCCCTGGCAGATGTTGCAAGCTTAAGTACCAGCTCTCTGCCAGTATAGTGGCGAAGATGAGTATGGATGTTTGTCCCCATCTCAAGGATCTGGTACCAGCCAATATGCCAGTTGGCCTTGCCCCCTTTCTTTGTGACTTTGACCCCACACAGTGACAGCTGGTGGATTATGTCATTTATGAGGGGCCAGTAATGAAGGTTGATGTCTTCCTCTAGGTGGCCTTCGAAGACTAAATAAACTATCATACCAATGATGGTCCTCAGGAGCTCCGAGGAGATTACCAGCTGGTCAGGGCACTTTGGACGAACCTCGCTCGCCTTGGGCTCTGATAGCCAGCTGCGGATAGAGCTTAATGGAATGTAGTCAGCAGGAGCTTCAAACAGCCTCTGGACTTTGGTGCTCACAGCTTCAATGATGGTGCTGATCAGGGTGGAACTTTGGGTGAAAAGAGCTCTTCTAAGGTCCTCAGGGCTGCTTAGGCACTGGATCTTACGGTTGAGTGAGTGGACCATCCTGACACCAGTGCAACGGGAGTAGTAGACTTGAGCGACAGAAGGAGCCTTCAGAACTCTAGAGAGGTTCTCCACTACTGCCAGCACTATGGTGACACTCACGTCGCTCAGGGCCATGGAGGACCGGTCACAGGGGCTTTCCATCTGGCAGGACCAGAGGGCCTGGAGCAGCCTGGGCACGATGTCCACCACCACCTTAGAGGGACAGCACAGCTTGGAGTACGGCTGGAAGGCCAGGCTCTGGGAAATGCTCTTTAGAGCTCTTACAACCTCATCGCAGACCTCAGGGTTTCTAAAATATACAAGCCAGATAGCGACAAGAGGGAACACTTTTATGCACTTTGAAACGCATCCTCTGTAAGAAATGTGCTACATACAGTAAATGAAGTTTGATTGATATCGGCCCCTGCACTAGTCATTTCATTTAGCATCAGTGGATGGATAGAATAATACATAGACCAAACAACTGTAACATAAAGAGTGAATGTGACTCACAGGTAGGAGAGATCAGCAGTAAAGTCAAGTGAGTCAATGGCCTGACTAAGGTCGGTGGCCAACTCAGTAAAAGCCTCATGTTCAACGTCCCTCATTCTGAGTTGAGTGTTCACCTCCCAGGTCTGTCACAGGAAACAGGGGGTGCCATTAATGCCCATAGCAGTGAGGGGAAAATATTGATATCAACGTACCATGAGCCAATGCTAAATAAGGACATGGTTTATTAGAAAGGATAACTCACTAACTGTATATTATCTCCACTTAACTTATACTGTAGATGTCTTTCTAATCTCTTACCAGGTGACCTATGTCATTCCCTTCCTCTGCTTCCTTTCTGAACCTTAAAATCAAATACAGAGCAACTGAACATTCCTGCCTTTTTTTTCCTTCATCTACTTTCACATTGATTTCCCATTGAGCCTATGACAGGGATTCAGTGGCGTAGCCAGAAATCTGGGTGGGCCTGCAGACATTTGGGTGGGCCAGAAACTTCCTGCTATTGTACACATTTTGCAATGAGGTTGAGAGAAAATGTTGCATTTTTAAAGCTAACCGAAGCTACAATATAGATATGTTGACTTATAAAGGCACTTATGAGCTGTTTTGTTTGCTAAATGAACAAATGAAATAGGCAGTGGCATGGTACATATAGCCATAGATGCACAGTGAAATATGCCTCAATGCAGTCATATTTGTGGCTTATTGGGAGTGTGGCTTTCAGTTAGTTATTTTGAGCAACCCATCCCATGAGAGTGAATGTCATTCCAGATCATCTGTTCTGTTATATTTGATCAAATCTGTGCTATGAATTCTATCTGATGGTGTTCACATATTTAGGTAAAAAGAAAATACATGGCATTGAGATCCTATAAAATTAGAGTGGCTATGTCATAAACCCTCAAAGTTACAGAATGGGAGGAAAATGGCAGCCATTGTGGTCAGCGAGAAATCAGGAGTGAATTGCAGTACAGCAGCCTGGCCTCAAATACTAGACGTAACATAGTAAATGTAAATCTGTTACACTCAAATGAGTATGATATGTTACGTTGTACATAAGAAATAAGGATATTTAAGCCAAAAACAAAATGAGGGAGGTTGGTTGGGGAAGACCCAAAGTTTGCGTGTTCGAATCATGTCATGGACAACTTTATCATTTTATCTAATTAGCAACTTTGCAACTACTTAGAACTTTTTTGCTACTTTGCAACTACTTAGCATGTAATATAACCATTCCCCTAACCATAACCCCTAACCCCTAGCCTAGCTAATGTTAGCCACCTAGCTGACGTTAGCCACAAATAAGTGGAACTCGGAAACATATCATATGTATTGCAAATTCATAACATATTGTACGAATTGCAAATCCTAACATATCATACAAATTATAATTCGTAACATATCATAAGAAATAGATTATGGAAATCCACAAATTAAAGGAGAAGTTAGCTTTTAAAAAAAATAAAAAATCTCTATTTTTGATGTAAATGCCATGTTACAGAAGGGTCTTGACATTTTTTGGGCAATTTTACTTGTTTTTGAAAAACTTACCCCAACCAGCGATTCACTTCCTCATCATCGTTTTGCAGTACTGGGGCTCTGAAAAAACATGAACAAATGCTCTCAATATAGTGATGCTGGTCTTTAGATGTTGTACACATGAAATTGTGTCATTCCAAATGTACCCGCAACGTTTTATTCCATTTTGTGTGAATCAAGCTGTTTCCCCTATACAGCTGTTCCATTCTCTGTGTAGCCTGCTGCTAGAATGGACGGAGAGGTATCCCTCGAGTTGCAACAAAATGTAATATAACGTTGAGGATAACGTTCGGAATGATACAATTCTGCCCCACCTGCCCTGAATGACGGGTCGCCACTGTATCTAACAAACATACTGTGCAGATAATCTTCAAATTCATTGTTTTGCACAATAATTTATCATCGCACTGGCTGACCACTGGCTTACCAACTCCCTTACCAAAATGGCTGACCTTTTATACTGTCATATGAAGGTTCATGTCCATTCCAGTATTCTGATTCCTAATTATATGGTACATAGTACAAGTAGCTGTACTCACCGCTCCAGGGACTTGTTCTTAACAAGCCAGTTGCTCATGTCCTCCACAGTGGTGTAGTGAGGGACATGACTCTGGAGACCTCGTCTCTGGAGCACCAAAAACTGCTTCATCAGCTTCTTCTGCAAGACAAATCATGTTGCCTATAAGACAACCTAGAGTTTGCATACCACCCTGCATCCCACTACTGGCTTGCATCTGAAGCTAAGCAGGGTTGGTCCTGGATGGGAGACCAGATGCTGCTGGAAGTGGTGTTGGAGGGCCAGTAGAAAGAACTCTTTCTTCTGGTCTAAAAAACAATATCCCAATGCCCCAGTGTAGTGATTGGGGACATTACCCTGTGTAGGGTGCTGGCTTTCACATGGGGTGTTAAATGGGTGTCCTGACTGGTTACTAAAGATCCCATGGCACTTATTGTAAGAGTAGGGGTATTAACTCCAATGTCATGACTAAATTCCCAATCTGGCCCTCATACCATCATGGCCACCTAATCATCCCCAGCTTCCAATTGGCACATTCATCCCCTTCCTTTCCCCTGTAACTATTCCCCAGGTCATTGCTGTAAATGAGAATGTGTTCTCAGTCAACTTACCTGGTAAAATGCATGTGCCTTGTTCCCTTTCAAGGTGATTTGATATGTAGTGTGTCTTGATACAGGAATCAGTAAGTTTTAGTTTTCAGCGATTTGATTAGAAGAACAAATCGATGCACTGACATTTGTTGAAAAAACACGTACATTTTCCTTTCGAAATAAAAATGTGCTGTTGTTAATGGAGTTCATGAGCCGGACCTCGCTGAGCTGGATCTGTCTGAGCTGACTTCTCTGTGTGTGTGTACATATGTGTGTGTGTGTAAATGATGTACAGTGAGTATCATAAGTATTCACCCCCCTTGGATGTTTTCACATTTTCTTGCATTACAAAGTGGGATTTTTTGTCAATGATCTACACAAAATACTCAATGTAAAAGTGAAAAGAAACACATTTACAAATGAATAAAAAGGAAATAACTAAAATATAGTCGTTGCATAAGTATTCACCCGCTTTGTTTAGGCAAGCCTAAATTAGTTCAGGAGTAAAATGTGGCTTAACAAATCACATAAATTACATGGACGGTGTGAAAAAATAGGGCACGACCTTGGAACTAAAGTTCTATCTGACAATTTGGTCAAAAAAGAGTTATTCACATAGAGATTCCCTTTAGGTGGTCCTTTTCATGTGAGATATGTCCGGTTTTTCTTGAAGTCCATTTACAATGAAAAAAAAAGTATAATCTGAAGTTCTGTCTGAGCAAACATTTTTTAACTTGGTGCTATTAGGTTCTGTCTGCAATCCAATTACACAATACTGGGTTATCAATAAAAAGTTATTGTCTGTAAGGTGAGCTACAGTGCATTTGGAAAGTATTTAGACCCCTTGACTTTTTCACATTTTGTTACATTACAGCCTTATTCTAAAATGGATTAAATTACATTTTTTCCTCATCAATCTACACACAATACCCCAAAATGACAGCACTCCACCAATCAGGCCTTTACGGTAGTGGCCAGACGGAAGCCACTCCTCAGTAAAAGGCACATGACAGCCCGCTTGGATTTTTTCAAAAGACACCTAAAGGATTCTCAGATCATGAGAAACAAGACTCTCTGGTCTGATGAAACCCAGATTGAACTCTTTGGCCTGAATGCCAAGCATCACATCTGGAGGAAACCTGGCACCATCCCTACGGTGAAGCATGGTGGTGGCATGGTGTTTTTCAGCGTCAGGGGCTGGGAGACCAGTCAGGATCAAGGGAAAGATGAACGGAGCAAAGTACAGAGAGATCCTTGATGAAAACCTGCTCCAGAGCGCTCAGGACCTCAGACTGGGGTGAAGGTTCACCTTCCAACAGGACAACGACCCTAAGCACACAGCCAAGACAACGCAGGAGTGGCTTTGGGACAAGTCTCTGAATGTTCTTGAGTGGCCCAGCCAGAGACTTGAACTTGATCGAACATCTCTGGAGAGACCTGAAAAAAGCTGGGCAGCGACACTCCCCATCCAACCTGACAGAGCTTGAGTGGATCTGCAGAGAAGAATGGGAGAAACTCCCCGGATACAGGTGTGCCAAGCTTGTAGCGTCATACCCAAGAGGACTCATGGCTGTAATCGCTTCAACAAAGTACTGAGTAAAAGGTCTGAATACTTACATAAATGTCATATTTCTGTTTTTTATTTTTTATACATTTGCAAAAATGTTTAAAAACCTGTTTTTACTTTGTCATTATGGGGTTTTGTGTGTAGATTGATTTTTGATTTAGATTTTTTTTTAATCCATTTTAGAATAAGGCTGTAACGTAACAAAATGTGTAATAAGTCAACGGGTCTGAATACTTTCCAAATGCACTGTATTTATTGAGTCATGAAGAGGAAGACATCAATAAACAATTATGAGATCTGGGACTTGAAAAATACCCATTATCTCAAAACCATACATTTAGCATTTACTTAGATTTTTTTTCACAATTTTTTCAGAAGAATGGCCATAACGTAGCCCCCACCCCTAAAAAAAAACAGATTTACAAATGGCTTAGGATTTTGATACTCAGCACTTTAGGTACCTTTAAGGTGAGGACCTTACTGGGTTATGAAAGAAGAATGAACTACAAAACAGTTCTGAGATCTGCGATGTGAAAACGTTGATGCTCAATATCTCAGATCTATGCTTTGCACATATAGAAACTTATAGTCCCAAGGTCTGAAGGGGTTGACATGATTTTTGAATGACTACCCTTTCTTCTGTCCCCCGTACATACAACATCTGTTAGGTGCCTCAGTCAAGTATAGAAATTCAAGCACAGATTCAACTACAAAGACCAGGGAGGTTTTCAAATGCCTCATAAAGAAGAGCAGTGCTTGGTAGATGGGTAACAATAACAATTAGACATTGAATATCTCTTTAAGCATGGTCAAGTTAATAATTATCATGGTATATTTGTAACGGTCGTCGTAGTAAGTGGACCAAAGCGCAGCGGGTTGAGTGCTCATTATATATTTATTTGTACATATTAGCCCGACTAACCCGTGCCCCCGCACATTGGCTACCCGGACTATTTGCATTGTGTCCCGCCACCCCCCAGCCTCCAACTCCCTCTTTTACACTGCTGCTACTCTCTGTTTATCATATATGCATAGTCACTTTAACTATACCTTTCCAGGTACATATTACCACAATTAGCCCGACTAACCGGTGCCCCCACACATTTACTCTGTACCGGTACCACCTGTATATAGCCTCGCTACTGTTATTTTCACTGTCATTTTACAGTTTTTTTAATTATATATATTTTTATATATATATTTCTTTAATTATCTATTGTTTTGTTTGATTTGAGTCCCGGAACTTCCTACTTTAGTTATTGCTTGTCTTAGAGACTTACCCAAGAAGACTCACAAATGTAAACGCTGTCAAAGGTGTTTCTAACATTTATTGACTCAGGGGGGTGAAAACTTATCTAATCAAGGTATAAAAGTGTTTTCATTTTCATTCATCTTAAAAAATATACAGTACCAGTCACAAGTTTGGACACACCTACTCATTCCAGTTTTTTTCTTTATTATTTACTATTTTCTACATTGTAGAATAATAGTGAAGACATCAAAACTATGAAATAACTCATATGGAATCAATGGTGTAAAGTACTTAAGTTAAAATACTTTAAGTTGTTTATGGGGGGTATCTGTACTTTATATTTTTGACTACTTTTACTTCGCTACATTCCTAAAGAAAATGATGTATTTTTTACTCCATACATTTTCCCTGACACCCAAAAGTACTGCCGTAATTTTCGGACTATTGAGCGCACCTGAATATAAGCCGCACCCACTGAATTTGAAAAAAAGTATTATTTTGAACATAAATAAGCCGCACATGTTTATAAGCCGCAGGTGCCTACCGGTACATTGAAACAAATGAACTTTACACAGGCTTTAACGAAACACGGCTTGTAACAAAAATAAATAGGCTTTAACGAAACATGGCTTGTAACAAAAAATAATAATTAGCAGTAAGCTTTAGTTGTCTTTTTGCACTGAGTCAATTCCTAACGCTGCTGTTTCCAACGTCTTATCATCGACTCATTAAGACCAAGCTCCCGTGCAGCAGCTCTATTTCCTTTTCCAACAGCCAGATCAATCGCCTTCAACTTGAAAGCTGCATCATATGCATTTCTCCGTGTCTTTGCCATGATGAGGGTTACAAAATGACTACCGTAATCAGAATGATGGGAAGTTTGAGAGCGCTCGATTTAATGTAAACAATAAACAAAAAAGTTGTTTGACCTTAACCCGTTCGGCAATTTCATTGGCCTAATGAAAGCTTCATGCCGCCAAAAAACTGAGCACGTCACAGAATGTGTTTTTTTGGAGAAAAAAAAATTGAAAGCGGGAAAAATCCAAATATTAGCAGCGTCATTGTTTAAGCCGCGAGGTTCAAAGCGTGGGAAAAAAGTTGCGGCTTATAGTCCGGAAATTACTGTAGTTACAATTTGAATGCTTAGCAGTACAGGAAAAATGTCCAATTCACACACTTATCAAGATAATGTCCCTGGTCATCCCTACTGCCTCTGATCTGGTGGACTCACATAAATGCTTCCTTTCTAAATGATGTCTGAGTGTTGGAGTGTGTCCATGGCTGTTAAAAAAAAGTTATAAAAAAGGAGTTTGTGCCATCAGGTCTACATGCATTGTGAACTACACTCCATACTGAGATGGGCTGTCTGTCTGCACCATGAGCACTGATGATTGATCATGCAGAGAGAAGGCCCTAGAGAAGACAGATTTAGACATCGCATATACAGTAATTTAACAGTTCCATTTCACGTCATGCTGTTGATATAAATAATTGATTATAATTGACCATTTCTCACAGTTATTTATCCTGGGAAAAGGGAGTGGTTTTGGGTGCTAGATCTCATTAAATCTCTGTAACTGAGTTCATGCTATTCAACCCTAGTGAGTATATAATGCGAACATCTAGCAACCCATAGGTTAGCAACACACATTTTAGATAATTAGCAACTTTTTAACTAATTACACAAGTTTTGCTACTTCTTAGCATGTTATCTAACCCTTCCCCTAATCCTAACAGTTTACCTAACTCTTAAACTTAACCCTAACCCCTAGCTTAGCTAACGTTAGACACTTAGCTAGAATTCGTAACATATCATACATTTTTACAAATTCCTAACAAATTTTACTTTTGCAAATTTGTAACATATTGTACGTTTTTCAAAATCGTAACATATAATAGGAATTGTAATTTGTATCATATCATACGAAATGGGGGATGGTCATCCACAAATGAATACATACCATACAAAGTGTAACATGTCATACTAAATCGAATGTCTCGGATTTACGTACATAATAATACGAAATGCTCTGAGACCAGGTTGCCACGGTGGTCTGCAAACCCACAACCTTCTGGCCCATAGCCCTGTGTGCTATCAAAATTCCCATGTTGCCATTTAATGCTTACAGGATGAATAACAATTTATAAAACGGAATATCTAAGGCTGTCCAATAAGTTAGGGTAAACGGTAGACATGTTATCTGTTATCCACTTTGTTTTATTTAATATTTTGGGTATATGGGAGGGTCACTTTTTTTTTTTAAACAGGATTTTAGGTCAAATATATTTTGCTGAAGGGAGGGCCATACATTTTCATTTCAGAAAGGTTCGATTTTCTCCATGTAAGCCTTATCATAAATAACGTTCACTCCCTAAAACGTTCACATTTACTCCACTGTAACAAACACTTTCGATATGGTGTAAGTGTTTTCTGAAATGAAGATGATTTAATTTTACCTGCTCATTGTAGTAGCTCTTGTCCCAGCACCGCTCTACAGTCTGCCGGTATTCAGCACTCGGACTGAACATCTTGAGAACATAAAAACATACCAGTACTAGACTTTCTACAAGGACATAATTGAACGATTCAAACTCAAATAAGATATATCATAGGATTTACCTGTGCAGATGTAGAAAGGGCAGGCGGGATTTTATTGCTAAAATCCATTAATTATTTGAGGAAATGATAGATGAACTTTTGACAATAACTAAAAATAAAGATGAGTAATCGTAGCTAATTCGCAAACGTGTTCGTGCTTGGGTTGGTGCAAACGAATGTTTTTAGCTAACGTTCTGACATTCTGGAGAAATCCAACATTCCATCTCCATAGAAATTGATTGTGAACATACTGTTATGGATTGTGCGTATTGTTGCGTATACTGTAGGCTACAGGTTCGATAATTGTCACACTGTGTGTGACAGGTGATGCGCTGCGCTCTCTGCGTTCCTCACGCGTAAAAGCGAATGCAAAAATGCATGATGTCGATTATCAACTATCCGAACGAAAACATCAACGTAGGCCTAATTGTCAGCAAAATGATTTGCTTGATTTGATTGACTCCTGCGTAATTAAATATACAAACATGTATTTATTACCAAAACATCAATGACAATGGCAATGGTTAGCCTATAAATTCAGTCTACATTTATTTACACTTGCAAATAACCTACATCTATATTCTATTTAGAAATAACAATAATGTTTATGATTGTTACAGTAATTTAATACACTGATGCACCGAACCACAACGGTGTTTTGTGAAATAGGCCTACATGTATTTCAGGAGAATGTTGCCAATTAAGTTTTAGCAAATGTTCGACGACGGCTCAAAATCTGTGTATTGGACTCAAGTGACAGAAGGGAGATTTTCGTTCATTATATCCCCTTCAAAGTATAAACATATAGAAGGACGTTCTGTAGCAAACTGGGGCCATTTTATCAGCTGAGCTGCTTCAGCTCTTCTTGCCAGGTGATTTAACAGTCCTATTGTGAAGACAGAGATGACCATAGAGAACTGATATATGCTACATAGCTGTAGAGAACAGTCTTTAGCATACACCAGAGAGGCTAGGAGTTATTGTGGAGGCCAGAGCAGCATATGTTATGAAGCTGTGCCAGAAGGCTGCTTTGTGACCTTTTTTATACCTCACAAGGAGAAAGGAACTGGCCAGACATCAACAGCAGTGCATTGTAAACTTGAACCCCCCCCTCAGTGCAAGCCAGGCACAGTGTGTGTGTGTGTGTGTGTGCGTGCGTGTGTGCTGGAGGCTATTTTATAGATGACATCACCCGAAGTCGAGGATCGGTAGGATGGTCAGTTTTACGAGGGTATGTTTGGCAGCATGAGTGAAGGATGCTTTGTTGTGATATAGGAAGCCGATTCTAGATTTAATTTTTGATTGGAGATGCTTAATGTGAGTCTGGAAGGAGAGTTTACAGTCTAACCAGACACCCAGGTATTTGTAGTTGTCCACGTATTCTAAGTCAGAGCCGTCCAGAGTAGTGATGCTGGACGGACGAGCAGGTGCGGGCAGTGATCGATTGAATAGCATGCATTTAGTTTTACTTGCATTTAAGAGCAGTTGGAGGCCACGGAAGGAGAGTTGTATGGCATTGAAGCTCGTCTGGAGGTTAGTTAACACAGTGTCCAAAGAGGGGCCAGAAGTATACAGAATGGTGTCGTCTGCGTAGAGGTGGATCAGAGAATCACCAGCAGCAAGAGCAACATCATTGATGTATACAGAGAAGAGAGTCGGCCCGAGAATTGATCCCTGTGGCACCCCTATAGAGACTGCCAGAGGTCCGGACAACAGGCCCTCCGATTTGACACACTGAACTCTACCAGAGAAGTAGTTGGTGAACCAGGCGAGGCAGTCATTTGAGAAACCAAGGCTGTCGAGTCTGCCAATAAGAATGTGGTGATTGACAGAGTTGAAGCCTTGGCCAGGTCGATGAATACGGCTGCACAGTAATGTCTCTTATCGATGGCGGTTATGATGTCGTTTAGGACCTTGAGCGTGGCTGAGGTGTACCCATGACCAGCTCTGAAACCAGATTGCATAGCGGAGAAGGTACGGTGGGATTCGAAATGGTCGGTAATCTGTTTGTTACAGTTTTTCTCCATTGGTTTGGCTCATTTCTTGAAACAGAAACTACATTCTCAAAACTACATGGACAAACCTCCAAACCACTTGGCAATTGTTCACAACAGAATTGAATTTCTCATTCATTTCATCAAATTGCAAATGTCTAAGTCAGTGGTTCTTAACCTTGTTGGAGGTACTGACCCCCACCAGTTTCATATGCGCATTCACCGAACCCTTCTTAATTGGAAAAATAAAATTCAAAACATAGGTATATATTTTACTGGTGCACAAAATGAACCGTGCATCAACATCAGTGTTCAAAGAACAAAACCATTAAAACATGATTTTCACACAAAAACAAAAACATAATAATGAATATTTACTGCAAATCAGTGTGACTTCTGCTGTTGCCTTTCAGAGACCAGTTCAGAAATGCGCGGCTTCACCTTGGCAAGTGCCACTCTCATGTCATTTTCGCAACAAAGTCTGTTCCTTTTCTTCGTTTTTGTGTCCAGCATCCTCGAAAAGGATTGCTCGCAAAGATATGTTGTAACAAACGGTATGAAAATCTCCAGAGCTTTCTTAGCAATAACAGGGTACGTTACCATTTGTTGACACCAAAACGTTGAGAGCGTTGTTGTTCTGAAGAGTTGCTGTTGAACCTGGCTCTGCTGAATTTCAATGATTTCATCGAGGTATTCATCATTGACATCTGTTGTCTCAACACTAAACGTGAACGGCTGTCTCACCCATGCTGGATATGACTCTCTTGTAGGGAAGTATCCGTCGAGAGACTTTGCAAGCTCATCTAAGTGCGTGGCAATTGCTTGCTTCAGTTCCGCGAGTACAGAAATGTCTCCGATTCCAGATACATCTTCGATCTTACTTACAAGGTCGTCCAGCAGGGGAAAGTTTGCGAAGTTATCGTTCTCTGTTCGTCGTTTCCATAACGGTAGCTTTTTTTGAAAAGCCTTCAGGTTTTCTTCCGCTTCGATGATGTTGACTCCACCGCCCTGCATCTGTTGATTGAGATGATTGAGAGCTGCGAAGATATCAGCCATGTACGCTAAAATGAGAATGAACTCAGAATTTTTTAAGCAATCTGCATGACGATGTTGGTGCTCTTGCAAAAACAGGGCTAATTCCACACGCACGGCAAAAACACGATTCAGCACCTGTCCCCGGGATAACCACCGAACGTTAGAATGGTACAGAAGTACCTCGAATTCAGAGCCCATTTCTTTACACAGCTCACTGAAGATGCGATGCCTCAGAGCACTATTTCGCACATAGTTTACGCATTCCACTACAATTTTTAATACTTCTGCCAGTTTTGGAGGCAAGGTTTTTGTTGCCAACGCATGCCTGTGCAGAATACAATGCGTAACAATGATGTGTGGTGCATCGGCTTTCACTAGCGCACCAAAACCAGACTTTCTTCACAGCATGACTGGAGCTCTGTCCGAACAAACTGCAGAAACCATATCCCACGAAAGATTGTCTTTGAAGAAGTCATCCACAAGTTTCTTCACATCGGCTGCCTTAGTTGTTGTCGTAAGAGGCTTACAAAATAAAAAATCTTCCTTTATCACGTTGTCTTTCACATAGCGCACAAATACAGCAAGCTGGCTTAGATTGGAAACGTCTGTGGTCTCGTCGAGTTGAAGGCTGAATTTTGCCGGGCTTGAAATCAGATCTGCAACTACTTGAGCCAAGATGTCTTTGCTCATGTCCTCTATTCTGTCGCTAATGGTGTCATTTGAAAGAGGAATTTGGGATAACTTAACTTCAGCCGCTTTTCCCAGCATGATATTCGCCATCTTCAACACAGCTGGTTTTATGAGTGTTTCACCAATGGTGTGTGGTTTGCCCTGCTTTGCGATCAGGTAAGCAACTTCGTACGATGCTGTGAGAATCGGTTTGTTGATGGGTACAAAGCCGAGAACAGGCAGAGTAGCCTTTTCATCGAATCTGGCTCTCTTCACCTTGAATTCAGCGAGCGTTGTGTTCTTGTATTGTCCATCTCCATGCAGCTTAAGGAAGTGTTCTCTTAGTTTTGCCGGTGCTAGACTAGAATTGCTCAACTTGGCATTGCAAATCATGCAGTTAGGACGCTGACTCTCATCACGTTCCGTTATACATGTGAATCCCAATTGTACATATTCGTCCGACCACTTTCTTTTTTTGCTCGACATAGTTAGTATGAAGGGATTAAAATATTAAGAAAGAAATCACACGACGTACCATCACGACAGTCACAATTCGACTACTGAGCGCGCCAAATTCCCTGCAGCACAGATAGGCCAAGCGATGTTGCGTGATCACCTGCAGCCAATGATGGCCAAGCGGGGCGTGTCATCACGAATCATATGAGTCGGGTGTGTGTCTTGACCTCCGCCGAACCCCTGAGACTGACTCACCAAACCCCTGGGGTTCGATCGAACCCAGGTTAAGAACCACTGGTCTAAGTACATGTCTCAATGTCTCAGTAAATCTTTGCAAATGATTAAGTACATGTAGCCTACATTTAGCACAATTTCCAAGTGAATAGATCTTATCGATCTAAACTGATTGTTGATTCTCAGTCTAATGGTTGTTCGCTCCAAAACGTGTCAGCGTCATTTCATTGTATAAGTCATCACATGCACAATAGTCTGTTCAATTGTCAAAATTAGTCAAGAACATAATACCATGAATACCATATATGAATCCCTTGGAACATTTGATACATTTATTACAGCAATTGACAGTCAGGTGAAACTAGAACTTGACTAACGAAGGAGGAGTTTCACACATCTCAGATGACCAATCAAACAGTATGTTTAGTTACCTGACAGGTGCTGTCCATGACTGTGAATGCTGCCAAACATGTATGTAAAGAGCTTGAACATGCAGGACCAGTACAATTTCTGAACATGGAGGCACCTGGCCAAGTAAATGAACAAGAGCAACTGCCTGCTAGAGGAAGAGGAGGAGGAGGAGGAGTAAGGGTGCGTGGTGGTGGAATAGGGGGAAGAGGCCGAGGAGCACGAAGACACCATGCTGTCCCGGATGAAATTCGGGCCACAATTATAGACCATGTCATCAACCATGGCCTCACAATGGCGGAGGCAGGTCGCAGAGTGCAGCCTAATGTGCTTCGCTCAACAGTCTCCTCCATCATCCAAACCTTTCGCAGGGAAAACAGGTATGTAGTCAGTCAATGATGGAATTATATGTTGTATAGGACAGGACACTGTGCATAGAGCAAGAAATATATTTATTTACACATTTACCTATTCATTTAGTGTGTGTGTGTGTGTGTGTGTGTGTGTGTGTGTGTGTGTGTGTGTGTGTGCGTGTGTGTGTGCGTGTGTGTGTGTGTGTGTGTGTGTGTGTGTGTGTGTGTGTGTGTGATAGGCCTACAGTAATATCTTACCTCAATGGGAAGTTATGATACTAAAAATGACAAGAAAAACATTGGAGAAAATAAACTATGGAATAGTTTATTTTCTACAGTATTGATGATACAGTTTACAGTAGTATTCCAGTCACTGTGCAGTGATGCATTAGAATTGTGGTAAAGTTACTGTAAGTAAAACAACAATACAATTACATAGGTAACTCATTCTGTAAGGAATACATAAGGTATACATTACGAATGGAGTGTTGTCCTTTGACTTCTATATCTAGGATTGGACGGCAACCTTGCACGGGTGGCAGAGGAAAACTTCTCAATCAACAACAAGAACAAGAGATCTGTAACATGGTGATGGCAAATAATGGCATCACATTGAGACAGATCCGCGCTGCAATCCTACTAGACAATGCCATATTCCAAAATGTCAACTCTATAAGCAACTCCACAATAGACCGGACATTGAAGAAGCATCAGATGACAATAAAGCAAATGTACAGGGTACCATTTGAGAGGAACTCTGATAGAGTGAAAGAGCTGCGGTACCAGTATGTACATGTAAGTCAGTTACTGGTTGTCCATCATTATAACCTTTTTACATTAAGCAGTGGTTCCCAAACTTTTTTGGCTTCAGTACCCACTTTACCTGATTTGTGTATCCAGGTAATCCAGGTATGGAAGTATTTGATTTATCTGACTTCAACATTTTGCCTAAAAACTGCAGCTTACTGTATGATGCAATTATCATTATAATCCTTGTTTTGAAGAATATAACATACAATAAGAAAAGGGGTCAAAGAGCTGCAATTAGTGCCTCCCATGTAAATCTATCTAATACTGTGGGTTTTACTGTAACATTTCAGTAAGTCTAGTCATTGATGATTTCCCCCCTCCCCTTTCTGTCAAATACCCCCTGTAGTACCTCTGCATAGGGGTACATGTACCCCAGGTTTGGAACCACTGGAGTAGTGGCCAGTAGTATATTGAAATTGTGGAGAACATAGAACATTCCTATGTAATTGTCTGTAACTGTAGTGTATGACTCTTCTGTATGACTGATTTGATGTTTTCTTTTTTTACTCTATTGTAGAGAATAATGGCATTGGAAGGAAACGAGACCCATCACATCCTCGTGTTTGTGGATGAAGCTGGCTTCAACCTGGCCTAGGGCCGAAAACGTGGCCGTAATATTATTGGCCACCGGGCCACGGCGGATGTCCCAGGCCAGCGAGGGGGCAATATAACTATGTGTGCTGCCATATCTGAGAATGGTGTGGCCACTCACATCCTCAGTCTTGGCCCATACAATACACAGAAGCTCCTCATCTTCTTGGACCGCCTTCATTTTGATTTGATCCCTGAAAATGAGAGAGGTCTCGTAGGGCTTCACCTACCACAATATGTCATTGTATGGGACAATGTGAATTTGCACCGTGGCCCGCTCATCAGGGCCTGGTTCACTACTCATCCAAGGATGGTCATGGTGTTCCTACCACCTTACTCTCCTTTCCTCAATCCTATTGAGGAGTATTTCTCCGCTTGGAGGTGGAGAGTGTATGAGCATCGGGCTCAAGATCAGAGGTCCCTGCTCCATGTAATGGACGCTGCGTGTGAGGATATTACAGGAGATCAGTGTAGGGGATGGTTGCGACATGCACGCCGTTTCTTCCCTCGTTGCATCGCAAGGGAGAATATACGCTGTGATGTGGACGAGAATCTGTGGCCAGACAGACAGCAGCGTGTGGATGGCCAGGAGGGTGAGGATGGTGGCCAGGAGAGGGAGGGTGAGGACAGCGACCAGTGAAGAACTGTTAGTTGTGAAACTCCAGCTTTATTTACAGCACTGTAGGCTGCATATCATTTTCATTGTTTTTTGTTTGTGTGTTTATATTACAGTATATTATGCTGTATACATTTTCTTTTTACTCTGATGTATGGAAGTTACTTTATGTGTGTGAATGATAATGGTTACAATTTCCTTGGCAGTATGAGTGCAATGTGTGATGTCAAACCTTAGAGGCTACTCTTACCCTAAAATCCTATTTCTTTTTTTTCAGTTTTATACACAATTGTATTCTGTTAGCTGGACAAAAAACAGTACAGTAACCATTGTCAATGAAGGACTGGGCTAAGACTGAAAGGTGGACATGAGGGATATTTCAATGGTCCTCTGCCATAGTGACAAAAACATCTAAACATTTTGACTTGCAGTGCTTACACAATGCCAAAGGGACGAAGCATTTTGGGGGCACTGACTGTTTAAATGAGAAGGAAATGTAGTTTTGGTTAAAGCACCAAGAGTGTTGAGAACGTCCGGTCTGTTTTTAGAAATGAGCCAAAGCAATTGAGAAGGATCTTTGCCATTTTCGTGGCACTGACTCTTTATATGGGAAAGGAATTTAGTTTTGAAGCATGAGTGAACAGTTTTAGGAGAGATATGAGCTTTTGCAAGTGAGCTATAGTGTTGTGCTGAACTGTAAGACTGTTTTGCCAAATGATCTTAGAGTTTTGAGAATGTAATTTCTGTTTCAAGAAATGAGCCAAACCAATGGAGAAAAACTGTAACTTGGCTTTCGAAGACCTTAGAAAGACAGGGTAGGATAGATATACAGTGGGGGGAAAAAGTATTTGATCCCCTGCTGATTTTGTACGTTTGCCCACTTACAAAGAAATGATCAGTCTGGAATTTTAATAGTAGGTTTATTTGAACAGTGAGAGACAGAATAACAACAAAAAAATCCAGTTATAAAATGATTTGCATTTTAATGAGGGAAATAAGTATTTGACCCCTCTGCAAAACATGACTTAGTACTTGGTGGCAAAACCCCTGTTGGCAATCACAAGAGGTCAGACGTTTCTTGTAGTTGGTCACCAGGTTTGCACACATCTCAGGAGGGATTTTGTCCCACTCCTCTTTGCAGATCTTCTCCAAGTCATTAAGGTTTCGAGGCTGACGTTTGGCAACTCGAACCTTCAGCTCCCTCCACAGATTTTCTATGGGATTAAGGTCTGGAGACTGGCTAGGCCACTCCAGGACCTTAATGTGCTTCTTCTTGAGCCACTCCTTTGTTGCCTTGGCCGTGTGTTTTGGGTCATTGTCATGCTGGAATACCCATCCACGACCCATTTTCAATGCCCTGGCTGAGGAAAGGAGGTTCTTACCCAAGATTTGACGGTACATGGTCCCGTTGATGCGGTGAAGTTGTCCTGTCCCCTTAGCAGAAAAACACCCCCAAAGCATAATGTTTCCACCTCCATGTTTGACGGTGGAGATGGTGTTCTTGGGGTCATAGGCAGCATTCCTCCTCCTCCAAACACGGCGAGTTGAGTTGATGTCAAAGAGCTCTATTTTGGTCTCATCTGACCACAACACATTCACCACTTGTCCTCTGAGTCATTCAGATGTTCGCCTCACTGCGACCCTTCCCTCACCTGGCACAACCCTTCCATAGAGGTCATCCAGGAATGAAATGAGACACTCGGTGTTGTATGTCCCAATTAGAGGTTTGTGTAACAGCAATCCATCAGAGGATATTGCTGCACATATTGTGATGTTGGCACCCCTCTGGCCCGGGACATCCACTGTGGCTCTTTTCCCAATCACATTCCTTCCTCGCCGCCTTGTTTTGGCCAAGATGAAACCAGCCTCATCCACAAAGATGAATATGTGGGGTGTTTGCCTGGCTTCAATCTCCATGACTCTCTAAAATAGATCCACAAGGCAACATAAGAGTTAGGCTATTACGGTAGTTTACATTATACCTTAAAACATGCCATTGTGTGCCTCTGCCCTGTTTGGTTTTGTTCAAAACCAGTTCTGTATTTAATAGTCATCTTACCTGGACTTATTGGTTCCTGAGTTGCTTGACTCGTTCAGAGTTCCTCTCGAAGGGGACAGTGTAAAACTGCTCCATCCTGACTTGATGTTGTTTCAGGACTCTAGAAATAGTTGTTATGCTTACATTGTCTGCCAACACTCTGTCCCGAATCTCTGTGAGTTTTATGCCATTGTTTCTGATGACCATATCAACGATTACAGTTTCCTGAACAGCAGTGAGAATCCTACCTCTCCCGCCTGTAGGAGGTAACCGTTGGGTCCTAAGCAGAAATACAAAAACAATTACAATTACACACAAGTAGGTTTGGAGGCTTTGCTCAATATACTTTTGTAATGTGCAGTTCAGTCAGGTGCCCTTGCAGAATGCACATCTTACCTGTTGTTTTGCTGGACATTTCTCAGAATAGATGCCACTGTTGAGAGTTGCAGATTTGGCTGCACTCTCAGACCAGACTCTTTTATTGATACGTCATGATTTATTACATGATCAATTATAGTAGCCCTAATTTCATCTGAGACTACAGCTCTTGATCTTCCTCTCAGTCTTCTTCCACCACACATATGTACTCCTCTCCCTCTCCCTTTCCCAGCCACTCTTCTTCCTCTGTCAGCCACTTCTCTATCTCTGGCTGGATCCATGTTTACATTACAGTACAGCATTATTCCTAAGATGTCCCCTTTTGTATAGATGGTAATGAAATTGAAAGACTAACACCTGGGTAGGTGTTCAGCTACAATGGGAATCAGCTGTGGTTGGTCTAATTGTTTTGATAGTATTTCATTTTTTAGATTTGGAATATATTTCAATACCGTATTACTGTAGAAATGTAGCAAATGTATGTCTTATTCAATTTTGTGTTATTTTAGGTTTCGAACTTAAGTTTAACAGTTTTGAAAAGAGTGTGTAAACATGTGCAAATTGGCCTGTAGGTACATAGAGTTTTTGGTGGTGGTTGTGTCTGAGTGAGAAAAGAGTTCATGAAAATTGAAAGATGTAGTCATTGAATGCATTTTGTGCCAAAGCAATGAAAAATGATCCATTGTTTAGCCCACATAGACTGCTGTTATGGTCACTGTGTGAAGAGTTTTGAAAAAGTGACCTAAGTATTGAGAAATGGGTCCTACCGATTGTAAAAAACTGTACGTTTGTGATGAAATGTGAATTGAAACTGTAAAAAGTTAAAGAAAAATAACAATACAAATCGATTGCTACTGTAAATAGTAAAAATAGTCATTGAATGAAGACATAATAAAATATTTAATGAGGAAAGATTATAGAGAAATATTTAACATGCGAAACTCATGTTAAACAACAACTGTGGTGTGTGTGTGTGTGTGTGTGTGTGTGTGTGTGTGTGTGTGTGTGTGTGTGTGTGTGTGTGTGTGCGTGTGTATACGTGTGTGTGCGCGCCCATGTGTTTGTGTGTGAGCTGAAGTCATCCGCTGAAAAGCTGGTCAGGTTCACACCATCAAATCATCTTCGTATATGCAGCAGCAAAGTCGACGGAAGAATCTCATGACTCTGCCTTTCTTTGGTTTAATGACCACAACATCTTCTGGAAATGAGAAGGAGAAGATCAATCACAATAGCTTAAATTAGTTACAAATGAGTTAGTTACAAAACTGTCATGTTAAAATAAAACATTAGCTAATACCTTATATTACAGAGGGAAATGATAACCTGTCAAAGTGATCTGTGTTAACGTAACTCACCTGACTGGAGGTCAACTGGTTCATCCGTAACCTTAAGGTTGACTGGATTAGTGGCCAGGGGTGTTGTGATGTTGTCCACCTTAACTGGGACATCAACCAGGGTTGTTGTTGTGTTGTCCAGCACTTTGTCATGGATAGTGGTCAAGGTCTTTTTGATGTCTGGCAGTGACAGGGGTCGAAGCAACTCCAACACCTTGACAGGGTTAGGGACAAATTCGTCGGCGATTGCCAGGTTCATGTCCACAGACTGAAAGCAAAAATATTAAATATTTAAAATGTTTATTATTTAACATAACATTTGCAACATTGCAGATGTATTTTTTTTTAACCAATATTGACAACAAAGATAAGAGATCATTTAATGAGTGGACTTTCATAAGATAAACACTTGAAATCATCGCTTACTCCATTGCTCCCTGAATCTTCAGCCTCGTCAACGTCTGCTGGGGAAAAGCCTGGGGGTGGAATGCAGGGTGCTGGGGAAAAGCCTGGTGGTGGGGTGCAGTGTGCCGGGGCAAAGCCTGTTGGTGGCGGACAAAATGAAGATCAGTCTTACATAAAAACTTGAAGTGGCACTCTAGTGTCCTTTTCACCTCAATTAACACCTGATGTACTTAACAAAAGTCACCTCTCAACAGGTGGTCTAGGTATGTCATGACATAGCACAAGTGTGGGGGTGGGCCGTTTCTCTTTTGTTCTATATTGTTTCTCTATTGTTCCTCAAGCAAGGGGGGGCGATTACATCACGGATCCCCATCAGACCAACACCTTGAATGGCCTGCTCCTTGAAGTTGGCAGTTGTCTCTAAGAAACTGTATTTTGCGCAAAACTTATTCTTTCCCCCTTGAGAGCAGTAGTCACCAACCTTTTCTGAGTCAAAATCACTTTCTGAGTCAAGATCACTTTCTGAGTCAAAATGCAAGTCCAGATCTAGCGCTCTGATTTTTTTAAAACATGACTTTAAAAAAAGTTAACCTATGCAACATTAACTATTTCAAAACTGTTCTGTAGCAATGAGGTTTGTTCAGTAGGCTATTGGCCCAATACATTATCACTGCATATTGGCTATGCTTGGATTGGCCTGCCAATGTTGATATTTTCAGACCATGTGTTTAAATAATATATAGATATTTTTTTGATATATGATAACACTGGTAATTAGATCATTTGTTGTATTATTTGGGAGGCACAGCTGAGTAAGCATAATAATTCACTTGAATGTTTTTACAGGACTGATGGCCTGTGTCTGATGGTCAGTCTGAGGGGAGGGAGGGAGGGAGGGAGGGAGGAAGAAGCAGTGAGGCTGCCTCTCACCTGACTCACCATCCCCTCTGCACTCCAGCTGAGGGTGAAACTCAAGGCCCACTGCATTATTTCCACCTCATGCACCAATTCATGTTGTTACTCCCATGACCAGTGAGATATCCCTCAATATAAAAACAGAAGCCAAGCCGCTAATAATAACACAAGCTTATCAGAACACCTTGCCATACTCATTCATTGCAGCTGTAGTGCTGGTTGTAGCGTGAGTGGGAATAAGGACAACTCACATTTTATGGCTTTAAGTGTTGAACAAAGTGTTGACAATGCTGAATAACAACTTAAACATGAACGTACTCATTAAAAGAACAGCTCCTTGCTGTATTCGTTGAGTCTCTCTCTCTTGTCATGGTTTTAAAGGTTTTGAAGTGTCACAATATGAAATTTGCTGTGCGTTCTATACTTCATTTTACAGTCTATGGCTCAAGGAAAATGTGCAGGCTATCTGATTGGCCAGCGGTAGGCCTATACAGTAGGTGCAGTTGATTTGCTCTCTGCGCCTGCCGGGTAGGCAGAGTTCTACCTTCAGACACATGAAATGGTTCAAAATGGGAACGCTATGCTTTTCCGGCGCTAGGGCTGCTGAATCAAGTGCACCTACCACCAACAGAGTGAAAGTAATCCAAAAAATAGGAACACAAGGCTTTATTGTTGTGTTCTTTTAACATACATGTTTGGTGATTGACTAGAAATGCCTTGGAGATCGACCAGTCGATTGCGATTGGCCGGTTGGTGACCACTGCTTTAGTGTGTGTACTTTACTGGATTTATACTTGGGATATCTCTTTTCAACAGGAAATGTTCAATTACCAAACTGTCTAGCTATAAAACTTTAGCCAGTGAGTTATATTACAGTGAAAAATGATAACCTGTCAAAGTGATTGTGACAGTGTAACTCACCTGACTGAAGGACAAGTGTTTCATCCAAAACCTCAAGGTTGACTGGATTAGTGGTCAGGGGTGTTGTGATGTCTACCACTTTGACAGGGTTAGGGGTCTCTGGGATTGCCAGGTTCAAGTCCACAGACTGAAAGCAACAAGGACACAACATTTAACAGAACATTTGCAACATTTCATATTTCCCTTTTCCCAACATTGACATTTATTTGTATTTTTATCAGAGATAATTTAATGAGTGGACTTTCATAAGGATAAACACTTGAAATCATCGCTTACTCCATTGCTGCCTGAATCTTCAGCCTCGTCGAAGTCTGCTGCTGAGGGGAGCATCTTGGGGCACATCTTCTTTGCAAACAAGTTGGCCACCACTAAACATCTCTCCTCATCACATGTGAAGGCTTCAATCCCCAGGCACTGGGATGATGGGTACCTCTTCATGTACTCCCAGTAGAAGGTGTCAGCCCAGTACAGCTTACTGTCAGAGTCGGTACACTTCTCCAGCTCCTCATTAACGATGTTGCTGAATCTGGCAGTGATGCTTTGAAACAGCATGCAGATATGATTGGTGATAGTCAGGAACTCTGATTCAAGATCCTCTGACGCAGGGGGGAGCCTCTCCAAGAATAGCAGGACCATTTGTTTCAGGATGATTTCCGTGCCAAAGCCTTGCATGGCATTAGCGGCGAAGCTTGGCGATGCGGTGCAGGTTGCCAGGGCAAATCCTGAGGGTGGAATGCAGGGTGCTGGTGAAAAGCCTGGGGGTGGAATGCAGGGTGCTGGGGAAAATTCTGGTGGTGGGGTGCAGGGTGCCGGGGCAAAGCCTGGTGGTGGAATGCAGGGTGCTGGGGCAAATTCTGGTGGTGGGGTGCAGTGTGACGTGGCAAAGCCTGGTGGTGGCGGACAAAGTGAAGACCAGTCTTACATAAAAACTTTAAGGCTTTATTGTTGGGTTTTTTACATACATGTTTGGTGATTGACTAGGAATGCCTTGGAGATCGACCAGTCGATTGCGATTGGCCGGTTGGTGACCACTGCTTTAGTGTGTGTACTTTACTGGATTTATACTTGGGATATCTCTTTTCAACAGGAAATGTTCAACAATCTCTGGAAGACGTCTTTAATTTAATTACCAAACTGTCTAGTTATAAAACTTTAGCCAGTAAGTTACATTACAGTGAAATATGATAACTGTCAAAGTGATTGTGACAGTGTAACTCACCTGACTGAAGGACAAGTGTTTCATCCAAAACCTCAAGGTTGACTGGATTAGTGGTCAGGGGTGTTGTGATGTCTACCACTTTGACAGGGTTAGGGGTCTCTGGGATTGCCAGGTTCAAGTCCACAGACTGAAAGCAACAAGGACACAATATTTAACAGAACATTTGTTACATTTCATATCTCCTCTTTACCAACATTTATTTGTATTTTTATCAGAGAGTGGACTTTCATAAGGATAAACACTTGTGATCGTTGCTTACCCCACTGCTCCCTGAAACTGGTTTCTCTTCATCCACATTAAAGTCTTCCACTGAGAGGAGCGTCTCGAGCTGGAGGTTGTTCAGCAATATTCTGCCGATTATGTTGGCCACCACGAAAAATCTCTCCTCATCATATGAGAAGGCTTCAATCCCCTGGGGTGATGGGCACATCTTCATGTACTCGCAGTAGAACGTGTCAGCACAGATGCTCTTACTATAAGAGTTGATACACTTCTCCAGCTCCTTGTTGACGATGTTGTTGGATCTGGCAGTGATGCTCTGAATCAGCGTGCAGATATGTTCAGCGAAAGTGAGTGGTGGGTGGCATGACGCCGGGGCAAAGCCTGGTGGTGGGGGGCATGATGCTGGGGAAAAGCCTGGTGGTGGAGGGCATGACGCCGGGGGAAAGCCTGGTGGTGGGGGGCATGATGCCGGGATAAAGCCTGATCGTAGGGGGCACCATGCCGGGGCAAAGCCTGGTGGTAGAGGCCAGGATGCAGGGGCAAAGCCTGGTGGTGGGGGGCACCATGCTGGGGCAAAGCCTGGTGGTGGGGGGCAGGATGCCTGGGAAAAGCCTGGTGGTGGGGGGCACAATGCAAGGGCAAAGCCTGGTCGTGGGGGGCATGATGCCTGGGCAAAGCCTGGTGGTGGGGGGCACAATGCAAGAGCAAAGCCTGGTGGTGGGGGGCAGGATAGAGGGGCAAAGCCTGGTGGTGGGGGGCAGGATAGCGGGGCAAAGCCTGGTGGTGGGGGGCACAATGCAAGGGCAAAGCCTGGTGGTGGGGGGCACGATGCCGGGGCAAAGCCTGGTGGTGGGGGGCACAATGCAAGGGCAAAGCCTGGTGGTGGGGGGCAGGATAGAGGGGCAAAGCCAGGTGGTGGGGGGCATGATGCCTGGGCAAAGCCTGGTGGTGGGGGGCAGGATAGAAGGGCAAAGCCTGGTGGTGGGGGGCATGATGCCGGGGAAAAGCCTGGTGGTGGGGAGCATGATGCCGGGGCAAAGCCAGGTGGTGGAGGGCAGGATGCAGTGGCAAAGCCTGTGGGTAGTATGCATGGTGATGGGGCAAAGCCTGCAGGTGGAATGCAGGGTGTTGAGTGTTTTACCACAACATCCCCTTGAAATTAGAAGGAGAAGATCAATCTCATACAAACACAACTTATTACAAAACTGTCTAGTTACAAAACATTAGCTAATAACTTATATTACAGTAAGACATGATAACCTGTCAAAGTGATCAGTGTCAATTTAACTCACCTGACTGGAGGTCAACTGGAGTAGTGGTCATGGTTGTTGTGATGTTGTCCACTTTGACGGGGTTAGTGATTAGGGGTGCTGTGATGTCCACCATGGGGGTAGTGGCCAAGGGTTGAAGCCAATCCACCACTTTGACAAGGTTAGGGACAATGTGGTCGGTGATTGCCAGGTTCATGTCCACAGACTGAAAGCAACAAGGACATCATATTTAACGTAATATTTGCGACATTGCAAATCTTCTTTTTACCAACAACAACAACAAAAATGCTTTGTATGAGTGGACTTTCATAAAGATAAACACTTGTAATCATTGCTTACCTCACTGCTCCCTGAAGCTGGTGTCCCTTCATCCACGTCCTTCAGCTTTACCAGCTCCTCGACCACATGGTGAACCATGCACCTCGTTAGCATGGTGGCCCTGGCAGATGTTGCAAGCTTAAGTACCAGCTCTCTGCCAGTATAGTGGCGAAGATGAGTATGGATGTTTGTCCCCATCTCAAGGATCTGGTACCAGCCAATATGCCAGTTGGCCTTGCCCCCTTTCTTTGTGACTTTGACCCCACACAGTGACAGCTGTTGGATTATGTCATTTATGAGGGGCCAGTAATGAAGGTTGATGTCTTCCTCTAGGTGGCCTTCGAAGACTAAATAAACTATCATACCAATGATGGTCCTCAGGAGCTCCGAGGAGATTACCAGCTGGTCAGGGCACTTTGGACGAACCTCGCTCGCCTTGGGCTCTGATAGCCAGCTGCGGATAGAGCTTAATGGAATGTAGTCAGCAGGAGCTTCAAACAGCCTCTGGACTTTGGTGCTCACAGCTTCAATGATGGTGCTGATCAGGGTGGAACTTTGGGTGAAAAGAGCTCTTCTAAGGTCCTCAGGGCTGCTTAGGCACTGGATCTTACGGTTGAGTGAGTGGACCATCCTGACACCAGTGCAACGGGAGTAGTAGACTTGAGCGACAGAAGGAGCCTTCAGAACTCTAGAGAGGTTCTCCACTACTGCCAGCACTATGGTGACACTCACGTCGCTCAAGGCCATGGAGGACCGGTCACAGGGGCTTTCCATCTGGCAGGACCAGAGGGCCTGGAGCAGCCTGGGCACGATGTCCACCACCACCTTAGAGGGACAGCACAGCTTGGAGTACGGCTGGAAGGCCAGGCTCTGGGAAATGCTCTTTAGAGCTCTTACAACCTCATCGCAGACCTCAGGGTTTCTAAAATATACAAGCCAGATAGAGACAAGAGGGAACACTTTTATGCACTTTGAAACGCATCCTCTGTAAGAAATGTGCTACATACAGTAAATGAAGTTTGATTGATATCGGCCCCTGCACTAGTCATTTCATTTAGCATCAGTGGATGGATAGAATAATACATAGACCAAACAACTGTAACATAAAGAGTGAATGTGACTCACAGGTAGGAGAGATCAGCAGTAAAGTCAAGTGAGTCAATGGCCTGACTAAGGTCGGTGGCCAACTCAGTAAAAGCCTCATGTTCAACGTCCCTCATTCTGAGTTGAGTGTTCACCTCCCAGGTCTGTGACAGGAAAAAGGGGGTGCCATTAATGCCCATAGCAGTGAGGGGAAAATATTGATATCAACGTACCATGAGCCAATGCTAAATAAGGACATGGTTTATTAGAAAGGATAACTCACTAACTGTATATTACCTCCACTTAACTTATACTGTAGATGTCTTTCTAATCTCTTACCAGGTGACCTATGTCATTCCCTTCCTCTGCTTCCTTTCTGAACCTTAAAATCAAATACAGAGCAACTGAACATTCCTGCCTTTTTTTTCCTTCATCTACTTTCACATTGATTTCCCATTGAGCCTATGACAGGGATTCAGTGGCGTAGCCAGAAATCTGGGTGGGCCTGCAGACATTTGGGTGGGCCAGAAACTTCCTGCTATTGTACACATTTTGCAATGAGGTTGAGAGAAAATGTTGCATTTTTAAAGCTAACCGAAGCTACAATATAGATATGTTGACTGATAAAGGCACTGAATTATGAGCTGTCTTGTTTGCTAAATGAACAAATGAAATAGGCAGTGGCATGGTGCATATAGCCATAGATGCACGGTGAAATATGCCTCAATGCAGTCATATTTGTGGCTTATTGGGAGTGTGGCTTTCAGTTAGTTATTTTGAGCAACCCATCCCGTGAGAGTGAATGTCATTCCAGATCATCTGTTCTGTTATATTTGATCAAATCTGTGCTATAAATTCTATCTGATGGTGTTCACATATTTAGGTAAAAAGAAAATACATGGCATTGAGATCCTATAAAATTAGAGTGGCTATGTCATAAACCCTCAAAGTTACAGAATGGGAGGAAAATGGCAGCCATTGTGGTCAGCGAGAAATCAGGAGTGAATTGCAGTACAGCAGCCTGGCCTCAAATACCAGACGTAACATAGTAAATGTAAATTTGTGACACTCAAATGAGTATGATATGTTACGTTGTACATAAGAAATAAGGATATTTAAGCCAAAAACAAAATGAGGGAGGTTGGTTGGGGAAGACCCAAAGTTTGCGTGTTCGAATCATGTCATGGACAACTTTATCATTTTATCTAATTAGCAACTTTGCAACTACTTAGAACTTTTTTGCTACTTTGCAACTACTTAGCATGTAATATAACCATTCCCCTAACCATAACCCCTAACCCCTAGCCTAGCTAATGTTAGCCACCTAGCTGACGTTAGCCACAAATAAGTGGAACTCGGAAACATATCATATGTATTGCAAATTCATAACATATTGTACGAATTGCAAATCCTAACATATCATACAAATTATAATTCGTAACATATCATAAGAAATAGATTATGGAAATCCACAAATTAAAGGAGAAGTTAGCTTTTTTTTTAAAAAAACTAATCTCTATTTTTGATCTAAATGCCATGTTACAGAAGGGTCTTGACATTTTTTGGGCAATTTTACTTGTTTTTGAAAAACTTACCCCAACCAGCGATTCACTTCTTCATCATCGTTTTGCAGTACTGGGGCTCTGAAAAAACATGAACAAATGCTCTCAACATAGTGATGCTGGTCTTTAGATGTTGTACACATGAAATTGTGTCATTCTAAATGTACCCGCAACGTTTTATTCCATTTTGTGTGAATCAAGCTGTTTCCCCTATACAGCTGTTCCATTCTCTGTGTAGCCTGCTGCTAGAATGGACGGAGAGGTATCCCTCGAGTTGCAACAAAATGTAATATAACGTTGAGGATAAAGTTCGGAATGATACAATTCTGCCCCACCTGCCCTGAATGACGGGTCGCCACTGTATCTAACAAACATACTGTGCAGATAATCTTCAAATTCATTGTTTTGCACAATAATTTATCATCGCACTGGCTGACCACTGGCTTACCAACTCCCTTACAAAAATGGCTGACCTTTTATACTGTCATATGAAGGTTCATGTCCATTCCAGTATTCTGATTCCTAATTATATGGTACATAGTACAAGTAGCTGTACTCACCGCTCCAGGGACTTGTTCTTAACAAGCCAGTTGCTCATGTCCTCCACAGTGGTGTAGTGAGGGACATGACTCTGGAGACCTCGTCTCTGGAGCACCAAAAACTGCTTCATCAGCTTCTTCTGCAAGACAAATCATGTTGCCTATAAGACAACCTAGAGTTTGCATACCACCCTGCATCCCACTGCTGGCTTGCATCTGAAGCTAAGCAGGGTTGGTCCTGGATGGGAGACCAGATGCTGCTGGAAGTGGTGTTGGAGGGCCAGTAGAAAGAACTCTTTCTTCTGGTCTAAAAAACAATATCCCAATGCCCCAGTGTAGTGATTGGGGACATTACCCTGTGTAGGGTGCTGGCTTTCACATGGGGTGTTAAATGGGTGTCCTGATTGGTTACTAAAGATCCCATGGCACTTATTGTAAGAGTAGGGGTATTAACTCCAATGTCATGACTAAATTCCCAATCTGGCCCTCATACCATCATGGCCACCTAATCATCCCCAGCTTCCAATTGGCACATTCATCCCCTTCCTTTCCCCTGTAACTATTCCCCAGGTCATTGCTGTAAATGAGAATGTGTTCTCAGTCAATTTACCTGGTAAAATGCATGTGCCTTGTTCCCTTTCAAGGTGATTTGATATGTAGTGTGTCTTGATACAGGAATCAGTAAGTTTTAGTTTTCAGCGATTTGATTAGAAGAACAAATCGATGCACTGACATTTGTTGAAAAAACACGTACATTTTCCTTTCGAAATAAAAATGTGCTGTTGTTAATGGAGTTCATGAGCCGGACCTCGCTGAGCTGGATCTGTCTGAGCTGACTTCTCTGTGTGTGTGTACATATGTGTGTGTGTGTAAATGATGTACAGTGAGTATCATAAGTATTCACCCCCCTTGGATGTTTTCACATTTTCTTGCATTACAAAGTGGGATTTTTTGTTAATGATCTACACAAAATACTCAATGTAAAAGTGAAAAGAAACACATTTACAAATGAATAAAAAGGAAATAACTAAAATATAGTCGTTGCATAAGTATTCACCCGCTTTGTTTAGGCAAGCCTAAATTAGTTCAGGAGTAAAATGTGGCTTAACAAATCACATAAATTACATGGACGGGGTGAAAAAATAGGGCACGACCTTGGAACTAAAGTTCTATCTGACAATTTGGTCCAAAAAGAGTTATTCACATAGAGATTCCCTTTAGGTGGTCCTTTTCATGTGAGATATGTCCGGTTTTTCTTGAAGTCCATTTACAATGAAAAAAAAAGTATAATCTGAAGTTCTGTCTGAGCAAACATTTTTTAACTTGGTGCTATTAGGTTCTGTCTGTAATCCAATTACACAATACTGGGTTATCAATAAAAAGTTATTGTCTGTAAGGTGAGCTACAGTGCATTTGGAAAGTATTTAGACCCCTTGACTTTTTCACATTTTGTTGCCTTACAGCCTTATTCTAAAATGGATTAAATTACATTTTTTCCTCATCAATCTACACACGATACCGCATAATGACAGCACTCCACCAATCAGGCCTTTACGGTAGTGGCCAGACGGAAGCCACTCCTCAGTAAAAGGCACATGACAGCCCGCTTGGATTTTTTCAAAAGACACCTAAAGGATTCTCAGATCATGAGAAACAAGATTCTCTGGTCTGATGAGACCCAGATTGAACTCTATGGCCTGAATGCCAAGCGTCACATCTGGAGGAAACCTGGCACCGTCCCTACGGGGAAGCATGGTGGTGGCAGCATCATGCTGTGGGGATGTTTTTCAGGGGCTGGGAGACCAGTCAGGATCGAGGGAAAGATGAACAGAGCAAAGTACAGAGAGATCCTTGATGAAAACCTGCTCCAGAGCGCTCAGGACCTCAGACTGGGGCGAAGGTTCACCTTCTACAGGACAACAACCCTAAGCACACAGCCAAGACAATGCAGGACTGGCTTTGGGACAAGTCTCTGAATGTTCTTGAGTGGCCCAGCCAGAGCCCGGACTTGAACCTGATTGAACTTCTCTGGAGAGACCTGAAAATAGCTGTGCAGCGACACTCCCCATCCAACCTGACAGAGCTTGAGTGGATCTGCAGAGAAGAATGGGAGAAACTCCCCAAATACAGGTGTGCCAAGCTTGTAGCGTCATACTCAAGAAGACTCAAGGCTGTAATCGCTTCAACAAAGTACTGAGTAAAGGGTCTGAATACTTACATAAATGTCATATTTCTGTTTTTTATTTTTTATACATTTGCAAAAATGTTTAAAAACCTGTTTTTACTTTGTCGTTATGGGGTATTGTGTGTAGATTGATATTTGATTTAGATTTTTTTTAAATCCATTTTAGAATAAGGCTGTAATGTAACAAAATGTGGAATAAGTCAACGGGTCTGAATACTTTCCAAATGCACTGTATTTATTGAGTCATGAAGAGGAAGACATCAATAAACAATTATGAGATCTGGGACTTGAAAAATACCCATTATCTCAAAACCATACATTTTGCATTTACTTAGATTTTTTTTCACAACTTTTTCAGAAGAATGGCCATAACGTAAAGTGTTAAAAAAGTATTTACTAAAACAAACTGTGTACATATTAGCCCGACTATCCGGTGCCCCCGCACATTGGCTACCCGGACTATTTGCATTGTGTCCCGCCACCCCCCAGCCGCCAACTCCCTCTTTTACACTGCTGCTACTCTCTGTTTATCATCTATGCATAGTCACTTTAACTATACCTTTCCAGGTACATATTACCACAATTAGCCCGACTAACCGGTGCCCCCACACATTTACTCTGTACCGGTACCACCTGTATATAGCCTCGCTACTGTTATTTTCACTGTCATTTTACAGTTTTTTTTAATTATATATATTTTTTTATATATATTTATTTAATTATCTATTGTTTTGTTTGATTTGAATCCCGGAACTTCCTACTTTAGTTATTGCTTGTCTTAGAGACTTACCCAAGAAGACTCACAGCTGTAAACGCTGTCAAAGGTGTTTCTAATATTTATTGACTCAGGGGGGTGAAAACTTATCTAATCAAGGTATATAAGTGTTTTCATTTTCATTCATCTTAAAAAATATACAGTACCAGTCACAAGTTTGGACACACCTACTCATTCCAGTTTTTTTCTTTATTATTTACTATTTTCTACATTGTAGAATAATAGTGAAGACATCAAAACTATGAAATAACTCATATGGAATAAGTGGTGTAAAGTACTTAAGTTAAAATACTTTAAGTTGTTTATGGGGGGTATCTGTACTTTATATTTTTGACTACTTTTACTTCGCTACATTCCTAAAGAAAATGATGTATTTTTTACTCCATACATTTTCCCTGACACCCAAAAGTACTACCGTAATTTCCGGACTATTGAGCGCACCTGAATATAAGCCGCACCCACTGAATTAAAAAAAATATCTTATTTTGAACATAAATAAGCCGCACATGTCTATAAGCCGCAGGTGCCTAATGGTACATTGAAACAAATGAACTTTACACAGGCTTTAACGAAACACGGCTTGTAACAAAAATAAATAGGCTTTAACGAAACACGGCTTGTAACAAAAAAAAAAATAGCAGTAAGCTTTAGTTGTCTTTTTGCACTGAGTCAATTCCTAACGCTGCTGTTTCCAACGTCTTATCATCGACTCATTAAGACCAAGCTCCCGTGCAGCAGCTCTATTTCCTTTTCCAACAGCCAGATCAATCGCCTTCAACTTGAAACTGCATCATATGCATTTCTCCGTGTCTTTCCAATGATGAGGGTGACAAAATGACTACCGTAATCAGAATGATGGGAAGTTTGAGAGCGCTCGATTTAATCTAAACAATAAACAAAAAAGTTGTTTGACCTTAACCCGTTCGGCAATTTCATTGGCCTAATGAAAGCTTCAAGCCGCCAAAAAACTGAGCACGTCACAGAATGTGTTTTTTTGGAAGAAAAAAAATTGAAAGCGGGAAAAATCCATATATTAGCCGCGTCATCGTTTAAGCCGCAAGGTTCAAAGCGTGGGAAAAACGTTGTGGCTTATAGTCCGGAAATTACGGTAGTTACAATTTGAATGCTTAGCAGTACAGGAAAAATGTCCAATTCACACACTTATCAAGATAATGTCCCTGGTCATCCCTACTGCCTCTGATCTGGTGGACTCACATAAATGCTTCCTTTCTAAATTATGTCTGAGTGTTGGAGTGTGTCCATGGCTGTTAAAAAAAAGTTATAAAAAAGGAGTTTGTGCCATCTGGTCTGCATGCATTGTGAACTACACTCCATACTGAGATGGGCTGTCTGTCTGCACCATGAGCACTGATGATTGATCATGCAGAGAGAAGGCCGTAGAGAAGACAGATTTAGACATCGCATATACAGTAATTTAACACTTCCATTTCACGTCATGCTGTTGATATAAATAATTGATTATAATTGACCATTTCTCACAGTTATTTATCCTGGGAAAAGGGAGTGGTTTTGGGTGCTAGATCTCATTAAATCTCTGTAACCGAGTTCATACTATTCAACCCTAGTGAGTATATAATGCGAACATCTAACCCATAGGTTAGCAACACACATTTTAGGTAATTAGCAACTTTTTAACTAATTACAAATGTTTTGCTACTTTGCAACTACTTAGCATGTTATCTAACCCTTCCCCTAATCCTAACAGTTTACCTAACTCTTAAACTTAACCCTAACCCCTAGCTTAGCTAACGTTAGACACTTAGCTAGAATTCGTAACATATCATACATTTTTACAAATTCCTAACAAATTGTACTTTTGCAAATTTGTAACATATTGTACGTTTTTCAAAATCGTAACATATAATAGGAATTGTAATTTGTATCATATCATACGAAATGGGTGATGGTCATCCACATATGAATACATACCATACAAAGTGTAACATGTCATACTAAATCGAATGTCTCGGATTTACGTACATAATAATACGAAATGCTCTGAGACCAGGTTGCCACGGTAGTCTGCAAACCCACAACCTTCTGGCCCACAGCCCTGTGTGCTATCAAAATTCCCATGTTGCCATTTAATGCTTACAGGATGAATAACAAGTTATAAAACGGAATATCTAAGGCTGTCCAAGAAGTTAGGGTAAACGGTAGACATGTTCTCTGTTATCCACTTTGTTTTATTTAATATTTTGGGTATATGGGAGGGTCACTTTTTTTTTTAAAGCAGGGTTTTAGGTCAAATATATTTTGCTGAAGGGAGGGCCATCCATTTTCATTTCAGAAAGGTTCGATTTTCTCCATGTAAGCCTTATCATAAATAACGTTCACTCCCTAAAACGTTCACATTTACTCCACTGTAACACACACTTTCGATATGGTGTAAGTGTTTTCTGAAATGAAGATGATTTAATTTTACCTGCTCATTGTAGTAGCTCTTGTCCCAGCACCGCTCTACAGTCTGCCGGTATTCAGCACTCGGACTGAACATCTTGAGAACATAAAAACATACCAGTACTAGACTTTCTACAAGGACATAATTGAACGATTAAAGCTCAAATAAGATATATCATAGGATTTACCTGTGCAGATGTAGAAAGGGCAGGCGGGATTTTATTGCTAAAATCCATTAATTATTTGAGGAAATGATAGATGGACTTTTGACAATAACTAAAAATAAAGATGAGTAATCGTAGCTAATTCGCAAACGTGTTCGTGCTTGGGTTGGCGCAAACGAATGTTTTTAGCTAACGTTCTGACATTCTGGAGAAATCAAACATTCCATCTCCATAGAAATTGATTGTGAACATAATGTTATGCATTGTGCGTATTGTTGCGTATACTGTAGGCTACAGGTTCGATAATTGTCACACTGTGTGTGACAGGTGATGCGCTGCGCTCTCTGCGTTCCTCACGCGTAAAAGCGAATGCAAAAATGCATGATGTCGATTATCAACTATCCGAACGAAAACATCAACATAGGCCTAATTGTCAGCAAAATGATTTGCTTGATTTGATTGACTCCTGCGTAATTAAATATACAAACATGTATTTATTACCAAAACATCAATGACAATGGCAATGGTTAGCCTATAAATACAGTCTACATTTATTTACACTTGCAAATAACCTACATCTATATTCTATTTAGAAATAACAATATTGTTTATGATTGTTACAGTAATTTAATACACTGATGCACCGAACCACAACGGTGTTTTGTGAAATAGGCCTACATGTGTAATATTCATATGTGAATACATACTGAATTATAATTGGATGCATTTTACCACCGTATCCTACTGTGCAGTGATTGGTTAAGACCACCCAGACGGTTAGGGCATCATCAGTTGATCGTGGTTGTAGATAGGCGAACATGTAGTTGTAGCTAGTTAATAAAGAGTTATGTTAAGAAACATCCTGTAGTTCTGCGTTTTATTATTTGTACAAAGCATACAAAACAAGACATGGTGTCAGAGTAAATGGTCTTAAAAGATGGCTTTTTCTGGAGTTCCTTCACCTCGAATGGACTGGGAGTCTACAAACTTACCCGATGCATGGCGTAAGTACAAACAGCATGTGGAGCTAATGTTCACGGGTCCTCTGAAGGAAAGAGGAGAATAGGAAAAATGTAGCTACCTGCTCCTCTGGATCGGTGAAAAAGGGAGAGATATTTACAACACATGGACACTTACCGAGGCTGAATCAAAGGTACTGAAAACATACTACGATCGTTTTGAAGCATATGTTGTGCCGAAGACTAATACAATTTTCGCTAGGTACAAATTCCATGAGAAAGTACAGGGAGCTAGCGAGTCTTTTGAACCGTTTGTGACTGAGCTGCGTCTGCTTGTGAAAGACTGTGATTATGCAAACAAGGATGAGATGGTCAGGGACCGTATCGTATTTGGAATACACTCACCGCGAGTGAGAGAGAAACTTTTGAATGTTGGGTCTGAGCTAACGCTGGACAAAGCTATCGACATAGCCAGATCTCACGAGCTAGCACAGGCTCAGATGAAAACCATTTCGCGCCGCAGCACGAGCGCATCACGTGAACAAGCAGTGCACGCAGTCAGGCAGACATCAAAGCACACCTCCGGTGCCCAGAGAGCGCGTTTCAGAACGGAGAGAGACATAACTCCAAAACAGAGCGACACAGACTCAAAACGCCCCAAAACATGTGTATATTGTGGATACAAAGTGCATGGCGAACAAGGAAATTGCCCAGCTAAAGGCAAACAGTGTACTAAATGTGGTAAATGGAATCACTTTGCAAAAGTGTGCAGAGCTTACCGTGGAAAAACAGTACACACAGTGAGTGAAGATGAAATGTCAATCAAAGAGTCAAATGATGATGAACTGTTTATTGATTCAGTGACACAAAAAAGTCACATATCAGAGACAGAGCAAGCCTTTGCTGACATTGAGATAGGAACACAAGGCACAAAGCTAAAGTTCAAACTAGACACTGGTGCACAAGTAAACATTATTCCTCTGAATAAGTACCGCAGCTTGACATCTGAGTGCGAGCTACAGCCCACCATGCGCAGACTGACTGGTTATGGTGGTGAACAGCTCCCAGTAAAAGGCACATGCACTTTCAAATGCAAATACAAGGAAAGTGACATGATGTTGGACTTTTACGTTGTTGACACTAGAGCACCTGCAGTGCTAGGTCTTAAAGCATGTTTAGACATGGACCTCATCAAGCTAGTTTTATCAGTAACAGCACCAGTAGAGACAGGAAATGTACTGGAGGAGTTTGCTGATGTCTTTACAGGAATAGGATTATTCCCAGGAGAATGTACCATTCACCTTGACCCAGACGCAACCCCTGTGGTCTACCCCCCGAGAAAGATTCCCCTTGCTCTCCGTGCCCGTCTGAAGAAAGAGTTGGAGAGCATGGAACAATCTGACATAGTCACCAAGGTTACAGAACCGACCGACTGGGTAAACGCGTTAGTGGTGGTGGAGAAACCACGCACAGGCAAGCTCCGAGTATGCCTCGACCCAAGAGACTTGAACAAGGCTATCAAACGGCCTCATTACCCTTTACCGACGCTAGATGGCATCGCACACAAGCTAGCGGGAGCACACTACTTCAGTGTCATGGACGCTAGATCAGGCTACTGGGCTATCAAGCTCACAGAAGAGTCATCTAAGCTCACAACATTCAACACACCGTTTGGACGCTACAGGTTCCGTCGCCTGCCTTTTGGGATTATCTCAGCCCAAGACGAGTTTCAGCGAAAGATCGACGAAGTGTACGAAGGCCTCGACGGAGTTGTGGCAATTGTGGATGACATCCTTGTCTATGGTCGAACCAAAGAGGAGCACGACCAAAACCTCCGCGCGATGCTGCAAAGATCCCGCGAGAGAGGAGTCCGGCTCAACCCAGAGAAGAGCACAGTCGGCGCTACAGAGGTCAGCTACTTCGGACATCTTCTCACAGCGAATGGAATCAAGCCAGATCCACAGAAGATCTCAGCCATAAAAGAAATGGAGCCACCAAAAAACCGTGCAGAGCTGGAAACAGTGCTTGGCATGGTCAACTACTTATCCAAGTTCGCACCCAGCCTCTCCAATGCTAATGCACCCCTGCGTCAACTGCTAAAGCAGTCCAGTGAGTTTCTTTGGGACAAGCAACACGACATTGCTTTCCAGAATGTAAAAGACTTGATCACGAGAGAACCAGGACCAATCCTTGCCTACTACGACCCCAACAAAGAGCTCAGACTCCAAGTGGACGCGTCGAAGTATGGACTAGGTGCAGTGCTACTGCAAGAAGGAAAGCCCATCGGCTACGCTTCCAAATCTCTCACAGACTGTGAAATCAACTACGCTCAAATTGAAAAGGAGCTCTATGCCATTCTGTTCAGATGTAAACGTTTCCATCAGTACGTATATGGACGACAAGTCATTGTGGAATCCGACCACAAGCCCCTTGAGTCAATCATGAGGAAACCACTAGCTGCAGCCCCGCCAAGGCTACAGAGAATGATCCTTCAACTACAAAAATACGACTTCACAATCACTCACCGTCCAGGCAAAGACATCCCTGTCGCAGACATACTCTCCAGGAAGTTTCTTACCTACAAGGACAGCAGCCTCAGTGAAGGCATGGACATGCAAGTACACACTGTGTACAGCAACTTACCAGTTAGTGACACAAAACTGAAGGAGATCCAAGCAGAAACAGGAAAGGACTCTCAACTCACACAGCTGAGGGAAGTCATACAGGATGGATGGCCTGAGGAGAGGAGAAAATGCCCTCAGAGCGTCTCAGAATTCTGGAACCATCGTGATGAACTATCACAGATCAACGGAATCATTTTCAAAGGAGAGAAAATCATTATTCCTACCAGTCTCAGAGAAGAGATTTTGACAAAGATCCATGCTGGACACATGGGCATGGAAAAGTGCAAACAGAGAGCACGGGACATTATGTTTTGGCCTGGAATGTGCAAACAAATAGAGGACATTGTTGGTAGATGCACCATCTGTCTTGAAAGACGCCCCTCAAACACCAAAGAGCCAATGTTACCTCACTGTATCCCAGACCGACCCTGGCAGGTCGTGGCAACCGATCTGTTCACCTGGAACAACGAGGACTACATCGTAACAGTGGACTACTACAGCAGATACTTCGAACTCGACAAGCTTCACAGCACCACATCTGCAGCTGTGATACACAAGCTAAAAGCAGCCTTTGCCAGGCATGGCATTGTAGAGACTTTAATATCTGACAATGGGCCCTGTTACAAATCAAATGAGTTTGAATCCTTCACAAAAGCATGGGAGTTCACACATGTCACCACAAGCCCACATTACCCTCAAAGTAATGGCCTTGCTGAAAAATCTGTGCAGATTGCTAAATCACTCATGGACAAAGCAAAAGCAGACAAGAGAGACCCCTATCTCAGTCTCCTTGAATACCGCAACACTCCAGTTGACGACTTCAAATCACCAGCCCAGCTGTTGATGAGCCGCAGACTTCGCTCAACCCTTCCCAGCACCAACCAGCAGCTGCAACCTGAGGTCGTCAGCTACAATGAAATGCATGGAAAACGTGCACAGAGACAACAACAACAAAAGCGATACTACGACAGGTCAGCTAGACCACTGCCACCACTGATCAACGGAGAGTCAGTTAGAATCCAGGAGCATGGCCTCTGGAAACCAGCAGTCGTCATCCAGCCAGCTGACACTGAACGTTCATATTACGTCCGCACAGCAGAAGGAGCAGTGTACCGCCGCAATCGTCGTCACTTACTGAACACAAAAGAACAACACACTGATGAGATGAACTGTTCCCCTGAAAGAGAACGTGATGGACTAAACACACACACAGCACAACATACACCATACTTACCTGCAACACCACAAGAGCTGTTGACTGACACAGAAGCATGCTCAACATCATATCGCACAAGGTCAGGAAGAGAGGTCAAGCCCAGAGCTGTCCTCGACCTGTGAAATGTCAAAGGGTGTAGGCGGATCGCTGCCCTAAAAGAGTTCCAGACTGTAAACTTGTTATTGAAAGTTCACTTGAAATGCTTTGGTATTGTATTTGTTTGAAATGTTAAGATGTCATTTCTACAGTGAAAGCTGAGTTGCTGAGAATCCCTTGTTCTAAAAGTAACAGTATGTTGGATCATTGTTTCAGAGTCTATGTTGATTCAGTTGGTGTGTTATGCAATATAAATGGTTACTTACCTTGAGTTCAAACTACAGAGCATGTATTCAAAAGAAAAGCTTAGAATATGTAAACATTTGTATTTTGTTTTAAAAGAAGGGGGATGTAATATTCATATGTGAATACATACTGAATTATAATTGGATGCATTTTACCGCCGTATCCTACTGTGCAGTGATTGGTTAAGACCACCCAGACGGTTAGGGCATCGTCAGTTGATCGTGGTTGGAGATAGGCGAACATGTAGTTGTAGCTAGTTAATAAAGAGTTATGTTAAGAAACATCCTGTAGTTCTGCGTTTTATTATTTGTACAAAGCGTACAAAACAAGACAACATGTATTGCAGGAGAATGTTGCCAATTATATTTTAGCAAATTTTCGACTACGGCTCAAAATCTGTGTATTGGACTCAAGTGACACAAGGGAGATTTTCGTTCATTATATCCCCTTCAAAGTATAAACATATCAAAGGACGTTCTGTAGCAAACTGGGGCCATTTTATCAGCTGAGCTGCTTCAGCTCTTCTTGCCAGGTGATTTAACAGTCCTATTGTGAAGACAGAGATGACCATAGAGAACTGATATATGCTACATAGCTGTAGAGAACAGTCTTTAGCATACACCAGAGAGGCTAGGAGTTATTGTGGAGGCCAGAGCAGCATATGTTATGAAGCTGTGCCAGAAGGCTGCTTTGTGACCTTTTTTATACCTCACAAGGAGAAAGGAACTGGCCAGACATCAACAGCAGTGCATTGTAAACTTGAAACCCCCCCTCAGTGCAAGCCAGGCACAGTGTGTGTGTGTGTGCGTGTATGTGTGTGTGTGTGTGTGTGTGTTTGGAGTGAGAGCAATGGAGGCCATGCTTGGAAACAACAGCAGCATAAACTTGTCTGAAAAAGCAGAAGAGGTATTGAACTTTATTCACCGGTTTAGAAATGCACGTGTCTCATTTCTCAACTACGACTCATATTGTTGTATTACTACAAGGCCATAATTGATCAATTGTCGGCAGAGGAGCTATCCCCAAATGTGGTTACTTTTCCTACAGTATGTGATTTTCAGATCCAGACAGTTCACCTTCTATATGCTGGCTACCATTGTATTTGTTTTATATTTTTTTTATTTCACCTTTATTTAACCAGGTAGGCTAGTTGAGAACAAGTTCTCATTTGCAACTGCGACCTGGCCAAGATAAAGCATAGAAATTCGACACATACAACAACACAGAGTTACACATGGAATAAACAAAACATAGTCAATAATACAGAAGAACAAAAGTGTAACTGACAGTTAATCTGTAAGTCTATGTCGTTGTTTTTTTGTTTGAATTGTTTACGTGTTTGCTATGCGGAGGAAATGATAAGACAGGTGGAACTACGTGGCTAATAACTGTTGTAACAGGGATCATTATCGTAGCAACACATCTTTGGGGGTGAAGGCTTTCCCGCGCGATGTTAGCTAAGTTTTCATGTTACCGGGTGTAGTTCGTAAAGGTTGATATGTGTATGTTAGGATGAAGCGTGAATTCATGCCAGGAATAATAAGTGTGAAGTTTGATTTCCTCCCTTCTGTAATAAGCAGCCAATGAGGTATTTTTTCCTTTATTCGTGTGTTCAATCTGATACTGTTATAGCTCCGGCTAAACTGTTTATGTATGTAATTACTTCAGAGTTATACCAAGCTAATAAGTCACTCATAAGACAAGAAGGTGTAAGAGTGTGCTTAAACTGTATTTTCATTTACTTTATAGTTCTCACGGAAGGTGATAATTCTGACTAAACTACAGAATAAAGCCGCCAGTTAAAACCAAGGAACGGTTGTGCTCGTGGTTACTGGAGGGAGCTACAAAAAGAATACAAAACGTCTATATACAGTGAGTGCAAATGAGGTAAGATAAGGGAGTTAAGGCAATAAATAGGCCATGGTGGCGAAGTAATTACAATATAGCAATTTAACACTAGAATGGTAGATGTGCAGAAGATGAATGTGCAAGTAGAGATACTGGGGTGCAAAGGAGCAAGATAAATAAATAAATACAGTATGGGGATGAGGTAGGTAGATAGATGGGCTATTTACAGATGGGCTATGTACAGGTGCAGTGATCTGAGAACTGCTCTGACAGCTGGTGCTTAAAGCTAGTGAGTGAGATATGAGTCTCCAGCTTCAGAGATTTTTGCATTTCGTTCCAGTCATTGGCAGCAGAGAACTGGAAGGAAAGACGACCAAAGGAGGAATTGGCTTTGGGGGTGACCAGTGAAATATACCTGCTGGAGCGCGTGCTACGGGTGGGTGCTGCTATGGTGACCAGTTAGCTGAGATAAGGCCGGGCTTTACCTAGCAGAGATTTGTAGATAACCTGTAGCCAGTGGGTTTTGTGATGAGTATGAGGCGAGGGCCAACCAACGAGAGCGTACAGGTCGCAATGGTGGTTAGTGTATGGGGCTTTGGTGACAAAACGGATGGCACTGTGATAGACTGCATCCAGTTTGTTGAGTAGAGTGTTGGAGGCTATTTTATAGATGACATCACCGAAGTCGAGGATCGGTAGGATGGTCAGTTTTACGAGGGTATGTTTGGCAGCATGAGTGAAGGATGCTTTGTTGTGATATAGGAAGCCTATTCTAGATTTAATTTTGGATTGGAGATGCTTAATGTGAGTCTGGAAGGAGAGTTTACAGTCTAACCAGACACCCAGGTATTTGTAGTTGTCCACGTATTCTAAGTCAGAGCCGTCCAGAGTAGTGATGCTGGACGAGCGAGCAGGTGCGGGCAGCGATCGATTGAATAGCATACATTTAGTTTTACTTGCGTTTAAGAGCAGTTGGAGGCCACGGAAGGAGAATTGTATGGCATTGAAGCTCGTCTGGAGGTTAGTTAACACAGTGTCCAAAGAGGGGCCAGAAGTATACAGAATGGTGTCGTCTGCGTAGAGGTGGATCAGAGAATCACCAGCAGCAAGAGCAACATCATTGATGTATACAGAGAAGAGAGTCAGCCCGAGAATTGATCCCTGTGGCACCCATATAGAGACTGCCAGAGGTCCGGACAACAGGCCCTCCGATTTGACACACTGAACTCTACCAGAGAAGTAGTTGGTAAACCAGGCGAGGCAATCATTTGAGAAACCAAGGCTGTCGAGTCTGCCAATAAGAATGTGGTGATTGACAGAGTCAAAGCCTTGGCCAGGTCGATGAATACGGCTGCACAGTAATGTCTCTTATCGATGGCGGTTATCATGTCATTTAGGACCTTGAGCGTGGCTGAGGTGCACCCATGACCAGCTCTGAAACCAGATTGCATAGCGGAGAAGGTACGGTGGGATTCGAAATGGTCGGTAATCTGTTTGTTAACTTGGGTTTCGAAGACCTTAGAAAGACAGGGTAGGATAGATATACAGTGGGGGAAAAAAGTATTTGATCCCCTGCTGATTTTGTACGTTTGCCCACTTACAAAGAAATGATCAGTCTAGAATTTTAATCGTAGGTTTATTTGAACAGTGAGAGAGAGAATAACAACAAAAAAATGCAGAAAAACGCATGTCAAAAATGTTATAAAATGATTTGCATTTTAATGAGGGAAATAAGTATTTGACCCCTCTGCAAAACATGACTTAGTACTTGGTGGCAAAACCCCTGTTGGCAATCACAGAGGTCAGACGTTTCTTGTAGTTGGCCACCAGGTTTGCATCTCAGGAGGGATTTTGTCCCACTCCTCTTTGCAGATCTTCTCCAAGTCATTAAGGTGTCGAGGCTGACGTTTGGCAACTCGAACCTTCAGCTCCCTCCACAGATTTTCTATGGGATTAAGGTCTGGAGACTGGCTAGGCCATTCCAGGACCTTAATGTGCTTCTTCTTGAGCCACTCCTTTGTTGCCTTGGCCGTGTGTTTTGGTCATTGTCATGCTGGAATACCCATCCACGACCCATTTTCAATGCCCTGGCTGAGGAAAGGAGGTTCTTACCCAAGATTTGACGGTACATGGCCCCGTTGATGCGGTGAAGTTGTCCTGTCCCCTTAGCAGAAAAACACCCCCAAAGCATAATGTTTCCACCTCCATGTTTGACGGTGGAGATGGTGTTCTTGGGGTCATAGGCAGCATTCCTCCTCCTCCAAACACGGCGAGTTGAGTTGATGTCAAAGAGCTCTATTTTGGTCTCATCTGACCACAACACATTCACCACTTGTCCTCTGAGTCATTCAGATGTTCGCCTCACTGCGACCCTTCCCTCACCTGGCACAACCCCTCCATAGAGGTCATCCAGGAATGAAATGAGACACTCGGTGTTGTATGTCCCAATTAGAGGTTTGTGTAACAGCAATCCATCAGAGGATATTGCTGCACATATTGTGATGTTGGCACCCCTCTGGGTCGGGACATCCACTGTGGCTCTTTTCCCAATCACATTCCTTCCTCGCCGCCTTGTTTTGGCCAAGATGAAACCAGCCTCATCCACAAAGATGAATATGTGGGGTGTTTGCCTGGCTTCAATCTCCATGACTCTCTAAAATAGATCCACAAGGCAACATAAGAGTTAGGCTATTACGGTAGTTTACATTATACCTTAAAACATGCCATTGTGTGCCTCTGCCCTGTTTGGTTTTGTTCAAAACCAGTTCTGTATTTAATAGTCATCTTACCTGGACTTATTGGTTCCTGAGTTGCTTGACTCGTTCAGAGTTCCTCTCAAAGGGGACAGTGTAAAACTGCTCCATCCTGACTTGATGTTGTTTCAGGACTCTAGAAATAGTTGTTATGCTTACATTGTCTGCCAACACTCTGTCCCGAATCACTGTGAGTTTTATGTCATTGTTTCTGATGACCATATCAACGATTACAGTTTCCTGCACAGCAGTGAGAATCCTACCTCTCCCGCCTGTAGGAGGTAACCGTTGGGTCCTAAGCAGAAATACAAAAACAATTACAATTACACACAAGTAGGTTTGGAGGCTTTGCTCAATATACTTTTGTAATGTGCAGTTCAGTCAGGTGCCCTTGCAGAATGCACATCTTACCTGTTGTTTTGCTGGAAATTTCTCAGAATAGATGCCACTGTTGAGAGTTGCAGATTTGGCTGCACTCTCAGACCAGACTCTTTTATTGATACGTCATGATTTATTACATGATCAATTATAGTAGCCCTAATTTCATCTGAGACTACAGCTCTTGATCTTCCTCTCAGTCTTCTTCCACCACACATATGTACTCCTCTCCCTCTCCCTTTCCCAGCCACTCTTCTTCCTCTGTCAGCCACTTCTCTATCTCTGGCTGGATCCATGTTTACATTACAGTCCAGCATTATTCCTAAGATGTCCCCTTTTGTATAGATGGTAATGAAATTGAAAGACTAACACCTGGGTAGGTGTTCAGCTACAATGGGAATCAGCTGTGGTTGGTCTAATTGTTTTGATAGTATTTCATTTTTTAGATTTGGAATATATTTCAATACGGTATTACTGTAGAAATGTAGCAAATGTATGTCTTATTCAATTTTGTGTTATTTTAGGTTTTGAACTTAAGTTTAACAGTTTTGAAAAGAGTGTGTAAACATGTGCAAATTGGCCTGTAGGTACATAAGAGTTTTTGGTGGTGGTTGTGTCTGAGTGAGAAAAGAGTTCATGAAAATTGAAAGCTGTAGTCATTGAATGCATTTTGTGCCAAAGCAATGAAAAATGATCCATTGTTTAGCCCACATAGACTGCTGTTATGGTCACTGTGTGAAGAGTTTTGAAAAAGTGACCTAAGTATTGAGAAATGGGTCCTACCGATTGTAAAAAACTGTACGTTTGTGATGAAATGTGAATTGAAACTGTAAAAAGTTAAAGAAAAATAACAATACAAATCGATTGCTACTGTAAATAGTAAAAATAGTCATTGAATGAAGACATAATAAAATATTTAATGAGGAAAGATTATAGAGAAATATTTAACATGCGAAACTCATGTTAAACAACAACTGTGGTGTGTATGTGTGTGTGTGTGTGTGTGTGTGTGTGTGTGTGTGTGTGTGTGTGTGTGTGTGTGTGCGCGTGTGTATACGTGTGTGTGCGCGCCCATGTGTTTGTGTGTGAGCTGAAGTCATCCGCTGAAAAGCTGGTCAGGTTCACACCATCAAATCATCTTCGTATATGCAGCAGCAAAGTCGACGGAAGAATCTCATGACTCTGCTTTTCTTTGGTTTAATGACCACAACATCTTCTGGAAATGAGAAGGAGAAGATCAATCACAATAGCTTAAATTAGTTACAAATTAGTTAGTTACAAAACTGTCATGTTAAAATAAAACATTAGCTAATACCTTATATTACAGAGGGAAATGATAACCTGTCAAAGTGATCTGTGTTAACGTAACTCACCTGACTGGAGGTCAACTGGTTCATCCGTAACCTTTAGGTTGACTGGATTAGTGGCCAGGGGTGTTGTGATGTTGTCCACCTTAACTGGGACATCAACCAGGGTTGTTGTTGTGTTGTCCAGCACTTTGTCATGGATAGTGGTCAAGGTCTTTTTGATGTCTGGCAGTGACAGGGGTCGAAGCAACTCCAACACCTTGACAGGGTTAGGGACAAATTCGTCGGCGATTGCCAGGTTCATGTCCACAGACTGAAAGCAAAAATATTAAATATTTAAAATGTTTATTATTTAACATAACATTTGCAACATTGCAGATGTATTTTTTTTTAACCAATATTGACAACAAAGATAAGAGATCATTTAATGAGTGGACTTTCATAAGATAAACACTTGAAATCATCGCTTACTCCATTGCTCCCTGAATCTTCAGCCTCGTCAACGTCTGCTGGGGAAAAGCCTGGGGGTGGAATGCAGGGTGCCGGGGAAAAGCCTGGGGGTGGAATGCAGGGTGCTGGGGAAAAGCCTGGGGGTGGAATGCAGGGTGCCGGGGAAAAGCCTGGGGGTGGAATGCAGGGTGCTGGGGAAAAGCCTGGGGGTGGAATGCAGTGTGCCGGGGAATAGCCTGGTGGTGGGGTGCAGTGTGCTGGGGAAAAGCCTGGGGGTGGGGTGCAGGGTGCCGGGGAATAGCCTGGTGGTGGGGTGCAGGGTGCCGGGGAATAGCCTGGTGGTGGCGGACAAAATGAAGATCAGTCTTACATAAAAACTTGAAGTGGCACACTAGTGTCCTTTTCACCTCAATTAACACCTGATGTACTTAACAAAAGTCACCTCTCAACAGGTGGTCTAGGTATGTCATGACATAGCACAAGTGTGGGGGTGGGCCGTTTCTCTTTTGTTCTATATTGTTTCTCTATTGTTCCTCAAGCAAGGGGGGGGCGATTACATCACGGATCCCCATCAGACCAACACCTTGAATGGCCTGCTCCTTGAAGTTGGCAGTTGTCTCTAAGAAACTGTATTTTGCTCAAAACGTATTCTTTCCCCCTTGAGAGCAGTAGTCACCAACCTTTTCTGAGTCAAAATCACTTTCTGAGTCAAAATCACTTTCTGAGTCAAAATGCAAGTCCAGATCTAGCGCTCTGATTTTTTTAAAACATGACTTTAAAAAAAGTTAACCTATGCAACATTAACTATTTCAAAACTGTTCTGTAGCAATGACGTTTGTTCAGAAGGCTATAGTCCCAATACACTATCACTGCATATTGGCTATGCTTGGATTGGCCTGCCAATGTTGATATTTTCAGACCATGTGTTTAAATAATATATAGATATTTTTTTGATATATGATAACACTGGTAATTAGATCATTTGTTGTATTATTTGGGAGGCACAGCTGAGTAAGCATAATAATTCACTTGAATGTTTTTACAGGACTGATGGCCTGTGTCTGATGGTCAGTCTGAGGGGAGGGAGGGAGGGAGGGAGGGAGGAAGAAGCAGTGAGGCTGCCTCTCACCTGACTCACCATCCCCTCTGCACTCCAGCTGAGGGTGAAACTCAAGGCCCACTGCATTATTTCCACCTCATGCACCAATTCATGTTGTTACTCCCATGACCAGTGAGATATCCCTCAATATAAAAACAGAAGCCAAGCCGCTAATAATAACACAAGCTTATCAGAACACCTTGCCATACTCATTCATTGCAGCTGTAGTGCTGGTTGTAGCGTGAGTGGGAATAAGGACAACTCACATTTTATGGCTTTAAGTGTTGAACAAAGTGTTGACAATGCTGAATAACAACTTAAACATGAACTTACTCATTAAAAGAACAGCTCCTTGCTGTATTCGTTGAGTCTCTCTCTCTTGTCATGGTTTTAAAGGTTTTGAAGTGTCACAATATGAAATTTGCTGTGCGTTCTATACTTCATTTTACAGTCTATGGCTCAAGGAAAATGCGTAGGCTATCTGATTGGCCAGCGGTAGGCCTATACAGTAGGTGCAGTTGATTTGGTCTCTGCGCCTGCCGGGTAGGCAGAGTTCTACCTTCAGACACATGAAATGGTTCAAAATGGGAACGCTATGCTTTTCCGGCGCTAGGGCTGCTGAATCAAGTGCACCTACCACCAACAGAGTGAAAGTAATCCAAAAAATAGGAACACAAGGCTTTATTGTTGTGTTCTTTTAACATACATGTTTGGTGATTGACTAGAAATGCCTTGGAGATCGACCAGTCGATTGCGATTGGCCGGTTGGTGACCACTGCTTTAGTGTGTGTACTTTACTGGATTTATACTTGGGATATCTCTTTTCAACAGGAAATGTTCAATTACCAAACTGTCTAGCTATAAAACTTTAGCCAGTGAGTTATATTACAGTGAAAAATGATAACCTGTCAAAGTGATTGTGACAGTGTAACTCACCTGACTGAAGGACAAGTGTTTCATCCAAAACCTCAAGGTTGACTGGATTAGTGGTCAGGGGTGTTGTGATGTCTACCACTTTGACAGGGTTAGGGGTCTCTGGGATTGCCAGGTTCAAGTCCACAGACTGAAAGCAACAAGGACACAACATTTAACAGAACATTTGCAACATTTCATATTTCCCTTTTCCCAACATTGACATTTATTTGTATTTTTATCAGAGATAATTTAATGAGTGGACTTTCATAAGGATAAGCACTTGAAATCATCGCTTACGCCATTGCTGCCTGAATCTTCAGCCTCGTCGAAGTCTGCTGCTGAGGGGAGCATCTTGGGGCACATCTTCTTTGCAAACAAGTTGGCCACCACTAAACATCTCTCCTCATCACATGTGAAGGCTTCAATCCCCAGGCACTGGGATGATGGGTACCTCTTCATGTACTCCCAGTAGAAGGTGTCAGCCCAGTACAGCTTACTGTCAGAGTCGGTACACTTCTCCAGCTCCTCATTAACGATGTTGCTGAATCTGGCAGTGATGCTTTGAAACAGCATGCAGATATGATTGGTGATAGTCAGGAACTCTGACTCAAGATCCTCTGACGCAGGGGGGAGCCTCTCCAAGAATAGCAGGACCATTTGTTTCAGGATGATTTCCGTGCCAAAGCCTTGCATGGCATTAGCGGCGAAGCTTGGCGATGCGGTGCAGGTTGCCAGGGCAAATCCTGAGGGTGGAATGCAGGGTGCTGGTGAAAAGCCTGGGGGTGGAATGCAGGGTGCTGGGGAAAATTCTGGTGGTGGGGTGCAGGGTGCCGGGGCAAAGCCTGGTGGTGGAATGCAGGGTGCTGGGGCAAATTCTGGTGGTGGGGTGCAGTGTGACGTGGCAAAGCCTGGTGGTGGCGGACAAAGTGAAGACCAGTCTTACATAAAAACTTTAAGGCTTTATTGTTGGGTTTTTTACATACATGTTTGGTGATTGACTAGGAATGCCTTGGAGATCGACCAGTCGATTGCGATTGGCCGGTTGGTGACCACTGCTTTAGTGTGTGTACTTTACTGGATTTATACTTGGGATATCTCTTTTCAACAGGAAATGTTCAATTACCAAACTGTCTAGCTATAAAACTTTAGCCAGTGAGTTATATTACAGTGAAAAATAATAACCTGTCAAAGTGATTGTGACAGTGTAACTCACCTGACTGAAGGACAAGTGTTTCATCCAAAACCTCAAGGTTGACTGGATTAGTGGTCAGGGGTGTTGTGATGTCTACCACTTTGACAGGGTTAGGGGTCTCTGGGATTGCCAGGTTCAAGTCCACAGACTGAAAGCAACAAGGACACAACATTTAACAGAACATTTGTTACATTTCATATCTCCTCTTTACCAACATTTATTTGTATTTTTATCAGAGAGTGGACTTTCATAAGGATAAACACTTGTGATCGTTGCTTACCCCACTGCTCCCTGAAACTGGTTTCTCTTCATCCACATTAAAGTCTTCCACTGAGAGGAGCGTCTCGAGCTGGAGGTTGTTCAGCAATATTCTGCCGATTATGTTGGCCACCACGAAAAATCTCTCCTCATCATATGAGAAGGCTTCAATCCCCTGGGGTGATGGGCACATCTTCATGTACTCGCAGTAGAACGTGTCAGCACAGATGCTCTTACTATAAGAGTTGATACACTTCTCCAGCTCCTTGTTGACGATGTTGTTGGATCTGGCAGTGATGCTCTGAATCAGCGTGCAGATATGTTCAGCGAAAGTGAGTGGTGGGTGGCATGACGCCGGGGCAAAGCCTGGTGGTGGGGGGCATGATGCTGGGGAAAAGCCTGGTGGTGGAGGGCATGACGCCGGGGGAAAGCCTGGTGGTGGGGGGCATGATGCCGGGATAAAGCCTGATCGTAGGGGGCACCATGCCGGGGCAAAGCCTGGTGGTAGAGGCCAGGATGCAGGGGCAAAGCCTGGTGGTGGGGGGCACCATGCTGGGGCAAAGCCTGGTGGTGGGGGGCAGGATGCCTGGGAAAAGCCTGGTGGTGGGGGGCACAATGCAAGGGCAAAGCCTGGTCGTGGGGGGCATAATGCCTGGGCAAAGCCTGGTGGTGGGGGGCAGGATAGAGGGGCAAAGCCTGGTGGTGGGGGGCAGGATAGCGGGGCAAAGCCTGGTGGTGGGGGGCACAATGCAAGGGCAAAGCCTGGTGGTGGGGGGCACGATGCCGGGGCAAAGCCTGGTGGTGGGGGGCACAATGCAAGGGCAAAGCCTGGTGGTGGGGGGCAGGATAGAAGGGCAAAGCCTGGTGGTGGGGGGCACAATGCAAGGGCAAAGCCTGGTGGTGGGGGGCAGGATAGAAGGGCAAAGCCTGGTGGTGGGGGGCACAATGCAAGGGCAAAGCCTGGTGGTGGGGGGCAGGATAGAGGGGCAAAGCCAGGTGGTGGGGGGCATGATGCCTGGGCAAAGCCTGGTGGTGGGGGGCAGGATAGAAGGGCAAAGCCTGGTGGTGGGTGGCATGATGCCGGGGAAAAGCCTGGTGGTGGGGAGCATGATGCCGGGGCAAAGCCAGGTGGTGGAGGGCAGGATGCAGTGGCAAAGCCTGTGGGTAGTATGCATGGTGATGGGGCAAAGCCTGCAGGTGGAATGCAGGGTGTTGAGTGTTTTACCACAACATCCCCTTGAAATTAGAAGGAGAAGATCAATCTCATACAAACACAACTTATTACAAAACTGTCTAGTTACAAAACATTAGCTAATAAGTTATATTACAGTAAGACATGATAACCTGTCAAAGTGATCAGTGTCAATTTAACTCACCTGACTGGAGGTCAACTGGAGTAGTGGTCATGGTTGTTGTGATGTTGTCCACTTTGACGGGGTTAGTGATTAGGGGTGCTGTGATGTCCACCATGGGGGTAGTGGCCAAGGGTTGAAGCCAATCCACCACTTTGACAAGGTTAGGGACAATGTGGTCGGTGATTGCCAGGTTCATGTCCACAGACTGAAAGCAACAAGGACATCATATTTAACGTAATATTTGCGACATTGCAAATCTTCTTTTTACCAACAACAACAACAAAAATGCTTTGTATGAGTGGACTTTCATAAAGATAAACACTTGTAATCATTGCTTACCTCACTGCTCCCTGAAGCTGGTGTCCCTTCATCCACGTCCTTCAGCTTTACCAGCTCCTCGACCACATGGTGAACCATGCACCTCGTTAGCATGGTGGCCCTGGCAGATGTTGCAAGCTTAAGTACCAGCTCTCTGCCAGTATAGTGGCGAAGATGAGTATGGATGTTTGTCCCCATCTCAAGGATCTGGTACCAGCCAATATGCCAGTTGGCCTTGCCCCCTTTCTTTGTGACTTTGACCCCACACAGTGACAGCTGGTGGATTATGTCATTTATGAGGGGCCAGTAATGAAGGTTGATGTCTTCCTCTAGGTGGCCTTCGAAGACTAAATAAACTATCATACCAATGATGGTCCTCAGGAGCTCCGAGGAGATTACCAGCTGGTCAGGGCACTTTGGACGAACCTCGCTCGCCTTGGGCTCTGATAGCCAGCTGCGGATAGAGCTTAATGGAATGTAGTCAGCAGGAGCTTCAAACAGCCTCTGGACTTTGGTGCTCACAGCTTCAATGATGGTGCTGATCAGGGTGGAACTTTGGGTGAAAAGAGCTCTTCTAAGGTCCTCAGGGCTGCTTAGGCACTGGATCTTACGGTTGAGTGAGTGGACCATCCTGACACCAGTGCAACGGGAGTAGTAGACTTGAGCGACAGAAGGAGCCTTCAGAACTCTAGAGAGGTTCTCCACTACTGCCAGCACTATGGTGACACTCACGTCGCTCAGGGCCATGGAGGACCGGTCACAGGGGCTTTCCATCTGGCAGGACCAGAGGGCCTGGAGCAGCCTGGGCACGATGTCCACCACCACCTTAGAGGGACAGCACAGCTTGGAGTACGGCTGGAAGGCCAGGCTCTGGGAAATGCTCTTTAGAGCTCTTACAACCTCATCGCAGACCTCAGGGTTTCTAAAATATACAAGCCAGATAGAGACAAGAGGGAACACTTTTATGCACTTTGAAATGCATCCTCTGTAAGAAATGTGCTACATACAATAAATGAAGTTTGATTGATATCGGCCCCTGCACTAGTCATTTCATTTAGCATCAGTGGATGGATAGAATAATACATAGACCAAACAACTGTAACATAAAGAGTGAATGTGACTCACAGGTAGGAGAGATCAGCAGTAAAGTCAAGTGAGTCAATGGCCTGACTAAGGTCGGTGGCCAACTCAGTAAAAGCCTCATGTTCAACGTCCCTCATTCTGAGTTGAGTGTTCACCTCCCAGGTCTGTCACAGGAAACAGGGGGTGCCATTAATGCCCATAGCAGTGAGGGGAAAATATTGATATCAACGTACCATGAGCCAATGCTAAATAAGGAAATGGTTTATTAGAAAGGATAACTCACTAACTGTATATTATCTCCACTTAACTTATACTGTAGATGTCTTTCTAATCTCTTACCAGGTGACCTATGTCATTCCCTTCCTCTGCTTCCTTTCTGAACCTTAAAATCAAATACAGAGCAACTGAACATTCCTGCCTTTTTTTTCCTTCATCTACTTTCACATTGATTTCCCATTGAGCCTATGACAGGGATTCAGTGGCGTAGCCAGAAATCTGGGTGGGCCTGCAGACATTTGGGTGGGCCAGAAACTTCCTGCTATTGTACACATTTTGCAATGAGGTTGAGAGAAAATGTTGCATTTTTAAAGCTAACCGAAGCTACAATATAGATATGTTGACTGATAAAGGCACTGAATTATGAGCTGTCTTGTTTGCTAAATGAACAAATGAAATAGGCAGTGGCATGGTGCATATAGCCATAGATGCACAGTGAAATATGCCTCAATGCAGTCATATTTGTGGCTTATTGGGAGTGTGGCTTTCAGTTAGTTATTTTGAGCAACCCATCCCGTGAGAGTGAATGTCATTCCAGATAATCTGTTCTGTTATATTTGATCAAATCTGTGCTATGAATTCTATCTGATGGTGTTCACATATTTAGGTAAAAAGAAAATACATGGCATTGAGATCCTATAAAATTAGAGTGGCTATGTCATAAACCCTCAAAGTTACAGAATGGGAGGAAAATGGCAGCCATTGTGGTCAGCGAGAAATCAGGAGTGAATTGCAGTACAGCAGCCTGGCCTCAAATACTAGACGTAACATAGTAAATGTAAATCTGTGACCCTCAAATGAGTATGATATGTTACGTTGTACATAAGAAATAAGGATATTTAAGCCAAAAACAAAATGAGGGAGGTTGGTTGGGGAAGACCCAAAGTTTGCGTGTTCGAATCATGTCATGGACAACTTTATCATTTTATCTAATTAGCAACTTTGCAACTACTTAGAACTTTTTTGCTACTTTGCAACTACTTAGCATGTAATATAACCATTCCCCTAACCATAACCCCTAACCCCTAGCCTAGCTAATGTTAGCCACCTAGCTGACGTTAGCCACAAATAAGTGGAACTCGGAAACATATCATATGTATTGCAAATTCATAACATATTGTACGAATTGCAAATCCTAACATATCATACAAATTATAATTCGTAACATATCATAAGAAATAGATTATGGAAATCCACAAATTAAAGGAGAAGTTAGCTTTTTTTTCCAAAAAAACAAATCTCTATTTTTGATGTAAATGCCATGTTACAGAAGGGTCTTGACATTTTTTGGGCAATTTTACTTGTTTTTGAAAAACTTACCCCAACCAGCGATTCACTTCCTCATCATCGTTTTGCAGTACTGGGGCTCTGAAAAAACATGAACAAATGCTCTCAATATAGTGATGCTGGTCTTTAGATGTTGTACACATGAAATTGTGTCATTCCAAATGTACCCGCAACGTTTTATTCCATTTTGTGTGAATCAAGCTGTTTCCCCTATACAGCTGTTCCATTCTCTGTGTAGCCTGCTGCTAGAATGGACGGAGAGGTATCCCTCGAGTTGCAACAAAATGTAATATAATGTTGAGGATAACGTTCGGAATGATACAATTCTGCCCCACCTGCCCTGAATGACGGGTCGCCACTGTATCTAACAAACATACTGTGCAGATAATCTTCAAATTCATTGTTTTGCACAATAATTTATCATCGCACTGGCTGACCACTGGCTTACCAAAATGGCTGACCTTTTATACTGTCATATGAAGGTTCATGTCCATTCCAGTATTCTGATTCCTAATTATATGGTACATAGTACAAGTAGCTGTACTCACCGCTCCAGGGACTTGTTCTTAACAAGCCAGTTGCTCATGTCCTCCACAGTGGTGTAGTGAGGGACATGACTCTGGAGACCTCGTCTCTGGAGCACCAAAAACTGCTTCATCAGCTTCTTCTGCAAGACAAATCATGTTGCCTATAAGACAACCTAGAGTTTGCATACCACCCTGCATCCCACTGCTGGCTTGCATCTGAAGCTAAGCAGGGTTGGTCCTGGATGGGAGACCAGATGCTGCTGGAAGTGGTGTTGGAGGGCCAGTAGAAAGAACTCTTTCTTCTGGTCTAAAAAACAATATCCCAATGCCCCAGTGTAGTGATTGGGGACATTACCCTGTGTAGGGTGCTGGCTTTCACATGGGGTGTTAAATGGGTGTCCTGACTGGTTACTAAAGATCCCATGGCACTTATTGTAAGAGTAGGGGTATTAACTCCAATGTCATGACTAAATTCCCAATCTGGCCCTCATACCATCATGGCCACCTAATCATCCCCAGCTTCCAATTGGCACATTCATCCCCTTCCTTTCCCCTGTAACTATTCCCCAGGTCATTGCTGTAAATGAGAATGTGTTCTCAGTCAACTTACCTGGTAAAATGCATGTGCCTTGTTCCCTTTCAAGGTGATTTGATATGTAGTGTGTCTTGATACAGGAATCAGTAAGTTTTAGTTTTCAGCGATTTGATTAGAAGAACAAATCGATGCACTGACATTTGTTGAAAAAACACGTACATTTTCCTTTCGAAATAAAAATGTGCTGTTGTTAATGGAGTTCATGAGCCGGACCTCGCTGAGCTGGATCTGTCTGAGCTGACTTCTCTGTGTGTGTGTACATATATGTGTGTGTGTAAATGATGTACAGTGAGTATCATAAGTATTCACCCCCCTTGGATGTTTTCACATTTTCTTGCATTACAAAGTGGGATTTTTTGTCAATGATCTACACAAAATACTCAATGTAAAAGTGAAAAGAAACACATTTACAAATGAATAAAAAGGAAATAACTAAAATATAGTCGTTGCATAAGTATTCACCCGCTTTGTTTAGGCAAGCCTAAATTAGTTCAGGAGTAAAATGTGGCTTAACAAATCACATAAATTACATGGACGGTGTGAAAAAATAGGGCAAGACCTTGGAACTAAAGTTCTATCTGACAATTTGGTCAAAAAAGAGTTATTCACATAGAGATTCCCTTTAGGTGGTCCTTTTCATGTGAGATATGTCCGGTTTTTCTTGAAGTCCATTTACAATGAAAAAAAAAGTATAATCTGAAGTTCTGTCTGAGCAAACATTTTTTAACTTGGTGCTATTAGGTTCTGTCTGCAATCCAATTACACAATACTGGGTTATCAATAAAAAGTTATTGTCTGTAAGGTGAGATACAGTGCATTTGGAAAGTATTTAGACCCCTTAACTTTTTCACATTTTGTTGCCTTACAGCCTTATTCTAAAATGGATTAAATTACATTTTTTCCTCATCAATCTACACACGATACCCCATAATGACAGCACTCCACCAATCAGGCCTTTGCGGTAGTGGCCAGACGGAAGCCACTCCTCAGTAAAAGGCACATGACAGCCCGCTTGGATTTTTTCAAAAGACACCTAAAGGATTCTCAGATCATGAGAAACAAGATTCTCTGGTCTGATGAGACCCAGATTGAACTCTATGGCCTGAATGCCAAGCGTCACATCTGGAGGAAACCTGGCACCGTCCCTACGGGGAAGCATGGTGGTGGCAGCATCATGCTGTGGGGATGTTTTTCAGCGTCAGGGGCTGGGAGACCAGTCAGGATCGAGGGAAAGATGAACAGAGCAAAGTACAGAGAGATCCTTGATGAAAACCTGCTCCAGAGCGCTCAGGACCTCAGACTGGGGCGAAGGTTCACCTTCTAACAGGACAACAACCCTAAGCACACAGCCAAGACAACGCAGGAGTGGCTTTGGGACAAGTCTCTGAATGTTCTTGAGTGGCCCAGCCAGAGCCCGGACTTGAACTTGATCGAACATCTCTGGAGAGAACTGAAAATAGCTGTGCAGCGACACTCCCCATCCAACCTGACAGAGCTTGAGTGGATCTGCAGAGAAGAATGGGAGAAACTCCCCGGATACAGGTGTGCCAAGCTTGTAGCGTCATACCCAAGAGGACTCATGGCTGTAATCGATTCAACAAAGTACTGAGTAAAGGGTCTGAATACTTACATAAATGTCATATTTCTGTTTTTTATTTTTTATGCATTTGCAAAAATGTTTAAAAACCTGTTTTTACTTTGTCATTATGGGGTATTGTGTGTAGATTGATTTTTGATTTAGATTTTTTTTTTAATCCATTTTAGAATAAGGCTGTAACGTAACAAAATGTGGAATAAGTCAACGGGTCTGAATACTTTCCAAATGCACTGTATTTATTGAGTCATGAAGAGGAAGACATCAATAAACAATTATGAGATCTGGGACTTGAAAAATACCCATTATCTCAAAACCATACATTTAGCATTTACTTTAAAAAAAATTCACAACTTTTTCAGAAGAATGGCCATAACGTAGCCCCCACCCCTAAAAAAAACAGATTTACAAATGGCTTAGGATTTTGATACTCAACACTTTAGGTACCTTTAAGGTGAGGACCTTACTGGGTTATGAAAGAAGAATGAACTACAAAACAGTTCTGAGATCTGCGATGTGAAAACGTTGATGCTCAGTATCTCAGATCTATGCTTTGCACATATAGAAACTTATAGTCCCAAGGTCTGAAGGGGTTGACTTGATTTTTGAATGACTACCCTTTCTTCTGTCACCCGTACATACAACATCTGTTAGGTCCCTCAGTCAAGTATAGAAATTCAAGCACAGATTCAACTACAAAGACCAGGGAGGTTTTCAAATGCCTCATAAAGAAGAGCAGTGCTTGGTAGATGGGTAACAATAACAATTAGACATTGAATATGTCTTTAAGCATGGTCAAGTTAATAATTATGATGGTTTATTTGTAACGGTCGTCGTAGTAAGTGGACCAAAGCGCAGCGGGTTGAGTGCTCATTATATTTTTATTTAGAACACTTAAGAAAACGTACGAACGAACAGGCTAAACACAGCTATGCAATCACAACCTCCCACAAAGGGACAGGTGAAGCAAGGCTACCTAAGTATGACTCTCAATCAGCAACAACGATGTACAGCTGTTCCTGATTGAGAGCCATACCAGGCCAACACAAAGAAATACACAACATAGAAAACCATAGGAATACAAAACAAGAACATTACCCAAAAACCCCGGAACACATAAATCAAACACCCCTCTTACATAAATACATATCCCATAAACCCCCGAACCACATAAAACAAATACCCCCCTGCCACGTCCTGACCAAACTACAATAACAAATAACCCCTACTGGTCAGAACGTGACAATATTAAACCACCCAAACACATCAAAGATACAGTTGTCCTATTTGGCCTAAATGCAAAGCCCAGGTTTGGGGCAAATCCAACACAATACATCACTAAGTAACTGCCTCCTTATTTTCAAGCATCGAAGTGGCTGCATCATGATATGGGTAGGCTTGACATCGACAAAGATTGGGGAGTTAATCAGGATAAAAAGAAATGGGACGGAGCTAAGCACAGGCAAAATCCTAGAGGAAAACCTGCTTTGCACCAGACACTGGGAGAGGAATTCCCCTTTCAGCAGGACAATAACCTAAAACACAAGGCCAAATCTACACTGGAGTTGCTTACCAAGAAGACAGTGAATGTTCCCGAGTGGCCAAGTTACAGTTTTGACTTAAATCTGTTTGAAAATCTATGGCAAGACTTGAAAATTGCTGTCTAGCCGTGATCCCCATCACCTCCTAGACAGACCTTTAAGAATTAAAATATTTATGGGTAATTATAGCACAGTCCAGGTATGCAAAGCTCTTCAAATCGAAAAGCAAATCAAATGTTATTTGTCACATGCGTCGAATACAACAGTATTCGCCGCAGACCTTACAGTGAAATGCTGACTTACAAGCCCTTAACCAACAATGCAGTTTTAAGAAGAAAAAAAAGTGTTTAAAAAGTATTTACTAAAACAAACTGTGTACATATTAGCCCGACTAACCGGTGCCCCCGCACATTGGCTACCCGGACTATTTGCATTGTGTCCCGCCACCCCCCAGCCGCCAACTCCCTCTTTTACACTGCTGCTACTCTCTGTTTATCATCTATGCATAGTCACTTTAACTATACCTTTCCAGGTACATATTACCACAATTAGCCCGACTAACCGGTGCCCCCACACATTTACTCTGTACCGGTACCACCTGTATATAGCCTCGCTACTGTTATTTTCACTGTCATTTTACTGTTTTTTTTACGGTACATTGAAACAAATGAACTTTACACAGGCTTTAACGAAACACGGCTTGTAACAAAAATAAATAGGCTTTAACGAAACATGGCTTGTAACAACAACAAAAAAATTAGCAGTAAGCTTTAGTTGACTTTTTGCACTGAGTCAATTCCTAACGCTGCTGTTTCCAATGTCTTATCATCGACTCATTAAGACCAAGCTCCCGTGCAGCAGCTCTATTTCCTTTTCCAACAGCCAGATCAATCGCCTTCAACTTGAAAGCTGCATCATATGCATTTCTCTGTGTCTTTGCCATGATGAGGGTTTACAAAATGACTACCGTAATCAGAATGATGGGAAGTTTGAGAGCGCTCGATTTAATGTAAACAATAAACAAAAAAGTTGTTTTACCTTAACCCGTTCGGCAATTTCATTGGCCTAATGAAAGCTTCATGCCGGCAAAAAACTGAGCACGTCACAGAATGTGTTTTTTTGGAAGAAAAAAAATTGAAAGCGGGAAAAATCCATATATTAGCAGCGTCATTGTTTAAGCCGCGAGGTTCAAAGCGTGGGAAAAACGTTGTGGCTTATAGTCCGGAAATTACGGTAGTTACAATTTGAATGCTTAGCAGTACAGGAAAAATGTCAAATTCACACACTTATCAAGATAATATCCCTGGTCATCCCTACTGCCTCTGATCTGGTGGACTCACTGAACATAAATGCTTCCTTTCTAAATTATCTCTGAGTGTTGGAGTGTGGCCATGGCTGTTAAAAAAAAGTTATAAAAAAAGGAGTTTGTGCCATCTGGTCTACATGCATTGTGAACTACACTCCATACTGAGATGGGCTGTCTGTCCGCACCATGAGCACTGATGATTGATCATGCAGAGAGAAGGCCGTAGAGAAGACAGATTTAGACATCGCATATACAGTAATTTAACAGTTCCATTTCACGTCATGCTGTTGATATAAATAATTGATTATAATTGACCATTTCTCACAGTTATTTATCCTGGGAAAGGGGAGTGGTTTTGGGTGCTAGATCTCATTAAATCTCTGTAACCAAGTTCATGCTATTCAACCCTAGTGAGTATATAATGCGAACATCTAACCCATAGGTTAGCAACACACATTTTAGGTATTTAGCAACTGATTAACTAATTACAAATGTTTTGCTACTTTGCAACTACTTAGCATGTTATCTAACCCTTCCCCTAATCCTAACAGTTTACCTAACTCTTAAACTTAACCCTAACCCCTAGTTTAGCTAACGTTAGACACTTAGCTAGAATTCGTAACATATCATGCATTTTTACAAATTCCTAACAACTTGTACTTTTGCAAATTTGTAACATATTGTAAGTTTTTCAAAATCGTAACATATTATAGGAATTGTAATTTGTATCATATCATACGAAATGGGTGATGGTCATCCACAAATGAATACATACCATACAAAGTGTAACATGTCATACTAAATCGAATGTCTCGGATTTACGTACATAATTAATACGAAATGCTCTGAGACCAGGTTGCCACGGTGGTCTGCAAACCCACAACCTTCTGGCCCACAGCCCTGTGTGCTATCAAAATTCACATGTTGCCATTTAATGCTTACAGGATGAATAACAATTTATAAAACGGAATATCTAAGGCTGTCCAAGAAGTTAGGGTAAACGGTAGACATGTTATCTGTTATCCACTTTGTTTTATTTAATATTTTGGGTATATGGGAGGGTCACTTTTTTTTTAAAGCAGGGTTTTAGGTCAAATATATTTTGCTGAAGGTTGGGCCATCCATTTTCATTTCAGAAAGGTTCGATTTTCTCCATGTAAGCCTTATCATAAATAACGTTCACTCCCTAAAACGTTCACATTTACTCCACTGTAACACACACTTTCGATATGGAGTAAGTGTTTTCTGAAATGAAGATGATTTAATTTTACCTGCTCATTGTAGTAGCTCTTGTCCCAGCACCGCTCTACAGTCTGCCGGTATTCAGCACTCGGACTGAACATCTTGAGAACATAAAAACATACCAGTACTAGACTTTCTACAAGGACATCATTGAACGATTCAAACTCAAATAAGATATATCATAGGATTTACCTGTGCAGATGTAGAAAGGGCAGGCGGGATTTTATTGCTAAAATCCATTAATTATTTGAGGAAATGATAGATGGACTTTTGACAATAACTAAAAATAAAGATGAGTAATCGTAGCTAATTCGCAAACGTGTTCGTGCTTGGGTTGGCGCAAACTAATGTTTTTAGCTAACGTTCTGACATTCTGGAGAAATCCAACATTCCATCTCCATAGAAATTGATTGTGAACATAATGTTATGGATTGTGCGTATTGTTGCGTATACTGTAGGCTACAGGTTCGATAATTGTCACACTGTGTGTGACAGGTGATGCGCTGCGCTCTCTGCGTTCCTCACGCGTAAAAGCGAATGCAAAAATGCATGATGTCGATTATCAACTATCCGAACGAAAACATCAACATAGGCCTAATTGTCAGCAAAATGATTTGCTTGATTTGACTCCTGCGTAATTAAATACACAAACATGTATTTATTACCAAAACATCAATGACAATGGCAATGGTTAGCCTATAAATTCAGTCTACATTTATTTACACTTGCAAATAACCTACATCTATATTCTATTTAGAAATAACAATAATGTTTATGATTGTTACAGTAATTTAATACACTGATGCACCGAACCACAACGGTGTTTTGTGAAATAGGCCTACATGTATTTCAGGAGAATGTTGCCAATTAAGTTTTAGCAAATGTTCGATGACGGCTCAAAATCTGTGTATTGGACTCAAGTGACAGAAGGGAGATTTTCGTTCATTATATCCCCTTCAAAGTATAAACATATAGAAGGACGTTCTGTAGCAAACTGGGGCCATTTTATCAGCTGAGCTGCTTCAGCTCTTCTTGCCAGGTGATTTAACAGTCCTATTGTGAAGACAGAGATGACCATAGAGAACTGATATATGCTACATAGCTGTAGAGAACAGTCTTTAGCATACACCAGAGAGGCTAGGAGTTATTGTGGAGGCCAGAGCAGCATATGTTATGAAGCTGTGCCAGAAGGCTGCTTTGTGACCTTTTTTATACCTCACAAGGAGAAAGGAACTGGCCAGACATCAACAGCAGTGCATTGTAAACTTGAACCCCCCCCCTCAGTGCAAGCCAGGCACAGTGTGTGTGTGTGTGTGTGCGTGTGTGCTGGAGGCTATTTTATAGATGACATCACCCAAAGTCGAGGATCGGTAGGATGGTCAGTTTTACGAGGGTATGTTTGGCAGCATGAGTGAAGGATGCTTTGTTGTGATATAGGAAGCCGATTCTAGATTTAATTTTTGATTGGAGATGCTTAATGTGAGTCTGGAAGGAGAGTTTACAGTCTAACCAGACACCCAGGTATTTGTAGTTGTCCACGTATTCTAAGTCAGAGCCGTCCAGAGTAGTGATGCTGGACGGACGAGCAGGTGCGGGCAGTGATCGATTGAATAGCATGCATTTAGTTTTACTTGCATTTAAGAGCAGTTGGAGGCCACGGAAGGAGAGTTGTATGGCATTGAAGCTCGTCTGGAGGTTAGTTAACACAGTGTCCAAAGAGGGGCCAGAAGTATACAGAATGGTGTCGTCTGCGTAGAGGTGGATCAGAGAATCACCAGCTGCAAGAGCAACATCATTGATGTATACAGAGAAGAGAGTCGGCCCGAGAATTGATCCCTGTGGCACCCCTATAGAGACTGCCAGAGGTCCGGACAACAGGCCCTCCGATTTGACACACTGAACTCTACCAGAGAAGTAGTTGGTGAACCAGGCGAGGCAGTCATTTGAGAAACCAAGGCTGTCGAGTCTGCCAATAAGAATGTGGTGATTGACAGAGTTGAAGCCTTCGCCAGGTCGATGAATACGGCTGCACAGTAATGTCTCTTATCGATGGCGGTTATGATGTCGTTTAGGACCTTGAGCGTGGCTGAGGTGTACCCATGACCAGCTCTGAAACCAGATTGCATAGCGGAGAAGGTACGGTGGGATTCGAAATGGTCGGTAATCTGTTTGTTACAGTTTTTCTCCATTGGTTTGGCTCATTTCTTGAAACAGAAACTACATTCTCAAAACTACATGGACAAACCTCCAAACCACTTGGCAATTGTTCACAACAGAATTGAATTTCTCATTCATTTCATCAAATTGCAAATGTCTAAGTCAGTGGTTCTTAACCTTGTTGGAGGTACTGACCCCCACCAGTTTCATATGCGCATTCACCGAACCCTTCTTAATTGGAAAAATAAAATTCTAAACATAGGTATATATTTTACTGGTGCACAAAATGAACCGTGCATCAACATCAGTGTTCAAAGAACAAAACCATTAAAACATGATTTTCACACAAAAACAAAAACATAATAATGAATATTTACTGCAAATCAGTGTGACTTCTGCTGTTGCCTTTCAGAGACCAGTTCAGAAATGCGCGGCTTCACCTTGGCAAGTGCCACTCTCATGTCATTTTCGCAACAAAGTCTGTTCCTTTTCTTCGTTTTTATGTCCAGCATCCTCGAAAAGGATTGCTCGCAAAGATATGTTGTAACAAACGGTATGAAAATCTCCAGAGCTTTCTTAGCAATAACAGGGTACGTTACCATTTGTTGACACCAAAACGTTGAGAGCGTTGTTGTTCTGAAGAGTTGCTGTTGAACCTGGCTCTGCTGAATTTCAATGATTTCATCGAGGTATTCATCATTGACATCTGTTGTCTCAACACTAAACGTGAACGGCTGTCTCACCCATGCTGGATATGACTCTCTTGTAGGGAAGTATCCGTCGAGAGACTTTGCAAGCTCATCTAAGTGCGTGGCAATTGCTTGCTTCAGTTCCGCGGGTACAGAAATGTCTCCGATTCCAGATACATCTTCGATCTTACTTACACAGTCGTCCAGCAGGGGAAAGTTTGCGAAGTTATCGTTCTCTGTTCGTCGTTTCCATAACGGTAGCTTTTTTTGAAAAGCCTTCAGGTTTTCTTCCGCTTCGATGATGTTGACTCCACCGCCCTGCATCTGTTAATTGAGATGATTGAGAGCTGCGAAGATATCAGCCATGTACGCTAAAATGAGAATGAACTCAGAATTTTTTAAGCAATCTGCATGACGATGTTGGTGCTCTTGCAAAAACAGGGCTAATTCCACACGCACGGCAAAAACACGATTCAGCACCTGTCCCCGGGATAACCACCGAACGTTAGAATGGTACAGAAGTACCTCGAATTCAGAGCCCATTTCTTTACACAGCTCACTGAAGATGCGATGCCTCAGAGCACTATTTCGCACATAGTTCACGCATTCCACTACAATTTTTAATACTTCTGCCAGTTTTGGAGGCAAGGTTTTTGTTGCCAACGCATGCCTGTGCAGAATACAATGCGTAACAATGATGTGTGGTGCATCGGCTTTCACTAGCGCACCAAAACCAGACTTTCTTCACAGCATGACTGGAGCTCTGTCCGAACAAACTGCAGAAACCATATCCCACGAAAGATTGTCTTTGAAGAAGTCATCCACAAGTTTCTTCACATCGGCTGCCTTAGTTGTTGTCGTAAGAGGCTTACAAAATAAAAAATCTTCCTTTATCACGTTGTCTTTCACATAGCGCACAAATACAGCAAGCTGGCTTAGATTGGAAACGTCTGTGGTCTCGTCGAGTTGAAGGCTGAATTTTGCCGGGCTTGAAATCAGATCTGCAACTACTTGAGCCAAGATGTCTTTGCTCATGTCCTCTATTCTGTCGCTAATGGAGAATGGTGTGGCCACTCACATCCTCAGTCTTGGCCCATACAATACACAGAAGCTCCTCATCTTCTTGGACCGCCTTCATTTTGATTTGATCCCTGATGTGAATTTCCACCGTGGCCCGCTCATCAGGGCCTGGTTCACTACTCATCCAAGGATGGTCATGGTGTTCCTACCACCTTACTCTCCTTTCCTCAATCCTATTGAGGAGTATTTCTCCGCTTGGAGGTGGAGAGTGTATGAGCATCGGGCTCAAGATCAGAGGTCCCTGCTCCATGTAATGGACGCTGCGTGTGAGGATATTACAGGAGATCAGTGTAGGGGATGGTTGCGACATGCACGCCGTTTCTTCCCTCGTTGCATCGCAAGGGAGAATATACGCTGTGATGTGGACGAGAATCTGTGGCCAGACAGACAGCAGCGTGTGGATGGCCAGGAGGGTGAGGATGGTGGCCAGGAGAGGGAGGGTGAGGACAGCGACCAGTGAAGAACTGTTAGTTGTGAAACTCCAGCTTTATTTACAGCACTGTAGGCTGCATATCATTTTCATTGTTTTTTGTTTGTGTGTTTATATTACAGTATATTATGCTGTATACATTTTCTTTTTACTCTGATGTATGGAAGTTACTTTATGTGTGTGAATGATAATGGTTACAATTTCCTTGGCAGTATGAGTGCAATGTGTGATGTCAAACCTTAGAGGCTACTCTTACCCTAAAATCCTATTTCTTTTTTTTCAGTTTTATACACAATTGTATTCTGTTAGCTGGACAAAAAACAGTACCGTAACCATTGTCAATGAAGGACTGGGCTAAGACTGAAAGGTGGACATGAGGGATATTTCAATGGTCCTCTGCCATAGTGACAAAACATCTAAAAATTTTGACTTGCAGTGCTTACACAATGCCAAAGGGACGAAGCATTTTGGGGCCCATTTCTTTACACAGCTCACTGAAGATGCGATGCCTCAGAGCACTATTTCGCACATAGTTCACGCATTCCACTACAATTTTTAATACTTCTGCCAGTTTTGGAGGCAAGGTTTTTGTTGATTTCCCCCCTCCCCTTTCTGTCAAATACCCCCTGTAGTACCTCTGCATAGGGGTACATGTACCCCAGGTTTGGAACCACTGGAGTAGTGGCCAGTAGTATATTGAACTTGTGGAGAACATAGAACATTCCTATGTAATTGTCTGTAACTGTAGTGTATGACTCTTCTGTATGACTGATTTGATGTTTTCTTTTTTTACGCTATTGTAGAGAATAATGGCATTGGAAGGAAACGAGACCCATCACATCCTCGTGTTTGTGGATGAAGCTGGCTTCAACCTGGCCAAGGGCCGAAGACGTGGCCGTAATATTATTGGCCACCGGGCCACGGCGGATGTCCCAGGCCAGCGAGGGGGCAATATAACTATGTGTGCTGCCATATCTGAGAATGGTGTGGCCACTCACATCCTCAGTCTTGGCCCATACAATACACAGAAGCTCCTCATCTTCTTGGACCGCCTTCATTTTGATTTGATCCCTGATGTGAATTTCCACCGTGGCCCGCTCATCAGGGCCTGGTTCACTACTCATCCAAGGATGGTCATGGTGTTCCTACCACCTTACTCTCCTTTCCTCAATCCTATTGAGGAGTATTTCTCCGCTTGGAGGTGGAGAGTGTATGAGCATCGGGCTCAAGATCAGAGGTCCCTGCTCCATGTAATGGACGCTGCGTGTGAGGATATTACAGGAGATCAGTGTAGGGGATGGTTGCGACATGCACGCCGTTTCTTCCCTCGTTGCATCGCAAGGGAGAATATACGCTGTGATGTGGACGAGAATCTGTGGCCAGACAGACAGCAGCGTGTGGATGGCCAGGAGGGTGAGGATGGTGGCCAGGAGAGGGAGGGTGAGGACAGCGACCAGTGAAGAACTGTTAGTTGTGAAACTCCAGCTTTATTTACAGCACTGTAGGCTGCATATCATTTTCATTGTTTTTTGTTTGTGTGTTTATATTACAGTATATTATGCTGTATACATTTTCTTTTTACTCTGATGTATGGAAGTTACTTTATGTGTGTGAATGATAATGGTTACAATTTCCTTGGCAGTATGAGTGCAATGTGTGATGTCAAACCTTAGAGGCTACTCTTACCCTAAAATCCTATTTCTTTTTTTTCAGTTTTATACACAATTGTATTCTGTTAGCTGGACAAAAAACAGTACCGTAACCATTGTCAATGAAGGACTGGGCTAAGACTGAAAGGTGGACATGAGGGATATTTCAATGGTCCTCTGCCATAGTGACAAAACATCTAAAAATTTTGACTTGCAGTGCTTACACAATGCCAAAGGGACGAAGCATTTTGGGGCCCATTTCTTTACACAGCTCACTGAAGATGCGATGCCTCAGAGCACTATTTCGCACATAGTTCACGCATTCCACTACAATTTTTAATACTTCTGCCAGTTTTGGAGGCAAGGTTTTTGTTGATTTCCCCCCTCCCCTTTCTGTCAAATACCCCCTGTAGTACCTCTGCATAGGGGTACATGTACCCCAGGTTTGGAACCACTGGAGTAGTGGCCAGTAGTATATTGAACTTGTGGAGAACATAGAACATTCCTATGTAATTGTCTGTAACTGTAGTGTATGACTCTTCTGTATGACTGATTTGATGTTTTCTTTTTTTACGCTATTGTAGAGAATAATGGCATTGGAAGGAAACGAGACCCATCACATCCTCGTGTTTGTGGATGAAGCTGGCTTCAACCTGGCCAAGGGCCGAAGACGTGGCCGTAATATTATTGGCCACCGGGCCACGGCGGATGTCCCAGGCCAGCGAGGGGGCAATATAACTATGTGTGCTGCCATATCTGAGAATGGTGTGGCCACTCACATCCTCAGTCTTGGCCCATACAATACACAGAAGCTCCTCATCTTCTTGGACCGCCTTCATTTTGATTTGATCCCTGATGTGAATTTCCACCGTGGCCCGCTCATCAGGGCCTGGTTCACTACTCATCCAAGGATGGTCATGGTGTTCCTACCACCTTACTCTCCTTTCCTCAATCCTATTGAGGAGTATTTCTCCGCTTGGAGGTGGAGAGTGTATGAGCATCGGGCTCAAGATCAGAGGTCCCTGCTCCATGTAATGGACGCTGCGTGTGAGGATATTACAGGAGATCAGTGTAGGGGATGGTTGCGACATGCACGCCGTTTCTTCCCTCGTTGCATCGCAAGGGAGAATATACGCTGTGATGTGGACGAGAATCTGTGGCCAGACAGACAGCAGCGTGTGGATGGCCAGGAGGGTGAGGATGGTGGCCAGGAGAGGGAGGGTGAGGACAGCGACCAGTGAAGAACTGTTAGTTGTGAAACTCCAGCTTTATTTACAGCACTGTAGGCTGCATATCATTTTCATTGTTTTTTGTTTGTGTGTTTATATTACAGTATATTATGCTGTATACATTTTCTTTTTACTCTGATGTATGGAAGTTACTTTATGTGTGTGAATGATAATGGTTACAATTTCCTTGGCAGTATGAGTGCAATGTGTGATGTCAAACCTTAGAGGCTACTCTTACCCTAAAATCCTATTTCTTTTTTTTCAGTTTTATACACAATTGTATTCTGTTAGCTGGACAAAAAACAGTACAGTAACCATTGTCAATGAAGGACTGGGCTAAGACTGAAAGGTGGACATGAGGGATATTTCAATGGTCCTCTGCCATAGTGACAAAACATCTAAACATTTTGACTTGCAGTGCTTACACAATGCCAAAGGGACGAAGCATTTTGGGGGCACTGACTGTTTAAATGAGAAGGAAATGTAGTTTTGGTTAAAGCACCAAGAGTGTTGAGAACGTCCGGTCTGTTTTTAGAAATGAGCCAAAGCAATTGAGAAGGATCTTTGCCATTTTCGTGGCACTGACTCTTTATATGGGAAAGGAATTTAGTTTTGAAGCATGAGTGAACAGTTTTAGGAGAGATATGAGCTTTTGCAAGTGAGCTATAGTGTTGTGCTGAACTGTAAGACTGTTTTGACAAATGATCTTAGAGTTTTGAGAATGTAATTTCTGTTTCAAGAAATGAGCCAAACCAATGGAGAAAAACTGTAACTTGGCTTTCGAAGACCTTAGAAAGACAGGGTAGGATAGATATACAGTGGGGGGAAAAAGTATTTGATCCCCTGCTGATTTTGTACGTTTGCCCACTTACAAAGAAATGATCAGTCTAGAATTTTAATAGTAGGTTTATTTGAACAGTGAGAGACAGAATAACAACAAAAAAATGCAGAAAAACGCATGTCAAAAATGTTATAAAATGATTTGCATTTTAATGAGGGAAATAAGTATTTGACCCCTCTGCAAAACATGACTTAGTACTTGGTGGCAAACCCCCTGTTGGAAATCACAGAGGTCAGACGTTTCTTGTAGTTGGCCACCAGGTTTGCACACATCTCAGGAGGGATTTTGTCCCCCTCCTCTTTGCAGATCTTCTCCAAGTCATTAAGGTTTCGAGGCTGACGTTTGGCAACTCGAACCTTCAGCTCCCTCCACAGATTTTCTATGGGATTAAGGTCTGGAGACTGGCTAGGCCACTCCAGGACCTTAATGTGCTTCTTCTTGAGCCACTCCTTTGTTGCCTTGGCCGTGTGTTTTGGGTCATTGTCATGCTGGAATACCCACCCACGACCCATTTTCAATGCCCTGGCTGAGGGAAGCAGGTTCTTACCCAAGATTTGACGGTACATGGCCCCGTCCATCGTCCCTTTGATGCGGTGAAGTTGTCCTGTCCCCTTAGCAGAAAAACACCCCCAAAGCATAATGTTTCCACCTCCATGTTTGACGGTGGAGATGGTGTTCTTGGGGTCATAGGCAGCATTCCTCCTCCTCCAAACACGGCGAGTTGAGTTGATGTCAAAGAGCTCTATTTTGGTCTCATCTGACCACAACACATTCACCACTTGTCCTTTGAGTCATTCAGATGTTCGCGTCACTGCGACCCTTCCCTCACCTGGCACAACCCTTCCATAGAGGTCATCCAGGAATGAAATGAGACACTCGGTGTTGTATGTCCCAATTAGAGGTTTGTTTCTGATGACCATATCAACAATTACAGTTTCCTGCACATCAGTGAGAATCCTACCTCTCCCTCCTGTAGGAGGTAACTGTTGGGTCCTAAGCAGAAATACAAAAACAATTACAATTACACACAAGTAGGTTTGGAGGCTTTGCTCAATATACTTTTGTAATGTGCAGTTCAGTCAGGTGCCCTTGCAGAATGCACATATTACCTGTTGTTTTGCCCGAAATTTCTCAGAATAGATGCCACTGTTGAGAGTTGCAGATTTGCAGAAATGTAGCAAATGTATGTCTTATTCAATTTTGTGTTATTTTAGGTTTCGAACTTAAGTTTAACAGTTTTGAAAAGAGTGTGTAAACATGTGCAAATTGGCCTGTAGGTACATAGAGATTTTGGTGGTGGTTGTGTCTGAGTGAGAAAAGAGTTCATGAAAATGGAAAGCTGTAGTCATTGAATGCATTTTGTGCCAAAGCAATGAAAAATGATCCATTGTTTAGCCCACATAGACTGCTGTTATGCTCACTGTGTGAAGAGTTTTGAAAAAGTGACCTAAGTATTGAGAAATGGGTCCTACCGATTGTAAAAAACTGTACGTTTGTGATGAAATGTGAATTGAAACTGTAAATAGTTACAAAGAAATAACAATACAAATCGATTGGTACTGTAAATAGTAAAAATAGTCATTGAATGAAGACAAAATATTTAATGAGGAAAGATTATAGAGAAATATTTAACATGCGAAACTCATGTTAAACAACAACTGTGGTGTGTGTGTGTGTGTGTGTGTGTGCATGCGTATACGTGTGTGTGCGCGCCCGTGTGTTTGTGTGTGAGCTGAAGTCATCCGCTGAAAAGCTGGTCAGGTTCACACCATCAAATCATCTTCGTATATGCAGCAGCAAAGTCGACGGAAGAATCTCATGACTCTGCTTTTCTTTGGTTTAATGACCACAACATCTTCTGGAAATGAGAAGGAGAAGATCAATCACAATAGCTTAAATTAGTTACAAATTAGTTAGTTACAAAAGTGTCATGTTAAAATAAAACATTAGCTAATACCTTATATTACAGAGGGAAATGATAACCTGTCAAAGTGATCTGTGTTAACGTAACTCACCTGACTGGAGGTCAACTGGTTCATCCGTAACCTTAAGGTTGACTGGATTAGTGGCCAGGGGTGTTGTGATGTTGTCCACCTTAACTGGGACATCAACCAGGGTTGTTGTTGTGTTGTCCAGCACTTTGTCATGGATAGTGGTCAAGGTCTTTTTGATGTCTGGCAGTGACAGGGGTCGAAGCAACTCCAACACCTTGACAGGGTTAGGGACAAATTCGTCGGCGATTGCCAGGTTCATGTCCACAGACTGAAAGAAAAAATATGAAATATTTAAAATGTTTATTATTTAACATTTGCAACATTGCAGATGCATTTTTTTTTACCAATATTGACAACAAAGATAAGAGATCATTTAATGAGTAGACTTTCATAAGATAAACACTTGAAATCATCGCTTACTCCATTGCTCCCTGAATCTTCAGCCTCGTCAACGTCTGCTGGGGAAAAGCCTGGGGGTGGAATGCAGGGTGCTGGGGAAAAGCCTGGTGGTGGGGTGCAATGTGCCGGGGAATAGCCTGGTGGTGGGGTGCAGTGTGCCGGGGAATAGCCTGGTGGTGGGGTGCAGTGTGCCGGGGCAAAGCCTGTTGGTGGCGGACAAAATGAAGATCAGTCTATGTCACGTAGAGTAGGCCAGAAGGCTAAACTGGAAAACCTAACCTCCATAAAAAATAAAAAGATGGCGGAGCCGCAAAAGTTCTTCTGTGCAAAGGTGTTTATTTACATAGTGATTCCGGAACAAAAACAACAGTACTGCCATCAAACCTTATGGGTCAGCTAAAAACAATGCTGCCCCACCCACAGCTCAATCCAAAATGCCTTTCAATGAACTGAAAGAGAGGCTCCTTTTGTAGGGGTAGCCCCTCCCCTCAGAACAATTAACACTAATTAATTAAGCAATTACCTATTTAACCTACAGTTTCCATTTATCTACACATACCAAAATATATACATTGCAACACTTTATGAAACAACATCACAATATAATATTTACAAAATGACATCACTACTGACAGTGTCTTCCAATATGCCCATTTACATTAATGAGCCATTCCGGACAGGCACTACAAAGTAAGCCCAATTCCCTTAGCTCGGGTCCTTATCCAGCATACCAGGAAGCTACAGAGATGGAGAGAGAGAGGAACCGAACAAACAACACGCTCATCCATAACATCTAAGTATAATAAATATTGCTTATATTAAATATGAACACTTGTCTGTTTATTTCTTTATACCATAACCGGTTACTGACGTAAGTGTGAAATGTATGTACTAAGATAGAGAAGTTAACTTGTGTGTCGACCCACATTGTTAACTTGTCTGATAATGGAGCAGGGAGGAGTAATGAATGTGTGTGCGTTAAAGTACCAAATGCTGCCCGCGGCCAGTGACGGACTTCTAAGTCACAGTCTTACATAACTTGAAGTGGCACTCTAGTGTACTTTTCACCTCAATTAACACCTGATGTACTTAACAAAAGTCACCTCTCAACAGGTGGTCTAGGTATGTCATGACATAGCACAAGTGTGGGGGTGGGCCGTTTCTCTTTTGTTCTATATTGTTTCTCTATTGTTCCTCAAGCAAGGGGGGGGCGATTACATCACGGATCCCCATCAGACCAACACCTTGAATGGCCTGCTCCTTGAAGTTGGCAGTTGTCTCTAAGAAACTGTATTTTGCTCAAAACGTATTCTTTCCCCCTTGAGAGCAGTAGTCACCAACCTTTTCTGAGTCAAAATCACTTTCTGAGTCAAGATCACTTTCTGAGTCAAAATGCAAGTCCAGATCTAGCGCTCAGATTTTTTTAAAACATGACTTTAAAAAAAGTTAACCTATGCAACATTAACTATTTCAAAACTGTTCTGTAGCAATGACGTTTGTTCAGTAGGCTATAGGCCCAATACATTATCACTGCATATTGGCTATGCTTGGATTGGCCTGCCAATGTTGATCTTTTCAGACCATGTGTTTAAATAATATATATATTTTTTTATATATGATAACACTGGTAATTAGATAATTTGTTGTATTATTTGGAAGGCACAGCTGAGTGAGCATAATAATTCACTTGAATGTTTAAACAGGACTGATGGCCTGCGTCTGATGGTCAGTCTGAGGGGAGGGAGGGAGGGAGGGAGGGAGGGAGAAGCAGTGAGGCTGCCTCTCACCTGACTCAACATCCCCTCTGCACTCCAGCTGAGGGTGAAACTCAAGGCCCACTGCATTATTTCCACCTCATGCACCAATTCATGTTGTGACTCCCATGACCAGTGAGATATCCCTCAATATAAAAACAGAAGCCAAGCCGCTAATAATAACACAAGCTTATCAGAACACCTTGCCATACTCATTCATTGCAGCTGTAGTGCTGGTTGTAGCGTGAGTGGGAATAAGGACAACTCACATTTTATGGCTTTAAGTGTTGAACAAAGTGTTGACAATGCTGAATAACAACTTAAACATGAACTTACTCATTAAAAGAACAGCTCCTTGCTGTATTCGTTGAGTCTCTCTCTCTTGTCATGGTTTTAAAGGTTTTGAAGTGTCACAATATGAAATTTGCTGTGCGTTCTATACTTCATTTTACAGTCTATGGCTCAAGGAAAATGTGCAGGCTATCTGATTGGCCAGCGGTAGGCCTATACAGTAGGTGCAGTTGATTTGCTCTCTGCGCCTGCCGGGTAGGCAGAGTTCTACCTTCAGACACATGAAATGGTTCAAAATGGGAACGCTATGCTTTTCCGGCGCTAGGGCTGCTGAATCAAGTGCACCTACCACCAACAGAGTGAAAGTAATCCAAAAAATAGGAACACAAGGCTTTATTGTTGGGTTTTTTTAACATACATGTTTGGTGATTGACTAGAAATGCCTTGGAGATCGACCATTCGATTGCGATTGGCCGGTTGGTGACCACTACTTTAGTGTGTGTACTTTACTGGATTTATACTTGGGATATCTCTTTTCAACAGGAAATGTTCAACAATCTCTGGAAGACGTCTTTAATTTAATTACCAAACTGTCTAGCTATAAAACTTTAGCCAGTAAGTTATATTACAGTGAAAAATGATAACTGTCAAAGTGATTGTGACAGTGTTACTCACCTGACTGAAGGACAAGTGTTTCATCCAAAACCTCAAGGTTGACTGGATTAGTGGTCAGGGGTGTTGTGATGTCTACCACTTTGACAGGGTTAGGGGTCTCTGGGATTGCCAGGTTCAAGTCCACAGACTGAAAGCAACAAGGACACAACATTTAACAGAACATTTGCAACATTTCATATTTCCCTTTTCCCAACATTGACATTTATTTGTATTTTTATCAGAGATAATTTAATGAGTGGACTTTCATAAGGATAAACACTTGAAATCATCGCTTACTCCATTGCTGCCTGAATCTTCAGCCTCGTCGAAGTCTGCTGCTGAGGGGAGCATCTTGGGGTACATCTTCTTTGCAAACAAGTTGGCCACCACTAAACATCTCTCCTCATCACATGTGAAGGCTTCAATCCCCAGGCACTGGGATGATGGGTACCTCTTCATGTACTCCCAGTAGAAGGTGTCAGCCCAGTACAGCTTACTGTCAGAGTCGGTACACTTCTCCAGCTCCTCATTAACGATGTTGCTGAATCTGGCAGTGATGCTTTGAAACAGCATGCAGATATGATTGGTGATAGTCAGGAACTCTGACTCAAGATCCTCTGACGCAGGGGGGAGCCTCTCCAAGAATAGCAGGACCATTTGTTTCAGGATGATTTCCGTGCCAAAGCCTTGCATGGCAATAGCGGCGAAGCTTGGCGATGCGGTGCAGGTTGCCAGGGCAAATCCTGAGGGTGGAATGCAGGGTGCTGGTGAAAAGCCTGGGAGTGGAATGCAGGGTGCTGGGGAAAATTCTGGTGGTGGGGTGCAGGGTGCCGGGGCAAAGCCTGGTGGTGGGCTGCAGTGTGCCGTGGCAAAGCCTGTTGGTGGCGGACAAAGTGAAGATCAGTCATACATAAAGGCTTTATTGTTGGGTTTTTTACATACATGTTTGGTGATTGACTAGGAATGCCTTGGAGATCGACCAGTCGATTGCGATTGGCCGGTTGGTGACCACTGCTTTAGTGTGTGTACTTTACTGGATTTATACTTGGGATATCTCTTTTCAACAGGAAATGTTCAACAATCTCTGGAAGACGTCTTTAATTTAATTACCAAACTGTCTAGTTATAAAACTTTAGCCAGTAAGTTACATTACAGTGAAAAATTATAACTGTCAAAGTGATTGTGACAGTGTAACTCACCTGACTGAAGGACAAGTGTTTCATCCAAAACCTCAAGGTTGACTGGATTAGTGGTCAGGGGTGTTGTGATGTCTACCACTTTGACAGGGTTAGGGGTCTCTGGGATTGCCAGGTTCAAGTCCACAGACTGAAAGCAACAAGGACACAATATTTAACAGAACATTTGTTACATTTCATATCTCCTCTTTACCAACATTTATTTGTATTTTTATCAGAGAGTGGACTTTCATAAGGATAAACACTTGTGATCGTTGCTTACCCCACTGCTCCCTGAAACTGGTTTCTCTTCATCCACATTAAAGTCTTCCACTGAGAGGAGCGTCTCGAGCTGGAGGTTGTTCAGCAATATTCTGCCGATTATGTTGGCCACCACGAAAAATCTCTCCTCATCATATGAGAAGGCTTCAATCCCCTGGGGTGATGGGCACATCTTCATGTACTCGCAGTAGAACGTGTCAGCACAGATGCTCTTACTATAAGAGTTGATACACTTCTCCAGCTCCTTGTTGACGATGTTGTTGGATCTGGCAGTGATGCTCTGAATCAGCGTGCAGATATGTTCAGCGAAAGTGAGTGGTGGGTGGCATGACGCCGGGGCAAAGCCTGGTGGTGGGGGGCATGATGCTGGGGAAAAGCCTGGTGGTGGAGGGCATGACGCCGGGGGAAAGCCTGGTGGTGGGGGGCATGATGCCGGGATAAAGCCTGATCGTAGGGGGCACCATGCCGGGGCAAAGCCTGGTGGTAGACGCCAGGATGCAGGGGCAAAGCCTGGTGGTGGGGGGCACCATGCTGGGGCAAAGCCTGGTGGTGGGGGGCAGGATGCCTGGGAAAAGCCTGGTGGTGGGGGGCACAATGCAAGGGCAAAGCCTGGTCGTGGGGGGCATGATGCCTGGGCAAAGCCTGGTGGTGGGGGGCACAATGCAAGAGCAAAGCCTGGTGGTGGGGGGCAGGATAGAGGGGCAAAGCCTGGTGGTGGGGGGCAGGATAGCGGGGCAAAGCCTGGTGGTGGGGGGCACAATGCAAGGGCAAAGCCTGGTGGTGGGGGGCACGATGCCGGGGCAAAGCCTGGTGGTGGGGGGCACAATGCAAGGGCAAAGCCTGGTGGTGGGGGGCAGGATAGAGGGGCAAAGCCAGGTGGTGGGGGGCATGATGCCTGGGCAAAGCCTGGTGGTGGGGCCAGGATAGAAGGGCAAAGCCTGGTGGTGGGGGGCATGATGCCGGGGAAAAGCCTGGTGGTGGGGAGCATGATGCCGGGGCAAAGCCAGGTGGTGGAGGGCAGGATGCAGTGGCAAAGCCTGTGGGTAGTATGCATGGTGATGGGGCAAAGCCTGCAGGTGGAATGCAGGGTGTTGAGTGTTTTACCACAACATCCCCTTGAAATTAGAAGGAGAAGATCAATCTCATACAAACACAACTTATTACAAAACTGTCTAGTTACAAAACATTAGCTAATAAGTTATATTACAGTAAGACATGATAAGCTGTCAAAGTGATCAGTGTCAATTTAACTCACCTGACTGGAGGTCAACTGGAGTAGTGGTCATGGTTGTTGTGATGTTGTCCACTTTGACGGGGTTAGTGATTAGGGGTGCTGTGATGTCCACCATGGGGGTAGTTGCCAGGGGTTGAAGCCAATCCACCACTTTGACAAGGTTAGGGACAATGTGGTCGGTGATTGCCAGGTTCATGTCCACAGACTGAAAGCAACAAGGACATCATATTTAACGTAATATTTGCGACATTGCAAATCTTCTTTTTACCAACAACAACAACAAAAATGCTTTGTATGAGTGGACTTTCATAAAGATAAACACTTGTAATCATTGCTTACCTCACTGCTCCCTGAAGCTGGTGTCCCTTCATCCACGTCCTTCAGCTTTACCAGCTCCTCGACCACATGGTGAACCATGCACCTCGTTAGCATGGTGGCCCTGGCAGATGTTGCAAGCTTAAGTACCAGCTCTCTGCCAGTATAGTGGCGAAGATGAGTATGGATGTTTGTCCCCATCTCAAGGATCTGGTGCCAGCCAATATGCCAGTTGGCCTTGCCCCCTTTCTTTGTGACTTTGACCCCACACAGTGACAGCTGGTGGATTATGTCATTTATGAGGGGCCAGTAATGAAGGTTGATGTCTTCCTCTAGGTGGCCTTCGAAGACTAAATAAACTATCATACCAATGATGGTCCTCAGGAGCTCCGAGGAGATTACCAGCTGGTCAGGGCACTTTGGACGAACCTCGCTCGCCTTGGGCTCTGATAGCCAGCTGCGGATAGAGCTTAATGGAATGTAGTCAGCAGGAGCTTCAAACAGCCTCTGGACTTTGGTGCTCACAGCTTCAATGATGGTGCTGATCAGGGTGGAACTTTGGGTGAAAAGAGCTCTTCTAAGGTCCTCAGGGCTGCTTAGGCACTGGATCTTACGGTTGAGTGAGTGGACCATCCTGACACCAGTGCAACGGGAGTAGTAGACTTGAGCGACAGAAGGAGCCTTCAGAACTCTAGAGAGGCTCTCCACTACTGCCAGCACTATGGTGACACTCACGTCGCTCAAGGCCATGGAGGACCGGTCACAGGGGCTTTCCATCTGGCAGGACCAGAGGGCCTGGAGCAGCCTGGGCACGATGTCCACCACCACCTTAGAGGGACAGCACAGCTTGGAGTACGGCTGGAAGGCCAGGCTCTGGGAAATGCTCTTTAGAGCTCTTACAACCTCATCGCAGACCTCAGGGTTTCTAAAATATACAAGCCAGATAGAGACAAGAGGGAACACTTTTATGCACTTTGAAACGCATCCTCTGTAAGAAATGTGCTACATACAGTAAATGAAGTTTGATTGATATCGGCCCCTGCACTAGTCATTTCATTTAGCATCAGTGGATGGATAGAATAATACATAGACCAAACAACTGTAACATAAAGAGTGAATGTGACTCACAGGTAGGAGAGATCAGCAGTAAAGTCAAGTGAGTCAATGGCCTGACTAAGGTCGGTGGCCAACTCAGTAAAAGCCTGATGTTCAACGTCCCTCATTCTGAGTTGAGTGTTCACCTCCCAGGTCTGTCACAGGAAACAGGGGGTGCCATTAATGCCCATAGCAGTGAGGGGAAAATATTGATATCAACGTACCATGAGCCAATGCTAAATAAGGACATGGTTTATTAGAAAGGATAACTCACTAACTGTATATTATCTCCACTTAACTTATACTGTAGATGTCTTTCTAATCTCTTACCAGGTGACCTATGTCATTCCCTTCCTCTGCTTCCTTTCTGAACCTTAAAATCAAATACAGAGCAACTGAACATTCCTGCCTTTTTTTTCCTTCATCTACTTTCACATTGATTTCCCATTGAGCCTATGACAGGGATTCAGTGGCGTAGCCAGAAATCTGGGTGGGCCTGCAGACATTTGGGTGGGCCAGAAACTTCCTGCTATTGTACACATTTTGCAATGAGGTTGAGAGAAAATGTTGCATTTTTAAAGCTAACCGAAGCTACAATATAGATATGTTGACTGATAAAGGCACTGAATTATGAGCTGTCTTGTTTGCTAAATGAACAAATGAAATAGGCAGTGGCATGGTGCATATAGCCATAGATGCACGGTGAAATATGCCTCAATGCAGTCATATTTGTGGCTTATTGGGAGTGTGGCTTTCAGTTAGTTATTTTGAGCAACCCATCCCGTGAGAGTGAATGTCATTCCAGATCATCTGTTCTGTTATATTTGATCAAATCTGTGCTATGAATTCTATCTGATGGTGTTCACATATTTAGGTAAAAAGAAAATACATGGCATTGAGATCCTATAAAATTAGAGTGGCTATGTCATAAACCCTCAAAGTTACAGAATGGGAGGAAAATGGCAGCCATTGTGGTCAGCGAGAAATCAGGAGTGAATTGCAGTACAGCAGCCTGGCCTCAAATACCAGACGTAACATAGTAAATGTAAATTTGTGACACTCAAATGAGTATGATATGTTACGTTGTACATAAGAAATAAGGATATTTAAACCAAAAGCAAAATGAGGGAGGTTGGTTGGGGAAGACCCAAAGTTTGCGTGTTCGTATCATGTCATGGACAACTTTATCATTTTATCTAATTAGCAACTTTGCAACTACTTAGAACTTTTTTGCTACTTTGCAACTACTTAGCATGTAATATAACCATTCCCCTAACCATAACCCCTAACCCCTAGCCTAGCAAATGTTAGCCACCTAGCTGACGTTAGCCACAAATAAGTGGAACTCGGAAACATATCATATGTATTGCAAATTCATAACATATTGTACGAATTGCAAATCCTAACATATCATACAAATTATAATTCGTAACATATCATAAGAAATAGATTATGGAAATCCACAAATTAAAGGAGAAGTTAGCTTTTTTTTTTTAAAAACTAATCTCTATTTTTGATGTAAATGCCATGTTACAGAAGGGTCTTGACATTTTTTGGGCAATTTTACTTGTTTTTGAAATACTTACCCCAACCAGCGATTCACTTCTTCATCATCGTTTTGCAGTACTGGGGCTCTGAAAAAACATGAACAAATGCTCTCAATATAGTGATGCTGGTCTTTAGATGTTGTACACATGAAATTGTGTCATTCTAAATGTACCCGCAACGTTTTATTCCATTTTGTGTGAATCAAGCTGTTTCCCCTATACAGCTGTTCCATTCTCTGTGTAGCCTGCTGCTAGAATGGACGGAGAGGTATCCCTCGAGTTGCAAAAAAATGTAATATAACGTTGAGGATAAAGTTCGGAATGATACAATTCTGCCCCACCTGCCCTGAATGACGGGTCGCCACTGTATCTAACAAACATATTGTGCAGATAATCTTCAAATTCATTGTTTTGCACAATAATTTATCATCGCACTGGCTGACCACTGGCTTACCAACTCCCTTACCAAAATGGCTGACCTTTTATACTGTCATATGAAGGTTCATGTCCATTCCAGTATTCTGATTCCTAATTATATGGTACATAGTACAAGTAGCTGTACTCACCGCTCCAGGGACTTGTTCTTAACAAGCCAGTTGCTCATGTCCTCCACAGTGGTGTAGTGAGGGACATGACTCTGGAGACCTCGTCTCTGGAGCACCAAAAACTGCTTCATCAGCTTCTTCTGCAAGACAAATCATGTTGCCTATAAGACAACCTAGAGTTTGCATACCACCCTGCATCCCACTGCTGGCTTGCATCTGAAGCTAAGCAGGGTTGGTCCTGGATGGGAGACCAGATGCTGCTGGAAGTGGTGTTGGAGGGCCAGTCGAAAGAACTCTTTCTTCTGGTCTAAAAAACAATATCCTAATGCCCCAGTGTAGTGATTGGGGACATTACCCTGTGTAGGGTGCTGGCTTTCACATGGGGTGTTAAATGGGTGTCCTGACTGGTTACTAAAGATCCCATGGCACTTATTGTAAGAGTAGGGGTATTAACTCCAATGTCATGACTAATTTCCCAATCTGGCCCTCATACCATCATGGCCACCTAATCATCCCCAGCTTCCAATTGGCACATTCATCCCCTTCCTTTCCCCTGTAACTATTCCCCAGGTCATTGCTGTAAATGAGAATGTGTTCTCAGTCAACTTACCTGGTAAAATGCATGTGCCTTGTTCCCTTTCAAGGTGATTTGATATGTAGTGTGTCTTAATACAGGAATCAGTAAGTTTTAGTTTTCAGCGATTTGATTAGAAGAACAAATCGATGCACTGACATTTGTTGAAAAAACACGTACATTTTCCTTTCGAAATAAAAATGTGCTGTTGTTAATGGAGTTCATGAGCCGGACCTCGCTGAGCTGGATCTGTCTGAGCTGACTTCTCTCCGTGTGTGTACATATATGTGTGTGTGTAAATGATGTACAGTGAGTATCATAAGTATTCACCCCCCTTGGATGTTTTCACATTTTCTTGCATTACAAAGTGGGATTTTTTGTCAATGATCTACACAAAATACTCAATGTAAAAGTGAAAAGAAACACATTTACAAATGAATAAAAAGGAAATAACTAAAATATAGTCGTTGCATAAGTATTCACCCGCTTTGTTTAGGCAAGCCTAAATTAGTTCAGGAGTAAAATGTGGCTTAACAAATCACATAAATTACATGGACGGTGTGAAAAAATAGGGCACGACCTTGGAACTAAAGTTCTATCTGACAATTTGGTCAAAAAAGAGTTATTCACATAGAGATTCCCTTTAGGTGGTCCTTTTCATGTGAGATATGTCCGGTTTTTCTTGAAGTCCATTTACAATGAAAAAAAAAGTATAATCTGAAGTTCTGTCTGAGCAAACATTTTTTAACTTGGTGCTATTAGGTTCTGTCTGCAATCCAATTACACAATACTGGGTTATCAATAAAAAGTTATTGTCTGTAAGGTGAGCTACAGTGCATTTGGAAAGTATTTAGACCCCTTGACTTTTTCACATTTTGTTACCTTACAGCCTTATTCTAAAATGGATTAAATTACATTTTTTCCTCATCAATCTACACACGATACCCCAAAATGACAGCACTCCACCAATCAGGCCTTTACGGTAGTGGCCAGACGGAAGCCACTCCTCAGTAAAAGGCACATGACAGCCCGCTTGGATTTTTTCAAAAGACACCTAAAGGATTCTCAGATCATGAGAAACAAGACTCTCTGGTCTGATGAAACCCAGATTGAACTCTTTGGCCTGAATGCCAAGCATCACATCTGGAGGAAACCTGGCACCATCCCTACGGTGAAGCATGGTGGTGGCATGGTGTTTTTCAGCGTCAGGGGCTGGGAGACCAGTCAGGATCAAAGGAAAGATGAACGGAGCAAAGTACAGAGAGATCCTTGATGAAAACCTGCTCCAGAGCGCTCAGGACCTCAGACTGGGGCGAAGGTTCACCTTCCAACAGGACAACGACCCTAAGCACACAGCCAAGACAACGCAGGAGTGGCTTTGGGACAAGTCTCTGAATGTTCTTGAGTGGCCCAGCCAGAGCCCGGACTTGAACTTGATCGAACATCTCTGGAGAGACCTGAAAATAGCTGGGCAGCGACACTCCCCATCCAACCTGACAGAGCTTGAGTGGATCTGCAGAGAAGAATGGGAGAAACTCCCCGGATACAGGTGTGCCAAGCTTGTAGCGTCATACCCAAGAGGACTCATGGCTGTAATCGCTTCAACAAAGTACTGAGTAAAAGGTCTGAATACTTACATAAATGTCATATTTCTGTTTTTTATTTTTTATACATTTGCAAAAATGTTTAAAAACCTGTTTTTACTTTGTCATTATGGGGTTTTGTGTGTAGATTGATTTTTGATTTACTTTCCAAATGCACTGTATTTATTGAGTCATGAAGTGGAAGACATCAATAAACAATTATGAGATCTGGGACTTGAAAAATACCCATTATCTAAAAACCATACATTTAGCATTTACTTAGATTTTTTTCAGAACTTTTTCAGAAGAATGGCCATAACGTAGCCCCCACCCCTAAAAAAAACACATTTACAAATGGCTTAGGATTTTGATACTCTGCACTTTAGGTACCTTTAAGGTGAGGACCTTACTGGGTTATGAAAGAAGAATGAACTACAAAACAGTTCTGAGATCTGCGATGTGAAAACGTTGATGCTCAGTATCTCAGATCTATGCTTTGCACATATAGAAACTTATAGTCACAAGGTCTGAAGGGGTTGACATGATTTTTGAATGACTACCCTTTCTTCTGTCCCCCGTACATACAACATCTGTTAGGTCCCTCAGTCAAGTATAGAAATTCAAGCACAGATTAAACTACAAAGCTCAGGGAGGTTTTCAAATGTCTCATAAAGAAGAGCAGTGCTTGGTAGATGGGTAACAATAACAATTAGACATTGAATATCTCTTTAAGCATGGTCAAGTTAATAATTATGATGATATATTTGTAACGGTCGTCGTAGTAAGTGGACCAAAGCGTAGCGGGTTGAGTGCTCATTATATATTTATTTAGAACACTTAAGGAAACAAAACAAGAAAACGTTCGAACAAACAGGATTACAGGCAAAACACAGCTATGCAATCCCAACCTCCCACAAAGGGACAGGTGCAACAAGGCTACCTAAGTATGACTCTCAATCAGCAACAACGATGTACAGCTGTTCCTGATTGAGAGCCATACCAGGCCAACACAAAGAAATACACAACATAGAAAACCGTAGGAATACAAAACAAGAACATTACCCAAAAACCCCGGAACACATAAATCAAACACCCCACTTACATAAATACATATCCCATAAACCCCGAACCACATAAAACAAATACCCCCCTGCCACGTCCTGACCAAACTACAAAAACAAATAACCCCTACTGGTCAGAACGTGACAATATTAAACCACCCAAACACATCAAAGATACAGTTGTCCTATTTGGCCTAAATGCAAAGCCCATGTTTGGGGCAATTCCAACACAACATATCACTAAGTAACTGCCTCCTTATTTTCAAGCATCGAAGTGGCTGCATCATGATATGGGTAGGCTTGACATCGATAAAGATTGGGGAGTTAATCAGGATAAAAAGAAATGGGACGGAGCTAAGCACAGGCAAAATCCTAGAGGAAAACCTGCTTTGCACCAGACACTGGGAGAGGAATTCCCCTTTCAGCAGGACAATAACCTAAAACACAAGGCCAAATCTACACTGGAGTTGCTTACCAAGAAGACAGTGAATGTTCCCGAGTGGCCAAGTTACAGTTTTGACTTAAATCTGTTTGAAAATCTATGGCAAGACTTGAAAATTGCTGTCTAGCCGTGATCCCCATCACCTCCTAGACAGACCTTTAAGAATTAAAACAGTAATATTTATGGGTAATTATAGCACAGTCCAGGTATGCAAAGCTCTTCAAATCAAAAAGCAAAACAAATGTTATTTGTCACATGCGTCGAATACAACAGTATTCGACGCAGACCTTACAGTGAAATGCTGACTTACAAGCCCTTAACCAACAATGCAGTTTTAAGAAGAAAAAAAAGTGTTAAAAAAGTATTTACTAAAACAAACTGTGTACATATTAGCCCGACTAACCCGTGCCCCCGCACATTGGCTACCCGGACTATTTGCATTGTGTCCCGCCACCCCCCAGCCTCCAACTCCCCTCTTTTACACTGCTGCTACTCTCTGTTTATCATCTATGCATAGTCACTTTAACTATACCTTTCCAGGTACATATTACCACAATTAGCCCGACTAACCGGTGCCCCCACACATTTACTCTGTACCGGTACCACCTGTATATAGCCTCGCTACTGTTTTCACTGTCATTTTACTGTTTTTTTAATTAGATATATTTTTATATATATATTTCTTTAATTATCTATTGTTTTGTTTGATTTGAGTCCTGGAACTTCCTACTTTAGTTATTGCTTGTCTTAGAGACTTACCCAAGAAGACTCACAGCTGTAAACGCTGTCAAAGGTGTTTCTAATATTTATTGACTCAGGGGGGTGAAAACTTATCTAATCAAGGTATAAAAGTGTTTTCATTTTCATTCATCTTAAAAAATATACAGTACCAGTCACAAGTTTGGACACACCTACTCATTCCAGTTTTTTTCTTTATTATTTACTATTTTCTACATTGTAGAATAATAGTGAAGACATCAAAACTATGAAATAACTCATATGGAATCAATGGTGTAAAGTACTTAAGTTAAAATACTTTAAGTTGTTTATGGGGGGTATCTGTAC